>NC_090928.1:710380906-711818906 GCF_040938575.1 Ambystoma mexicanum | reverse complement strand
ACGTTGGCTCACAATGGTATCTGGAGGGGCTGGATTACTTAGTAGAAGGTTATGAATTGGGTGATATCATGGAACTTCTGATTTTTTACAAAGGCGGGTGTGAGGATAGTCCCTCTGTTATAGAAGTGCTGTCTGAGGACTTCATTGGTAGCTTACAAAGACTGTTTTTCAGTAATATTATTCCTCTTCGCTGATAGAAATTATGAAAAATAATTGTGAAAAAGTCAAGCTGTGGATCAGTCAAATGGGATTCATGGAAGAAGCCAATAAGTAGAGAAACAGAGGGAGAGTGAGGGGTGCACTCTAGTTCCCAGTGTTGAATACCTGCTGCATTTCAAGTTGCTGTTCTCCTCCATGCGCTTTCATGTCTCTATCAATCTTCAGGGAGGCTGTCTTTTTAGGTGTTACAGATTAGTCTCAATTGGTCTCAAGGAATTCTGGTAGCTGTAGTCTGTTTCTCGTAACCAGGAACCAACTCCCCTCCAAAAGCACAATTTTTTTCCTGGTGGGAGAAGGGGGGAAAACCAATGACGTGGCTCTCCTTGGTAGGGCATGGTGACCCCTGTGCCTCTGCCTCTAACCGCTGCCTCTAAAGCCCGGGACTTCTGAACCAATATGTAGAGAAACAGAGGGAGGGTGAGGCGCGCACTCTAGTTCCTGAATTTTGATCAAAAGGTTTGGTGTCACAAGCACTCTGGGAGACTGTATTGCCATGCTGGGGCCATGCCACCTCGGACCAAAGTCTGTTCTGTGACCCAGACTTATTTTCCAAGGTGCCTTGCCAGTCTCAGGAGATTTGGAATCACAACAGAACGTTTGAAAACCACTGGTTTATAAGACAAGTCTTGTTTGAGCATGTGGCTTCTCAAACAAGACAACAACACAGGCAGGCCTGCAGAGCACAAGCAAGCTTCAGGAAGAAGAGTAATTTTTAGCATATTCATGATAGCAGCGGGAGTATAAGGAGTGTGTCCGCAGGGCCAAAGTGCCTGTGTGTCTTGTTTGCAAATGCAAAGCATAAGGATTGGCACTGGGGATTCCACCCTTTTCATGGGCTATTCCCACTTTTGAATCTGTGCCACAATGTAAGTGGGCATGGAATCAGCATCACGTTTTGAGCGCTACATTTCATAACAGTGTGTGCCCCAGATGCCCTTGCTTAAGTGAGTCAGGCTTACGGAAGTCGTGTATGTCCCCAACCGTGTCCATATGTTTTGGTGTAGAAGGATAGAATAAGCTGCTGGAAGTAACTTCCAGTGGGACTGGATATAATGTACAGTAGAGTGACATAGATGGATAGGATTTGAAAGAGCAGCGTTCTCTGGAGGAACCGACATCTGAGATTGCACTGCTCCCGGAGGCTTTTGAGAGAGATTGTGAAATATTATGATTTTCACTTTTCTCTGTGTGGACACCACTCCTTTGGATAAAAACATATGTATTGTATAATTGGGACCTGTCCAAATGTATTCCTTAATTGCAATTATATCCAGCATCCTCCCAAAAAAAATCAAAATGATGCCTGGGCTGGTTGACAGAAAATAATGTAACTTTCTGTTTGGATGATTAGAGAGCCACTAGTGAAGCTTTACAGGGCAAGGCAATTGCACCTAATGCATTTGATGGTCTAGATAAGATTGGGATTGGTAGCATGCCCACACCTAGACAGAATTCTGAACATAAGCCTGCGTCGCATCTAGATAGGATTGTGAAGGTCAGCAAGTGCTACACTTAGACAAACTGTGAATGTTAGCATGTTAAAAGTCAGGTAACCCACTAACCAATATAAGCTCAAACCCTCTGCATACTTATCTCACTCAAAAAACTCACACAACCATCTCTCGCACAACAAGCCGCACCCACATCACAACACTGCACACACGAACTGACACCGATCCAATACTCGCACCAAAGCTCAGCACCCGGTGTATACCGAGTTGAAGCTGCCAACAGAACACTACTCTTCTGACTATCCTACTCCATCTTCACCTTACTAACCCATCCCACCTTATCGTTTACAGATCCGCCAGAGCGCCTGGGGACCAACTCTGTTGGTGACGGTGCGCGGTACAAATACCTTTAACATTTAACAACATTTGCCGTCAGGCTGCCACAGGCAAAGTGCACAGGCAAAGTGTCACCAGCCCTGTCACCGCCCGCCACCCTACATGCAAGCCAGAGTTCATCTTAGAGTTCAAAGAAGAGCGGGAAGCAGCATCGCCATGTGCAGACCCAGCCCCCACTTCTCCCGGACCCCAGCAGAACTGTCTGTGGCTATAATGTAGTCCTTATAGTTACTCTTGTCCTCCTTTGAGGACATTCCTCGATGTCCTCCCTCATGGAAGAGCAATGAATGCCTGTGGAACTGGGATATGATGGGTTTCCACCCTCACAGAAAGCACAACAATAAACGCTGCGTAATCAGTCCGTTTCCACAGATAGCTGTGAACCTGGCTCTGTTACAGGTAATTGACGATAAAACTGTGAAATCATTTGGAAAGGGTCCTTTTTTATAACATTGTTAAATTAACAAAGGCTAATAAGATACGTGAACTTAACACCTCCTGGAATTACCGAGACAGTTCTCCTGAACATTTCCAGTCGTTGACTCTTCTCGTTTCCAAGGCAACCATAGATAGGGATGTTGCATTGCTTTCGAAAACGCAACTTAAATTAAAATCGCATTCGCGACGCAAACATCAGCAAATTAGAGCAAGGGGTGGAAAAGTGGTGCATTTTTGTGACGGATGCAGATTTTTACTTTCTAAAATATATTTTTGTGTGGTTTTAATCCATTACATCCCTACAATATGTTAATTAAACGGAACGAAAACAAATTGCACTTAATAGCATTTGGCCATCTAGGCTGCACAAGCATGGAAGCAGACTTGGCAGGCGAAGAACGGTGGTCTGGAGGGTTGCCCAGAGCAATGCCAGTGGTTAAGATTCATTCTAAACCTTCCAGCCATCAATTCTTTGTTTTTGCTTTGTCACCCCGAGTGGGACGGGTACGCCCAGACGTGGGTCCCGTGCCTGCTGGGCCTAGAGACCCAAGCTACTCCTCACTGATGAGCCCCAACAAGGGCGAAACATGTTTGGGGATGCTTGTGGTCTCGTGCAGAAGGCATGTGACCTAGCAGTTCGGGCTGGACTGCCCCTTTTGGGGTGGGGCTAAGCCTGATTTGCATATGGTCTTTCCCCTTCTGTAATGGCTTGGCAGGCGAAGAACGGTGGTCTGGAGGGTTGCCCAGAACAATGCCAGTGGTTAAGATTCATTCTAAACCTTCCAGCCATCAATTCTTTGTTTTAGAATGCATCTATATCCATTGCTTTATACAAATTGCTATATTTACATGATGTGGAAGTTTTATAATGAGAGCGCGCTCGTCACTGTGCATGCACATCATTTTTGGGGCTGCACAATAGAATGGAATGGACTCATCTCGGAGCATCAATGGGGGAGAAAAGAAGAAAAGTATTGTTTCAAGATATAACAGAAAGGGGACAGGGTCAGACTGGGACAAGAAATAGGCCCGGACACCCGAAAAAAAGTGTCCCACCCCTCGCCGCAAAAAAGTGGCCCACCCCTTGCCTCACGACCCTCGACCTCTGATGACATCAACGGAAGTGATGGCATTTGACCCCACCCCAAAGGGACATCCCGGGAAGTGATGAAACACGACCTTTCACCCCTTGACATAACAGGAAGTGGCATCAAATAGCATTGTACCTAAGTACACTACGAAAAAAAAAGAAAAATATGGTTTTGCAAAATAAAATAAAAACAGTATTTTTTTTTTCAAAACAGGCCCAGGCATGGGCAGAAACCGGCCCCCACTGCCCAGGAACGATTTCGGCCCGGCCACGGGTCGAAAGGCAGAGGGGCCAATCCGACCCTGAAAGGGGATCATTTATGAAAACAGCAAACATTGTAGGAGGGGGGCGAGACAAGAGCCAAGTATTAGTCAGCAGAAGGAGAGGAGCAAAATGGTGTCATGCGGGAGCTTCGAATGGGAGTGAGGGAAGAGTCAGGAGAACGAGTGGAATGAAAATGGGGCCTTCATGGACAGGGTACAGTATGAGCAATAGAGGCTTAGTTATGATGAATAATAATAAAATAGAATAATAATGCACGTTTGTGTAAAGTGCTTTATGACTGATTTGTCCGCTACCAAACAAAGGGAAAATATGTATTGTCCTGAAGTGTAAACTGATCATCGTGAGAAGTGCAGTAGACAGGACATCTTGCAACCAAGCCAGTGTTCAGATCAGAAGTGAGAGAAGAACAGAAAAGGAAAGGAAAGAAAAGGCGGACATGCATTGTGTTTCAGTGAACACATGAGAAATGCACATTTCATGCAAAAGGTTCTGACCGCATCTTTTCTGCCACTGTCAGCTTTGATTTCGCACATTTTCAATCAACACCACCTTGAGGTTATGCCAAATAAGTGCAGCATAGTGCATATGTCATGTTTCCAGAAGTGTGCTATTTGTTTGCATGCATATTGTATCAGCACCTTTGTGCCCACAGCAAAACAGCTGGTATACTGAATGCCCAGATAAAACTAGGACTGGGACAAATGTAAACAGGCAGCTGTGGTACACATGATGCATGCACAGTACAAACTACGAGGTTAGGAACAGGCCCAGATGGTAGATTCTGTAACCAGGAGGGTGATAATGTATGTTGGCAGCATCCAGCCAGGGGTTTGGGGAATTCTACGACTTGAGTAAAGCCCAGCAATTATGGACATTCTTCAGAAACATACTTATATGGCTTTGACTGCAACAGGCACACAGATAAATATGATAACATTTTATCTTGCCTTTTCTAAAATTTTGATTATTCAAGTGCCCTTACTCAGATAAGGCCTATATCGAAAAAAGCTTTCAAAAATTCCTGGGGATTGACTGCTTTCCAAAACGATTGAACCTTGGAAAACTATTTAACAAAAGGGCTGGCAGTGTCTATAAATAGAAACAAACGGAGCGACAGCTACTATATTAGTAATCTGTCCTATAACAAAAGTTGTCACTAACTGAAATTGCCTATTCTAGTTTTAAATTAAAGGTAATAGGGTTTTTTCTTCCATTTTGTAAACCCACCATAACATTGATAGTATTTAATAGCCATGCCCCAATTATCCAATCAGATTCAAGCAGCAAGAAAGGACTGCACTTCGCCAGTCCTTTGGATGCAAGAAGAAGAAAGAAGTCAAACTGATGATGTGCAATCAGGGTGAACTATTAATGACAGGATTCTACTACCTGTGCTCTCCAGACATTGCTTGTCTGAATCCTTAAGAGCTGTCTGACTTAGGTTGATATATCAGGGATAGAATAATTCTGCCCCAGAACATAAATGTCATCATCTCACATTGAGCTAAAAATGCAAGTTTGTCAGCTAATTTGCATACCAACAATGCACTGTTCTGTGGCTCTGAACTGGAGGCAATCATACAAGGATGGCTACTAAGTGGAACTGTGGCATGTGTAAGCTGCCAACAGAAATGACCTATTTGACTCTTGCATTACAGCGTTTTCTGATTGAATGTCTCCACAGACCAATACTGAACAGCATCACTTGCTGTAGTGCTATCAACCGCTGCTGATCCCCTAAACATTTTGCTTGTGAAGCTGCATTTTGGTCCTCAGCCAAGATTCAGACCCATCCTTTTCCCAGAACCTACTGTGTTTCAGAGTAAAATGGAAAACCTCTAATGCATTGCAGCCTGCACTGACAAAATGACCGAAGGCCTTGCATGCTTAGGGCCGCTAAAGGATGTGGATATTGACATTTTGATTTACGGTTGGAAATTAAAAGAGCCTCTCATTGGACTGCATATCGGGATAGAATGGTAAAGCATGTAAAATACACATGAGTTTTAAATTAGCGAGCACATCGACGTTCTTAAATACATTATTAAGCAAATGGAGACTGATATCTTTATGAAATTGGCCCACAGGTAGAATTTACATCTGGGAATTTTGAAGAACATTATTTTTAATCAAGACTATGAATGTTGGGGGAACCGCTTGCTTTGAGAGCAGTATGATGCTGTGCAACACTGGTTCAATCCAAGACCGAGTACAAGTAGGAGGAATCCAGCATGCAGCACTATATAAATCACCAATAATAATAACAAACCATGTGACTTTATTTTAATCTGGTATTTGTATGCTAAGCTGTCAGTACATTAATGGGCCTCATTATGAGTTGTATCAGTATCCGATGAGCCTTTTGTTCATGGCAGTGAGCAATTCCTGTCACAGGAGCCATCTCTTGGATCTAGCACAGGAAACAAACAATGGTGTTGCAACTTTTTCTCGGAGTGCTTTGCAATTAACTATGTGTCTTGGCCAGCAAGTAGGATTTGATCCATGTAAATGCTGTACTTCAAAGCTTCAAGGATTTTTCTGATCTGCGTCTGTATTACACATTGGATGATAAGTCATTTTCAGGGCAATTTCCATCGAAGATTTTAAGGGGTAGAAATCCCTCCAGTTCGGATAGGCCATTTTTGTTTGACATTTTGAAAAGTGAGAAACTTACTGTGAGCCTTTTAGGGGACAAGGAATGGGCCTTTCATCACCTTAACCCAAAGTGGGCCCACCACTTAAATAGCAAGTGCACATTTGTCTGTAAAGCAGGTTTAGTGTACAAAGGCTGAGAGGGGCTAGATGACAACAAAAAGTCAAACTAACCACAGTCTCCCTGAACGACACAAAGAACACACATTTTATAAAATTTGCAACAGTTAAAACACTGCCACAGGTTTCGTTACAAAGTCAACCCCCACACATGATTGGTTAAACCTTGTGTGGTGAAAATACAGCCCCAGATGTGACAGAGATTGAGAGGCCATGAAACGCCCTATTATAAGAATGAAGCTGGGTGATGTTGATACCTATGGAATATGCAGGCCAGTCCAAAACACTTCTTTTCCAACATGAGGCCTAGTGAGGGAACGAAAATGGGCCTCCCTCAACTTTGTCAAAATGTAAAGGTACTCAGCTGAAGGAGAGTGTGCCTCAAAACTGTAACATTGCTAACTCTGTCCAATGGATTCCGAAAAGACATGTGGTGCTGCAGGTGCTGACTTCGTGTAAACTGAGAAAGGCACATTTTGACAGATTCAAAACTTCAGCAGTACACATGGAAAAAGATACATCGAAATGCTGTGCATTTGAAAAATACAAAGGAGGTGCCTTATATTTAAAAAGTGAAGCCAAGTGACATATTTCGGAAAAAGACACTTACTTTCCACAAATATGCTGACATTTAAATGGAAAGGCCTACATGTAGAAGTGAACAATAGTTTCCTATGTTAAATGTGGCCTATGGGTGAATAATACCCAAAAGTGAACTTATATCCGTTTAAATATTGTATTGTAGTTATAAACAGCAAGACCAGATGCAATATAAAATGTCATGTTGAACACATCTTTTCAATTTAAAATGTTTTTCTGTTAGAATTATGTATGTAGCTTGTTTTCCTCACTGAACTGAAAGGTCTGTGCCTCTGAAACATTGACCTCAAGACCTTTGGGCTGGGCTCACCAGGAAAAGCAGGCATGGTTTGCAGTTTAAAATACAAAGAAATATAAAGATTTAGATCTGAACTGTGGAGGATGTAGATAAGACGGCCAGCAGAAATTACCCTTATGGTCAGGCCTCCGCATTAGCTTCGAACAGAGACCTTTACAGACACTTAATGGCAGGGTGGAATAACATGAGCCAAGCAGATGTTCAGGTCACGTGTGACCAGGGAGAAATGAAACTCAGGAGGGGTTGTTGGGAATATGAAACTATGACCTCCCATATGTATGCATTGCTATTGATTAACATTGAACTACTTTTTCCTTAGTGACAGGAGAATCATACATTGCAGTTAGCTCATCCCGGACTCATATTAACAATTACAGAATGCCTGTCAGTTCTATGTATCTCTTAATCTTCTGTGATATATAGAATTTGAGTTAGGAAGAAAACCGTGATCATGACCTTCTCATAATTCTGAGGAATTTGAAAGTTAGTCAAGTGATAAAATGTGAAATTAATGGTTGAATAGTGAAGTGGCATATTTTTCACTATTTGGGCACAGGAGTAAATTGTGAAAACCCATAGCTTCTCCCAGGAAGAGAGTGCCAAAGTGAAATTAGTATTTCACCATTCTCCATGAAATGTAGAATATAAAAATGTATATGTTTATGCAGTTATCTGAAAAGAGAAGGTAGTTGCCATGTTGTGAGATTGTAGGGAAAAACAGAATGTAAAAACCTGTCATTTTGAAATAATGCATCTTCCTCCTCCCCCATTATCCATAATACATACCTCTAAACTCCTTGCCTTATCAGCTGGCAATAGGCGTATTAGTGGTAGCTGGAGAAAGAGAGATATCCAATCAGTAGTGTGGAAATATTTATAATATGTGTCATCAGTGCTGTATAATATCAGTTTTCAATGTAAAAGGGAGAGAGAGAGAAGGGAAAAAAGAGAGGAGAGTAAACTGACAACAACAGAGAGGAGAGGGAAGGAAAGCTGACACCCAGGTGAACAAATAGACAGGGGACCCTAGTACACTTTCTGGGGACTTTTGCCTGGAAGCTGGGAGCCCTATCTGTGAGAGAGGCCTACAATCTGGTTGGAGGGGCCTTGCTGTGAATAGGGACCAGCGGTGTGAGCTGGCTACCTACTCCTGAAAGAGGATCTGAAATGCAGCTGGCCTCTTGAACTAAGAACAGAGATCTCCCATGTAAGTAGATACATCCCAAAGCTATCAATTGTGTGGGGAGCTACCTGCCTTAATCCTTTTCCATTAGTGTGTGGGGGGACACTGGGTATACCCTGACCATATTTGACTAAAAAGATAACTCAATTAATTCCTCATAGAAAAAGCCCTATCCATTTAAAGTGAATTGTGTCGGGAACTACGTGCCTTAATCCTGACAATTTAATTGTTGGTGAAGGGGTAATGGGGGGATAACAGTGTAGACCCTTAGTAAATTTAATTAAATTTAATTCAATTAATTCCCATATCAAAAAGATTAGGGATGAGTTTTGTTAGAATTCGAAATGAACAAATTTCATACCCATTGTGTTATAGCCATCATAGTCAATCAAGTACTTGGGTGACTCGACCTTTCTGAAACCCCTGACTTCCTTATAGAAGGGGGTGTCCATAATAACAAACAAGTAACCCTAAAACTCTGCCATTCATGTGAATGTAGAGTGCGCAAAACAACATTTTCCATGTATCCACTTGCATCCCAAATCAGATTCCCAAAACCTTGCCTTTCAAATAAAAAGGCCATAACTATTTTCCATTGAGTTCCTTTCCCAAACTTTGGCTTTCAAATGAAAAGCCCAAAACGATGTTCCCATTGAGTCCCTTTCCCAAACGTTGCCTTTCCAATAAAAAGCCAAAACGATTTTCCTACTGTAATTCCCACTCCCTGTACCTTACCTTCCAACTAAGGGGTCATATATAACTGCTGCCTGGGGCTGGGCGTTGCTGGGAGAGAAGATCATTGTGACAACCCAAGCAATCACTTGGTGTTGTTTTAATTTCCTATTTGTTAATGTGCAAAGAAATCCTATATGCGTTTTGATTTCAAGTATTCAAATTCAACCTGTGTTTGTTGTAGTAACTGAACGTCTACTAAGAAATACATGTCAATCAACTGATGCCAGTTATTTGCATTTCTGGTTATTGTGTTGTATCACAGAGTTGGTGGCTGATTCATTGTAGAAATTTAAATTAATAAACACTTATTTCTATACACCAGTCTAGTTTCTAGCTTATTGGTGATACAGAGGTTATCTGATGAATGGTGTTATACAGGTTGGAGGCCTAACCAAATTTGGATCTGCTAAGCGCTTTCTTGTACGACACCTTGATCAGGAGGAAAGGAACTCCTTGGGTTGAGAGTGACCGTCCAATAATCCTTGACAACCTATACAATGTAGCCATATACCACTCAGTTCCCACACTTCTCATTGGATACATTCATCTAAGCACCATCCTCTTTAAACCTATAATTGCATGTTTCATATTTACAATACACCCCTCTCTGGGGTATTTCCATGTTTGGTCACAGCTCCATCTCCTGGTTACACAGTTTACACAACTTAAAAACAGTTTCAATATTACAGGTTCCATCTGGTTGGAAACCTTTACCCCTTCTTGTGACGCACACAGCCATTCTTTAGAAATTCCATTGATGTGAAGAAGAAGGGTACAAGCAAACTTCCTTTTGATCTATTGTTGCTGCTTTTATCGCCCCTGCTTGTTGGTGTCCACATTTCATTCTAAACTATGGGACTTAGCATTCCATCCCACACACTGACAACACAATTAAAAATCCATGATCTATTGGTGCACAGGTTAATTGTCCGGCCCTTAAACCGAGCACTACCAGGTGGCCGAAATCCCTCAGTCATTCAATAAGAGGCTCCCATGTACTTGCAGAGATTACATGTCTCTTCCACAATAGCAGCAGGCCATGAAACAGACTTGGTCTAAACTGACCATAGCTGCTGCACCCTCTCAGCCTTCAATCATGTAAAGCCATTTTCCTCGCAGATCCAAGCTTCAGTGATTCACACAAATTCCCCACAAGGAGGGGACACACAGCACACAGAATCATCTATTCATAATATCCCTCATATTTCCAAACTACCCCAAAATGCGTCCCAGGTATGTATGTGCATGCATGTATGTGTTATAAACTACTGTGACCCCTCATCACAATCTCCATTCATAACCTATCTCGCATGCACATTTTTAACTCTTTGCTTCTTATTCAGTCTGAATGACACTCCATGCATTTATATTGTATCTATGCCATATCAACAAAGGTGTCATTATATTGCTGTGCATGTGAATATCTCAAAATGTATCCTCTCACACAAATAACTCTAAAAGTAACATGTATCCCATTGACATTAACTACTCTATATGTGTGCCAATTTGCAACATTGCCCTCACCCTAGACCCCAGTATGGCACGTGCAATTCAAACTTCTCTTTTGCCATGGGACCTTTATTAACTACCCCAACAATATCTCTTTGGAGCCTGAAAGAGCCAAATGTTCATGCAGCACTTCAATTTGGATTGAAAATCATCCTGTTTTCTAATTGAATCCCATGGTTACTGTGTTTGTTGTACTTCCTTGCTAGAGCTGAATGCCTGTCTTGTCTCATTGAAGCCAACTGCCTGCAAACTTCAAGAACTGGGATACCAACAGGCCATGACATTTATTTTGGAAATACTGCATCCCCAACAGGTCATATCAGCTACAAACAGACCACTGCCTACTAGCAGGCCTGGGTATAGTGATAGCCTTTAGCAAGGATGATTAAGGCGATATTAACCAAGGCGGTGGGCTGACACGGTCAGTAACGGCCCGCTGGCCAGGTTAAGGACAACCGAAGTGAGGGTCCATTAACGAGGGCGGCACTGACGTTACTGAGGGTCAGCCCGTCACTGAGGTTAATATCGCCATTAGCACCTGTGTTGTTCCATACACAGGTGATAATGATGTTTTTTTATTTTTAAAAAAATAAAGAAACTTACTTTTGGTGTGCGGCTCAGCATCGTACAGTGCTGCTGTCAGCGAAGTACCTTTTCCATGTTGATGACTGTGACATCATCAGCATGGAAAATGGACCTAGCTGACGCAGCAGTGTATAGCACTGAGCAACAAAGGTTCATTAGCACCCACGTAGGAAATACAAGGGTGCTAAGTGGTGAAGGGGGGAGCAGGGAAGGGAAGGGGGTGGGGACTGCCCAGGCAGCTCAGAATGCAGGCTTGTACAATACAGTCAGCCTGTGTTCCAAGCCTCCTGATTGGCTATCCTCCATTTCAAGGGTGCTAATATCCATTAACACACTGTTGCTGCACTCCAGGGAAGGCGTATTGCCTGTGACACCATGGGGTAGCATCCATGGGACATAGGCCATTTTTTGGGGAAGAAAGTCAGGCTGTGGAGAGTGTTCAGCATAGCCATGCCATCAAAAAGGCAAACCGTAAATCTGATGGTTGCCATGGAAATTGCAGATGAGGCACAGAAGAAACCCCTATTCCATTTCCCATGGTAGTCTAGAAAGATGTCAAGGACAGGTAGCTAGTAGTGAAGGAGGCATCAGTGCAGCACCCAAAGAAAAGGAAAGTGTGCGTTTCTATTTTTGGTTTTGGCAACTTTTTGTGGTGCTTACACTTCGAAATTTCCCAAACCATTGTTACAGAAGAAAGAGAGGGAAGGGGGTTTCAGAACTGAGAATATCTGTTTAGCATAACAACTGACTATGCCAAACTCCTCTTCATGCTTCGCAATGGGGGGCTCCTTAACAATATTTGCTCCTATCAGGAGGTTTGTATAAAGCAAGTTGGTTACCAGGCTTTCCATTTCCAGAAGTGCAGTTATTTGAAGTGTTGCAATATTAAGGTATTTTCCACATAATTTGACTATTTTCTGCACAATTGGGCTATTAAAAACACATTTGTGCAAGAAATTAGGGAAGTGTGTTCCTTGGTTGGTCTTTGGACTATTTTGAGCTACTTTCGACAGCAGACCCGTTTTTTTGTCTTATTGAGGCTGCCTCTCTACAAAATTGCCACTCCCATTCCCACCCTCTCAACCCCCACCCCCACACTCTCCATCCCCACCCCACTCCCACTCTACTACCAACCATCCCGCCCCCAATACAGGTGTGTGTGGGTTGTTTCTTTTTTGGACTATGTTGGGCTACTTTCAAGAGCAGATCTGCTTTTCCAGTCCTCCTGAGGCTGCTTTGTTCTACATGTGTTCTTTCCAAAACCCCACCCACCTCACCCCCACTCTCTCTACCCACCCGGCTGCCATTCTCTCTACCCCCAACCACCCAATCCTCACTCTTTCTACCCATACTCCCACTCTCTCTATCCCCGTAACACCATCACTCTCGCTACCACACCCACCCATCTACTATCTCAATCGCCAACCACCCACATACCCTAGCCCTGCTCTCTCTAACCACACCCACTGTTCTCCCATTGTCTCTACCCCGTCACCCACCCTACACCACTCTCTCTATCCCCATCCAACTCCACACTATCCCTACCCACACCCTACCTCCACTCTCTCAACCCCTATTCCTACTCTATCTACCGTCACCCACCCTACCCCCACTCTCTCTAACCTTAACCATCCCACCTCTCTCTACCCCAAACCTGCCTTACCCCTCTCTACACACACTTGCTCTAGTTGACTCCTCTCTACTCCGTCATCCACCCACCCTACTCCCCTCTCTCTCTACTCCCATGGCCCCATCTATTTACCCCATCCACCCTACCCCCTCTGTCTTTACCCACACCCACAAACCTGGCCCGTCCCTCTCATTCTACCACCACCCACCCTAGCCCCTCTCTCTCTCTCAAACTTCTCAGACCCTACCCACTCTACCCCCTCTCTCTACCCCACCCACCCTGCTCCCCTTTTCCTCTACCCTACCCACTTTACCCCCCTCTCGACCCCACCAACCCAACCCCTTCTCACTCTACTGCAAAGCCTCTCTCATCTACCCTCTCACTCTCACCCTTTCTCATTCATATTTCCTCCCTTGCTCTATTCCCCTTCTCGTTCTCTTGGCACCTGCAACCGTCTCACATCCTCTGAAACTTTGCAATCTCCTCCTTGGACTCTGGTACCTATAAATGCAAAATGTAAGAACAGCAGTAAATGCCAATGTTTTTTTTTATCAGGATGCTTACAAATATGGGAGTGGTGCACAGGAAGAGGGAGGCGTGAGGGAGGTGTGGACAGGATGTGAGCAGTCGCCAGCTTACATTGAATAATTGCTTATACCATGCAGAAAGGTTCAAGATCTGAGCAACCCCATTGGCTCTGTACACTTCCGCAGAGGCCAATCATTCTAAGAAAAACTCTAACAGTATCAGCTGGGAATATCCATGGACACTTGCATTCAAATTCAAAATAATACCCACATGGATTTCGTTTTGTAATGTGTTCTCTTATGGCGTCGTGACAGCATCATCGCAAATAGTCATATGTCCACATCTTACGATAGAGAAAGAGGCACAAGGCCGGGGCAACCTTTATCACACATCCGTTTCGTCATCTGCACAGAAATGTTTGTCCAACTTAACCTTCAAGTCCCTTAAATAATTCCAAACTATTTCTGTGTGTGTGCTCAGGTGAAGCTTGCTTTGTATGCCACTGAAGTGGGGGTTTCTCTTCTGGCAGTTGTCCATCTGTAGTTTTCAAATGTTTTCAGAGAGGCTTTCAAAGGTTTTCAGAGTAAAAGTTAAGGAAACAAAGACCCAAGCAATGGTATAGATTATTTTTTTTAAAAACCTGCTTATATCAAATTAAGCAATCTTGAAATGAAAATAAGAATACTACATCCAGTTGAAACGGATGTACATATTCCAGGATCGCTCTTTTTTACTGTCTCACTAACAACGGATCATAACATTGATGCTGACTTACATTCTGTGGAACGCAAAGCACTGTCCCACTGTAATTATTGCCACCATTCCCTATCTCATAGCTATTGATTGGATGCCACCCTGAAAGCCATCTTGTTTCGGATTTGCGGGGGCACTGTGCGACATTATTGACTGCAAAGTGGGTGGACTTTCCGGTCTTGGGCTTAGCGGAACAGCTGTTGGACTTGGATATTATGGTAATGGTAGAGAGTGAGGCGGCTAGTATTGTCGGTCCACCACTGTGTTATCCAGCTCCTCGGCAGTCACTTTACCTCCCCCTCCATCCACCGCTTCACATTCCCACTCCGGCACTACACCATCATTGGCTCTTTGTGACCAACCTCCTGCCTCTCCATCTCATTTCCTGTCCCACATCTGCATGCAGTCTCACACTGATGATCGCATGCTACTGCTCTGACCCTCGATCCTTTACACCTCCTCCTGTTGGTGTTCTGCTCATCACCCGGCATCTCTCTACCGCCGACATCACCCACCACGACCTCCAGATCTATGTCCATTTAAAAGGTCTGAGCCTCAATTGCAACAGATTGTCCATGTATGAGCACCTGCAGCCCACCATCCAGCACATACTTATCCGAAGGTGAAATGCTCTCAAATAGATGCACGTGCTACTTTTCGTTATTCACGGTAGCAGTTGTGGGATCACATTGTGAAAGGTTTTACGAGGGTTTCTACAAAGGGTTTCACAACAAACGTTCTCTCTTTTTTGCAATAAATGGTGTAAAAGTAAGGGAAAGAGAATAATAAAAGGTTTCACAAAGGATTTTCACTGGCAATGGTTTAAATGGTTTGGGGTTTTTTTTTGTTTCTTTTCGGAGTGGAAGGAGGAAATGGAAGGAAAAGGGGGTCAAAAAACAACAAAAAGGGTTGCTCCGAGGTTGAGTCAGAATATAAAGAAATTCACAAAACAAGCACAATACAAAACAAAATCTCGGTAAAACATAATGAAATGAAAAGGGGCATACAAGGATTGCTCTCAATAGCTACAGCACACGCTCTCCTACTCAGGCCTGTTCCTCTCTCTAACAGTCTAGCACAAAGGACACGGTACCAGGAAGTGAGCTGGACCTATTGTAATGCCAGAAATCCTCTGCCGAGATGCAAGGGCTCTGATTGGCCAGAAGAATCTCTCTGATAGGCTCAGTGGTTCTGGGTGATCATCCGAAATCAGGACTGCACACCACGTGTCCTGAGTGAGACCTAGCTTCATGTGTGACTGCAGAGGGATGCCACCAGTTCCCATGACACTACCACATGCCAACTACATTATTCGGCTTGCCAAACAAGATTGGTCAGGTGAAAATGCAACCATCCTTACTGGGAAGGCACTTTATGTAACGAGGACAAAGTCCCAATCAATTACTCTTCTAAGTGATGTAATTTATTAGGAGAAAATGAAATGTAGTCATCAAGAAATAAAAAGAAAAGTGCTCTACGTTAATTTTTCAATTGCCTGCAACCACTGTTTTTTAACAAACACATTGATTGTGGTTGCACTTAGGTTTTCAGTGTTCAGCACATGGCAAACATATCCGTGGCAAATTAAATGATGACTGTGTTGAGTGCTTTTGCAGAATTTCTGCTGCAGGTGAAGAATTAAAGGGAACCTGGTATTGGTTTTGGAATATGATGGGGATCGATAAGCAAAGAGCCACAGAATAATCAGAATGTAGGTTTGTGTTGTGTTCATTGCGACACTACACGTTATAAAGCAAACTAAACATGATATATTGTTTTATTTTATATATTCCTAAATAGTTGAAAAAAGGACGAATGTCGCATGTATGGTGTGCATTTTGTGGTTTCTTGGAAACATACTGTAATAATATGCATGTCAATGAATCCACAAAATTCCATGCACAACAGTACACTTCAAAGAGATATGAGTGCCTTAAAAAACAAACATAGTAAATGTGTTTAATATTGAAAGGCTTTTTATTTTGATTTTTAAGTAGGACACATGGTTTCTGTCCCGCACCTAAACTACGACTGAGAGTGTAAGAGTGCGGAGACGGTACTTAAGAGAGAAATCAGTGCTTCTTCTTATGGGTTCATCATGGCTCCTCGGATCTGTACTGCTGTTGGCCACATCAGAAGCTTCCATCCTGAGGCTGGGATGTTCAAAGTCATAACAGGCCCTGTACCTGATATATAGCTGACTGGCAAGGATGCTGGAATCAAGCATGTGGAAATGTGTATTTCCCCGCTTTCCTAATCACATGTAGTGCTGGCACTGCACCACCTGCATACTTGATGGAGCACTCGCTCACTGGGATGATTTCCACTGTCCACCTAACTGATCATCATTGATTGGATTTCAAACTCTTAGCTATCGTTGTAAAGACACGCGGGTGCATAATATGTAATTATTGGCTCCAATGGTGGTGGACATACTATTGGTCATAGATTGTGTAATGGTGGTAGTGAGGTTGGACGCTGATACCAACAGTCATTGGTCTAACCTCCAGATCCACACCAGTAACTCGTATCTCTCCCATTATTGCTTCTGATCCAGTGCAGTGCATGCCACCAGTCATTGCTATTAGACTGCTATGAGTGATAGAGCCTGCTTGCCCTGTGCGTGCAAGAACAAACCAGAGAAGATTACACATTCTGATTTGATGCCGAGTGCGTGTGGCATTACACTCTACATCTAGGAACTGCAGTTAATTCCTGGGATTGCTGGTGAACCAGGATGTATTATTCATAATGGCATCCAATGAGGTACTTTGAGGAGTGATGTAATTCAATTTAAGGACTGAATCTGTCCATCATGTATTGCTACTGAAGTGCTTCTCGCTTTGTCTCACTGGCTGCTTTTGCCAACTGGCAGAGTGTTGTGACGTGTGGTTTGACTTTCCTCCTGTTGCTATGTGAGCTTGGAATGCTATGAGTGCCTGTATGCTGAGAGAATGTTATGAGCTGTGTGTTCTGAGAGTGTCAGTTGGAGAGAGCCTGCCTGAGAGAGAGAGTACCGGTGGATGTCTCCCAAGAGTCCTCCCTGTGTTTTGTCCCACAGGTGTCCCATTGTGAAGACATTGTAGCCGTAATCTAAGTAGAGAGGGTTACTTGAGTTACCTGAGGCTTCTGACTGATTTGTGCGAACAGGCCACCTCATAACATTGGCGACGGCCAGTAAGAAGAACCTGCGTGTGGCTGTTCTGGGGGAACAGCAGAGAGGAAGACAAGGACACCGAAGAAGAGACATCCACCTGCCCGCAAAAAAGAGAAGACTCTCTCCAGTGGAAGATGCAGTCAGGCAAGCTGCAGTTGGGCCTGAAAGTCCCTGCGGGGGATGGAAGCGAAAACCAAAGTGTTAGCTTTGAGAGGCAGCCAAGACAGGCCTGGGGGCCAAGCCATTGCTGCAAGGGGAAACCAAACCAGGGCTGCGTGAGGCCAGCAGATCGTTGCTGCCAGGGGCAGCATTGCAGGTCGAGGTCCAGGTCTGCAGGTGTCAGATGGGTGAGAGCCGTTCAAGCTTGGCGCAGGCTATGTAACGGTGCTACTGTGCTTACCTATGACAGACAGTAGCAGGAGCTGTGCAGTGCTCATCAGAGCTATGGGCTGGCTGGAGGCAGTGGGGCTGGCAGTGACGTCAGGGTGGAGAAGTGCTTCACTCTGGGGCATTGGCAGATCTCCAGCCTGAGTGGTGTCTGAAGGACTAACAATGCTGCCATGGAGTGTTGCGGGTCAACAGCTATGGAAGGACTGGCCGGTAGGTCCTTGGCGGTCAGACCTTGGAGTATCACGCACTCAGAGACGTGACGTACAGAAGGTGTTCAAGAAAAGCACCATGCAATGTGGCATGCACGTGCTGTCTTATGGAGATCATACACCACCGCACAGCAAGGTAGAAGAGTTTCTGAGGGTAGCGTTGTACCTCGTTAGGTGTGCTGTAGAACCGCTGGGGGGAACGCTGTACAAAGCGGTCCCCACAGCGAACTTTAAAATGATCAGCCTGTGTACAACAGAGCTCCTGAGTCGTTTTTTCCAGAAAGGCTTTCGAATTGTCAAGGCGAAAATGTGTTTCAGAATCGAGTTTCGGTGCCTGTTGTCCAGGATAGCCTGGGCTGAACAGTGAATCACCTGGTGGAGAACTAATGTGCGTGCCCTTCAAGAACTGTAGTGGGGCCAACTGACTTGGGCGTGCTGTGTTTAGCACAGTAGAATGTACCTTTATTTGTGCAGCTTATGCAGAGAAGCGGGATAGGAATTGTTGTGGACTTTAGTTTTAAAAGGCCTCGGATCTCCTTCAACGTTGTGTTTGAAAATGTTTGTTCAGCATAGCTAGTAGGTGGTGTGAGGCCTAAGAGGCCTTTGAGGTCACATCGACCAAGTTACAGCCATAGCGTGCGGCGTGTTTTAGATATAAGTGTGTTTGTGAGTGCTCATTGTCAGAGCTGGAGTGTGTCTAGATGTTACACAGGATGGGTTTGGAAATTGATGTAGTTAAAGTTAAATATTAAGAACAACTATGGGGACTTATTAATGAGAGTAACATGTGTGATATATGTTTTATGCTGAACGTTTTACCTCCACAAGAACAAACAACATATGCAGACTTTAACCTCAGGGCATGAACTTGTTAAGGCTGGAGATATGTTGTCATGTACCATGTTTTTTATGTGCTTACTTACTGCGAGTTGTATTGATGAGGATGTATGCGTGTCTTGTTGTGTGACTGTAAACTGGGGTTGCGGCGTAGCGAACCACGGGTCCAGATCAGGCAGCCGGTGTTAGTGTGTGTGGGTGTTGTAGTGTAGTTTCAGCTATTTTGGGCTATGGCTTACCTACGTACTTCCTCTGGGTGTTGGACACCCAGCACGAGTTGGGGTGTGGTACACCTGTGCCATTTGTGGTTCTGATGGAGTGTGGGACACCCAGTGATTGAGGAGTTGGGGTGTTGGACACCCAGAAGTGTTATTTGGAGTGTTGGACACCCAGTAGTTTGTTGGGGTCTATGACGCCATGAGTTTTGGCCAGTGGGGTTTCACCCTTGTGGTTGAGTGTATTGGTGTCAATTTGTTCCTGGCATCTAACACAATATGTTAGTCAGAGTCAAGGGCCACTTTGGTCAACGAGGTTGCACCTGTACTGAGTCAATTGTTTGGTGTAGCAGCCATGTTTGGACTCTTGTGTGAGTTTAGAGGTTGGCGTTTTTTCTTTTGGCATTTCCTGATGTATTAATTGGTGCTTAGGTTTGGAGATGGATGTGTGTTTACCTTTGCTCGTCTTGGCTATGCTCGTTCTTGTTGGGTGGTGTTGCCATTGTCGTAGTGTTAGGCCATTGATGGGACTGGGAAGCGTTTATATTAGTTGGTTGGTGTGATGTCTTAGGTTAAATTGGCCACCCCTCTCCTAAGTAGTAGAGGGGGGTGGTAGTGTTGGTGCAGTTTTGTCCCACTGTTGTGAGGACAGAGAAGGCCATTGCTGGTGCAGTTTCATCCCACTGTTGTGAGGACGGCATAAGTTTAGATGTGGTAGTAGTTCCACTCCCTTCGGGGGTGTTGTGTGTGTGTCCCTCTGGTATTTTCCTTGCTGAAGTTTAGAGGCATGCATGTTTGGGGTTTTGTGTTTTGTATGTCTTTTTAATGTCTTTGTTCTTGTTCATTAAAGAAGAGAGGTGTGTTGTGACTTGCAGTTTTCCTTTCCTCCTATTGCTATATGATCTTGGAATGTTATGTGTGTCTGGATGCTGTACACTGACAGCATGTTATGAGCTGTCTGTTCTGAGAGTGCCAGTTGGAGAGAGCCTGCCAGAGAGAGAGAGTGCTGGTGGATGTCTCTGAGTAATTACCTGCATGTGTCCCTATTGTGCCTGTAACTATCTACCTGTAACTTCGAACTTAGTGAAAGTGTTAATCACTTACCTAAGGATCCTGACTCATCTGTGCCAGGAGGCCACCTCATAACACAGAGATTAGACTAAAATAACATGTTCATCCTAAAGACAACATGATGCATGGTGGTCTTTGGTTAAATAGTGGTGTTCTGTTGGTGTAAGGCTTCATGCAATAGATAACACCTGTACCTACAGAGTCTGTGTCGTGTGCTTATGTTGGCACTACGGGTGACACCTGACCAAGAATTGCAATGGTGCCAATGCTGATGATCCTTATGGTCAGCATTATAAGTCATGTTGGCTCGGCTGTTCTGGTAGTCACATCTCTCTGTCTTTTCCATGACATGCTTTGTTTGTCACACAAAAAGGGCAATGGTAGGAAGGTTTAGAATTAATCTTCTTACTAATCAACCTCTTGCTTTGCTCTGGGGAAACCCTCCAGACCATCAGTTACAGAAATAGGAAAGATCATATGCAAATCAGGTTTATACCCACCCCAAAAGGAGCCGTCTATTCCAAATTCCTTGGTCACATCCCTTTGGCACGAGACCACAAGCAAACCCAGACTTGTTTCATCCTCATTGGGTGTCATCAGTGAGGTGTGGCTTGGGTCTCAACACCGAGCAGGCACGGCCCCCACGTCTGGGGATACCCATCCCACTCAGGGTGACTATAGCAACACAAAAGAGATGAAGGCTGGAAGGTTTAGAATTATTCTTAACCTCTGGCATTACTCTGGGAAACCTTCCACGTTATCAGTCTTCCCCTGCCAAGCCACTACAGAAACAGAAAATACCATTTGCAAATCAGACTTGGGAAGATTTAAATATGTATCCCACCCTTTAATTCCAGTATGCCATCTATTCTGGTTTTAGATTACTTGTTCGTCACATTTCAGCTAAGAAAATGCAATACTGAAATTTTACTAAGTGTAGATCATTTTAAGTAATGCATAATATGTTGAGAGTCAGTACTAGGAACATTTTGTAAATGCAAAGATAAGCATATAGTTGGTATGTGTGATAGATTTGCCTAGCCCAGCAAAATGCAAACACCATACGCTGTACGACGGAATTATGTACTATTCCAAATCCAGTCATAGTATATATGAGGGTGAGTGTTGGACAGACAGCTGACAATCACTGGACAATAATTTGTTGGTGATACTGTGACACTTACATGTATTGGGAGTCTGTTTTTATGTTATGAGTTGTGTAATGAGTGAACGGCAAACACTAAAAACAAGAAACAAGAAAAAAATGAACAGATATTTTTCAAACATGATCTTTGATTTAGGGGGAAAATCCAACTGTGGAATGTTGAGATTTTCTAGATTCGTTTTGGCTGGATTTAAACCCCAGTTGTAATGCTACTTTTCATACTGGTTCCTTCTATTCCTGTATTCAATGTAACAAATGTAAGTGGTCTTGTATAGCACACATCAGACACTACTGGTGGCCTCACTGCACATGGCTCTGTAAGAAAAAAGCCAGGTGGGTTGGGGGTGTAATTAATGGGACAGTCCAAAAGGCAGATGGGAAACCTGTGTTGTTGATGTGTGTAGGTTGGAAGTACCCGGTTCCGAATAGGTTTTCTTTGGGTTTGGCAGAGAAAAATGTGAGCATGTTATGTGTAAAGAAGAGCCCAAGGGCTTATAGACCACAGAGCTTCAGGTCTAGTAAGCTGCTGATGTGGGACAGTGTGATAGGGCTACAGAGGAACGTTTTGTCATGGTTCTGCAAGTGTTGATGTGTGAATGGTAAGGTCGATGGCTGCCTTTTTTGGGGTGGGGTTTGTGTATGTGTGTGTGTTTGTAGTGCAAGGAGGTCTTTGAGGGGAGTTGGCTAGTCAGGAGAAAAGGGGGCAGGACTTACAAGGGAAAACAACCTGCAACCCTGGTACTCTTGGAGACAGGTCCCATTTCACTAACTCACATTGCTACCGTAAATCTCTCTCTCTCTCTCTCCCTCTCGCTCTCTGTCCCTCTCGGTGAGCCTCAAAGGAATATGTTCTATACCATAATGTGGGATGTATCAACCCACTCATCCAAGCCCTGCAACATCACTGTGCATTGCTGGCAGCAGAAACATCATAATGGCCGCCGGAATGCATGCTGCCCGCTAGAAATCACCAGAAATTGCGCAGTGAAAACCTGAAAAATAGGCCACCATCTACTTTTGCCTATCTTAGTGAGCACAGGAGATCAATGCAAAAAGCCACCATTGGGCTACCCACATGGTAGCCTGAAACCACTTGGAAATAGCAATGCTGATTGAAAAAGAAACACAGAGCTGTTTGAAAATCCGTTTTCTTGATTGTCAAAAATTGCTAAAATCATGGCTCACAAATCACCTAAAAGATCCAACCTCTTTGTTGGGTGTTCCACATAATTTACTGCAAGAATCCACACAAATACCATGTCAGCAAAAATCATATGTTCTCAGAACAAAATCCTATTTTAAAGATACTTGATTGAAAGACAGCTGTCAAAATGGGTGTAATACCGTTGCTCACCTCTACCAGAAAGCCAGCATTTTAAAAATGTTTTTGTAAAGTTCAACAATTGAACTCAAACTATGCCAAAGAAGATAATTCCATCAAAATACCATATAGAGTGCCACACAGTGATTTCATGTTGAAAAAGACTTGGTTTAAAGATATGATGCTTATTTTAAGTTTATAAATGTTATTTTTTTTCACAAGGAACTATCTTAAAATTGATCAGAAAGTAACCTGATGCAGTTAAAACTCCAAAAGGCTTGCTTCCCCTGAGAACCCTTCATACCTTGTCATTCACACCAGAAGGAGGATGTCGCATTGGCATGCTAATCAAGAGGGGAGGAGATTTTCTCTGCAGCCCGGAGAAAGGAACACTAGATGCCTTGGACTGAATAGGCAATGCTAATTTGGGGTGTAACTGACAACAAACTGCTGGCAGGAAACAAGACATGTGACCGTCTGAGTCAGCCCAGCTCTGGGGGCGGACCAGACTGAGATGTTGATTTAACATTGGAGTAAATGTATGTTTTATAAAAATGCTTATAACAAAGTGTACTGAACTGACAAAAATGTGGAACTTTGAGATTGTGAAAATGAAAAATTCACTCACAGTTCAAGACTAAGCTGGACTCCATGCGATGTTCTGAGACTAAACCCCGGAATTTATTCATATTGTAGATACTGGCCCTCATTACGACCCTGGCGGAAATCAACCGACCGGACCGCCATAGCGTAAATAGCGTTTCCGCCATTGCACGATGGAGCAAAGTGCGGCTCATTCCGACCCATCGGGCACGAGCACCACGCCATGGCGGAAGTGCAAAGTCCGCGATGGCGGAAATGACCCCAAAACGGCCCACACCGCCGCCGTACGGCGCCCTAGGTGCAATACCGCCACCCATCTCAGCGGACACCGCAGTGAGCGCCAACCGGAAAGTACGGTGACCGTAAATATACGGAAACGGAAGTAAAAGCATGGTCCCGGAACGGGAAACATCCCGCCGTACACCTATAAAACCACAAATTCCACACAACCATTAAAAATACTACCCTGAGACACATCCCAACCCGTCATCCACCCTAGTGAAACCAAGAAAAATGGGAAAAGTAGCGAAGAAAGCGTGCGACAGCAAGCGGCAGGTCCACTTCTCCCGTGAGGAACTCACCGTGCTCACGGAGACCCTCCAGGAGAATGCTGCCGCCGTCTTCTCCACGCAAATGACCAGGACGGCACTTGCGAACAAGAAGGCCATATGGGCCCTGGTGGCACAGCGGGTAAGTGCGGTGGGGACCGCACCCCGCAACCCACAGCAATGCAGAAAGCGATGGGACGACCTGCGGATACGCGTCCGTAGCATACTTTCTGCCAACCGCAACATTGCCACAGCTACCGGGGGAGGATCGGAATCACCCATCAAGTTGACCCCCTGGGAAGAAATCTGTGCCTCCACCATTGGAATGGAGAGCATAGAGGGAGTCGGAGGGATGGAGAAAGGAGTGCAGACATCCGAAGATTCAGGTAGGTGTCCCAAATAAAACAATGCCAAAACCACAACGTCCAATCATGTGAAGTACCACGTGCCCACATAGTGCAACAGGAACACATGTCCAGGAGAACGTCCACATACATAGGCCTGATAGCACACTTTAAAACTCACATCAAATACATAAATAATTAAAAATCCTAAAAACACCCTCTACACGTGCAGCAGGCACACCCTAACTGCAGGCTGCCAAACAACTGCACCCACACTCCACACACAAATGAAACCACCTCCAAGGCCCCGACCCAAATCACCCTCAGGTACCACCCCAATGCATGTGATACATTGCCATTCCAATTCCCACAGACCCATTAATAACGCTCGCCCTCCTTTACTCCACCACAGGGTCCGATCCAAACGACGAGCTCCAGGACACCCCTACCAGCACACCTGCAAAGAGGGCCAAGACCAACGGCCAAAGACCCTCCACCTCAGCTGCACGCATCAAGACACGGCAGCAGCACAAATCAAGTGACAGCACACAGGAGGGAACTCCAACAGGCACCCCAGCAGCCAGCATGCCCACAACACCACCACCACAGGTCCCCCCAATGGATGCCACAGTAGGCACTGCTTCTGGTGGCAGCAGCACCATAGGTGATACTGCATTAATGGCAGCATGCTCCGACACAGAAAACGGGGATGTCGAAGTTAGATCCATCCATGACCTGTCTCAATCCCCCTGTCTGTTCCATCCCGTACACCATGAGGATACCACGCAGGGGCACCCACAAGACGACGACTGGCCATCCCCCACAAGCCCTGTGGCAAGGCAACATGAGGTGATCAGCCCCTCTGAGACACCACCGCAAATGGCCATGGCCCAGCAGAGGCAACAGTCCCTCGACCAGGTAATCGTGCAACAGCAGCAACTGGCCACGCTCCTCAAGGACCATGCCGATGAATGTGGGGGCACTAAGGCAGACATAGAAACATCAACTGAGACACTTAGGGCACAAATGGAGAGTAGCACCGAGAGCCTGAGAGTACAAATGGAGAGAAGCACCGAGAGCCTGAGAGTACAAATGGAGAGAAGCACCGAGGGCCTGAGGGGGGAACTGCATGCGACGTCCAAAGACGTATGTGCCGAACTTGCCGCAGTGCGCCGTGTGCTCACTGAGCTCTCACAAACCCTTAGGGACATGCATGGACGTGAGCAGGCAGAGACATCATCCGTTGCAAGTTCCGTCCAGGGCAGCCCCCAACGTAGATCTGGGAGGAACCTGCGCTCCACAGGCAGGGGTGCCCCTGATACCCGCAGAGGGGGCTTGCAATAGCGACAGCCCACTGACAATGAGCATCTTTGGACACTGGTGTTCGGGGGGGAGGTAGGAGGGTGGAGGGGGTGTGTTGGGCTCACTTGGGTGGCGGGTCAATAGGGTGTTTAACATGATATCACATATGCCATAAACAATGCACGATCATGCAATGAGATGTGTGGACATTGATCTCTGTGTACGAGGCCATTATAGGCGTACAGTCCATATTGTGCATGTTCCAGACACACACAGTGCCACGAGTCCCGTGTCCATGTATCAGCCACCAGGCGTGAGTGCTAGAAGCATGCATCCATGAGATGCTGACGAATGTCACGGCCCTCCTGTGCCTCGCAGACTCCTTGAGGTGCTGCCACATCCCCACCCTCATCATGACCATCATCAGGTGCTTGCAGTTCTGCGTCAGGGGGCATGGGCACATTTCTACGTACGCACATGTTGTGGAGCATGACACATGCCATGACCATCTTTGCAACCTTCACATGGCGGTACAGGAGTGCCCCGCCAGACCTGCTGAGGCAGCGGAAACGAGTCTTCAGTAGGCCGAATGCCTGTTCTATGACTACACGGGTACGTGAGTGGGCATGGTTGTAGTCCTCCTCATGCTGGTCCCGTGGGTTCCGGACTGGTGTGAGGAGCCATCTCTTCAGTGGATACGCGGCATCACCTGTATGTGGACAAGTAAGGAATTTTGAGGAATGCCATTGCTACGTACGCACCCCCCCCCTTCCTGCCAGGTCATTGCCGCATCACATACCCCACATCATCATGCATGAAATGAGACTCACCGAGTAGCCAGGATCTGTTCCCTGCGTGTCGCTCCATGTAGCGTGGTATAGTAGAGTTCCTCAAGACCATAGAATCATGGGTTGATCCAGGAAATCGGGCACAACAATGTGTAATGATCCTGTTGGAGTCACACACCATTTGTACATTCAGAGAATTAAATTGTTTTCGGTTGCGGTACTGGGCCTCCATGGCATGTGGGACGACCAATTCCACATGGGTGCAGTCGATGGCACCAATGCAACCCGGTATGCCGGCAAGTGCATGGAATCCCACTTTAGTGTTGGTAATTTCCTGCTCCGAGCGTGGTAGAGAGATGTAGTCGTCTGCGTGCTTCAGGAGGGCATCAAGCACTTGCAATAGTGTCCGTGAGAACAGTGGCTGTGATATGCCATGCAACTGTCCGACTGTGTGCTGGTAGGTGCCTGTGGCCAGGAAGTGGAGTACAGACACCACCTTCAGTAGGGGTGGGTTGGCGGTTGGGCTATCTATCATGCTGACAAGGTCAGCCTGTGTCATGTCCACAATGGCGGTTATGGTGTCCCGGTCCAAACGGTAGAGGGTGTGGATCTGCTCATCAGTGAGGTTGAAAGGATGTGCTCGGAGGCGTGGGATTGCGGGCTGCCTGCGTGGTGGTAGTGGCTGTGCTGGCGGCCCTTGCTGGCCCTGCCTTGCCCTCCTCCTCCTCCTGCGTCTCCGCCGTGCGGCCGGTTGTAGTAGGTGTTCGTCTTCTTCTTGAAGTTGGAGTACTTGCAGTGCTATCAGGTCCCCCAGGGCCAACATAGCTAGTCCTGCCGGTAGCATTTCGGAGTGGGTGTGATTGTGGGAGGAGACTGGGTGTGCAATTTATGTGTTTTCAGGCTGTATGGCCTCCACCTGTGGTGATTCATTCCACCTGTGCAAGCTGCACTCCCCTTTGGGCGAGCACGTCCCGCACACAACGCTGCAATTCGACGAATGGCATCTTGCTATTGCAATCATGTATTTGTACCCGATGGCAGTGTAACATTGGTTGATATGTTCATTCGGCTATGGTCCCATTGTTTCACATACTATCTTTGCAGTCGCGAACAGACTTGTGAAGGGTCAGTGGAACGTAGTACTCGAGTAACGGTGGACCCTCATGCAACACTGTACCGAGCTTCACCGACGGGCGGGGCGTCCCATTTGTGAGTGAAGGCAGTTGCCATTTTCACACACAGCCGCACTAGATGGATTAATTTGTGATTTCAAGCGGCCACAGATGCCTTTTCGACGTGATGTTGCAAATGAGGAATTCGAAGGGCGGCGCTTTCGGTTTTCAGCTAGCGGCGAGGAGATGCCCACATGTCTGACTGCAAATATAACGTTCTATTGTTCAATGTCCTTGGGACAGGGGCCATGGCGAGGATGCAATGATTGATATGAATAGTTTGGGATGCGCAATAGCGACGTGGGCGATGAGGCCGGACGTTCCCAAATACATGTTACTTCACAACACTGGAATTACGGGCTGGGGCACAGTGGATTTTGCAGGCTGCATAACGCACAGACTCAATGGAAATTTCACATGTTATGTGAGTATGGAAACAGGCGTTTTCATTACGGGATGAGGGAATGATGTATGGATGCATGGACAGATGATTTGATACAGAGTTTGCCATGTACAGGGCTTCTTGGAATCTATCCGCCTCCCCTGCGCTATGTGATGCAGGGCTGCCATAGTGGGACCATCGTCTATCTGGCCTTGTTGAGCCCTCCCTGTCTCGACGCGCCTTCAGACACTTGTGTCTATGCACGTTACCAATCCCATCAGATGGATTCTGTTTTAACAGACGCATGCACAGGTACACTCGTTTGTGATAGTGTTTTCACCTCGATATAGATAGTTATGATTCGCAAGTGGTTTTTGGGTGGTGATGATCCTTTGGAGTGGGCTAGCATGCATATGGCTGTGGATTTGGTGTGATCATTGAAGTGAGTAATTCAAATGTAGTTCTGATGGCCATACTATTCTTTTTCATTTCATTTGGTTGACAGGTATCTCCTCCCCTTTTGCCACTGCCATCTGTATGCCACTCCTGCAGATGGATTTTACTCCCGACACCTGCTGCTTCGTGTTAATCAGTGGAGCAGCATTACGATCTTATGGGACGATCGCCAATGGGCCACATGCCCTTACGCAGTACTTGTGGCTAGGAGCAACATTTCGGCCTTTCAGCTGGACTAGTGCCTCCCTATTGGGACGGCCCTGCGGTTCTAGGCGCTTTCATGTTGCCTTTTCGTACGGGAATGTAGCCCCTGTGTACCATGAAGGAACAGGGCGTCACACTAGAAGTAGCTGGTCATTTATTGCGGTTGCAGCCCACAATAATGAAATATATTTTGGAGTTCATGGCCTAATGGCTGTATGGGCTTGGAGAATTTGTTGTGCATTAAATTTCTATTCTGATATGAACCGTGTAGCGTTCTTCTTTGCAAGTGATATGGCATATTACTATTTGGGGAGCGATGTATTGTGAGGAGATCTGCATTGGGTTCCAGCTTCAGGGTATAGTTGCGTGGTACTGTGCTGGGCGCGTTTGCCTACGAAGCCCAGTGAGGTCAGGGATGAGGGCTGCCATTATGACTGTTTTGATGATGTCATGCTCAGGGGCGGGGGATTAGCTTTTGTGTAACAGATGCCGGTCAGCCAGTTGGATAGGTGGAATGATGTGATTATCGGAATATTGCTGGTCACAGGTGCCTGTGTTTGCGTGCGTTTCTTGGTGGGAGACTGAGGTGATGTCCATTTGTGTGGCTTCTGTATTCGTGCCATCTGTGCCCTGCAGCTCCCATTGGGCCCTCTTGAGATTCATTTGTTCGTTGGCAGGCATGGATGACTAGTACATTTCACTGGTTGCATTGTGTGACTTCATTGCACCTACGGGGGGTTGTACAATGTGGCCAGGGAGCGGTGTACAAGCACTCAGTAGGGCCGTTTACGGTTGGTTCGCGATGCCGTACTTCTCACCATGGCGGAATGGTACTTTCCGCCGTGCTTGATGGCGTTAGGTGCATGTCCGCTAGGATCGGAATTCGCGTACCGTTGCGCCATGGTGCTAATTACGGTTTGGCATGGCGCGCGCGCGCGTACTTGGTGCAGTTAGCGTTGGCGTTCACTACGGTGTCGCTAATGGCATCGTACTTTGCGGTGACGGGTCATGATCGCACCGAGCGCTATTCGATGGCGGTATTGCATTTCCGCCATCGTTTTTCGATTTCCGCCAGGCTCGTAATGAGGCCCACTGTGTTTATGCTAAAAACATAAAAACTTACAGTAATATGCTCATTTCTGAACCCAAGCTCGTAGAAACATGGGACTTGAACAGAAATGTACCTTAAGCAATCTGTCATATAATTATGTATTCTCAACAGCTTGTGTATCTGGGAAATATGTTTTTTGGGAAAAATAGATTTTCTATGTAAAAGCAAAAGTGAGGGATTACTTTTTGACCATAAATACAGCATTACTCTGACTCATTCTGACACGTTGATCCTTTCTCCAATAAGGGGATAGGAAATCCTCTAACCTATCAGATCCTTAGAGGGTTGAGCATTGTAGAATCAGCCTCCCCACCCAGTTTGGAAATACATAAATAGGGACTGTGATGGCAGATAGGACACACACATTTTTTCACTACTCAACTGATTTCTTGGTGCAGCACCCAGCAGGAAGACTCCAGACTCCAGATCTAGAACCAAACTGTAGAACCAAACTCTAGAACCCTGAAGCAGTTTTTGTTCCGTAATTGCGTTTCACGCATTCAGATAAATTGCTGCGAATTGCAATTTAGCTCCATTTCACCACATTTCAAAATAGCTGTTTCTTGTTTTCAATTGCTGAATTTCGTTTTCAATCTGATAATCATTCATAAATCATTTCTAGTGTTGACCTGAACCAATCCAAAGTAACTCTTACTTATCCGGAATCTCGTTTAGTGAATTAAAATCATTTTAGCATATTTTCCCATTCATTGCTATCCCATTCAAAAGTATCTTTGCCTGTTTTAAAATCATACCTGTTTTCCGTAAGCTTGCTGGGGGAACTGGGATTGAACTGCATTACTGATTGCATTCCTGAAACCTGTGTGCCCCCATTTCCATCTCTTCACATTGCATAGTGGGGGGAGTGAGTAGTCACAGGGGAAAAAGTGATTATATTGTCTTTTGATTGAAACCATATCTAGTTTATTGCTGTGCTGCATTCTTTCCCATCTTGCTTTACTTGCATCATACAAAGTATTCTCTGCTACCTTATTCTCCTATTCCTACTCCTAAGTGATTAAAGAGATTGTTGGTATTGTGATATTACCCATTACTGATTAATGTTCATATTCATAAGTGTGCTATTCAGATATTATTTTATTCATAAAAGTGTGATATATATATTGTTCAATTGTTCAAATAAACCTTTTAATTTGCAAAACAAACCTACTTCTTGGCTCAGTGAGGTCGGGGATATTCCAAGAGAGGGGTGTTATATAAGGGTTCATCATCCAGATTTAAAGAACTTTGACATAAAAATATATAAATAAGGGCTTCCATTGGGCATCCCAGAGTAGGCATTGACTTAGTTGGAGTGCTGGATTGAAGTCACTTACAGATTAGGGGCTCGATAGCCGGGACTTCTGGATTAGATCTACCACTTGTGCAGCTTAATACAGTGTGCTAACTGAAAGGATACATAAATCCTGTTGGGCTACTACGCTGTGTTACACTGTAAAAGCACCCCTCAAAAAGCAACATTCTCAGGAAACGGTCTATTTTGCAAAATAAAATAATAAACTTCTGTAAGTCAGGAAGGAAAACAATTTCCAGAATGGCAACATTGGTAGACATCAAGATAGCTAGAGAGCACCTTTTACATAAGATATTTGTGAGAGGTGAGTGGACTGAGCAGGACCAGAATTTGTGGTTGCAGGCGATCACACAACAGGTCACTGCAACTGGGTTAGATATCTGGAGAGATCAGGGTCCCTTACATGTGGCCCTAAGAGAACTATATATGGCACCTAAGGCCAAGGATGAGCACAACAAGATTGCCTGGGTAGCAGCATATTTATATATATCTATGTGAGCCAAACAGGATAAATGTGCTGAAGGCCAAGATCTGGCAAGTAGGCAACTGATGGCATTAGAGAAGGCCCAATCTGATCTGGACTCTTCTGAGCACAGGCTGCAGAGGAGCCAGGAGTCAGAAAACGAAAGTAGGCAGTATCTAATTGAAATAAAAGAGGACATGGGTATCCTGCAACAGGAAAAGGCAGACCAGAATTCTGGCCTTGCAGAAGGAGTATCAAGAAGGTTTGGACTCCCTACTGCAGAGCCAGAAAAAGCTGGAGCAACAACTGGATTTTAATAGGGCATGCGCAGAGCAGGTAGTCACCCTGCAAAGCCATCTAGATAGAGAGAAGGCAGAGTGCAACAAATTATTTCTGAAAGACCTGGACACCCAGGCAGAATTTGAGGAAGAGCGCCAGAAAGCTGGTGCCCTTCAAAGGCAGAGGGATGACCTGGAGGCACAGAGGTAGACTCTTGCTCAGGAAAGGGATAACTTAGGCCAGGAAGTCTGTAACTTAAAAGGGAGGCTGGAAGAAAATCACCTGGCCCTCCAGAGACTGGGTGACCTCCAAAAAGAGCATCAAAACTTGTTAGAGCACACCGGGAGGGTGGAAGATGCTCTGGCAAGAAAGGAACAGGCCAGTAGGGACGAGACTCAGGAGGTAACCCTCCTGCAGCAAAGACTGGCCCAGTACTCCAGGACAAACCAGGAAGAGAATGAGGCTCTCTGTCAGCACTATGATAGGCTCCAGCGACAGGTAGCCATGTAAGAGAGACTGATAGAGTCTAGTAATGCCTTGATTGAGGAGCTGAAAGCACATGCTCTTGCATGGCAACAGGGAGCAGGGGCTGATAGAGATGAGGTTCGCTGGGAAAGGGAAACACCCAAGCATAACCTCAGGAGCCCTAGTACCAGAGGCCTTCATCTCTCCCAGTCCCTGGACTCTGCCACCCCCATGTCCCCTGGCGCACATGAGCCCAGGGCCACGGGGATGGCAGATTACTATCCAGTCAGATGTATGGGGCTCATAGGCCAGTACCTCCCAGGAATGGATGGGTGGGCAACTGAGTATGGGCACCCAAGTACAGTGCAATTTAGTGGGGAACCCCCGGAGAGTATGCCCACTAAGGGCATCCTGAAAACCTCTGCCCAGTTAGGTCAGTGGGGGGGGGGGGTATTCATCAAATCTTGGCAGCAAGGAGGAATCTGAAGACTCCTCTGAGCGTCCCAGGACACAAGAGACTAGGTCCCCACATTCTGGCAGCCATTCCCAGGCTCGCAGAATTCGGGAAAACCTGGAAGATCAGACGGGCACCTCTGGGAGCAGTGCCTCTGAGTCAGAGGATGAATGGACCAGGTTTACCCAAACCAAAAAGGCCAATAAGGCAAAAAGGGCTTTGCTTAACGACCCCTTAAAACAGATTAATGCAATAAGGAGTGTCATCACGCCTTATCACAAGAACACCAAATATTCTGTGTGGGAACACTTAGAGCTCTTTGAGCAAATGATGGAGACTTTCCATTTGAAAGACAGCAGTAGCTGCATTCAGTACGTCAAATGGATATTCTCCCCAGAATACTCCAGGTTCTTCGCGGGGCTGGAGGACCGAAATCATTCAAGATGGTCCACATATAGGGAGGCCATCTTAAAGCACTTTTCTGTTCATAGAAATCCCCAAGAGGCTTGCAAGGCAGCCTACAATTTACAATGTGGGGAGGATCAGGCCCCACAAGAATTTGTGCAGGAGTTGAAGCGTGCCTTTGCGCAGACTACCAAAAGGGGTGCACACAGACGTAAAGAATTTGTTAATACGTTTTTCCATGCCTTACCCAAATACATCCTGACCCATCTAGTGAGAGATTTTCATGAGAAAAGGTCACTAGACTGGGTCATTGAATAGTCCACCCGAATCTATGAGGTGCAGAAGCCCATAAAAATAAAAATAATGCTCAGAAAAGCCCCAAACCGACCAGCACCCAGGCCGCTGCTAAGGTGGCAGAGGTAAAGGTTGCCCCATTTTAGATTTTGAGATGGGGGGGCGTAAAAACCTGCCTGCACAGAATAATTCCAAGTTCAGAAGGCCCTCAGGCCAGTCACAGACAGGGAGTCAAGGAGGCAGTCCCACAAATGGGGTCCCTTACTCCCCTGTGTAAGTCCCAGCTACAAGGGAAACCGACCCATCCTGGGTTATGTGTGGACTCCTCCAGCCCAAGGGAGGGGATCCAACCAAGCACCTAACCCAGGGAACTTCCCTCCTAACTTCCCCTGGAGGGCAGTAATTCACCAAATCCTGGGCAGAACTTTTTACCCCAGGTATCCACAAAATGTCCAACCCCAAAATCATCGATCCTTCTTTCCCCACTTCCCTGAGCCCAGACAACCTAATCCAGGAGAGGGGAGGCCAAGGGTGGAGGGGTACCCAAATCCTCCCAACCCGAGGTACTACCAGAGAACGGATAGCTACCCTTCCCGGGATCAGCCCAGGGAAGAAAACAGAACCCTGTATGCTTGAGCGCCAGGTCCAAAATATGGCACACGATCTAGGCCACATGCTGAGGGCTCAGCAGAACCCTGAGATGAGCATTCCGGCACTGAATGCTCCAAACTCTGGACCTGGTGCTCCAGAACAATGATGGGGGCAGCACCCCGATAACTCACCGGTTCCCAGGGAGGAGGCACAAGGGCAAGGGGGGTGTAAAGCCTTGGAGGAAGCTTCCTTCCCCACTTGTAAACAGCCCCTGGAAACCCAGCAACTGGAAACAAATCTCCTGCCCCTGAAAACCTGCCACCCAAGGAGCAAAGGGGGGGTAGGAGAAACAAAGGACCCAAACAGACCCATTTTGAGGAGGAGGTACAGATGTTCCAATATGAAGGAGAGGGATCCTCAGAGGATCCTGGGAAAAGGATATTCTCCTTCAGAGATGGGGGAACTCCTCCCAAAGAAAAATGGGTCCCTAGGGATTCACATCCAGACTGGGTATATGTGGGGACTGAGCTCGCGCCGCCCATCATCCCATCCCAGAACCAACATCAAGAAAATCCCCTGGTTCAAACCCATCCTGGTGACTACCTCCAAAAAGGGGGGGCGGCCCAAAACCAGAACCATGGGAACCCAAAAAAGCTCCTATCTCCAGTTGCCAACTTTTTCTTTCAGATTCTCAAGACTCCCCACTGAATTCTGCCCAAATCTCTTCTCTTGATATGTCCAATAACTAAAATACTAGCCCACCAGTTGTCCAATAATGTGCATTATCAGTGCCCCCTTGCGGAGAAGGAGGGAAGATACTATGCCCTGGTTCAAATACAGGGGCAGGGTACAATTATGGCACTGGTGAACACTGGATCCCAAGCTACCCTTCTGTCCAAAAAGGCCTTTGAGGAACTAAATTCAGGAAGGGGGGAGAAATACCAAATTACTCTCACCTCTCTTCCTGGACAACTTCAGAACTTTGACGGGAAGGAAATTCCCGTCGAGGGGACTGCGGATTTGGACATTAAAATTGGGAGACACAAGGTGAAACACCCGGTCATAGTGATGACTCCAGAGGGCACCCCTTGTTTACTAGGGAATGACCTCCTGAGAAGGTTGTCACCCCTAATAGACTGTGTAAACAAAGTCCTCTGGACCCAGACTAGACAACCAATAAAATTGAAACAGAGTGTCAACCATTTTAGTTTAAACGGCACATACCACATGGTTGAACAAAAATCTGACCAAATAGAATTTCACTTCCAGAACAACAAAATTCCAGACGTGACAGTAATAGCAGTAGGACAACAGACTGGTGATGGGGGGTCCTCTCTATTTCTGAAAATCAACCTTCCTTCCAGTTTAAGGTGGTATTGCACACTGGAAGGAAACATTCTGAAATTCTTTACCAATCCACAATCAAACATCCCCACTCCAATAGTGCACAAAGAAGTGAAATCAGCTCAGAGCCTGGCTGATGTTCAGCAAATTGGAGAGCAGTTGTTCATCCCTGTGCAGTTAAATGAAGAGAAGGACTCTGTTCCCACCCGAATGTGTGTGAACAATGGTAAGAGCTTCATCAGCGAAGCCATGTTCCGCCAAATCCCAAAAGATCCGGCCATTCCCACCTTCAAACTGATACACAAATAGGAAATGGATCTGGAAACAGTCAATTCCAAACATCTCCTGCCAAGCAGTTGTATGCTCAAAATCTCCATTGGCAACAAGAGCAGAGTCAATAATTGTTGGGTCGTGCGAGACGTCACTGCCGCCTTTTACTTAGGCAGTGACATTCTCAATCACTTTGCCATTAGTTTGGACCTAATAAACTTCAAAGCTTGGTCCCGATTAGCGGATAATTCCATCGGCTTGATGATCCAGAGAAAGCATTTAGGTCAGCTCAACTGCTGCCTTATGCAGTTGAAATTCAGATTGGAGAGGAAGACACCATCCCAGAAAGGACCGGACAATTCTCCCTGGAAGTGAAAGTTAAAAGAGGACAGAAATTGAAAAACCCTGATGCTTATATTCACCTAAAGGCTTCGCTCCAACAGCAAGGGTTGGGGGTACACCCAACACCATTAGTCAATATAGAACATGACACCATCCCAATAGAGGTGGATAACAGCGACTTAAAGAGTATCACTCTAGCCACAGGCACCCTTATTGGAATGGCGGTTGATGACCGTCATTTTTCCATTGATCTAGGTAATGAACTGTTAGGACCAATCCCCAGGGACTGTTTTGACAGTGAGAGTGATGACAACACAACACCAGACAGGATCATTACCTGGCATGGGGGGAACTTCCTGGTGTACACTTCCTGCCCTTATGGCGGGGAAGATGTGACTTGTGACTTCAGAAGGGATGAGGTGATTTTCCAGGTCCATGAGGGCTGCCTTTCCCACCTGAAGCCACCAGTCCAAATCAGCACTCTGACCAGGGACTTCTCCACCCAGCTGGAAGAGGCCGCTGAGATAGCAAAACCAGAAGTCTTTCCAGGCTTCAGGCAGATGGTTGAAGAGAGAGTCAACCTAGCTGATCCCTGTGAGACTCTGGAGCAGAAGCAAAAGTTGAAACAAGTTTTCTTGGATTTTCAAGATCTCTTTGCGGTGGACTCATATGACTGTGGTCACACTGACATCCACACAAGAACAATTCCCACAGACCCTGGTATGACTCCAGTGTTTGTGAAGCAATATCGCTTGCCTCTCGCATCGATGGAGTCCCTTACTGAAATCATAAAGAACCTTGAGTCCCGTGGGATAACCCATCCAGTCCACAGCACCTTCAATAATGTGGTGCTGGGGATATTGAAGCCAAACGGCCAGTGGAGACTCTGCGCTGATCTTAGGGAGCTCAACAAGCGGGTCCATACTTCCCGATGGCCTCTTCCGTACATTGACCCAGGGCTGGCCCAGATCCAGGGGTCACAGGTATTCACTGAAATAGACCAGACCAATGGATACTGGACTGTACCTGTCAGTAGGGAGGACCAATACAAGCTGGCTTTTACCTTTGGGAGCCAGCAGTACACATGGACCCGGACTCCCTTCGGATACCTCAACTCCGGCAATGAGTTCAACATTTTCCTACATAAGGCCATGCCCGACCTGGGTGAAAGGGGTAACCTGGCAAGAGCCCAACTGTTGAGGAACACATAGCGGAGATCCATTATGTTCTGACACATTTTAGGGCCGCTGAAGCAAAACTTTCCTTTCAGAAAGCACAGTGGTGTAGAACCTGTGTTAATTTCTTGGGGCATGAGATTACTCCTCAGGGTCTCTGCCCCCAGGAAAAGAAAGTGGAAGCACTCCAGAAACCGAAGGACCCCACAACTCTGCGGGAACTAAGGAGCCTCCTTTGACTGACTAATTATAGCAGAAAGTTCATTGAAGGCTATGCAGAGATCACAAGACCCCTGATTCATCTTTTTAAGGGGGGGGTCAAGTGGGAATGGGGTCCAGAACAATCTGAGGCAGTAAGACAGCTCAAAAGAAGCCTCTCACAAGCGCCTTGCCTAGCTTACCCTGTCAGAAACAAGGAGTTCTTCTTGGAGACAGGGTTCTCTAATACATGCTTGACTGCAGTATTCTACCAAAAGCATGACAAGGTCAAAAAAGTAATCTCCTATGCGAGTAAAGCTTTATCCTCTGTGGAGGAAAAATTCAATGATTGTGAGAAGGCACTCCTGGCAACGGTGTGGGCATTGAAGAATTACCGCCCGTTTATCCAGGGGGAACACATCATAGTGGAGACTCCACACCAGCCACTGCAATATCTCCAAAGTGACAGAATACGGGCAGGAAATGTGAGTAATTCCTGAATTACTTCCTGGATTCTGTCAATGCAAGGCTTTCTTGTGGAGGTCAGATATGGCCAAAACAAGAAGAGTCCCCTTGCGCAAGGTCTGGGTGACTTGCATGATTGTGCCAGAGAAAACTGTCTCTAGGACGAGAGTCTAAAAATCAAGGACAACATGGAGGCATACCTCAATTCCCCACACAAAGTCTTTGAAGAAGACAAGTGTGAGGGAATGCCCACTGTCTATGTGGATGGATGCTCTTACCATGTTGACAACAATGGGGAAAAAGAACTTGTGGCCGGCGTAGGGAATGCATGAGTGAATGAGATCCCAGAACACTCCGCTGGGTACAAGATTGGTCCCCGAAGTAGTCAAGTGGCAGAGTTGATGGTTGTGCATCAAGCCATCCTCACTGCTGTCCAACATCAACTCCACAAACTGGTCATAATCACAGATTCAGATTATGAACGGAACGGGTTAGTGGAGCACCTGGTTAACTGGAAAACCAAAGGCATGCTATGTGCTAATAACAAACCCTTGAAACATGGGAAGTTAATTCAAAATATTGATGATCTGGTCACCTCGAATGGGTTGGCCATCTACTGGAAAAAGATCAAGGGTCATTCCAAAGTAGTGGGACCAGACAAAACTGGAAATGACTTAGCTGATCAGCTGGCCAAAACCAGGGCCATCCAAGGGGATCTAATGGAGATCGAGTCCCTGTTGGGGGAAATCCAGGTCACCGCTATCACTAGGTCGCAGACAAATGCTCACAATGATCTTTCAACTGCACAATGGAGTAAGGAGACCCCAGATGCTGATTTGATTACAGCTGAAAAAGGGGATCCAATAATTGGTACGTTTTATCAACACATTGAGGACCCTGAGAACCTTCCCCTGATGGATACCGATTACATTGGGAAAGAGGACCTCAGAGTGTTGATGAAATGTCCAAAAATTTTACAAATCCAAGACGGTTTGTTGGTAAGGAAATCCCTAGCTGGCCATGATCAGTGGGCAGTTCCTACCTCATTCCGAAGCCTGATGTTAGGTCACGCCCATGATGCAGCCAGAGCCGGTCATAGGGGGTTTCATACAACACTTGAAATCTTGAGAGGTTGCATACTGGCCACACATGGGGCAGGACCTCAACCAATACTTGAAGGGGTGTCTTGTGTGTGCACAATTTCAGCCAACATCCCAAACACACCGTGCACCTCTCCAAAAGAGGGGGATGACACTGCTATGATCAGATTTGCAAGTAGATTTCTTCGGGCCCGAGATTCGCTCCTCTAGGGGGAATAAGTCCATGTTGACCGTGACATGCTTATTTACTAAATGGGTAGAATGTCTCCCAGCCCCAAACTGCAAGGCAGAAACAGCAGCTGTCCTGATGATCAACCACATCTTTTCCCGTTTTGGACTACCCCAAAGGATTGAGTCAGACAGAGGTAGCCATTTCACCAGCGAAGTAATGACAAAGATGTGGGAGATACTTGGGGTTAAAAGGAAGCTACCTATTGCTTACCGGCAAGCCTCTAGTGGTGCAGTAGAACGTTACAACAAAACCATTGTGAGCATATTAAAAATTAGTTTGTGGCAGATTCTGGGCCAAGTTGGGATATCCGATTACCTCTTGTCCTAATGCCCATCAGATCTACCCCTTCATGTGAAACTAAAATGTCACCATTTGAGCTGATGACTGGACGCAGGATGGTGCTTCCCCAGCATCTGCTGTACAGGACCCAAGAGCAGACATTGATCAATGCCTCCACAACACATGAGTATGTTGAAAATGTAAGAAAACACCTTCAACATGCTTTTGCCTATGCTCAGCGAAATCTAGAAAGAACAGCTGACAGCATGAAGAACCACTATGACTTAAAGACTACCAGAAAAGAATACAATGTAGGAGACCGGATTTATCTATACAATTGCCAAAGGAACAGGGCCAAACAGTGGAAATTTCTGCCTACCTGGAAGGGACCTTTTGAAATTGTAGACAAGATCTCACCAGTCGCCTACAAGATCAGCATCCCCAAAGGCAGTTTGGCAGAAGGGGAAGACAAGTGGGTCCATATTAATCAGCTAAAGTGTTGCCATACTAGGCACACTCTGCAGCAACTGGAGGAGTCTTCTGAAACCCCAGAGGGGGCCACTCCAGATCCATAAAATATCAACCCTAAAATATTCCACATATAGTCTATGAAATACAATAATAAAAATGTCTCCTGATTTATAAAATGTATATGTCCGCCCCACTACATTAATAGTGGTGGGGAAATGCCTACAAATATGCTTTTGCTTTGTCATCCTAGGAGAGAGATAACCTATAGTTGATTGGAAACCATGGAGACTGACCAAGGAGGATGACCCGGGGACCAGGAGCAAAGATCTGAGGGGCCTGGGGTATCGCTCAATATTCCCATCAGGACTGGCGAGGAGAACCGATCGATCCACCCCTGATGGAGGAAAAGACGATGAACTTTGCCATTTGTGGAATCCGGAGAGATGAGGCTTACATCCCAGTCTTGCGAAGTTCGATTGATGGAAGATCAATGGCCATCGCAAAGGGGGGGCTTGTGGGATGTATCACCAGAAATTGTGCAGTGAAAACCTGAAAAATAGGCCACCATCGACTTTTGCCTATCTTAGTGAGCACAGGAGATCAATGCCAAAAGCCACCATTGGGCTACCCACAAAGTAGCCTGAAACCACTTGGAAATAGCAATGCTGATTGAAAAAGAAACACAGAGCTGTTAGAAAATCAGTTTTCTTGATTGTCAAAAATTGCTAAAATCATGGCTCACAAATCACCTAAAAGATCCAACCTCTTTGTTGGGTGTTCCACATCATTTACTGCAAGAATCCACACAAATACCATGTCAGCAAAAATCATATGTTCTCAGAACAAAATCCTATTTTAAAAATACTTGATGGAAAGGCAGCTGTCAAAATGGGTGTAATATCGTTGCTCACCTCTACCAGAAAGCCAGCGTTTTAAAACAATTTTTTGCCAAATTGAACAATTGAACTCAAACTATGCCAAAGAAGAGAATTCCATCAAAATACCATATAAAGTGCCACACAATGATTTCATGTTGAAAAAGACTTGATTTAAAGATATGATGCTTATTTTAAGTTTATAAATATTATTTATTTTCACAAGGAACTATGTTACAATTGATCAGAAAGTAACCTGATGCAGTTAAAACTCCAAAAGGCTTCCTTCCCCTGAGAACCCTTCACACCTTGTCATTCCCACCAGAAGGAGGATGTCGCATTGGCATGCTAATCAAGTGGTGAGGAGATTTTCTCTGCAGCCCGGAGAAAGGAACAATAGATGCCTTGGACTGAATAGGGAATGCTAATTTGGGGTTAACTGACAACAAACTGCTGGCAGGAAACAAGACATGTGACCCTTTGAGTCAGCCCAGCTCTGGGGGCGGACCAAACTGAGATGTGGATTTAACATTGGAGTAAATGTATGTTTTATAAAAATGCTTATAACAAAGTGTACTGAACTGACAAAAATGTGAAACTTTGAGATTGTGAAAATGAAAAATTCACTCACAGTTCAAGACTAAGCTGGACTCTGTGTGATGTTCTGAGACTAAACCCTGGAATGTATTCATATTGTAGATACTGTGTTTATGCTAGAAACATAAAAACTTACAGTAATATGCTTAGAGACGATATGCATGTATGTATCAAATTTAGTGCAGATTGAATATTGAGAACCCCTCCAAAAGTGCAAAAATGTTGTCATTTATGAACCCAAGCTCGTAGAAACATGGGACTTGAACAGAAATGTACCTTAAGCAATCTGTCATGTAGTTATGTATTCTCAACAACTTGTGCATCCGGGAAATATGTTTTTTGGGAAAAATAGATTTTCTATGTAAAAGCAAAAGGGAGGGATTTCTTTTGGACCATAAATACAGCATCACTATGACTCATTCTGACACGCTGATCCTTTCTCCAATCAGGGGATAGGAAATCCTCTAACCTTTCAGATCCTTAGAGGGTTGGGCATTGTAGAATCAGCCTCCCCAACCTCTTTGGATATACATAAATAGGGACTGTGAGGACAGATAGGTCACACACATTTTCCACTACTCAACTGATTTCTTGGCGCAGCACCCTGCAGGAAGACTCCGGACTCCAGATCTAGAACCAAACTCTAGAATCCTGAAGCAGAGGCCTAACCCAAACTGAACTCTTTGCAGCAGGCCTTCAGAATCTTTTGCAACCTGACTCTAACCCCTAAACTTGCAAGAGGCATCTCAAAATCCAACAGCCTGGCTGAGCTGGTTTGCTTCTAGCTAAGAACCCTGTGCTAGAACCAAGATCCAGACCCAGAAAGCAGTGCTGTATCCGGTACCCATCAGATCCAGTTCAAGAGGCCACCCAGACCGCAGTGCAGTGCTGAGAGCAGAACCCAGAGAGCCTGAGACCTGTCCGGTGGCGATTGAAGCCAAACCATTGACCAGATCTTTGACAAGGCCCATTCCAGTCCAAAGCCTAGGAGTGAGTATTTAGTCTAGAACTGTCCATAGTCATCTCTTAGTTTAAAGTAATACTATTGCATCCATTCCCCTTATCCAGAACTGCATTATAGAATCCTGTGTCCATCCTGAATTCTTCTCGTTCTATTGTTTGTGATAATTGTAGCAACAATCATCTTCGCGCTGATATTTTCTGAAGAGGGACAAGTGTTTTGACGGACAGAGATCAGAGCGGAGGCGCCCTGTTCTGGTGGCTGCCCGTTGAGTGTCTTGCTTCTTCATAGCTCCTTAGTCTAAGCCTATCCTTGTTACTAAACCTTTAAAGTGTGATCTGTCATTTTTGAAATCTTGACTTTATTTCTGAAAAAGCTACCTTCACAAAAACCACTGTAACTTTTGAACCGTTGTCATTTTGAAGCTAAGATCCTAAGCTTTCCAACAAACCTAAAACAACATTCCAATTTATTATAGTTTTTCCATAATCGCGTTTCACGCATGCAGAAAAATTGCCACGAATTGCAATTTAGCTCCATTTCACCACATGTCAAAATAGCTGTTTCTTGTTTTCAATTGCTGAATTTCGTTTTCAATCTGATAATCATTCATAAATCATTGCTAGTGTTGACCTGAACCAATCCAAAGTAACTCTTACTTATCCATCATCTCCTTTAGTGAATTTAAATCATTTTAGCATATTTTCCCATTCATTGCTATCCCATTCAAAAGTATTTTTGCCTGTTTTAAAATCATACCTGTTTTCTCTAAGCTTGCTGGGGGATCTGGCATTGAACTGCATTATTGATTGCATTCCTGAAACCTGTGTGCCCTCATTTCCATCTCTTCACATTGCATAGTGGGGGGAGTGAGTAGTCACAGGGGAAAAAGTGATTATATTGGGCCTCATTATGAGTCAGGCGTTAAGGGGTTAACGGCGCCGTAAACGGCGCCGACCCTTAACGCCTGATTACAAGGTCCCTTAGCGCCATGGTGATTTTAACGCCTGCTTTTTGCAGGCGTTAAAATCCATGGCGCTAAGGGACCATGGTGCTAATTACGCCACCGTAATTTAAGGTGGCGTAATTAGTGCCTTCCCTTTAAACCATGGTGGTAAGGGTACGACCCAGGCGGTAACTTACCGCCTGGGTCATAATGAGGCCCATTGTCTTTTGATTGAAACCATATCTAGTTTATTTCCGTAGATGCATTCTTTCCCGTCTTGCTTTACTTGAATCATACAAAATATTCTCTGCTACCTTATTCTCCTATTGCTACTCCTAACTGATTAAAGAGATTGTTGGTATTGTGATATTACCCATTACTGATTACTGTTTATATTCATAAGTGTGCTATTCAGATATTATTTTCTTCATAAAAGTGTGATATATATATTGTTCAATTCTTCAAATAAACATTTTAATTTGCAAAACAAACCTACTTCTTGGCTCAGTGAGGTCCGGGAGATTCCAAAAGAGGGGCGTTATTTAAGGGTTCATCATCCAGATTTAAAGAACTTTGACATACAAATATATAAATAAGGGCTTCCATTGGGCATCCCAGACTAGGCATTGACTTAGTTGGAGTGCTGGATTGAAGTCACTTACAATAAGAAGAATCCCAGAATCCTTGGCAATTACCACAATTTGCAAAGTGAAAGTTTTAGAGGTGGCATTAGGGAAAGCACTAGGACAAGGGACAGAAGAGGCTGTAAATGTCACTCTGGTGAGTATGCAAGGCACAGCACTGCAGCATAGGGAGTGTCAACAGTTGGCATTTACTCACACATAGCACTTTTTCTACTGTTTACTGTTCATGGGTAAGTTTGAAGCCAAGCTGAACGAGTTCACAACTTGCAACATTGGATATCCGGAGGGAGGTCTTCTGACATAGCAGCGGCTTAAAGCATACACTGCGCCCAAGACAGAGCAATGTATGAGACTGGGCAATGAAACCTGCGGATTGGCAGAGCTGCAAGTGGCCATGAGACAGTCAAACCTTATTCAAGCTCTGCAAGTCTTCCATCCCTTCAACAATGGTACAGTATGGGATGATTCTAAACTAAGCATGTGTTGCTTAAATGTGGCATTTCCTTAGCACAGTGGATTTCAAACTGGGGCGATGGCCCCCCTACGAGGCCCGAAGGATGACCAGGGGGGGCAGGCTCTTTTAAAAGGAATAAAGATGACTGTTTTTAATCCTTTTTACAGAGTCTGAGGCCCCCCGGACATCTTTTGGACCCCAAGGGGGGGGGGGGCAACCCCTAGGTAGGGAGGGTCAGAAACAAGATGTTTACTCAAGGTGGGGTTCGGTATGAAAAGGTTTGAATACCACTGCCTTAGCAACATACATACCAGAAGCAGAGCTCAAAAACTGTCCCCCGATTATATTTGCAGTCACATAGTCCAATATGTTCTCTGCATATGGCAGCAGGCTCTCTCGGGAAATACCAAATCCCGGTGACCCTGTGAGATCAGAGCACAGTGTGACCTGCACAGCAAAGAACACGTCAGTCTGTCTAGACTAAAATAGATCCTTGAGACGTGCTTGAGGAAACCGTAAATCAGCATTAGGATCCGAGCTGATTTGCACTGCTTGATGCCACGACTTCACGAACATAGAGAGAAATCACCAACTAAATGCACGTCAAGAAACAAACATGGACTGTCGATTGCAAAAGGCGAGCCATCAATTATAGTGAGACAGGCAGCGGAAAAGTACTTAACATAGAAGGCTACCCTTAACTTCTAGACATGCTGCAAATGCAATTACCATAGCACGGGATCACTTTGGCAAACACCCGAATAACAATTTGAACAAAAAGAAGGACCAACAAGCATATGTACCAAGGGAAACAAACCTGTTTAACAACACCATAAAAGGTAGGTATAGGTGCTGCATGCACAGTATTTAATACATAATACACATGTGGCAATTATCACCAAGCCAGCATGGGTGGAAACAGGTAATAACAACTACAGTCTGACCTACCCTATCATATGCATAATAAGAAAGCAGTGAGCATAGAAAGAGATGGCGAATGTAAAAACTGCCATGGGGCACAGCAAGATCTTAGTCATGCTGCCGCATCGGTGCCATCTTCCCTGCCACAGGCATTGTCGCAGATGCAATCCTCATTCAGAGGACTGCCCATGAAAATCACATGTTCTGCGCTCACCTGTGGGTGTTATGGTGGCATTATGCGTGGGGGATGTCTACACCTAAGTTGATTCCAGGAGCTGGCAAGGAGGTGCCATGCCCATTTGGGGAAGAATAGGGCTGGCATTGCTCTCTTGAAAGTGTGCTTATACCGAAGCAATATGTATTTTGAGGCGGCAGGGCCTTCCAGAGTCAAGGGGCAATAGCCGAGAACAATCTGCCTGCACCAAGATGGGTGTCAGTGGCACATCCCACACCTTGCAAAAGAGTATGTTAGCATGTTTTATTCTTCCAAAAGAGTGAACCCTTTTTTATGGAAGGCCCATGAGCGATACAGATCCCCTTCCAGTCACTCCACTCTGCTGCTGGCCGCCTGGGCTGTGATCACATTGCCAGTGAGATCTGTCCACGGTGATAAGATATGATATGGCATTTGTAACATGCCTATACACAAGTGTTTCAAGGTGCGACGAGTCAAGGAAGGGGGAACAGAGGGAGGACAGAGACAACGATCTTACTAGGCCAAGTGATATTGAGATCGCACAAGTGCAGGGGAAGGTGAGGGGGCAGTGCTGTCTATGGGATCAAAACAATAACAAGAAGTGCGGCCAGCATGTGACAGTTGCAAGGGTAAGTGCAGACAGCAGGTGTCCAAAAGTGCAGGTAGGGGAACTGTAGGGTTACAGAAACAGACCCAAGTGCAAGGGTTACTGGGAGGCAGTGCGGGTGTGCAATTGGGCTGGCAGGGACAACTGGGCCGGAAATCAGAGGGTAGCCAGGTGACCAGTGCACTATCAGACAGGATCAGCAGTGGAGAGGAAGAGAGAAGGCAGAAGCAAAGAGGAAAGTCTTGAGGTGCTTCCGGAATCGGATATGGTTCTCCTCAAGTTTCAGAGAGGCAGAAAGGCTGTTTCAGAGGGAGGCCCCAGCCGAAGAAAGAGATCTACCACCAACTCGTTGCTTGGAGAAGCGACTGACCCTGAGGGAGTTGGAGGTGGAGGAGCGAAGAGCTTCAGTGCTTCTGTGCTGCTATTAGTGGAACCTACAGAATTCCCAGGGAAGGGAAAGTACTAGGGTGACTACAGTACTATCTCTTTGGTAATAGGCCTGAAATGGAAAGAGCCTTCACAATGACCAGAAACCAATGTACCAAGTTTCAGAACAGTGGTCTCCTGTGGTTTGATGGTAAAACCCTGACCAACACTCATCCCAAGTCTGCAGAACTGGATAGCTGAAGCAGAATATTGATCCCAGGCATTCGGCCAGAGATCTTGGTTATGAGTGCAATGCTGACATTGCACCATTAGGGGTCTGTTTGGAAGGTTTAAGTTTCAATGTATTTATGCCCATCCAATAACTAGTGTATTGTATGTTTTCATGGAATATAAAAATACATAAAATATACCCAGGGTTATTCAGACATGGACCCCTTGCTCACTGTACTCAGAAAGGCACAGCTTCACCGCACTGATGAGGCCCGACTAGGCCAAAACAGGTGTCTGGGGTTGCTGTTGGTACTCTTATTTATAGGAGAATTGCCTAGCATTTTGGCACTGGACTGCCCTTGTAGTTGGGACAAAGACTGATATGAAAATGGTTATTTCTCCACTGTGAAAGGTGCAGCAAGCTAAAACGTGCTTGTAGACCCTCCTGGGTGGACACTTCCTAAAGAACAGGTTATTTGGCCATGTTCGTTCTCGGTAGAGGGGCTCCCAGACCTCTTTTTGTATTTTCAGGACCTTGAGATTTCATCCTAGGTTACCCAGGGCTATCCAGAAAGGACCCCTTGCTCACTGTGCTTAGAGAGGCACAGCTTCACCTCACTGATGAGGCCCAACTAGGCTGAAACACGTGCCTGGGGTTTCTGTTAGTACTCTTGTTCAGAGAAGAATTGCCTAGTACTTCACTGCTGGACTGCCCTGGTGGGTGGGACCAGACTGATATGCAAATGAATATTTCTCCTCTGTGAAAGGTGTAGTGAGCTAAAACGTGGTTGTAGACCATCCCGAGTGGGCACCTTCCAAAGAACAGGTTATTTGGCTGTGTTTGTTCTCAGTAGAGGGGCTCCCAGACCTCTTTTTGTATAAAAATACTTAAGAGTGACTAAGAGTTTCATGTAGCCAGTGTAATTAAAGACGGACAAACCAAATTACTTCATCAACAGGATCAGGGACAGCAGGTGACCCTGTGCGGATTTGGATGTCAGCTGAAAGTAAATGGATTTGAATGGTGTTAGTAATATAGCTACAGATAAATCCGACCTGGAGGATTTCCATTACTCTAAAGACATAGGCTGAATGTCAGTAGGTACAGTTTATGAACAAGTTACCATGGTCAACAGTTTCGAAGGCTGCAGACTGATCAAGAAGTCCCAGGGCAGCGGTATTGCCAGGATCTACAGTTCACCTCAAATCCTCAAAAGTTGACATGTCACTGATTATGTGGCCATCTCTCATAATAAGCAAGCCTAACAATGGGGGAGCAGGTCTGCAATTGAGATAACGCATTGCAACTGATTAATAATGCTTCGTACCAAGAGATTAGTCACACATGACAGATTGAAGTTACTTTGCCCATAGGCATTGCATAAAGATTAAAGGAAGATAATGCCTCGGGTATATTGAGTATGGCTGCAGATATAATAAGCCCAAGAGGTGAAAGGCACATTTCCTAATCCTTGTAAGGTAAGGCTGTTTGCACGTTGCACTTGTATGCCACTGGTTCCACATCGCCAGTCACAGGAGGCATTCTCCCAACATGCTAAGCATCAATCTGAACGACCATGTTAGAGATGACAGGGGCACTGGACGGTCACATACATGAGCTCGTACAAAACACATGCCATACAAAAGAAACACAAAACAGAGAGTCAAAATGGGATTCTACAACAAATCCTTGATGACGTTCTACACAGTATCCAGTGATTTTAACACATACAAAATAAAGAAGACAGTTTTAACGAAACAGAAAAAAGGCAATTATTTTTTAAAAAATATGTGGGGATGGTGTAAGGGGTTAAATCTCGGAGGGGGTTGGGTTTTAAACATGGGGAAACGGAGGGGCAGGGGGCTTTTTTCAGTAAAAATTAATTCTCTCTGTATGTATTCGTTAAAATCTACACAAGGCCTGTAGCTTCTGCCTATTTTTGCTGGAAGACATTGAGCACTCTACTGTGACACACATTCCAACGCGCATGCCACTTGCATGCAGATATAAATTTAGCAATAAGAAAGAAACCGAAAGCATGCGTCTCACGTGACATTGGCATCAGGCTGGAAACACAAGAGAACTGGCTACGTCAGTTACCCCAGCCCTATAGGAGCACGATACAACCAGGCACTTCATTTCAAGGGAGACCAGCCCAGGAAATGATCGGTGTGTGCCAACAGCAATTTCAGTGCCAAACTCTGTACATACTGCTGTCATTGCAACCTCAAGAAGGTTGCTGAGCTCTACTTTACAGTGTGCAAATGGCAACATATACTAGATTGGGGGGTGGTTGCAGAAGATGGATACACAATCCATGTGTAGTCTGGTGACATCAGCCAGCATTGACATATTGCAATGGCGACAGTACAGCTGGAAAACAAGCCTGGAGCATTTTGTTTAGACATTGGTGCGACGCAACACTTTCAGGTGTCCTATGAACACTGGACTGATAGTACACAGAAAGGAATGTACGAAGGCAGTCAATAACCAATCACCAGCTGCTTGAGAGTTTGGTGCTGGGTATGGTCTAAGGAGAGGCTGGATAATCCTCAGATGTATGATATGATATGATCTGGCATTTGTAACGCGCCTATACACAAGTGTTTCAAGGCGTGACGAGGCATGGGTGGGGGAACAGAGGGAAGACAGAGACAACGATCTTACTAGGCCAAGTGATATTGAGATCGCGCAAGTGCAAGGGACGGGGATGGGAAAAGTGCAAGGGGAAAGGGGAGGGGGACAGTGCTGCACATGTAATCAAAACAATAACAAGAAGTGTAGCCAGGAGGTGGCAGGTGCAAGGGTAAGTGTGGACAGCAGGCAGCAGGTGTCCAAAGAACATTGGCAAGAGTGTAGTTTTGAAAGACCCACATGGATAAAAATGGGCATTGTATGGAATGAAAGGGCTAGTCGACAATTCAAACCCACCATGCACCCTTATGCTGCACCTATGAAAATACTCAGATGCAATTAGCAGAGGTTGTATTGCAGCTCATTGATTCAATTGAACGCATCAGTGAATATAATCAAATGAAAAGTCACAACTCCTTTGTGAGACATCACTGCAGATGAATGTTATATTGCAACCCGGGGAAGGGCGCTCAGCCAAACAGATGGCTGGAAAAGTGGGCAAGAATACAATGTGTGCTGCCCACTTTTTCTAGCCACCCGAGCCCCTTGCCCAGGCGGCACCATATTGATTGTGGGACAGCAATCCCCACGTCCCTATGCTCCGCTGTTGCGTGTCCATTATGTGAGAACACGCAAAGCTGCACTGAGTCCTTTTTTATAAAGCCCCAGAAAATGCATCACTTTTGAAGAGGACTTTTGTAGAGTTATATTTTAAAAAGGAATGTCTAACTATATCGTTGTATGCAGTGGCGGCTGGTTGTTTAGGTTACCGGGACCAGACCTCCCTCCCCCTGCAGCCTGAGGCAATAATAACAGTCAAACAGTGCACGTCAATAGTCAGTCAGCAGAAGCAAGCATGCGCTGCTGGAATATTAATACATATTAAATAAATAATTATGCTGGCCTGACCTGCCATTTTGAGCATGGGACAGGGGCGCAGCCCATTTCACGCAAGTTTTCTTTGCGATCTGTGCAGACCCTAAAGGGCGCTGCACAGATAGCGTAAATTTAAATGCATTGCTTCAATGAAGTCGCTGGCGGGGCCCCACCAGTATGATATTAAACACACACAGCATAGTTTCTTTAGATTCTTCTTTGCAACTGTGTCAATCACATATACATTAAATTTCATTGGCTGCATGAAATTTAACGTGTTAGGAGGTGGGCGGGCCTACTAGTCTGCCGCCACGTGCAGCGGATATGGAGAACAGTCTGCTTGTGAGATTGTTCTGGGATCGGCCATACCAATAAGGAACGACGCAACTGAATAGCTGAACCCAGCTCAAGAAGTAGGTAACTTAGTACCAGTTCACAAGTCACCACTGTAAGATTCCTCCTCCGTCTGCCTTCCTATGCTCTCTCACTGTGTTTAGTCATACCCCGCCTCGCACTGACCTCCGCTCTCTATCCCCTTTATCTCCAGATCTGAGGCCTAAAGCATGGGCACACTGTTCACTTTGGGTCTCAAAGTGGGGTCATTCACACTTGTGCTGATAACCCCCACCTGCGGGAGGCCATTCAAGCCTACCCAGCACCAGCAGTCACGGACCATCTGCGGGCAAAGCATGTATGGTGGCCTGTGCCTTCCTCAGACCGCAAAGTGAGGTGGTGGGGACAACGAGTAAAAGGTGCAAAGAGAGGGAAGTGAGGAAAAGAAGGAGGGAAAATATGACACAGATACAGAGCGCAAGCGCTGTATGAGTTGAAAAGAAAGAGACAATGGAAAACGGGAGAGATGTACCGAGGGAGCAGGAGGTGAGAAAATACGAGAGGCAGTGAGAACATCGATAGGGATGTTGGGATTTTAATGCATCATCTCGGGAGGATAGCTCAGGGACAACATGCTCGCCTTGGAAGCAAAACAACATGGTGCAACACAGGTTCGACCCCGCGCTTAGAAACCTCTGTGTATTAAGAGAGTTATAAACAACATACCATATCATATTGTGGCCTGGGACAGCTTTTGGCTGAAGTGGCCGCCGATTTCTTTAATTTTATTATTGCACACCAACATTTTAAGTATATTTCAAGTATGTCCAGAGGGATAGCAATAAAAATCATCCCTCCCATGACGTCATTTTTATTTGGCAGAACTGAACCGTCTCGTTTCTCAAAGAGAACAAAGCGGCAGCTAGCACATTTTCCATTTTTTCTCCAAACAATTAGGAGCAGGAACGATGGCCAGCTCAAGCAATGGGTAGAAGATCAAAGAGAGGACAGTCTGAGAAAGAAATCATTCGCTGGAGACGTGTGTGTATGTGCGAGAGAGAAGTGTGTGAAGAGAGAAATAGAAGCAGGAGGTGAGTGAGGAGACAGAAGGAAAAGGGAGAAGAACGAAAGCAGCAGCGAGACATACAGGCCAAAGAATGGGCAGAGCACCTTAGGAAGGATTGCATGGGCCGGGTGAAAGGCTGACTAACCCGCAGTAAAGGACCGTAGTGAGTGCGACGTTTCCACAGGGAAATTACTTATTTCTGGTCGTACAACAAGCAGTTTCTATAATAGGACTGCAAATAAGGTTTGATCTATACATTCTAGGCACTATTTACAGCACTAAATCAAAATCCAGGTAGCAACGGGCTTCACCCACAACATTCCCCAGGGGACGGGCAGGCCTTTCCCAATGCACAGATATGTGAAAGCAGCAGGCGCGCCTCCTGCAGGGTATATCTTATTTCTCATCTATCCGAGGGAGCCCGGGCAGGCTGCCCAGGTATAGGAGCCTTGACAAGGTGGTAATCCCATCGGTCATATGTCAGTGAATGATTGAACAGGTGAGGTTATCACTTCTTGTATCCTCACACGTGCCATATTGGAGTAATTACCCAAGCCTGGTTGTTGTTTCTCCAGGGACACTCACTTTTAACAAGGTGAGCACATTATTTGGGCTCTCACACAGATGAGTTGGAAGCTTGCAAAGTCATGCGTTTAATAAACGGCGATGATTATATGGTACTGACACGTATCAAAGCAAGAAGATATTGGTGAACTAAGTTGGGTGGAGGTCTGTCACTTTGAGGCTCCCCTGACGCACCTAGAAAGTTGCACAGCAAAGAGTTTGGGTGATTGGTCTTGGCACATAGATACGCTTTTGGAACCATAAGGGATTCTTGCAAGGCTTGCCTACATCAGAGGTAGGGAGGAGCTACTTTCAGATATGCAAGGGACCAACGGCCTCAAGCGCACTGGCTCAGAGTCCTTACACTGTAGTGGAGTAGCCTACTAATGGCATATTGCAAATCGTGGAAGATTCACGGTGGTGTATGAGTGGAAACACGCATGCGTCACCGCATCATGGGCCTTCAGTAGGAGCCCTGGACTCCCAGAACATGCCAGTTACTATTCCAGATTCATAGAGGGTAATAAAAGCAGGCTTCGGGCAGGAACGCTGCAATGGCAATAGGGTGATGCATATGCATGTGTTAGCGTAAAGGCAAACTTTAAAATAAAACACTGCACTAGAACACATCAGAATGTTTTACCAACTAAAATCTGATGCTGTTTAGGCAATTGTTTTGTGCAATTATGCAGCAACCCCAAATTGCACAGTTTGGAACACATATTTCCAAACAGTTCTCAGAGGGATCCCCTCCCACCTAATTCTCAGAGGGGCCCCCCGACCCCCACTCTTGAAACTCGTTTAAGGGCCTCAGGTTTGCTTGTTGCGCTCCCACATATTCAGCCTCCAAATTGTACACCCCACCACCTTTAAAAGTTACCAGCCGCCACTGGTTGTGTGCTATGTATTTGTCCTTGTCCTTCCTTTGTATAGACACTGTTGAAGCCTGATAACAAATACATTTGTCTTGACTTAAGAACTGTATGCAATTCAACAAACATGTGTATCACCCAAAGGTGACATATTGGGTGAAACCTGCTTAGAAATGAGAACATACGTTTATAAGGATGACACACGTCTTAATGGTCCACAACACACCAAAGTTCTGCATGTAAGTTTCTAATGAGATATATTATTATTATTGTTATTATTATTATTAATTATTATTATTATTATTATTATCATTGTATTTATTCAGCGCGGCCCTAGCTTCGAGAAGCAACAGAGCACTTTACAGAGGTGTACAACATTACAGATGCATAACGGAGCGCTTTTCAGTAGTAACAACAGAACAGATATACTCAGTGGGTAGGATGCAGAGGGGGACAGAGGAGGTGTACAGCTGTACCAGGTGGCTGGGGGGAGAGGGCAGGGCGGCGTCTAGCTGGTCAGGTGGCGTGAGAGATGATATAATGGCCCAAGTTTCATCATGGCAATAGGTGGGCTATGAAGCACTCGTTAACCCACTACGTCTGAATGATTGTGTGTGGCTGTTACCAACAAGAATATGCTACTGCAATCCCAGAAGATGAGAGGAAGTGGAAGGCTAGGTATGGTGATCTATGTCAAATATGCCAACATGCAACACGCCATTACAAGCCCAACAGGTCTAGGATTAGCACATCCACATATTAAACTATTGAAATTTGACGCATCAGCTAATGCACAACAATTCCAGACAGAGCCTCCAGTGCAATTGTTATTCTTGAAAGGCAAGTCCACCACATTGATGATCAGTTTTAGGTTAATCTTGGACAGAAATGCGTCCTATTCATTTTTTCTACAATATCTTTGACATATCAGCATGATATTCTTCATCACATCTCTATTACCTCTTTGCTTTGAAAAAGACCCCATTATGTCGAAACATTTGCTGGCTGTGATTAGTTAGCTGTGAGCCAGCATGAAATCCAAATTACTAGATGAATACATATATAACTGGTTATATACCCAGTATTATGTATGAATCATTTCAATGTATAATTGATCCCAACAGGATTACAATAAGCATCATATGTTAATGTGAAAGGTTTTCTGGAATATATGGACACTTATATACCAAGGATTGTAAAATCATATTCAAAAGGTGTGCACAAGTGTGTCAAAGCAAATGTGTTATGTCTTCCAAATGTGACTTTGGTCCTTTGCCTCTTCCACTTAATACAAATGCAGTGCAGCCACACCAACATTAACCCAAACAAGCAAGATGTGCATGGGCACAGAATCGCAGCAGAATTAATGGTGCTCTGCATGTCCACCGTCATCTTGCCTTCAATTTCAGTGTCAATACAGATACATTTGCTATCCGCAATTCAACTAAACGTTCAGCAGCGTGTCTGAGGTGACATACAAACACGCATGGGTTTCTGACTAGCACATGGCACACGGATGGGACATGTGGAGGAAAAGTAGTCCTGCAAGGTGTTTGGTGGGTGCGTCCACTGACCCACCCCCTAGCTGAATCATGCGCTCAAGCTGAGGGAAGAAGACTGATGCCAGCCACAGCCAACCCCCTGCTTCACCACAGCACTCCTGGTCTCTGCACCTGATGCCCAGCATTCTGCCTGTTAGCACAAGCAAAGCTACGACCTACTGCAAGTGCAGCATGAGGCGATGTGGCTACACTGCTTCTCATCATTGTTTTATCACAGGATTGATAAATTATCTGTTTTCCTGTAGTCTCATCATCCCAAAACACACCCATTAATAATTATTTTTTGTGTGTTTATTGGACATTTGTATGGTGCCTATAGACACGTGTTTCCAGGTGCCAAATGGCATTGGATAACATGGCAGCTGATCCCACTATATGATATTTAGATGTTTGCGTGCTATATGAAGATATTATACCTTCTGTATGGGAATATATATAGTTGTATTTTAAAAGGAAAGCAGATGATGATATAACGTCCTTTCATTGCCAGGCATTTTTACGAGTGCATTTTAAACGTGTGCAAAATAACGAAAAAGGTTATCAAATTTTTGTTGGGGGGGTTGGGAAAGGGGAAATAAGGGTTCGGGGGGGTGTCAGGAATAGTTAAAATAGGTGGTGAAGGGCGGTTTGGGGGGCATCCCCCCAAAGAAAAAATCGAGGACCTTTTTCATTCTTTTCTACTCGTTTAAAGGGCAAGCGTAAAAATGCCTCACGACGAAAGAACATAGAACCGCACATGATACGTGTTACCAACCAAGTTAGAAGACGATGCAGGATAAATCGGCCAAAACCCTCCTAGCTCCTGTGTATTTATCTAACAATAATCTTCATGCAGCGCACCAAACCGTCTCCAGATGAGGAGAAACAAATAATGGCTGTTGAAACAAAAGGCTGCCGAACATCCAGAGGGCTTTCCTAGCTGATGTCTTCCACTGGTGAGTTTTTGTACAAAGCAACACGTAATCTGTATTCCTATTGCTGCCCACTTCTGTATCCTGTATTCATGAATAACATACTGAGCCAGCATGCCCAGAATGTGTGTAATGGAATGTTATGTTGTGTTAATTTATACCACGCAACACTACCATTTGCATGGTCTCCAGGTGCTCACGTGGCTCGGTAAGAAAGTGGGTTTGGTTGGGTAGGTTAGTGAGGGAAGAGGGATAGAATAGAGGTTGTGCTCTTCTGTTTTTTTTTTTTTATTGAAATGGTTTGTTTGATTTAATAAACTTTTCATTTATATTTACATCAATTTTTACAAAGATTTTGAAAAATATATTCGTTTTGTTCGTCTAGGCTTCTTTCATAATCTCATTCCAAAATTTCATCACTGTGAATATTAGACGTTGATTTTTTCCTTCAAGAAGTTCTGTCCATCTTTCCTCAGTTGTTAACTGTTTGCCAGAAATTTTGAAAAAGTCTCTAAACAGTTCTCTTTTTGGTTTCAGGGCTGAGCAAACCATAATCAAATGAAATAGAGTTTCCACACTATCTTGATCTTTGCAGAATCGACAGGCCGAGGATCTGATGTTTGTTTTGTCAATCAAAGATAGATAATCTCGAGTGGGCAGTATATTTAATCGAAAACGTAGAAATAGATCACGAATGTGGCAACACGGAAACTGTGACAAGTATGATGGTAATTCATTCAGTGCTCTTACTTCAGTTTCAGCATGCAGATGCCATTTATACTTTTTCTGTTCTTCTATAGTTCTTATCCAATCATTCATATGAATTTTCCGTTTTGCATATTGTGGTCTATGTGCTCTTCTGTTTGTGCTTGCAGAACCGGTGTCTGTGCATGTTGGATTTCTGAGTGTGCTTTGAATGTGTGCACTGGGGTTATTATCTCTGGCGGGGAAACGTCCAGTGCCTGGGTTGCTTGTTATTTGCAGCAGTTTGTTCTTGTGGCAGATGTGTGCTTGTGTCTTTTTGTGTAGTAAGCATAGCCCAAATGGGCATGTGTAGTACGTGTGAGGTATGCAGGAGAGGCCCGAGCAGCAGGGTGTTTTTGTGTAGTAAGTATAGCCCATATGGACCTGTGTGGTATGTGTCAGATATTCAGGAGAGGCCCGAGGAGCAGGGTGGGTAGTAATTACTAGGGCAGAAAGATTCAACACAGTGTTATGAGGGTAGCACGTTTTAAATGGTGGCAAAATTCAAAAGGCAGCAGGATTCAAAAATGGGGTAAACTTTCAAACCATCGCTAGATTCAACACAATGGCAGGCTTTGCAGGGTAGCTAGTTTCAACACAGTGGTAAACCTCAGGGCGCTGCAGGGTTTCAGGCAGTGGCAAACTTCACAGGGCAGTTAGATTCGATACAATGGCAGACTTGAGAGCGCTGCAAGATTTAAAGCAATGGCCAAAATCCTAACGCAGCTGGATTCGATACAATGGCAGACATCAGAGTGCAGCAGGATTTAAAGCAGTGGCAAACTTCACAGGACCGCTAGATTCAACATAATGGCAGACTTCAGAACGCAGTAGGAATGAAAGTGGTGGCAAACTTCACAGGAACACTGGATTCAACACAATGGCAGATTTCAGAGCCCAACAGGATTTAAAGTAGCAGAAACTTCACAGGGCAGGGAATGGAAACCCCCTATCAGATAATACTGTAGTTAGTGGCATCTGGAATATAAGTACTGTCTTAGCAGAGACAAAGTGTGTAGCATTTTAAATTACATATGGTCTGTAGGTCTCCACACTTTACATCTGGCACAAATATGAAATATACAATGCTGGCATGCAAAGTTAGACAAAGGAGAGCACATTTACTTAAATGAATGAACAGCCATCTATCATTGAATTTGATTCGCTAGGAGTGGGTCAGTGATTTGTTGGCCACATCACAGGCTATGGAGGAACAAGGACATGTTTTAATGTTAATATTATTATTATTATTATTATTATTATTATTATTATTATTATTATTATTAAGGCCCTCAAATTCACTGGAGGTTTACAATGAAGTGCTACCACTTTCGGTTGTTTGAGCTTTAAATGAAAGAGGAACAAAATCACTAAAACAAATGCTTTGAAACATGTACTTCAAAGTAGCAAGTACTTTATTTGTACTATAAAAATGCAATGTCAGTACATTAATGTGGTTGAAAGGGAGACCAAACACTTCCCGACTTACAAAAATCACTCAATATCTTAGAGATGTCTTTTGAGGTTGTAGTTATGAAACTGCACAACACATTGATAACACCGAACAAGGCATTAGTTACGGTGAGTTGTCATAAAAAGAAATCCAAACTTTATTCATAACTCCTCCGAAAATTATGAACAATGATGTATATTAAAAGTTGCCAGTATTGGCAGAAACCAGAAGTCAGGCTAATGTCACAAGAAGTCAACCTTATTCTACATAAATGTTCATCAGAGCCTGTATATGTCGTGTGGTGCCATTCTAGCACACACTGACTCGCGTGGTTCACAGCACAGAAAACCACTGTCTTCTGTCATACAGAGGTGACATCAGGACCAGTTCACTCATCAAGTTCATATTCACTTTATGCTGCAATAGTGTCCACATCTGTTGTGACCAGCAGCTACATGTGCGAGAATTCCCATAACAATATCCACTCAATAGATCAAAACAAAAACACATTCTGTGTAGTAGCTTTCAGCAAAAACACGGGTAGTATAGCTGAGTGGCAAAGCGCTCGTCTTTGAAGCAAGGCAACGCAAAACAACAGAGGTTCAAATCCTAGGTCCGCGTTAAGAAGCCTCTTCGGTTTTAAGCGTGTTATAAAACAACACTGATGATTGTGAGTGAGCAGGTTTATGGTAATGGTTTCGTTGAGCATTCTTATGGGGCTCGTGGTGCATTGCTGTTTATCTGCATGGCTATTTGGCGCCAGTCAGTAGTGTGGATCTACTTGCTGTTGCTGTGTCACTGTGCTGAGTGAGAATCATGACCTCTTGTGTGCTCACTGTGGACGAAGAACTATACTCATTTCTGACTATTCCACATGCTGATACATGTGAAGGGCTGTTCCTGCAATGCTTTGCGTCAGTATTCTGCCATGAACTACTAATATTATGTACCTGATATATGAGCAAGCATTCCAAGTGTTGGTAGCTTTATTACAGCTCTTGGAAACGTGTTATCTTGATGACAGGCTGCAGCACTTTAATCTAACTTACAACGTACAGAGGTGGCTTTTGCTTCATGTGGATATTTGTCATGTTTCACTGTTTTTATCACCACACTGCACTTTCAGTATTAGAGTTTTAGGTGTTGTTAAAATATTATGTGTGGGGCTGTGGGTATACTGATGTGCCTTTGTTTGGTTAGTCAATGTGACTAATCAACTTCCGGGGCACCAGCGGTCCAGGGGTGAATATTGGTTACTAAACCATCAATCAGCGCCAAACCTCTAATACACCAGAAGGGATCTGAGCAGATTAGAATAACAAGCAAATTATAAACCTCTTGGGCCAATTTTGGTAACGTGGCTGGAACAGCAGGCTTATCTCCGAAAGATGGTGGATAGTTGGTTACTTGCAACACAGTGAAATTACAATTATTGGCCAACAATAAAAGGGCCTATCAAGTCAAGGCTGTACCAAAAATATCTACTTTATTTATATAGCAACAGACAGTCTAACAACACTAGGAAATTCAACCCACCCTGTAAGGGAACGCCGAGGACAGACAGTTTCAAAGAAGGAAAATTGATGCACTCCGGATATTGACATGATGGTCGTCAGTATGGGTAATTACCATAAAAGTTTAAGGTTTCTTGGCTCCAGCACAAAGGGAACATGTTCTTAATATGTCTCTAGGGGCCTTCTGGGAATTGACCACTGGGGGACAGAACAACAATGTACCTTGCAGTTTGGTTATCTTTGGTGCTCGACAGGGTGGAGTTGGCTTCACGGTGCTTTGCAGGTTTCTGGTTGTAGGTTCAGAGATCTTCTTGCACTTCCTACCTAGGAAGCTTGCTGCAGATCCTAGCATGGCAAAATGCATGCTGGCTGGGTACCGGTTCTGGAGCAGCTTGATGTTCCTTTGAGTTCTGTAGCTCCCTCTGTTCCCTGGGAGATGTTTAGGGGAGGGATCCTGCTTCCCCCTTTGGATATCCTGGCCTTCCTTCACCGGTGGAAGATGTAAGGCACACTGTACCTTCATCCAGGGTCCAAAGATTAGTTTTTCTTTCTGCTTCTGGTGAAGACTTCAAATGATCTGCCAAAAGAGGGGCTTGGCTCTTTTGTAAAGACAAGTGGGCCCCAGTGTTTGGTGTATGCTAAACCTACCTTAATGAACCAATTCTGGGGTCCTACCAAAAATCTCCTGTATGAGTGAGGTCAAAACCAGAGTGTTTTGCAACAGGAAAGGTAAAGGGGTGAAAACAAGAACGAGGTGTGTCCTAGAACTAAAATGGAGGAATGCTTGTTTCAATAGAAAGAGCCCAGAGGTCACTCTCTTGTGAAAGAAATTCTGACCCATCTTCCTTTCTGTTGTTTTCAAAGAGTGTCTCTGGTTTATGGTTCTCACTGTGTGGTCCCTGTTAAAGCAGCAGGTCTCCCTTAAAGCTGTGGTTAGACCAAACTCTCTGGCTATCGCAAACCACATTCTCGTACCTTTTGAATGGGGCCTCCCCTAGAGGGCTGGTCTACTGTAAACTGCAGACCCAGACATGACAGTTCACTGGTCATTGATACTGAGGGCGGAAGCCGGCTTCAGGTTGTCACAGTTACCTATGAAAGGTTTCAGGGTGTCCTGGCTCCTTTGTTATCCTCTTCAGCCAGATCTTTTGAGTTGTTTGAGTTAATTTGTTCATGGTGCAATTGAATGCGTTTTCTTTTCTTTTTTTGGTAGATTTTGCGGCAAATATGTGTGGGGGCAAACCCACTGCAACCCCCCACCCAAGACCACCATATTAATTATTGCCCTATACCCACCCCCCATATATATTTGAAACAGAAACAGTCACCCAAAGATTTGATCAAATCCATCATGATCAAATCAGCTACGGTCAAATTGGGTAATACCTATGCAGCCAGGCCCTGTGTGGGCCTGTTTGAAATACTTCCTGATGGTATGATAATCGCTGCCACAAGCTCTAGGGCCTAACAAAAGAGCTAGGCGGTTCCATGGAGCCTCTGTCCATCAATCTGGCTGACTATAGCAGGGGGAAGCTTGATCCTCCCCCTTTCTAGAGATGAAATTGTGCACTCCTGGCTGTCACATTCCAACTAAATATGACAGGGGCAGACTGTACCTGTCAGCTGTGTCCATGCCAAAGTATACAGGTGTATGCTTTTGTCATGGTGTGAGCATTGCAAAATGTGTGTAGATTAGCCCCATGGATTTTCCTGTGTTCGGTCTACCATCATTACGTTTATTTAAATATTTTCTTTTAAATACCATGCGAGCGCACAACCACTGTGCGGATGGTCGAATTCCTCACAGTCACATTAGCAGATTACTATTTAAACAGACACAACTACATCAGGGATGAAAATTAAGATTTGATTAGCGAAGCTAAAAACGTCTCCAGGCTATCCTACATCACCCATTAAGCAGCAGCTGCCACAGGGACACGAGGGGTTTATATAGTATACAGGAAATCTATTCTCCATTTGACATGTGTTTGCAACAAAAGAATCACCATCTCCAGTCACTAATGTACAGCACCCCACAGACTGTGCAAATGACTATTCAGTTTAACTGGTGGCAATGATGACGGGGGCAGCTGTGTGGTGCAGTTGCACATAGTGTGCTGTAGTAACACATATTGGGCCTCATTACGACCCAGGCGGTAAGTTACCGCCTGGGCCGTGACTTTACCACCATGGCGTAAACTACGTTTACGCCATGGTGGTTGGCGGACTTACCGCCCCATTCCGACCTTGGCGGGGCGGTAAGTCCCCAATCCCCATTTACCCTTCCCCATTCCCATTTTTGCCCCATAGGGCATAATGGGAGTGGGGAAGGCGTTAATTACGCCACCGTAAATTACGGTGGCGTAATTAACTCCATGGTCCCTTAGCGCCATGGATTTTAACACCTGCTAAAAGCAGGTGTTAAATCCGCCATGGCGCTAAGGGACCTCGTACTCAGGCGGTAAGGGTCGGCGCTGTTAACGCCGTCGTAAAACCCTTACCGCCTGAGTCGTAATGAGGCCCATTGTCTTCCATGTCACTGGAAACTTTGACATTACCGTGCCCCATTTGACCCAGGTCTACTTTTGTTCTTGAGCTGAAAGCCATCCATGTTTTGCTGCTGACTCAGTAATGCAGTTTGGTCTCTTTGTTGAGTGCTCTGCGTGCTGTGCTTCATGTACAAGGACTTGGTCTGAGTACTTTTGCTAGAATAGTAGCATTGCGTTGTGCATTTGTCAGACCTTTCCAAAGTACTTCCAAACCACGACCTGTGTCTTTCACAAAGCATTGTTTTGTTGCTACCACTTTGTCATGTATTATTTGTGCAAATTCCCTGCGTAATTTTTACATGCACATGTTTACAATTGTGTTGTAATTTTCTACTAAATGCCTCCTTGTGTAGGTTGCATAACAGCCAACACATGTGTTGTGTTGTTCTTGCTGTATATACCCGGCATTTCTCCCTAGGAAAACCTGCATCCAACAGATCTAAACCTGCTCCATCCTCAACACACCCACAAACTGTATTGACTGACATAGTGGCTACTCACGATCAGGTGACCGGGGAGGTTTCACAGCTCAAACCCTCGTAGAACACTGACTCCCTAGGTAAACTCACAGCTGGCAGATGGTCATCTGTTTCATCCTCAGACACCATTACAATACTTTCCCACTCAACACATGACTTCAGGGAAAAACAACATCGCTGATGCACAAGTTTTCAAGGGTCCTTATCTCCTCAATGAAGAGCCATAAGAGGGAAATCAACATCGGCACATCCTAATCGTCCTCAAAGGAAGAGCCGTCAACTGCGCCTATAGACCTGGCAAATGCCAGACATTTGGTTTCACAAATACCAGGTATGTGCGGCCGTTCTTTCTTGATCATCTGACTTTACACGATGCATGCGGTTTTTCTGGCCCCTAACAGTGGCTTGTTGAGTGTCAAATATCAATATATTTTTTCAATGTATTACTTAAATGTTACACTTCCAAAACATATAAGTTTATTGCAGGGGCTATGGCCATACAAGCCTCGAACAAGCCTGGTCACCATTTTGGTTCACATCTTTCCATAGTTACTTTGAGGTGCAAAAGCTGCAATTGATTTCTAGCACTGCATGTGCATGTATTATATGATTTTAGTGACCTACATGCCACTTCATCTGCTGTTCATTGACGTAACATTGATTCTGCATTTCTATTTGTGTTGCTTTTGGATAGAGCCAGAGAAAGGGAATTCAGGCAATAATCGGACATGCCAGTGCCTCTGAAGAGTGAGTCAAGCACATATACATTTGTAACATCCATACTGGCTTTTCAGAGGCAACACTTCACAGGCCACATACCAAATCTACTCTAGCCATATGTGCATTTGCTTGGTCCTTGGCAGACAATATATACATGTACTATTCTTTCTAAAGATGGAGATGGGAAATGTGGCAGTCAGCGATGTTGGTGCTCATTTCCTTAAACCCACGAAGATTTAAAAACTGACTTTGTAAACTCTACTTTCAGCAAAATATATTCTCATCCATACTCTCATCCATACTAGCAAATAGAGGAGCCCAAGGTATCCGTAAAATGATCATGGTGCTTTCCGAAGATCACTAACATGTCACATGAAATACCTTCTCATGTATAGCATAGATTCCTCTTTGTCAATGTCCCTCTTGAACAGCAGCTGTTTTTATAAACAGATGGCAAGTACTCCTGATGTTCTCCTTTTGTCATGACCTTCAATTTCCCCCTCTTACCTAAACTTTGATTCCATTTTTCACACCAGTATTCCTTTGGCCTTAACTTTCTCAAAAACAAATCTATCTCACTCGGACCACACCATTGATAGCAATGGAGGTACTAGTGTCTTTTGATCCCTCTCTCCTTGGCATGTTCTCCCTTCATTCTCGTCTTTCAAATATCTTTTTGATGCATTTTCTAAACCTAAGCCAGTTTCTTTTCTGAATGTTTTTCACTGTCTTGGCCCTCGCTGTTCTTTGAGAGAAGATTCTAATACATTATTGACCCTTCTTCTGCCTTGGACACCCTCTTTTCTTCTGTGTGTCTTGAACCTTCACATTCTATTCAATAGCCCTCCCTCTCATCGTTTTAGCTCATACCTTTACCTTATCTTGTGTATGCCTACCAACCGACTCATGGTTTCAATCCCCTTTGTAGAGGTCGAGTCAAGTACCCCCACTAAAAGCTCTGCCCCATGTTGCCTATATTTTGCGAGCCAGAAATTGCAACACGTGCAGTACCAGTGAGGTTTCCTATACCACAGAAAATCCTGGAAACAAGGTATCCATTGAGAAAGCCCTATATGCATTCACAAAGAAGTCATGGCCTTTTGGACAATGTCCCAGAAGAAGTGTGAAAATGAGTGAAAGAGAAGATTGGTGACATCATGCGGAGCAAAGATGAAGCATCTAGAAAAGATGCACAAGGCAAAAGAACATAGATGTTCTATAAGCTCTGAAGAGTAGGTGGTAAAGATGAGCAGCATTTAGGGCTTGAGATGAAGATGCTCATGCTACAGAAACGCTGAAGAAAATATAAATCAGTTTACACTTGTACAGACGTAATAACGCAAGTAGACAAAGTAATCTTAATGCCTGGCTATGTAGTGAATAGTTGTTGCGATGTGCCAATGTATAATACATAGGAATGTATAGAACCTGGATATTCCACAGTGCACTATTAAGCAAGGCTTGAAACCCCATGATTGATTGGAAAGGGTTTTTCAGTGTGGCGCAGTTGGAAAATAACTAAATGCGATGGAGAAATACAAGAAAGGCTTGGCTGGCCCAGCACCAAGAAGATGAGGCCACCATGAGCCTGCTGTCCCTCCAGTTGTTACATGAACGTGGGAAAGAAACAAACTTCTGTTTGAAGTGGAATGGAAAAACACTGAAGGCGTCAACATTTCATCATTTAATAGAATTAAATGCAGCAAAGAGCTCAGAAACGCGGTCTCGAGTCACATGGTCAGATCAAAATAGACATTGGGTCGAGCTACACCAAAACCAAGATGATAGTGTCTTTATTTGTCAGGCACAGAGAGGTTCTACAAGGCCGAGTTCAAAGTCTTAATTGACTGGCAGACGGCAAGAGTCATGATAGATGTTGGGCTAATTGGGAGGCGAGGCACGATCACGCCGACCTTCCCTGCACCTGGAGTGGTAGCCTGCATGCTGCTAGCGTGTGGAATATTCCAGAAGGGTACAAAGGCGCCAAACCAATGATAGGGGGTCACATATCAAAGACCCCTATAGTTTGTATAACCAATAAAGTGTTGAGTATTAGTATGACATGGAAGATGACTTGCACTTAGGATGGGCTTAGTTGCCCACCCGACAGTAGAAACCCAATCACCTCCCCCGTCAGTATGGAACGTATACTTAGATGTTCCCTGTAATCCTATCACATACCCAAGTAGCTTTTTGTAGGTTGCCACATAGTGTGACGTCACTTATGACAGGTTTTGACTATAAAAGTTGTTTTTTATGATGCGCGCTGAGAGTAATCGAGCAAATGTCTTTTGATGTCCTTTGTAACTCCCTGTTTTAGACAATTGAAAATAAAACAGACCAAGTTTTGCCAACTTCCTGAGTCAGTTTAATTATTGATGTTAGGGTAAATTCTGCTTCCCCATCCATCTCAAAGTATTGCTACCTCGTCTTGAAGGGCCCTAGGTCTATGGGTTCACCTTTCTTACTGTTGACCATTATCTTAAGTATCTTGTTTCTCGTATCCTTATTACCTCTCAACTAAGCGAGCAGATCTACCCTTTTCATTGGCCTGCCCTCATATCATTACAGCTCAACCTTTTGTATCCGTCATTAAATCGTCTCCCCCCTCACCTTTAGATCTGTCTCCTCTTCATCCCGACACTTAAGCCCTCCTCCTTTGTGTTGCAGTCATTTCAACTCTGGACGTGCTGTGCCCTTCCCTTCATTTGACTCCTGTATGCAAACTTCCCCAACCGTGATTGACTCTTCAATACAGAATGGCCTCCATGCTAAGACAGCTAAAATCTCACACCCCTCTCCAACATTCACTCTGTAACTTATTTATTTCTTCTTGCTTCAAAAAGCTCCACTATCACAATCCTATCACTACTCTCTGTCCTGATCCTGATTTCTTTTCTGCCCTGCTTAACCACATTCTGCTGGTCCTGCTGCCCTGACGCCTTGATGCAGACTGCTCTCTCTGCCCCTATCTTTACATTTCTTTACAACTAAATGTACCACTATGTTTTTAATTTCCCCTGTTTGCCCACCTGTTGATGCACGTATTACATGTCATGTACTTCTCTCTATCATAATCCCCTCGTATCAGAATCCAAACTGCATTTTTTCTTCTTCATGCAAATGCCACTGATGCCCCTTGAGGTCACTCCTGCCTGCTCTAATCCCCTTTCTATCCTCTTCTGCTTCTTCTTAACACCTTGCTTGTTTCTCGTAATGTTCCTAGTTCTTTTAAACATACCACCAGTCTGTCTACTTCTAATAAACCCACTGTTGATCTCCTTTCCGCACTAACCTAGTTCCCTACTTACTTCTCCTTATACATTCTTTGAGTATGAAGTTAATGCTATACTCTCTATCTTGACTCAAATGCCCTCCTTCCTTCTCAGTAATATGGCCTGTGCCACCTTCACTGCACAGAAATGGCTCTAATTCATGTTGCTATGTTCTCCTCTCCTCAAGTTCTTTTAAAATCCCATCTCTCCCTGCTCACCAATCCTGCATTTTCAATGCTGCCTGCAAAGATTTTCGCCTCTCTTAACTAAGTACTACTGTATTGTCCTCTGTTCAGCACTTAAGTGTAAGCATTACATAAATCAAATACAATCACATTGAATTCGCTCAGATATTAATAAACAGTTGAAATAGTGATAGAAACTAAAACAAGTGGATTGGTCTTATCAGGGTCTTCTCAATGGCATTTAAAGTTGGTAGTTAAAATAAAATTGATGACACTGTATAGCAGATACGTTAATTGTGACTGTGTGCAAGAGCCATACAGATGAAACTACAAAAGGCACCTCATCACAACCCAAACCATTAGGGGACAATTGGTATCTGAAATATTTCAATATTTATTATTAAAATATGTGTTGTCTTGTGTTCTGTTATGCTGTGCTTTGCTGTGTTAAGTTTGATTGTGCGTTGTTGAACTGTCTTGGTATGTGGTTATGCTGTGTGACGTTTGGTGGATTGTGTTCTGCTGATATGGTTTCATTTGTGCTGTATTACTGTGTGCATGTGTATTTACTTAAGTAGTAAACCCAGTGCGGAGGGGCATTACCAGTCTGGTAATGCCCTAGGGCATCAGTTACAGGCCCAAGTGAAGCAAGGGCCTTAACGAGAGCCCCGGGTTATAACCAGATCAGTAATGCCCCCTCCTGCAAGTGGTTTATTGCTATTAGTACCCCGGCACGTTGCACCAGGGTACTTATAGTTTTTTTTTTTTTTTTTTGTTATCATGTTTGCTGTTTCTCAGGTCGCGAAAAACAAATCAAGATGGCCTGCTATGGATCAGCGAGAAGGGAACTACATGTAGGTAGCCATTGCTGGATCGGGGATGTGCCGGGAAAACTAGTGTTCCTGGCGCCTTTGAGGGACGTGGAAGCGCACGGTAAATGAGGTGGGAGTGGGGGGTAGAAATGTGGAAAAGGGGGATGAGGTGGGGTTAAGGGGTAGGAGCCAAACGGGGAGAGCGCACTTACGTTCGTCCCGGCGAGGGAAGATGGCGGCTGCCCGCTCTGATGTGGCTTGAAAAGGGGTCTTTACCGGTGTGGTAAAGACCCTGTTCAGAGCATCCTGATTGGCTGGGGTGCTATAACCCTCACCCCCCCATGCCCTGATTCGCTGCGTTCTAATTGTCACTAATGTTGAAAACAATTCTACTGGTATGTTTGTTACGGTTCTTTCGAAGTGCATTGTTTATATATTGTGGCTGGTCCGTTATGAAGATCCTCATAATCTTTTAGCAGATGTCAGTATACCCTGTACATATCCTTTATCATGTAAGCTCTGTGTCCATGTGCCACATCTCTTTAGTTGAACGATAATGTTTCCGTAAATTACTGTTACATGTTTACATGTTATCATGTTATCCTTGTGCTGGAAAAATGTCTGATCTATGTCCCTTTGCTGCAATCGTTTTTTTAAAAATATTTTCCTGTTAGCCAAACAATGTATCCAGATTTATTTTCAAATCAAGCAATCCTTATTTTTTAGTTTCTCTAAATGAAATGTATTGAATGTAGCGGTGCGGCAGCAAACACTAGGTGGGGCAGCAAACAACCAATTGCTGGCATCCTGCCTTCACACCACCCAAACACAAAACCAATAACTAGCCACCACCCTTTCCATGCAATGCCACACAAAGCACATACATCACATCTCAATGTTAGCAGGTACAGTGAACTGAGATATCATTATATTCCCAGTTTCACACGGGTACGTTGAGAGGTGAAGCCAGGATTTGATCGCACATGCACTTTGGAAAAATGGCCACATGTCTCCTTAGTTCCAGTTGGTAAAAATATTGCTAATAAGTGACCTTACTCACCTAAAATAACAGTCTATTGTGGTAGGTGTGAATAGAAAAGTACAAATATCATATAAATCGAGCAAACAAATAAATCAATTCTTAAGGAACATGTTAAGTGGTATGGGATCTATTGTACCTTTGTTTTCAAAATCCTCAATGGAAGACATCAAGTAGCAGAAACAAAGTACTGCCACCCTAAGAACTTGCTTCCAGAATGTACAGCCATAATGACAGAGGCTGGACTTGGCTCTGTTTTCAGCCGCATGTGGCTAGAAACACCAGTTAAGTTTGATCGAGACACTTGGCCCAAGCTGGAACAAGTCCCACCTGGCCCACCCAGATATAGTTTCCTGGCAAAGGTACACTGGTGACATGAGATATCAAATTGTATCTGTTTGGACTCATTTATACAAACATCATTTGTGACGTGATCTGGCACAAACATGTCAACCATCACTCTGCTAAACCAGCTGAAAGACAGAACAGCCAAACCATGGCTAAAACATGTATCAACAATGTGAGAGTTGTGTGCCATTGCTTGCCGTGGGACACTGGATAGGAATGGGCTATTTTCTCTGGGGGAAGTTAGACATTTTCCGGTCAAGTTTATGTGACTGCGCGTGAGTGTTATCCCACCACTCCAAATGGGACCCTGGACAGGAATGGGCTATTTTCTCTGGGGGAAGTTAGACATTTTCCGGTCAAGTCTATCTGAGTGCACGCAAGTGTTACCCCACCACTCCAAATGGGACCCTGGATAGGAATGGGCTATTTTCTCTGGGGGAAGTTAGACATTTTCCGGTCAAGTTTATCTGAATGCGCGCGAGGGTCACACCATCACCCCAAATAAAAAATCATGTTTCATGTCATGGAAAAGCACGGAGGTAATGCTGGAGGCGAGAGAGAAAGGTTTTAAGCAAGATTAAAAGGCACAGTGGAAAAGCATCACCAATACATCATATCGGACCAGGAATGGCTATTTTGAACGCCTCCATGCGACTAGTTTTCCTACTAGAAGATGTTACTGGCACTGCCTTTTTTTTACATTTTCGGGCACATACTAATTTCTTGGCCGCAGAAGGGGTGGCCCATTAACCTAGCGATGACTTGGTTATGATGATAGGTTATTTATAATGCGTTTAATACCCAGAGGTTTCTAAGCGGACCGGGGATCGAACCTGTGGTGCTCCATTTCGTTTTGCTTCCAAGGCGAGCGAGAAAAGAATCCCTGGGCACTAACAGGGAGCCTCTTCACTGATGACTTGGTATCCAGGCAAATTCGAGACACCAGGTCCTAGAAACCTTAAGGTGTTCGTCTTGTGTTTGATTAACATGAAATTGTGGCGAGTCCCAGGGGTTGGACAAACAGTGTTGTCCGGAAACAGGCAGGAGCCCCGGCTAAACAATGGGCTTTCCTGTGTTACTGATACAATGGGAAACATATACAAAGGGGGCCAGGTCGCGGTCACAGAGGCCACCAACCATTGTTGAAAAAGGAAGTCCAGTGAAGGATAATTCTTGTGAGATGACAGAGCAGGTTTGCTAGAAATGCAAGTCGCTTATCTTCCATTGTTTCGATGCTGCAAGGAGTCCTGAATAATCATGCAGCCGTCACTCATATCAAGCATAGATGGTGTTATCCCCTTGTCGTCCACAGACAACCAGGTTCTTGCTATAAGGCAACCTTTCTATAGATTTAACAGATGTAGGTAAAAGCAGAGAGTGAGACTGTAAGAAGGAAAATGGAAAACCTTTTTTTCCAGCTGTGAGGGATTACGTGCATTGTACGAATATTTAAAAAGAGTAAACTCCTCTCTGTCGCTCTCGATCGTTCATTTCCTACAAAGAAGGCTTGGGCTTCTCAGTGGAAAGTGCCTCTCATGGGTTCCTAGCCAAATCGTCAGATGCGGCTGGGAAACGTCTAGAACAAATATAGAGGGCTGACCTCGAGTCAAGAATAGCCAATGCAGAGGCATCACAGGCATAAGAGCGTGGCACAAGACCATTTGCACATTGCTATACTGCGACAGCAGATTTTACCAAGTGTTGAGAAGCCGGAGTCGGAGACAGAATGGAAATACATTTTCACGTCGTACTTCCCATTCCGCTTGCAAACCCCCCTCCGTTTTACACCCTTTTACTCCATTTGAAAAGTGGGCGGATTCCTTAGGAATCCATCGTAAATGCTATAGGCAATGCGTAATTAGCAGGCAGCATTCACATTTTGCTTTTGGCGAATTTTTGTGGTGCCTGAACAGCAAAATTGCCGGAACCATTGCTACAGAAGTGAGAGGGTGAAGGGTGCTTCTGAACTGAAGAAATCAGGTTGGCATAGCAACCGACAATGCCATGGCATGAACCTTCGAAATCACTAATGTGCCGCACTACCTAATGACGATTTCCTTGACAATAGTTACTCGAATCAGCAGCTTTGTACGCAGCAAGTCAGGTGCGAGGCTTTTCGTTTCCCAGTTGCAATGTGATCTGTAAGATTGCGATGTTGGGCTATTTTGGACTGTTTCACAAACAATTGAGCTATTTATGTGGTTACTTTCAATGGCAGAATTGTTTATTTGTCCTCTGGAGGCTGCCGCTCTACCACCAACCACCCACGCCATTCCAGCCTCTGTACCCCCACCCATTACACGTGCTGTTTGGGTTTTGTTTGGCTATTTTGGGCTACTTTCAACGAGTTCTGCTTTGTTCTCCATGAGTTATGCCCCAAGCAACAAGCACCACGCACCCACCCTATCCACTCCCCCACACCGCCCATGCTCTCTATCCTCACACACCCACTCACTCACTCCCATTCTCTCAATGCCCACCCTGCCTTCCAAACCCCACTCTGTATACCTCCACCTTACCACCTTACACCCACTCTTGCTACCCCCACCCACCCATCCCTTATTCTCTCTACATACCCACCCTCTCTCTACCCACAGACACCCACCAAACTCCCACTTTCTCTACCAGCACCCACCCACCCAACCACCACCCTATCACTACTCTCTACCCCCACTTTGAGGAATTGCCATATGGCACGGGTGCAAAGCCGTGGCTTGTATATTTTTATTAACAAATAGAATTATGAGGGTAATTCCATCTCAAAAATGGGTAATCTGCTAACCAGATTTCCCTTTCCCATCAACTCCATGCCCAAAGCATAGTGCAGTCATGCCCTGATGCATCAGTAGCCTGATCTGCGGCATCTGCTCTACTCGTGGCACAGAGCAGGTTCAAAGGTCATGAGATGCCCATTCAACAGCTGCAGAGACAGCCAAGTACCTGCAGAGCAGCGGCGGAATTTAAGATATGCTCCCCATACCCAAAACTTTTATGATCATAAGTCGCCCATGCTGGTGGCAGGGTAAACTCTAAATAAAAGCTATGCTTTTGTTCAGGCTTAGTACATGGTGCTACTTATCATCACAACTGCCACATTGCAATTGATATTGCACATGTGCAAGCTCCTATAAGTCAGCTGTGCTGTGGAAGGTGATGTTTATTCTAGTCATCCGGTTGTTGCCTGCTAAATAGTAGGACAAAATCCTAGAGGATCCAGCCTGATCTCCTTGTGAGGGCAAGTAACACCCTCTACCTGATGCACATCAGGCAGCTGCTTGGACACGGGCATCCAGGAGCACACCCATTCAAAAGGAGTAGCCTCACATCAGGGTGCTGCATCTCCAAAGGTATTTGTTCTCAGTGAGAAGGGAAAGGGGTGAGATTATGATAGTGTAAGTGATTTCAATCCGCCACACACCCAAGTCAAGCCCAGTATGTAGTGCACAATTGAAACCCTTATTTATTTGTGTCTATAAGTTAAATATTCTGAATGATATACCACTCATATCACACCCTTCTCCTGAGACCCCTCTGCCCCCGGTCACACTAAACCAGGAATCAGGCTGGTTTGCAAAGGTAAATATGTATTTGTGTATTGAAGATTTAATCACAGTATATTTTAATAGGTAAACAACAATCACCAAAGGGGTGACAGAACACAGAATAATATCTTTTAATACACTAGGAATCAAGTCATGAGCACCAAAAACATATGTGTTGGTGTGGACAGATGGCACTATGGTTAGAGGTTCCCCCTGCAACACCCCTCAACCCCCCAATAGACAATTAAATAGATGTGAGGAGAGCGCAGGTGTTCAGGAATAGCACAAATCAAACAGAATATCAGTCCCACTTTCCCCTTCAAACACAAGAGAAAAATGGAATTGACTTTTCAGCTGTCAGATTGGCTTTAAAATTGTCTTTAGAATTGACTGGGCAAAAACACCAAATATGGTCAAAATACTTAAATTGTTGTAAATTCCTATGGGAGCCGCTTTGAACAGTTGCACACAGTCACAAACAATGATTTTGTCCAAACAAAGCATTTGAAACCTCAAAGTCCAAGCAAGAAACAATTTAAAGCTATTTCACACGTGTTGCCTTTCCCATTTAGCTCATTTAGCTTGTGTAGCTATTGTTATTAGTGTGTCCTCTATTTTATCATCTGGGATTCGGCATTCTCATTTTTCTGAGTCAATTTCTATGCCAAAGAACGCCATTATGTGGGATGGGCCAGCTTTCTTCTTCTGTGCCAGCGGAACACCCCACTCCTCTGTTATTTCCTTACATTTGTCCAATGCCTGTTTGCATGAGTCAGACACCTTTGGAGCTGTAAACAGGAAATCATCCAAATAGTAGACGACCAGACCATCTGGCATATAAGTCTGCAGGGCCCATTGCAGCAAACAGCTCAGTTTCTCAAAAAAGGGACATGAAATGGCGCAGCCCATTGGTAAACATTTGTCTGCATAGAATGTATTATCAAAATGTAAATATAGCCAGGGCTGGGAGCTCCAGTGTAGAGGTAATAATAGCCTGAAGGCCAACTGTATATCTGCTTTTGCTAATGAAGCCCCTTTGTTGGCTTTCCTCACCACTTTCACTGCCTCCTGGAAGCTGATGTACGTTACTGTTGGGTGTCCTGACCCACGTTTGAGCTATCATGCTGCAACATTTGGTGCTGTGGGCTTAGAAAATCCAAGATGGCAAAAAAGCCCACATGTGCGTCAGAATCCAGGAGAACCACGCAGTTTGTGCGTACACCAAAATGGCTGCCTAACTTGCCACCCACCAGTGCAAGCATGATGGGCCAGGGTGCCCTGAGTGGAATGGGTGCCAAAGGTAAAACAGCAGCGCCTGTTAGCTCAAAAACGCTTTAAAATTACCTTTGGTTTCTCTGAATGCCAGGTCAAAATGCCTATTTTCAAACATTGCAACACATCCAAAAATCTCACTGAACACCAGCGTACATCTGGCAGAATGAAGTATGTGTGCATTCAAAATCTGGGAAGATGAAGAGCCCAAAACAATGTTCATAACAAAACTGGCTGAGCTATGCATGTCAGCAGCCTAACTGAAACTGGATTAAAACCACCAAAATCGAAATGTTTAAATTAACTGAGTGACCTACATTTGAGTGTCACATAGTTTGTAACTGTTAAAATGTCATAGTTTTGAACTTAGAATCAGTATTCTAGCTGCATATGTAAAAATTGTATTGACTTAAACTGGGAACGAAAAGTGACAGTTAGCTGAAACCTGGCTTAATGAAACTGAATTCTGCCTGACCTCTACCCCCACAGGAGTTAAAACCTGCTCAGCCAATCTTCCCCTTGCCAAAAGGAGTTGTCACCTCTCTGATTAGATTAGGGGTGGAGCAGCTGGGGACTACAGGGAGTTAAACAAAGGCCTGTCCTGGACTCAGGCAAATGTTATATTGGGGGCGTCGTAAAAGTGGCTTCCTCTTGGGAGAAGTGGGAGGAGAAGTGCCTCTGGGAGCCACCCGAGCGGGAGGCGGGGACAGGCAGAAGCTTCCCCCATGTGCTTTGGAACCTAAACCACACCCATCTGGGCCAGAGCATAATTTTAAAAAGATAGATATCTCATAGTACGGACTTGTCAGAATTATACAAGTAATATCATTATTTTTGTGATTTTTCTGTGAACATTTTGAGAGCCGTTAGGACCCTGTGGTGTATTCTGGGGGGTTGCTAGCAGAAAATAGGGTCTCACTCCAAATGTCTGCATGTTAAAAATCTGACACTTCATCAATTAATGTCCATACTCTTTGCGCACATGTGTGTAATTTTGGGTAAATGTCCGATATTGCAAAACCAGTCAGAAAGCGCAAAATGTTGTCATTTTTTAATGCAAGCCCCCAGGAAGATCAGAGGGGGACAAGCATGGACCATAAGGAATATATAATGTGCACATGTAATTTCAACAAATTGTATATATGGAAAAGATGTATTTGAATCAAAAATAGATTTGTGGGCAAATTGGCCAGGGGAGGATCCTCTGACCATAAAACCTACAGCATCACTCTGACTCACATTTCCTTCCCCCAATCATGGGAGAGGGGAGAATTGGGCCAATGACAAGTAGAGAGGGGCAGGCTTAGCTAGGCCCAGGCACACACCCATTTCCAAAACACATAAAAAGAGACTGCTGGGACAGGTAGAGACATTCAATTCCATTTGCTGCGGAGCATGCTGACCGACGACTTCACATCCAGAGATCCAGACTTCAATCCATCAATCTCCAAAGACCAGAACTTTACTTCAGAACTTAAAGCAAGGGCCTAAACCCACAAACTGAGAACTCTTCTCAGCAGGCCTCAGCAACCTTAAAATCATTTGCAAACTATTCCAGCAAGCTGTTTGAATTCTTTTGCCAAGAACAATTGCCAGAGAACCAGAGGCCAGAGATCCAGAGTGACCCAGACCGCTGTGAGCAGAACCAGAGAGCTGACCCAGATCACTGTGAAGTGCCGAGACCAGAACCGGAGTCCAGTCCAAAACCTGACCAGATCCGTGGCGAGGCCTATTTCAAATTTATATTGTGAGTACCTAGCAGAACTGTGCAGAACCAGTCTCTTAGTTAAAATAATCTAATCCAAACTATTTTAACCTAAGTAGAACAGCCTCCTAGAAATCGTGTCATCTGTCATTTGTAAAGCTGCACAACTATCACCTGTCAATTCTGAAGCTGCAAGCTGTCACCTGTCATTTTGAGTTTACTTTAAATCCGAAAAACTAACTTTATTTAATCGTCCGTATCTCGGGAACCGTTTGGGATAGGAACGAAATTTAACTTTCCTCTGAAAGCTGAGAATCTCCGCTTTCCAACGAACCTAGAACCGATACTCCTTATACTTTTGCCGTAATCACGATTCACGCACTCGCAAATTTTACCGTGATTTGCGATTTGGTTAAAAATCCAGCCACGTGTAACCATCAGCAGTCATTTCTTTCCTTGCTAAAAATTTGTTTTCCTCTTAATCACCATCTCTGAATCATTGCTAAAGTGAGCCTGAACTCATCCCAAGTATCACTCACTCACCCTGAACCTCCTAAAGGGAATGAAAAGCATTTTCAGCATATTTCTCACTTCATTGCCACCACATTCAAAGCACTTGGGCCTGTGTTTTAAAACTCATACCGGTTTTCTCTAAGCTTGCTGGGGGGAACTGAATTTCGTATTGTATTTGATTGCATTCCTGAGAACTGTGTGCTCCTCTTTCCATCTACTTCCATGTCTTACATTGCAAAGGGGAGGGGGGTGAATTGCCAGAGAAAAAGTGATTATATTATCTTTTGCTAAAATCATCTCAAGTATTTCTGTACTGCATTTTATTCCTCATTGCTTTTCCCTTGAAATCATAAAAGTATTTTTGCTACTTGATCCATCCTATACTAACTCCTCATTGATTATAAAGAAGTGTGCTAGTGTCAGATTACCCATTGTTGATTAACATTATATTTATAAGGGCGATATCGATTATTAATTTATTATAAAAGCGTGGTATCTATATTTTGTCTTATTTCTCAAATAAACCTTTTAAACTTGCTAAACAGAACTACTTCTTGGCTCAGTGGGGTCAGCGGGTTTCTAAGAGAGGGGTGTTATATAGGGGTAGTCATCCAGAACTCATGAACTGGACATAAAGATATATCAATAAGGGTTTCCATTCAGTATCCCAGACTAGGCATTGACTAAGCTGTAGTGTTGAATTGAATCCTCTACAAAGTGGGGGCTCGAGCCGGGATATTCTGGGTTAGGTTTACCATTTGTGCAGATTAATACAGTGTGCCAACTGACCAGATACACATATCCGGTTAGAACACCACGCTGTTTTACCAGTGAAAGCACCCCTCAAAGGAACGCTGTAAAGAAACGGTCTGTTTTGCAAAATAAAATACAAACTTCTGTAAGTCAGGAAGGAACTCAAATTCCAGAATGACGACCTTGGTTGATATGAAAATAGCCAGAGAGCACTTCTTACATAAGCTATTTGTGAGAGATGAGTGGACTCATCAGGACCAAACGGTCTGGCTGCAGGCAATCGCGCAACAGGTCACTGAAACAGGGTCAGATACATGGAGAGAACAGGGTCCCCTACATGTGGCCCTGAGTGAACTATATATGGCCCCTAAAGCCAAAGAGGAACATAACAAGATTGCCAGGATAGCGGCATACTTGTACCTGTATATGGGAGTCATACAGAATAAATGTGCTGAAGGCCATGATCTGGCAAATAGGCAACAGATGGCGTTAGAGAAGGCCCAATCTGACCTGGTCTCTTCTGAGCAGAGGCTGCAGAGGAGCCAGGAGTCAGAAAATGAGAGCAGACAGTATCTCATTAGAATCAAAGAGGACATGTGTATCCTGCAACAGGAAAAGTCTGAGCAGGATACCAGATTTCTGGCCTTGCAGAAGGAGTACCAAGAAGGTTTGGACTCCCTCCTGAAGAGCCAGAAAAAGATGGAGCAACAACTAGACTTTAACAGGGCATGCACAGAACAGGTAGCCACCCTGCAAAGTCATCTAGATAGAGTGAAGGCAGAGAGCAACAAACTGATTCTGAAAGACCTGGATACCCAGGCAGAGTTTGATGAAGAGCGCCAGAAAGCTGGTGCCTTTCAAAGGCAGAGGGACGACCTGGCGTCACAAATTCAGGCTCTTGGTCAGGAAAGGGACACCTTAGGCCAGGAAGTATGCCATTTAAAAAGAAAAATGGAAGAAAATCACTTGGCCCTCCAGGGACTGGGTGACCTCCAAAAACAAAACCAGAACTTGTTAGAGCACACCAGGAGGGTGGAGGAGGCTCTGGCAAGAAAGGAGCAGGCCAGTAGGGAAGGGACTCAGGAGATAACCCTCCTGCAGCAAAGACTGGCCCAGTACTCCAGGACCAACCAGGAGGCACAGAGAGAAAATGAGGCTCTCTGTCAGCACAATGATAGGCTCCAGAAACAGGTAGCCATGCAGGAGAGACTGATAGAGTCTAGTAAGGCCTTAACAGAGGAACTCAAGGCGCAGGCTCTTGCATTGCAACAGGGAGCAGCGGCTGATAGAGACGAGGTTCGCTGGGCAAGGGAAGTACCGGAACATAACCTCGGGAGCCCTAGTACCGGAGGCCTTCATCTCTCTCAATCCCTGGACTCTGCCACCCGCATATCCCCTGGCGCACATGAGCACCGGGTCACAGGGATGGCAGATTACTATCCAGCCAGAAGTATGGGGCTCAGTACCTCCCAGGAATGGATGGGCAGGCATCCGGGTATGGGTACCCAAGCACAGTGCAATTTAGTGGGGAACCCCAGGAGAGTAGGCCCATTAAGGGCATCCTGAAAACCTCTGCCCAGTTAGGTCAGTGGGGGGGGGTACCCATCAAATCCTGGCAGCAAGGAGGGGTCTGAAGACTCCTCTGAGCATTACAGGACACAGGAGACCAGGTCCCCACATTCTGCCAGCCATTCCCAGGCCCGCAGAATCCGGGAAAACCTGGAAGATCAGACGGGCACCTCTGGGAGCAGCGCTTCTGAGTCGGAGGATGAATGGACCAGGGTTACCCGAACCAAAAAGGCCAATAAGGCAAAAAGGGCCTTGCTTAAGGACCCATTGAAACAAATAAAGGCAATAAGGAGTGTCATCACGCCTTATCATAAGAACGTCAAGTATTCTCTTTGGGAACACTTGGAGCTCAATGAGCAAATGATGGAGACTTTCCATTTGAAGGACAGCCAAAGCTGTATTCAATATGTAAAGTGGACCTTCTCACCAGAATACTCCAGTTTCTTTGCAGGGCTGGAGGATCAAAACCATTCAAGGTGGTCCACATACAGGGCGGCCATCTTGAAACATTTTTCTGTGCACAGAAATCCTCAAGAGGCTCGCAAGGCAGCCTACAATTTGCAATGTGGGGAGGATCAGGCCCCACAAGAGTTTGTGCAAGAATTAAAGCGTGCTTTTGCGCAGACCACCAGAAGGGTGCGCACGGATAGCAGAGAATTTATCAATACGTTTTTCCATGCCTTACCCAAATACATAATGACCCAGCTCGTGAGAGATTTTCATGAGAAAAGATCTTTAGACTGGGTCATTGAACAGGCTACCCGCATCTATGAGGTGCAGAAGCCCATCGAAAATAAAAATAATGCGCCGAAAAACCCCAAAACCAACAGCACCCCTGCTGCTGCCAAGGTGGCAGAGGTAAAGGTTGCCCCGTTTTAGATTTGGAGATGGGGGGCCTAAAAACCTGCCTGCACCAAATAATTCACAGCCCAGAAGGCCCTCGGGCCAGTCACAGACAGGGAGTCGAGGAGGTAGTCCCACAAATGGGGTCCCCCGCTCCTCTGACTATGTAAGTCCCCGCTACAAGGGAAACCGACCCATCCTGGGTTATGTGTGGACTCCTCCAGCCCAAGGGGGGGGATCCAGCCAAGCGCCTTACCTGGGGAACTTCCCTCCTAACTTCCCCCAGGAGGGCAGAAATTCACCAAATCCTGGGCAGAACTTTTTTCCAAGGTATCCACCCAATTTCCAACCCCAAAACCATCCATCCTTCTTTCCCCAATTCCCTGAGCCCAGACAACCTAATCCGGGAGAGGGGAGGCCAAGGGTGGAGGGGTACCCAAATCTTCCCAATCCGGGGTATTACCAGAGAAGGGATAGCTACCCTTCCCGGGATCAGCCCAGGGGAGAAAATAGAGCCCTCTATCAGCCTGAGCGGGTTTCACAACTTGAGCGCCAGGTCCAAAATATGGCACGAGATCTGGGTCACATACTGAGGGCTCAACAGAACCCTCAGATGAGCATGCCACCGCAGAATGCCCCAAACTCTGGACCTGGTGCTCCAGAACAATGACGGGGGCAGCACCCAGATAACCTACCGGTTCCCAGGGAGGAGGCACAAGGGGAAGGGGGGTGTAAAGCCTTGGAGGAAGCTTCCTTCCCAACTTGTAAACAGCCCCTGGAAAACCAGGAACCGGAAACAAAATCTCCTACCCCTGAAAGTCTGCCACCCAAGGAGCAGAGAGGAGGTAGGAGAAACAAAGGCCCCAAACAGACCCACTTTGTGGAGGAGGTACAGGTCTTCCAATTTGAGGGAGAGGGATCCTCAGAGGATCCTGGGGAAATGATCTTCTCCTTTAGAGATGGGGGAACTCCTCCCAAGGAAAAATGGGTCCCAAGGGATTCCAATCCAGACTGGGGAGATATGGAGACTGAGCTACCGCCGCCCATCATCTCATCCCAGAACCCACAATACCGAAATCCCCTGGTTCAAACCCATCCTGGTGACTGCCTCCAAAAAGGGGGGGGGTGGCCCAGAACTGGAACCAGGGGAACCCACAATGGCTCTGATCTCCAGTTGCCAACTTTTTCTTTCAGATTCCCAAGACTCTCCACAGAATTCTGCCCAAATCTCTTCTCTCGCAATGTCCAAAACCAGAAGGTTAGCCCACCAGTTGTCCAAAAATGTGCATTACCTGTGCCCCCTTGAGGAGAAGGAAGGAAGATACTATGCCTCGGTACAAGTACAGGGGCAGGGTACAATTTTAGCACTGGTGGACACTGGATCCCAAGCTACCCTTCTGTCCAAAAGGGCCTTTGAGGAACTAAATGCAGGAAGGGGGGAGAATTACCGTATTCCTCTCAACTCTCTTCCTGGACAACTGCAGAACTTTGACGGGAAGGAGATTCCTGTCGAGGGGACTGTAGATTTGGGCATCAAAATTGGGCGACACAAGGTGAAACACCCAGTCATAGTAGTGACTCCAGAGGGCACCCCTTGTTTACTAGGGATTGACATCCTGAGAAGGTTGTCACCCCTAATAGATTACGTAAACAAGGTCCTCTGGACCCAGACTAGCCGACCAATAAAATTAAAACAGAGTGTCAACCATGTTAGTTTAAACGGCACCTGCCACATGGTTGAACAAAAATCTGACCAAGTAGAATTTCACTTCCAGAACAACCAAACTCCAGACGTGACAGTAATAGCAGTAGGACAACAGACTGGTGATGGGGGGTCCTCTCTATTTCTGAAAATCAACCTTCCTTCCATTTTAACTTGGTATTCCACACTGGAAGGAAACACCCTGAAATTCTTTACTAATCCACAATCAGAAATTCCCACTCCTATAGTCCAGAAAGATGTGAAATCAGCTCAGAGCCTGGCTGATATTAGGCAAATTGGAGAGCAGTTGTTCATCCCTGTCCAGTTAAATGATGGGAAGGATCTTCTCGAGGTCTTGCTCGAGTGTGTGTGAACAATGGTAAGAGCTTCATCAGCGAAGCCATGTTCCGCCAACTCCCAAAAGATCCAGCCATTCCCACATTCAAACTGATAGACAAATGGAAAATGGACCTGGAAGCACCTAATCCCAAACATCTCCTGCCAAACAGGTTTATGCTCAAAATTTCCATTGGCAACAAGAGCAGACATTCTCAATCGCTTTGCCATCAGTTTGGAACTAATAAACTTCAAAGCTTGGTCCCGATTAGCGGATAATCCCATGGGCTTTGATGATCCAGAAAAAGCATTTAGGTCAGCTCAATTGCTACCTTATGCAGTTGAAATTCAGATCAAAGAGGAAGTCACCATCCCAGAAAGGACCCGACAATTCTCCCTGGAAGTGAAAGTTAAAAGAGGACAAAAATTGCAAAACCCTGATGCTTATATACATCTAAATGCTTCTCTCCAACAGCAAGAGTTGGGGGTAAACCCAACTCCATTAGTCAACATAGAACATGACACCATTCCAATAGAGGTGGATAACAGCGACTTAAAGAGTATTACTCTAGCCGCAGGCACCATTATTGGAATGGCGGTTGATGACCGACATTTCTCCATTGATTTAGGAAATGAACTGTTAGGACCAATCCCCAAGGACTGTTTTGACAGTGACAGTGATGACAAAACAACACCAGACAGGATCTTCACCCGGCATGGGGGGAACTTCTTGGTGTATACTTCTTGCTCTTACGGTAAGGAAGATGTGACTTGTGACTTCAGGAGGGTTGAGGTGATTTTCCAGGTCCATGAGGGCTGCCTTTCCCACCTGAAGCCTCCAGTCCAAATCAGCACTCTGACCAGGGACTTCTCCACCCAGCTGGAGGAGGCCGCTGAGATAGCCAAACCAGAAGTCTTTCCAGGCATCAGGCAGATGGTGTAAGAGAGAGTCAACCTAGCTGATGCCTGTGTGACTCTGGAACAGAAGCAAAAGTTGAAACAAGTTTTCTTGGATTTCCAAGATCTTTTTGCGGTAGACTCATGTGACTGTGGTCGCACCGACATCCACACCACAACAATTCCCACGGACCCTGGACTGACTCCAGTGTTTGTGAAGCAATATTGCTTGCCTCTCGCATCCATGGAGTCCCTTACTGAAATAATTAAGAACCTAGAGTCCCGGGGAATAATCCGTCCAGTTCACAGCACTTTCAATAATCCGGTGCTGGGAATATTGAAGCCAAATGGCCAGTGGAGACTCTGTGCCGACCTTAGGGAGCTCAACAAACGGGTCCATACTTCCCGATGGCCTCTGCCCTACATTGACCAAGGGCTGGCCCAGATTCAGGGGTCACAGGTATTCACAGCAATAGACCTGACCAATGGATACTGGACCGTGCCTGTCAGTAGGGAGGACCAATACAAACTGGCTTTTACCTTTGGGGGCCAGCAGTACACATGGACCCGGACTCCCTTCGGATACCTCAACTCCGGCAATGAATTCAACATTTTCCTACACAAGGCCATGCCCGACCTGAGTGCAAGGGGTAACCTGGCTTATGTAGATGATGTCCTCATCAAAAGTTCATCTGTGGAGGAACACATAGCGGAGATCCGTTATGTTCTGACCCAGTTGAGGGCCGCCGGAGCAAAACTTTCCTTTCAGAAAGCACAGTGGTGTAGAACCCGTGTTAATTTCTTGGGGCATGAGATTACTCCTCAGGGTCTCTGTCCCCAGGAAAAGAAAGTGGAAGCACTTCAGAAACTGAAAGACCCCACACCTCTGCGGGAACTAAGGAGCCTCCTTGGACTGACTAATGACAGCAGAAAGTTCATTGAGGGCTACGCAGAGATCACCAGACCCCTGATTCATCTCCTGAAGGGGGGGGTCAATGGGAATGGGGTCCAGAACAAGCCGAGGCAGTAAGACAACTCAAAAGAAGCCTCTCACAAGCGCCCTGCCTAGCTTACCCTGTCAGAAACAAGGAGTTCTTCCTGGAGACAGGGTTCTCTAATACGTGCTTGACGGCAGTATTATACCAAAAGCATGACAAGGTCAATAAAGTAATCTCCTATGCGAGCAAAACTTTATCCTCTGTAGAGGAAAAATTCAACGATTGTGAGAAGGCACTCCTGGCAACGGTGTGGGCAGTGAAGAATTACCGCCCGTTTATCCATGGGCAACACATCATAGTGAAGACTCCGCACCAGCCTCTGCGATATCTCCGAAGTGACAGAATCCGGGCCGGAAATGTGAGTAATTCCCGAACTACTTCCTGGATTCTGTCAATGCAAGGCTTTCCTGTGGAGGTCAGATATGGCCAAATCAAGAAGAGTCCCCTCGCGCAAGGTCTGGCTGACTTGCATGATTGTGCCAGAGAAAACTGTCTCGAGGACGACAGTCTAAAAATCAAGGACAACACGGAGGCATACCTTAATTCCCCACACAAAGTCTTTGAAGAAGATAAGTGTGAGGGAATGCCCACTGTCTATGTGGATGGATGCTCTTACCATGTTGACAACGACGAGGAGAAAGAACTGGTGGCCGGCGTAGGGAATGCATGGGTGAATGAGTTCCCAGAACCCTCCGCTGAATACAAAATTGGTCCCCGAAGTAGTCAGGTGGCAGAATTGATGGCTGTACATCAGGCCATCCTCACTGCTGTCCAACATCAACTCCACGAACTGGTCATAATCACAGATTTGGATTATGTACGGAACGGGTTCGTGGAGCACCTGGTTAATTGGAAAACCAGAGGCATGTTATGTGCTAATAACAAACCCTTGAAACATGGGAAGTTAATCCAAAACATTGATGATCTGGTCACATCGAATGGGATGACCATCTACTGGAAAAAGATCAAGGGTCATTCCAAAGTAGAGGGCCCAGACAAAACTGGAAATGACTTAGCTAATCAGCTGGCCAAAACCGGGGCCATCCAAGGGGATCTAATCGAAATAGAGTCCCTGTTGGGGGAAATCTAGGTCACTGCTATCACTAGGTCCCAGACAAATGCTCACAATGATCTTTCAACTGCACAATGGAGCAAGGAGACCCCTGATTCTGATTTGATTACAGCTCAGAAGGGGGATCCAATTATTGGTAGGTTTTACCAACACCTTGAGGACCCTGAGAACTTTCCCCTGATGGATACCGATTACATTGGGAAAGAGGACCTAAGAGTGTTGATGAAATGTCCAAAAATGTTCCGAATCCAAGACGGTTTGTTGGTAAGGAAATCCCAAGCTGGCCATGATCAGTGGGTGGTTCCTACCTCATTCCGAAGCCTGATGTTAAGTCACGCCCATGATGCGGCCACCGCCGGTCATAGGGGGTTTCACGCAACACTGGAAATCTTAAGAGAGGTTGCATACTGGCCACACATGGGGCAGGACCTCGACCAATACTTGAAGGGTTGTCTTGTGTGTGCACAATTTCAGCCATCATCCCTCACACACCATGCGCATCTCCAAAAGAGGGGGATGACACTGCCATGTTCAGATTTGCAAATTGACTTTGTAGGCCCTGTGATTCGCTCGTCTAGAGGAAACAAGTACATGTTGACCGTTACATGCTTGTTTACCAAGTGGGTGGAATGTCTCCCAGCCCCAAACTGCAAGGCAGAAACAGCAGCTGCCCTGATGATTAACCACATCTTTTCCCGTTTTGGTCTACCTCAAAAGATTGTGTCAAGCAGGGGTAGCCACTTCACCAGTGAAGTAATGACAAAGATGTGGGAGATACTGGGGTTAAAAGGAAGCTACACATTGCTTACAGGCTAGCTTCTTCTGGAGCAGTGGAGAGATATAACCGAACCATTGTGAATATCTTAAAAATGTTTGTGGCAGATTCTGGGCCAAGTTGGGATATCCGATTACCTCTGGTCCTAATGGCCATCAGATCCACCCTTTCATCTGCAACTAAAATGTCACCATTTGAGTTGATGACGGGGCGCAAGATGGTGCTTCCCCAGCATTTGCTCTACAGGATCCAAGAGCAGACACTGATAAATGCCTCCACAACTCATGAGTATGTGGAGAATTTAAGGAAACACCTTCAGCATGCTTTTGCCTACGCTCAGCGGAATCTAGAAAGATCAGCCGAGAGCATGAAGACCAACTATGATTTAAAAACTACCCAAAAGGAATATAAGGTGGGTGATCAGGTCTATCTATACAATTTCCAAAGGAACCACCCAAACAGCGAAAGTTTTTGCCTACATGGAAGGGACCGTTTAAAATTATAGACAAAATCTCCCCTGTGGCCTACAAGATCCGCATCCCCAAAGGCGGTTTGGCAGAGGGGGAAGACAAGTGGGTACATATAAATCAGCTAAAGTGTTGCCATCCCAGGCACACTCTGCAACAACTGGAGGAATCCACTGGAATCCCAGAGGGGGCCGCTCCAGAGTAATTCAATTCCAACCCTAAAATATCCTACATATATCCTATCAAATTCTGTGTTTCTCAAGTTATGTGTTCCTGTCGCTTAATTTAAAAAAATGTGCATGTTCATATCTGTTGAGTTCTAAAATATATATGCCACCCCACTATATCAATGGTGGGTGAGAAATGTCCATGAATAGGTATTGCCGCTTTTCCTTTGTCGTCCTAGGAGAAAGAAAACCTGGAGACTGGCCAAGGAGGACGATCCGGAGACCGGGAGCAGAGACCCAAGGGGCCCGGGGTACCACCCAATATTCCCATCAGGACCGGCGAGGAGAACCGATCGATCAGTACCGGATGGAGGAAATATGCTGATCTGTGCCATTTGCAGAATTGGAAGAAGATTATGCGGACATACCAGTGTGTGGGTCAAAACCTTCTGTGCACCCGACTCCCCATCGACTCAAATTCAAAGTGCAATTGTGTGGGGGGCCTTGTTGGGTGTCCTGACCCACGTTTGAGCTATCATGCTGCAACATTTGGTGCTGTGGGCTTAGAAAATCCAAGATGGCAAAAAAGCCCACATGTGCACCAGAATCCAGGAGAACCACGCAGTTTGTGCATACACCAAAATGGCTGCCTAATTTGCCTTCCACCAGGGCGAGCATGATGGGCCAGGGTGCCATGAGTGAAATGGGTGCCAAAGGTAAAACAGCAGCGCCTGTTAGCTCAAAAACGCTTTAAAATTACCTTTGGTTTCTCTGAATGCCAGCTCAAAATGCCTATTTTCAAACATTGCAACACATCCAAAAATCTCACTGAACACCAGCGGACATCTGGCAGAATGAAGTATGTGTGCATACAAAATCTGGGAAGATGAAGAGCCCAAAACAATGTTCATAACAAAACTGGCTGAGCTATGCATGTCAGCAGCCTAACTGAAACTGGATTAAAACCACCAAAATCGAAATGTTTAAATTAACTGAGTGACCTACTTTTGAGTGTCACATAGTTTGTAACTGTTAAAATGTCATAGCTTTGAACTTAGAATTAGCATTCTAGCTGCATATGTAAAAATTGTATTGACTTAAACTGGGAACGAAAAGTGACAGTTAGCTGAAACCTGGCTTAATGAAACTGAATTCTGCCTGACATCTACCCCCACAGGAGTTAAAACCTGCTCAGCCACTCTTCGCCTTGCCAAAAGGAGTTGTCACCTCTCTGATTAGATTAGGGGTGGAGCAGCTGGGGACTACAGGGAGTTGAACAAAGGCCTGTCCTGGACTCAGGCAAATGTTATATTGGGGGCATCGTAAAAGTGGCTTCCTCTTGGGAGAAGTGGGAGGAGAAGTGCCTCTGGGAGCCACCCGAGCTGGAGGCGGGGACAGGCAGAAGCTTCCCCCATGTGCTTTGGAACCTAAATCACACCCATCTGGGCCAGAGCATAATTTTAAAAAGATCGATAACTCATAGTGCGGACTTGTCAGAATTATACAAGTAATATCATTATTTTTGTGATTTTTCTGTGAACATTTTGGGAGGTGTTAGGACCCTGTGGTGTATTCTGGGGGGTTGCTAGCGGAAAATAGGGTCTCACTCCAAATGTCTGCATGTTAAAAATCTGACAATTCATCAATTAATGTCCATACTCCTTGCGCACATGTGTGTAATTTTGGGTAAATGTCCGATATTGCAAAACCAGTTAAAAAGCACAAAATGTTGTCATTTTTGAATGCAAGCCCCCAGGAAGGTTAGAGGCGGACAAGCATGGACCATAAGGAATATATAATGTGCACATGTAATTTCAACAAATTGTATATCTGGAAAAGATGTATTTGAATCAAATATAGATTTGTGGGCAAACTGACCAGGGGAGGATCCTCTGACCATAAAACCTACAGCATCACTCTGACTCACATTTCCTTCCCCCAATCATGGGAGAGGGGAGAATTGGGCCAATGACAAGTAGAGAGGGGCAGGCTTAGCTAGGCCCAGGCACACACCCATTTCCAAAACACATAAAGAGAGACTGCTGGGACCGGTAGTGACATTCAATTCCATTTGCTGCGGAGCATGATGACCGACGACTTCACATCCAGAGATCCAGACTTCAATCCATCAATCTCCAAAAACCAGAACTTTACTTCAGAACTTAAAGCAAGGGCCTAAACCCACAAACTGAGAACTCTTCTCAGCAGGCCTCAGCAACCTTAAAATCATTTGCAAACTATTCCAGCGAGCTGTTTGAATTCTTTTGCCAAGAACAATTGCCAGAGAACCAGAGGCCAGAGATCCAGAGTGACCCAGACCGCTGTGAGCAGAACCAGAGAGCTGACCCAGATCACTGTGAAGTGCCGAGACCAGAACCGGAGTCCAGTCCAAAACCTGAGCAGATCCGTGGCGAGGTCTATTTCAAATTTATATTGTGAGTACCTAGCAGAACTGTGCAGAACCAATCTCTTAGTTAAAATAATCTAATCCAAACTATTTAAACCTAAGTAGAACAGCCTCCGAGAAATTGTGTCATCTGTCATTTGTAAAGCTGCACAACTGTCACCTGTCAATTCTGAAGCTGCAAGCTGTCACCTGTCATTTTGAGTTTACTTTAAATCCGAAAAACTACCTTTATTTAATCGTCCGTATCTCGGGAACCGTTTGGGATAGGAAAGAAATTTAACTTTCCTCTGAGAGCTCAGAATCTCCGCTTTCCAACGAACCTAGAACCGACTTGCTACTCCTTATACATTTGCCGTAATCACGATTCACGCACTCGCGAATTTTACCGCGATTTGCGATTTGGTTAAAAATCCAGCCACGTGTAACCATCAGCAGTCATTTCTTTCCTTGCTAAAAATTTGTTGGCCTCTTAATCACCATCTCTGAATCATTGCTAAAGTGAGCCTGAACTCATCCCAAGTATCTCTCAATCACCCTGAACCTCCTAAAGGGAATTAAAAGCATTTTCAGCACATTTCTCACTTCATTGCCACCACATTCAAAGCACTTGGGCCTGTGTTTTAAAACTCATACCGGTTTTCTCTAAGCTTGCTGGGGGGAACTGAATTTCGTATTGTATTTGGTTGCATTCCTGAGAACTGTGTGCTCCTCTTTCCATCTACTTCCATGTCTTACATTGCATAGGGGAGGGGGGTGAATTGCCAGAGAAAAAGTGATTATATTATCTTTTGCTAAAATCATCTCAAGTATTTCTGTACTGCATTTTATTCCTCATTGCTTTTCCCTTGAAATCATAAAAGTATTTTTGCTACTTGATCCATCCTATACTAACTCCTCATTGATTATAAAGAAGTGTGCTAGTGTCAGATTACCCATTGTTGATTAACATTATATTTATAAGGGCGATATCGATTATTAATTTATTATAAAAGCGTGGTATCTATATTTTGTCTTATTTCTCAAATAAACCTTTTAAACTTGCAAAACAGAACTACCTCTTGGCTCAGTGGGGTCAGGGGGATTCTAAGAGAGGGGTGTTATATAGGGGTAGTCATCCAGAACTCATAAACTGGACATAAAGATATATCAATAAGGGTTTCCATTCAGTATCCCAGACTAGGCATTGACTAAGCTGTAGTGTTGAATTGAATCCTCTACATTACTGTTGCTTCTGTCTCTGAAATGGATCATTCACTGATCTGCCAACGGGTGTAGGATAGGTGATGTATTACTCAGTATTCCCCTTTCTCTTTTTTGGGGACCAGCCCTAGTGGGGAACAGATGTATTTGCAAAGGGTATTTTTCCCTAGGGGCGACTCACCCTACCTAGATCAATTTCCTTCTGTATTCTTGTCTTCGCTATTTCAGGTTCTTCTCTTACAGTTTTGGGATTATTTGGTATTTCCCCTGAGGCACCGCTCTGGAACGGGATGATGAACCCATGTTTGAAACCTTCTGTAATAAAATTGCTGCTCTCTTGATCAGGGAATGGCTGTAGCCATTCTATCACTGCCTGCAGCTTGATTAGCAAACTGCCGATGCGCAGGTCGGCATCAAGGGTGGGATCATTGTGCATTTAGTGCTGCTATGTTCTGCTCCACATTTGCTACACTGCTGTTTGTATCTACATTCTTTAACCCAATCGCAGCTACCTTTTCTTTTAAAATTCCAACATATATTTGGATTCCCATTCTGTGTAGGCTAGGGGCGAAAATTGTGGTGTCTTGTGGTTATATGTTTTTGAACCCAGGGTTGTCTCCTACAAAAGGACTGCCAACCCTTGTTTTGTTTGAAGGAGTTGTCACTGGATTTGTGTGTGTTGTGATAGTAGGGTGTCCCCACTTGTTGCCCTGACATGTAGGTTTAGCCCTGGTTTATCCTTGCCTTTAATACATTTGTTGTATACAAGTTTGTTTCTTCCTCACCCCATCCTATGATGGGGTAGCTGTTCATTGACATCCTAAATTCCCTGTCGTAACTGAGCCAGGCGTCTCCCCCAAATGACTTGTAGACCTCAGGCACTGTGTGTTGCTAAGACAATAACGCTGACCCATCCTATGAAAATGTTTCCAATATTATGGTCCCTAAAATCTGAAAAGCTGACAGCCATTTTTGGAAGTTATGTTGCACTGGTGGCCTCTTTGTGCCATTATTTTCATTCTCTTTCTTGTCCTCATTATTGATGTCAAAACCTCTTTTCAGAAATTCCAATAACTAAAAGATCTCTATAAATTTCTCCATCCAGATTTTTCGCTTAACTTTCTTTTCAATGTGCCATGCTAATGTTCTTCTAATCTTTCTCTGCACCATTGTCGCACTGTGTACCTCCCATATTTTGTTTTGAAATCACCCTCTTTGTTTTTATTTTCCTTGAAGTTCTTTTTAATTATGGCCTTCTTTTTTACCAACGCACTAAGGTGTTGTGAGAGAGGGGCCTCAACGACCGGTGGGGGGTATCTGTACTTCTGCTCTCTATATGGTAGAGGATAGGCACAGGAGACCCCAGCCAAGATTCTCTATTTCGGTAGCAATGGTCGAGCAATCAAGGCCTAGCTTCTCAGGAGGTGATGCAGGCTGGTTCTTAAGTACAGTGTAGTCCCCAAGCCCCCACAAAGGAATGTCCACACACTGTATTGGTTAGAACACAGTCTTTATATAATCAATATTCAAGGTTATGTACACTTATCATAATAACTCACTTTGTACTCCGGAAAATCAACAATGACACATATATACAATTCTAAAGTGGTACCACCCTTTGTACTAGATCCTAGTAAAGTGCATCAACAATACTGTAACAATGGCACACAGATCAACAGAGTGAAACCAGCAATAGAAAGAGGAGAGAAAATAAGATGGTTGAGCAATAGGCAGAATACTGGCCCCTACCACTAGGCACAGTTCTGTGTGGCGATCCCCCCACCTGGGCAACCTGTAAATAAGGATATAGCACAAGCCCAGTCCATATATTGCTCTGCAAGTCTTATTCCCTCCTATAATGTTTTTACCCCCCCAATGTACCTGGTGGAGTCGAGTTCCTTGAAGAGGCGTCGACAAACGTCGAGGAACTCGGTGTTTGGCGACGGGGAATCGACGGCCCTTCTTGAATGCCTTCCCTTTCAAGCGGGAGGCACGGGGCGTCGAACGTCCGTCGACAAACAAGGAAGAACGGCGTCGATGAGGCGGCAGCTTCGTCCGAGCGGTGCTCGTCGGCGTCAGAGCGTCGGCGTCCTGCAAGGCAGAGGCGTGCGGGGCACCTCGGTGACAATAGTTCTGGACCGCAAAGATTGTGGAGACGGAGGCCCAGCAAGGGCGTCGAGTCGTTCGAGTCTTTGGGGTCTTCGGGTGGCGGGAAACCCACCGGCAGGTTTCTCCTCGGCGCGTCGGTCGTCCTCGACTTTCTCCGGCAGGATAAGCGGTCGACGATGCGGTCGAGAGAGTCCTTCGATTGAATGTTCTTAGGCAAAGGAGTGGACGGCTCCGGTCGTCGGCGGCACGGCGTCAAGTGGTTCCCACGGCTGGGCAACACAACTTTGACGGGCCTCCAGCGGTTACACAAACCTGCGAACCCTGGTCGACGGCAATGGACTTCGACGGCGTCGATGTCCGGGTGCTTCACTTCGATCTCCTCGGCGGTCCCTTCTCGGGTCGACAGCCTTTCGAGGGTCTGTCTTCCAGTGCGCTTCGGCGAAGATGGAGCGGTGCTCGATGGTCCCTCGGAGCACGGGAAGAGGGCGCCTTACCAGGTCCTCTCTCGGGTCAGTCTTCGACGATTTCGACAGCCTTCGGATCGGTCGAAGCAAATGCCACAGCAAGTCTTCTTCTTCCAGCTGGACGTCGAAGATCAGCAGTTCCAGTTACTCTTAGAGTGGAGACTCAGCTCCAGGATGCTTCTGAACGTTCCTGAACGTTCCTGAAACTCTGGCTGCTTCTGAACCAACTTCCAGTGGTGAGAGGTCCCCAGATATACTATCCTGCCTCTCATCCACACTGCTGGCACACACTCAGCAGCCAATCATACAGAAGGGCATTCATGCAGTCAATCAGCCAATCAGGCACACAGTGCATTCAGGCCACACTCCTCCCTTTCAGACACTCACAACAAGGAATGTGGATTGGGACAAGTACCCAGCCATTCAACACTACACACTGCATTCAGGCCAGTTTCGGGCAGGGCTGTCTCAGTCTTTGTCTCTCATGCCAGAAACCAGACAACCACAACAAGGAGTGTATATTGGTCACATACTCCATTCACCCAGGTCCCACCCACAGGAGGTACCCACAACATACAGTCACTGGGAAGGCTCCAGTCAGTCTAGCTGGGCCTTCACAACAACACCATATATGGAACTTCCACCCAACAGCCAGTCAGGGGGAAGGGACAGAGACAGGGCTTCCCAGGACTTTGGGAAAACAAGATAACAGGCAATAGAAAGCAAGAGGCCACAGGGGCCATCTTGTTTTCTATCAGGAATCAACTGATCCCAATGGCAGGGCCTGGGTATCCCAAAATTGAGGACACCCAGAGCACCTGTCAATTCCAGCATACCCTGCTCTGGGGCCACCCACAGGTGCCCAAAAACATACACTAGGGGCACAGGGTTGTACCCCTACCCATGGGTGCCATAAGGGTATCCAATGGGTCTGTTCACCAAACCAAAAGAGAGAGCTGCACTGCCAGGAGTCCCACATAGACTCCTGGGCAGAAAACATGACAGAACACACGATAAACAGCAGTAAAGGACAAGGATTCAGAGGCCCTGTCCCTCTGATGCATTTCCAGCATCACAGTTGTTCACTGTCATCCTCATCAGTTTTGTCTGTGTCATCTGAATTTGTTGTATCCCCTTTTTTTCTCATCTGTCTTTTCCCCAGTTTCTTAAACATACTTCCAATCTTTTCCATCACTTTTTGGTCATGCTCTGCTTTTGTATTTGTTTTCTCCAGCGCTCCCCTCTCCCCTCAGTAGCTGTGTTGTTTCTTTTCTCCTTCCACTTCCTCCCGGTAGCACCGTTCACTGCTTTTCCGGGGTCTGGTCCAGATGTTTTTTCATCTCTCCTGCCCTTCTTGTTTGGAGGGATCTCTGCAGTGTTGGAGTCGCTTGCACCTTCATTTTCATTTTCTCCAAAAAGGCTGGGGGATTGGCTGCCATCTGGTGCCCCATCCTGGAGTAACATCCTCTGGACCCAGTCCAGCCATTATTTCTCGGCTGATGCTGCCCATTCTAATAGCTGTTGCTCATTTCTTTTTCCACTGAGTGGCCATAATTACGCCTCCAGTGGCTGCTTTTATGCAACTGCAGCTTCTAGATGGCCCGGCAAGTGGCTTTCTCCTTCCTTTTTTGTGCCCGTTACTTCTGTGGCCTCGATTCTCTTTATCAATCGTACCTGCGTGGCATGCAAAAAAGAATTGTATTGCCGCACAATACTATCACAGCTGCGGCACGCAGAAAGGATCATCCCCGAATGGATCATGGTATCATGCACTTGATACCATGATCCATTCGGGGATGATCCTTTCTGCGTGCCGCAGCTGTGCTAGTATTGTGCGGCAATTCAATTCTTTTTTGCATGCCACGCAGGTACAAGCATTGCAGGGCCTTTGATGGAGTGCCCTCTCTCTCCCAGCACAGGCACATTCACACATTGGTTGCTGCTGCAATTTTGCGGCATGCCGTGACTGCTGTTCACCATGGATTTCACACCTTGTACTATTTCCCGGCTGTTGTGCATCATGCAGAGCACGGTCGTTGTGGTTCTTTCTGTGCCCCTGCCTCCTGTATTTATGGGGCTAGATTACCCCAAGGCCAGATTTCTCAGGTGGCCAGATCAAAGGAGTTGGTTTTGGCCCAACCGGTCCAGTCCCATTTTGTTGGCTTTCTTTCCACCTTTCTTCCTTTTTCTTCATTGTCTTACCTTTGAAGTGTGAGGTATCGTGACACCTCATACTTCCATGCTTGGCACTAGGATGACCATCTCTTGGTTCTCCCTTAACTGACAGTTGTTGGGTGTCCTGACCCATGTTTGGACTATTAAGCTGCAACATTTGGTGCTGTGGGCTTAGAAAATCCAAGATGGTGGAAAAGCCCAGAGTTGCGCCAGAATCCAGGAAAACTGTGCAGTTTGTGCACACACCAAAATGGTTACCTAACCTGCCACCCACCAGTGCAAGCATGATGGGCCAGGAGTGCCATGAGTGAAATGTGTGCCAAAGGAAAAACAGCAGTGCCGGTTGGCTAAAAAAGCGCTTTAAAATCACCTTTGTTTCCCTAAACGCAAACTCCAAAATCCCAATTTCAAACATTGCAGGATATTCAAAAATCTTACTGAACACCAGCAGACATCTGGCAGAATGAAGTTTTGTGTGCATACAAAATCTGGAAATATGAAGAGCCCAAAACAATGTTTATAACAAAACTGGCTGAGCTGTGGATGTCAGCAGCTTAACTAAAATTGGATTTAAAACCACTAAAATCGAAATGTTTAAATCAAATGAGTGACCTACTTTTGAGTGTCACATAGTATGCAACTGTTAAATGTCATAGTTTGAACTTAGAATCAGCATTCTAGCTGCATGTGTAAAAAGTGTGAGTTTAATTTGAATGAAGAAAAACTGGGAACAAAAGTGACATTTAGATGAAGCCTGGCTTAATGAAACTGGATTCTGCCTGACAACTACCCCCGACATGAGAGGGAATTCAGCAGCTGTGTTCCCAGGTCTGGCTGCATCCTGCTGCCCCTGCCAAAAGGAGATGACACCTCTCTGATTGAATTAGGGGAGTGGTACCTGCAGACTGTAGGAAATTGAACAAAGCCCTGTCCTGGACTCAGGCAAATGTTATATTGGGGGGGTTGTAAAATGGCTTCCTCTTGGGAGAAACTGGGAGGGGCACTGCATCTGTGAGCAAGCTGAGCTTGGGGGAAGTGGATAAACCAGAAATTCCACCATGTGCTTTGGAAAACCACACCCCTTTGGGGCCCGGGCATAATTTAAAAAAGATGGATAATTCATAGTGCGGACTTGTAAAAATTATATAAATAACATCATCATTCTTGTGATTTTTCTGTGCACATTTTAAGAGGTGTTAGGACCCTGTGGTATGTTCTTGGGGATAGTAGAGGAAAAAAGGTTGTTACTCCAAATGTATGCATGTTAAAAATCTGACACTTTATAATCTGAAACCCATATCCCTGGTGCACATTTGTGTAAAATCTGGAAAGGTTTAGAGGTCGTGATCTGGATGAAAAGGGCAGAATTCTGTCATAAGTGGACACAACATCTTACAAAGACAGGGATCGGATGGTTTGGTGCTACAGAAAATATGTTAACTGGACGTATAATATTAGAAAAATGGTACATGGATAAATATGTATTTGGATCAGAAATAGATTTGTGTGCAATTTGACAAGGGGAGGATCCTCTGACCATAAACCTACCTCATCACTCTGACTCACAACCCAGTTCCCCCAATCAAGGGAGAGAGGAGGAACTGGCCAATGATATGTTGAGAGGGTTGGGCGCAGAAGATGAGCCGACCCTCCCACTTTCTAAACACATAAAAAGAGCCACTGGAAGCCAGTTAGGACTTTCTTTTTCACTTTCTGTGGAGCATTTTGACTTCAGACTTCACATCCAGAGATCCAGACTTCAAATCCATCAATCTCCAGAGACCAGAAATTAACTCCAGAATTTGTAGCAGAGAGGCCTGAATCCACAAGCTGAATCCTTTTTCAACAGGCTTCCAAATCATTTGCAAACTATTCAACAGCCGGGCAAGCTGTTTGAATTTTTGCCAAGAACTTTTGTCAGAACCAGAGACCAGACCGCCGTGCAGTGCCGAGAACTTTTGTCAGAACCAGAGATCCAGACCGCTGTGCAGTGCCGCTAGCAGAGCTGACCCAGAAGGTAGAATTATCCAGTCAGCAGAACTAGGCAGAGACCGTCCGTGGCGAGGGAACCGCAGTCCAATCCTGACCCGATCCGTGGCGAAGTCGCATTCCTGTCCAAAATATAGTGAGTACCGCCAGAACTGTGCAAAACCCAATCTATTAGTTTAAAATAATCTAATCCAAACTATTTTAGCCTATTATAACTGCCTCCTAGAATCGTGTCATTCTGTCATCTTTAAACCTGAAAACTATCATCTGTCATTCTGAGCTTTAAAATTTCAAATCCGAAAAACTACCTTTACTAAATCGGCCGTATCTCCGGAACCGTTTCTGATAGAAGCAAGATTCAACTTTTATTTTGACGCAGAGATTCTAAGCTTTTCAACAAGCTATAACCTGACTTGCTACTCCTCATACTTCCTCCGTAATTGCGCTCAACGCACGCAACTAAATTTGCCGCAATTTGACATTTTGCTTAATTTCAGCCATGTGTAAAAATATTTGTCCTTGCTTTCCTTTGCTGAAATTTGTTTGCAACCTGACAATCATTCATAGAGCATTGATAAAGTGATCCTGAACTAATACAAAGTAGCTGTTACCCACCCTGAACCTCTAGAGGGAATTAAAATCATTTTAGCATATTTTTCACTTCTTTGCATACCATATCAAAGTATCTTGCCTGTGTTTAAAATTCCTACCTGTTTTCCTCTAAGCTTGCTAGGGGGGAACTGAATTATATTTGATTGAATTCCTGAGAACTGTGTGCTTTCCTTCCATCTCTTTACCTTGCATAAAGGGGGGGGTGAATTGTCAAAGAAAAGTGATTACATTGTCTTTTGTTAAAGTCATATCAAGTTTATTTTCTGTACTGCATTTTCATTCATCATTGCATTGTCCTTGAAGCCATAAAAGCATTCTCGGCTACTTTATCCTCTCTATATCACTTCTAAGCCATCAAAAAGAGTGTACCACTTTAAAATTATCTATTGTTGATCACTATCATCTTCACAAGTGTGCAATCAAATATTATGTTATCATAAAAGTGATATATATATATATATATTGTTTAATTTTCAAATAAACCTTTTAATTTGCAAAGCAAACCTACTTCTTGGCTCAGTGGGGTCAGGGGGATTCTAAGAGAGGGGTGTTATTTAAGGGTTGTCATCCAGAGTAAACGAACTGGACATAAAAATATATCAATAAGGGTTTCCCTTAGCATCCCAGACTAGGCATTGACTTAGTGTTGAATTGAATCTGCTTACACAGTGTCCCTCCCCTGCAATCTGAGAAGTAGAAATGGGGGTGCCTGGCCAATAGAATCATGCCCCCCCCCACAGCCCACTACTTACTACTACACTCATCCTAACGCCTATTCGCTCAAACTGCATGCCTGTGGCATTCCGGGTCACAGGACTTTCAGCTTAAGAAGGAAAGAAACGATGTGCCAAAATGAAACATGAATGGAGCAATGAGTACAAGATGCAGACAACTGGTCACTGTCGCAAGTCATAGGTTTTGGCGGTGTGGGTCTGTGGGATTTAATCCTAGGCCCCAAACAACAGAAATGAAGTGCCCACTGGGAAAATGGCTTGCCAGCATTCAAAAAACCTTCATGCTGAAAATTGGCCCATTTAGGCAAACTATGTGGGTGTATTTCTACAGTTGAAATCCAAAGAAAGCTACAACAAAAATGTAATCTGATTGCAGGTAGGAAAAGCACATCACATTGCTAGCGGAGACATGAATGCAGCACTTTTCATTGAAACTGTCGCCCATCAAAAATGTAGTGCACTGTGACAATTCAGCATAAAAACAAACAGCAGATAATTAAAAGTGTATTTTATTAATGACTGGAAAGAACATCCATGTACTTTCAGCGGCCATCTTTAAAAAAAACAATGCTGTGTGGAAAGAAAGAAGAAATCCATTGATGCAAAAGCAAAGTGAACCCTCATCATTAAAACATACAGTATGTCAAATAATAAAGGCTGTTAGAAAATGCAATATGTGAGTTCCTTTCAGCCAAGGACAATCAGTGTGTCTCTGGGTAGAATTCCCATATGGCTTTTCCCACTGCAAGTCTGGTTTTTGCATCTCAGTTGTATACAACTGCAAAGAAGTGTGGCCTGCCGGAAGGGTGTTGAAAACAAACTTTCCCCAGACCGGCGGTCTCTGAAGGCTCAGTTCTGTGCAGGACAAATGGCCCTAACCAGTGCAGGACTGGAACGTGGGGAAGGGCTACAATCAAAGGAAGCTGAAACATTGAAAAAAATAAAAATAAAAGGTTCAGATTGAAAAAATTGTTCACTACAGATAACAGGACAGGATGCCACATGGCAGGAGGACCTTGTAATATCAAAGGGTCAGCCTAGCTCATTATCTGAAGTGGGAGATCTCTGTATTGCCAAGGCCTCCCATGCATTTCAGACTGGCAGCTGACCAACTTCAAACAACAAAGAAGCTAATAAATAAAAAAGAGTCCAGGAAACTCTGGTAATATGCTGACCAGGAACGGCAAATGGTCTGGGGGAAGGGGAGAACACAATTTCATAACATGAAGATTTCCTATTAGTTTAAATGGACTGTCACAATTGATGCATTTTCTCAGCAACCACAAGTCACACTGCATACATGTATGTTTCATTTTTTTGGGATAATTTCAAGGCAATTTGTTGAAATAAAATGTGTCCACCTGCGACTTAGGGAAATGTAATGGCAAGCTAAAATGTGTTTCTGGCTGCTCTAAAAACATGTCCCGAATTTCAAAATTGGGGGGCTGATGGAGGGCAATAGGAATCCAGAACCTGTAGTTCTAGGAGGTATTCCCAGTCCCATAGAGATAGGGAAAGCCTAGGAGATAGGGAATGGAGTACCAATAACAACTTTGGGTCAGCAGGTGAATGGGCTCAGGTGCAGAGAAAGAGGAAGGTAGGGAAAGAACAAAAGGGTTTTGTCAAAGACCCAATTAGACAGATCAAGGCCATGAAGAGCTTCATGACCCCATCCCCCATACCATAAAAACACTAAGTATTCTGTGTGGGAACATCTAGAATTGTATGAACAAATGACATCCTCATTTGGAATTAAAAATGATAAATTGTATGGAGTTTGTGACATGGATGTTCTCCCCTGAGTACCCCAATTTATTTTCGGGACTGGAGGATCAGAATCATCATAAATGGTCCACCTTTAAGGTGGCCATTTTAAAACATTTTTCCACACATAGGAAACCACCAGAGGCCTGTAAGGCTGCATATAATGTGCAATGTGGGGAGGATTAGGCTCCTAGGGAGTTTGCGCAGGAGTTAAAGTGTGCATTTGCTCAGACTTCCTGGCAGATGAACACAAATAATAGGGAGTTAATAACTACATATTTCCATGCCCTCCCCAAGTACATAATGACTCAGTTGGTGCATGATTTTCACGAGCACATGACCTTGGATCGGATGATTGAACAGGCCACCAGGATCTATGAGGTCCAAGAATCCCAAACCATCTAACAAACCTGATGCTGTGTAGGTGGAGGAGCCAAAAACTATCCCTCCATTGGATCTGGAGACGGGGGGGCTAAAAATACTCCTTCTGCCAACAAGCAGATTAAAGGCAGAGGAGACCCTTGGACTCAGTCCAATGGAAGGGTAGCCATGCAGGATCTCCGACCAATCACCCCGCAGGCCCTACTACCTATGTAATCCCTAGGTAAAAGAGTACCAAACCAATCCTGGGGTATGTATACACTCCCCGGCCCAAAAAGGGGGAAAACAATCCGAAAACTGCCCCGGGAAACTTCCCTCCAAACTTCCCTTAGGAGAGAAGCATCACTCCACCTCACAATCTGAACTTTTTTCCCCAGCTATCCCCTGAATAACCAAACAATCTGCCTCTTTCCCTTCGGTTCCAGTACAATATATCCCTGAACACAGAAGAAGGGAGATTCAGTATGGAAAGTAATGAGGGGAATTTCCAGTACCTGAGCTACTCAAGAAATAATCCTATTTGTCCTGTTAACCCCAATTTCTTTTAGGAGGATTGATGTCTTTGTTGATAAACTAAAACTAAAAAAAATCTAATCTCTAAACTGTGAACTTCCCCAACACAGGCCTTTAAGTGAAAGGTGGTCTGAAAATTCCAAATTCTTAAATCATCCCAATTTTTGTTCTGTTCAGCTCCCCCAACACAGGCCTTTAAGTGGAGAGAGCGGTCTGAAATCCAAAATTCTTAAATAATCCCAATTTCTTTTTTTTCAAGCTTCCCCAAAACATGTCTTTGAGTGGAGATGGTCTGAAATCCAAAATATCCAAATCATCCCAATTGTTCTGTCCGACTTCCCCAAACCAAAGTAGGAGTGGGGGGGTCTGAAAAAAAAACTGCTAAATCACCCTGTTTTTATCTTAAATCAAATGTGGGTGAAAGAATAATTGCCATATGCATTTGTACACATGTGTAAGCCTTTTAAGCATGCAGGAAAATCGAACTTGCACAACACTGCATCTGTAAACTGATTTTGTTCATTGACCAGTGTTGATTATTTCTTTAGGTGAAATCTGTAGAAAGTAAAGTTTTGTGATTTGTGTTTTTTCCAACCAGCTTGTGTGATTTATTTATCTACCAAGAACTTTAATTGTGAGCCACAGAGAAGGTGGCATATATAGTTTAGTGTGATTTCTATTACCTATCATTCAAATAAATACACATATATTTCCTGTACACCGGCCAGGTTCTTGACTCATTGGTACCTCAGAGGGAGGGATCCAAGGGGTATGAGATGTACCGGAAATAGGGCTGAACAAAGAACTGACATTAAACAGTTTGTTGTGGAACACCTTGACTAGGGAGTGAAGGAACTCCTTGGCTTGATGGTGGCCTTTCAATAATCTGTTACAGGTCAGTGTCGAGGATGCTCACCCTTTAGGAATTGGTTCACCAGCCCAAAATATGGGAAATAAGACTGATCACAAACAGATCCCGCTTGCTGACCACACAGGGAACCTGGGAAAACTGGAAGGGGCTCGTTAAATGCGGCATCACTCGACTTGACTGCGAGTTGCCCAAAAGCACACACCTGTGGACTTTTATTCTGATATCCATTTATTGTATATACTAGGGCCTACGGCCAATTATGTTTTTGCACCTACCGCATACTCTCTGTTGTTTTCTTTTCTTCTTGTACATGCATATATGCAGAGAGTGACATTATGGGCGAGGCATCCTGCGCGCTACCAAGATGCATGTTGCTGGAGACACAAGCATGCCCCAGTTACACGTAGTCAGGGACCTGGCATGACAGCTGCCAGCCTGAGTGAGCAAGCTTGTATTGTCCACCTGTCCAGGCATAGAAGGGGCGCCACAGGCATGTGCTCATCGATGTGGCACAGGGCATGAAGAGGTGCCCGGGAACTATGACTAAGTCAAGGTTATGTCCAAATTGTGCTTCAGTGCAGTAATAGTGAATAGGAAAACACACATGGGAATCCTAAAGTGTGAAACTCAACACAAGTCCAGTGTAGATACTAAACATCGAGCGACCCTTCCCAGCCCCACACACACATCATAATTGAGCAGTGAACCTTCTGTCATTATGGCGAGACTCACAGTGCATTGTTATAGTCTAGCCACTTTCAATGTTGCACTACTCTTCACCTTTGTCTATCAGTTATGTATATATCTATCACCCGGGACGGGTTTGTGCGGCGGTTCTGTTTGAAGCAGGCAACATTCTACGCCAATGTATAATAGCCGCCTTCAGTTCTGTTATTGCTTTGAACGGGCACCTCCTAGAACTAAACTTTCTCCGGCATCTTCTTCCCTTCCGCTACACCTTGCTTCACAGGCAGGCGGCCTTCCTTTCACGCCCTCCTCAAGAAAGGGCGCTGTGGTTTAACGCTCAAGTATTACACCTAAACTCTCCCCCCATCCGCTACACTTTGAGGCAGGCGGCCTCCCACAACGAGCTCCCCCAGCGAGGGCGCGTATGGCTGGGTGACCGTGCTGACCAGGAACCATTAGTGGTTAGGTCCGTTCGGGGGCAGGTCCGTCACGGTGTAGATGCTTAAATCAGGAACACACAGTGAACCACCTGCAAACAAGAGCCCAAAAGCTGCTCTGGGGCCACGTCCGGCTGAAGATATTTGGGGTGCCACTTCAACATTATAAGAAATGCACCCAGCGTAAATACTAGCCGATTATCACGAGATGGGCTGCAAACAGGGAGCTGAAACTCTAAATACCCACTGTAAAGCTATGAATCCTTCTTTGCCAGCAAGGGGCTGACTTGGAGGAACTGTGCTAAAAGGCAATGTGGTGATAACACTTCAGTATCGCTGAAGGAAGTCATGGCTGTAAAGGCTCCAGCAAACGCAGCTTTTAATGGCAGCGCTGCAAAGCGCACATTTGAAGCCCCAGAACGAAAGTATTGTAGAAAGGAATGCATTGTTGTGTGCATTGTTGTGTCATAAGACTGCCAACGTGGCGGCAATTTCTGGGGGTTCGCTGAGGCCTCTTCAACTGAAAATGTTGAAAGGCCTTGATGCTGTCCTGTCTGGGGCTGATGCTCCGTGCCATGTTGCATCTAAACCAGCATTGTTCAGCAGTATGGGACAGGGACCCATCCACGCTGCCCAAGCGACATGCTAATTATAACGCTCATGGATTGATGTATGTGGGGGCAAATGTGGGCAGTCCTAATAATAGGAAATGAGAAACTGGCACTACTGTGTAGGGCAGAGTCGCCACCATATCAGATAATAAGGCGAGCGGGCACAGTTGCAATGCTCTTCCTTAAAGCATACGGTCGAAAAACACGACAGGGTCGCCAATGAGACAGGGTCCTCACTCAACTTTAGGATTTCATAACAAACAATCTTGGCATGGCAGGTAAGGGGTGCCCTTACATTTCAAGTTGTAAATGTGTGCTCAGGGCACATGCATATCAAGAAACGCGACTGTGACCAGCAAGCTGAGCCCTGCAACATATGTTACCGGAGCCATTATACACCTGCAAATATTTGCAAACCAAAATATCTTGCAACCACAAAAGAAGATTTGGGAAACGACGTCGTGCCAGAACTGTGTACCTAGGATAACAAACACCCGCTATACACACTGTGGTAATCCGCTGTCAACAAGCACGGTAATTCCCACCTCACGCGTTGACCAAAGGGTGGGTGGTGCCAAGAAAAGAAAGCGATTGGTAGCCAATGGGGGCCCGTCCAACTTGACAGCAGAACCCCACAACAACACATACATGTTGGTAATTGTTGACTCACGTGAAGTACACCTCAAGACGACTTGTGAATCAAATAATGACAGTGGCAGCTCAGTCGGCGAAGCGCCTGCTGCGGGTACTTGTAACTCGCAGGCCACAGGCCACGGGGTTATCTACACAATTACACCAGGTCATCGCTTGATGTATTTGGTGCAGAGAACTGTGTGTGGAAACGATAAGAGGTCGCACCTGTGGTATTATAAGGCCCCCTACCCTTCCGCCCACTCAGCATTCCGATTCGAAATTGGACCCCTGAGTTATGAATAGGATATTTGAGGAAAGCAGTGACGGGAGGACGATCCGCGTGTTTTCCTTCATATGTTTTCATTCTGTGTAATTATTATACTCAAATCTCACGGCTTGTGGTATGACACACAGCCAAAACCCCAGAGCAGAGGAGAAGGCAGCGAGCAGGAAGCAGTGTTGCCGTCACCTGACTCTACCTGCAATTACTCGCGAAGAAGGATAAAAATACAAGTGTGAGCGCGCTGATGTCTTCGGAAGCAGCACGCGTGCTGCCAGAGCGTACCTGCTGCCGCGCGGGAATCGCATTACACATCCGTGATGACGGACGAGTTCTTATTTGGGGACACTGACGAGGCACCGTTGACAAAAGTAGCCAGCGGCGTGGGACGGCGTACACAGGGAACCGGGCACACAGAAGCCGTGCCAGCCAGGGCAGCTTTCTCTACGCACCCGCGAGTCCTTCACTCGAGACAGCACGTTGAAACACAAAACGGGCCCGATTTACACACGCTGTTCAATGGGACTTTCCAATTAAAAAAACTATTTTGTGTATCTGGCCCTGGGTGTGTTATGCGGACCCCATGGCACAGACGGCAGGCATGTGAATTGAGACACAGGCATTAAGAAATGAAGTGGTTTGTCTTGGGCGACAACTTGACCAAGGGGGTGAGGGAGGTTTTGCGCTCCGATCTTATATGTAGGTACTGATGACTTTTTGGTGTCACAGTTGCGGATTTCAAGTATAAGACACACCAGTACATCTGCTATATATTTATATAAATATATGTAGAGCCTTTGATCCAAACAGGAAAACAAAGCCGTCCACTGGAAGCGTGCAGAGTATTGCAGCTGGTCGTGGATAAGAGGACATGAATGATATATATATATATATATATATATATATATATATAGCGGTGACGGGATAGGCAACATTGCCGTTGTGTTGTGTGCAACACTCGGACTGACTGCCGGGCAGCCCCAGAGCTCAGCCTGTCCTTTCTCCCGCCCCATCTCCCGAACTCGATGTGTTGCCCTTCCCCCGAGCCCGACGTTAACGTGCTCCGAGAAAGGTTTCCAGCGGTGCGCTGTGGCATTGCCACCCCGACGCGCAGTAATAAGCCACGGCGTGCCAGCCTTGACACAGAGCCCGCCAGCTGTGCCAGACCCGCCCGTCCCGGCCTCGCGGCGCAGCAGGTACAGCTGGAAGCCGACCGCGGTGTGAGTCAGAGCCGCCGTGCCGCTGTCACGCCCTCTCATTTCACACAGCACAATCGCGCTGCACGCCTCCCGTCCTTCCGTGATGCGAGGGGACCCCGCGAAGAAGCCCAGACCACTCCACGCGGAGCGCGTGCCCGAGCTCCCCGCTGGGGGTGCTGCCCCTTCGTCGAACTTTCCTGGACAGACGTGCCTGGGATATTTCTAAAATAGCCCACCATTCATACCTCCCCACAACCACCGGCAGTGAGCGCAGCTGCTCACGGCGATGTTTGTACACACGATGCTGTGTTGTACTGCCAATGCCCTGTGCCCGTCAATGGCCCTCTGCGCTGGCCTGGCATTGAACTTTCCGCTGTGAACTGGCAAGAAAGGGTGGTACTACTCCCACACACTATGAAGCCCGAGGGCTGTGAACGGTTTGGACTCTGACAGGTCTGGGGCTTTGCCCGCACCCCGGCTGCCAGCAACCGCGCCTGCCATCGGCTCACGGCGTCGGAGCATAGTCTTCGCTAGGGATCTAGCGGGCGGCGCGAGGGACGCCCGGCACAGAGGCAATGCACACACACACACACTAACACACACGCTCACACAGCTGGCCGAGCGCCTACTTACATCATCCCATTTCATGCACTTGGTGCCTTTCTTCAGGTTGTCAGAGACGTGGACACGTTTGAGCTGCAAAGCGTGGACCCCTGGTTGCGCCCCAGCCATGTTTACACATGGATCCTTCGCAGCGCAGAGAAATCAGGAATCCTCAGCAAATGAAGAAAGATGACAAAACGAAATTCCTTTGAGAAAAAAAAATCCGATCCCAGGCTCGTTGTGGTTGGTGCCAGTGTGCTGCAGCTCTGGCAGGCAAAATCCAAGTGACAGGTGGGTCCGAAGCTTTCCCTGAAGCTGGTGTTGGGCAGCGCTGGACGCACATAAACCAAAGGCGTGGGAAGACAGAGCCGCCGCGAAAGACCCTCGGAGAACCAGGGCCAGGCGGTGCTGTGTGCGCCGGTACAGCGGCTGCTCAGCTGTCAAGCGCTGTCCATCTCTTCCAGTGCCGCCCGGCAACGCATCCCCCTGCTCAGCGTGCGGCCAAGGAGCAGCGCAGCTCTCACGCACGCCGCGCTCCGGCTCCCCGCCTCCCCTCCTGCAGCCTCCCCACCACAGAGCCAGGCAACTTTCTCCTCCGAGGAGATCTGCTTGTCGCAGGAGGAGGCGCCACCGCCTGCCTCAGCGGAGCACTGCAGCCCACACAGGGAGCGCAGCACAAAGGTCCAATGTCACCGACTCATGCCTCTGAAGTCCACACAAGGGCAGCCAAGAAAATGAAGGAGTGCTGTATACACACAATCTGCTTATCTCGGGCTCAACAAGCTTATGTACACTGCAACATGTTAACATCTCGAAATGTTTCATCTGTTGCTAGAAGCTCACGTTTTGAAATTTGCTCTCTAATTTTGCATCCTTGAATTTTGTCACCACGAGGTTGTTTTGCAACGTGGAATCTTTCCACCTCTAATTTTCAATGCTGCGATTGAAGCAGCTGCAAACGTTGCCACTGTGAATTTTTAGTCTCCCCCACCATGAGGCTCTGTGACTGAGGCACAACAATACAGGGAGGCTTTTGCCCCATGTGAACCGTTGCCATTGTGGGGCATTGACAGTGTGGATCGCCGCCATTGGGAACCTACCACTACAGTGAGACATTCGCCACCTTGATTATGAGACTTCCTGTGATGCATTGCCACCCGGCCGGCAAAGGCGTGAAAGCTGTGTTTTTTTTTATTTTCATCAAATAAAATTACGAGGATAATTCCATCTCTGAAAGGGCAATCTGCTGATCAGATTCCCCATTCATAAACTCCATGCCAGAAGCCTAGCGGGGCTAACCCCTGACGTGGCCTCCTACCCGGAATATATCATATACATTGTCCACACATAATGAGATGAGACTGAGACCCTTTTCCTGATTTGGAAAAACATATTACATTTTATTTGAAAACACATGGTCGCTTTCTTAGAGTCATCCTAATGGGCGGTCCTAGCCCTGTTCAGGCCACCAGTACAGTATGCCGGGCCCAAAAACATCATCCTTTCCCGGGTTGCTCTCCCAATCCCGTGTTACATAGTCCCATTCACAACCAGTGAGTCCTTCGCACTTCTGTTTCCGCTCTTGCAAGAACAGCCCGCCCTGGTATCCGACTGCCAGTTCAGTCGCTCACATGAGGCTACTGCATCAGTTGTTGAGGAGTCCCAACCGTCCCCAGTGGTATCTGTGTCCGTCTTCCCCCATCCTAGCTGATGCAGCCATTGGTTATAGCTCGTGCAAAGACCGCAGCGTGCCTGCTTGTCAAGGATCGCCCTTGTAACTATGCCTGCAACAGAAAAACCGCGATCACCTAGAACAAAATAGAATTGGTTATCCACCATAAAACTATAAAAAAGTGTACAAAACATGAAGAGACAAAATCGGATCTGCTATCAACCCTTGATAACTTCATCCTTCTACCCATCTATTCAACTACAGTTTGGGTGGAATGGGGGCTGCTGGTGCCTGGGCTGTAAAAGAGACCTGGCCTTCTCAGCCCAGGCTATTTAGGTGCCTCGCCAGGACAGGCTATTTCCGGCCGGACCATAGGGGGCATGCACTTCTGTCCCCTCAGCGACAGGAGACAAGTCCAACGGAAATGGGGGGCAGAGGGGTGGCCCGCTATGCCACCTGCCCCTCTAGCGCCCCCTGCATGGGCTGGTGCATCTGCTTAGCGGGTCTAACCCCTATGTGGCATCTACCCAGAATACATCATATATATTGTCCACACATAATGAGATGAGACAGAGACCTTTTTTCTGATTTGGAAAAACATTGTAGTGGGGCAATTATTGCAGTCTCTGCCCCGTGCCTTCCTCAGAAGAAACAAAATTATAAGATACGAAAGTACACATTTGAAACTGCACTTTAAAGGGGAAGTGCGCTCAAAATGTTTATTGTTCCGAGAGTTCGCCCATGTGTTTTGTAGCATACTATGATTGATCGTAAAAATGTTTCCTATGGATCTCACCTTATTTTTCTTCACTTTTACTAATGCGAAAACAACGGGTTGGGCGTGGCCATCTTGTTCTAATCTTATCCGTTGAGCTATCGCATTAACTTCAAGGGCGCTCGCGGCAAGAATACAGATTGCCAGCCCCTGAAGCTGACATCACTATTCCAAATGATATGCTCCACCTATTTTCATGACGTTAGTGGGCAGCATAGCCAAACGCCCCCAGTCATCACCCACGCCATAATGACAGTTAATAAAGAACCTGGAATATCAACACACACATCCTCTCACAGCACATCTGAACTCGGATTTGCAATCAATATTTTTAAAGAGAACATCATTAATCTGCAATGTGGCAAGTGCTTTTATTTATCAAAGAACGCTCCCAAAACCACATTATCATGCTCCGCTGATTGCGAACAACGACCAATTGTGTGTGTCCTTAGGTTACACCAGCAAAACTTTATAATGACGCACATGGTGTTCCTTTCAGGAGAAGATGCGGATTTGACACACCTTCGATCGCAACGCTTTGGCATCAGCTTCTTGCCACACCGTAAATGATGACATTTACGGTGCCAATGGGCATATCGGTGCATGTCTGTCTGTGGGACACATGACGGTAATGCTAAAAGATCCATTTAGGCGTATGCCATTGTTGTTTGAATAATCCATCCCCTGGTAGCTGGAAACTATGGCATTCGCAGAACGGTACACTATATCTGTGTAGATAACAGAAAATATATCTTAGTAGCAGTTCTTTATTCAAATGTATCCATTTACCCAGTAATTCTGCACTGGATGAAACCTAATAATGAACACAAACCACACATAATGAACACACACAGACAACATGGGGGAGTATTTGAGACTATGATAGGCATGAAAGGTTAGTGCTGTGCAATAGGTATAGCTCCCAATGGGATCGAGAAACTGACGGATCAAGGGAACAACATACAGATGGCATTATAACGGAACTGGGAATATTATCTATCGAAAAGCGAACCAAGTTCCCTCAGAAAATGTTCAGCCCCTTGCACATCCACCCAATACCTTCTTTAAGGTGCACAATAATGCAACGTTGATAGCACACCCGGATATTCCATGGGACAAAGTGGTTTATATATCACTAGCCTGCATACAGGTTGTGGTTGTGGGTCATCGATGAATAATCGTCACAATAGGCTCCAACTAACAACCCATAACAATGTCAGTAAGTGATAATGCTCAAAAAATCTAACTTTTATTCACTCCTCTTTAAACTATACACAAATACAAATTATTAGTAGACTTATAAACAAACCGCAAGTGGCGCACTTGGATTTTTAAATATGGCGCAGTATAAATTTAATCAACAGAACAACGTACTGTGTTCACTATTTTCATCAAATGGCATATTCGCACGTCGCTGAGTTGTTCAATATGCATACAGCACAAATGCCGTTTTTAATCGAAAAAATAGTAAGTATAGTTGAGCTTACATTATGTTTGGTAGTTCCATTCCCTCTGCGTAAAGCAGAGTGTCCGCTCCGAACAACAGTTTGCATAAATTGAAAGGAAATGTTCCAATTACCACTTTCAATATAGTAAATGTTATCATTTTTGCAGGTATTCAACACCTTCTGTCCTTCTAGCCTAGCGATTGCTCACTTTCGTTGCAGGTCAAATAACAATAGAAGCTTGTTTTCAGCCTGCATGTGTGGTAAGTTTCGATTTTGTGAAATAATAAAACAGACGTGACAAGACCTGTCAGTGTGAATGGATTCATATCTTCTATTCCCACAAGCATCAGCCCACAAACTGACCTTCACTCCATGGATAGATATGCACAGTTGACCCACGTGGCATTTGAAAATACGCCTAAAAATAAACAAATTGTTGGCTGGCATCCACCAATGCTGCGCGATCATGATTACTGTCTTACCGATCACTAGTGCAGGTTATGACCCTATATGTGATGTCATTCATGACGCTGTGGCCTTTCAATAGGTAAAATCATTAATTCTGGCGTTTCAATGTTCTCGAAGAGCAGACACCTTTGATTCATTTATTTTAATTTTGGTAAAATGTAACCTTGTTAAACCCTGCAAGCTATCTCTTGGCTTCTTTCCCGAGAGGTTTGTATTCATTCTGTTGTGAGCGTAACAGGGGGCAGCCCTCAAATGCATGCTGCCCTCTATAATTCATGCATGTCGGTTCAGACTATCTCTCCCACCTGAGGAAGCCCTGTCTATGTTCAAGCGAGGCAGCTGAAATTGCGTGCCCATACCAAGTTAGTTGTATTCATGATCCGACTAGGCCTTGCGCCAATTGGCCATGTGAGTGGATAGGGTAAGCGAGGATGAGCACTAGACAATTTTTCGGAGTCGTTCCCTAACTTTCTAATGTGGCCCTGAGATGTGGGTAGCCTTGTGCCCAACATTGCAGTAGTGCGTGAAAGTGCACAATGGTGCCGGTCAATCAAAAAGCGGTTCTTCTTGGGAAGGCCATAGAAAGTCCAAAGGTGCCTGAGGTGATGAAGAATTGGTTCTCACTATTTGAGTAGAATGTACCCTTGACAGAAGATCAGTTTTAAAAAGGTTACAGTAGCTAGTGAGCGCAGGTTAACCTAGCCAACATCTAATTCCTTTAGTAGACCCTATCTCTTGTACCGTGACGCTCAGAAAGAAATCACATGGTGTAATAAACTGAACAAATAATTTTTCTGATTTTCCGATGCTCATATAATAGGCACGATATAAACCTATACATTGTAATCTGTATAACAGTAATTCGAGAGGAGTTGGACCTTGGGGTGTAATATTCAATTACAGTTGCTTTTTCAGTTCACAGAGTAGGGGAAGCAATTACTTCAACTTATTTTGGATTACACATTTACACTCAAGGTAAGTAAAACCGATACTATAAGCCACTGAAAGGCTGGTGTAACCTAAGATTCCTTTTGTGTCTGTCTAAAACAGACCATGCAAAGCAAAACCAAGTGTTACACTGTATGAGTGACCCAAATGTATGTCAGCCGGCGTTATCTGCACAGGCTAACAGCATGTCTGGGGAAGCAAAACCCAGTTATACAATTATTCTTACTGGAATAATAAAATCAAAACAACATTGCTTTTGTGGAAGAGGCACAACCAATCAATAGGCGAGCAAAATAACCTTATATATACTTCGAGAATAGCATTACATTTCTAAGGTAACTAAACTGTCACCAAAAGGGATAAAAGAATACTTTCTACTCTTCGCAAACTGTAGTTCTGTCAAGGTTACCCATGGAACGTTACAAGTGGTGCACCTAGGGCAACCTAGCAACAACAGGCACTTATTGCCAAAAAGCTGCCAAAGAGGATACATTTGAAAAGACAATTTGGACGCTATGGCGAGCTATGTGGAGCTATGGAGACCCCAAAAAATCACACCCATCAAAAGACTAAAATATTCTTGTGAATGTATAAAAAGGTGCCCACTCGCCAAGGTGTTTGAAAAATAATACAGCACTAAAGCAAAACATTCTGGAAGTTATGGGGTTGAGACAGGTCAGCTGATTGATCACTGCAATGAAAATCTTACCCACCATAGGCCATCAACGCCAATGCCATACACTGCATGTGTGGATGTGGTTTGGGTCTAGCAGAGGGTTTGACAGACAACAAGCCTCAGTGTACCTTTGACTGATGGCAAATATGCATTTGCCTATCAGTATTTCAGCAAACCATATGGGCAGTGCAGCACCGATGTGCTAGGTCAATTCTCTTCTGAAATATATCACCAATAACAAGGGAAGGTAAAAGATATACATTAATGAATCATACACCCAATTACATCTGCAAAATTAAATACTTTTAAATACTTTTTATAGCATTCAAATTGAGTGTAATAGCATTCGATTGTTTATGTACATTGTCCAAACATTGGGGAACATATTGAAAATGTTAATGTGAGCAGATTTTGAACACAGCTACAAATCATTTAAATCTGGAAGTCAGTTTATCAACAAGTTCCACTTTAGGTGGGCCAGGCTCGTTTGCAATGTTTTGTGACATTGTATGTGTCCTAGGAACAAAATCAGGATTGATTCCATGAGTATGCATGGCCAACACATTCAATGTCAAATCTTTCACAAATTTTAATTCCATTTCCTCATGTATTGGCTTGGCCACCCATTGTTTGCCTCATTTTGTAAAGGCCATTGTTTGCCTCATTTTGTAAAGGCCATGAGGCAACAAAGCGTCCAAGTTTCCTGCAGTTTTTGCTTGTTTCCTCCCAACGTTCTCATTGTGTGCAAGTACAGCTAGTCTTGTTCTGGCCTCCATACCTTTCTATGCCGAAATGCAACCTTTTGGACCTGCACTTTAGGCACATATTATGGAACACCTCCAAATCTCCAATATGACAGAATTCTGTGGGTCCCTTCAGGTCTCTTGAAAGCGTTTTTATCATACACTATCTTCTCAAGTGCTTTGTGTGGAAGGCAAAATGGCACCAATCACTTCTTCTTGCGTTCCTGCTCCTTCAATAAAGGTCCATGTGCACATTCATGAAAATGTTGGTTTTCTGTCCATGAGTGTACGTTGGAACAATGGTGCATCAATGAACACCATTTTTCAAGTAGAATTTCTACAGATCCATCACAAGTTTTGCAGCTCCACCAAAGATGGTTGCTAATAGATTGACAACACCTTAAAATATTTTCTGAATCCTTTTTTTGTTTCCCAGCAGCTGTATTTTCTTTTATTGACTGATTTGGCAACATGTGCCTGTCAGTGGCTATCAGGTCTATTTGCATTCTCCTGGATTGAAGATGTATGACAGATTTGATGAAACCATGTTTCTCCATGGCCACAGAACATGTACATTCGGACACCTGCACGATCTCCGAACTCACAATTCTGTTACTTTCCATATCTTGAAAGTGGTATGTGCAGTACTTAGCTGAAAATCCGGGGCTGTCATACTGTCCGTCGCCAGCTAGCCAGAAACGTTTGCCAGAGAATGTACTTTCGATTAACATCTGTTCAATTTTTCAGACTTGACTAATTACGGGGAATAGAATTCCGTTTGAAATTTGTAGTACTGGGTTTTAGCTAGGAACTCAACTCCCAAAAATTGACAGAAACTGGAAATCCTACCGAAAGTCGACACGCTGAAAAATAAAGCGGCTGAACATAGTAGGTTTCCAGCAGGCACTTTGCACAGCATCGGTTGAGCGAACCATGAAAATGTAGTATGGAGGTGGATACAGCTGACTTTGATTTTCAGGTTAGTGTCTTGTAATACACAAACATATTCACCAATGGCACCCCTCTTATGTTCCCCCTCAATGTATGGACACATTTCAGCATCTGTACAATCTCTAGCAGGCAGCTATTGAAAACAATGTATTTTTGCTTCTTTAATAGCCAATCGTCAAGCATGAATGTGTTTTGTGACTCGACAGTGGTGGACAAATCACCCAAACTAGGCAAACTGAAGTCGAGATCTTTAGCAAAATCCTCAGTCAATTACGTTGAAGCTTCAGTCTCTGTTAGTTCCAGTTGTGATTTTTGCACATTAATTGGAGAAACAGGTAACAATGAATGTTTCTTGGGTGGAACTTTTTTTGCGGGTGTAGATTGTGTCAAGGGGTCTGTGAGGAATTGCAATGCATCTACATTGTAAGTGACTTCAATCCAGCACTTCAACTAAGTCAATGCCTAGTCTGGGATGCCCAATGGAAGCCCTTATTTAAATATTTTTATATCAAAGTTCTTTAAATCTGGATGATGAACCCTTATATGACGCCCCTCTCTTTGGATCTCCCCGACCTCACTGAGCCAAGAAGTAGGTTTGTTTTGCAAATTAAAAGGTTTATTCGAAGAATTGAGCAATATATATCACACTTTTATGAATAAAATAATCTCTGAATAGCACACTTGTGAATACGACAATGATCAGCAATGGGTAATATTACAATCTCAACAATCTCTTTAATCAGTAAGGAGTAGGAATAGGAAGGATAAGGTGGCAGAGAATACTTTATATGGTTCAAGGAAAGCCAATAATAGGAAAGAATGCAACACAGAAATAAACTTGATATGATTTCAATCAAAAGATAATATGATCACTTTTTCCCTTGTGACTACTCACTCCCCCCAGTATGCAATATGAAGCGGTGGAAATGAGGGCACACAGGTTTCAGGAATATTAATCGACAATGCAGTTCAATCCCAGTTCCCCCCAGTAAGCTTAGAGAAAACAGGTAGGATTTTAAAACAGGCAAAAATACTTTTGAATGTGATAGAAATGAATGGGAAAATTTGCTAAAATGATTTTAAATCACTAAAGGAGATTCAGGATAGTGAGAGTTACTTTGGATTGGCACAGGTCAACACTAGCAATGATTCATGAAGGATTATCAGATTGAAAACAAATCTCAGCAGTTGCAAACTAGAAAAAGCTATTTTGGCATGTGATTACGGAAGAACTATAATGAATTGGAATGTTCTTTTAGGTTCGGTGGAAATCTTAGGATATTAGCTTCAAAATGACAGTTAAATTTTGGTTCTAGGACACGGTTCAAAAGTTACGGAGGTTTTTGTGAAGGTAGATTTTTCAGAAATAGAATCAAGATTTCAGAAATGACAGATGCGCTTTAAAGATTTACCAACAAGGATAGGCATATACTAAGGAGCAATGAAGAAGCAAGACACTCAACGGGCAGCCACCAGAACCGCGGCGCCAACGCTCTGATCTCTGTCCGTCAAAACACTTGTCCCTCTTCAGAAATATCAGCGCAAATATGATTATTGCTACAATTATCAAAGACTTATGTGGAGGAGAGAAGAGTTCAGGATGGACAAAAGGTTCTATAATGCAGTTCTGGACAGGTTGAAAGGGATGGAATAGAATGACTTTAAACTAAGAGTTTGGCTATGTACAGTTCTAGACTAAATACTCACTCCTAGGCTTGGGAATGGAATGGGCCCCGTCAAGTTCTGGTCAAGGGTTTGGCTTCAATTCTCTCACCACCGGACAGGTCTCAGGCACTCTGGGTTCTGCTCTCAGCGCTGCACGGCGGTCTGGGTGGCCTCTTGGACTGGATCTGATGGGTTCTGGATACAGCTCTGCTTTCTGGGTCTGGACCTTAGTTCTAGCACAGGGTTCTTAGCTAGAAGCAAACAGCACAGCCCGGCTGTTGAAGGTGAGAGCCCCTAGGGAGTTTAGGGGTTAGCATCAGGTTGCTAGATTCTGTAGGCCTGCTGAGAAGGGTTCAGCTTGTGAATTAAGCCTCTCTGCTTCAAAGTTCTAAAGTTTGGTTCTAGAGTCTGGTCTCTGGATCTATCTGGAGTCTGGAGTCTTCCGACAGGGTGCTTCACCAAGAATAGTTGAGTAGTGGAAAAGAGTGTGTGTTCTATTGGTACTAGCAGTCCTTATTTATGTATTTCCAAAGTGGGTGGGGAGGTGGATTCTCTATGTCCAACCCTCTAAGGATTTGATTGGTCAGAGGATTTCCTGCCCCCTGACTGGAGAAAGGACCAGCGTGTCAGAATGAGTCAGAGTAATGCTGTGTTTATGGCTTAGGTGAAAACACTCCCCTTTGTGTCTGTACAGCATATCTGATTTTTCATAAAACCCATATTTACAATATACACACTTGTTAATGCTGCCTAAATTACATGACAGATTGCCTAAGGTACCTTTCTGTCCAACTCTTATCTCCCTAGGAGCTTTGGTTCAGAAATTGACACGTTTTGCGCTTTTGGTGGGTTTCTCAATATTATTTCTGCACCCATGTTTAGACATGCATTCATATCCTCTCTGGGCATATTACTGTCATTTCTTATGTTCATAGCAACAATACAGCAGCTACAATATGAATAAATTCTGGGGTTTGGTCTCAGAACATCACACAGTGTCCAGCTTAGTCTTAAATCGTGAGGGAATTTTTCATTTTAAGAACCTCAAAGTTTCCCATTTTTGACAGCTTGGTACAATTTGATATATGCATTTTTACCAAACATACATTTGCTTTCAATTCAATTCACATCTCAGTCTGGTCCACCTCCTAGGGCTGGGCTGACTCAGAGGGTCACATGTCTTGTTTACTGCCAACACTTTGTTGACAGTTACACCCGAATTTAACATATTCCTATTCATCCCAAAGAATCCATTGTCTTGACTGAGAGCAACAGGCCAGGGTGCCTCTGCTAGTTCCTGTTCACACCAGCCTGTCAATCTCCAGGCCAAGGGCAGGGGAAGCTTCCTTTGTCCAGGGAAAAGGTGTGAAGGGTTCTCAGGGGAAGCAAGCCTTTTGGAGTTTTAACTGCATCAGGTTACTTATTGATCAATTGTAACATAGTTCCTTGTGAAAAAAATAACATTTATAAACTTAAAATAAGCAACATATCTTTAAATCAAGTTTTTTTCAACATGAAATCACTGTGTGGCACTCTATATGGCATTTTGATGGAATTCGCTTCTTTTGGCATAGTTTGGGTTCAAATTGTTCAACTTTACACAAATGGTTTTAAAACGCCGGCATTCTGATAGAGGTGAGCAACGGTATTACACCCATTTTGACAGCTGTCTTTCCATCAAGTATCTTTAAAATAGGATTTTGTTCTGAGAACATATGATTCTTGCTGACATTGTATTGATGTGGATTCTTGCAGTAACTGATGTGGAACACCCAACAAAGAGGTTGGATCTTTTAGGTGATTTGTGAGCCAGGATTTTAGCAATTTTTGACAATCAAGAAAACGGATTTTCAAACAGCTCTGTGTTTCTTTTTCAATCAGCCTTGCTATTTCCAAGTGGTTTTAGGCTACTTTGTGGGTAGCCCAATGGTGGTTTTTGGCAGTGGTCTCCTGTGCTCACTAAGATAGGCAAAAGTGGATGGTGGCCTATTTTTCAGGTTTTCACTGCGCAATTTCTAGTGATTTCTAGCGAGCAGCATGCTTTCCAGTGGCCATTATGATGTTTCTGCTGCCAGCAATGCGCAGTGATGTTGCAGAGCTTGGATGAGTGGGTTGATACATCCCACATCATTGCATTCAGTTTCATCTTATTGAGTTGTCACATGGTAGCAATGGTCCATGGATACTTTGCACGGTTTTCCGGTGACATTCCATTCAGTTTCCAGCCACTAGGCATAAGCATCACACGTCTGCTCATTGACTGGACCATGCTGCGCAACAAATAGTAGTTGTTCCATTATGAGATCTGTTTTGCAAGCAACATCTTTGCTTTCATTTGTTGTATGAGTCTTTATACTTCTCTTCCTTCTGGGCCTCTAAGAGATGTGTAGAAAATCATGCTCAATTAATATCACACATACAGATGATACCACTTTAAAAACAAAACCATTATATGAATAAAACATCAGCCTAAAAACTTCTACAAAACAAACTTGTTTGTTTGTTACCTTTGTTTTCTTGATTTACTTCAAATCTGTGGGCTTCTCTTTTCCCACCGCAGCATGAAGCAGAAAAAAACAGTGTTTTCTTTTTAGATTTAAATCAAGCACATTTCATTTCCATGCAAACAAACATATGTACATATCTTCAAACTGAACCAACTTCACTGGCTTGAGAAAATTACAACATAAAAGTGTATTCCAAATGCAATGTGATGTCCAATTCTATTCAATATTAGGTAATGTTCACCTGTGGTCGATGTGGTGCATCCTCCTCTAATTCCACATCTTGTGTACATTCCTTTGAATAGAATATTCATTAAAAAAAAAGAAAATTTCAATCGTACTGGAAATTTAAACCTTTCATCGCACAGAGCACTTACACACAAAGTAGTATGAAATGAATAAGAACCGTATTCGATAAAGTTTGTTGTCGCAAAACTAATAGAACATTCGTATGAACCTCGTAAACAGTATACGTCATTTAATCATAATATACATTTCAGATTTCACCTGATAACCTTCCGAGATGACACATGTACTTGATCTTAGATTACCATGAAAACATACTGATTGTAATGTCTCCCTCAAAAGATTTTTAATCTATTCAGCATTAGGGAGGAAGTGTAACGTTAGAACCAAAATCAGAAAAGTTTGAAACAGTGCAAGGTTACATTCATTTCAGTCTCAAATAATATCCTTTGCAGGATTTACTTTCATTCTAGCAAGGGAACTGAAAGTATGCATACCTCTTACTCTGGACCTGTTGCAAAGGAGGAAGTGACTGTAGTCAAAGATCGAGCATCACCCTATAACACAGTACTTGTTTTAGTATGGATGAAAAAAGCAAAATGGTACTGAGACAATGGGATGCAGAGGATAGTACATATAGAGAGAATCCCATGCATGCCACTTAGTGTATATAACCAATATTTTACATACATATATATTTTTTTTTAATTCCAAGTATAACACATTCTCGTAAAGGACAAGTACAATAAAATTACTTGATAGGCGAGTGAGCTTGATATTGACTCCGGAAAAAAATGTAATTGATGCAGAATCTTGCTCTCTCATTTTCATTACATTGTCATAAAGTAGTGCAAGGGAAAAGTTAAAGTTGTATTAGATGTGTGGGCAGATCCAATGCTCGTAAATATCACTTTGCGCATGTCGTTAGGGCTCACCATCGGGAAACTGGATGTGTCAGTGGTTTCATCACTTTTGAGGGTCTGTGCTTCCATCAGTGTGCCCTATGAAAAAAAGAGATATGTCAAGCAACAGGGGCTTTTAAATGGCACTATGGCATTGTTTACGAATGGTCACAATTCACTGATTTATTAGAGGCTCCAGAAATCGGGGACAGATGTAGTATAGTAAAGTAAAACATTTTAAAATGTCAATAGACTCTGGTAACTATGGACATTTTAGTAAGACAAATCTTAAGTAAATATGCACTGAAAGCTCTAATCCGTTCATGAAGTTACCTTTTCAATACACTACTTTGATTAAATCGAGAGAACATAGAGAATACCTATTTATGCAGACCAACACACTTAACTACTTCATCATCCAGGACTCACCTGAGGTAGTGTGTGCATAAATTGAGTTGGAATTATGTTTGGAAGCAATTTACAAAGAATTCTGGGTCAACGCTTTTTTGTGTACTTCCATAGCGTCGGTAAAGTGCAGGCTGCAGATGCGGGATCGATTGGCCCTCACGTTGTTGAAGACAGCCTGTGCTCTACTTTCAATCTCGTCCACTGGAAAACTGCAATTTTTAATCCATCTTCTTATTAAATCAATATCCTTCAGGAATGTACACAATACTGTGCCCGGACCTTTGTCATGGCTCACAGAAGGGCAACCCAAAACGATGCATGCAGGCATTTTTGAAAACTCTGTAAGATCTGTATAAAAAATATAAATTATTAAAAAAATAATTCTGTATGCATGTGATTGATGGAATTATAAGCATTTGTTTTACTCGAAGAACGAAAACCTGTGTAACCTAGTCGAATGAACATAGCGATAACTTTCTTACAGAATAGATTTGTATACTGCAAATTGTAACGTGTTACTCATCTGTTGAATGAACTTTCAAGCATCAAAAGGAAACATACTTGCAAACATGCACCACAAAATATTCCATTCTATTACAATGCACCGTGTTGCAATGTGATATTTACTGCGATCAAAATACTTGAAACATTAGCCAATGGTGAAGTCTTTGAGATAAATGGACATTACAATACTGGGTACATTATATGGAAATAGATAGAAACTTTGAGATCAGCGCGCGATCAATGAATATAGAGAAGAAAATAGCTGACCTACCCTTACCTGGATGAACAAACAAGCAGATTCAGCAAGCAGGGGAGCAAGTAGCCGGGGAACAAGTAGCACGATGACAAGATACCTTGGAGATCTCAGAGATGTTCTCCTGTTAAATGTCAAGGTGTTTATAAAAGATTAGAAAAGTGGGTGGTGTGTATGTGAATGTGTGACGTGTTTGTTTGTTGCGGGGTCTTGAAGATGGGAGTCTGGAGACACTGGGTCTGGGGAGGCCATGTGAACAATGGTCACCGTGCAGAAGATCCCTTTTGAAGTGTACATGGTGTTTGGCACCTTGGCCATTCACATCCTCCCATCCCCCTGGCGAGCGCTTGGCCACAGGTGCAAACTGCCATTGATACTGGAGGGGGGATGGATGGGCATGAGGTGAGAGCAAACGGCCTAGAACTCTGCTGACGGGAGACACACTTATGTGGATTGCAGGGGCAGGGTCTTAAAGAGGGCAGTCTGGAGACACTGGGTCTGCAGAGGCCCTATGAACAATGGTCACCATGCAGAAGATCCCATTTGAAGTGTACATGGTGTTTGGCACCTTGGCCATTCACACCCACCCAATACCGGAGTGGGGTATAATGGAGGGTGGATGATTTGTTACAGACGAGGTGAGTGTAAAAGGGCACCAACCATTATTTTATGGCCCTCATAAACGAGTGAGCATGTTCTTGATTCACTGAAAAATTGAAACAACTATTCATATATGCTCATTTGTATTTTATTTAGTTTGGTGATGTTGATGACACAAACAAACTACAAATTGTATACTTGAGGTTGGAGCACAGTGTGTGAAAATCCCCTGTACTGTCCGCTGTCACTGGGGAATTTGGCACAATGGCTCCAACAGCACAGGCAGGTATTACAAAACAACAATCTAAATGAATGGTATGCCACCAGCCTGTACCAGCTGTGGAAGAGAAACATGCATACTGTAATTCTGTAATTGAATGATCTTGATAAGTGTATCATCCTTACATTGTGAGTGATTTCCACCTAAGTCAATGCCTAGCGTGTGATGCACAGCTGAAACCCTTAATTATATATTTGTGTCTATAAGTTCTTTTATTTCTGAATGATGTACCCTTATATCACGCCCCTCTCTTTGAATCCCCACCGGTATCACTGAACCCGGAAGCAGGCTGTTTTGCAAAGTTAAAAGATTTATTTTTATGGATTTGAACTATATATATATATATATATATATATATATATATATATATATATATATATATCACTATTTAATATTTATACAATGGTCACCATTGGGGTGATGTTACAATCAACAATCTCTTTAATCAGAAGGAGTATGGATAGGAAAAATAATGCAGCATAGAATAAAACTTTGTGTGGGTTCAGTCAAATGCAATGTCACTCTTTCCCCCAGAACAATACTCAGTCCCCCCCAATAAGCAAGATAAGAGATGGACGGAGAGAAAACAGGTTTCAGGAATACCACTCAACAATACAGTTTCAATCCCAATTCCCCCCAGCAAGCATAGAGAGAGAAACATGAATGATTCCAAACAGGTCAAATGCTTTTGAATGTGGCTTTGAATGAATGGTTAAAAACACTGAAAATGAGTTAAGTACACTTAATTGGATTCAAAACTAGTGGGAGCCGCTTTTTATACTTTTAGGTAAACACTAGCAATGATGATTGAATAACTAGCAGATTGAAAACTGAATTCTGAGGTCAGATGTAAAGAATTGGTGTTTTACACGTGATGAAATTGAGCCAAACGAAAAATGTGTGGCAAACATTTCCGCGTGCGAGAAACGCAATTGCAGGAAAACTAAAAGGAATGCAGTTTTGGGTTCGTTGGAAAGCTGAGGATGTTTGCCACTTAAATTTTGTTTCTAGCATACACAGTATGGAAGTTATGAAGGTTTTAGTAGAGGTCGGTTTTTCTCAGAAAGAGTCAAGATTTTCAAATGAAAGATGCGCTTTTGAATATTACAAACAGGATTTTCTTTACACTAAGGAGTCTATGAAGCCACAAGCTACACGGAAGCACACGCGACGTCTCCAGATGGTTTCTACCTGCCGAGACGCTTGTCTTTCTTCAGCAACTATATTAGCGCAAAGATGATATTATCACTACAACTATCGAGGGACTATATGGATGAGGGAAAGATTCAGGAAAACAAGAGAGATTCTACAATGCAGTTCTCGATAGGATAGAATGGTTTTGGATAGGATTACTTAAGAATAAGTTACTGGCTAGGGACAATTCTATGCTATGGATACTCACAACTAATATTTGGAATAGGCCCATCAAGGATCTGGTCACAGATTTCTGGACTGGAATTCTGCTAGCCCACCGGACAGGATTCATGGCGCTCGGTTCTGCACTCAGCACGGCACTCTGGACACCACACAGCCTCTGGACTGGATCTGACGGGTTGGAACTGGCTTACAGCTATCAGATTACAGCTCTGCTCTACTGGTATGGATCTCTAGATTCTAGCAAGAGTTCTTGGCAAGAAAGCAGAAACAGCACGGCCAGGCTGTTCTTTTTGTTGTGCCCCTTGGAAGTCTGGGGTAAAATCAGGTTTCAAGATTTTAAAAAGGCCAGCTGAGAAGGGTTCAACTTTGGAATTGGGTCTCTCTGCTTTCAAAGTTCTGGAGTCTTGAATATGGGTTTTTCCTGCAAAGTGCTTCGCCAGCAATCAGTGGTTGGGTGAATCTCTGTGTGTCTCTAGGTCCTAAGCTGTCTCTATTTATGTATTTCCCTAAGGGGTGGGTAGGCTGAATTATACTAGGCATACCCTCTAGGAATACTATTGGTTAGGGTCTTTCCTCTCTCCTGATTTGAGAAGGAACTCTGGTGCCACAATGATGCTGTATTTTACAATTGAGGGAGTACCTCCCCAGTGGGAGCTTTAGTTCAGAGTTGACAGTTTCTCGCGCTTTTGGTTGGGTACCCAATGTCAGATTTGTACACATTTTTCTACATATATGTGCATTACATCTGGGCATAATCCTGTGAAGTTTCATATTTCTAGCATCATCACAATTGCTACAAAATTACAATTTTGGTAGTCCTGTCTCTGAACATAGCACAGAGTTCAGAGTAGTTTCAAACTGTGAGCAGAATTTTAATGTTAACAACCTATATTTTACAGATTTTTACACATTTTTCATAGTTGTCTGTGAGTCTTTTTCAAAAAAGATATTTTCTTGTGAGTTAAGATACACAAATCTGTCTGTCCCGCCCCCAAGTTTTGCTGGGCCAAGAGCAATCCAGGCCTCTCTTCCTGCTGGCAGGAGTTTCAGCTGACACTTGAATTTGCATTCCCTTTCAGTCCAGGAAGTCTATTGTCTCTCCCCAGAGAAGCAGAGCAAAATCTCCTCCTCCTTTCATTAGCATATAACTGAGAGTTCCTGGGCAGAGAGCAAAAGGAAGGCACCTTTGTTTGGGGAAAACTGTGGAATGTGCTTAGAAGTCCTCTGGCTGGTATCAGTTCACTTTAAAACACTTTGTTTAAAATTGTCTTTGCTAAAATACTTTTCATTTCCAACAAGTATACACAAAGATCTCTAAATCCAGTCTTTTTCAAACATAGAAATTAAATAGTAGCAACCTATATTGCTTTTGATGGCAAGTCTCTTCTTTTCACCAATTTGACCTTAATGTACAAGTTTAAGCTAATAGAGTATGACAGCTTTGATACAGGCAGGCGGCGGTACTGCGCCCATATTCTGACAGATTTTTCCAGGCAAGCACCTTTTTGAATGTGGATTGTCTTGTGATGAAATCTGCTTCTCCTGACATTGTGGGCTTATGGGGATTCCTTAAATAAGGTGATGGTTAACACCCAACAAGGATGTTGGATCTTTTCTGTGGTTTGGGAACCATTATTTTGTAATTTCAACAGCCAAGGAAAAAACGGATTTTAGAGCACTTCTGGGTTTTCCTGGCAATGCAGCACTGCTTTTTCAGGTAGTTCCATTTCACTCTGTGGGCAGCCCAATGACAGGTTTTGGCAGTGTGGTCTCCTGTTCTACCACTGACACAGGCAAAATAGATTGGCAGCCTATTTTTCCAGTTCCCCGCGCACTTCTCAGAGATTTTTAGCACGCATAGGGCTTTTTGGCGGCAATTCTGTTGTTCCTGGTGAAAGCAGCACACAGTGATGTCACAGGGCAGAGCCTAGTGGGTCAATGCATCCCACACATGAAAATGCATCCTGAATTCTATGGCATAGTTGCCCTTACAAAAGTTACTTCATGGATAAATGAACGTGGGCTTTGAAGTCTCGACACATTACAAATGTGAAAACCTATTGAAGCCATGACGGTTTGGGCCACAGAGAAATTTAGTTTTTTAGTTGAAAGTGAAATACACGTATGCGATAAACATTCTGATTTCCAAAAAGCAAGAGAAATACATTCAATTTGCGGACTAAATTCATTTGTCAGTGATCTATCAAAGTAACGACAATGTAGGAGACAAACATGAAATGTTACTCGTCTCAGTGGTCAAAATGACATCACATCTAGAACACACTTACTCGTTACTTGGATTGCAAGGGCGAACTGTTGCGAGAAGTTCATGCATAAGCACCATCATAATCCTCAACACGGACCTTGTGAGGCAGGCTGCCCTGAAGTCATGCAGCTCAGTAACGCATAGCGGTGGTGTGTCTTCTTCTGATATGCAGGCCAAGCATCCAGAGTTTTCTAGGCAGCAGCAGTTCTCCACCTTGGTTGGCATGACCTTGCAACGATTGCGGGTACACCAGGTGGAAACTTCTTCCATGCGACTAGGCTCAGGCACATGATACGGTGATTCATCTTCCCAACAATCGTTCTATTCCCCATCGGTTCTACATATTTCTCTTTCAATTACTTCCTCCTTGCAATACTCAGGCTCATACTGGTAGGGCTGTATTGTTGCCTTTATACGACAACATTTTAAATAAAATGCAAGAAACAAATGAAATCAAGAGTAATGCTAGTATAAGTAGCTGTTCGCAGGGGTTTTGTGCTACGAATATAGCTGCACAGAGAAGAGACAAGTCACAGGCGATCCAACAAAAAAAAGACATTGAAATGATTAAAAAAGTAACTCTGATGTTGTCTGATGATAAGGGGTCTGTTTATACTTATTGAAGAAAGAGGCGTCCGGCCATTTCCATGGTGACATGTCAATAGCTTGCGCACAGAGAACCTTGATATGAGACGTGCATTGGCATTGTGAAATAGGGCATACGCGTCTAGTGATTTCACCTTCAGGGGCGTGCAATTTGTATTCTTGCTGCAAGCGCCCATAAAATCAAAGCGATGACTCAACGGATAAGATTATCACAAGATGGCCAAGCCCAACACGTTGTTTTCGCATTTGTAAAAGTGAGGCAAATTAAGGTAAGGTCCATAGGAATTATTTTTTTACGATCGATCATAGTATGCTTAAAAACACATGCCGAACGCTCAGGCCAATACAATTTTTGAGTGCACTTCCCCTTTAAATGCTCCTGGAAATGAAGCTGGCACAAAGGATAGTTATTTTCGCAACACAAGTAGGGAACAAAGAAGGCATTAGCTTGCACAATTAGTGTGTTTTAAAATAGAATAGATTAGGTGATAGAAAGGCGTGTACACAGAATAGGGACTCACTACACAAGTAGGGCACGACAACTCTAGACAGATAAGATTGCTGATACCCATAGGAAAAAATATAATCTGACATGCATGCACCAGAAAATCGGTAAATAACAAGCACATGTGTCCTGCAGATGAAAATAACGTGAAAATCAGTTGTTATTTTAAAACTACACCAAACACAGCAGAGAATGAAACACTGCAGCTTTAAGAGAGGCCCAGTTAAGCACGCTATTTGAACAAATGCATTTAATTCAGGAAAATGCTGTGGCCAGCTAGATGGTAGCTGCCCCCAAGTAATGTGAAGGTCCAAAAGACTCTGTATGGGAGGGTTACGTGGCGGAACAGGATAGCATTGTGTGCATACAACTTTCAAGGTAAATCATGTTGCGACAACACAGAAGACTATTTGAAGTCTATGGGATGAACTGAACATCACAGGAAGTTTCACAAGTAGATGGCATATTAATGTCTCAGCGATCGGCTAGGCATGACAGAGAACCGCGATGCAACTAAAAAGACAACTAATTGCCACAATGAAATCTTAACAGGGTGGAAATAGCATGACTCACAAAATAGTTATTAATAAATGTGTCAAGAACAGGATGGCATGATTACTGTTGCAAGAATAGGTCCTTGAGACTCAGCGACATCATAGCGGAGCTAACATAGACTGTTATATTTAATTAAGAACAAAGGCGATACGCTTGTCTTCTCCTCCCATCTACATAAAGCCTGTCATCATGCAGCCAGTTCATAAAGCGCATGACTGCATGTTAACCGATAAACACATGTCCTGTTCCACTGCAGAAGTAATTTAGAGCCTACCAATAATATTCAAGCATGATGATGTAGCACATTTTTATGGGATGGTTTGGGGGTGGGATCTTAAAGCTGGGTTACCTTGCATTTGGTATACCACAATCCACTCTGTGTTGTTTCTTTATTGGCAAATACCAGTTGGAGGGCTATAGGACTTTTTGACCCCTGTCTCATCTGGTAGCAGAGTAGGGTTGGAGTTTGTGGACTTTGGGGTGCCTTTGCCACCATACCTTTTGGACAGTGGACCGGTCAGGAGAGCAGATTTATTTTTGTTGTGCACAACTTAACAAGAGGACAGCAGGGACCGGCTTTGAGTGGAATCCTGCCTTGTCTTCCACCGCCCACTGGAAGCAACAGGAAGAGCTGACAAACTAAGGGGACCCCAGGGCCCACAACCCTCAAAGGTCCACAGAAATGTGAGTAAGCTATGTGCATGGTAACTGTTGGGGGGGTGGGAAATGTATTGTATGATGGCTAAGAAAAGTTGATTAAGGATATCCCTAGACAAGGTCTTGGAAGACTACGCAGTAGGGCCCCTAAGGGCCCAACCTTCTTTTGAGGGTAGAGTTAAAGTACAGAGAGATAAGGCTACCCAGGGGCAAAAGAAAGAAACCTGAAGACAGCTGTAATTTATTGTGTTGTATTTTGTTTTAATTGATTAAATTATTGATTGCCGTCATTGTGTTGTGTTGTGAGAAAGGTGCTGTATAGGTGAGTTTTTCTTTGTGTGCTGTGAGAGTAGCAGATAGTATTGTTTGGCAGAGGTTGATGGGGAAAGTATGAACATTTAGATTGTGAGTGGAGTTTGTTTTTGTGACCCAGAGATAGGATTTGGATACTGGGGGGTGGCCCTAGACAATGAAAATGGATTTAATAGGTGGTGTATATTTGAAACGGGGAGGAGGTGTGAGTAAGGGAAAAGTGTGAGAGAATTGCAAAGACTATTTCAGTTCTAAGCGGACTACTACTTTGCATTGTTTATTCTGTGTAAGTGCCAAGCTGCGCGCTGCTTAAAAGTTGTCACTATGTCAGATACCCCAATAATTCACCTATGCAAAACATTCCCTAGATATAGCGTCAAAATTATTAAGTATCATGCTGAGTGGGTGAAAGGGACCGCTGGGAAGATGTACCTGTCATGACCACAAGAGGGCACTCACTGTAAAAATGTACTCCAACACATGTGCACATACATACACGCCACACACAAGGGCAGGAAGCTCAAGAACAGGCTATGTGTATTAGAACTCTGGAAGTCCTTTGAGGAAGAGACAGAGGGGCCTAAGAAGGAATGGATGCTATGTCAGTGGGAGCGCAAGCAGCCCACAGTGCTGCCGCCTCTTCCCTCTGAGGAAAATGCTTATACACAGCCAACAGTCCTGCCATCACCAGCTGAGGCAGGAATCCACATACAATTTACAGTACCGCCTTCCGTATGAGGAGAGCACACCAGCCCTGACCATGCCAAGAATATACCCTGTACAAGCAGCAGCTGTAGGGTTTAGTAATCCCAGGTATGAATCCACTGATGAGGAAAGTGATGATAATAGGAGAAGGGCGAAATTGGTAAAAGGAAAGGCGCCATTAGTGTAAATGGAGAATGAAGAATGGCGGAGCTCAGGGACACAGTTAAGGGATGAGGAAGAGTATAGAGGGCTACACAGCTTAGAAAAGCAGCTAGGAGCAGCTAGGAAAGTGCTCTGGAGAGTGATAGGCATGCAGACAGATGGTCACAGGGTGAGAAGCGTACCCATGGGAAATAGATAAAGTGGAGAGACTCTGAGGAAACCTGAGAAATGGGTAGGAGGAAAAATATTGTTGAAACTTGATGGGAAAGGCACCGAAAATAATTATGTGAAGGTAGTGGAGTTTGAAGAAATGTAGGAATCAGCCAAGGAGCCAGAAAGGAAGTCAGGAGGGAGACTGAAAATGTTTTGAAAAAGGTATATACAGCTTGTCTCACTCACCATTGAAAAATAGTAACCTAGTATTGCCCGGGACTAACTAAACTGTACAAATGTTTTCATATCCTTATGTTCCTGACATTTTCATAATACCCATATCAATACGTCGCAGGACATATCTACAAACAATCGACATTATGGCTATTGTGGTCCTTCTGTTTTTATTTCTCTTTTCTTGTTTTATTTATAATTTTTTCTCACACTGCATTTGACTGAATATGATAAAATAAATGTGGCAATATGGAATAATGTTACTGAAGAAGTTAAAAAAATGAGTAGATTTCCAGTTAGAGCAGGAAATGGTATTCCGCCCAGTTGTGGAGACAGTGAGGGCTAGGAGAAGTATTGCAGATGATGAATACTACATGAGAAGGTATTTTGATGATTTCATAAATATTGAACGAAACCCATGGTATAGGTCAATGGAGAAGGTGGGAAGAAAGAGATCAAGGGAAAGCTGCTTTATTTGATCACTTATCCCCTATGCCATGACAGCCTCTCGTGTACTTATACCTCAAGAAGTACCTGAGTCCAGAGCACACTGGACCAGGGGACAATTACGGGGACAATCGGCTATGAGGAAGTATCTCACAGGATCAGAATTCCCATAAGTAGACAACTATGTAAAAGAGGCACACATGATGGATAGTATAAGAATGAAAAGTAAGGTGTTCATGTACATAGTATCAGGTCCAAAAAGAGGAGATGTTGAAGTAGTGGATCACCAGATAGTAAGGTGTACAGATACCCAGTTTATTTTGATAACTTATTCTGACAGACCACAATTGCAAATAAAAGGGAAAGTATTTGTTGGTACAAACTCCCAGGTATTCCAGAGGGCCACTATGAGTTTGCGGACTCTCAGAAGGCCCAACACCTTCCACAGGACAAACACAGGTCTCAGTCAAACGGCAAGTTCAAACTACTGAGTAATAGACCACCTGTAGTGGACACTATACAAGTTAGTCTACTGGCCCTCGCATATCAGCTGGCTGGCCTGGTCGATCCCCAAATCAACATCTATAACAGTGTTGCAGTGTGAGGGTTTTACCATGCATTCTTTCCCATTTCTACCCACCCCTAGGATACTAAACTGTGATTGGCTAGAGCTGACGTCCCCAGGCCTGGGATCCACAAAGGGTCTCAGCTCTTGGTGTGCATTCTCAAGGTAACTCAAATGACTATGTGTCAGCATTATAACTTGTGTGTACCACCTTAATCTATGAGAGTTTTTTTTTCACTCTGTGCAACACTTGTCTCACATTGTAGCATCTTTGTTGTCGTCTTCTGTCTGGCAGCGTGAGAGCGGCTCCCTTTCCCAGTGCTGGTCACTGCCCAATGTCTGTGTTGGACAGGTCACATGTTCGGAAAGCATGATTTGGAGCTGTGCAGCTCTGAATTATGAAGAAGGATTTGCATTTATTTCAGCTTGTGCTACTGTTGTTCAGGGAATTGAATGTCATCCATACCTTGTGGCCTTTGTAGCGGGTCCTGTCTCACACGTTCTGCTCTCTGTTCAATCTGAATTCAGCTCAGCTCAGCTCTTGCTGAGAGACCTGTGGCCTGCTGTAACTTTCATGAACCATAATGCTGTTTCTACAGTGTTCATGCTATTCTATATTCTCCATAGGTTAGTCACACTTGGTTCTGTCAGGTCCCATAGGTGTTCCTGCAATTCCATGAGGTTATTTGCATGTAAGCATCTGCAAGCTTTACTCAGAATCTCTTGCATCTTGTGGTTTATGAGTTGCTGCATTTAGCTAATGGCAAAAATAATTAAAGTAATGACAGTATGTATGTGTATCTGTCGAACTGTACGCTCGTGTTCTTTATGATTTTGAGTCTGTGTTTATGTCCCAAAGTGCAGTTGGCACATGTGCTTCATGTCTAATGCTGCTAAGTCGTGGTGTCTCTAACAATGTCAGTAACATGACTTCTTGGTGCTTTAATTGATACTATCAATTGAAGTATCTCTGGTTGCAGCCTGGTTGCAGCCGGGGCTCTTCATCCACTCTGGAGTAGATTAGTACCGCACCTGGCCTATCGGGCTGGCTGAGGGGGTATCTCTCAACATACTTATCAATCATTGGAGCACTGGGAATTGGTCTGAAATAGTATGGGCAATAACTGTGTTTCCTGGTCTTCTTCTGTGTCATGTATCTTATAGGAGGGGGAGGAGGGGGCAAACTTCCCCATCCATCTTCAGTCCTCCCTCTGGTCGACTTGTTGACCACCTCCTTATATGGCAGTCCTTTTGCTCTGTGCTGCCATTCTTTGTTATTGCCCCAAGGTGTCCATAATAGGTTGTGTGGGCGTGGAATGACCAGTGCATGTAACAGCACACTCCTTCGGGGTTACACCAAACCCACTTCCCTTCATGTGGATTATCCAGCTTCATGGATCCCGCTGGAAATAGTTATCACTGCGCAATCTTCAATCTGAACTTGTCTGGCTCTGCAACAATCTCGTCCTTCTTCCCTCCTATGTTCACATCCATCATGATCTGCATTCCAAAAGCCTCTTCTGCTGTCTTCTTGCACCTTGCCATGTAGATCTTGATCCTTCACACTGATGCTGCCCCCTGCAAGAGGGCTCCTGCTATCACCTTCAGTCCTTCTGACAGCCATGATAGCATCCATGACCATATATACGGTAGACAGCTCTTATCCTTCCCTGTTCCTCCTGCTTCGTCTTCCATTTTCACGTGCATATATGCCAATTGGGCTACTGCATCTGAGAGAGTTCTGTTATCTTCATCGTTAGCTGGTATACATGTGCAACAGGAACTCCCTATCTTTGCACAAACTCCTCCTTCCATCTCCGTGAGGAGATCCATAAAAATATCTATTCTGGAGTACCACCAACCTTATTGCTCTGAACTCTTCTTTTATGGTGTTGAACCCATTCACTGTAGAGTTAATCATTACCATCATCACCCAATGAGTGATCTGTAACCACTTGGTGTTCCTCTATGTCTGTATTCCTGGTATTATTGAAGCAAAGAATATCTGTGTCCTGCTGAACAGTCTGTGCTCTGCTCGAATCTCGTCCAGTGCCATTTCTGATGCATCTGAGAAGTAATTCCCCCTCTTTCACAATGCTAAATCCTTCCCATGTCTCTGCCTTCTCTACCTGGGTCATGGTGTCACCTCAACCAATCTCTTTCTTCTCTTATTGTTGTTCATTTTCTGGAATTCATCGAGCTTTGCATCCATCTTGGGTACAACCAACAAAGCCATGTTGATGTGTATCAATCAGCAAACTCCTCCCCACTCAGGTGGCAGTTTCTCATATGCCTTCAATCCACAAGCCCAGTAGTGATTCATCAGCACTGCCGTTCCCGTTCTAATTGCTGCGAGTTGCTCAATTGTTTTGCATCCAACGTTCTCACCAACTTCAACATCACCACTGTTCTGAACGCACAGGGCTGGCATCTTCAGAAGGATTATCAGCATCGGTCCAGCTTCATTTTCTACTCATGTCAGCAATTCTGCGCAAGCATATGATTCCTTCAGGCACTTTTTGTTTTCTTCCTGCAACTTGTTCACTGGCGACTGGGCAAGTGTCAGTGCCTTGCTTCCCAACACTCCATCCTGCCATCCATTGTTAGTGTACACTCGTCTATACACTAGTATCCGAGGCCTCTCCCAGCAGCCAGGCTCTCCTCCTATCTCCTTCACTCTTGTCCAGGGACATGGCAATTCCTTCAATGTGATAGTCTTTCTCTGTCCTTTATTAGGTCCGTCAGCTATGTATCGTATGGCTTCGTCTAGCTGACAATAATTGTTCATCATGTCTAATGTCTTTATGTAATCGTCTTCATATGGGACTGATCCTTTTGACAGCCATCTCAATGTTGCTCTCTTCCCTTGGAATGTTCCTGGTGTTTGCACCATCACAAGATACATCAGACACTGTGCCCTTGCTGTTGGTATTTCAGTTGCTATGAATGTTCTAGAGGCATTCATGGCGTAGGGGATTAAAGAGCAGACACAACAGCTCTCCTTGGTGGTTTCCTTATCCACTTTTGTCATCTCTTTGTACCACTCGTACAGGTTGTTAGACGCTCGAGCAGTGTTGATGAGATACATGTCTACTGCTTTCATGTCTGTGTCAACACTGCGCTTACCTCTCCTTATCTTATCAGCCGTGTCCTCTCATCCACCTGACATGGTCGTCCCACCTGCTTCAGTTGGGGCAATGTTAGCAGAGGGTACATCGGTAGCAGTAACAACAACATATAATTGCCAGAATATGAATCCCATTAAGCCTCTAGGAATCAATAGACACGAAATAACGCTAATGTTCTCTATTGTTCCCTTCATTTCCACTTACGCTGCTCGATCCTTGCAGCCTGGTGATACAGTTGCCTGCCCGAAATATGCCGAAAAATGTGTTACTGTGTTAGTATTATCAGTGCCATTACGCCCTGTGAACCAAATAGTCACTAATGGTGAAGGCAAATACCTCCTCCCAGATCTTTCTTACTGAGGGGTCTCTTAATATGGCCAATGCTGGGGATTCACAATGCTCATGTTGTGGGTATGTTTGGGCCAAGTAATCTACAAAGACAAGATAATATACTGCAGGGGCTCCTGCTCTGACTTGTCTTGGTCTTCTCACATAATGAACAAACTGATCAGAGAAGGTTTCTGTGTTATGGGTGGAAGGTAACATCAGTGAAACAAACAATGCAATCCCCACGACATTCACATAGACCCTGCATGTGCAGAAAAGAAAATAACAAACAGACAGTGTATCATTGGTCGATCTGTACAAGTATTCCAGTTGCTACTTCTGCTGCTTGGGATCATGTGACCATGGGGTGTCCAGGTCTCCCTAAATGGGTAAGGTCTGCACGCACTTCTAGTTCATCTAGGTCCTGAACGCTGGCTCTGTCGGTCACAGAGACTCTGTTGCCAGGTGAGGCCGCTGCTTTGTAGAGCTTGATGTCCTGTAGGTGATTCCATACAGTTTTTCTTACTAACTTAACTGTGCAGTCTGCCACCTGCTCAACCACGTGAGGTCCTGTGAACCTGGGTGCATTCAGGCACCTTATAACATTTAGCAGGAGAACAATATCTCTCACTTTCACAGAATGCTTTAGTTCACAGTCTTGTGGTGCGTCATTGCAGTCGCCTTCTGGGCCCCCCTGGATTCACTGTGTCTGGTGAGAGATAAAAGAGGCACTAGCAACCAGAGAAGTAATGTAATCATACATGTCCTAACTTCTGCACTATTCTCACAGTCTTTCAGTGTTCTTGTGGGAGGAGCCATGGGAAGATACATGTGCTGCCCTGTCACACCTCATGGGGCGGTAAATGGTGGTCAGACGCTGACTTATTGCGCAATTCAAATAAGGCAATGGGTAAACAGTGCAACCAATTTTCCTTGGTGCTCTGCTGAGTCTTGGCTGTGCACTCCTTTAGGAGTCCATTCAGGCGTTCACACAGTCCATTTGCTTGAGGGTGGTACGCACAGGCAAATTTATACTTAATGCCTAGCAGAGTTGTGATGTGTTGGAATAGTTCATTGGCGAAGTGAGGGCCATTGTCAGACCGCAGGACCTCACACATGCCCCATCTTGGGAAAACGTCCCTGATCAGAAACTTGCCCGCTCTAAGGGTGTCAGCATGTGAACAGAGCCCTGTCTCAATCACCTAGAGAATAGGCAGACAACCACTATCATGTAGCGGCATCCTTGGCAATCCTGGATCATGCCCACCTAGTCCATGTGGAGATGCAGAAATGGGCCTACAGGTTTTGGTATGGCTCCTCTCACAACTCTCAACGAATGCCCTGCTATAAACTGCTGACAGGTCAAGCAGGTACTTACAAAATCAGCGACATGTTCATTCAAATTCAGACAAAACTGCATTTCTCCAATGCATGTATCAATGACCTCCTACCCTATAGTTGTTGGATAGTGCAGTTGTGCTAATGCTGTTTTAATAATGCTAGTGGCATGACCACTTTCCCTGTGTTGTTCTGTTGCCATAAGGCATCTGTCAGAGATATGTAGCATCCTCTCTTTACCCATAGCTCCTTCTCCTCTTGGGGCGCAGCTCCCTGCATCTCCATAATCTGTGCCTGTGGTGGCATATTGTAACCCTCCTTCATGACCATGTTCCTCACTCCTCCCTGAGCCCTTTGTCTCTCTTTCAGTTCCCACAATTGCCCAAAGAATGCTGCACATTTTGCCTCATAATAGGATGCTTCATTTCCTCTTGAGATAGGGTCTTCCTCTTTGGTGTGGGCCTGGCACTTCCTACCGTTTCTTCCTTGGATCAGCAATCACCTCGATCAGTCTGTTGAATAATAGCCAGCTTGACTGGGTGGTGACCTGTAATCTGGATGTCACAATGGAAGAGACCAAGCCATGTATATGGTCCGACCATTACAAGGGGATATTTTTAAAAAAACCACAAGAATGAATGCCCAAAATTACTAACGAACATAAAAGAATCAACCCGCACAGTGTATGCAGGACCTCATGGAACGGACAACAGATGCTGATTCATGTGAAAATATAGTCTCAACATACAACACACTAGTGCAAGAACTGGTCAACCAGGCGGCTCCTAACAGGTTGAAATTAGGGCAAATACAAAACATCAAAAATGGTTCAATACACAATTAGCCAGTTTAAAAAGAGAGAAAAGAAGATTTGAATCCAGGTGGGTAAATCAGCCTACTATTGACAAAATGAGCAATTGGAAGGAAGCAGAGTTAAAATATAAACAAAATATTACAGTGGCCAAAAAGAACTTCTACAATGAGCAAATAACAGAAGAAGCAAATTCCATGAGTAAACTCTTTGAGATTTTGAAATCCTTGGAAATTTGTCCCCCCAAATTCATCCAACACAGGAAGAGTGTGTAAAAGTTCAGGAGGCATTCACGGCTAAAATGCAGAAGGTGCAAGAAACAATCAGGAGCTCCCACCCATGACACCTGATCAGCAAAATCCACTGACAGTCATGCAGGCGGTTAAAACAGCTGAGAAAGCTGACATTCTACCCATCACAGACGAGGATATGAGGTCTATTCTTACATCTATGAGACCTATGTCATGCACACAGAATACACTACCCCCTAAAGTTGTTTTAGAACACAATAACATTTTCACACCTTTTCTAACATGTCTAGTAAATTCATTATTCAGAGATAGTCACATATCAGAATCCATCAAAACAGCTACAGTTACACCAATAGTAAAAAAAAAGAAAAACAGGTCAGGACCATAAAGACCCAAACAATCTGCACCCAATTACAAATTTTAATTTCCTTTTGAAGATTCTGAATAAAGTAGCAGCGTTACAAATACAAGCATTTGTGGAAGCCAATGACCTATTATACAAACAACAGTCTTGCTTTAGAAGTGTTCATAGCATAGAAACAGCAATGCTAGATCTCCAGAAGCACATGCTTTTCATCATGGACAAAGGCTAGTCGGGTATATTGGTGCTACTCGAATTGTCGGTGGCCTTTGATTCATTAGACCATGAACAGCTTCAGTGGGCACTGGAGCACATGGGAGGCTGTGCCACAAAGGCTACCAAATGGTTCTTCTCATTTTAGGCCAATCAAAAGTCTAAGATACGCTGGGGGGAAAACCTCTCACCCGTTGTACCAATAAACTGCACAGTCCCACAAGGAGCAAGTCTGTCCCCTTTGCTTTTCAATCTATATCTCAGAGATTTCTGTACTGTGCTCGAGAACATTGTTGCCTTTTTCATAAATTACACTGTTGATGCTCAGCTGGTAATAGAGCTGACTGGCTGCTATGATACAGAGGAGTGTAAACTCGAAACAATTTACAGCACCATGAAGACAAGGAAGTAAAATGGTCTGACCTAGAGCAACCAAAGGATAGAACGCCAGATACCATAGCATATCCAGAGCATCCCAAAGGATGATCGTATAGTGAGAAAGTAGAATATGTGAGCAGGGTAAGATCATTCCCATGGATGAGGCAGTCAGGAACCATTGTCCCTACTATGAATAGGCAGATAATAGGAGCCGATTGTGGCTTAGGGTTTACACAGTTTCCCTTATTGGAAAAAAAGGGGGCATGACCACAGTATATTCCATGGCTGCAGATGGATAAGGATAATTTAAGATGCAAACTCCCGAGTTTGACATTGGGTGTGCGAAAATGGATTTATGAATTGGAAAAAATGATAGGCGAAAATACCTTTGCAATAGGGGACATTAAGGTTGTCCCAGCAGCCATTCTTTGGGAAAGAGCTGATGCCATATGGAAGAGAGCAAGCTATTCTGGTGTGAAAGCACAGAACACAGCACACAATGGAGCGCTGTTTAATACTTGCAGAGCAGATGTCTGGAGGGCTCTAAGGGTACAGTATCTTCAGACACGTAAGACATGGGTGCAATCATGACACGTAAGATGAAAGAAGATGAAGATCCTCTTACTCACATTCGGGACATTCAAGAGCGTTGGATCCTTGAAAAGTGGGAACGGTGGGAAAAAACAGTGGTGTTATTTTGACACATTTTATGTCTGGGGTTACCCGAGAAAGTACAGAGGCAAGTGAAAAAGCAAGTGTGAATGGAAGCAAAGCCATGGGCAGAAATTCAGTTGACAATAGTGCATCACTGTCGGCTGTTTCAGGAGAAAAACAAGAAGAGAGACGAGGCTAGGAAACTTGAGGAAGCTAAATTAGTGCAGAAGAAATTGTCAAAGTATGCCATAGAAGGGGCGGTATTGATGAGCTCAGAAGGAATGGGAGTACAGCAAGCAGCGGGTACATCGCAAGTGAATAATCAGCGCCCGATGGACCAAGGAGGGAATGGGTTTGTATCACGAGGTAGAGAAATGGGATACAGAGGACGGGGTGGATTCCAAAACAATCAAGGTGGGTTTCAGAATGCACGGAATGAGAATCAGCATGCGCAAGGAGGGTTCAACCAAGGGAAACTAATTAGAAGGGCTCCCCCTGTAATTTGAACTTGTGGGATGACAGGGCACATTGTGTGCGTATGTGGGAGCAAAGGGTATGCTCAGAATCGTCAATTCTCAAGAGGGGGGACAGCTTATCCTCCAGCATATATCTCACAAGCTAGGGAAGGGTTCGCCCAAGATCAGGCACTGTATCAGACATAGATGCCGCAAATGCAACAGGCACAGCAACCACGGCAATTACAGCAAGCACAAATGAATCCACTGCAAGGGCAGTCGCAGCACGCCCTTATTCAGATACAGCAGAATGTAAACACAGGACAGTTATTGACACCTAGAAAACAGGGTGTCACTGTGGTGGGAGGAAATCCTTTCAGGGGTACAGGGGTATGTATGCATCCACAATAGGACAGCTCACAGGGTGACTTGATGTGTTCAGTAATTTCAGTGACACCAGACCCCCAAGAGGAACCAAGTGTCGATGTGATGATAGGTGGCACATCTTTTTTGTTTTTAGTAGACACTGGGGCTACTCGTTCATGTATACGAGAGGGAAAATATCCAGTGTCGGGAATTTCCATGAATGCTCAGGGGTTCTCTGGAGCTACGAGTCAAGTTCCTTTTACTAATGAATTACCAGTCTCTATAGGAGAGTGTGACATGTCGGTTCCATTGTTGTATTCACGGCAGACGCCAGGTACCATTTTGGGAAGAGATATTATGACAATACTCAATTTGGGAAGAGATTTGTAGACATAACTCAACATGACAATTTATTTTACTAATGAAGGGATAGTGTGTTCCACTCCTTGAATACATTATGTGAATGTGGCTGAATTTATATTGGCTTTCAGAGGGCAAATTGCTCTGCATGGCGTTCTAATTGAGCCAGATGATTTTCTTAATGGGGTGAGCATTCTGTTGGCATGGCTACCTGGCTTAGTGGGGAGTACTATGAGAATACCTGATGAATGTTTGTTTAGACCACAGATAGCCATGGACGAAGAAGGGGGACAGACTATCCCTATAGAATTAGATGCAGGCATAGTACGAGTGGAAATGGCAATGCTTTATGGAACGGATGACGAGGGTAGACCATGGAGAACAGTGATAGCTATTGAAGAAGGATGTAGGTTGACTGAAGTCACTGACTATAATATGTTTAGAGGCAACCCAACAGATGATGAAGTAGTGTTCTTTATGAGCATCACATATTGGATTAGAATAGAGAAAGGGGAGATCCCACAGCAAATGACGATAATGCGGCAGTGCCCAGACCCTTATGATATGGGTCTATTGAAGGGGATAGGGGAAGTTAAAATAAAGCTAAAACCAGGAGCAATTTCACCTTGAGCAAGTCAGTACCCAATGTCTTGAGAGGCAGATGAGGGTATTTTTAAGACTATCTCAGCACTGATGGAACAAGGTATACTGCTGCTGTCAGAATCATCATGCAATACCGCTTTGTACCCTGTGAAAAAATCAAAGGGAGGGTCATGGAGATTTATACAAGATATGAGACTGATTAACCAGATTGTAGAGGCAGAGTTTCCTTTAGTTCATAATCCGGCGACAATACAATCTAGTATCCCAGTAGAAGCACGATATTTCACGGTGATCGATTTGAAAAATGCATTTTTCTCAATCCCTTTGCACAAGGACTCACTAGACTTGACTTAATTTATGTTTCACCAAATTCACCTGAAACATACTAGGCTACCCCAAGGGTGAGTCCCTGTCGATCTTTAATAGGGTCCTACAGATGGAGCTAGGCAATATTGATTTGAAGAGCGCTGTGATACAGTAGGTACATTACATTTTAATTTGTAGCACCACAGAAGATGAGTGCAGGCAGGACTCAAATCTGTTGATGATTATCCTAGCAGACAAGGGATATAAGGCTGACAAGAAGAAGTTACAGTACTGTCAAGAAGAGGTGTTGTACATAGGCCAGTTAATTTCACATGAGGGAAAGAGGGTAACACCTGAAAGAGCTGAGGCAATCATGAAGACTGCAAAACCACACACAGTGAAGCAGATGCAAAAGTTGTTGTGACTATGTAATTATGTTAGAGCCTGCTTGCTTGACTATAGTTCATACACTAGACCCCTTTTGCAGGCTTTAAAGAAAGCACAGGTAAACAAGGAGAACATAGAATGGACTGAGAAAATGGAGGGAGGGTTTGAAGAGCTGAAGAAAGGAATTTGTACAGCTCCTGTTTTAGGAAATCCCAATTATGCTTTAGAGTTTTTCTTATTTTTGCACAGAAATGGGACAGTCATGACAGCAGTGTTTACACAGAGGACCACATTGGAGTTTAAGCCTCTAGCGTAATACAGTGGGACTCTAGACCCAGTTATGAAGGGACACTTTCCTTGTGAACAGTCATTGGCAGCCACTACGTTTGCAATTGAGAAGTCTAGAAGTATTGTAATGGGCTCCTCTATAACTCTGTTTGTGTAACATGCTTTGTTTGCCATATCAGAGAAACCTAAAGGTACACTGACATCCCAGAGAGCTTCTGCTTACGAAGTAATAATCTCAAACCCAGCAATTAAAATTGGCAGATGTAAAATAGTGAACCCTGCCACCTTTGTAGCTGAGCCAGTGGCAGAGGGCAAGCATGTGCATGGCTGCACAAACTATATGGAGTTTTATGATGATATACTGCATGTAAAGGAAAATGCGTTGTCAGGAGGGGAAATTCTCTTTATTGATCGTTCTTTGAAAATTGATCAAACGAGTGAAAAAAATGTCATTCTGGCGCAGTTAAAAAAAGTGAATTATAAAAAACAATAGAGCAATAGAGCAAATGCGAGTTTGAGGTTGCAGCAAGTGCAAGACTACCGGCTCACTTTTCAGCGAAAGGGGCCGAATTGGCAGCGCTCATTGTCGTGCTCGATAACCATGCAGGGCAGGAAGTGATGGAGTACAGTGACTCTGCCTATGTGACGTCAACTGTACACACTGGGCGAGCACATTAGAAAAGGAGGGGCTACCTCCGAGCAGACGGCACTCCAGTGCACCACGCATCCTTATTGGACAGGCTTATTAAGGCACGACAACTCCCAGTAGCCACAGCAATAGTTAACTGCGCAGTGCATACTAAGCAAACTGACTTTATTTCTTGCAGGAACGAAGACGCAGACGCAGAAGCCAAAAGGGTTTTGTATTCACCAGATATTTCAAATTTTGATGCTCCAGATGTCAAAGAGAATTAGTTACGATTATGCTAGTGAAAGAAGGATTTAATTATTTAACGAGAACGCAATTGTTGGAGGTTCAAGGTAGTGCACCACAGGAAGAGCTGGATTTGTGGAAGCGGAGGGGAATTCTTTATGCCCCAGTGAGGCATATGGTGATAGGACAGCACTGGAAAGCAGGTGATGCCAGGAGCCTTGTTAAGGGTAGCACTTGAACGGCTGCACTACCCTGCGCATATAGCTTGGGAAAGTCTTGCCGCAACAATTGTGTAAGATTGGTTTGTTCCAAATTTGTTAGAACACATTGCATTTGATGTAGTAAACTGCATCGTAAGTCAAATGTTTACTGCTGGGCATCGACTGCAAACGATTAGAGGAGTAATTCCTTGACCAAATGGTCCTTTTCAGCATTTACAAATTGATTAAGTTTATATGCTGCAAGTATGTAGAGAGTACAGTTATCTGATAGTGGTGGGGTGAAGCAGGTCCATGTACACACCCTGACGCCACTTGCAGTTTTTAGTACGTGAAGTCTTTCCAAGATGGGGATTGTGTGAAGTGCTGAGATCCGATAATGGGCCACATTTTGTCAACTAAGTGTTGGAACAGATAGAACTATTGTTGAGTATTAAGCAGAAGTTTTCTTCTGCTTATCACCCACAAGCGAACAGTGTTTTGAGAGGTTCAATGGCCTTCTTAAAGCAAAGATTGCTAAGAACAAGCTGGCGCTGAAATAGGGATGGCTATATTGCCTACAATATCTTCATATGCCCTAAGGAATCAGCCTGGTTCGGACCATCACATCACACCCCATGAAATTGTGACAGGAAGACGAATGAGAACACATTTGACTCCTCCATGGAGGAGTAGAAGTGATGCCCAGAGAACAGCATAAATATTAGGAAATTAGTTACATGATTTTTTGACATGTATGACTGCTAGTATCTCTCTCATTCCAGATCAACTCAAGCGCCAGGGGGGTCGGTCTCAGAACACAGATGAAAACCATTCAGCAACCGGATCTTCTGAACTTTTATCAGTACCAAGACTCTTTGCTGGTGATACCGTGCTGATTAAAAACTTCACTAGGAAGTGGGACAAGCTAAGGTTTGATGGCTCATTTGTTGTAGAGAATATTACTCCGTCAGCAGTAAAAGTTTAAGGCAGACGACTGTGGCTTCACCTGAATGAAGTCAAGCTCTACACCGGCGAGGCCGCAGCACCACCAGTCATCGATCCAGAAGCAAGACAAGAATAAGAATTTCAGTGTGTGCAGACTTGATCGATGATAAAGAATAAGGACGATAAGGCTACAAACTGATTGATAAATGCAGATTTGCATTTGGACTGTGGCTCCCCTTGGACACTCCTTATAGATATTATAGTAGGCATGCAACTCTTTTGTTTGAGCTACAGGAATCTTTGAAAATGAACTTTAGAGAAATTCTGATATATCGCGATTATGCCTAAATGACAACACATGGTTAAGAATTGGAAACGTGAGCAGTACCCTGATTCGTTTTCTTACTGAATATTTGTTCAGCCGAATTTATGGTTTTCCCAGAAAGTGATGTGCATCATCTTGTGCTTACTGTTTTTGTGTTTATTCTTTGAGCTTATTATTGGCCCTTGTTCGAAGTGACGTGGACATACACACATTTTTACAGGATCCTAAGAATGGCCTTGTAATCAGAAGGCTGCTTGTAGCAATAGTTACTACAATAAAGTGTTTTCCTTCCTTAAAATTGAAGTGTAAATGAGAAATCTTGAAGCTAGTAAGATTTCAGAGAATGAGCAAACCCAAGAGATACCAGAATGGCACTAGTGGTGGGGATTAATATGTTGGTTTGCTATATACATATGCACAGTTATGCTATTTGTTTTATTGTTTTTTATAACTCACTTTTTTTTGCACTTTTGATCCAAAAAAGGCAGAAGTCCCTTTGATTCTCCCTATTGCAGGAACTCTTGTAAATTTGCCCATTACCAATGAGCCAAGGCCCCTTGTGTTGTCTCCCCAGCATCGAGATGCTTTAGAATTGCTTCCGGGCTGCAAACATTTGGTTAAATAGACACACAAGAAATAAAGAGGAAGACAATAATGGAACAAACACATAGATTGTAAAACACATTTGGGCAATAACATGTGGTATCAGCACATAAAAAATCTGGGAGAGAGAACATCTAAGAGGTGCTTTGTCTGCGCTCTCATGCTGTATGCTATGGGAACCTCTAAGATATTCATAGCTACAGAAGTAACAGTGTAAAAAGCTCATTGCCTGACGCATCTCACACTCTGCCAGACAAGAGGACAGTTCCAAGGCAGAACAGCATCCCTGATATGGATAACCAAAGAGACATCTCAAGGTGAAGATAACTATGTGCAATATTTGAAGACAACAGGGAAGCCAGAAACAAGGAATCTAGTAGTAAGATATGAACAGCCTGGAATGAGTGGAGCAGGAATCAGGAAGGAAGAAAACAAGATGCTTAATTTTCAAGGCAAGAATAAAGAAGAGATATGGAGATGTTGGGAAAGAGGCCAATTGCAAATCAAAGGAACAGTGCTGATTCCAGAAGGAAGGACTGATGGTTTGATTGTGTATAACGCAGTAGCATTAACTGGATATTTTGAGCCAGTTATAGACACTGCAGAGAATAAATGCAAGAAACACTGGCCAAAGATTTCAAAGTTGTTGACATGGGTCCACGATAAAGGAGGACCATTGCAGATAATACCTCTAGCAAGTGCATCCATGTGTTTCAGAAATAATGGCATTAGGAAAGTTGGAGAAAATCATCAGTGTGGCCGAATTTTTGATGTACCAGGCATGAAGTATGTAACAGTAGTTCTGATGGACCATTATTGGGCTTGTGGGTCCAGAGCCCAAATGAAGCTGCATAAAGACTGGGAAGGGATGTGCTCCATAGTGTTTATTCATGTTCCAGCATTAGTGATTCCGAAGAGTGACCTGAAGATTGGAGAGTTTCCAAAATCAGATGCCCATTTGAGTAGGAGAAGATCACTCGAATTTCTCAACCAAACAAGAAGGGAGAATTATTTCTCAGCTAAATCATTAGAAGCCTTTGATGCTATTCCATACGTGCACAGGTTGTTCAGTCAGATTACAGTAATATTCGCAACTATCTTTATACCAGGGATCCAGACAATGGCAAATGCGTAGTGATTACAGATCACTCGCTGCGAGCTCCTGCAGACGAGCAACACTACCATAAAGGGATTCAATGCTATCAAGGAAGAATTGAGGCACATACGATTGATGACCCTCCTGAACAGATGTGTCCTTGATATGATTACAGCAATGGATGGAGGAGTTTGTGCCAAAATCAGAGAATCATGTTGCATGTTCATACCTTCTCATGATGACGAGAATGTGACCTTGACAGAGGCCATAACGTTGCTGATGAAACTGCACAATCAGATGGAAGATGAGACAGAAGACATTGCAGATGACAGTTGGTGTGCGTCTATCTTCTCATAGGTTTCATAATGGATGGTGAATATCTTCAAGATCCTTGGAGCAGTGTTAGTGATAGTGATGTTTGGATTCTATGTGATCAGGATAATAATTACACAGTGCAAGAAGACAGCAAAAAAAGACAGTAGGAATGAAGATCATGATCAATGTTGAATCAGGGTTTGGAACTGATCACAAAAGTGATGGGTGGAAGGTTTTGAATGAATCTAAACCACTGGCAATTGCTCTGGGCAACCTTCCACACCACCGTTTTTTAGCCCGTCTGTGCCATTGCAAAAGGGGACCAGCCATGTGCAAATCAGTCAGCAGCTGCCGCCACTGAAGGTAGCAGCCCAGCCCGAACTGCTAGGCCAGGTCCCCTCTGCACAGAAAACCAAGCAACCCCAGACATGTTTCGGCCTTGTTGGACCTCCTCAGTGAGGTGCATCCTGGTTCCCTGTGGTGCACAAGCAAGGGACCCACGTCTGGGCATACCCTCTCTCACAAGGAGAAACAAACTGACCACAAAAGTGATGGGTGGAAGGATTCAAATGAATCTAAACCACTGGCAATTGCTCTGGGTAACCTTCCACACCACCCTTTTTTAGCCAGTCTACGCCATTGCAAAAGGGGACCAGCCATGTGCAAATCAGTCAGCAGCTGCCGCCACCGAAGGTAGCAGCCCAGCCCGAACTGCTAGGCCAGGTCCCCTCTGCACAGAAAACCAAGCAACCCCAGACATGTTTCGGCCTTGTTGGACCTCCTCAGTGAGGTGCAGCCTAGTTCCCTGTGGCGCAGAGAGCAAGGGACCTACGTCTGGGCATACGCTCTCTCATAAGGAGAAACAAACTGACCACAAAAGTGTTGGGTGGAAGGATTCAAATGAATCTAAACCACTGGCAATTGCTCTGGGTAACCTTCCACACCACCCTTTTTTAGCCAGTCTACGCCATTGCAAAAGGGGACCAGCCATGTGCAAATCAGTCAGCAGCTGCCGCCACCGAAGGTAGCAGCCCAGCCCGAACTGCTAGGCCAGGTCCCCTCTGCACAGAAAACCAAGCAACCCCAGACATGTTTCGGCCTTGTTGGACCTCCTCAATGAGGTGCAGCCTAGTTCCCTGTGGCGCAGAGAGCAAGGGACCTACGTCTGGGCATACGCTCTCTCACAAGGAGAAACAAACTGACCACAAAAGTGTTGGGTGGAAGGATTTGAATGAATCTAAACCACTGGCAATTGCTCGGGGTAACCTTCCACACCACCCTTTTTTAGCCCATCTGCGCCATTGCAAAAGGGGACCAGCCATGTGCAAATCAGTCAGCAGCTGCCGCCACCGAAGGTAGCAGCCCAGCCCGAACTGCTAGGCCAGGTCCCCTCTGCACAGAAAACCAAGCAACCCCAGACATGTTTCGGCCTTGTTGGACCTCCTCAGTGAGGTGCAGCCTGGTTCCCTATGGCGCAGCGAGCAAGGGACCCATGGCTGGGCATACCCTCTCTCACAAGGAGAAACAAACTGACCACAAAAGTGATGGGTGGAAGGTTTCGAATGAATCTAAACCACTGGCAATTGCTCTGGGCAACCTTCCACACCACCGTTTTTTAGCCCGTCTGCACCATTGCAAAAGGGGACCAGCCATGTGCAAATGAGTCAGGGTTTGGACCCAAGGAGTTGACAGATGAAGAGATCAGAAAATATGTAGAAGCCAACATCTTAGCACCTGAGGGAACAATGTGCCAAATTAAGAACTTGGGCTGTGTCTGGGAGGATAACATGGGAAGTGGAGCTCCGGGTAGTGCAAAGGTGAAGGCAGCATTTTAATCATTATGCCTGTTGAAACATATCTTACCTTTTATTGCGAATGATGATAGAGCAGTGGTCATTGGTACTCTGGTCAACTCTAGACTAGATTATGGAAATGCACTATTGTCGAGTATACCAGCCTATCAGCTATGCAGACTGCAAGTGGGTGAAATTGCAGCAGTCAGGTTAGTACATAGGGTAAAAAAATCAGCCCAACCTCTATTTTAAGGAGAGCCTTACACTGGCAGGCAATAAAGCAGATAATTGAGTTTAAGGTTCTTTGTTTGTTCTATAAGTGTGTCAACAAGATAGGTCCAGGATATTTATCAGACAAAATGAAGAAGTAAGTCCCCACCCGACAGCTGCGCTCAGCAGATAATAATCTGCTTCAGATACCACGTACCAGGTATGTGAGTAAAGGGGACCGTAGATTTGGAGTCTACGGTCCAAGAGTGTGGAATAAACTACCCAGAGAAATCTGGGAGATCACAACTCTCCCGGTATTCTGTAGGGTTTTGAAGGCCCACTTGTTCTAAAATCAGCAGGATCCCGGAAGAGAGTAGTGAAGATTTGGACTCTGAAGAAGCACTTATTCAAGAAAAGGTCCCAGGATGTGGAGACTGGTGAAGGAGTGGTCGAGGAATCAACCAGAGGGGGGAGTGTAGAGGAGCAGCTGAATGTCTCTGCAGAAAGTCTTGCCTCCATCTTGACTATATGTTGGAAGCCAGAAATTGCAACATGCACAATGCCAGTGATGGTGCCTATTCCACATAGAGTCTTTGAGAAAAGGTATCCATTGAGAAGACCCTTTATGATCTACCCTTGTAGACATGAAAATCTCTTGGAGGAGATCCTGAAGGAATATGAAGATGAGAGTGAGGCTGGTGACATCACAAGAAATGTGCGTGATGCACTGAGGAGAATGGTCGAAGAGAAGATGCATACATCTTATAGAATCTGATGACAAAGTAAAGAATTGAGTAAACTTTCACATGCGGAATGAAGATTGCACGTGTGAAGAACACGGCAGGAAATGAAAGCCATTTTATAACTGTACAGATGCAGCAACGCAAGTAGACTAAATAATCTTAAAGGCTGGCGATACGTAGTAAATAGACTGCAGGCAGTGCCGCCATTATATAGTATCAGGACATCAGTGTCACATATTTAGTAAGCTCAGACCCGTGAAGAAAGATATATGAGAGGGCTGTTTCATAAGAAGAAAACAGCTGAAGATCAAGGGAAGGCCTCGAATAACTGTCTGGCCTGGTGTCAAAGGATGGAGCAGCCAATAACCGGATATCTATCCTTCAAGAACAGTGAACATGAGAAGCTGAATCAGCCCTTGGTAAGGTGCAACATGAATGCCAAGTTTATTCATTCAAGACAATTAAATGCTGCAAAACATGCCGAAATACGGTCTCCTGTCATGTGAGTCAAGGATGGAAATAGGAGTTGGGCATGCAGACCTGAACTACGATAAGAGTGTGCCTATACTCCCTTTTATTCTTAGGAGCAATGATACTTTGCAAGGACAAGTTCAAAGACAGTCTGGATAGCAGGTGGCATGAGTGATGAGAGATGTGCTAATTAGGTGGGGAGACACGGTCAAGTCCACCCATTGACACCTGGGATACCAGCTTACGTGCTGCTAGTGGGCTGAATGTTCCAGAAGGGTACACGCGTGCCAACCAATTGTAGAAGGCCATATAATGAAGGTCCTTACAGTTTGAGAGCCAATAATATGCTGTGTACGAAATAACTGATGAAGATGACTTGCACTAGGGGTTGGCATAAGTTGTCCACCTGACTGTAGAGACCCAATCACAACCCACCCCTATATAGAAAGTATACTTAGATGTTCCATTTAAACCAACCACAAAACCCCCTAGGTTTTCTTAGTTTGCCACATAGTATGACATCACAAATGACATTTTTGCTATAAAAGTATTCTTTTTTATGAAATGCTTTGAGATAATGCTGTGCGATGTCTGTTGATGTCCGTTGTGACTCCCTGTTTTAGATACTGATTTAAGGGCCTCCCGTGGGTTCAATAAGCTCTAGTCAATTGTCCTCTCGGACAAGCTATGGCAGTCTCCCCCCTCCTTCGTCCTGGGAGATCCCTTAGTCTGTTAACATTAGTGCTGTGTGAGGTGCAAAAGTCATCTGTCTGTTGTGTCTGCTCGTCTGAGCCATCTCCCCGTGTATGTGATCTGAACTCCCATGACACCCGTTTGTCTGTGCCCGATCCCATGGACTGTGATCGGTGTTGCACCCCCCTCTAGTCCCTGCTGTATTTGCCCTTGTTTTCAGACCCCTTGTCCATTTTGCTACAAAAATAATCGGCAAAAATCAGTCTCCTTGGTGTCAAATCTGTGTTGGGTTTCATGCTGAGATCAATGTCTCTCAAGTCACCCCTACTCCTTCCTGCCCAGGTCCCTAGGCCTGCTCCAATTACCTCATTTGCGCTCCTGACCCGAGAGTGTGTGCTGTCCGGTTTTGTCTGTCCTCCTGAAATCTATTCCTTTCCTATCCAGTGCTGCCTGCGTCTTCACTGCTGAGGAATCCATGCGATGAGCAGGAGCTCATCATACGAGGCCCCGACACTGCAGGAGCAGCGGGCCTGGCCACGAAGCCATCCGCGATCAGCTGCTGTGACCCGGTAAGCGCTGCCTCATCGCGCTCATCTTTTCTGGCCATCATAGTTCGAATCTGCTAATTTTCTGATTAAATGCACATAAGTGCTCCGAGTTGCCACATTAAGGTCCCAGGCAACCTGCACCTACCCCGCACCCGCAAGAGCACGCTTTGCCCCATAGCCTGCACTGAGGTACACGAGGTACCCCCTTCCAAGATGGGCGCCGCATTTAGGCTTGGTCCTCTCTGTGCCCTACCAGGCATACAGCAGTAGCCTCGCCTCGCCCGATTGGCTACAGCGACCATAACCCCTGCCATTGGGCGCCGGCAGGTGAAGCCAGCCCTCTCCTCCAAGGCCCACGGGAACAAGGCTGGAGCCTGTTCTCTGCCTGTTTACTGCCGACTCTGCCGTCTGCCAGACCCCCTGGACCACCACATTCACCCGTTAAGGTAACACTGCGCCTACAATATCAACGCTCCGCTGAACCCATAACACATCTGCCCCTCACATATCACATTGGAACTTTATCTCCTTCAGACATTGCATTGTGTTGTGCCCTATGGTCGCCCCAGACCTCTTCTGCATTGTGTTGTGCCCTATGGTCGCCCCAGACCTCATTTGCTTTGTGTTGTGCCCTATGGTCGCCCCAGACCTCATTTGCATTGTGTTGTGCCCTATGGTCGCCCCAGACCACATTTGATTTTGTGTTGTGCCCTATGGTCGCCCCAGACCTCATTTGATTTTGTGTTGTGCCCTATGGTCGCCCCAGACCTCATTTGCATTGTGTTGTGCCCTATGGTCGCCCCAGACCTCTTCTGCATTGTGTTGTGCCCTATGGTCGACCCAGACCTCTTCTGCATTGTGTTATGCCCTATGGTAAACTCCAGACCACACTTGCACTGTGTTGTGCCCTTTGGTAAACTCCTGGCCACATTTGCATTGTGCTGTGCCCTATGGTAAACTCCCGGCCACATTTGCACTGTGCGGTGCCCTATGGTTGCTTCCAGACCACATCTGACTTTGTGTTGTGCCCCGTGATCGCTACCTGTCCATATTTGAACTGCATTGTGCCCACCTTATGTCACCAATGCCCCCTACGCGCCACTGCTCTGCACGTCACCCTAGCCTTAGCATGCTACTCTGCCTTACCGCAATTATGTTCCCCTTCTGTGTCATGCAAAGCTACACACCCTGCACTGGCAATAGCTACATTGCCCATAATAATGGTCTCGTCAGACCTGCCTGCCCAAGACATTACCCTATCACCTGCCCCACACCATTCCTGCCTACCACACCGGCCTTCCTCCCGGTATCACAATCCTCCTCTCCCACCCTTAGCCATGCACATTCTTCTGATTCCCCAACTATTATGCACTCAGCTGCCTCCAAGTGGAACCCCACTGACTCAAGAGTATTATGCCCCACCCTCGACCACAGCATCTCCATAACTGCCAACCCTACTGTCTCTCGAACCATTACCCTCACCCCTACTGATCGAAACACTAGACTGGGTGCCAGAACCCACCATAGATCCAGCAATTGCCCAGCCAAAACACCTAATATGACTAACACCCGTACTGTAACACCTATCAACTCCACCCCCCATACTCCTGAAGGAGCTCTTCTAAATGTTAGATCATTAGTCGCCCACTCCATAGAAGTCGCAGACATTATTCTAACCAACAACCTGGACTTCCTTGCTGTAACCGAAACCTGGTTGCATGATGCTGCAGGACCATCTCTCACCCTAGCCATACCTGATAACTACACCATCCTCAGAGGAGATAGACCCAACGCTCGAGGAGGTGGTGTAGCTATTATTTTTAAGTCCTCGCTTGATATCAGACTAGCCTCCTCTCCGCCACTTAAATCATGTGAGTATCTCAAAGTCAAACTACAAACATCCCCTAAAAGCACTATCACACTGCATTTAATCTACAGACCCCTGGTCCCACCCGGCTCGTTTGAGGAAGACATCACCTCACTAATTGCCGAAAGCTCCAAACCATCAGCACAAATGATTATACTTGGAGACTTCAACCTTGGGTTTAATGACCCTCTCGACACCCCAGCCACCTCCCTGGCCATGGCATTAGAGGAGTATGGCCTCCAACAACTCTGCTCCAAACCGACCCACTCGAAAGGCAGAATCCTTGACTGGATCACCGCCCTTAACTGCAACATTACCTTGAAAGATCCCACACAGCTCATCTGGACCGACCACTACCTCCTCCCATTTCACCTTAATACCAGTAACTTAGCGCATAAAAGACCTATTATTGCACCTGCCTGCGCAACTAGGAAAAAGAGTAACATCACAGCGGAAGCCTAAATACCCTTGGTGATCCCTACTCTGAACGCATTACCAGCCACAACTGACTTGAACCAATTGGTCAACGTCTACAACGATTCCATGGCCAAAACCATCGACATCATTGCCCCACTGAAATTGCGTAAAGGGAAACCTAAATCGCACCTGAATACATGGTACACCCCACAGCTTAAAACTCCGTCAACAAAAAAGTAAACTCGAAGCACTATGGAAATCAGTGCCGTCAGAAAATAACAGAACTAATCTTACAAACATCTCCACTCTCTACAAAAATGAGATCACACGCGCTAAAAGAGAATCTCTCAACTCCAGGATCTCCCAGGCAAGCTCCAGCACTAAGGAGCTCTTTAACATACTAAAGGAACTAGAAAACCCTACTCCTCCCACGGACACTTGCACTAAGGATAAACCCTGGTGCACAGGGATCCAGAATGCCCTCGCTAATAAAATCTCAGGGCTCCAAACTAAAATCGACAACAAACGACGACAACTTACTCCCGCTCCTACCTCCCGTCACACCCCCCCTCCACCTACCGCCACTAGCTCAGGCTTTACCTTCAAAAAGGTATCCATACCGGAGGTACAGAAAATTATAGCATCCCTGAAATCCTCGAACTGCAAGGGGGATAGCTGCCCCGCTCAGATCATAAAAGATGCAGCTAGGGATCTCTCCCCCTTCATCACTAAACTAATAAACCTGTCTTTCTCCAATAACTTGGTCCCTAGTAATCTGAAACAATCCTGGGTCCTACCACTACTAAAAAAAAACCACTCTCGACCCTGACATACCCACGAACTACAGACCCATCACCACCGTCCCATTCTTACTAAAAATTCTTAATAGAGTGGTATATTTACAAATCCAAGATTACCTCGAGACAAATCATTTACTAGGAACTCGCCAATCTGGCTTTCGACCTCAACACGGGACAGAAACAGCCCTTGTTGACCTCAAATGCCAGATAGACGAACTCAAAGATAAAGGTAAGGCTGCCATCCTTCGTCTCCTCGACCTTTCTGCTGCCTTTGACCTGGTCGACCACAAAATCCTGTGCAACCATCTGTCATCGGCAGCACACTTCTCCCACTCTGCGGTCACATGGATCCAATCCTTCCTGGACAATAGGACTATGCGGGTCTTCTCACCCGTAGCAGCGGCTGACCCTATCCCTATTACCTGCGGTGTCCCACAAGGATCTTGTGTCTCACCTACTTTGTACAATATATTTACAAAGCCCCTATTCGACAAGCTGGACAATCTGGGTGTCACCTACATGAACTACGCAGATGACACCCAGATACTCCTCACTCTATCCGGGAACCACAATGCGGACGCCAAATGGATCAATGAAGTCTTCTCCATCATTCAGGCATGGATGGCCACACATGGGCTCTGCCTGAATGATGATAAAACTGAACTGCTTCTGGTCGGCTCACCTAACACCATCCGTAAACTCTGTCCCGGTTACACCAGCTTTACCATCGACGGCAACACCATACCCATCGCCAAAAGTGTAAAAACCCTCGGTTGTCACTTAGACATGAATACCAACCTAGCCAAACAAGTTAATATGACTGCCTCAGCCACTGCCTATACTGTAAATTAATTAGGGCTTGCAGACCATTGATCTCCCCCAACAACTGCCTTACTTTAGCCAGAGCACTCATTCAATCCAAACTGGACTACTGCAATAGCCTCTATGTAGGTGCCAATAAAACAGTAATCAATAAATTGCAAGTCTTACAAAATAACGCACTCCGTGCAGCCCTAAATCTTCCCAGAAGAGAACATATCTCCACCACAAGAATTGCTTGTAAATGGCTCTCCATCCAACAAAAAATAGATTTAAAAACCATATGCCTTACATACAAAGCTCTTAACCACTTAGCCCCACCCTATCTCACTAACAAATTCACATTAAGACAGAACACTAGAACCACTAGATCATCTAACACACTACAACTGACGGTGCCCAAATACTCCCTCAAAAGAGCTGGTGGATCCAGCTTCCCAGTTCTGTCCTCACAACTCTGGAACACCATTCCACTGGATATCAAATCCACACCTACCTTCCAACCCTTCAGAACTAAGGTCATCACCTGGTTACTCAACAAATAACTAACCATGTATGTATGCACACCCAATGTTCAAATGCTTCTTATTGTGTTTGCCTATCACTATCTATGCACTAACTGCCTTCTTGTCAACCTTTTATGCCACACTATTGTTGTACTATTGATCCCTATTGTTGCCTGTAACCTGATGCTCAAAGCGCACATATACCCCTGGGTCAAGAGCGCTATACAAATAAATAAACAAACAAACTGCAATTATTGCTCGCTCATCCTCCTCCTTGCGTGCTCGGTTTCTTGCCAATCTGGCCAACTGCATCTTTCTCTGTTCCCTCTGAGGTAACTTGCGTTTTTCTTGCTCAGCTATCTCTCTCCATCTCTCTGCCTTCTCCAGTTCCCTCTCCCTTTTCTCCCTCATCTCACTTTCCACTCTCTTCCTTTCCTTGAGATCTCTCTCTATTCTTTCTTCCCGCTCACTTTCCAGGTGTTCCTTCTCTTCCTCCCTTCATTGTTCCCCGTCTTCCTGCTCCAGTTTCTCCTCTCTCCTTCTCTCTCTGTCCTCACGCTCTAGTCTCACTTCCCTGTCCTTCTCCCTTCTATCCTCCTCGTCCATTAGTTATTCCCAACCAGTCTTGTCGCTGTACCTCTTCAGGCTTTCTATTGCCTTGGTCACCCCTTCTGCCTCTCCATTTGTCTTCCCTTGAAGCTTTAAAAGTAACTGTGCAGTTATCCATTCATTTGCGCTTATGCCCTCTAACTCTCGCCCCTGAATCACTAACTAGCTGCCCTACACCTTTCGGTTTATGCTGCTTCGTATATGGTGGTCGTTTATATGTCATATTTGAATACCCCTCTTCTGCCCTTAGTTCCCTCATTGGATACATTCCCTGTTCATCTTCTGTATCATCAGATGCTACTCTTGGAGGGGCAGGGAGAGGTGCATAGGGATGAATCCCTTGGCCCGTCACCTCCTACTGGCTTAGCATCCATTGATGCCACACGGCATCCTCCTCTCCCTCCTGAAACATGCACCACAACTCAATTTATGGCCATGTGTTTGGTCAGTTGATTTCCCTTGTAGGTACTCTTTATGTGTGTCCATAGCGATTGCTGCACGTCTTTGGAGAAGCTTCCACAAGGTGGCCATGGTTTGGTTAATTTACCTTTTGTACCTTTGGACCAGTCTATGCTATATTTGCATATGTTTTCCTAATAAGGTGCAAGTGTCTTACACAGGTGCCGAAGGGGCATATTACACCACTGTTGCCTTGATACATCTGAATACCTTTTACCTGTCTTCAAGTCGAGGGCTTCGATAATCCACTGTTTGGGGATAAAAGTCGCAATGCAATGATAGTACTTCCCAGTTTGTATGAGCCTCTCTGGCTCCACAACCTATTAGACCTGCTGCGCCGCGCACCACCCCTCCTTCACAATTGCTGCCTCCTCAGACACACCCACAATCCTGCATGTGCGCCATCCGTGCACTGCCACTGGTTCACCTCGTCTGACAATCCCAAGTTTTTAATACTATGTTACTATACTAGATGATCCAGTTTGGGTAGGCTGGTTTAAAGACTTTGATATACTCTGCCTCCAGATGACAGGGTTAACAGAAGAACTTCAATTAGTGAAGCACTTGCCCGGATACTGGGTTATAATTCTACCAGACAAAAGTGAGGGCTCTAGCCACCCACGCAAGCGCTTGGCCACCTTGGTATGCCGTTCTGGCAAATGGGCATCGGTACACATTCCCTCACCAACAGAACAACTTCTCTGGATATCTATTACACATAGCAGTGGGGGGAACCTTTATCTACACCCAAAGGAGGAATTAAAGAATATGTTATCCCCTAGTGGATGGATGTCAGACCATCTATTAAGGTAAGGTGACTGTAGTATATTTATTCTGGGTGAATTTAATGCTAGACTGTAAATCTCAGGGGTATCCCCTGATAGGCTGCTGCTCGAAGCAGCCTGTGGAATCCTGAGGCACTATAAGAATTTGACATATGGGTATTCATGGGGTGCTCGGTTAGATGCCTTTTTAAATGTGACTATGATGGTCGAATTGAATGGGAGGATACAGGGCGATGATCCTCCGAGATCTACATTTAGCCATGACGGGAGTAACTCACTGCCAGACTATGGGCTGGTTAATTGTTATTCTTTCGGGCGTGTGAAAAGCTTTGAGGTTAGTCCACATCCAGAGAGCGATCATGACCCATTAATCATTGAATGGACTGGGGTGCCATTAGCCACTCGATGAAAGTGCTCGACAACAACTAGGGATAAGCTATCCATTGTTCACTATCCAGAAAAGTTATCTAAAGAAAGGGTGGCTGAAATTTTGGAGAGCCTACGCCCCACAAGGGATGTATTTCTGGAACAATCATTGGAGGTTGACCCTGATGCCTCTGTAAAGCTAAGTCTGAGATTGCTGTCCTCTATGGATTGGCTGTGTCAGCACCCTACTACCATATACCAAGGGAAAGGCTGAAATGAAAAACCAGGGGCTCCTGCTGATTCTCAGTGGTTTGGTGCAGAATGCGGTAGGTTTAAGTTTGATTTATGGGTTAACACAAGAGCCAATAACATCACAGCAGGTACTAGGCATGCAGCCAAGAGAGAGTATAGGAATCTTTTGAGCCAAAAGAGGGAATTATTATACGAATCCCAATGGGAAAAACTAGAAGCCACCATATATGAAAAGACACATAGGGTTTTGTGAATTTGGTATCATGTGGTTTTCGCAAGGGTTTGCTTGATTCATTTTGCCTTATATGATCTGAGGGGTGGACAGACCACTTTAGGTCTATCATGTTTGATGAGGATGCAAATCCTTTTTTACTGTTGAAGCCTAAAATAGACCTCCCTTTTTCATTAGAAGAAGTGGAGAAGGCTATTTTAAAGCAGGTAAGGCTCCTTGTCCGGATAATATTAGACCGGAAATATATAGGTGGTTCCCGGACTGGTGGGCGCCAGTTTTATTAAAACTATTCAATGCGATTGACGCCTCTGGGATGATACCTTCTACTTGGCCTCTGAGCTTAATAAAAAACAATTTAAAAAAAAGGCTAGAGACTAGATCCTCACTGCTATCGCCCTATTTCACTATTGGACTGCTGCTCAAAAATGTATACTAGCTGCACTTTGAGTAAGCTAGAGGAATGGGCGGGGGAAAATAAGATGCTCCCCATTTATCAGGCTGGATTCATGAAAGGGTTTTCAACAACGGACCATGTATTTGTACTTTCAATAATTTTAGGAGTTGTCCACGTTGCCTTCTCGAACTAGCAAAGGCCTTCGATTCTATTGAACCACCTTTATTGTGGGCCAAACTTAATAGACTGGATGTCCCCCCTCCATTACTACAATTGATCGCTCATCTATATTCAGACACCAGGCTCCTGTTAGAAGCCACTCCACCGTAGGCTTTGCTAATGAGTTTCCTACGAATAAAGGAGTGCAACAGGCTTGTCCACTTGTCCTCTTATATTATCTTTTTATCTAATTTATTGCCACCCACAACTGGGTCAGATTCTTTTCCCCCTAGCTTGAATGTGGTGACTTATCCCTCACTACTATATGCAGTTAATGCGGTCGTTCTAGATCTGACTCTTAAGAGGTTGGGTAGTAGCCAGGCCAATGCATCTAAGTATTTAAAAAACAATGGTCTAAAATGGAATTTAAATAAACTAATATTGTTTTTGGTTCAAAACATGAAAATAAATATAACTGGTGCATAGACGGGACTAAGCTAAGCATAATGGACTCATATTCCTATGTCAGCATCATGTTTATAAGAATTTGTCAATGGTCAGCGCATTTATCAATTGTGGAGAAACGCCTAAGGACTACTTTATGCAGTTTTAGGCAATCTTACCATGATTTTGGCAACTTCCGCTTTGATAAATGCATTCAAGCCCTTGAGGCTGAGATTTAGGGGGTGATTCATGGAATTATGTGCGCCGAAAAACGGGTTTTCTGCGCCATTCTGCCCGCAAATCCCTGTTTCACAAATGGGTATTTGCGAGCAGAATGGCGCACAAAGCCCGTTTTTCGGCACACATAAATCCATGAATCAGCCCCTTATTCTGCCACATTATATAGAAGTGAGCTGTGGGGAAAGGCAAGCTGCACTTCATTGGGCCAAGTACTCAGCATCTACTGAAGGAAATTGATAGTGGTGACCCCTCGCACTCTGGGAATTCCCCTAGCATTAGAGTTGGGGGTACCAAGTATTGGGGTACATAACCAGAAAAGCTCAGTTACATTTAAAAATGCATGTTCCTATGCAGACTGCCGAGATCAAATGTTTTATTTATGTCATTTATTGCTCATTCAGCCATTCTTCTGTGAAAACATTGCTTTGAATTTGTTACCCAAATGAGGGCTCTTTGAACAAATGTTATGTTATTTTCATCATTTCAGGAAAACAAAGAGAACAGCACAGATTCAGAAATATAGTAATGCTATTTGATGAACACTGTCTTATTTTGAAGCGATTCATTGCTCAAAGTAGTGCTATAAGCCAGATACAGGAGACGGACACATGGACATGTTTAAACAGGATGCATTGCCCCTTCTCTAAGCCTTACCGCTAAGATAAGTTCACTATTCCAGAAAACACCAAATGGGTGCTCGACAGGATGTCCAGAAAATAAACTCAGTCCACTGTCAAACCTATGCCAACTTAATATCTGCCCTACGAGTAAAAAAAGAAAGACCATCTAAGTGTTCACTTAAAATATTATTAATCTCCTCCGAAATTGGTGGTGGCTGGTTTTCTAACCCCCGCCAAAGAGTTCTCAAAAGTATTTTCCAGCTCTGGTCATGGTGGTTCCAATAGTCAAACTAACACAAATTATATTTGTCTGTATCTTTGAATCCTAACCACCTAAATGTGAAAAAAATAATGAAAAAAGCTGAGGAGTATGCCATATATCCCAGGCATATCTATTGTGGTAGTGTGTGTAAGAAGTGGGGTATCGCTCCTGGTGAGTTGAATCGGTGCATAATCACCGAGCACCAATTGCTTATGAAAGCTAGAAAGAGAAACTATGTGCTGTCAACAAATAGCATGGACAAACTAAGCTCATTGGGGTTTTTAAGGCAGGTTCGTAGGACGTATTTTGACAACTTTGCTCTTGAGTGTTGTCCATTCACCGACCCGGAGATGATTCATTGCTATGATTCACCTCAATGTTTCCCTTTGAGGGCATGAATGAAATTGCTTTTTCATTCTAAACTTCATACATGTGGTAGTGGCACTGAGGAGGATTTAATAAATGTTTTATTCTTCTGTCAAAATTTTCAGGATTTGTGACGTTTATGGCTGAAAAAAACATTTTAAGGCTAATAACATCAGGCATGTTGCAGAGGCTATGAAATTTGTTCTGTCATGCGTTGATGTGTATTTTACGAATGACCTATGTAAATATGCTGTTGAGGCTTTTAAATGTTTGGCGAGAGTATTGTAACTGTTTTAAAATATGATGAGTTTGTATGAAGTGTTATTAACTCTTAATGATGAAAACCGAAATAAAGTATATTACTTACTTACTTACTAATTTCTCATCATTGCGGCATGTTTTTCAGATTAGCTGAAGAATTACCAGCCAAATGAGCTAATCTGGGCTCACCACAACCTAGAAAGTTTTGATTTATTAAAACAAATTTGTTGTGATGAACCTTGTTGGTGAACAAATTACTCATGTTCTTTTGGAAGAATTATTCTTTATTTATGTGTGCAGATGTCACACTTCACACGAGAGTTAATCATGCAGACCGCGCATCTAATGTAGGACTGGGAGCCATCATCTCACAGTTGCATGATGGCCAAGAACATCTGGACCTGTATACCAGCAGGAAGCTGTTCACTTGTGAACATCACATTGAAACTCTGGATTGGAGGCCATGGCTATTAAATGAGATATTAACAGTCTGCTGTACTACCTGGCAGACCGATAATTCCACCTTATTACCGATCACTCCCCCTAACATGGATGTGTTTGAGGAAGAATTCCAATGCCAGGTTAATGAGGTGTTCTTAGACCTTCTGCCATTTTGTATCAGTGTGGAATAAGAAATTGTAGACTTTATTAGTCAACATACCATAGGTTGACTAAAGGAGCGCTGCAATTCAACAATAGGTGTATGCTACACATCCAGGGAATTTGTCCCTTCTCCCCAGGGGGGGGGAACAACCCTTTTTGACACTAGGGAGTTGCGACCACTACACAATACCTTCCTTAGGGGACAGGGCAAGCAGTATCCCACTGGGGCTGAACCCCCCCAACCTTTGGGGACAAGGAATGCCCAAGTAAGGATTGGCTTTCACCTCCCCTCATTGCAAAGTCTCATTGCATTTATGGGTTATATGGGAACTGAACAGGGTTATTAGGTACATGGCCCCTTTAAGGTAGATGGCTCGGTTTCTGATCTGTATGGTTTCTGATCTGTATGTGTTAACACCCTTTTTTGTGAGAATGAGGATCAATGGAATCGTCCTCTCTAGTCCAAGGAGGGTCCTTAATAAACCTGTCAAGCAAGAGAACGAGAGAGCATTGGCCTGAGAGCGGGAAACACAGATTGTGCTGCAGCACAGAGGAGAAAGTCCATCCTTTTCCAGATTAGCCGAACCAGAAAGTTACGCACCTGTCATGGTGAGTGAGCATCCCAGGAAACATTTGCAACACTTCCGCTTTGACGAGGACAGAAGGCCGGACGAGACCGGGGCTGCTGAAAAAGGATGCAGCATTAAGCAACCCGAGACCTATCACCGAGCTCTTCCTGCTCTGCCGAATGGAAGAACCTGAGCATTGAATCCAACCATGCAGTCCAAAGCCAGGACAAGTATGCATATCTGTGTTGGCCAGAGAGACCATCTCTCTAACCAAGCACCACCACTGGAAAGAAGGTATGTTGCATTACACGAGTGGCAGGCGGAGGGTGGTGAGGCCACACCATAGTCCACACCCGACTGATAAACAGAAGACCCAGGAGGTAATGAGAGAAAGCACAACCAAGGCAGGGCTGGGCAGACCCCAGAAGGGGTTGATAGAAGCTGTAATGAAAGCAGGACTGAGCAGGCTCATAACCCCTGCTGGGTTGATAACCAGAACATCTCCGGAGGAGATGAGAGATAATGCAACCAAAGTAGGGCTGAGCAGGCCAGTAGTCTACACCTGGCTCAGCAACTGACGATCCCAGAATGATGTGAAAGAAACTGCAATGAAAGCAGGGCTAAACAGTCCCATAACCCACACCAGGATGAGAATCAAAAGACCCCAGACGGGGGTGAGAGAAATCACAACTAAAGCAAGATCCAAAGTGGCTCTAAGCAAGCCTGTAGCATAACCGAGGATGAAAGTGGAGCTATCCAATCAGGAATAGGATGTAAGCTGTGTTGTGTTATGATACATATCAGAAGAACATGTTATGCTCATTGCATCCCTGGGCAGGGGGTGCACAAGGAACTGCCCGGACTAGCTGCTAAAGAAACGGTTTAGCTTGAAGGACTTCAAGAGACACTTTTAGTTTGACTATTGGAACCACCATGTCCAGAGCTGGAAAATACTTTTGAGAACTCTTTGGTGGGGGTTAGGAAACCAGCCACCACCGATTTAGTAGGAGATTAATAATATTTTAAGTGAACACTTAGATGGTCTTTCTTTTTGTACTGGTAGGGCAGATATTAAGTTGGTATAGGTTTGACAGTGGACTGAGTTTATTTTCTGGACATCCTGTCGAGCACCCATTTGGTGTTTTCTGGAATAGTGAACTTATCTTAGCGGTAAGGCTTAGAGAAAGGGCAATGCATCCTGTTTAAACATGTCCATGTGTCCGTCTCCTGTATCTGGTTTATAGCACTACTTTGAGCAATGAATCGCTTCAAAATAAGACAGTGTTCATCAAATAGCATTACTATATTTCTGAATCTGTGCCATTCTCTTTGTTTTCCTGAAATGATGAAAATAACATAACATTTATTCAAAGAGCCCTCATTTGGGTAACAAATTCAAAGCAATGTTTTCACAGAAGGATGGCTGAATGAGCAATAAATGACATAAATAAAACATTTGCTCTCGGCAGTCTGCATAGAAACATGTAACTGAGCTTTTCTGGTTATGTAAACACATTCCATATTTCATTTGCTGCAGCCACACGTGTTTACTTCACCAGTATCAAATGCAATTGGAACGATTTAGAGCCTGATTCGTGGAATTTTATGCACGCTTCAAAGTGACTTTGGACTGCTGAAAAGTGACTTTGCACTGACTTTGCACGTTGCACAGTTCCATGAATCAGGGTTTGTGTCGGCAGTGCAAAGTCACTTTGAACCGTGCAAAACAATCCATGAATAGGGCCCTATATATGCATCTATGTATGATGGCTGTTTTTGGGATTTATAGACATCAAGCTGAATATGTTCCACCTCACACATGTGAATATGTACTGGGTCGGACTGGGACAAGAAATATGCCTGGTTACCCAATAAAAAAGTGCCCCACCCCTCCCCTCAAAAAAATTTGCCCCACCCCTTGCCTCACTACCCTTGACCTCTGATGACATCACCGGAAGTGATGTTATGTGACCCCACCCCAAAGTGACATCCCGGGAAGCAATGAAACACAACCTTTCACCCTTCGAGAAAACAGGAAGTGGCATCAAATAGCATTTTTCCTAAGTACACTAAATTACTGTGAATCCAAGCAGATGTCCAAGGCCAAATGATAATATGTTATTGTATAGCACTTAAGCTCTTTGTTATAGAACAAATATGCATACAATATCACCCAACCTGTTTTGGTACTCATTTATCGACCTAAGACGGATGAAAGGCTTTTTGAAAAAGAAAAAAAAATGAAAAAGAAGTATTTTTTAAAACATTTTTTTTCTTCTCCAAACTTTCTTCAGGCATGGCCAGAAACCGGCCCCCAACCCCTAAGGACAATTTTGGCCCGGCCGCAGGCCGAAAGTCAGAGGAGCCAATCTGACCCTGAATATGTATATGTCTATATGGCTGTTACAACTTGGCAACGTTTATGGCATGAATGCACATACACCCCGTAACTTGCCTTTGGAATATTAAGCTGTACAATGTATATTTATACAGTATATGCCAATACAACATCATTGTATACCCACTGCTGTTGTCCCGTGCAAGTATTTTGCAGCAAAAACCAAATACCTAACTGAGAGGTTCTGGTTAGTTGGTAAACGGTCTGCACATCATCATTTATACTTCTGCAGTGTCACAGAGGTGTTGCTGGGGTGGTGGGGGGTAGGCTGAGGGGGCTATAGACCCAGGTCTTTTGGTTGCAGCCCCAGATAGAATCTCAGGTGCTACAACTAAAAGGCTAGCTAGCCCCGAGTCCCAACAGTCCCGGCATTAGCTCAGCCCCAGACCTTTTCCAATCATACATAGAAGCTAACTCCATACTAGGCAAAAGGCAATCTGGCTTCCGTGTAGGGCATGGAACAGAATCCGCCTTATTAGACCTAAAAAATAAAATCTCACAGATCATGGACAAAAGCAAACCTTTCCTGCTCCTCCTTTTCGATCTATCAGCAGCCTTTGACCTGGTAGATCACCAAACGCTTACCACCCACCTCACTCATGCAGCCCATTTCTCTAAACAAGCAGCATCCTGGATCACATCCTTCCTTGAAGGAAGAGCCATGAAGGTTTACTCCGACACAGCAAATGCAGATCTTACCACTATAAACTGTGGTGTCCCCCAAGGATCATGTACAGCCCCTACCCTCTATAACCTCTTCACAAAACCCCTCTTCAACCTACTTGACTCCATGGGTGTTGTATATACCAACCATGCAGACAACACTCAAGTACTTATACCTCTATCTGGACTCTATCACCAAGACGCCTCGATCCTTCACAACATCTATGCTACTATCCAAGCATGGATAGCAATCAATGGCCTCTGTCTTAACGGGGAGAAGACTGAAATTCTCATCCTTGGGCAGAAAAACACAATAACGAAACAAAGCCCCCAATATGCCAACTTCAACATAGACAACTCAACCATCTCTGTATCATCCTCTGTCAAGACTCTAGGTGTTCACATTGAGGGAAATCTATCGATGAACAAACAAGTCAGCGCCATAGCCTCTGCATCAGCATTCAGCACCAAACTCATCAATGCCATTAAACCCGACCTATTCGCCCCCAACCGCCTGGCGATAGCTAGAGCAACTATTGGCGGTAAACTCGATTATTGCAAGGCTTTCTTAGCTGGCACTTCCGCCAAGAACATTCACAGACTACAAACCGCACAAAACAATTCCCTAAGAGCCGCTATGAGCATCCCTACAAGAGACCATATATCCCATGCCAGACGTGCAGCACGGTGGCTACAAGTCAAAGACCGCATTACTCTGAAAATCCTCACCATCACACACAGATGCATCAACAACACTGATCCCACATACCTATCTGAAGCAACATCAAGGACCACTTCCACTCGCCCCACCAGAGCTCAGTACACCAACCAGCTACACATGCCACGCATCAAGAGAGCCACAGCTGGAGGTCTAGGCTTCTCCTATATTGCACCAAAACTTTGGAACTCACTCCCTGCCACCCTTAGAGCTGAAACTTCCATCTTTGTCTTCCGCAACAACCTCAAGGCCACTTTCCTCAACTAGCACTGCAACTTCCTCCTCTACCCCTGTCATATATATTGTAATATAAACACAAATGTATTATAACTATATTATAACCTTTTATATACACTGTATCCCTGCTCAAACTGCTCATTATGTAACAAATGCATGCCTCCTGACTATGTAACTAAGCTTTGTACTGTAGCAAGTGCCATGATGTCCTCGGGCTGTTGTGCGCTATATAAACACAAATAAAACAAAACAAAAACAAACAAACCCCTGAGTGTCATCTCCATTTTTGAGCTTTTTCTCCACGTCCAAATGTACTACCAAGCTGACCTAAGGATGTGGACTCCCTGGACAGTGGGTATGACATGCTCTTGCTTGAGATAACAGGTCAATACATGCTTCTGTAAAGGACACAATGGGCAATGTGTTTGTGGTTATTTGGCAGCCACATACCCTACTTCATTTTCTGGAAGACCCTCTTCTGCAGAAATACTGCTCCCATGTACGGGGTCCGGGATCCCTATGATGATCTACTGATCTGCTTGCATGCTGCCTTTGACAAGCATCATACATGAAGAGAAATGCTCTCTAGCTGATTAGCTCTTTGATTGTGATATATGGCAGTCCATTATCCATCATGACATCCCTAGAAGACTCTTTCTCTCACTTTTGACCATGCAAAATCTGACACAAGTACTCACTCCTGCAAATAATTTCCCATGGCATCCCAGAGGAGATCATGCCTCATTCGAAAGATCTACCAAAAAGCACAGGGGTACGACAGTGGAACTGAAATATTGGCATAATGTGTCCAGAATACCAGGGTCAATTGTGCACTGGACAGTGGGGACGCAGCTCTGATGCCGACTGGTTGTTTGGAGTAAGGAAAAAGAGTGTGTACTGGCAGTGGTTCTCTGAGTAGAACAATGGGTAAAGACATCGATCATGCTCATGGTGTCAACATTGCTGACACCGGCCCCCACCCTGATAGGGTGTGCAGACTTGATTGAGATCTGAGAACTCCATATGTAGACAACATATCAGCGGGTGTTCGATGCATATGGTGATGTCATGAGGGCACGAGGAACTGTCAGGAGAAGTTGACAGATCCCTGGTGAGCCAGAAAGCCTCTTAAGTAACTTTTCTGTCAGACAGGGGAGTTTAAGAGATGTATTACACAAGCCGAGGAGAAGGCAGAGTACGACAGGGCAGAACAATCACATGCACAACACAAAATCAGGGTTGATATGGCACAGATAAGAAAAACAATGGCTACCAACTGTAAGGAACACATTGTATCAACAGTAAGACAGGCACAAGTGACCACAGTTCAACGGTGTTCATTGAACTTCAAAAAGGGTTTGAAAAACGCCTCTCTAATCCTAAATCTAAAGATGGGAGCAAGCTATGACCATCAAATAATAGTGACGCAGTCCTAGTCGTGTCTTGTCAAAACAAAAGGGCCTATACTAAAAATAAACTATTGTCAATCCTTACCTCTAAATACAAATAGTGTGGGAAACAATGTTATGAAAAAGAAAGAAGTGTTCAAGAAATATTATGTCAGGATAGTCAGGCTGTTGGCCTCCCTGTCCCACGTTTTTGGCACGGGACAAGGCAGCACAATCGAGTTTAGCACATTCTCTGGGTTCTCTAGCACAAGCAGTTTAAACATCAGCATCAGGGACTTCTGTGCCCAAGTCTCTTTGGCTTTCAAAATCTCTTATTTCAGAGGGCCTGATGCGACAAACAAACAATACGTTCTTTTCCTCTCAGGATTTCACACATGCTCAATTTCTCAGTCGATTCACTGTTCACCTCGGATCCCACTCAGCCCAGCTCAGATCCCCTTTAACATAATGCTCGTATGATTTTCATGTATCCAGTTTCCTGGGTGATTCACGGTTCACACGCATCCCCCTCAGCCGGGCTCAGATCCATTTTAACCCAATGTTCAATAAGTCTACCTCTGCCGGGCTTGGAGCAATTTTATTCACTCTACCACAAACTTGCTTTATCTCAAAGCTTTCAATTGATCTCCCCCATTGGGTTCGGAACAATTTTATCCACTTTGTCATCAACTTTCTTGGCAGTATCGACATCAAAGACTTTCGATTGTTTACAGGATTTTGATTGCCCTGTTGCAGGACCACTTCGATGCACAGCTCTTTGACACTCTTTCACGTATGTCAAATATCAGTTGGATACCTTACTGAGACTTTGAATGAGCATGCACACAGTGCCGGACCACTTTGTCAAAGATATTGTATCTTGGTTTCAAAGTTCAATCTCTCATTTGTTGTTCTATGTTACTCATGTTGGTTATCACATGTGTTTCATACACTGTTCACTTCAGCTCTCACCATATACTATTGCTGCTTGCAACCTTGGCTTCAACTCAGACTGGTATGGTTTCGGTCTCCCCAACTCACAGGCTGTGTCGATTTCACTGGCACTTCTTTGTTGTAGGAGCCAAGGATGCTACCACGGCAGCTGGTGATTCTCCCCACCTTGATTATCGATGCAGGAGGGCCCCGGGTACCACCGACACACAATACAGGATTGTTGAGCATGGTTTCCTGGTACACGTTCTATTTTTGAGGTTTCGTGAAAGTAATGGTTCCTTGTTGTAAATGTCAAGGGCACTTCCTTCCTTGTGATCCCCTTCTGTTTCACTGTATTTCTCCTTGCGGTAAACTGGCATCTTGGAACTGCTGTTTCCACATGTACTTTTCCTCACTCAGTAATTGCCTGACCCTGCCTGACCATTATATTGGGACATGTCTGGTATATGGCTCGGGTGTTAGTCCGTTTTCTCTCATAGCGAGCTGTCTGTGAGAAAGTGTTTGTGTTGTGAAGGGGGGTTTGAGTTACTAAGTATACTAACTGGTGGGATGGGATAAAGGTGTTACAGGGAAGCAGATACCACATCTCACCATCCGGTGTCCCACTCCAACTCTCCAAATACCCCTCACCTAGGTGATCCTGCCACACTGGTTCATTCCCAGGAACTGGATCCAAAAAAGATGGCCATGTCCTGGCCTCCTGGATGACAGATCTCCAGGGACTAGTGGGTGAGCCACCTTCAGGTTTCTCACATGACACGCTGGTGATGTCCAGCCACCTTGTCCATACAGAGAGAACATATGTCTATGTTACTGGATGTGAGGAACCTATTGTATTTCCATATATATAACACTAAAAATATGGCTCTTTCAACAATACCTTCCGAACAAATAAAAATCCCTCTCCCTCCACCAACAGTAATGTGCTACTACATAAAGCTTCAAGCCAAATTCTGTCACCCTCCTGGTGTAAAGCGCTCTGCTGCTCTTGAGCTTGGTTTGCGCTATAAGCAATAAAATATAAATAAACAAAGTGCATGAATGTAGCTAAATTTAGGTGCCATTCATAGCCAATACATGAGGAGAGCTTGTCATTTGTAGCATCACTTAGGGCATCACATATGTTACCCTAATTAGAGAGAGGGTCATGGTGCACATGCCACTGGTCTCAACATCCAGCATAGACAAACCTGTAATAAATCAACCTCTGTCCAATTAGGTACATGATTCTCCATGCTTATCTCAAAGACCTGCATAGATTTACTCTTCCCTGGAGAAAGTTACTGGGATGTGCTCCCCATCCTTAAGATCCTCAGAATCACACTTGTTTTTAGACTGGAGGGCACTAGTTGCCGCTGGCTCTCACTGGTGCAGTGCTGCCAACTGCCTGTCCAAGGCAGAGGTGAGCTCTGTTCCCTCTCCATCCCCAGGGAATATTGTTGGTGAACCTACTGCTGGAACAATACCTGAATCACTGCAATTCACACTTCTGCCCATGGCTTCATTGTGGCAAAGGACCCCTGAAAGTGTGCACCAGCCTCCCTTGCTTTGCGAGCCTGAGAACAAGCACTATAATTTGTCCCATAGGAACCTGAGAGGGACTCTCAGCACCCGAGAGCCAAGACAGACAAGATTCTTGCAGTTCCCACCGTTGAAGCACTGTGAACACTGATTTGAGCCTGTTTACCTGCATCAAGCTAACAGAACCTGCCAGAACTTCCTTTGGAATGCCCCAAGCTCTTTGAACTTGAACTGAACATAACCTATTTGCAGCGATACCATGCCAGCAGACCATGGAGTTGCCATGGCTCTAACTACTCACTCATTGTTGCCTCTGCCACCTTTGAACCGCTGCTCGGCCTGCCAGCATCTTCGCTGCCTATCATCCTCACCAGTCGAACCAACCCTGGTGGATCAACAAGTTCTGAACATCAGATGCGGCATAAACCACTCAAAACGAACTGTACATCGAAGCTCCAGCATCATCAACTCGTACTCAACCGTCAAGCATCCAGTGTAGCCTTCACAATCCACAGCCCCTCCACTGCTTCATCGAACTGATCCATAGAACAGTTCATCTAGTCACCAGTCTAATCAACCTTTGAACTAACCCCGGTGGCCCTCACAATCTGTCCTTCTTCAAGCATAGCCTTCAAACCACAGCAATCTCCTGTTTGACCCCTGCGCGACACTGCTACTCGTCTTCAATAATGGGACCACCACAATCAAACTGCCTCAAATAGCACCAAACATCCTGGTTTGCCATTATTGAACCTCCAAGAAGGTGCTGTTGACACATAGCTGCGACCCTGATCCTTTTTGTACACTAGGAACTGGGTTAGGTCACTTGTGAACTTTATTCTTCAAGGCATGTCTTTTGAAAAAACCATGACATATCAATTTTCACCCCCTGTATTCTTTCCCAGAGTGTTTCATTCTCTCTTTCTTGCATATTGTTTTTTATTAATATTAACGTGTTACATAGTTATGCAATACAGACAACTTTTCAACACGCAAAAGAAAGAAAAATGGAAAAAGGCACAGTCCTAAAATAAAAAGTCCCTTTAATGCCTTACCGACAAAATCATGCATTCACCGATTCATTCCCACCCCCATTCAATACACATAAAGGTCATTCAGTATTTAAATCAACTTCTTCCTGATAATTATGAAAAAAAGAATACAGGGTTTGTTGTTGCCATTCATGAGCAGCATCCACGTCCACTCATATACACCATCATGAATTCGGGCAGCCAGTCAGGCCATGGTCCTTAATGTCACTACTGCTTAACAGTTCATTAAAAGATGTTTGGCTGTTTCAAGCACAAGTTCCCCACAGAGCCTACAGTGATGAAGGATCCACAAAGTGTTAGACCAGGCTCCGATTACTTCGAGAGTCTCAACTGCATTAATTTTAATCCTCAAATAATCCCACACCAAGGTATTACCCATGAACTGATGTATGTATTCAGGGAATCGTTCCCGTAGGAGGATATAATCATAAAACAAGGGACAGTTACTCTTCCCAGTCCGCTTTGCAATCTGCTGGTCATGATAACTTCGAAAGATAGTGGATTTCATTGTAGATTTATGACTATGATTGCTGGAGCTCTGGGGGCGAGCTGATGCCATAGTATGCCATCGGTCCGTTGTCTCAGTGATATTAAGCGTCTTAATATTTGGCATAAGACTTGCCTTTGACTGTCTTGCCTCGACGATGTAATAGTTCAAGGAGCCACTTTGGGCATTGACCAGTTTCCGATCTATATTAACACATGACAACTGAAATCTCGCCTCACATGGATCCAAATGAAATTTGAGGCGGACCCGTGCTGGCAGTCGAAACAATTTCTTCAATATCTTAGACTCTAGATTGTTTAAATCATGTATATTAACAAATGCCCAGTTTTCGGCTCCATAAATGAGGGTCAGAAGAATCTTTGCTATTTATAGTTGGACCAGTAATCCCAAGGGGTACCCACCTCCTCTACGGGCCACTTTAGCCACACCACAGATAATCCGGGAGCATTTTCACTCAATAAAGACAATGTGTCGGGTATCCAATAATTTGTCTTTGACCACCTCCAGTTTCTTACCATCCAGCCACCAGTTTAGAGAATGAACCTTACCATGAGATGGGGTAAAAACCATAACCTTGGTTTTATTGATGTTGATAGTCGAGGAATCGATATAAAAAAGAAAATGTCATTCAATGCTGCCTTAAGCCCAACAGGGGTGAGGTCTAATAGGACTATGTTGTCCGCATACCCCATCCACTATAGCAAGCAGTTCCCCAATTTCGAAGGTATGGAAATAGGGTTGCTCACAGTCATTCCCATGTCTGCCAGGTATAGATTGTAAAGCGGGGGTGCAAGAATGAACTCTTGTTTAAGTCTCTGGTGGGTTGGAATCCAAGGAGACGTCCTGCCAGATTTGTCAAGCCGGACTTTAACTCTAGTCCTGTCGTGGACAGCAATTATCATAGTGAGAAGCCCAGCAGGGATGTTCCAATTGGCAAGTTTATTCCAAAGCCTGGTCCTATTGACTGAGTCGAACGCTGCCCTGTTGTCAATAAATGCTACATACATTGTCCTCCGGTGGATACTCCAGGCCTGTTGAATAGTCATTGTTAAGGCAAGACAGTTGATAGTCATACTCCAGTCTTTCTGGAAACCTGTCTGATAAAATTGAATGGGGCTAGCACTTGGGGCTAGCACTTTCAGCCCAATTCCAAAGTTCATCTAGTAGGAAGCGAGGGAAGATTTTTGACGAAGCAGCCAACATCGCTAACAAGCAATAATTGCTGCGGTCACAATGGCTGCCCTTTTTCCAAATGGGCAGAAGAATACTGTCACACCACAACGAGGGGACTGGCTGGGCTTCTCCAATCCAGTGGAAGAGCCAGTTAAAGACACTAGCCCAGTGAGTGGGGTCAGATTTAATCAAAGAACTACATATACCATCGGGGCCCGGTGCTCTAGATGATTTGCTTCTTCCGATCAACTTCAAGATATTGGCGGCGCCTTTAGAGTATACCCAGTTATCCAATGAGGGGAGTGGAAAAGAGGCCACTGTATCTACCCGCCTCAAGGATCCAGTGATATATTTTACCCACACTGACTCTGAGACGCCAATAACATCTCGGGTCACTAGGGAATCACCCTCTATGCTCTTCCAAAACTGGTGAATGTCACTTTTTTAGGGTGAAGCACAGCAAGTATCGGCAGTGTAGGCACTCTAGTTCACACCTACGATGCCTCAGCCATTTGTGATAATTACTTTTGGTCTGGCTGACCCATATCGCAAGTTCAAGAGGATTCAACGCCATTTGTGCATGATCCCAAAGAGTGGAATGCAATTATTTCCTCTTCTTGACAATTAATTTGTCAAACAAGTGTTTATGGGGTCTCCCTGCAGTCACGCGGGCATTATTATTTCTTTTGACAAAGATCTTAGAGATAAATGCCCGAATGACGTCACCAAAATCCTTATTGGCAAAAACCATGCAGAAACTGGAAGTTTCAAGCAGCCTTTCTTCACTCCTCCAAGTGTAGGAAGTCAATACCAGCTGCGTAGGGACCGCGCCTGCCAACAGCCTTCGGTTGTTACGAGAAACACAATTCAGATTAGAGTTAACTCTCAGCTCCCCATCGAGTTCAAACGGCAGTAGCCATAAAGCAATTCATGCTGACCAGGAGGGGTAAATGATCGCTCCCTAATTTGTGTATCACACCCATGTCGTTTACTAGCGCATCGAAATTATCCACAAAAGCATAAAGCAGATTACTACAGGATTTTTGTTTAAACAGGTGTTAATCCGATGGCATTAATCATTTTACATCCAAAGGATTAGAGGATATTTGCCAGCTCGAAGCCCCTCTTACAAAAAAGAGAAAGCAAGTATTCGTCCGACAAGTTGGACGAAGAACAAACATCTGGATCTGAAGGAGCCAGTTCCATTGGTATCCTAGAATTGAAGTCCCCACAAATGATGCACGGGAGCCGTCCATGTTGGAAATTGAGCAATACCTCCATTTCAGACATTACCAGCTCATGTGGAAGCCTGTAAGGAGGATCATAGATATTCACCAAAATAAGGTCTTTGGAGGTCCCTCCTACAGAACCAGAAGGGAAAGAAATCTTTCTTGCTAGTAAAATGGGGGAGTATAAAGCTATTTCCACTGTGGATATGGGATTCTCGGCAGCTAGCAACAAACCTCCCCTGGGGTGGCCCTGTGGGGCCTGAGCAGCCGGCTTATGAAGAACCTACCATGCAGCAATGGCCAGCTCATGGACAAGCCAGGACCCATGAAGGGCCACCACCGAGTAATCATCGATCTGCTCAATCAGGTTGCCATCCTCGAATAAATGATGGTGTCCTCGGGTGTCCCAACTGGTAAGCCGGGTATCAGGCACCATACCAGGGGCTTAAAGGCCAGTCCCCCGTGCCGAGCCACAAGCTTGGTCAGCCTAGACTAATGGGATTTTTCCCCCCTAGCTAAGGTCCCTAGTCCACGCTCCACTTGGCAGGCTTGGAGCGACAAGTCGTTTGTTGCCGCCTTAGTCAGTTACTGTTAGGAAAGATTCCCATTTATGTGTAATTTTCCCTCCAGTTGTGTACCCCCCAACTGTTTGCTGATGTCTGAACACCATAGTCTGACTTTACCAGAGAAGCACAGCCTTCTGCTTCACTCTCCTGGGCTTTTCGCTCAATTTATATGGGGAAACTGACATGCCCTTAAAGACAGTCAGTACTGGGAGACTTTGTTTCCCTTAGTTCTTGTCCATGTTGCAACTTTTCTGCAATATGTAACAAGTGTACAATGTACCTTACAGTACAGTGCAGTTGGGTCTAGTCATTTCCAAAGGCCCTAGATACTCTTGAAGGATTTTTAGGAGAAGTGCAGATGTGCTGGGACAGTGCTGATGGCAGCTTATCATTTTGGATATTTTTAACCCTTTCTTGCCAGGTAAACTGTACCACGTTTGGCACAGTTAGGTGGCCTGGCTCCAAAATGGTCACGCCACAAGGTTCTTTGGGCCTCATCACGACCTCGGCGGTAACGCTAGCGGTATTAGCGCGGGGGCTATTAGCGCGAGCGCCATAGCCCCCGGAGCTAATAGCGCGGGATCACGAGTTGGGCGGACTTGAAAGTCCCCATTCCCCATTGAGCCCATTCGGGAATGCCCCGTTCCCCATTGGGCTCAATGGGGAAATTTCGCGCTCATACCGCCGACGGATTTCCCGCCGGCGGTATGAGCGCGAATTCTCGGCGGATTTCAAACCAGCTCAGAGCTGGGTTGAAATCCGCCGAGGCCCTGATTCGGCGGACCCTTAAATCCGGCGGTAATAGCGCTACCGCCGGATTTAAGGGTTACCGCCGAGGTCGTGATGAGGCCCTTTGTCCTGTCCTTTGGCCATCTTGCCCCTTCACCGTCCCCAGGTCGAGCCGACTCTGTTCAGTCTTTATTTGGGCATGCATTTTCCTGTGAAGCGCCAAGCTTTCGCTGGCTTCTGCATGCCTTGTTTGTGTGTGCATCAAGGATGTGTGCTGGAACGTCTGGTTCCAATACACATCCTGGTTGCCAGAGAGTCTGGAGTACTGCGAATGCCTGGGACCACTGTGGTCCATGATTGCCCATGTATGGTATGCCTGTATGTGAGCAGATCTCCTATTGGGTCCTCTTCGTTTTGGCGTGAAGGAGATTCTGGATAGAGAAGGCCCCAAACACCCATACCATGTCGATCTCTGGAGTGCTCACTGAGCAAAGGATAGGATCCAAGTATCCTGAAACTAAGAAGCTGAGTTGAGGAACCGCTAGTGACGCGCTGGAAGCTTTGGCACCCTGAGCCCGCTATCGCCTTGCTGGACCACTCTGCATCTGATCGTCCTAGAAGGTCTGCGAAGGTGCTTCGACCCATTGGAATAGTAGGACCAACTATTCTCGGCACCTTCATCTTAACCTGCAAGTAAGCCTTTTCCGAAGTGTCCCTGGGCCATCCAGTGGACTGACCAGCTTGCGCAGACGGTGGGCTCTAAGACCGCCACCGTTTTGAGGAGGCCCTTGAAACTTGGCACATCGCAAGCTCTGTGTTCATGGCACTCTCACACCAGTGGAATTGGCCTGATCCATCCACCATAAGCAGAGAAATCGCCACTGTCCCGTAGGGGAATCAGTGCTGTAACTTTGTCATTGAAAGACGCAAAACTGCAAGATTGTCACATTTGAAACTGCAACCGAAGGGGACTCGACTGCTGAAGTTTGGACCAGAGTACGCCAGGGCTCTATGAGTGATTGCAACCCTAACCGGAGGCCCGTAGCGCATCCATCAATTTTTACGCATGAGTGGCCCCTGAGGGCCCTTCTCCTTTCCACTGCTAGTGCGAACTAGCAAACTATTCCCAACTCTTGAAATCGACTCTGCCCTCAAGTGGAGGCCCTCCTCGAATAGTGGAAACCTATTCTTCATCACCTCACCCATCTTCCTGAGCTGCTACAGACCCTTGAAGACACCCCGTTGGCGTGCGCCAGCATTGCAAGTACATTTGAGCAATAGGCTCCACTCTTCTTAGGGATTAGACTGCCTCTTAGATAGGAGTGTGTTGGATGTAGAAGGGACTAAAGACTATTTGCACTGCCTGTTTCCTTCCCCTTTTTCGTGCATTAACCCTTTAGACCCCACTGGTCTTGTATATATGTATTCAGATAGGATTGTGTTGGCTTAAATGTATTACTGTGATTTATTTGTGCGTTGAAACTCGAAAGCCGTGAAATAAATGTGTTTGAATTTTTAATATATCTACACCTGACTGGGAGTGATTTCTAAGTGTCCTTTGATCTGTGTGCTCTTTGAGGTCTTTCAGTCACCCTCACCCCTCCTGAGACCTAGTCTTGACCGCCGCCATAACTACTTTGATTGGTCTGGCTTGTCCAGAAGGTTACCCTGTTCCAAGAAACTAGGCTGGCCTTCTGAACCTCTGCCCACCATGTCAGAGTTCAGAAATCCATTTTAACAAATTGGTGTACAGCAGTGGGATAGGACTGAAGGTATCCAGTGTTGCACACTAGTGAATGCATTTCAAGTTATTACTACCCAGGACACATAGTGACTTTGTAGTGATAAAGGCCAAAGACCTATCTAATATACTGGAAGCAAGTACCTTTCTGACCTTAAATGCTTGTAGATCAGAAACATTGAGAAAGATGTGTACTGAGAGGGGTTTACCTGCTCAAGGTAAAAAATTGGAAATGATACAGAGAATCATGGAATGGCAAGAGTTGCAACTCAGAGCCATAGCTTCTGACGAAGGTGCAGAACAAGGTGATATTTAAAAATTGGTGACAAGGCAGGCGCTTTGTTGCCAGTCAAGTTTTCCTGCATTAGCTTCGCCTCCAAACACACGTTTTCATGACTCCATCAATCTTCAGGGAGGCTGTGTTTCTTTGCTTTTTCGGGAGTGTCTTCATTTCCTTTTCAGGTGTGGCAAGTTAATTGACTCTAGGGATTCTGGTACTTGTATTTTTCGCACTTAATTTTTCTTGCAGGTGGCTGGGAATGACTCCCTCCATAGCACAAATCTTCCCCTTGATGGGGGGAGGGAAAAAGCCATGGTTGTGGCTCTCCATTGTAAGGCATGATGGCCCTGGCACTGCTGCCTTTTGCGCCCGGGAATCCTGAACAATCTTTAAAAATTGGTGACAAGGCAGGCGCTCTGTTGCCAGTCAAGTTTTCCTGCATTAGCTTCTCCTCCAAACGGACGTTTTCATGACTCCATCAATCTTCAAGGAGGCTGTGTTTCTTTGCTTTTTCGGGCGTGTCTTCATTTCCTTTTCAGGTGTGGCAAGTTAATTGACTCTAGGGATTCTGGTACTTGTATTTTTCACACTTAATTTTTCTTGCAGGTGGCTGGAAACAACTCCCTCCATAGCACAAATCTTCCCCTTGATGATGGGAGGGGGAAAGCCATGGTTGTGGCTCTCCATTGTAAGGAATGATGGCCCTGCAGCTGCCTTTTGAGCCCGGGACTCCTGGAACAATGTTTAAACATTTGTGACAAGACAGGCGCTCTGTTGCCAGTCAAGTTTTCCTGCATTAACTTCTCCTCCAAATGCATGTTTTCATGACTCCATCAATCTTCAGTGAGGCTGTGTTTCTTTGCTTTTTCGGGTGTGTCTTCTTTTCCTTTTCAGGTGTGGCAGGTTCATTGACTCTAAGGATTCTGGCACTTGTATTTTTCACACTTAATTTTTCTTGCAACAGAGCGCCTGCTTTGTCACCAATTTTTAAGCAGAAGGAGGTGAGGCTGCTCCCACTGACAAAACTGACAGTTCTGACACTGCCCTCATTCATGGTACCCATGAGGATGTGGATGATGTAATGTCTAATGTTTCCTCTGCAAGCTCTGATGCTGAGGCCGTGATGGAATTCAAGAAGCAAGAGCTGCTGTTTAGGCAGAAGGAGCTTGAATTTCACATGGCTAAGCTGAAGATAGAGCAGGCAGAAAAACAGAAAGACAGGGATCACCATTTGGACTTGGCCAGCTTCAAGTTTCCAATGGATCCAAGGGATCTGGACATGGGTCTCGGTCCTCCTCTCATCCAAGATTTCCTAAAGATCTGCTCACTGTGTATGATGAAAAGGATGACATTATGGACTGTTGTAATACATTTGAGTATGCATGTGAAGTTCAAGAGGTTCTATATGCTGATAAGATTGCATGGTTGCTCAGCAGACTACCCCATTCTGGCTGCAGTGCTATTATGGAAATGTAAAGGCTGAAAGAGTCGATTTTGCAATGTTGAAGCAAACTCTCATCTTAAAGTTTGGGAATACTCCTGCCCAATACCTGAAAAGGTTTAGAGGGGACAACAAGAAAAAAGGGAATACTTGGGTATCATATGTGACTGATTCTTTAAAAAACTTGACTGGTTGGGCTGAAGGATATAAGGTCTCCACCTGTGAGAGTATGATATGTCTTTTCATGCTTGAACATATTTTTGCATCTTGTTCCCCTGAGCTTAAGCAGCATTTGGCATATTCAAAGGAGTTATATCCTAAGAAGCTGGTCATTGCAACAGATTTGTGGGTGTCACATAGAGTGTCCCATAAGGACAAGACTCATCCTGGTAAGCAGGAGGAGGGAAAAAAGTCCAAAGATAAAGAGGGTGGGGGATCTGATAAGACTTCCTCCCAAAAGAGCCACACAAAGAAAAATAAGGTTAAGTCACAAGAGAACACACAGGGTAATGGAGGTTATCTTCCAAAACAGAACTCTGGTTACAATAAGCCTCCCAATGTCACAAGACCCAGTGGATCTTGTGTGACTTGTGGAGCAAGTGACCATGTGAAGGGAGACCCCAGAAGTAAGGTCAAAACCTTGGTGGTCGGTGGGCGCTGATGCGCCGAAACAAGATGGACACCTGCTAGTAGAGCTCTGGACAGGGAGAGCACTATAAACTTGTAATCGCCCGTTAACGGCATCCACCCGGCTCCATACCGACGGCACACCTATATAAGCATCTCTGCCGCAGCCCTGAGAAGTTTTGCACTCCACCACCCTCTGTGGACTGCGTGGTGGCCCAGTGTTTGTGACAGGACTGCGGGGACTGGCCTCGGGCTGTGCCGCGGCTCCATCACCTGCGGCTCTCCTCTCCACCTGAGTGTGCAGCGCTGCGGCCTGTGGTAGGGGAGGGGCGCTGCAACCCTCCTCAGTGTTCCAGTCCTCCCAGCCTGGGGGCCACACTACCTGACATCAGTGGCTTCTGTGCCCTCCCGGAGGACCCCGCAGATCCTGTTGCACCCCGTGGGTGCTTTATCCTGCAAGCTTCGGTGGCGCTGTGTCCCGGATCCCTCCCGCTGCCTGCCTCGCACCACAATGGGCGGAGACGCTCTCGTGGACCCACGCGGTGCGCACAGCATCCTGCCACCCTCCGCTGCCCCCTCCTACGGAACACTGTTCATCGCTCACAATAAGGTAGGGGGCACGTGGGGGTGGAAGCGTCCTGACTTCCCTGGCTTCTGCGGCTCCATCCGCTCACTGGCGGCTGCAACTCACAGCGCCCGCCTCCCGATGCAGTTTTCAACCTGACCCGGCACCACTTTCTGACTTGGGGCTTCCCCCATGGTGATCCTTGGAGCGGCCGTGGGCCCCCCTCCACGTTGCCTGATCCCCGCATATTGAGACTGCCTGCTCATGTCCTTTGGCGCCTGTTACTGGTTGGGCCCCCGGCTCCACGCTTCGCACTTGGCGGTACACCCTTCCATGCGCCATCACCGTGGGTGCTGTATTGAACCGCTTCCCCTAAACTTAAGGACCACAGTCATCAAGTCTGGCCACAGAGCCCGATCTCTGCCAGCCTCCCGCTGACTGCACCATCTGCGATCTGAGGCGCCTTGGCATCCGGCGGCCGGCTTGGAGGTGGTTTGACCCCTTGGCTGTCCCTATAGCCGCTGTGCACCAGCCACCTGGGCATCACCAGCGCCTCCCCCCTGCCCCCGCCTGGTGGTGATCTCCTTTTCCCCCATTCACTGGAGCCAACTCTAACCAGAGCTACTCAGGGAGCTACATCATTCACACCTGCTGCTCGGCTACTCTTCACCCGGGTGGCCCCCGCCGCCATTGCCTGCTATATTGCGCTCCTACTTTGCACCCCTCTGGCCACATGGTTCTCGGAGGCTCCTGGTTCATAGTGCAACGACAACACACAGGCCTTGCTGTCACTCCCTGGTACATTTGGGCCCTGTAGAGTGGGGAGTTGCTGCGCAAACAAAGTCTCAGTCGGCCTTTGTCATTACTCTCCTGGATCCCCCCCACCCGAATGTTTATTGCCTTGGAACATATTCCCCTTGTCCACTGGCTCCCCCTGGAACTGCGGTGTTCCACGCTCATCGACACTATGACGGAGGCCCCAGAGGACACGGTAACAGCCTCCACTTCCGACGACTCGCAGAAGATGCTCGAGTACATGCGTCAGGGATTCACCACCCTGCATACCAAACTGGACGATATGAACGGTACCATCTTCTCCATAAAGGCCCATATCGAAAGGACGGATGGTCGGGTCACTGAGGTCGAGACCAGGGTTGGAGCGGCAGAGGACGAGCTTGGTGCCCTTCGGGCTATGGTCTCTACACTGACCAATCGGGTCTTGGCAGTCGAAAAGAACAACGACGACCTCGAATCCCGCTCTAGACGGAATAACTTGCGCATTGTTGGTGTCCCCGAGGATAACATCAAAGAGCCCTTGGAGGACTATGTTGAACGTATCCTTTTGTCGCTCCTGGATTCGCCAAAACTCTCCACACAGTTTGCCGTTGAAAGGGCACACCGATCGCTAACTGCCAGACCTAGACCGGGGGCCCCTCCTCGCCCCATCATAGCCATGATCCTGACTTTCCGGGACCGTGATGCCCTCCTCCGTGCGGCCAGGACCAAGGGAGAACTACATCTCGGTGCGGCGAGAATACATCTCTACCCCGATTTCTCTGTCGCTGTGCAGCAGGAGCGCAAGACCCTCCTGGATGTGAAGAGGAGACTTTGTGGGTCGGGAAACAAGTACTCCATGCTCTACCCTGCGAAGTTAAGGATTGAACACTTGAACCAAACACACTTCTTCACTATCCCAGAGGAGGCATCAAAGTTTGTGGATGAACACTTCCCTGGTTGACTCTTCTCTAGCCACCACAGCGGCGAGGCTCTTGTCAGATTTTTGGTTAGGCCCAACTCTATAAATGGCCGCACTGCTAACAAAGCTCCTAATGATACTTGCATGTCAGGGAAATGCTTTGGTTACTAATTTGTGTTGGGTGCTCCATTGCTCCTCAGCAATGTGGCCTTCTATGTCACGCAGACTTGTGTACATAGAGCGGCTTGATCCCGTGCCGCGAAACCTTAATTGATGATTGCACTTCAATGGAAATGTTTTTGGTTATTGGTTTGTACTGTCGCTCCGTTGATCCTCAGCAACGCGGCCTCATATGTCGCGCAGACTCATGGCACTTAGAGCAATTGATATCCAGATCCGGTCACAGCCTAGAAACTGTCCTACAGCTGCCCCTAGTCCCCTCCCCCCAGAGACTGGCTACTGTGCTGTTAGATGGTCCTGTGCTACCCGGGCCGACATTATGCTTTTGTATTAGGGTTCTCGGGCCCGTGGTTAAAGACCCTTACTTCGGCTGCCCTCTTTCTGCTGGATCGGTGCTCTGGGTATCTTTCCGTTGTACTGAACACTCTGGCTAAATGTTGCCGTATTACAAAATCTCCTTACGCTCTCCCCAGTCCGGCGCGCCATCACCAGGCTAGCTGACACCCCCCCAGGCGTAGATGGCGAGTACATTGTTAATGTTGTGGGTTTGTTTGGGTTTCGTCTCTCTGATTGGGGGAGGGATGTGGAAGGGGGAGCGGGGTAATGTTACGTTAAAAAAACTCTTGACAACCACCAGGGACGCCACGTGTACTACAGTAGCACATCATGAATACATTGGGAGGGACCCGTTTACACCCAGAATGACTGTTTTCCTTTTGCTTGATAGTCTCTGCCCAGAATCCCAAATAACATCTCCACACAAATGGCAAACAACGACCTGACGTTTATGAGCTGGAATGTCTGCGGCCTGGGCAACTACAAAAAGATGCGGCAGATACAACTGCATGCTGAACGCCATGGAGTAAAAATCTTATGCTTACAAGAAACCCTCGCCCGTTCCGATCAATGTGAACGGTTTGCCAGACAATGGGGCCTCCAGAGGTATTATACTAACTTTTCCATGCAGAGCCGTGGCGTGCTCACGTTAATTCACAAAAGTCTGAAATTTGTGTGTACCCATTCAAATGCTGACCCCCTAGGCAGATATGTATTGATCATCGGCACACTACAACACCAGGAGGTAGCCATCCTGAACATCTATGCCCAGAATGTAGACGATCCCGATTTCTATCTACACCTAGCCTTAGTCCTGGAAAGCTACCCCCTAGTCCCGATTATATGGGGTGGCGATTTTAATACAATATTGGATTTTACCCTAGATAGATCAGGCTCTCGACCCCGTCAACTCTCCAAAGCAGTCTATACCATACTCACCACGCTCCCTCGTTTGGCATTAGTAGACGCCTGGCGACTGATGCACCCCGACTCCCGCACGTAGGCATTTTATTCTTCGGTCCATGATTCCGATTCTAGAATAGACCGATGGCTCATAACTGACAGGCTAGTTAGGTCTATATCTCATCAGGCTATCCTTCCCAGACATTATCGGACCACTCGCCGATACTTATTTCGCTAAACTGGGGCCCAGACACTGAGGGGACGAGACAATGGAGGTTTGGTCCCCATGCACTTCTGGATCAAGACTTCGCTACCGAACTGGAATACTCCATCGAGGAGTTCTTTGAGGTTAACGTAGACTATGTAACGACACAAGCCATACTCTGAGAGTCCTTTAAAGCATATACAAGAGGCATTGCCATATCCAAGGGATGTGGCATCCTAAAGGGAATCCGGGCAGATATCTCCGCTAACGAATCAACCCTGTTCGGTCTCGAGGCCCAATATGCTCAAGACCTCTCTCCAACCATGCTGGGAGCACTGGGCTCAGAGCTGGACAGGTTTTGCTGCCTGGCGGAGCGGGAGGTCAAGTTCCTGGACTCTCCCCGATCAGTGAGGAGGTATGGGGAAGGGGAGCGCCTGGTCGTATGCTGGCTAGACTGCTCTGTCGTGAGCTCGGAGCCCCCAATATTCCAGCTGTATCGAGATCCGATGGCTCACTGGCCACCTCCCCTCAGGACATCAATTCTGAGTTTGTATCGTTCTACACCTCCCTATACTCGAAGGTCGATGGGCCTTCAGAATCAGAAATCGACTCATACTTGGATAAACTCCCCCTGTCAGTCCTATCCGAGGATGCTGGCTGCTCTCTGGAATGCCCCATTACCACTGATGAGCTAACTGAGGCCATTGACTCGTTGGCGTCGGGTGAAGCCCCCCGGCCCGGATGGGCTCACCACAGAGTTTTATAAACAATACAAGACACTCCTGGTCCCACACCTCCTGGCCGTGTGGGAGGAGTCATGTGAAAGGCGTATACTTCCTCCTTCCCTCCGTGAGGCATTAATAACAGTCCTCCTCAAACCTGGAAAGCCCCCTACCCAGTGTGGCTCATACCATCCCCTCTCATTGATTAACAGTGATATTAAAATATACGCTAAACTTCTGGCCAACCACTTAGCCCCGATCATGCCCCACATTATCCACACTGACCAGTCGGGATTTGTCCCGGGTAGAACTACATCCCTAAATTTAAGGAGGCTCTTTAACGTGATTAGTAGGGTCAACCCGACCGTGCAGGCGGTGGCGGCCACCCTGGACATGTAGAAGGCATTTGACTCGGTGTCTTGGAAATACCTCTGGCGAGTCCTGGAGAGGTGCGGGTTTGGCCCCAACTTTCTGGCCTGGGTTAAACATCTTTACACAGCCCCCTCAGCCAGAGTTCGTACAGAGGATAGGTGCTCCACCCCCTTCCAGATATCCAGGGGGAAGCAGCAGGGATGCCCTTTTTCTCCACTAATCTTCGCCATCGCTATTGAGCCCTTTGCCGACATGATTCACCAGTCACACTCTCTTAGGGGATTGCGCACAACGGGTCAGTCAGATAGTCTCCCTCTATGCGGACGATACTCTTCTATACATCCGCTCTCCTGATACCAACCTGGCCCCTATCCTTGAGGACATCATCCGATTCAGTGACATTTCTGGGTTGAGGGTTAACCGCTCCAAATCTGTGTTATTCCCACTCACAGACTCCACACAAGCCCCATTGGATTTGGGAGGATTCAATTGGTCCCTTTCTAGCATCAACTACCTGGGAGTGGTGGTCTCCCGACACACGCCGCCAGCTGCATAAGGACAATTACCACAATTATCTGAAGAACCTGGCCATGAAAACCTCTAGCTGGACTAAGCTCCCCATTTCACTTGCAGGCAGGATTGGAATACTTAAAATGGTGGTATTACCTCAACTCCTTTATCGCTTTACCAATCTGCCCATATGGCCGGGGGACACATTTTTTAAATCACTACGCCAAATCTGCAACACCTTCCTCTGGCACTCGGGCGCAGTCCGCCTCAAACTCTCTACACTGACCACCCCTAAGGAATTAGGCAGGTTTAACGCCCCACATTTCACCAGGTATTGGGTGGTGGCTCAATCCCAATTTGCATCTCATTGGTTCAACACCACTGACCGCCCCCACATGTTCGATTGGAGAAACTAACAGTTACCGACCGGGTGATTGGCTCCCTTATCCTTAAACCCTTAAATCCCAACCCCGACTCTGCAAACCCCAAGCTGTGGGCTATGGTTGATGCACGTCAACCATTCCATGGGGACCTGCCGTTATGGAACTTCTTCCCTGATGTTCCATCCCTGTCACAATCCATCGTTACCCGCTGGTCAGATGCTGGCTTCCTGACACTTTGCGACATATACACGCAGGGCAACTTCACTGAGTGGGCAGAACTCCCCCCTTCCCCCAGGCGTCGACCCACAGCGTGGTTACAATATTCCTCCCTCCGAAGGAACCTTAAATTGATATACCCGGACTTTCCCACACTACCTCCTGATGAACCAATAGTTGCAGAACTTTGTTCCTATTCCTCCTTCAGGGGCAAGGTGTCGAGGCTCTATTCCCAATTTCAGGTTAGAGCGGCCCCATCGTTTACTAAATTGAGGCGCAGCTGGGAGGGGGACCTAGAGGTTGGGATCACTGACGAGAGATAGTCCCGAATGTGCGCTCGTACCCACAATGTATCTTATAACTTGAGATTCAAGCTACTACTATTCAAGGTTCTGCAGAGGTACCATCACACTCCTCAAAGACTACAACGTATGTTTAGTGAATCCCCTCCTCACTGTCCCAGGTGTGGCTCGGATCAGGCCACCTACATACATATGCTTTTACACTGCCTGCACCTGACCCAATTCTGGTCGGACATCTGCACCACGTTATCCGATATATTGGGGCACTGTGGGATGTTTTTACCCATGCATCCAAGCCCTACCATAAAACTGTGCAATACTGGCATGGAAAACATCATGATGGCCAGAACTCCCAAGAGAGTGCACAGGGAAAACATGAAGAATAGGATGCCACCCATTTTTGCCTATGTTGTGAGCACAGGAGGGCACTGCCTAAAACCACCATTGGGCTACACACACAGTAGCCTGAAACCATTGGGAATGGCAATGCTGATTGCCAAAAAGCAACTCAGAACTGTGGGGAATTCATTTTCTTAATCCCAAAAATGGTTGCATTACCAGTACTCACCACTATCAGAAAGCCGGCGTTTTAAAACCACCAGACTTTTGTGTAAAACTGAACAAATGAAACAAAACCAGACCAAGGAAAGACTTGCTAAGAGGTGGATACAATGTAAAACTATATTCTGAAATGACTTGAAGGAAGTAATTATTTAATGTATAGGTAAACATCGTCAGTTTGATTTGAATGTAGAAAACTGGGAACAAAAAATGACATTTAGCTGAAACCTGGCTTAATAAAACTGAATTCTGCCTGACAACTACCCCCGACAGGAGTTGAAACTGGATCAACAGCTGTGTTCCCAGGCCTGGCTGCCAGGCCTGGCTGCATCCTGAGGTCACATGGCCCTATTGATTGAAAGGGGAGTGGCAGCTGGGGACTACAGGGAGTTGAACAAAGGCCTGTCCTGGACTCAGGCAAATGTTATATTGGGGGCATCATAAAATAACTTCCTCTTGGGAGAAACTGGGGAGCAGCTGTGCCTCTGTGAACAAGCTGGCTTGGGGGAAGTGGATAAACCAGTTATTCCACCCTGTGATGTGGGAAGCCACACCCCTTTTTGACCAGGGCATAATTTTAAAAAGATAGATAACTCATAGTGCGGACTGGTTGAAATTATATAAATAATATCATTATTTTTGTGATTTTTCTGTGAACATTTTAAGAGGCGTTAGGATCCTGTGGTGTATTCTGGGGGGTTGCTAGCGGAAAATAGGGTCTCACTCCAAATGTATGCATGTTAAAAATCTGACACTTTATCATCTGTAACCCATATCCCTGGTGCACATTTGTGTAAAATCTGGAAAGGTTTAGAGGTCGTTATCTGGAGGAAAAGGGGAGAATTCTGTCATCAGTGGACACAACATCGTACAAAGACAGGGATCGGATGGTTTGGTGCTACAGAAAATATGTTAACTGGACCTATAATATTAGAAAAATGGTACATAGATAAATATGTATTTGGGTCAGAAATAGATTTGTGTGCAATCTGACAAGGGGCGGTTCCTCTGACCATAAAACCTACAGCATCACTCACATTTCCTTCCTCCAATCAAGGGAGAGAGGAGGAATTGGCCAATGATAAGTGAGAGGGGCGGGTTTAGTTATGACCAACACACACACCCACTTTCCAAAACACATAAAAAGAGACTGCTGGGACAGGTAGAGACATTCAATTCCATTTGCTGCGGAGCATGCTGACCGACGACTTCACATCCAGAGATCCAGACTTCAAATCCATCAATCTCCAGAACCTGTAGCAGAAATTAACTCCAGAATTTGTAGCAGAGAGGCCTGAATCCACCAGCTGAATCCTCTTCAGCAGGCCTCAAAACTAACCAAACTATTCAACAGCCGGGCGAGCTGTTTGAAGTTTTGCCGAGAATTTTTGCAAGAACCTGTAGCAATACCCAGAAAGCAGTGTTACATCCAGAATCCAGAGAGGCTAGACCAGCAGAGCAGAGCTGACCCAGATCGCTATGAGCAGAACCGGTGCCTGATTGACCCGCCAAGCAGACAGAACCGCAGCCGGACGTGTTGACCAGATCCGTGATGAGGCCTAGTTCAAATTTATATTGTGAGTACCTAGCAGAACTGTGCAGAACCAATCTCTTAGTTAAAATAATCTAATCCAAACTATTTTAACCTAAGTAGAAGTGCCTCCTAGAAATCGTGTCATCTGTCATTTTTAAAGATGCACAACTGTCACCTGTCAATTCTGCAGCTGCAAGCTGTCACCTGTCATTTTGAGTTTACTTTAAATCCGAAAAACTACCTTTATTTAATCGTCCGTATCTCTGGAACCGTTTGGGCTAGGAACGAAATTTAGAATCTAGGCTTTCCAACGAACCTAGAACCGACTTCCTACTCCCTATACTTTTCCCGTAATCGACACGCACTCGCGAAATTTACAGCGATTTGCGATTTGGCCTGATTTCTTCATCTGTAGAAATCAGCAGCTTTTTGCTTCTCTTTGCTAAAATTCGTTTGCAATCTGCTAATCATTCATAGAGTATTGTTAAAGTGAGCCTGAACTAATATAAAGTAGCCATCACCTACCCTGAACCGCTAGAGGGAATTAAAAGCAATTTTAGCACCTTTTCACTTCCATGCAAACCACATTAAAGTAATTTGCCTGTGTTTAAAACTCATCCCCGTCTTCCCTAAGCTTGCTGGGAGAACTGGAACTGTGTATTGCATTATAAAGTGTGATTTGTTGGGATTCTTGAAGACTGTGTGCTCTCCTTCCATTTCTGGTATTGCATAGGGGGGAGTGAATTGTCAAAAGAAAAAGTGATCATATTACCTTTTGCTGAAATCATAACAAGTTATTTCTGTACTGCATTTTATTCCACCTTGCGTTTCCTTGAACCATATAAAGCATTCGTTGCCACCTTGTTCTTCTGTTCCTATTCGTAGTTACCTCTTGCTGATTACTGCTCATATTCACAAGTGTAATATCCATTATCAATTTATTTATAGAAGTGTGATATATATATTTTTTAAATTTTCAAATAAACCTTTTAATTTGCAAAACAAACCTACTTCTTGGCTCAGTGGGGTCGGTCAGGGGGATTCTAAGAGGGGGGTGTTATACAAGGTTTGTCATCCAGAGTACTGAACTGGATATAAAAATACGTCAATAAGGTTTTTCCTCAGCATCCCAGACTAGGCATTGACTTAGCTGTAGTGTTGATTGAATATCGCTTACAAAAGTGGGGGCTCGGAGACGGGATATTCTGGGTTAGATTTACCACTTGTGCAGATTAATACAGTGTGCCAACTGACCAGATACACATATCCGGTTAGATCACCACGCTGTTTTACACTGTGAAAGCATCCCTCAAAGGAACGCTCTAAGGAAACGGTCTGTTTTGCAAAATAAAATACAAACTTCTGTAAGTCAGGAAGGAACTCAAATTCCAGAATGACGACCTTGGTAGATATGAAAATAGCCAGAGAGCACTTCTTACATAAGCTATTTGAGAGAGGTGAGTGGACTCATCAGGACCAAACGGTCTGGTTGTAGGCAATCGCGCAACAGGTCACTGAAACAGGGTCAGATAAATGGGGAGATCAGGGTCCCCTACATGTGGCCCCGAGTGAACTATGCATGGTCCCTAAAGCCAAAGATGAACATAATAAGATTGCCAGGATAGCGGCATATTTGGATCTATATATGGGAGCCATGCAGGACAAATGTGCTGAAGGCCAAGATCTGGCAAATAGGCAACAGATGGCGTTAGAGAAGGCCCAATCTGATCTGGACTCTTCTGAGCAGAGGCTGCTCAGGAGCCAGGAGTCAGAAAAGGACAGCAGACAGTACATCACTAAAATAAAGGAGGATATGGATGTGCTGCAACAGGAAAAGGCGGACCAGGATACCAGATTTCTGGACTTGCAGAAGGAGTACCAAGAAGGTTTGGACTCCCTACTGCAGAGCCAGAAAAAGCTGGAGCAACAATTAGATTTCAATAGGGCATGTGCCGAGCAGGTAGTCACCCTGCAAAGCCACCTAGATAGGGAGAAGGCAGAGAGCAATAAACTGATTTTGAAAGACCTGGATACCCAGGCAGAGTTTGACCAGGAGCGCCAGAAAGCTGGTGCCTTCCAAAGGCAAAGGGACGACCTGGCGGCACAGATGCAGGCTCTTAGTCAGGAAAGGGATACCTTAGGCCAGGAGGTCTGCCACTTAAAAAGGAAAATTGAAGAAAATCACCTGGCCCTCCAGGGACTGGGTGACCTCCAAAAAGAACACCAGAACTTGTTAGAGCACACCAGGAGGGTGGAGGATGCTCTGGCAAGAAAGGAGCAGGCCAATAGGGACACCGCTCAGGAGGTAACCTTCCTGCAGCAGAGACTGGCCCAGTACTCCAGGACCAATCAGGAGGCACAGAGAGAAAATGAGGCTCTCTGTCAGCACAATGATAGGCTCCAGCAACAGATAGCGATGCAGGAGAGACTGCTAGAGTCTAGTAAGGCCTTAACTGAGGAACTGAAAGCACAGGCTCTTGCATTGCAACAGGGAGCAGGGGCTGATAGAGACGAGGTGTGCTGGGAAAGGGAAACGCCTGAGCATAACCTCAGGAGCCCTGGTACCAGAGGCCTTCATCTCTCCCAGTCCCTGGACTCTGCCTCCCCCATGTCCCCTCACGCACATGAGCCCAGGGCCACGGAGATGGCAGATTACTATCCAGCTAAAAGTATGGGGCTCATAGGTCAATACCACCCAGGAATGGATGGGCGGGCATCCGGGTATGGGCACCCAAGCACAGTGCAATTTAGTGGGGAACCCCAGGAGAGTAGGCCCATTAAGGGCATCCTGAAAACCTCTGCCCAGTTAGGTCAGTGGTGGGGTACCCATCAAATCCTGGCAGCAAGGAGGGGTCTGAAGACTCCTCTGAGCATTACAGGACACAGGAGACCAGGTCCCCACATTCTGCCAGCCATTCCCAGGCTCGCAGAATCCGTGAAAACCTGGAAGATCAGACGGGCACCTCTGGGAGCAGCGCTTCTGAGTCGGAGGATGAATGGACCAGGGTTACCCGAACCAAAAAGGCCAATAAGGCAAAAAGGGCCTTGCTTAAGGACCCATTGAAACAAATAAGGGCAATAAGGAGTGTCATCACGCCTTATCATAAGAACGCCAAGTATTCTGTTTGGGAACACTTGGAGCTCTATGAGCAAATGATGGAGACTTTCCATTTGAAGGACAGCCAAAGCTGTATTCAATATTTAAAGTGGACCTTCTCATCAGAATACTCCAGTTTCTTTGCGGGGCTGGAGGATCAAAACCATTCAAGGTGGTCAACATACAGGGCGGCCATCTTGAAACATTTTTCTGTGCACAGAAATCCTCAAGAGGCTCGCAAGGCAGCCTACAATTTGCAATGTGGGTAGGATCAGGCCCCACAAGAGTTTGTGCAAGAATTAAAGCGTGATTTTGCGCAGACCACCAGAATGGTGCGCACGGATAGCAGAGAATTTATCAATACGTTTTTCCATGCCTTACCCAAATACATAATGACCCAGCTCGTGAGAGATTTTCATGAGAAAAGATCTTTAGACTGGGTCATTGAACAGGCTACCCGGATCTATGAGGTGCAGAAGCCCATCGAAAATAAAAATAACGCGCCGAAAAACCCCAAAACCAACAGCACCCCTGCTGCTGCCAAGGTGGCAGAGGTAAAGGTTGCCCCCGTTTTAGATTTGGAGATGGAGAGCCTAAAAACCTGCCTGCACCAAATAATTCACAGCCCAGAAGGCCCTCAGGCCAGTCACAGACAGGGAGTCGAGGAGGTAGTGCCACAAATGGGGTCCCCCGCTTCCCTGACTATGTAAGTCCCCGTTACAAGGGAAACCGACCAATCCTGGGTTATGTGTGGACTCCTCCAGCCCTAGGGGGGATCCAGCCAAGCACCTAACCCAGGGAACTTCCCTCCCAACTTCCCACAGGAGGGCAGAAATTCTCCAAATCCTGGGCAGAACTTTTTCCCCAGGTATCCACCCAATTTCCAGCCCCAAAATCATCCATCCTTCTTTCCCCAATTCCCTGAGCCCAGACAACCTAATCCGGGAGAGGGAAGGCCCAGGGCGGAGGGGTACCAAAATCTTCCCAACCAGGGGTACTACCAGAGAAGTGATAGCTACCCTTCCCGGGATCAGCCCAGGGGAGAAAATAGAGCCCCGTATCAGCCTGAGCGGGTTTCACAACTTGAGCGCCAGGTCCAAAATATGGCACGGGATATGGGTCACATACTGAGGGCTCAACAGAACCCTCAGATGAGCATGCCACCGCAGAATGCCCCAAACTCTGGACCTGGTGCTCCAGAACAATGACGGGGGCAGCACCCCGATAACCCACCAGTTCCCAGGGAGGAGGCACAAGGGGAAGGGGGTGTAAAGCCTTGGAGGAAGCTTCCTTCCCAACTTGTAAACAGCCCCTGGAAAACCAGGAACCGGAAACAAAATCTCCTGCCCCTGAAAGCCTGCCTCCCAAGGAGCAGAGGGCGGGTAGGAGAAACCAAGGACCCAAACAGACCCACTTTGTGGAGGAGGAACAGGTCTTCCAATTTGAGGGAGAGGGATCCTCAGAAGATCCTGGGAAAAGGATCTTCTCTTTCAGAGATGGGGGAACTCCTCCCAAGGAAAAATGGGTCCCAAGGGATTCCAATCCAGACTGGGGAGATGTGGAGACTGAGCTACCGCCGCCCATCATCTCATCCCAGAACCGAAAATACCAAAATCCCAAGGGTCAAACCCATCCTGATGACTGCCTCCAAAAAGGGCGGGGCGGCACAGAACCGGAACCAGGGGAACCCACAATGGCTCTGATCTCCAGTTGCCAACTTTTTCTTTCAGATTCCCAAGGCTCTCCACAGAATTCTGCCCAAATCTCTTCGCTAGAAATGTCCAAAACCAGAAAGTTAGCCCACCAGTTGTCCAAAAATGTGCATTATCTGTGCCTCCTTGAGGAGAAGGAGGGAAGATATTATGCCCCGGTACAAGTACAGGGGCAGGGTACAATTTTGGCACTGGTGGACACTGGATCCTAAGCTACCCTTCTGCCCAAAAGGGCCTTTGATGAACTAAATGCAGGAAGGGGGGAGAATTACCGTATTCCTCTCACCTCTCTTCCTGGACAACTGCAGAACTTTGACGGGAAGGAAATTCCTGTCGAGGGGACTGCAGATTTGGACATCAAAATTGGGCGACACAAGGTGAAACACCCGGTCATAGTAGTGACTCCAGAGGGCACCCCTTGTTTACTAGGGAATGGCCTCCTGAGAAGGTGGTCACCCGTAATAGATTGCGTAAACAAGGTCCTCTGGACCCAGACTAGCCAACCAATAAAATTAAAACAGAGTGTCGACCATGTTAGTTTAAATGGCACATGCCAGATGGTTGAACAAAAATCTGACCAAGTAGAATTTCACTTCCAGAATAGCCAAATTCCAGACGTGACAGTAATAGCAGTAGGACAACAGACTGGTGGTGGGGGGTACTCTCTATTTCTGAAAATCAACCTTCCTTCCAGTTTAAGGTGGTATTCCACACTGGAAGGAAACACCCTGAAAGTCTTTACTAATCCACAATCAGAAACTCTCACTCCTATAGTCCAGAAAGATGTGAAATCAGCTCAGAGCCTGGCTGATATTCAGCAAATTGGAGAGCAGTTGTTCATCCCTGTTCAGTTAAATGATGGGAAGGACTCTGTTCTCGCTCGAGTGTGTGTGAACAACGGTAAGAGCTTCATCAGCGAAGCCATGTTCCGCCAACTCCCAAAAGATCCAGCCATTCCCACATTCAAACTGATAGACAAATGGGAAATGGACCTGGAAGCACCTAATTCCAAACATCTCCTGCCAAGCAGGTGTATGCTCAAAATCTCCATTGGCAACAAGAGCATAGTCCATAATTGTTGGGTCGTGCGAGATGTCACTGCCGCCTTTTACTTAGGCAGTGACATTCTCAATCGCTTTGCCATTAGTTTGGACCTAATAAACTTCAAAGCTTGGTCCTGATTAGCGGATAATCCCATGGGCTTTGATGATCCAGAAAAAGCATTTAGGTCAGCTCAATTGCTACCTTATGCAGTTGAAATTCAGATTAAAGAGGAAGTCACCATCCCAGAAAGGACCCGACAATTCTCCCTGGAAGTGAAAGTTAAAAGAGGACAAAAATTGAAAAACCCTGATGCTTATATTCATCTAAATGCTTCTCTCCAACAGCAAGGGTTAGGGGTAAACCCAACACCATTAGTCAACATAGAACATGACACCATTCCAATAGAGGTGGATAACAGCGACTTAAAGAGTATTACTCTAGCCGCAGGCACCATTATTGGAATGGCGGTTGATGACCGACATTTCTCCATTGATTTAGGAAATTAACTGTTAGGACCGATCCCCAAGGACTGTTTTGACAGTGACAGTGAGGACAATACAACACCAGACAGGATTTTCACCCGGCATGGGGGGGAACTTCCTGGTGTACACTTCTTGCCCTTATGGTAAGGAAGATGTGACTTGTGACTTCAGGAGGGATGAGGTGATTTTCCAGGTCCATGAGGGCTGCCTTTCCCACCTGAAGCCTCTAGTCCAAATCAGCACTCTGACCAGGGAGACTTCTCCACCCAGCTGGAAGAGGCCGCTGGGATAGCCAAACCAGAAGTCTTTCCCGGCTTCAGGCAGATGGTGCAAGAGAGGGTCAACCTAGCTGACGCCAGCGTGACTCTGGAACAGAAGCAAAAGTTGAAACAAGTTTTCTTGGATTTACAAGATCTGTTTGCGGTAGACTCATATGACTTTGGTCGCACCGACATCCACACCACAACAATTCCCCTGGACCCTGGAATGACTCCAGTGTTTGTGAAGCAATAGCACTTGCCTCTCGCATCCATGGAGTCCCTTACTGAAATAATTAAGAACCTTGAGTCCCAGGGAATAATCCATCCAGTCCACAGCACTTTCAATAATCCGGTGCTGGGAATATTGAAGCCAAACGGCCAGTGGAGACTCTGCGCCGACCTTAGGGAGCTCAACAAACGGGTCCATACTTCCCGATGGCCTCTGCCCTACATTGACCAAGGGCTGGCCCATATTCAGCGGTCACAGGTATTCACAGCAATAGACCTGACCAATGGATACTGGACCGTGCCTGTCAGTAGGGAGGACCAATACAAGCTGGCTTTTACCTTTGGGGGCCAGCAGTACACATGGACCCGGACTCCCTTCGGATACCTCAACTCCGGCAATGAATTCAACATTTTCCTACATAAGGCCATGCCCAACCTGGGTGCAAGGGGTAACCTGGCTTATGTAGATGATGTCGTCATCAAAATATCCTCTGTGGAGGAACACATAGCGGAGATCCGTTATGTTCGGACACAGTTGAGGGCCGCCGGAGCAAAACTTTCCTTTCAAAAACCACAGTGGTGTAGAACCCGTGTTAATTTCTTGGGGCATGAGATTACTCCTCAGGGTCTCTGTCCCCAAGAAAAGAAAGTGGAAGCACTCCAGAAACTGAAAGACCCCACAACTCTGCGGGAACTAAGGAGCCTCCTTGGACTGACTAATTACAGCAGAAAGTTCATTGAAGGCTACGCAGAGATCACTAGACCCCTGATTCATCTCTTGAAGGGGAGGGTCAAGTGGGAATGGGGTCCAGAACAATCTGAGGTGGTAAGACAACTCAAAAGAAGCCTCTCACAAGCGCCTTGCCTAGCTTACCCTGTCAGAAACAAGGAGTTCTTCCTGGAGACGGGGTTCTCTAATACGTGTTGACGGCAGTATTATACCAAAAGCATGACAGGGTCAATAAAGTAATCTCCTATGCAAGCAAAACTTTATCCTCTGTGGAGGAAAAATTCAATGATTGTGAGAAGGCACTCCTGGCAATGGTGTGGGCATTGAAGAATTACCGCCCGTTTATTCAGGGGGAACACATCAAAGTGGAGACTCCACACCAGCCTCTGCAACATCTCCAAAGTGACAGAATCCGGGCCGAAAATGTGAGTAATTCCCGAATTACTTCCTGGATTCTGTCAATGCAAGGCTTTCCTGTGGAGGTCAGATATGGCCAAAACAAGAAGAGTCCCCTCGCGCAAGGTCTGGCTGACTTGCATGATTGTGCCAGAGAAAACTGTCTCGAGGACGAAAGTCTAAAAATCAAGGACAACATGGAGGCATACCTTAATTCCCCACACAAAGTCTTTGAAGAAGACAAGTGTGAGGGAATGCCCACTGTCTATGTGGATGGATGCTCTTACCATGTTGACAACGACGGGGAGAAAGAAGTGGTGGCTGGCGTAGGGAATGCATGGGTGAAGCAGTTCCCAGAACCCTCCGCTGGATACAAAATTGGTCCCCGAAGTAGTCAGGTGGCAGAATTGATGGCTGTGCATCAGGCCATCCTCACTGCTGTCCAGCATCAACTCCACGAACTGGTCATAATCACAGATTCAGATTATGTACGGAATGGGTTCGTGGAGCACCTGGTTAATTGGAAAACCAGAGGCATGTTATGTGCTAATAACAAACCCTTGAAACATGGGAAGTTAATTAAAAACATTGATGATCTGGTCACATCGAATGGGATGACCATCTACTGGAAAAAGATCAAGGGTCATTCCAAAGTAGAGGGACCAGACAAAACTGGAAATGACTTAGCTGATCAGCTGGCCAAAACCGGGGCCATCCAAGGGGATCTAATATAAATAGAGTCCCTGTTGTGGGAAATCCAGGTCACTGCTATCACTAGGTCCCAGACAAATGCTCACAATGATCTTTCAACTGCACAATGGGGTAAGGAGACCCCTGATGCTGATTTAATTACAGCTCAGAAGGGGGATCCAATTATTGGTAAGTTTTACCAACACCTTGAGGACCCTGAGAACTTTCCCCTGACGGATACCGATTACATTGGGAAAGAGGACCTAAGAGTGTTGATGAAATGTCCAAAAATGTTCCGAATCCAAGACGGTTTGTTGGTAAGGAAATCCCAAGCTGGCCATGATCAGTGGGTGGTTCCTACCTCATTCCGAAGACTGATGTTAAGTCACACCCATGATGCGGCCACCGCCGGTCATAGGGGGTTTCACACAACACTGGAAACCTTAAGAGAGGTTGCATACTGGCCACACATGGGGCAGGACCTCGACCAATACTTGAAGGGGTATCTTGTGTGTGCACAATTTCAGCCATCATCCCTCACACACCGTGTGCCTCTCCAAAAGAGGGGGATGACACTGCCATGGTCAGATTGCAAATTGACTTCGTAGGCCCTGTGATTCGCTCGTCTAGAGGAAACAAGTACATGTTGACCGTTACATGCTTGTTTACCAAGTGGGTGGAATGTCTCCCGGTCCCAAATTGCAAGGCAGAAACAGCAGCTGCCCTGATGATTAACCACATCTTTTGCCGTTTTGGTCTACCTCAAAGGATTGAGTCAGACAGAGGTAGCCACTTCACCAGTGAAGTAATGACAAAGATGTGGGAGATACTGGGGCTTAAAAGGAAGCTACACATTGCTTACAGTCCAGCTTCTTCAGGAGCAGTGGAGAGATATAACCGAACCATTGTGAGCATCTTAAAAAAGTTTGTGGCAGATTCTGGGCCAAGTTGGAATATCCGATTACCTCTGATCCTAATGGCCATCAGATCTACCCCTTCATCTGCAACTAAAATGTCACCATTTGAGTTGATGACTGGACACAAGATGGTGCTTCCCCAGCATTTGCTCTACAGAACCCAAGAGCAAACGTTGATAAATGCCTCCACAACTCATGAGTATGTGGAGAATTTAAGGAAACACCTTCAGTATGCTTTTGCCTGTGCTCAGCGGAATCTAGAAAGATCAGCCGAGAGCATGAAGACCCACTATGATTTAAAAACTACCCGAAAGGAATATAAGGTGGGTGATCGGGTCTATCTATACAATTTCCAAAGGAACCAGGCCAAACAGCGAAAATTCTTGCCTACATGGAAGGGACCGTTTGAAATTATAGACAAGATCTCCCCTGCTGCCTATAAGATCTGCATCCCCAAAGGCAGTCTGGCGGAAGGGGAAGACAAGTGGGTACATATAAATCAGCTAAAGTGTTGCCATCCCAGACACATTCTGCAACAACTGGAGGAATCCACTGGAATCCCAGAGGGGGTTGCTCCAGAGTAATTCAGTTCCAACCCTAAAATATTCCACATATAGCATATAAAATTCTGTGATCCTTGTATATATATATATGTTCTTGTCTCCTAATTTAAAAAAGAAAATGTATATGTTCATATCTTCTGATTCATAAAATGTATATGTTCGCCACACCATTAATAGTGTTGAAGAAATGTCTACGAATAGGTATTGCCGCTTTGCTTTATCATCCTAGGAGAGATGAAACCATGGAGACTGACCAAGGAGGACGACCGGGGACCGGGAGCAGAGACCCAAGGGGCCCAGGGTACCACCCAATCCTCCCATAAGGACCAGCAAGGAGAACTGATTGATCGACTGGAGGGAGGAAAAGATGCTGAACTATGCAATCCATGGAATTGGAAGAAGAGGAGGCGAACATCCCAGATCTTGCGAGTTCCATCAGCGAAAGGACAGAATGGCCATCGCAAGAGGGGGGGCTTGTGGGATGTTTTTACCCATGCATCCAAGCCCTACCATAAAACTGTGCAGTACTGGCATGGAAAACATCATGATGGCCAGAACTCCCCAGAGAGTGCACAGGGAAAACATGAAGAATAGGCTGCCACCCATTTTTGCCTATGTTGTGAGCACAGGAGTGCACTGCCTAAAACCACCATTGGGCTACACACACAGTAGCCTGAAACCATTGGGAATGGCAATGCTGATTGCCAAAAAGCAACTCAGAACTGTGGGGAATTCATTTTCTTAATCCCAAAAATGGTTGCATTACCTGTACTCACCACTATCAGAAAGCCGGCGTTTTAAAACCACCAGACTTTTGTGTAAAACTGAACAAATGAAACAAAACCAGACCAAGGAAAGACTTGCTAAGAGGTGGATACAATGTAAAACTATATTCTGAAATGACTTGAAGGAAGTAATTATTTAATGTATAGGTAAAAATTGTCAGTTTGATTTGAATGTAGAAAACTGGGAACAAAAAGTGACATTTAGCTGAAACCTGGCTTAATGAAACTGAATTCTGCCTGACAACTACCCCCGACAGGAGTTGAAACTGGATCAACAGCTGTGTTCCCAGGCCTGGCTGCCAGGCCTGGCTGCATCCTGAGGTCACATGGCCCTGTTGATTGAAAGGGGAGTGGCAGCTGGGGACTACAGGGAGTTGAACAAAGGCCTGTCCTGGACTCAGGCAAATGTTATATTGGGGGCGTCGTAAAATAACTTCCTATTGGGAGAAACTGGGGGGCAGCTGTGCCTCTGTGAACAAGCTGGCTTGGGGGAAGTGGATAAACCAGTTATTCCACCCTGTGATGTGGGAAGCCACACCCCTTTTTGACCAGGGCATAATTTTAAAAAGATAGATAACTCATAGTGCGGACTGGTCAAAATTATATGAATAATATCATTATTTTTGTGATTTTTCTGTGAACATTTTAAGAGGCGTTAGGACCCTGTGGTGTATTCTGGGGCGTTGCTAGCAGAAAATAGGGTCTCACTCCAAATGTATGCATGTTAAAAATCTGACACTTTATCATCTGTAACCCATATCCCTGGTGCACATTTGTGTAAAATCTGGAAAGATTTAGAGGTCGTTATCTGGATGAAAAGGGGAGAATTCTATCATCAGTGGACACGACATCGTACAAAGACAGGGATCGGATGGTTTGGTGCTACAGAAAATATGTTAACTGGACCTATAATATTAGAAAAATGGTACATAGATAAATATGTATTTGGTACAGAAATAGATGTGTGTGCAATCCGACAAGGGGCGGTTCCTCTGACCATAAAACCTACAGCATCACTCTGACTCACATTTCCTTCCCCCAATCAAGGGAGAGAGGAGGAATTGGCCAATGATAAGTGAGAGGGGCAGGTTTAGTTATGACCAACACACACACCGACTTTCAAAAACACATAAAAAGAGACTGCTGGGACAGGCAGAGACATTCAATTCCATTTGCTGCGGAGCATGCTGACCGACAACTTCACATCCAGAGATTCAGACTTCAAATCCATCAATCTCCAGAACCTGTAGCAGAAATTAACTCCAGAATTTGTAGCAGAGAGGCCTGAATCCACCAGCTGAATCCTCTTCAGCAGGCCTCAAAACTAATCAAACTATTCAACAGCCGGGCGAGCTGTTTGAAGTTTTGCCGAGAATTTTTGCAAGAACCTGTAGCAGTACCCAGAAAGCAGTGTTACATCCAGAATCCAGAGAGGCTAGGCCAGCAGAGCAGAGCTGACCCAGATCGCTGTGAGCAGAACCGGTGCCTGATTGACCCGCCAAGCAGACAGAACCGCAGCAGATCCGTGACGAGGCCTAGTTCAAATTTATATTGCGAGTACCTAGCAGAACTGTGCAGAACCAATCTCTTAGTTAAAATAATCTAATCCAAACTATTTTAACCTAAGTAGAAGTGCCTCCTAGAAATCGTGTCATCTGTCATTTTTAAAGCTGCACAACTGTCACCTGTCATTTTGAGTTTACTTTAAATCTGAAAAACTACCTTTATTTAATCGTCCGTATCTCTGGAACGAAATTTAACTTTCATCTGAAAGCTTAGAATCTAGGCTTTCCAACGAACCTAGAACCGACTTCATACTCCCTATACTTTTCCAGTAATCGACACACACTCGCGAAATTTACAGCGATTTGCGATTTGGCCCGATTTCTTCATCTGTAGAAATCAGCAGCTTTTGCTTCTCTTTGCTAAAATTTGTTTGTAATCTGCTAATCATTCATAGAGTATTGTTAAAGTGAGCCTGAACGAATATAAAGTAGCCATCACCTACCCTGAACCTCTAGAGGGAATTAAAAGCAATTTTAGCACCTTTTCACTTCCTTGCAAACCACATTAAAGTAATTTGCCTGTGTTTAAAACTCATTCCCGTCTTCCCTAAGCTTGCTGGGAGAACTGGAACTGTGTATTGCATTATAAAGTGTGATTTGTTGGGATTCTTGAAGATTGTGTGCTCTCCTTCCATTTCTGGTATTGCATAGGGGGGGTGAGAATTGTCAAATGAAAAAGTGATCATATTATCTTTTGCTAAAATCATAACAAGTTATTTCTGTACTGCATTTTATTCCACCTTGCGTTTCCTTGAACCATATAAAGCATTCTTTCCCACCTTGTTCTTCTGTTCCTATTCGTAGTTACCTCTTGCTGATTACTGCTCATATTCACAAGTGTAATATCCATTATCAACTTATTTATAGAAGTGTGATATATATATTGTTTAAATTTTCAAATAAACCTTTTAATTTGCAAAACAAACCTACTTCTTGGCTCAGTGGGGTCAGGGGGATTCTAAGAGGGGGGTGTTATACAAGGGTTGTCATCCAGAGTACTGAACTGGATATAAAAATACATCAATAAGGGTTTTCCACAGCATCCCAGACTAGGCATTGACTTAGCTGTAGTGTTGATTGAATATCGCTTACAGCACACCATTACCCCCACTCCACTGCATTGTTTCTTCCATGACTTCCCCCAGTTAGGACGGGACTCGAAGAAACTGGCGGGGCTCTGCATGTTGCTGGCAGTTCGCTGCATATCGCTATGCTGGCTCCGGCCCAAGGCACCCACATACGCACAGTGGCTTAGAACAATCACATGGGCGCACGACACAGAAGAAGCCTGGTGTGCAATACAGCACCCACACTCAAGACCAAGAGATATCTGGCGAGGGGTTCATGATTACATCGCTGCCATGGCTTTTCATTCTTCTCCAGATTGTTCCCCGTAATTTGGCTGCTATGTGATCTTGATCTCCTTTGTTTCAAATGTCAACCTTTATGTGCTGACGGAATCACCTGCTCTCGTCCAAAAGATGTTCAAAGTATACTGGTAATAATGCATGTGTATTGCTATCGCTGCTGCAGTCATGTGGCTCCCTGTGTTTTTTCTGTTCTGTGAGTTGTCAAGACAAATAAAAAAAAAGGTTAAAAAAAAAACCTTGGTGTTCCACTCTGCTAATCTGGACTTCTCCTCCTATGAGGAAGAAGAGATTACTGGGGCATCCTTCTCCTCAGAACCCTTCCCCAGTTGGATAGATTCTGAGGTAGTTTTAGTCTCCCTAGTTTCCTGGGAGCTCATAGTCTCAGAGGCTTATGCTAGGATTCCTGATAATACCAAGTACTACTTTAAGGACAGTGTGCTGATAATGGAGTAGATACTCCTGCCCTTAGGGGTAGCGTGTGCAGCAGAACTGTAGTGGATTCTACCTTGGTAGACCCAGAGGAAGTTGCCAGAGCTCCTCTGTTACTCACTAAGTTAGCTGATGGCCCACCTCTCAGGTTCCCAGTTATTCCTGTAAATCTTTCTATAAATGGTACAGTGGTCAGGATTCCAGTGAGTATTCAGAGAGGTGTCCTAGGAGAGGTCTTGCTGCAGGAGAAGACCCTGCACAAGGTCACAAACAAAGGCAGCACTGACCAAGACCACTGCCACGCCCAAGCCAAAAGGGAAACCCAAGGCTATAGGAGTAAAGAAAGACAAAAGAGGGAAAGAGTACATTCCCCCTCACTCACCTACCACTGAGGTGGAGGTAGTTCATCAAATACGTGGACCTGATGAGGTAGAGGTGGAGGTGTTACCTGAAGGATTTGATCCAAATGACCACCCTGGACTGAAAGACTTGTTAGTAGAAGGTGGTCCTGAAGGGATGAATTCAGTAGGGGCCAACGTGAATGCCCATCTCTGGAAGGCCTAAAGAGACAGGCCTGCTCCCAGCTTGAGGGTGAGCCTCCTGGGAAGCATAGGATTTATTGGCAAGATGGGCTCCTCTACAGTGAGCCTACAGAGTCTACAGAAAGGAGACCATAGGAGTTTGGTGGTTCCCCTTCCTGTAAGACCTTTCCTCTGTAAGATCAACAAAGAATATCGAGGCTTAGTACCACCAAAAATTGGATCCGCCAGTCACAAAGTCATGAATATACATTTATTCTGTACAGATTCAAATATAAAAGCAGATAGCTATCTGGCTCCCAACATCTTGCAGTGTGTACCAGAAAGCACTGTGAGGGGAGTGAGCACTGGTCATCACAAAACATGCAGTATTTATACACAGTCCTGGTCATAGCCCAGTCCATCTCCAAACTAATAGGTTACACATTTGGGTTTGTGCCCAGTTCACATAACAAATATACAATATTGATTTGTACTTTTGACATGTTGTCCCATCCTTGAAGATTCAATGGTGTTGATGGTTCTCCAGTTTAGGTTGATCCTAGTTTCAAGAAACAAATTCAATAGCTTATAGCTAAGGCACATAGCTCTAGTTTGTCTACCATTCAGTTCTTATGTTTGAATATGGCTGAGGCTTATTGATGCAGACAACACTTTAAATCAAAGTTCACTTTAGCTCCAAGGTTCCTTAAACATACTGACAAACTTTGTTGTAGTCAGCTGTGTGGATCTTTAGCTTTTTAGAGTAAATCCTGTTTCAAGAATTGTTCAAATGATTCCTTCAAAAACACACAGCATTAGTTTACATGCATTGTATATCACTGTTTGAGGGAGGATGAGTTTTGTAGACATAGATAACACTTTGAATGAGAGTTCATTCTGACCACACGGTCTGTTTGCACTGGACAAATATTCTGCTCTGCCAGCCCTAGCGTTGACATAGGCTCAAAGGTTGTTTCTGCTCTGGCAGCTGAAAACATGGTTAATCATTACTGAACAGAGAGCAAGAGTCAGAATCAAGATGGAGGATATTTTCCAAAATGGCATTTGAAGTCAATTTTTAATTAACTGCAGGTTTTAATGCAAATGCAAAATGGCTTAGGACAATATTCATAATCAGATGATATTTATGCGGATATGGTTTAACAAACCCTCCTTTTGGCCTAAGCCAAGAGCATAATTCAAACATTTTGGCCATACGATGACCATGTGTCATAATCAGAACACTGAGTTGTTGGATTCAAAAACATTAATTGCCATTAACTCTTTAATAGTTATTTCCTGCATTACTAAGGCATTGGTTGCTTTTTCAGGCATTTGTATCCTAGGTCCTAGTGTACCTATTGCTTGTGTACAACATCCTCCTATCATGGAACATATGACAGGGAGGCATTGTACACAAGAACAACAGAACAGGAGAATACCAAGAATCACCATAAAGACTGCAAATATCTTCCAACCCCATGACCGTAATAAGTCCCAGAACCAAGTACTAAGATTCTAGTTTTCCTCAAGGTATGTAGATTTTGAATTGCCTTGAATATGGTAGGGGAGGAGTCAGGTACTAAAACACAACAAGCAGATCCCACCAATTTACATAATCCACCACGCTCACCCAGGATTACGAGCTCTAGAGACCTCAGACCTCAGAGGTGCTAGCTACAAATACCCCTGGTAGCAGGATACCCAAATAACAAGTTCCCCGACAATCCCTCGGTAACCACGGATAAGCCTCATTACCGCAAACGAAGTAGACAGGTTAGCCTACATACAAAGGTCTGTCCTCATTGGTCAAGTTTGCAACATTGGTACAACCCTCGAAATCACCCATTGACTGAGTACCATTCCTTTGTATGCAGAAGGAGACAAGGTTGGGGCTATGGTTAACAGTGTATGAAGGTGGCGTGGCATCCCTGTTACCTATAGGAGCCATCTTGAAAGAGATAAGTGATTGGAAAGGTCAGGACAGTCTATCAGAAGGTCTAATAGAAGCTACATTAAGCTTGCTCTTATTTGCAAAGAGTGAGCATCCCAGAGGCATCAGGACCCGCCTTTCAAATTCATTCAAATTAGTCCCGTCAAAGTTCCCTGAGATGCTATTATTCCAACGGCCAAAGAATAGTGCCCTTAGCGAGGCATAACATGCAGTAGTTAAAGGCAAAGGATGAATATACCAGTCCAACCCTTTCTCCCCATGCTGTGTTAAATGCGAACAGATCCAACAGTTTGTTCTATTCAGAATTGCGTGAGTTGCATTCATTATTAACAGTAGTGTATTGTTATGATAGCTCTGTCTTTGGTGGGAGTCCCTAGGAGATAGGGTGTGCAGGTGCACGAAAGGTGTAGCCCTAGTAGGAATACTCTCAGTAGGCAAAAATGTTTCAAGTGGGCGCACTTCTTCTATATACAAGAACCCAAAAGCAATCAATACTGTAAGACTGGTTAAAACAATACGTCTTAAGGACCGTGTATATGATTGTCCAATGTCTTTGTTGGCTACACAATTGTTTGGTTGCTCCGCACGAGTAGAGAGAACGACAGGCATTGTTCCTCAAAGCTCTTTCCCGAAAAGTTCCTGCGAAAAACTCCCTAGTCCGTTTGCTGGTGATCTCCTGATCATGTGGTTTCCTGATTGTAGTTAGTCTTTCCCAGTCCCCAGCCACCAACACTTCAGTGCAAAAAGGTGGCAAAGGGCAAGCACTATGGTTGTTCCCCTGTGGGCACAGTCGTATTTGTGCAGTAAGACTAGTACCGTGGACTAAGATTGTACCTTGTGACTCCTGGTACCATGTGATCTGCGAACAGTGTGTCATTGCTTCCTGATGGAAGTGTTGAAATAACAGCAGGATCATGCAAGGGTGCAAGAGGATCCACAGAAGAGTTCAGAGACAAAGCAGCAGTCTCCCCAGGCCCTGCGGGCTCAGGAAGTGTCTCTGAAACACCCTTGATGCTGTTCAAGACTGATTGATCATTGGGAACAGAGCAAGTAGGTTTCTTCTTATCTTCTTTGTCGTGTGGTAAAGGAAAAGGTATCCTTTTGACATGCGGAGCGTGGATCCAGTGTCTCTTTCCAGCTACTCGTACAGCAGTCTGTGTGGCCAATAGGACCTGGAAAGGCTTTCTCAAGCGCGGTGCGAGATTGGATGCTCTCTCAAATGACTTAGTGAGCACCCACTCGCCGGATCGAAGGCGATGACCGGCCCCTTGTATTTTACTGGGAGGGCTTCTCGCACCTGTTGATAAATTAAATACAAGTTTTGAGTTAACTGGCCACAGTTTTCAGAAAGGAGCAAATGCTCTATATCCTTTAGTAACTTGGGCTCTGGTATCCAAAAATAGGCATAGAAGGGAGGCCTAAACTACCCCTTGGTGTCAGTGTTCCTTTACCAATATTATGCTGTAGGCATACCATGCAATTTTGGACAAAACGCTCAGCAGTCTTTGGAATATTTACATTAACCCAGACAGGTTCTAACAATTTACAAATATATTTGGCACATATATGAGTTGGACCATGAGCCATTGTTACCATAGAGGTAACATAAGCATTGTGCAGCATCCATTTATATTGTTCAGTGTCTACCCAACAACCCTCATCATCTAAACTTGCTGGACCCTCAGCCCACTGTTTGATTTCATCTGGGGTAGCGTCAGCCTGAATTTCTTTTATGCAACCAATCCGTTCATCTATCACACAAGTGTTAGTGACCCCTTTTGTGGGGTCCAGTACATACATCTTAGAATGTAAATCAGTAGCAGTTTGTTTGGCTATTGTGTCAGCAAAAGCATTTCCTTTCCCCATATCATCTGTTACTTTCTGATGTGCGGTGCACTTCATGATTGCTAGTTGAGTAGGAAGCGCAAGTGCTGAGAGTAGCCAAACAATCAAGGTACCACGATGGATTTTAGTTCTGTGTGAGGTCAAGAAACCTCTCTCTGCCCATAATCTACCCAAGTTGTGAAATACCCCAAAGGCATACTGGCTGTCTGTAAATATATTTACTCTAAGCTCTTCGAAAAGTTCACAAGCTCTAGTCAATGTGATAATCTCTACGGCCTGCGTGGAGTTATGCAATATTCTCTTGGTTTCCACAATAGTGCTTAATGTAGTGTTGGCATAAGCAGCAGTGAATGTACCATCCGGAAGTTTGAAGCAGGAGCCTTCAATAAAACAGCTCCCCTTGTGGATCATTCAAAGGTGCATCATTTAAATCAATCCTGCTTAATTTCGTACCCTGTGGTATAAAGGCAGTCATGTGACATTTCGTCACTGCAAGTAATATCTTGCGGAAGAGGAATCAATTCAGCCAAATTCAATACACAACACCTTTCAATTTGAATATGCAGGGCAAATAGAATCAGTTCATATTTATTTGATTGTGCGGAAGTAAGGTGTTGCGTTTTGCGTTCTACTTAATAGAACATCTACAGAGTGAGGTGTCATGCCAGTTAAAGTATGGCCTAGAACCATTCCCTCACTCTGCTTTGAGAATGCAGCAGCAGCACCGACAGCTCTCAGGCATCGCAGCAAAAGCGCATGCAACAGGATCAAGTGTGGAGGAAAAAATAATCGCACGGTCTATTCTTCCCTCTCCTTCATGCTCCTGCGTTAAAACAGCCAAAGCACATTCATCACATTCACGCATATACATCACAAAGGCCTTATCATACTTTGGTGTGCCCAAAACTGTAGCTGAACACAGCGCAGTCCTGAGCAGATCAAAAGCTTTCTGGTGTTCCAAGTTCCACGGTAGTGGCAAAGAAATGCCCTTCTTTGTCAATGCCAACATTGGTTTTATCACTACTGAAAAGTGTTGGGATCCACTGTCTACAGTAAGAATCCATTCCTATCAAGGCTCTAACCTCTTTCTATGTATTTGGGACAGACATGCTAGAGAGGCTTTTTATCTGTTCACATGTCAATCTTCTTCCCTCCTTTGACAGGAGGTCGCCTAAATAGGCGACCTCCTGTCGACAATATTGAACCTTTTTCAATGAAGCCTTATGCCCATGCTCTGCTAGATGAATAAGCAGCAACATGGTGTCCTCCTTGCAAGCAACTTCTGAGTCTGCAGCTAAAAGAAGGTCATCAACATACTGCAATAATGTACAAGTGGGAGGCAACTCAAGTGTATCAAGCTGCTCTTTCAAAGCCCTACTGTAAATGCTTGGACTCTCCATGTACCCTTGTGGCACATGAGTAAATGTAAAAGAGTGTCCCCCTAAGGTGAATGCGAACAAATATCTACTATCCACATGTACGGGAATACTAAAGAAGGCATTCTTAAGATCCACCACACTGAAATGAGTAGCAGAAGCTGGGATCATTGTTAATATCGTGGTTACATCAGGCACAATTGGAAATTGTGGAGCAACAATCTTATTGATAGCATGCAAATCAATTATAAAACGGAAAGGAATCGCATTATCCCCTTTCTTATACACCGGTAAAATCGGGCTATTGCACAAACTTCCTGCAATTTCCTCGATTACTCCACGATGGACAAAATCAGAAACTGTGCTCTTCAGAGCTTGCTCACCTTCAACTAAAATCGTATATTGTGGAATTCGTGGCAACTTCACTCCGGTTTTCAAAATGATTCTGACAGGCTCAATTTGTAAAACACCAACATCATTATCATCAATCGCCCATAAACACTCCGGAACTTCACTAAATTCCAGTGGCAAAGTTCTAGTCAAAAACTGTGAGGCAGAAAATTGCTGTGGTGAAATCGTCAAACGCACTCCATCCGAAGAACAATGTATTTAATTCCTTCAACAGATTAAACCCCAACAAATTCTCTCCACAGTTTGTTGTCAAAAGAAATGGACAGTGATCCGTAAATGGACCCAGTGAAATCGGTACTGGCAAAGAAACTGGACTAACCACTGGCGTACCAGAAAACCCTACTGAAAAGTTAGTCTGCCCCAACAGTGGAATGTCTGGAACCCGTGAATGGTCAATGGAACACTTCTGTGCCCCTGTGTCTATCAAAAATAGATGCTTCCTATTTCCTACCATCATCTCAACGTAGGGACCTTTCTGATTAACGGGAAATTGTGTTGGTTCCAGACCCTGCTTCGGGCTGTCCTAACGAAACAATATATCATTGAAAACAAGATCTTTAGAAAGATAGGAAATTGAAGAATTATCAAAACTATTTCTGCTATCTATACTAGGTTGCTGATCATCTTGCGAGAATGACTGTGAATTTCTGAGTGAACTACCAGGACCCACTACCCAGGGCGGCCTGTGGATCGTCCACCCATGACACCATATGTGTTATCCGACCTCTGCTGAAGGATCGGGCCTTATGCTCTCTATTGACACTTGTGTCTGCAATATACACATTGGTTCACGTGTACAGGATCCAACTGCTCATTATTCTGTGGAATAGACTGACCTCAAAACTATACATTCCCACCTCTGATCCCTTCTAACAATCTGAACCTCAACTCTAAGAATAAATGTCAGAGGACCTTCCCTCATAGGCAACTGAGAAATAGGCAACTCCGAACATTTGTTGAGCAATAAAGCCGGATTGAGCGCTAAAAGTATTGGGTGCAAAAAGGCTCTCTTATAAACAATCATCAATTCTGCGGGACAACAAATCTCTTTTTTATACACTCATCCTTCAGGTATTCTACCATTACCTGTAACACTTTCCTCTGCATTTCTGGCGTATACTGACTATACGTAGCATATACTTCTATGGGAGATATCAACACATGCAAAATCCATCTAAGTGCATCCCTTGTGCAAATTTGCGTTCCTTCACTCATTGATTTACAAGGAGGAAGGAATCGTTTCTGTGCATACAAAGCGTCCAAACTATCACCATCTATTTCATTGTTCTGTAACCATTCTAACTCCCTTCTTAACTCAAAAACCCTCTCGACATGCTTTTTTACTTTCTCCGCAGAATCCCTTGAATAGGCTGAAACATTCAAATCCCTCAACCCATGTGTGACATCTATGTCCGTCAATTTATTCCACATTACAGCCAAATGTATTCCCATCCCCTCAATAAAGACATTCTGTTAGGGAACACTTTCTAAATTAAGGAGTGTAGCTAAAACAGTAGATTTCTTTTTTCACCTTTCTCTCTACATTGCTTAGCCCATGCATACAATTCTCTCTTCTTATCTTTAGAAAACTGTACTTTGAGTAACTACATTTGATTCAGCACTCGCCCCTTCATCAGCTACAGCAAGAGCAGAACCGATTGGGAAAGAGAGAGTAGACAGATCCTGCACAACAGGTAGTGGAGACACTGCTGCTGTTAGCAAAGACAGAATTACTGGAATAGTAACAATTGGAAAAGGTGGAGGTACAGGCAGAGGAACAACAATAGGAAGAGGAGCAATAACTGGCAGCAGAGGAGCAACAGGAAGAACAGGAATTGCTACCAGAGGAGGTGTGACAGCGGGAATAGGTAAGACAACAGGAATAGGTACATAAGGAAGTGGTGCAGTGGCACCAGGCCTATATTCATTTAAGAGTTTATCAATTAGTTCATCTGAGACATGAAAATCTTTAGACGGATATATTTTCTGTACACCAAGTTAAAAAGCCCTATCCATGTTTCTAACAGACTCTGACTATTTCTGTTGACCATACAATAATGCCTTTTCTGAATTTTTACATATGACGACGTGTATGCTTCTATTTACTCTAAAGTTGCCACATAGTTTCTGTTTTCCATTTCTGAATCACATCAAATGCTGTAAGTCTAGCTTTTCTTTTTCCTTTAACAATATAGTTTCTAAATACTCTATTTGGGCAATCTCAAAACTACCATTTACTGGCCACTGAATTTCGGTAGCATGTCTAGTTTGTCTGTGCCAATTATTGTTGAATACTATACTACCAAAATGCCATTCTTACAGTACATAGACATGCCGGCGACACCTCCTGTGGCGCTGGTCGGCCAAATATCAAAGATTGTCTGTCTCTGCGGAAATAACGCCCTGGAACAGGCAACAATTTCCCAGGCATGCCAAATCACTGGTGTTACCTGCCGTCGTTTGAACTCACGAGTGCAAAACTGCAACCAAATATCAGGATACTTAGGAATCGGGGCACGACTCACCTGATTGCAAAGGACAAAGGAGGTTCGATCGGATTACAAAGGATCAACGTGGCTGGCAATTCCGGCAAAAATACCCACCTCGATATGGGGACCCTCGTCAAGATGTCCTCTCTAACCACTTGCTCATCGTTCAGGGATCAGATCGTGCAGTACTGTCGAGGTGTCGCGTCTCATACAAAAAGGGGCCCCTTTTCTCATGCTCCAATCCCAGTCCGGAAGCCGCGTCCTTAATCAGCGAGGTGACATCAATCTTGAGGGTCCCTATTCGGGCGACATCTTGTAAGGTCAACAAAGAATATCGAGGCTTAATACCACCAAAAATTGGATCTGCCAGTCACGAATATAAATTTATTCTGTACAGATTCAAATATCAAAGCAGATAGCTATCTGGCTCCCAACACCTCGCAGTGTGTACCAGAAAACACTGTGAGGGGAGTGAGTACTGCTCATCACAAAACATGCAGTATTTATAGACAGTCCTGGACATAGCCCAGCCCATCTCCAAACTAATAGGTTACAAATTTGGTTTTGTGCCAAGTTCACATGACAAATATACAATATCGGTTTCTACTTTTGACATGTTGTCCCATCTTTGAAGATTCAATGGTGTTGTTGGTTCTCCAGCTTAGGTTAATCCTAGTTTCAAGAAACAAATTCAATAGCTTATAGCTAAGGCACATAGCTCTAGTTTGTCTACCATTCAGTTCTTATGTTTGAATATGGCTGAGGTTTATTGATGCAGACAACACTTTAAATTGAAGTTCACTTTGGCTCCAAGGTTCCATAAACATACTGACAAACTTTGTTGTAGTCAGCTGTGTGGATCTTTAGCTTTTTAGAGTAAATCCTGTTTCAGGAGTTGTACAAAGGATTCCTTCAAAAACACACAAAATTAATTTACATGCATTGTATATCACTGTTTGAGGGAGGATGAGTTTTGTAGACATAGATAACACTTTGAATGAGAGTTAATTCTGACTACAAGGTCTGTTTGCACAGGACAAATAGTCTGCTCTGCCAGCCCTAGTGTTGACATAGGCTCAAAGGTCATTTCTGCTCTGGCAGCTGAAAACATGGTTAATCATTACTGAACACAGAGCAAGAATTAGAATCAAGAATGAGGATATTTTCCAAAATGGCGTTTGAAGTCAATTCTAATTAACTGTAGGTTTTAATGCAAATGCGAAATGGCTTAGGACAATATTCATAATCAGATGATATTTATGCAAATATGGTTTAACACCTCCTGCAGCTGGTGCATGAAGTGCCCCTTGCTGGTCACCTTGGTATCAAGAGAACCAAGCAAATGTTATCCATGCATTTCTACTGGCCCAAGATGGGGGTGCAAGTAGAAAGTCACTGCAGGAGTTTTGCCACCTGCCAGATAACTGGGAAGAGTGGCACAACAATCCAAGCTGCACTGATACCACTCCCAGTTGTGGGGGTACCATTTGAGAGGGTATGGATCGACATTGCTGGTCCCCTTGACCCCCAATCATCCTCAGGCAATAGGTTAATCTGGTGCTGGTCGACCATGCAACCAGGTATCCTGAGGCCATCCCATTGAAGACTGTGACTGCCAAGTCATTTGCAAAAGCTTTACTTGACATATTTATTAGGATTGGCTTCCCTAAATAAGTTTTGTCTGATAGGGGCAGAAACTATATGTCAAAGTATATGCAGGCCATGTGGAAGGAATGTGGTGTCACCTATAGGTTTTCATGTGCATATCAGCCACAAAGAAATGGTCTAGTTGAAAGGTTCAACAGAACGTTAAAAAGCATGAGTGGGGCTCTGGAAGAACCCCAAAGAAGAAAATGGGATCTTCTATTACCATCCTTACTGTTTGCCTACAGAGAGGTACCTCAAGAGGGTGTTGGCTTCAGTCCTTTTGAGCTTCTGTTTGGTCACCCTGTGAGGGGACCCATAGCAATAGTCAAGGAGGGATGGGAGATTACTACCAACGTAGTGGATTATGTGCTAGGGCTCAGAAAAAAATGGTACTGCTGATGGGTCTGGCTAGTGAGTAACTGAAGGCAGGGCAAGCACTGGTGAAACAGTGGTATGACCAGAAGGCTTCCCTCATCAATTTTACACCAGGTCAGCAAGTTCTGCCAGCCCTGACTGTCGAGTCCCCCCTAAGTGCCAGGTCAGCAGGCATTTCTGAATTCATATTAGCGATGGACGTAGGGCCAAACCCTCTTTCAGACAGGGCAAAGACATTCATTGGATTTGTGTTAGGCTGCGGTTGGTGGTCAAACTGGGATTCCAGGTTGACATCAGAATTCATTCCCTCCGTGTCCTTACCAAGGGTGGGCCTAGGTCGATGTGTTTGTAAAGAGCTGACAGTTGTCTTCTGATTTAGAATGGGAAGTGCCTTAGTAGGTTTCTTTAACAGAGGCTTCTTTGGAGCCCAAATGTTTGTGTGTCCCACATTTAGGGCGCACAAGTTGGGATGATTCAGGTCATTGGCCAAGCCCTGCTCTGAAACTCCAACAGATTCCCCTAAGAAAACTGCCCAGTTAGTAGATGGCAAGGACCCCTTGCTCAATTCAGGGGTTGGGTCCAAAGGCTGGCTGGTTTGAAATTTAGGATAGAATGGCACCGCTGATTCACTCATGCGGGTTTCACCAGTCACGCCTTTATTCCTCAAATGATTCTTCTTGGCTGTCAGGCTAATAGGTTTGCAAGATTGGCCTCACCTGCACGTCACTAGGAGATGGTCCGTGAGGATTTTCGACAAGGGCCTCCCAGCTGTGGTCCCAATGTGGACGAGGCAATGGGTTGTTCAAAGGCAGCTGTTCAAAGGAAGAAGCAAAAGAGGAAGATGGTAAAGTTGAGGTAAAGAGAGTACGAAGGTCTAGTGGCGGCTATGAAGGGTGTTCATGGAGATCTTAGACTTTGATGGTTGGTCACATTGGATTTCCAACTTTCTCATGATTACTTCAGATTTAATGGTGATTTCCGTTAGCAGTGACTCCAAGATACTAAACATCAAAGCACACAACCCACTTTCATTGAACAGATCAGATGATGTAGGAGAAGATGGCAACGAAAGGTCGTTAGAACCGAGCAGTGTAACAGGGTGAAGGTCCATCACGGATGACGTGGGCCTGAAGTGTAAACATGTATCGTTATCTCTGTTAAGTTCACATGCCTCGATAGTGTTTTTGAAAATGAAAGCGGTGTCAGCTACCTGCAATGGACCAGCTTCATTTCGCATTTGCAACTCATTAGCATTAGCAGGGTAAAAATCCTCCTGCTGTATATCCGTTGATACAGGGCTGCAGGGGAAGTTAGGGGGGGAAATGTGACGGCCGGTAGCATTGGTGAGGGCGTTTATTACTGTTACTATTGCCTTAGATTCAAGGCTGGCGAGTGATTTTGAACACTCCACCAGAGGGCTTCTTTGCAAGTCATGCCTGCCGGATCAGTGGGAATCCTAACGTTGGAAGGAGGGAAATCATCGGTAATTTTCGTGTTCACCGTGAGGCCCTGTGAGGGCCCTCCCAACTTCACAGTTCAATGGGGACAGGCGCGTGCAGCGCGCCTAGTGTTTATAGCCGGTGCATCCGATGTGTCCAATGTGAGGTCAACGCCTTCTTCAGTGCTTAAAGGCTCAGAAACCGCATACCGAGAAATAATGTGCACTGACTGGGTGTCCATGATGCCCTATTTTTTCAAAGCAATGCGCTTTGCCTCACACGCTGCAAAAGGACAGGCAGCCCATCACTTCAGTGTGAGGTGGATAGAGCAGGTGTGCCCCAAAGAAATAAGGGAGTGAAGCCACTAGAGGGAGGTGAAATCCACTAGCCATACACAGTAACAACAAGTCAGTAAGACAGCAGTTCATACGCTTGGATAAATAACGTGGAATAAACTTACGAATCCAATGGATCAAATGTCCACAATGCAGCAAAAGGACGTGTGAGGGCAGCTGAACGAAGCCGCCAGCCGCCCAAAGCCGGCAGAACTGCATAACTGCACACTGCCGTACACTGCACACATACCGTGCTGGGTGCTGATTTTAACAAGGTCCTCCTCCAAACCAGTAAACACAGCAAAAAGATTTGCAAACATGACTGCAGGCTCCCTCTGGCTCTCAGAACTGCACACTACCGCAAATTGCAAACATACGTGCCGGATTGCTGGTTTTAACAAGGTCCTTCTCCAAGGAAGTAAACACAGCACAAAGACTCCCGAACAGGACTCCAGGCTCCCTCAAGCTCTCAGAACTGCAGAGTGCCACACACTGCACGCATACCACGCTGAGTGCTGGTTTTAACAAGGTCCTCCCCCAAGGCAGTAAACACAGCAGAAAGACTCCCAAACAGGCCTCCAGGCTCCCTCAGGCTCTCAGATCTGCACACTGCTGGACACCATGCACATACCACACTGGGTGCTGGTTTTAACAAGGTTTTCAGGCAAAGGAGTAAGCACATTAAAAAAAAAACTCCCAAAAAGGACTCCAGGCTCCCTCAGGCTCTCAGAACTGCAGAGTGCCACACACTGCGCGCGTACCGCTCTGGGTGCTGGTTTTAACAAGGTCCTCCTCCAAGGCAGTAAACACAGCAAAAGACTCTGAAACAGGACTCCAGTCTCCCTCAGACTCTCAGATCTGCACACTGCCGCACACCGCCACATTATGTGTTCTATCCACAGGGCTGAGCTTGTACAGTTTTTCTATTTAGTTTACTTGCAAATGGTGTGTTTCTATATATTTGTATAGAACTTTGATTGGGCATTCTCTTTATTTGGACTATTATTCTTTGCTGTTTGTGGTGCTACGGAATAACATTCACGCCCCTCTTAGGAGAATAGTATTCCCTCGGCCCACTTTACCACTAAAAGCAGAGGTATATGTCTTACCTATATCTGATTTACCTTATGAATGTGCTCACTTTCGGTTTGTAGAAGTGTGAGGTCTGAGTAAGTGGTTTTACTACTGCTCACCCGTGTCCTCCTGCAGAGCAGAAGTCATTTCATCGCAGCCCCCATCTTAAAATTAATAAAAATCCATTGGCGGCTGGTGAACTTTTAAAGTGGTTGGGTGTAAATGTATTTTCCATGACGACGTTAGCGTGCGAGCGAGCACAGCGAGTGAGCCTGACTTAGCAAAGGTGCATCTGGGGCGGGGGAGATCTCCCCCTCCCCCAGAGAACATTTTCGGAAATGAGGAGTGTAAATGGTGCATTTTCCAGCACAATTTTCAAGAAAAGCTGTAGAAAAAGACCTACAGGCCGATTCATGGAATAATTAGCGCGGCGCAAGTGGGCAAAAACGTGCGAATCGCAGTGGAATAGCGAAAATCGCAGTGCAAGTGCGAAAATCGCATGAAAAGCAGCGCACGTCGATTCATGGAAGTCCGTGCGCGAGAAAACCAGCGGATGTGCGATAAAAAGTGCGCCGCGCACGTTGGCGCACAGGCCATCTAACAGCGTGCGCCAGGTCACAGCGAAAATCGCACAGGCCACAGCGAAATTCGCACATAGCGCGGCGCACGCAACAAAAGTAGGCGGAACACGGGCGTAACACTCGGAATGGGGAACAACTTGCAAAAACGTGGGCGTCACAGGGGAAGTACAGGGCACAAGTGCGCGGAACGCCCACACGCTCGCCTACAACACATATTCATGGAATAGAATAGGGCAAAAAAGCGCACGCTCAAACCAGCGCACAGCCACAAACACGACCGCCACAAGAAAGCAGGCGGTAGCGTCTCTGCGGCTGTAAGAAATGTGCGCCAAAAGGTGCGCCAACAAATAGCACCCATATACTGCCATGATGAATGTCCTATACTGTGGCCCTCCAGGACAAATGACGTGCAAAGGGGTACCCACAAACACGGACACGCTGACAAAAAATACGTGTGCGTGTATACCGGGGTGCGCGGGAAGTCTCACACGCGATTTGGCCGGGTAGGTGTATTTCAGGGGTGCGCGGGAAGTTCCACACGCGATTCCATCAGGGTACGTGTATTTCAGGGGTGCGCGGGAAGTCCCACACGCGATTCCATCAGGGTACGTGTATTTCAGGGGTGCGCGGGAAGTCCCATATGCGATTACAGCAGGGCGCGTGTATTTCAGGGGTGCGCGGGAAGTTCCACATGCGATTCCATCAGGGTACGTGTATTTCAGGGGTGCGCGGGAAGTCCCACACGCGATTCCATCAGGGTACGTGTATTTCAGGGGTGCGCGGGAAGTCCCACACATGATTACAGCAGGGCGCGTGTATTTCAGGGGTGCGCGGGAAGTTCCACACGCGAATAGCCTGGGCGCGTGTATTTCAGGGGTGCGCGGGAAGTTCCACACGCGAATAGCCTGGGCGCGTGTATTTCAGGGGTGCGCGGGAAGTTCCACACGCGAATAGCCTGGGCGCGTGTATTTCAGGGGAGCGCGGGAAGTTCCACACGCGAATAGCCTGGGCGCGTGTATTTCAGGGGTGCGCTGGAAGTTCCACACGTGAATAGCCTGGGCGCGTGTATTTCAGGGGTGCGCGGGAAGTCCCACACGCGATTACAGCAGGGTACGTGTATTTCAGGGGTGCGCGGGAAGTTCCACACGCGAATAGCCTGGGTGCGTGTATTTCAGGGGTGCGCGGGAAGTTCCACACGCGAATAGCCTGGGCGCGTGTATTTCAGGGGTGCGCGGGAAGTTCCACACGCGAATAGCCTGTGCGCGTGTATTTCAGGGGTGCGCGGGAAGTTTAACACGCGATTTCAGCAGGGTACGTGTATTTCAGGGGTGCGCGGGAATTTCCACACGCGAATAGCCTGGGCGCGTGTATTTCAGGGGTGCGCGGGAATTATCACACGCGATTTGGCTTGGTACGTGTATTACAGGGGTGCGTGGGAAGTTACACACGCGATTAGGCTGGGTGGGTCCTCACAGGTGTTCCCTGTACACCCTCCACGGCCCCTGCAGGCAGCCCACAAAACAGGGGACTACCCTGCACACCTGCTCATGTCTCCCACCACCCCCACCCCCCACCATCCAGGGGCACCCTCCACCAGGCCCCCACTCATGTCTCCCACCACCCCCACGCCCCAGCAGTGCAGGGGCAGCCCCCACCAGGCCCCCACTCATGTCTCCCACCACCCCCACCCCCCTGCCACCATGGGCACCCTCCACCAGGCCCCCACTCATGTCTCCCACCACCACCACCCCCCAGCAGTGCAGGGGCAGCCCCCACCAGGCCCCCACTCATGTCTCCCACCACCCCCACCCCCCCAGTCACCAGGGGCACCCTCCACCAGGCCCCCACTCATGTCTCCCACCACCCCCACCCCCCACCATCCAGGGGCAGCCTCCACCAGGCCCCCACTCATGTCTCCCACCACCCCCACCCCCCTGCCACCATGGGCACCCTCCACCAGGCCCCCACTCATGTCTCCCACCACCCCCACCCCCCAGCAGTGCAGGGGCAGCCCCCACCAGGCCCCCACTCATGTCTCCCACCACCCCCACCCCCCTGACACCATGGGCACCCTCCACCAGGCCCCCACTCATGTCTCCCACCACCACCACCCCCCAGCAGTGCAGGGGCAGCCCCCACCAGGCCCCCACTCATGTCTCCCACCACCCCCACCCCCCCAGTCACCATGGGCACCCTCCACCAGGCCCCCACTCATGTCTCCCACCACCACCACCCCCCAGCAGTGCAGGGGCAGCCACCACCAGGCCCCCACTCATGTCTCCCACCACCCCCACCCCCCCAGTCACCAGGGGCACCCTCCACCAGGCCCCCACTCATGTCTCCCACCACCCCCACCCCCCACCATCCAGGGGCAGCCTCCACCAGGCCCCCACTCATGTCTCCCACCACCCCCACCCCCCTTTGCCACCATGGGCACCCTCCACCAGGCCCCCACTCATGTCTCCCACCACCCCCACCCCCCAGCAGTGCAGGGGCAGCCCCCACCAGGCCCCCACTCATGTCTCCCACCACCCCCACCCCCCTGCCACCATGGGCACCCTCCACCAGGCCCCCACTCATGTCTCCCACCACCACCACCCCCCAGCAGTGCAGGGGCAGCCCCCACCAGGCCCCCACTCATGTCTCCCACCCCCCCACCCCCCCAGTCACCAGGGGCACCCTCCACCAGGCCCCACTCATGTCTCCCACCACCCCCACCCCCCAGCAGTGCAGGGGCACCCTCCACCAGGCCCCCACTCATGTCTCCCACCACCCCCACCCCCCTGCCACCATGGGCACCCTCCACCAGGCCCCCACTCATGTCTCCCACCACCCCCACCCCCCAGCAGTGCAGGGGCAGCCCCCACCAGGCCCCCACTCATGTCTCCCACCACCCCCACCCCCCTGCCACCATGGGCACCCTCCACCAGGCCCCCACTCATGTCTCCCACCACCACCACCCCCCAGCAGTGCAGGGGCAGCCCCCACCAGGCCCCCACTCATGTCTCCCACCCCCCCACCCCCCCAGTCACCAGGGGCACCCTCCACCAGGCCCCCACTCATGTCTCCCACCACCCCCACCCCCCAGCAGTGCAGGGGCACCCTCCACCAGGCCCCCACTCATGTCTCCCACCACCCCCACCCCCCTGCCACCATGGGCAACCTCCACCAGGCCCCCACTCATGTCTCCCACCACCACCACCCCCCAGCAGTGCAGGGGCAGCCCCCACCAGGCCCCCACTCATGTCTCCCACCACCCCCACCCCCCCAGTCACCAGGGGCACCCTCCACCAGGCCCCCACTCATGTCTCCCACCACCCCCACCCCCCACCATCCAGGGGCAGCCTCCACCAGGCCCCCACTCATGTCTCCCACCACCCCCACCCCCTGCCACCATGGGCACCCTCCACCAGGCCCCCACTCATGTCTCCCACCACCCCCACCCCCCAGCAGTGCAGGGGCAGCCCCCACCAGGCCCCCACTCATGTCTCCCACCACCCCCACCCCCCTGCCACCATGGGCACCCTCCACCAGGCCCCCACTCATGTCTCCCACCACCACCACCCCCAGCAGTGCAGGGGCAGCCCCCACCAGGCCCCCACTCATGTCTCCCACCACCCCCACCCCCCCAGTCACCAGGGGCACCCTCCACCAGGCCCCCACTCATGTCTCCCACCACCCCCACCCCCCAGCAGTGCAGGGGCACCCTCCACCAGGCCCCCACTCATGTCTCCCACCACCCCCACCCCCCTGCCACCATGGGCACCCTCCACCAGGCCCCCACTCATGTCTCCCACCACCACCACCCCCCAGCAGTGCAGGGGCAGCCCCCACCAGGCCCCCACTCATGTCTCCCACCACCCCCACCCCCCCAGTCACCAGGGGCACCCTCCACCAGGCCCCCACTCATGTCTCCCACCACCCCCACCCCCCAGCAGTGCAGGGGCACCCTCCACCAGGCCCCCACTCATGTCTCCCACCACCCCCACCCCCCTGCCACCATGGGCACCCTCCACCAGGCCCCCACTCATGTCTCCCACCACCCCCACCCCCCAGCAGTGCAGGGGCAGCCCCCACCAGGCCCCCACTCATGTCTCCCACCACCCCCACCCCCCTGCCACCATGGGCACCCTCCACCAGGCCCCCACTCATGTCTCCCACCACCCCCACCCCCCCAGTCACCAGGGGTACCCTCCACCAGGCCCCCACACATGTCCCCCACCACCCCCACCCCCCTGCCACCATGGGCACCCTCCACCAGGCCCCCACTCATGTCTCCCACCACCCCCACCCCCCAGCAGTGCAGGGGCAGCCCCCACCAGGCCCCCACTCATGTCTCCCACCACCCCACCCCCCTGCCACCATGGGCACCCTCCACCAGGCCCCCACTCATGTCTCCCACCACCACCACCACCCAGCAGTGCAGGGGCAGCCCCCACCAGGCCCCCACTCATGTCTCCCACCACCCCCACCCCCCCAGTCACCAGGGGCACCCTCCACCAGGCCCCCACTCATGTCTCCCACCACCCCCACCCCCCAGCAGTGCAGGGGCACCCTCCACCAGGCCCCCACTCATGTCTCCCACCACCCCCACCCCCCTGCCACCATGGGCACCCTCCACCAGGCCCCCACTCATGTCTCCCACCACCACCACCCCCCAGCAGTGAAGGGGCAGCCCCCACCAGGCCCCCACTCATGTCTCCCACCACCCCCACCCCCCAGTCACCAGGGGCACCCTCCACCAGGCCCCCACTCATGTCTCCCACCACCCCCACCCCCCAGCAGTGCAGGGGCACCCTCCACCAGGCCCCCACTCATGTCTCCCACCACCCCCACCCCCCTGCCACCATGGGCACCCTCCACCAGGCCCCCACTCATGTCTCCCACCACCCCCACCCCCCCAGTCACCAGGGGCACCCTCCACCAGGCCCCCACTCATGTCTCCCACCACCCCCACCCCCCCAGTCACCAGGGGCAGCCTCCACCAGGCCCCCACCCATGTCTCCCACCACCCCCACCCCCCAGCAGTGCAGGGGCATCCTCCACCAGGCACCCACACATGTCCCCCTGCCCCCAGGTCCTGACGATACTCAATCATGGCAGTAATGGGCAGCATACCCAGCACAAACACCCAGGCAAGGATTGCATCCACCCACATAGTGAATGCAATTACATGATACAACCCCAATGGCAAGTATGTAAATGAACACATGTCCGTCACACACACATACACAACGGGTGCAAGTGAATGTCAAAACCCATATCGTGACATGTTGAAACCAATGAGAAAATACCACAAGTGAAAGTTAAAAAAACATGTATTAAAGATGAAAAATAAGTAAACAAATCAAACATACAACAATGGGGATAACTAAATAAATGGTCCATGTCCGAGAACAAATGTAAAAATAAAAAAAACAAAGTAATCCAAAAACAAATGTCGTCCAAAGCAATGTCATGTGGAAGGAAAATAATGAAAAACCATTTCCTCATGGTGAACACAATAATCAATAAAAAAAATGTTTCTTCAAAAAGCAAACTATATACACGAATGTTTCAGGGTCCATGAGCCCAACACCATAAATGAAACCTACTACTACCTAATGAAAAAAATATATACAAAAAAGTGGCCATTGTCCGAGCGGTCCAAAAAAATAAAAATAAAGAAAGGAAACCTAACACTAACTAACTAAATAACTATATACAAAGGCAGCGGGCAAGTCCTGCGGCTCACTCGGTGATGTTGCTGGCCAGGGCATCATCGAACTCCATGTCGATGTCCTGGAGGCGGGACTCTGTCCTGGCCCCGAGGTCTCGCAGGGATAACCCCATGTTCAGCTCAAACTCCCTGCGAGCTTCCTCGAGGCACTCAGCCCGCCTCAACGCCCGACGCATGGAGAACTCCGCCCTGACCATGGTGAGCCGCTCCTCTTCCACCCGCTGCCGCTCCGCACCTATCCGCTGGACCAACTGCTCCCACACGGAAGACACCACCATCCCAGGGTTGCCCTGCCCTCCGGCCGATGCCTGCCCCTCTGATCTTGATGGCCCCGAGCCATGATGCCTCCCACGTCGAGCCTGCTGCTGCCTCCGACGCCACTGCCTCTGCCAGCACGACGGCATCCAGGCTGATGGAAACCACTGACGCCGTCGTGCACGTGCCCTGCCCGATGATGCTGTCACATCTTCCATCTGCTGAGGTCCAGTTGCTGTGTTGTCCACCCCTGCTGGACCTCCGACTCCCAACTGTGGCAGGGATGGGATCCCCACCGAGCTGGCTGCATTGGTCGGGGCAGGTCCACAGGGGGCCCTGGTGGCATCTGGGCCGGAAGACGGCAAGGAGAACGACTGGTGTATAGCCTGCACAGAGGAGGAGAGGGCCGCCAGATTGGCCAACACATGCAGCAAACCCCCGAACATGGCCGATCCCAATTGGGCCACGTCGGCACGGTGCACTTCGTGATGACGTGCGTGCTCCTCCCGGGAAGCATGCACAGCATCACGAATCACAGCCGTGCGCATCGCGACCCCAATCAGGACCTTCTCCGCACGGCCAGGGGTTCCCACTTCCGCAGGTGGAGGGGAGTCAGGTGACATGGACATCCCCTCTACCTGCGGACGGGCCTGGGACGGGGCATCCCTGCTGGTGCATGGTGGTGCACTCACAGGGTCAGGGACAGCGACATGCACAGGCCCCTCCACGGTGACCTGTGCTGCCTCCTGCCCCTGGCCCTGGACTGCACCACTTGCACCAGCAGGGATGCCCCCACCAGGCCCCATGTGTGCCCCAGTGGCGGCCTCCTCCTCCTCTGTGCAAACCACCAACCTGGATGGCTCCTCACCGTCTCCCACCGTAGCAGGCCCCTGTGGGGGCTCACCCACCCCTTCCGCTGCAGCCGTGGGGGCATCCCCGCCGCCTTGCTCCACAGCGCCGTCTCCGCCCACTTCTTCACTAGCCGCTGCGTAGAGGGAGACAAAGAACACAAGCATCAGGGTACTGTACAATGGTCCCCTAGACAGGAAGCAATAGCAGATGAGCACCACTGTCAAAGTACACTTCCATCATGTCCCTCCACAACACATGGGTCAGTCCTGGCAAAACACACACAGTAACAGGCATGGTGCATGCCATGGACATTTCCATGCATGTCCAATGGACTCTTGAAACATTCAATGATATGGAACTCACATGCATCATGGCTCATGCCGATCACATGCACACACTTCACCTCAGTCACATCCATCTGGCCCCAAACACACCAAACACAGCGGATACAAGGGTAATTTGGCTGCTTCACTGAATCTGTGCATTGTCACACACATGTGTCATGCATCCATGGCATGCACAAGTCACAGACACGCAGGTCAGGCACACAGACATGGCTACCATATATGTACCTGGCATCAGCACCCATCCCTCACCCCCACCCATGTCCAGGTACAGAGACTGGCATGCTCTCATGTTCAAAATCTGCATAGGGCTCCCCATGCGGCATTTGAACACATGCAACAACCATGTGGGTCACACATCACTGGTCGCACATGCATTACTATGATGTCCCTGCACACATACATGCATACATGGCCTATGGCACACATACAGGCAAGTATCATAGAACCAGCACACCGCAACATGCCCTGTCTCACACAGTAATGCTTGGACACTTACCGCATAACTCCAGACGGGCCTCCCTCTCAAGGATCTGGGCGTGGAGCGCTGGGCGTACGCGTTCCAGGACCCTCATCTGGATGGAACTCATGCGGCCCCGGCCCCCCTCCACGAGGCGCCGGGCCTTCACAAGGGTCCTGGACCTCAAGTCCTCCCAGCGCTTCTTGATCTTCAGGACGTTGCGGGTTGCCACCCCCTCCGCGTTGATGGCAACCACACAGTCGACCCAGATCCTCTCCCGTCCTTCCTTGCTGGCGCGGGACGATCCAAAGAGGGCATCATACTGCCCCAGGACATGCTCCACCAGGACACCAACTTCGGTGGCAGTGAAGCTGGTGCCCCTCTGCCCCTCTGGCCTGGGGTTGCCACTGGTGCCAGATGTGGAAGTGCCCGACATGGCAACCCCAGAGGCAGGTGTGGGTGGGCACTGGGTCCTGGGGCTGGGCTGTGGAGCGATGTTATCCCAGTCGGGAGTCTTCAGTTCCAGCAGGGGTGGACACAGCAACTGGACCCCTGCAGATGGCTGATGTGCAGGCACCAAATGGCAGGGCACGGTGGCAGCAGGCAGGCAGGCAGGCAGCAGCAGATGGCACGTGGGAGGCTGCTCGGGGCACTGGGGGGGCAGTAACTCGGCCTTCTGGGCAGGAGCGTGGTCTTCCGTGTGTTTTCGCGTGGCCAGCTTGATACGGAGTGATTTGGCACGTGAAAATCCTGCATGTCAGCGTGAAATCCGAGGAAAGGCCCTTAGCGCGTAAGCGCGTCAGCACGCGTACGCGATTCTATTGGACCAGAGTCCCTCAGCGCGTAAGCGCGTCTGTGACGTGACCCGCACGGGTGTTCCCCACTCAGCACGTGATGACGGAGCACACGTGGAAATACTGCACGTCAGCGTGTAATTGGACAAAAGTGCGCGTACACGCGATTGGCCTATGTACGTGTATTTCATGGGTGCGCGGGCACTTACACACGCAAGTACGTCAGCGCACCTGTATCCCGTGGTGCGTGGGAATTTCCACACGCTATTGGACTGGGAACTGGATTCCAGGGGTGCGCGGGTCACACGCTCGCCTAGAACACGCGCAAAGCATAAATTTGCGCACTTTGACAATAACAAGCTCAGACGCCAGGATGAACATACCGTTCCTAGCAGCAGTGGCAGTGGGCTACCAAAGGAGGAGGAGGAGGATAGTCAGGGCCAGAATATTCACACCCACAACCAGCCTTTTCGGGATGCCTGATGACCAGGTGTATGGGAGGTACAGGTTTCCACCACACATAATACTGGACCTGGTGAGTGAGTGGGAGGATGACCTCACATCACCCACCCTGTGCTCCCAAGCACTCAGCCCCCTGGAGAAGGTCCTCAATGTACTGCACTTCTTAGCCACTGGATCATTTCAGCGGACAAGTGCCATAGTGGGTGGGGTGTCACAGGCCACCCAGTCACGCTGCCTACACCAGGTCTTGAACATCATCACTGCACGCCCATCAGTCCGCAGGCACATATACCTGCCCAGAACCCCTGCAGAAAGGCATGCTGCCGCCCTGGATTTTTACGGTGTGGCACGATTCCCCAAAGTGCTAGGTGCCATCGACTGCACCCATGTGGCTCTACGTCCCCCCAGGGCATCTGAGCACATCTATAGGAACCGCAAGCACTGGCGTTCCATCAACGTGCAGGTAGCATGAAATGCCAAGGGAATCATCACCTCAGTATATGCCAACTATCCCGGGTCCACCCACGACAGCTTCATTTACCGAATGTCCACCCTAAGCCGGGACCTAGAAGCTGGGCGGCATGGCGATACATGGCTGCTTGGTGAGTATGTATGCCACTGCACATGCATGCATGTTGGATACTGAGCAAGGTCACAACCCCACCAATGATACCAATCACCACCTCCACAGGGGACAGTGCCTACCCTCTCAGCCCCCACATGATGACGCCAATTCGGAACCCCACCACGCCACCCGAGGTAAGATATAACACAGCCCACATTACGACCCGGGGCATAGTGGAGCGCACATTCGGAGTGCTAAAGTCACGCTTTCGCTCCCTTGACCGTTCTGGCGGCCAGCTGTTATACACTCCCCCAGTAGTGTGCAGGATCATAGTGGCAGCATTTGTCCTGCACAACGTTGCAACACGCCGGGGCCTGGCCGTGGACATGGTGGTGGCCCCACATCCCCAACCACATGCACAGCCGCTGCGCATGGGAGGGGAAAGGGCACGTGGGGAGGCAGCCCGTACACAGCTAGTGGCTAATTACTTCACATAGAAATCACACCCCTGTGGAGTGCACACTGCCCTGGCACATTCCATCTGACAATCAATGATGACTCAACCTGACACTGATCCTGAATGTCTGGAGAATGAACCGTGAATACCATATCAGCCTGAGATTGTTCACCTGGAAGTGTCACAATGTGTGCATCCCTACCCACACAGACACCACCAATGCAGTTTTGTGGAGTTACACATTCAAGCAGCTAAAAAGAATACCCACTTGCAAAATGCAACAAGAGGACAGTGCCATGTCAGCCAACCCAACCCCAGCACCGCCACACGACACACCGTGCCATGTCATGCTATTTGCAGGTAAACAAAGTAATCCCCACAACATGACACTAGTGTCACTATGTACAGTGTCCCTATTAGAAACCTGCAACACCTGAAATGCTCACAGCAATGCCGGACCAACAACATACTTGAGCACGTACTACCATTAACATGACATCACAAATTTTACATATTAGTAGTCTCACCACCTGGAAATGCCTGCACTCCCACCACCACCAACTGTGCAGTGTTGGCGTCATGTAGAGTTGTAGGTGCACTGCTGCCAACATGGACCCCATCTCCAGACTAGAGGTCCTTGTGTAGACATGAGGAAGGGACCTGCAAATTGGGAGGTAGACACAGAAGATGAGTTACACATCAATGCAACATGCAGTGTACAACACAACAGCAATATGCACTAGGAATGTATACACAGTATTGACTACAGACTGCCCACACAGCTCATGGGAGTCCAACGTCACTGTGTAATTCACTGTCACTTGGGCACACCCTTTGCAAGCCCATGGAAACGGGAAGCAGGAGGGGAGTGTGTGACTCAAACCCAAGCATCTGAACCAAATACATTACAAGCCTGCATGTGCCCAGCCACAATGCAGCGTATGCCCACAGGAACCACGGAAGCCAACAAATCGTCCCAAAAAAATAGGGAATAAAATAAATAAAAATAAAAATAAAAATAAGAAACAATCAAAAATGGCCATTGATGGGCCCGGGGGGGTTGGGGAGGCCACCCAGGAGGTCCGAGGACAGGATGCACACCAGAACCCACCTGCGTGGATCCTGGGAAAATAAAACACCTCCATGGGCTCATGGCCCACACGGCTACCCTGTTGTGGGAGTATCACTGCTGTCGCTATTATCACCCTGTGCAGCTGCATCCGGAGGTGGTTGCACTATGGGAGGCAGCCCACGCAAGGCCCTAGTCTGCTCCTCCATGGCTGCAAGCATGCGGGTGTGGTAGGTCTGGTTCTGGAGGATGAGTGTGCGGAGGTCCCCATGCAACAAGTCACGGGATGCCCGGACCTCCGCCCTCGTTGCCTGCATCTCAGCTGAGAGCGTACGGGTGAGACGCTCCAGCTGCTGTTCTGTCCTTTGGTGTGTTGAAGCCTCAAGCTCAACAAGAGTCGTCCTGAGGTGAAGGAGCTCCTGCCTCAGGGCTTCCCTGTGGCCCTGGGACTCAATGGAGATGGCCTCCTGCAGAGTCGCCAGTGCCGCCCGCCTGTCCCTGTTGGACCCCAACATGTCCTCCCTGTGTGACTGGCAGATGGAGTCGGTTGCCTGCTCTAGTCGCTCCATCAGCCTTTCTGGGGGGGCAATGGAAGTGGCCACCCTATCCATGGCCTGAGCCATCATCTCGGATGATGCAGCCTGTTGGGTTGCCATACCGTAAATGGATTGCTCCCAGGCGGTATTGCCAGGTGGCGTACGGCCACCACGTCGGCGGGCACCACACCTGTCTGGGGCAAGGCGAACTGCGCCTTGCTGTGCCGGCACTGCCTGAGGCTGCAGGACTGCATTCCCCCTCTGATCTGCTGGCCCAGGAACAGGATCAGATGTCGCGGAGTGTGACCCTGCATCCGTAACCACCAAAGGCGTAGCTGCCAACACTGACATCCCCATGGAGGGTTCTGACCCTGGTGCAGGTGGGTGAGACAGAACAGAATCCCTCCCTGGAACACTCACCTGCGACGGCACGTAGGTCTCATCCGAATCAACACCTGAGTACAGCTCGGGGGAGGTGCAGCCAGAGACACCCCTTGAGAGCACGACCTGCAGCACTTGTGGGTTCTCCCCCACCACCACACCACGTCCCTCACTGGTGGTTGGTCGGCCCTCGGACCCCTCCTGGGTCTGCACCATCTCCACAACCCCAGCAGTATCATGTGCGTCTTCCCCTGCAAAGACATAAAAACAAAGAAATGGAAACAGGCATTAGCACCATGGCACACAATGAGGGCTGAGAAGCAAGAGAACCAGTACTTGATTGACACATGTCCCACATGACTAAAACCCTCCCATGCATGCACCCTCACTGCGTATGAAGTGCAGGCAAATGGCACACACTGATGACACCAAGATGGAAAATGAACACATTTTCTGCATGCTGCCTGGCAGTGGCATCACACATTGGCCTGTGATTGCCAGGTGAAACACACATGCCATCACACAGATGGCATGTACCATTGCTATTGAGTGAAGATGGAGAGGAGGGCAGCACCTATTCATTCAGTCCAGTTCCCGCATGTAATTGCTTTTCTAATTCTAACAGGTCAGATTTTTCACCTGGAGCTGCCAGTCTGAAATGGTCCAATTGCACAGGGACATGTGTGTACAAATGATATCCAGGTAACAAAGTCACTCCACTTTACCATAGCCATGTCAGACATGTGACTAGTGGACAGCGACATGGCTAGTAAAAGTGGGGGAATGCAAACAATCTGACTGAATGAACAGTGAAAAATAAGCAACAATGTTGTGGCAAGGTGACACTTCAAGGGCAACTGGCGTGCAGTTGGGCTAGATGTCTACTGTTGGCAGAAGGGATACTGCTATGGCCAAATGCAGCTGCGCAGGAAGTATTGCATGAAGCACATGGCTGACCCATACGACTCAGGCGCACACACTCTCACCTGGCACACAAACAGAAGCCCTCACACACACACCATGCACATGGATGACACACACATGCATGTGCACTCACCGGACAATGCCTCGTAATCAGCCAGATCTCCCACGCCTTGGATCTGTTCCTCCGTGACGTAGGTCCCAGCGACTGACTCATGTGGAGTGAGTTCCATGTCTACTACTGGAGACCCACCTCCAGTCACTAGAGTTGCGGCATGACTTGAGGCCAGCTTACTCTTTGCCCTGCGCTTTAGGTCATTCCAGCGCTTATAGCAATCATTGGCTGTGCGCCTCACGATTCCAAGGGCACTTACGATGTCCGCAACGGTCTGCCAGTGTGCCTGGCGTTGTGCAGGTGTGGTCTTGGATCCTGCAACAATGACCATCTCGTTGTCATGTCCGGTCACATACTCGACAAGTGCATTCAGTTCGTCATCCGTGAAGCTGGGCTTCCTGGACGGGCCGGACTGTGTAGCCGTGTCTGGGGCATCAGCCTGTGCCGGACGAGCACTCTTCCTCTTCCGCTTGGAAGGTGGTGGTGATCCTGAGTGTCCTGCGCCGCTCTGGACACTAGGGGCAGGAGCCCTGGTGGACTCTGTATCAGGAGTGTGGGATTGCACACTCAGCATGGGAGTTGGTGCAGGCATTGGCTCTAGTGTGATGGTGTCAGGGGGAATGTCAGCAGCATGGACTAGGACCGACACTGTCCTGGCTGGGTGTGTGAGGGCTGGGGTGGATGGAGCCGCAGCTGCCCCTGCAGCCTCTCCGCCCTGCCTCCTTGGTGCAGCAGATGACCTTGCTGCCCCAGATCCACGTGGCATGATGGCATCAACGTGCACCAGCGCACGTGTCGTAGCCCTGCTGACCTGGAAGTCAGCCATGGAGTCAGCCAGGTCTGGTGCCACAATGGGCTGGTCCAACAAGGGCTGAGCATGGATGGTGTCAGCCACATCAGCCTCAACGGGAGGGGGGAGGGGGGGGATTATGGGTGCCCGTGACTGGTCCTCCACACATGGGGGGACAGGCTCACCCTGAAAGTTACGACCACGTCCCCTACCGGATCCACCACGGCCACCACTTGTGGCTCTTCCACCTTTGCCACCCTTACGGAATCCTCGCCTCCCAGCCATGGCACTGATGTTAATGTGCGTATCGGAGTGGATGTAGACTATTGTCCTGGGCAATTGGGGGTCAAAGGGGTTGGGTACCAGATGGTAATTGTACCCTAGTGCTCTAGCAAGGCTGAATGTAACCCCTGGGGAAAGATGACGGGTCACGCAACGCACAGGAGGCCCAAAAAAGGGAGATGACGTGCACGCAACCCCTCCTAGACCACGTGTGCAGAAAGAAAAACCTGCACTACGCTGTTGCACCCAGTAACACAAGAATGAACGTATGCGTGTCACACGCAGCCTAGAATGACCTCTGAAGGGGTAGGCTACACACGGGGCGAGCACAGATGTTAGATACGTGCGTGACTCACCGTCTGCCTGGTAAACGAGCGTGTAAAAGGAGCACGTTTGGTTGGCAACACCCCCGCCAAAAGAAGATTTGTACGCTGTCTGAGGAGACAGGACAACAGTAGAAGGGAACACTGTTTGAGGTAACAGGCCCAGGTAAACCAGTAAAAGAGAAAAAAGAGAAAAAGCTGTCAGAGGTAACAGGGAATACGAACTTGAAACGCCGTGAAGTAAATCGCGTGTGAAACGACAAGAAGTACAGAATTCACCCACTCGCTCTCCACGAAAAGCACGTACAAGGAAAACGTGTTCTACACGTACCTTTTATACAGGCCCACACGTCCAGCGTCACTTACGTGGCGTGTACGCGCTAGGGCCATTTCCACCAATTACATGCTTTGTCACTTCTGCGTGTAGGGCCATTTCCACCAATTACACGCTTTGTCACTTCTGCGTGTAGGGCCATTTCCACCAATCACACGCTTTGTCACTTCTGCGTGTAGGGCCATTTCCACCAATCACACGCGGTTACACTCTGACGTGCAGTCTTTCCACGTGTGCTCTGTCATCACGTGCTGTGTGGGAAACACCTGTGCGGGTCACGTCACAGACGCGCTTACGCGCTGAGGGCCTTTCCTCGGTTTTCACGCTGACGTGCAGGATTTTCACGTGCCAAATCACTCCGTACCAAGCTGGCCACGCGTACGCACACGGAATACCACGCTCCTGCCCGGAAGGCCGAACTACTGCCCCCCAGAGCCCCGAGCACGCTCCCACCTGCTGCTGCCTGACTGCCTGCTGCCCCTGCACTGCTGGGGGGTGGGGGTGGTGGGAGACATGGGTGGGGGCCTGGTGGAGGGTGCCCCTGGTGGCGGGGGGTGTGGGGGTGATAGGGGACATGAGTGTGGGCCTGGTGGAGGCTGCCCCTGCACTGCTGGGAGGTGGGGGTGGTGGGTGACATGGGTGGGGGCCTGGTGGAGGATGCCCCTGGTGGCTGGGGGGTGGGGGTGGTGGGAGACATGAGTTGGGCATGAGTGGGGGCCTGGTGGAGGGTGCCCCTGGTGGCGGGGGGGTGGGGGTGATAGGGGACATGAGTGTGGGCCTGGTGGAGGCTGCCCCTGCACTGCTGGGGGGTGGGCGTGGTGGGTGACATGGGTGGGGGCCTGCTGGCAGGTGCCCCACAGTGCGTGGGGGTGGTGGGAGACATGGGTGGGGGCCTGGTGGAGGATGCCCCTGCACTGCTGGGGGGTGGGGGTGGTGGGAGACATGAGTCGGGCATGAGTGGGGGCCTGGTGGAGGGTGCCCCTGGTGGCTGGGGGGTGGGGGTGGTGGGAGACATGAGTGGGGGCCTGGTGGAGGCTGCCCCTGCACCGCTGGGGGGTGGGGGTGGTGGGTGACATGGGTGGGGGCCTGCTGGCAGGTGCCCCACAGTGCTGGGGGGTGGGGGTGGTGGGAGACATGAGTGGGGGCCTGGTGGAGGGTGCCCCTGGTGGCGGGGGGGTGGGGGTGATAGGGGACATGAGTGTGGGCCTGGTGGAGGCTGCCCCTGCACTGCTGGGGGGTGGGGGTGGTGGGAGACATGGGTGGGGGCCTGGTGGAGGATGCCCCTGCACTGCTGGGGGGTGGGGGTGGTGGGAGACATGAGTGGGGGCCTGGTGGAGGCTGCCCCTGGTGGCTGGGGGGTGGGGGTGGTGGGAGACATGAGTGGGGGCCTGGTGGAGGCTGCCACTGCACTGCTGGGGGGTGGGGGTGGTGGGAGACATGGGTGGGGGCCTGGTGGAGGATGCCCCTGCACTGCTGGGGGGTGGGGGTGGTGGGAGACATGGGTGGGGGCCTGGTGGAGGCTGCCCCTGCACTGCTGGGGGGTGGGGGTGGTGGGAGACATGGGTGGGGGCCTGGTGGAGGCTGCCCCTGCACTGCTGGGGGGTGGGGGTGCAGGGGGACATGAGCAGGTGTGCAGGGTAGTCCCCTGTTTTGTGGGCTGCCTGCAGGGGCCGTGGAGGGTGTACAGGGAACACCTGTGAGGACCCACCCAGCCTAATCGCGTGTGTAACTTCCCACGCACCCCTGTAATACACGTACCAAGCCAAATCGCATGTGAGAATTCCCGCGCACCCCTGAAATACACGTACCCTGCTGAAATCGCGTGTAAAACTTCCCGCGCACCCCTGAAATGCATGCACCCAGGCTATTCGCGTGTGGAACTTCCCGCGCACCCCTGAAATACACGCGCCCAGGCTATTCGCGTGTGGAACTTCCCGCAAACCCCTGAAATACACGTAGCACGCTGGGAGACATGGGTGGGGGCCTGGTGGAGGATGCCCCTGCACTGCTGGGGGGTGGGGGTGGTGGGAGACATGAGTGGGGGCCTGGTGGAGGCTGCCCCTGGTGGCTGGGGGGTGGGGGTGGTGGGAGACATGAGTGGGGGCCTGGTGGAGGCTGCCCCTGCACTGCTGGGGGTTGGGGGTGGTGGGTGACATGGGTGGGGGCTCGCTGGCAGGTGCCCCACAGTGCTGGGGGGTGGGGGTGGTGGGAGACATGGGTGGGGGCCTGGTGGAGGCTGCCCCTGGTGGCTGGGGGGTGGTGGTGGTGGGAGACATGAGTGGGGTCCTGGTGGAGGCTGCCCCTGCACTGCTGGGGGGTGGGGGTGGTGGGAGACATGGGTGGGGGCCTGGTGGAGGATGCCCCTGCACTGCTGGGGGGTGGGGGTGGTGGGAGACATGGGTGGGGGCCTGGTGGAGGCTGCCCCTGCACTGCTGGGGGGTGGGGGTGGTGGGAGACATGGGTGGGGGCCTGGTGGAGGCTGCCCCTGCACTGCTGGGGGGTGGGGGTGCAGGGGGACATGAGCAGGTGTGCAGGGTAGTCCCCTGTTTTGTGGGCTGCCTGCAGGGGCCATGGAGGGTGTACAGGGAACACCTGTGAGGACCCACCCAGCCTAATCGCGTGTGTAACTTCCCACGCACCCCTGTAATACACGTACCAAGCCAAATCGCGTGTGAGAATTCCCGCGCACCCCTGAAATACACGTACCCTGCTGAAATCGCGTGTAAAACTTCCCGCGCACCCCTGAAATGCATGCACCCAGGCTATTCGCGTGTGGAACTTCCCGCGCACCCCTGAAATACACGCGCCCAGGCTATTCGCGTGTGGAACTTCCCGCGCACCCCTGAAATACACGTAGCACGCTGGGAGACATGAGTGGGGGCCTGGTGGAGGGTGCCCCTGGTGGTGGGGGGGTGGGGGTGATAGGGGACATGAGTGTGGGCCTCGTGGAGGCTGCCCCTGCACTGCTGGGGGGTGGGGGTGGTGGGAGTCATGAGTGGGGGCCTGGTGGAGGCTACCCCTGCACTGCTGGGGGGTGGGGGTGGTGGGAGACATGGGTGGGGGCCTGGTGGAGGATGCCCCTGCACTGCTGGGGGGTGGGGGTGGTGGGAGACATGAGTGGGGGCCTTGTGGAGGCTGCCCCTGGTGGCTGGGGGGTGGGGGTGGTGGGAGACATGAGTGGGGGCCTGGTGGAGGCTGCCCCTGCACTGCTGGGGGGTGGGGGTGGTGGGTGACATGGGTGGGGGCCTGCTGGCAGGTGCCCCACAGTGCTGGGGGGTGGGGGTGGTGGGAGACATGGGTGGGGGCCTGGTGGAGGCTGCCCCTGGTGGCTGGGGGGTGGTGGTGGTGGGAGACATGAGTGGGGTCCTGGTGGAGGCTGCCCCTGCACTGCTGGGGGGTGGGGTGGTGGGAGACATGGGTGGGGGCCTGGTGGAGGATGCCCCTGCACTGCTGGGGGGTGGGGGTGGTGGGAGACATGGGTGGGGGCCTGGTGGAGGCTGCCCCTGCACTGCTGAGGGGTGGGGGTGGTGGGAGACATGGGTGGGGGCCTGGTGGAGGCTGCCCCTGCACTGCTGGGGGGTGGGGGTGCAGGGGGACATGAGCAGGTGTGCAGGGTAGTCCCCTGTTTTGTGGGCTGCCTGCAGGGGCCGTGGAGGGTGTACAGGGAACACCTGTGAGGACCCACCCAGCCTAATCGCGTGTGTAACTTCCCACGCACCCCTGTAATACACGTACCAAGCCAAATCGCGTGTGAGAATTCCCGCGCACCCCTGAAATACACGTACCCTGCTGAAATCGCGTGTAAAACTTCCCGCGCACCCCTGAAATGCATGCGCCCAGGCTATTCGCGTGTGGAACTTCCCGCGCACCCCTGAAATAAACGCGCCCAGGCTATTCGCGTGTGGAACTTCCCGCGCACCCCTGAAATACACGTAGCACGCTGGGAGACATGAGTGGGGGCCTGGTGGAGGGTGCCCCTGGTGGCGGGGGGGTGGGGGTGGTGGGAGACATGGGTGGGGGCCTGGTGGAGGGTGCCCCTGCACTGCTGGGGGGTGGGGGTGGTGGGAGACATGGGTGGGGGCCTGGTGGAGGATGCCCCTGCACTGCTGGGGGGTGGGGGTGGTGGGAGACATGGGTGGGGGCCTGGTGGAGGATGCCCCTGCACTGCTGGGGGGTGGGGGTGGTGGGAGACATGAGTGGGGGCCTGGTGGAGGCTGCCCCTGCACTGCTGGGGGGTGGGGGTGGTGGGAGACATGGGTGGGGGCCTGGTGGAGGATGCCCCTGCACTGCTGGGGGGTGTGGGTGGTGGGAGACATGGGTGGGGGCCTGGTGGAGGATGCCCCTGCACTGCTGGGGGGTGGGGGTGGTGGGAGACATGAGTGGGGGCCTGGTGGAGGCTGCCCCTGCACTGCTGGGGGGTGGGGGTGGTAGGAGACATGGGTGGGGGCCTGGTGGTGGGTGCCCCTGGTGGCTGGGGGGTGGGGGTGCAGGGGGACATGAGCAGGTGTGCAGGGTAGTCCCCTGTTTTGTGGGCTGCCTGCAGGGGCCGTGGAGGGTGTACAGGGAACACCTGTGAGGACCCACCCAGCCTAATCGCGTGTGATAATTCCCACGCACCCCTGTAATACACGTACCCAGCAAAATGGCGTGTGATAATTCCCACGCACCCCTGTAATTCACGTAACCTGCCAAATCGCGTGTGATAATTCCCGCGTACCCCTGTATTACACGTGCCCTGGCTAATCGCATGTAAGACTTCCCGCGTACCCCTGTAATACACGTTCCCTGGACAATCGCGTGTTGAACTTCCCGCGTACCCCTGTAATACACGTTCCCTGGACAATCGCATGTTGAACTTCCCGCGTACCCCTGTAATACACGTACCCTGGCTAATCGCGTGTAAAACTTCCCGCGTACTCCTGATATGAAGGTTGCCCGCTTTGCGTTCCTTGTTTGGCAGCCCTGTAAACTGATCCAGGGTTAGCGCAGCCCTTTGCGATGATTTAGCGATGTTGATGGCTTTTCCTTGCGCGAGGGCGTTCTTGGGGGCGTTACTGGCGCTGCTGCAGGGTCGCTGCGATTCTCTGCGCCACGGCTGGTTTGGGAGCATGGAATCCATGAATACGCTGTGCGCGGAAATCGGTTTTAGCGCACGTGCCTGGCGCACACAATCGCACGCGGACACTCTGCGCCAGCCGCTTGCGACACTTTTCTGCGAAATTCTATGAATTACCCTGCTAATGTACAAGCAGTTCTGAGAGGAGAACCCACACAATATTCTACTACCAGAGATGCCAGGTTACCCATATCCTACAAGGGCACAAATATGCTTCCGCAAGTGCTGGATAAAGTGTGCCACTTCCATCCCTTAAACAATTTCCTACTTATAAAATTTCCCAGTAGGAATTACACCTGTGTTAAATAACTGACAGAAGATCTCATAATGCACTTTTATTTTTTAAAACCTTTATTTATAGTTGCACACAGATAGGATTCATACACATTATGTATTAATTACGAAACATTTACATTACAATAAGCTGCAGTCCATATTATTCTGGGTCGTCGGCCTCAGTTTTGTCAGACAAGTATTGTTTGTATCTGGCCCATATATTTCTGGGTCTAGAGGTGGCCTGTGATGAGTCTATGTATAGTTCCTCAGTGTTGTTTGTCCATATCATATCTCTATTCCAGTCTCCCTTTGTTGGCGGAGTGTTGCTTTTCCACTTCAGCAGTATCACCCTCTTAGCTATCAGTAAACTCAAGTTTAGTACATGTCCACAGCATATGGAAGATGTCTGCATCTTCGGATTGACATCTTGGGCATGCACTTACTACTGTGGGGTATATGCGTTTCAGTTTGGCAGGAGTGTAATGTGTCCTGTGAACAATTTTATAATGAATTAGTTTATATCTGGCATTACATGATATGTGTTTGGTCAAAGTGCATATCTGTTGCCATTGGTTATCCTCTATTTGATTCCCAAGGTCTTGTTCCCACTTAATTTTGGTGTTATGTGGTTCTGGAGGGTGGATCTGAGTAATGGTCTTGTACAGTGTGGATGCCGAAATTTTCCCCTTCCCCGCAGTGAACATGTACCCCAGACCCAAGTCTATCACTGGCTCTTCTGGAAAGGCGGGCCATAGGTTTGCAATGGATGATTTTATGCGCATATAGTGCATCTTGTGTTTGACCATGTCGCCTACTATGTCTTTGAGGATTTCGCAGGTCACGAAGCATTTGTTTGGGAACAATTGGCCCCACTGGACGATACCCTTGGCGCCCCAATGTTTAGCTGCCTACTTATCCAAAGTAAGTGTATATGGGGGTCACACCAGATCGGCATGCTCGGGTGGTATAGCTTATCTGTGCCATATATATCAGCGATTCTGGCCCAAGCTGTGGCTGTGACCTGTGTGGGGTCGATGGTGTTATGACGTTAGGGGTGTGACATCGTCTTATTGTGAAGTAGTGTGGCGCGTTTTGATAGGTGGTGTTCATTCAATGTGCCCTTGGGATTGAGGAAGTCTGTAGCCCATTGGGCGGCATAGTGTGCTTGTGCGGTTAAGTAATAGAGTTCAAATTTAGGCACCGCTAAGCCTCCCTGTGGGTATGGGTCAGTTAGCACCCTCCAACTCAATCTGGAGTGCCCCCCCCCCCATGTGAATGTGGTACACGCACTTTTTATTTTTTCGAACAGTGCTCAACCTGGCCATACTGGGACTGTGCTAAATAGGTAGAAGAGTTTTAGAAGAATTATCATTTTGATAAGGGTGATTCTCCCCATCATTGAGATAGTAGGGCACTCCAGCGTGCCATTTTTGCATACAGGGTGTCGGCCAGGGTGTTGTAGTTCAGAGCACGGGATAATTGAGCAGTCCTAGCCACATATGCCCCCAGATATTGTATGTGTATCATGCTCCAAATGAGTCAGTGAAGGTCAGTCCATGCAATCGTTGCTTCTGTGATTGGAAACATTTTGGATTTTTTAGCATTGAGTCTTAGGCCGGAGAACTCGCCGAAAATCTTGACCTCTGATAGGACCTTCCTGAGCACGTGTTTAGATGTAATAAAATGTCATCAGCATGTAATGTGATGATTTCCATTTTGACTCCGAGCCACAGTCCATGCGCGCTGTAACGGCCCTAAGTATGTCCAATAGGGGTTCTATCACCAATGCGAATGGGAGGGGTGACAATGGGCAGCCTTGACGGGTGCCTCCTAATAATTCCACTATGTCAGTTAAGGAGCCATTGATAGTTATTCTGGCGTAGGGGCGTGTGTATAATATTTTGACTCATTTAATAAAGTTAGGACCGAACCCATAGTTCTGTAATACCCTGAATAAAAAGGGCCAGCATACTGTGTCAAATGGTTTTTGCATGTCCAGAAAGACCGCCACCCCCTGTGTTTCTTCTGGTATTGCCATTAAAATCTTGTGTTAACGTATAATATTTGTTGCAGTGGACCTACCCATGATGAATCCCGCTTGGTTTTCATGGACCATATAGGGCATTAGTGGGGTTAGCCGGGTGGCCAGTATTTTCACGAAGACTTTAGCGTCAATGTTTATTAATGATAGCGGTCTATAGGAGCCGCATTCTTCCGGCAGTTTTCCCGGCTTAAGCAGTAAGGTGATGACCAATTCTCTGGTGGTTTCGGCATTTCTCCTTTTTCTAAGGCCTCTGTCCATACGGCATATAGCCTGGGTACGAGGAGCTGGCTGAATTCCTTGTAGAATTCTGCCGCAAGGCCATCAGTGCCTGGTGCTTTCCTGTTGGGTAGAGTTTTTATAGCTTCAGATATCTCGGCATCTGTGATTGGGTTTTCAAAGGTTTCTCTGGTGGCATCTGCTAGTAATGTCATTGGTATGCAAAGAGATATTGGTCTATTTCCTCAGCAGCAGCGTTTCTCTGAGGGGAATATAGCTGCTTATAGAAATCATAAAATGCCCCCATAACCTTTTGTCTGTCCGTGGTCACATTATCGTCTATTTGTTTAATGCTTGGGATGGTAGTCGGACACCGTACGCCTCGCACCATTCTGGCCAGCAGTCTCCCAGGGCGATTGTGCTCCCCGTATCATTGTGCTGCTGCAGGCCTGTCAAAGTAGCGGTTCTCGCGATCGGCAGCGTCTTTAAATTCATCAAGTTTAGTTTTAATCTCCAGCCCTAGCTGTGGGGACAGTGATTGTGCATACTGGGTCTGTTTATTAGCAATATTTGTTTCACGGCACGCTAGGTCTCTGCGGATATCTTTGAGGACTCCGAATTCAGTGGACATTGCAGTGCCTCTGATACAGACTTTAAATGCTTGCCATGATACCGCTTGACTGGACACAGAGCCCTCATTAATGTCGAAGTATTCCCGTATATGCTGGTCTAATGTCGTCTTATAGACCAGATCTTGGGGGGCAGCTGGTTTAAACCTCCAGCGTGGTCTGTTTATTTTTATATCGAAGATTTCGTAATGTTAGCTGTATAGGTGAGAGGTCGGAGTATGTCCTGAGGTAAATATGAGCATCAGTAACCTAGCTTAATGATTCATTAGCGATTAGCCTTAAGTCTATTCTGGAATGCATATCATGCATAGAAGAGTAGAATGTGTACGCCCTTTTGGTGGTGTTTAAGGAACGCTATGCATCTCTCAAGTTCAAATCAGTCATATGGGTGAGTATCATTTGGGCAGATTTAGACAGTGCCCTCGGCTGACCCGACGTGCAGTCTAAATGTACGTCCAGGATGATGTTGATATCGCCATCGAATATTAGATGAGCCGTGGAACATTTTTGCAAGTTTCCTGAATCAAGTGGAATAGAAGCCAGGGTCATCTGTATATGGGCCATATATATTAAGTAGTACCGCCTCCCTGCCATGGAGGGTACCATGGACCAATACATATCTGCCCTCAAGATCACATTCTGAGTCAAGACATGCGAATGGTAAAGTTTTGTGTATAAGGATCGCTACCCCCCTCGCCGGCTGGAGTACGATGTATAGTATTGATGTGTTCCCCAACTCGGAGCGAGCTTGTTGGTGTAGTAAATGTGTTTCCTACAAGAAAACTATCTTGGGGCCCAATCTATTGATGTATGCTAAAATGTTCCTTCTCTTGATCTGGGATCCCAGCCCTCAGACATTCCAGCTTAACATTTAAATATCCTCGTTTCCTGGTTTAGCCATCTTCTCGGATATGTATGTAATTGTGGTTAGTATGTTCCATCTTTGGTATGATGGTGTCTGTGTTAGTGCTCAATACCTGTATGCTTTTTGTTATACTACCCTCTTCTCCCGAACTGTACCCCAACAAACTTGTCCCGTTTCCCTCCCCCACCCTCATAGTTCCCCAAACTTTAACTATACCCGCATATCCCTCCCTTTTCCCACCCATTAACACGTAGTGCACCTGCTACAGGGGGACTGTAGCAACATCCCAGGCTGCAGAGGCTTATGTTCTCTTTTGTCGCGGCCAGTTCCGCATGTTGTTGCTCTAACTCATTATGAACAGTAAAAGTTCTTACAACTCTAATATAGGTGGACTAAATTGGGTCTGCAATTTCTATGGAGCTTGCCCAAGGAGGGGAGCCCCGGTTTTCACGTCATTGTTCCTTCATCTTGTTTGTTTGCCGTCATAGGGTTTCATCACTTCAGGAGTCCTCTTCAGTTCTTGGTTGGTGAGTTGGTAATGGGATATGAGTCTCCACAAAGTCTGCCGCCTACTCAGGAAATGTGAAGTAGGTTTTGTTCTGGTACTGTAGCTTTAGCCTGGATGGGTATAGCATTGTATAGGGGACGTGCCGTTCACGCAGTAGTTTCTTGACCCTGGTAAATAGACGTCTTTCTTGTTGTACCACCAATGTGTAGTCTGGAAAAATGCGGATAGTATTGGCCTCCCATCTCACTTCTTGTTTTTTCTCTGGCAGTTTTCAACACTAAGTCTCTGTCTCTGTAGTTCATCATGCGCACTATGATGGGCCTCGGGTATGCTACAGGCTTGGGTCGTGGCGCCAGAGATCTGTGTGCGTGCTCCACAATGAACATAGGTGACCATCCGGGATCTCCCAGAAGATCGCGTAGGATTTTTTCCACCACTGGTTCCATGGGCCCTTTCAGGGCTTCCTCCAGCATACCAATTATACGGATGTTGTTCCATCGGGACCTAGCTTCTAAATCTTCGCACTTGATTTTGGCCGTTCCCATTTCCTTTGCCATTGTTGTCACTAGTTTTTAACGCCTCCAGTGCCTCCTTGGTGTTAGAGATTCGTGTCTCGGCTTCTGTGATTCGGGTTGTGGTCTTGTCCAGTTGCGTTTTAATGGAGGAGACATTGGCAGTTATCCCGTCTAATTTCTCAAGAGAGGTGAATCTTTGCTGCATAGCCAGAAAGACTGCCTGAGAGTCCATCGCTGGAGCAGTTGTAGCTGGCTGTGCTTGCTGTGGTATTTCCGTGGACATCGTGGCTTCCATGTCCCTCTTTGTCATTGTTATATATTTCTCTATAGCTCCTTTCCCTTTCTTGGGACCGAAGCCCTTGGGCATCGTATTTTGCTCCTTCGGGGCTGGTCCCTGTAGATGTTCTGCTTTTGGTTGGTTTGTTGCCCTGCACCAGGGTCGTGCCGCTTACATTAGATCTTGTAGCGTGCTTGTTGAGGAAGGATATTGGGGTAGGGGAGGTGGCTTTCCCCCCCATCCGACGTGTCTTACTATTGTCTGTTACGCTGTGAAGTCTGATGAGGCTGTTCTTCAACACTGTCTTTTTGTTGCCTTCAGCAGAGCTGTTAGTGCTTGCAGTGTATACCGGCCAAAGGGTGGGGGTTTATGGGTCTCGTGCAGATTTTGGTCCTCTTTTGTGTCCAGGATACACCCCCCTTTGGATCCCGGAGGGTGACATATGTCTCGATGATAGCGTGGGTCTGTAAAGACCCCGTGGCTTCAGGTGGAGGTGAACTGCGCCTCAGCGTGCTCTCTCTCTCCTCGGCCGTGATCTGTCCTGAGAATGTAACTATCCGCACCTGGGCGCGGGGCGCCTTAGGTTGGGCCAGCCCAGGGGGGCTTTATGTCCGTTTTGCTGTAGCTGCTTTTCTGTGATTTCCAGGCGGAACAGGCCTGTTCAGGCAATGCTGGTTACATTGTGGCCCAGGATGTCTCCAGAGCTCACATGGGAGCGACCATTTCTCTGCGTGCGCAACAGTGCCCCGATCTCATAATGCACTTGAATCTTCCTGGATTTCGTAGATGAAAATAATCAGAATTTGCTGCAACTCTTCAGGATACTACACAAAGTGTATTCAAGTGTTGCTAACATACTCAGTGAGTTGCTAATCGGATATGTAATGTGCCAATTGCCTTGGGTGCTGCTTAAATACACAAGAGTACTCCCAAATGTGTACACTTAATATGACAGCTTTGCTGTAAAAAGAAATTATATGATAGGCTATTTTTTTTTTTGGCATGCAGCTTTTTACATTGCCAAGCCAGTTTAAGCTTTACCAGTCTAGTGTCACCCTCCCCATTGTCTCTGAAGTTACGCCTCTCCCAACAATTGAATGGTCTGCCCCCCACCCCTCTGAAATTTAAGTTTTGTTGCCCCTGGTCATGGGCCCAAGAATTTGACAGCGACTTCCCAATGAGCCATCCCTATTTTGTGCAGTATGCCCTATGCAAGCAGTGGCGTAATGAGTGGGGGGCACAGGGAGGTCACCTTGCCCTACCACCGTGGCTCTTTTAAGAGCCAGATTGGGACATTTTTGCAGTGGTGCGCATCTCCCGTTCGGCACCTCAATCAGGTTGCCGAACAGGAAAAGTGTCCCGCTGGGAGGACAATGAGGGTGCTGAACATGAATGTTCCTGCTCCGCACCCTCATATTCCTGGCAGCAGGACACCTATCCCATTTGGCACCTTCATTGTCAATGAGGGTGTGGAATGGGAGAGGTGTTCCTCTAACAGGAAAATGTACCAGGTGCTCCAGGCAGAAGAGCGGCTCTCCGCGGACCTGACACATTGCTCTGTATCAACAGAGCATTAGATTGGGAGCCATTAGGCACTGATTGGAGGGACAGGGAAGGGCTTGTTCAAGTTCTGTCTGTCAACGTCTTTATTGGTATCCCATGGTTTTGGCAATGCTTGTTCCAATTTTCCTCAAATTGACTTTTCATATAAGGAGATTTGTACAATTTTAGCCTTCTAACTTCTTCAATAGTGTTTCTTGGCTTCTGGCAATACCTTTTCCAAGTTTCCCCAAATTGACATCTCATGTAAGGAGATTTCTATCACTTTTTCACTTTAATTCTACTTGGTCGACATTCAAAATAATTACCCAAGTGTTCATAAGATTGTTGGCACATCCCAGGGCCCCAACTTCTCTGGGTTGACTCACCAGTGTAATGTGCAGCTGCAGCAAAGGTTTATCGTTGGGCAGGCTTCCCCTGTCAGGCAGACTCTTGTTTGGTTCCCGCATCAAATTTCCATCTTTTCAGCGATGGAACCAAGGCAACCCCACTTCGGTATTGCGGTGGCTGTCTTTCTTCCAGTGGTTTGTCTAGGGCACCTGCTGTGGGTTTACCAGACTCCCGCTCCTCCGGCAAGGTACGCCTCCAGGCGGTTGCCTGTAAGCCTTTTGTCTCTTCCAACGCGGCTCATCTCAGTACATCTACTTCTGCCATTGGCACCGCTACCATCTTCATTTTCTCTGCAGCTCTCCTCTGCTATCACCCTTTGCAAGTGATCTTCAGGGTTAAATGTCCTGCACAGCTGATTGTGAACCTGACAACTAGACCACACTTTGAACTTGATGTCACTTTCCACATTGGCTCCTTACTCCACTTCTTCATCTCAGTACTTTAGGCTTTCTGGGACTTGGAGTTCAAAAAATAACAACCGTCATAAACAGTAGATATTATATGTGTATTCAGGGTGTTATGTACACATGTACACATGCAGAGTTAATGGTTTTCTGCCTGGAATGTTTCACAAAAGGGGGTTTCAGGGTTTTACCATTGAACGGTTCTGAATAATGACAACATGCCATCAGAAACATTGAAAAGAGGGTCTTCTTCACAGGACAGAGAAGAATACTCCGTCCCTCCTGTTGGAGTCACCACTTCTTCCTGACAGCTATCTCCTCCCACGTGATTCATCCTTAGAATAGCATCCCCAGGGTCCGGATCAGGTAGCGGCTGCCTTTCCCTGGACACATAGGAGGATACTTTAGGCTGAGGATCAGTGATGACTCCACAGGATTCATCACACTTCCCTCAGCCCATTTCTTCAAAGAGTCTCTCCTCCTCAATGCCTAGGCCATCAACTCACCCCAGCACCACCTGACTTGCTAGACACCATATGCCGCTCTCTTCCCTCCCACCCTGTACAGCTGTGCCCCTCTGTATCCTACCCCCACTATATATCTGTTCTGTCGTTTCCTCTGAAATGCACTCCCTTATGAATATGTACTGTTGTATACCCCTGAAAAGCGCTCTGTTGTGTATTTACATTGTTGAATACCTTTGCAGAGCGCTCCATTGCTTCTCGAAGCTTGGTCGGCGCAATAATAAATACCATAATAATAATTAACACAGAAGGTGATGGAGGCATATTTCTTAACTGTGCCTGTTTTACCTTTATGATTGCATTGGCTCTTGGTTTGTAGAAGCATGAGGGCTGAGAGGGCATTTTAGCCTCTACTCATCGCTGTACTCCTGCAGGGCAGAAGTCAATTTGTCACAGATAGGATATGTGTCCTCTGTCTGTGATGTCTTTCCTTTGCTCTCTCAGTGGTTCATGTTAGGTTAAGCCTTCATTCTAGTTTTGATAGTTCACCAAACAAGAGAAATTTGAGTTTTGTTATATAAAGATGCATTTGTTCATCTTGTGAGGTCAGTAATTCCATCGTATGATGAAAGCGCACCTGTGTAAATGCTGGGCTTTACCTTGATAGCAATTCAGTGTTTGTTGAAGTGCTAGCATGACGCCTCATGATGCAGATGTTCTGTTTACCACCAAATAGTCAAATGTTGGAGAAATACATCTCAGTGAAGTGTACAGATTGCATCACCCCACTGAGTAATCATAATGTTAATCTCTACATGGAACCATTATTGTTCACTTTGCTTGTGGTTTCATTTTACCTTTCAGACAGTGATTTAGTGGAAGTAAATGGAAATATGAGGAAAGCAATTATCTGCAAGGTAATTAGCCAATGGATGCATTTCCGTAAGATTCATCAGTGATATTTTAAAAAAGGTCTAACACTGTAACTGTATCCCAAGAGTGGACGCGAAAGGACTCCCAGAAGGGACTGAAACACATTTGAACGATCAATACGATAGTTACAATTTATTTATTTGTTTATTTTTTTATTTATATGGCGCACCGGACCAGAAGGTATGAGGGCGCAAGCATTACAAGTATATTCTCAACATAGTTACATTGCTGTGCATTATTTACATTACATTACATTACTACATTATTTACATTTCATTGCATTACATTATTATTTACATTATGCAAGGATGCAGTGAGGAAATGCAGTTACACAGGGACAGTGGAGTACAATTACGATAGAGTTATAGGTTGAAAAAAGAAAATTTGCAGTAGTTACAGAGGTGTCGGTTATTGGTCTTTGTTCTTTAGCCACTGGATGTAGTTACACCTAAATTGGTGCTAGGTTTGCAGTGCTCTAACTGAGGGTGGTAGTGTGTTCCAGTGTTGGGCTGCTTTCACCTGGAAGCTATTGCCGCCCATTTTCGTTCGCTTGAATCTGGGAACAGCGAGTAGGCTAGCATTGCTATTTCTGGTGTGTCTGTTGGGCATGTATTTAGTTATTCTGTCAGTTAAATAACAGGGAGCTGCATTGTTAAGGCATTTGTGAGTGAGGGATGATACCTTAAGCAGGATATTGTCAGATGTGGTGAGCCAGTTGTGAGTTCTCCTAATATTCGAGATGTGTTCTCTTTTAGGGAAGCTAAGCGCTGCTCTGAGAGCATTGTTCTGTAGGATCTGGATTTTGTTGGTAACCTGTTTGTTAGCACCTACCTAGAGGGAGTTACAATAGTCCAGTTTTGATAGCATGAGGGCTCTGGCTAGGGTAATGTAGCTTTGGGTGGAGAGGAAGGGTTTGGCCGAGCATATAAGCTTGCATGTGTAGGCTGTGGTGGATGCCAAGGAGCTGACCTGTTTATGGAAGGAGAGGGTTGAATCAAGGTAGATGCCGAGGGTTTTCACTTACTTGGCTACCTTTATAGAGTTGCCGTCTATGGTGAAGCTGGAGTAGTTGAGGTCCAGTTTGTTTAGGTTTGTGGCTGATCCCAAGATGATGAGTTTGGTCTTGTCATCATTCAGGCATAGACTATGGGAGGCCATCCATGCCTGGATGATGAGGTACACCTTGTTCACCAAGGCCAAATCCGTGTTGTAATCTCCCGTTAGCGGGATGAGGATCTGGGTATCATCAGCATAATTAGTGTAGATGATACCCAGACCATCAAGATCATCAAACAAGGGCTTAGTGAACATGTTGTACAGTGTGGGGGAGACCCATGACCCCGGAGGGACCCCACATGTGATGGAGATGGGGTCAGCGGAGGCCGAGGTCGAAAAGACGCGCATGGATCTATTGCTCAGGAATGATTTGATCCAGCCAATAGCTTTGTGGGAAAAGTGGGCGGCCGAGTCTAAGAGGCTACATAGGATTTTATGATCAACAAGATCAAAAGCTGCCGAGAGGTCTAGGAGGAGCAATAAGGCAGCATTCCCATTATCTCTGAGAGTGTCGGCCTTGAGGTCGATGAGTGCGGTTTCCGTGCCATGTTGGGGTCTAAATCCTGATTGCTGGACTCCTAGGAGGTGGTTTTGTTCAAGAAATTTTTGAATTTGTAAATAGGCTGTCTTGTCGAGGATTTTTAGTAGGAAGGGGATGGTGGTGATGGGTCTGTAGTTTGTGGGTATGGCTGGGTCGAGTGAGGGTTTTTTTAGTAGGGGGAGGACCCAGGATTCTTTGAGGTTGTTGGGGATAGTACCTGAAGTGAAGGAGGCGTTGATGAGTTTGGTAATGAATGGGGATAGGTCTCTGGCTGCGTCTTTGATGATTTGAGGTGGGCATAGGTCGCCTTGGCAGTTAGATGGTTTGAGGCTGAGTATGATTTTTTCCACTTCTATCGTGGAAACTTTGGAAAAGCTGAAGCGAGTGAGGGGGTTGGGGGGAGGGTGTTGAAGGCCGGTGCATGGGGTGGTGTTGTCAGGTTTGGAGTTGGATAAAGTCTCTTTCTTGTTGTTTATTTTGATTTGGAGGCCTGCAACTTTATTGGATAGGGCATTTTGGATGCTGGTGCACCATTGTTTGGCTTTCGTACAGGTGTCTGGGGCCGGGATGGGTGTCTCTAGCTCTTTTAATATGGTAAACAATTCTTTAGTGCTGGATTTGGCATTGAGTATTCTCAGGTTGTAAGATTCTTGTTTGGCGCGGAAGATTTTTTTTTTGTAAATTGAAACTATTTTGTTGAGGATCAGCTTGTTGCTATCTGTGGGAGCTTGTCTCCAAATTTGTTCTTTTTTGTGTTTCTCTAATCGAAGGGCTTTTAGGTGGGCCATGAACCAGTTATTCAAATGTTTTATCGGCTTGGGTTTTCTCAGCTTTAGCGGTGCGATGGCATCTAGGGCTAGGCGCATGCTATTGTCGGAGCTTTCAACAAGATGGTGGGGGTTGGAGTTGGCTGGGAGTTGGTTCAGTGTAGTTAGAATGAGGAGGATGAGTTTTTCCACAGTTATGTTTTTCTTGCTTCTAGTCGGGATGGCTGTGGCTAGGGGGTTGTTAGCGGTAGGGCTGGACGCTACTAGTGTGAAGGAGAGGAGGTGGTGGTCTGACCAAGGTTGTGGGGTGATGGCAGTGATGGAAATCACGCAGTTGTGATCTGCTATCCAGTCAAGGGTTCTCCCTTTGTTGTGTGTGGGGGTAGAAACTCTTTGGGTGAAGCCTAGTTCTGACAGTGAGTTATTAATGGCGGACGCTTGGGTGTCTTTAGGGTCATTGTAGCCAAGGTTAAAGTCTCCTAAGAGAAGGCATTGGGAGGTATTTTTTAGGTTGTTAGAGAGGATGGAGTTAAGGTCTTCCTCGAAGGAGCCTAGGGGTCCCGGGGGTCTGTATAGTAGCTGGATGGTGATGGTTTGGGAGATAGAGGTGGGGAGTTTGGCTGTGAGAAATTCAAATGATGAGTAGTGATCAGTGGTGTCAGGTTTAAGGTTGGAATCGGTTCTGTCTGCTCGGAGGATGGAGAAATTCTCAGGGTTGGCTAGCGCAAGGGCTGGGCCAGCTGCTGCATGAAGCCAGGTCTCAGAGATGGCTAAGAAGTCTAGTTCTTCCGTAAGGATGAGGTCTGCTATGTCTGTCGCGTGGGCTACTACAGATCTCGCATTGATTAAAGCACCTCTTATGGGTGTGATGGCCGGTTTACTAGCAGTAGGTGTAAAGGTTGATGATCGAGTCTTGTGTTTGGTCGTAGTATTGGTTTGGCTGGGCTTAGGTAGGTCTGTGCGGTTGTTGGAAGGGGTAGCCACGATATAGGGCTAGGGCCAATTAGCTGATTTGGTATGGGTAGTATCCCTAGCTCTGGGCTCATATATTTATGGGAGTCTGGCACGCAGTTTGTAATTTCTAGCAGAGAGGTTGCACGGTGTAGAAAGGTACATGGTGAATGAGGTGGTGACCATGCTCGTTAGGCTGGGGGGGGGGCTGAGGTGACTAGGTGCGTGAATAAGGTGGAGGATGACTCTCAGCAGTACTGAATATATACCCGGTAGGTACATTTTGGTGGAAGGCAGTGAGAACAGTGGGCGTGTTTAGTATCAGCTGGTTCCTGAGTTGCTAGGTTGCTAGGGGCTGGGCAGTAGACTTCAAAATCACAAGAGCGTCAAGAGTCACCTTCGATAGCATATATTGGTGGGGCAGGCTTCAAGTAAGTATGAGAGTCATAAAGTTTCTAGTGTCACACTAAATTGCATTGACTCAGTGGGGCAAAGATTCACCTAAATTCAAAAATCAAGTAGACAGCTGAAACACACTAAATTGCATTAACTCAGTGGGGCAAAGATTCACCTAAATTCAAAAATAAAGTAGACAGCTGAAACACACTAAATTGCATTGAGTCAGTGGGGCAAAGATTCACCTAAATTCAAAAATAAAGTAGACAGCTGAAACACACTAAATTGCATTGACTAGGTGTGGTAGCGTTTCGCTAGATACGATCCACACATGTGCAGCAAGGATCCAAAATTTTGCCCACTTGGGCATGAATACATCTAGATTTAAAATAACACATGGGCATTAATGCAGCTAGGTTCGAGAAGTGCACTTAAAGTGAAATGTTTAAGCTGAAATACATCTGCCGAATGTATTATAACATTTAAGCAACATTTAAACAACATTTATAACATATAAACATTTAGGCTAAAATTACACATGGGCATATATGCAGCTAGGTTTGAGAAGAGCACTTAAAGTGAAGCGTTTAAGCTGAAATACATCTGTCATAGCATTGAGTCATATGGGCTATGATACAGTAGGGCAGTTCTGCAATCAAGACGGGATAACAGCACCTAGAAGTAAGTAGTACATTAGGGCTAAGGGTTTAATGGGCTACCAGCGTATGACGCCGCTGACGCTAGAGACTTAAGCAGGGGAGAAGTTCAAATTCGTGAGTAGCAAACAACTCACTGGGCATGTAGAAGTCCCTTTGTAGGTATGGGTGATTTGCTGGGCGAGTGGCACTCGAGCCCCTCTTGGATCACCGTAATAGCGGTACTCCGGCCAGGTGGTAGTAGAGAGAATGGGGTAGAGGACTTTGGGCAGTATGGCTGCCGAGGGGCAGGAACAGACATGGACAGGGTAGGACAGGAAACACCGTCCTTTGTGTGTGATCCTTCGTGGGTGGGACGGCGATCGCCTGACGGCGATGGATTGGCCAGTAAAGGTGCTCCGTGGGCCAATCACTGTCAGAGGGCGGTAGGGCCAGGCAGAGTAGGTCAGGCAGGGGCACCTGGGAAGCCGTCAGCCATCTTGGAAGTGGCTTCCTCGTGTGTGTCGTCTACTGGCCGTAAGATAATAGCCAGGTATACTTGTAAGAGGCTTGAATTCTGTGCATGGATGAAGAGGCAGTGCATTCGTTGCATTGATGCAAATAATGGAATCAGAATTCGATGCTCTTGTCGGATGGATGCCGTTTACAGCGCAGCTGGAAAAAAGGATTCCCAAGCCCTAACTTGCAACGGGGCTCAGGGGAAGATGGGCAACTGCTCCTGCAGTGCGGGGCCCTCCAGCTCCTACAGATGGTGCGGCGAATGTGAGGGTAGGACAGGAAACACTATCCTTTGTGTGTGGTCCTTCGTGGGTGGGACGGCGATCGCATGACGGAGATGGATTGGCCAGTAAAGGCGCTCCGTGGGCCAAACACTGGCAGAGGGCGGTAGGGCCAGGCAAAGTAGGTCAGGCAGGGGCACCGGGGAAGCCATCGGCCATCTTGGAAGCGGCTTCCTCGTGTGTGTCGTCTACTGGCCGTAAGATAATACCCAGGTATACTTGTAAGAGGCTTGAATTCTGTGCACGGATGAAGAGGCAGTACATTTGTTGCATTGATGCAAATAATGGAATCAGAATTCGACGCTCTTGTCGGATGGATGCTGTTTGCAGGGCAGCTGGCAAAAAGGATTTCCTAGCCCTACCTTGCAACGGGGCTCAGGGGAAGAGGGGCAACTGCTCCTGCAGTGCGGGGCCCTCCAGCTCCTAGAGATGGTGCAGCGACAATAAAAACTGATCGCAGGAACTTCAAACATTGCCATCACATGTGTCATACTACAGATACGTATATTTACTTAGCACTATTGGACACTTTAAAGTTGCAAGAAAAATGGTTGAACTATTTTACCCAACATTATAAACATTGTACATTTTCAAATTCAAATGGAAAAGAAATCGCTCTACGGGGTCATTCAGTAGGGAACATCTCTTTCAGGGGGGGGCAGGGTTTGGTAAAAAACAGCCGTTACGCAATGCATATGTGAGTGATACGTAAGTCTTGTCATGATTTATCCGACACAATTGTCATCACAACTGATGCATTTTGCCAAGGGAATGGTGGTAGGTATATCTTGTTAGACTGAGTGTTGGTAGGGAATTTGTAGAGGACACTGTTGCCGAAGGCAGGGTTCTGCAACCTTTGGCTCTCCAGATGTTTTCATACTACGACTCTCATCAGGGCTAGCCAGCCTAGTCAATGGTGAGCGATCATGGGAGTCGTAGTCCAAAGACCCCTGGCCTAAGGGCATCAAAGAAAGCTACATGCATGTTTTGCTGATTTCCTTGTATTGCCTGGGTTGCACGCCCTATTTTAATGATATGCAATTTTTTGTTTCATAATATTTCGTGGTTTCTCCACGCGGTACAATGTGCTTTCATCGCCTCCCTGTTCATCCCCAGGCTTTTTAACGTGCACATTCCATCGAATGTGCTCATCAAATTTTTTAGGGGGGTTGGGAAAGGGCAGATAAGGATTCGGGCGGGTGGGCAATAGCAAAAAATTAGTGTCAGAGGAGAGTTTGGGGGGTATCGCCCCAAATAAACCAAAAAAACATGAGCACATTCGATGGAATGTGCACGTTAAAAAGCCTGGGGATCAACAGGCAGGCGATGAAATGACATGGAACCCTCGGCGCACCACCAGGATCCCACAGCATGCTGCAAAGCTGCCACATGAAACTACTTATCTAGCAGCATTTCCACAGAACGAGAGCATCCTAGTGCAGAGCTGGTGCTCTACCTCTTTCTCTCCTTCCTGCCCCCCCACTTCCTATAGCGCAAAGCAATTTAGGTATGATTTCAGATGGCAAAGTCCACTGATTCCAGGAGCAGGGATTGGACACCGAAACAGGCTAGTTGGCAGAATGTCATGCGGAATTAAAGTTCTTCCTGTCCTTGGGCTCTTCGGACATATTCACTACAGCAAAGTTATTTCTAGCACTAAATAGCAATGCATGGTTTTCATCTTCCTCTGGGGAACTAGATTTGTCTTTGTCAACAGCAATAGCATTCTTTTACGTGTGGTTTCGATCTAGCACCAAAACACACAACAAATATTACAGGTAGGGCTTATAGAGACTTTTGCTGCTTACAAGACTCTGTTCTACAAATGACTTGTTCCTATAGTGCTTCTGGATTTCATCTTTTATGCTCCTCAGACCCTGGCTTGCCCTTTGTATTAGGATCTGTAGTCTGGACAGTGTTGGTAATAGTTTGTTTCTGGGTGACTGCTTCGAAGTTATGGACTGACTTTTAGACAGTAAGCATGCCGGTGCTGTAGTTCCCGGACCGGCAAACTACGAGTTCTGCTCACGGGTGCCTTTCTGCCCGCCAGGTCAGACCTGGCGGGCAGAAAGGCACCCGCAATCACAGCATGTCAGATGCACCGCCACCGTTATAAACGGTGCCGGTGCATCCAACCTCCCCATTCCCATTCAGCCCTATGGGGCCAAATGGGAATGGGTAGCATCTTTTTTCCGGCACCTGCAATGAGCAATTACCGAATCCGGCAGGGCTGTAATGACTCAGTAATTGTCCATTCGCGGGTGCCAGAAATTTTTCGGAAGTTTGGTGGCAGCCTGCCGGTTTTACTGGCAAGGCGACTGCCAAACTTCTAACGAGGTCCATTCTCTCCTTGTTTTTCCCCTTCGTGATGTATCTGGTTCTCTTTGGCATATTTTTACCTCTGCCCTTTCTGTTTTGATCCCATGGTAATACTTGCTACTTGGTGCTGACTTCAGTAAAGCTATAGAGGGCTGTGTCTGTGGATTTGGGTATCATTGGATCGAGGGTATCTGACAGCTGTTATTAAGGATAAGTCAAATACCTACTGTGCCATATTAATAACAGGGTTATTTTGATCAGTTCCGTGCTTTGTTTGGGTTGCATGTTCTACTTAAATTTATTATTTAACAATGTTTTCGTTTTTCTTTAAGTTTGTTTACTTTAATTCCGTTTTGGCTTTCATTTCAGTGTATGCTCTTGACAAGAGTTTTCCTAATCTCAATTATTTTTAGTTAAACCTTTGTCTTTGTTAGGGCAGAATTGCCCTGAGGGGGGTTCTGTTGTCCCATTTTATCACATGCCTAAACATTTTGATTGTTTGCACTTTGGAGTATAGAATCTCTGCTTTATTTTTGTGGTCAGAGGGACTTTTACTGGCTCCTTAGACTGGGACTCCATTTTGGTTTAAGGCTGATGGTATCACCCAAAATTCGTTTTAGAGAGTAAGCTGTTTGCTTCCGTTTCATTTTCACTCACCAGGGGTGCAGTGTGTTAAACCACATGAATTGCTCCTGGACAATTTGCTTTGACGCCTTTCCTACAATTGTGGAAACCAAATAAAAACATGGTGAAAGGAGGGTAACTGGGGATTAATTAAACTCCATTTACAGCCTTCCTTCCTCCCTTGAGTTAAGCTGGACTGCTCTGCCATAGTTACCCCATTATAGAGATTAGTCTTTCCATTTGACCAGAAACACTATTTCACCTTTAGTCAAATGGTTTTCCATCCCCAAATAGCAATCTTCAAAACAATTGAACCATCATTCTGGTGATGCTACCATCATTATGCTCCTTCCAGGCCACTGTCTGCTTGGTCACAGGAAGATACATCATGTCTGGGCACTGATGTGTCAAGCACCATTGGGATTTGTAATGGGAACACAATCTGCACGTTTGTTGGTTCACCAATGTCAAGCCAGTCTGTGCTCATCAGTGGCCATGCTGCACTGGCAATGTACTACATAGTTAAGGGATTAAGATACTATAATACCCTGTGCAAAGGAAAACAAGCGAAATGGGGATTTATGCAACTGAATACAAAGATGTAGTTAGATTATTTGCACAGTAAGCACAAAAGTGGAGTCTGTGAATGATTAAGGCTCCCAGCGGAGGGATTAAGGACTTGTAATGTGATGATGTCATAAAGGCATAATGTAATGAGTAATCTCAATATGTGGGGAAATGACGATATGAGAGGAGAAGTCTGGGAAGATATCTGAATACCTGATTTGTCACTCACTTCAGATATGCCTGAGAGTTTATTATTTTTTTCTAGCGGACATTGGGTAGGGAAGTCACCATTTATTGGCTTGCTTGTCCTCGGGGGCTACCTAAAGGGATATGTGCTGTGGGACTGCTGAGGGAGCACTTTTTGAAGCTCTGAGAGTAACTGGGTGAAGGCCACCCAGACACCATCTGCAGACTAGTCCGGCCTGTACCGTTCAATACAGTAGATCCTTATCCTTTGCTGCAACCACCTCAGGAAGTGTGGCCCTTCCTGAGTAGGTGCACACCAGACATCATCGGACCAGAGCAACTGACCCGAAAGCAAATGATCACATGATGATGGGAGACAAAATGGAAACAGAAGACATACTCAGAAAATGTACAAGGCGTGCTATTGTTATGTTTTCGGGATGGGAGAGGCCCAACGGAAGTGAAATGTATTGGAAGGGGTGCGACCATTAGAAAATATAAGGGCAAGGCGAATTGGAGGTGGGTTGGCTTGGTTTGGGTGGTATGCTAAAGAAATGCTTTCAGTTTTTTGGCAAGTCTGAAATAAATGGAACATCCCCAATTTGTCAGTTCTCAATGTGGCTCCTTAGTCCTGTTATTGTGTTTTACTTTGATATATGGTGCTCGCAATTTGGATCTGTTGCGGAATGCTGCGAGCCACCAGATCCCGAGGACCTCCTTACGAGAGCTCAAGAGAATAAGTTAGGAGACCTACATTTAAAATCTCCATGGGGGCTTTCTGGAAGGGGGATATCGGGGCTGCTCAATGTTCATGCAGGGCTTCACAGGGAAACAAGGCTCCCATTTGGGATCAGGAAATGAAGAATTTGGTGTGGGGTGTTTTTAGTGGGTATGCTGAATAGGGTGGGAGATTTTGGGCTCGGTATGTAGCATTGGTTTTAACATTTGCCTGTTTTATAACAGTGATTCTTTTTGTTTTCTCTCTCTTTTACACATAAATTAACCTGACAAAGTATCAAGGTTAGGGACTGAGCTGGGTTACGAGGTGATACTAAATAGAATAAGAGGTCCCAGACAGTATGAACCGCCTTCGTACTGGTTAGAGTAACAATTTGGGAATATGGTGAAGGACAGAATTAAATGGGGAGAGATGAAGGATTGTATGGTGAGAGTTCTTACGTCTGTCATTCCCACTCCACTGTGTTTCTGGTTGTTAAAAGTGAACCCCTGCCCTCTCAAGACCGCAAGGGAGTAGAATCAAAGAACGCGTGGCACAGGGGAATTGTGGTAATGGGGCAAATGACTGATGTAAACATGGAAAGGAAAATGGCCAAACAGTAACCAAAACAGGTGCAGGAACCCCCAAAGGGGTCGCCAGCCCATTATGTGCTTAGGCAGTTCAGTAGTTTGTCTTGTGATTATTTGGATTCCTGCCACTATTTAACTTGATGTAATAGATTGACTCAATTTCGGATTTAGGAGACATTTCATTTGGATAAACTGGGGGCCCTTAGCAGGGCTTTGGAGTCAGAAGGTACAAAGGTAGCGGCAGCCACATGGATGGAAGAGGCGACAGCTCAGAGGTAAGACTGGAAAATTAGAGGACGTAGGGAGATTAATACTGAACTGAGAGTAGCAAAAGGAGGACGGACAGAGCCTGAATGTGCCCCAAATAATTCAAGTGGGGACTATGATCATTGCATATGGATGTGATGATCATAGGTAGTGCCATGCACCCTGCCTTAACCCAGGCATAGCTTTACTTTAAGAGTTTATCCTGTTATCATCATGGGGTACTTATGATCATCATAGTTTTAGTACAGGGGTTGGGACAAATTGCTGGATTCATTCGGAGGGAGCCCTTCTTTTTGAGGCTATAGAGGTGAACCCACTACACACTATTCTCCCATGGGGTGGTGTAAAGCAGAACCTCACAGGGAGAGACTCCCCCCTGTGGGACAAGTACTCCTGTTCTGCAGAGGAACTCCCAAAATCCCTCACTCTTCGACAAACAGTAACATCAAGACTTCCGAAAGACCCAGTACAGCAAGCCAAAGTTTGTTATTGTGCGATAGGATTCAAAATCCAACCTGAAGAAATACTTGGTAAGAATACTGTGATGAAGAAGAGTGAGCAAGTAATACTGATTGCTCCCTGGATGGAAACCAGCAATACTGTGTAAAAGGTGGAATAAGAGAGTGATAAGGGCTATAAATCTCCACTGTGGAGGGACCAGTAATGTATAATAAAAAGGGAAGAAGGACCATTATTAGGGAGAAATGAAACCCAGCAATTTCAAACCAGCGTTGTCGTGGAAGCTGATCGAAACTGGGACAGCCTCCATGTTGGGGAAGCAACCAGCTGGCAGAGGAAGCCATCCCCCAAGAAGAGAGACAGTCATGACTTGTGGCGTGACCCAAAGGAGGTGGACTGTGCATCTGGTAACTATGCCAAGACCACTGCAATGCTGGCACTGCAGAGCTGCGGACAAGAAGGAGAGAGAGTCCAAGAGAAAGTAGAAGGCATCCTGACCGAACAAAGACAAGTCCCTATCCTGCAAGCAGGTCCGGTGATGCCAACCCATGAACATGGAAGTCAGGGGACCCGGGAGGGAATGCAGGTACAATGAGTACCAGAATTGTCACAGTAGCCGTGATCTAAGAAAGGCAAGTGCAGAATATTATTGCCACAATCTTCTGGGAACCAAGAGAGTGAGAATCACCACAGTACTCAACCTGTTTGTCCCAGTGATACAAAAAAGAACCAAGAGAGTTAGAATCATTCTGGAACTTATTATCTTCCTCATCTCAGTAATACCAGAAATAACACAGAGAATGAGAAACATTACTGGAATGATCCAACTTGTCTCAGTAATACATAAAGTGGCCAAGAGAATAAGAATAAGAACAATTATTGGGTCTATCATTCTTGCCCCAGTGAGAGAATCAGTGAAGCAGAAAATTGGAATTCTGAATTGGATATCTTATTCAAGTGAAGTTAAACAACCATAGGAAGACGGAGAATTGGAACAACATAAAGACTGATCCATTTCCCTGGTAATACTAGAGAAAGAGAGACTTCCAGAGACATTTGAGAAAAGCACAATAACAAAAAACAAAGGCCAAGAAGGCCGAAACAAAGGACGTTACAAAGTCAAGAGAAAGGGGAACCAGGATGTTGGAAAACTCCTCAAAAGGAACTGAAAAGGTAGATACAACATTGCGAAAAGTTATCTAATAATTACATATTAAGGATTGGGCAGCCTTATCAGGAGAAGGGAGATTCATTCTCCACAGCTTTAATTGTTTTGCCTTAGTGGCAGGGTGGGTGCAGCTTAGTTTTGGACAGAAGACAGACTGTTTACTATGGGCTTCACAATCCACAATGATCACCGTAGTCAGTTTTGTTAGGCAGACAGATTACGGACAGGGAGGCCTTTTACTTTTTATGTTCAATAAAACCTTTGTATGAATGCAACAAACTGGTTTGTCTCCTCCTTCTGACCTACCACAAGGTGCATATCTTTATTGCAGCTTTGTGCTGCAGAGACTTGGCTGTCACTGCAGCTGTCAAGTGGGCAACTGTGACCTCTGAACTTGCTCTGTGCCACTGGTTTAACAGGTTCTGCAAGGATGCTGATGCAGCAGGACACAGATACACGCTGTGTTTTTGGCATGGAGCTTATGAAAAGGGAATCTGATCATCAGGTTGCCCTTTCAGAAATGAATTACCTGAATCATTTTATTAATTAATACAAATCAAAAAAGCCATGGCGTTCACATTCTTGCCAGATGGCAATTCATCATTCTTGTAATACCCCATGGAAACTCAATTTGTCTCATCCTATTCTTCATTGAGTACCTCAATCGTTTTTTTTCCAACACCTTCTAACCAATATCCTAACCTCCCTTTACCAGCTCCCGGAAGAACACTTACAATGTAATTACTGCAAGTATATGCTATAGGGACCATAATGTCATGCTGAAGTATACTGAATAATTGACATCACAAGGATATTAAAAGTAATTGAGTAGTTATGTGGCATATAACGCCCAACGATACAGGCCGAATACTATATAGAAGCACAGAACACCTTGGCCATTATCAATATACTTTCTATTAACTCTTTGCAGAAATGCTCTTCTTTATAATCCTAAAATAAAGGCACATTTCAGCTGTACTTATTTAAAATAGCAATTTGAAGACATGAAGTGGAATTGAAATTCGATGAAAAGCATTACATGAACATGTTTGGGCCTTTGTGGGTTGCAGGGATTGGCCTGAGGGTGGGGGATAGTTGTTGGATGATGAGTTTGGGTGTGGCTGGGACTCAAGTGCTGATGGACAAGGGAGGGCATGGGCTCAGGGAATTATTAGAGTTGGTCCTGGGGTAAAGTCTGTGGTTAGTAATAGTGAGAGAATTCCACTAACAATGATGTGTGAAACTTTGAGGGAAAACTGATTCAAACATTCAGTGATGTCACAAAGTTGTGGGTCACTTTAAGTGGTGTAAACTACCTCCCTCATTGCTGTGTGGGGTGCAATATCCCCGGGTTTGGAGAAATAAATACCAGGTCTGCATAGAAATTAGGTCCGACATAAGGCCTTGTGACGTCAATTTAGAAGGGAAGAAACTGTGGTAAATGGCAAAATATGGAGCGATGCGAACTGCCTTTCATGAAGGAAGCGAAAGACATGTCAAAATAACAGTTGGACAAATCCATGGAAAGCTGCTCTGATATCTCAAGAAAACTGCAGTGCACAGTATTTTAAATGAAATACCAGAATGGTGTGTTCAAGCAGCTGCAGTGAAACAGAGTTCATTTCATCTGCAAATTAAATAAAATGTAATTTTGTTTTTTCATCTAGATTAATAAATAATGTGTGCAGAAAGATGCTCAACAGACTTTCAAAAAGTAAATAGGGTTTCTGCCGAGCACAAGCTCACAAAATAGACAATGTTAAAGCAACTTGCCTAGTTTTGAAACTGTTTATTTCATAAAATGTCATTTTAAAGGCCTTTAGGTACGAGCTACAGGCTGTTTGTTGCAAGGGCCGGGATGTTGATTTCTTCAAAATGTGAAACCCAGCTCCCCTCCCTGTTGCCTGGGAGAGAGAGGACTGGCTGCTTTAATTGTCAATGCTATTCCTTAAAAATACAAGAAATAAAATGCTCTTAGATGGGAGACATGGAGTGGACCAGATAAGACTGGGTCTGTTCTCCGGCCCTGTTGACCCTAGGTCACAAACCTCAATAAAAAGTGGATTAGCTTAGTCATTAGCCCTTAGAATGGGTAGGCTAATCTAAGCACAGACACCTCTGCATGTGTCATATGCTGGAACAGAATAGTGATACATTAAAAAGGTGGGGGTCTAGGCAAAGGAGTAAGGAGGCTGCACATTGAGTAAAATGGTAGAAATGCTTTTTATCATGTAAAATTGACAATATACATCACAGAGCAGTCATTCTAGGATTTTTGGAAAGATGACAGTATACTCTTTCTGACCATGCCAACGCGATTTTTGTGAGGTAAACACAACTAAAGCTATTCATGACAATGTGATGTGGCCCTCCTTGTGTTTACCAGCGATATGAAAAATTGATGAAGCATGCCAGGTATGATTTATATAATGCCCATAAAGGGCCATGTTTCTCACCAATATAGTTCTGGGTAAATGGAGAAAAACTGTATCTCTGCATAGAAATGATGGGCAGACACCTGACTAGTCTTATGTGATTCATGTCAAATGTAGTTGTACAAAATGTATTCCTATATGTCAGAACATCTAGATTAAATGCATGTATAATGTGATGAGATTGTCAAGCCCCGAAGCAGACCAAGCCCCCTATCGAAGTGAGATGACAAATATCTCTCCTCCCCTAGTGTCACAAAGTGCTCGCACATTCCCTTGTCCTATCAGCACACAGGGGGGAGTGGGGTAGTGAGCATTTAGCAATCCCTTCTGCAGGAATTATGAAAAGTTATTGATGTCATTTGCACTATAACTAAGTCAGCTGGCTACAGAGCTGGACTTTTTCCCACTAATTCCATGAGGTGATCTGCTACAGAAATCCGGCATGAACATCCCAGCAGAGAGAAGCCTAACCATGCACAGGAGCCAGGAGACACACAGACTGGCTGGGACCCTTGGAAGAAAGAGAGGAGACCTTTGACTAACCCCCTTTGTCTGTCCCCAGCAGTGTGCCCTGACACTCTTAAATGCCCAGTCCAGACCTCTCCTGTAAGTAGAAATACCCCAAGCCATAGATTAAATAAGCCCTGTGTTATTTCAGCATTGTCCTTAGATATTTCCCCATTGCAAAATCCCCTGTTTTTCTTTGTATCTTAGTTCTTTCTCCATTGAAAAATCCCCTATTTGCCTGTGTAGAGTCTTAGCCTATTTATCAAAGTAAATCAATTAATTCCCCCATTTAATTCATGGGATCTGTATTGTTGGCTTTCAAAACCTAAAGATTTGCCAATAGAATTAACTTCAAAAAGCCCTGTTTCCGTGTGTGTACCATTGTAAGGTGCAAAATGAAATTGGCCCTATTTTCCCAGTGTAAAGTAAAAAACAAATCCCATTTGCATTTTCTTTCCCACATTGAAATTGTGGCAAACATCATTAACATCAATTTCTTCTTTCTGTTCTGGTAATAACCCTAAAGCCCTTTGTGTTATTCTCAGGTGTAGCAAAACACATTTGTCCCATTGCATTTCTGTCTCCTCTATTGCTTCTGTGATCAAGTCTTCCAAAATCAGATTTTCCCATTGTGTGCTGACTCATCTTCCCCAAAGCTCTGCCTGTCCTTTTACTCGTAAGAAAAACAAATTCCCCATTTCTGTCCATTCCTCCCCATAGCAGTTATGCTAAACCATTCAAACCGATTTTACCGTTGTGCTCAGGAAAACACATGTTCCCATTGTCTTTCTGTTCCCCTGTTAAGGATTTCAATCAGGCAATACACCCGGGTCTCAGCCTAGCATGCAATGCACAAATGAAATACTTCTTTATTGTGTCTATAAGTTCAATATTCTGAGTGATATACCACTCATATCACACACCTTCTCAATATACCCCCAGGTCACAATGGACCAGGAATCAGGCTGGTTGGTAAAGGTAATATTTATTTATTTATTTAAACTTCAAATCAAACATATGTTTTATTATATAGGGCTGCAATCACCAATGTGGTGACAATACAAATAAGAAAGTAGATAATGCAGTTGAATTCCCTTCTAGCAACACATAATCAGGGTAATTCATAGAATTTCGCACAAATGTGGCGCACGCGGCTGGCGCACAGTGGGCCTCATTACGACCCTGGCGGAAAGTGACTGACCGGACCGCAACAGCGTAAATAGCGTTTCCGCCATTGCACGAAGGAGCAAAGTGCGGCTAATCACGACCCATCGGGCACGAGCATTACGCCATGGCGGAATCCGAAAGGCTGCGATGGCGGAAATGACCCCAAAACGGCCCTTACCGCCGCCGTACGCTGCACCAGGTGCAATACCGCCACCCATCTTAGCGGTCACCGTAATGAGCGGTCACCGTAACGAGCGGGCACCGCAAATTACGGCCACCGTAAATATACGGAAACGGAAGTAAAAGCATGTGGCCGGAACGGGAAACAGCACGCCGCACAACTATAAAATCCGAATCCCAACACAACCATTAAAAATCCGACCCTGACACACATCCCAACCCGTTAGCAACCCCAGTTAAAAAAATAAATATGGGAAAGGTAGCCAAGAAAGCGTGTGACCGCAAGCGGCAGGTACACTTCTCCCGAGAGGAACTGACCGTGCTCACCGAGACCCTCCAGGAAAATGCCGCCGTCGTCTTCTCCAGTCAAATGACCAGGACGGCCCTTGCCAACAAGAAGGCCATATGGGCCCTGGTGGCACAGCGCGTAAGTGCGGTGGGGACAACACCCCGCACGCCACAGCAATGTCGCAAGCGGTGGGACGACCTGCGGATCCGCGTACGCAGCATACTTTCTGCGAACAGGAACATCGCCACAGCTACCGGGGGGGGTTCAGAGTCGCCCATCAAGTTGACCCCCTGGGAGGATATCTGCGCCTCCACCATAGGAATGGAGAGCATAGAGGGAGTCGGAGGGATGGAGAAAGGAGTGCCGACATCCGGAGAATCAGGTAGGTTGGCCAAGAGAAACAATGCGAAATCCACAAACCACGAACATGTGCAGTACCATGTGACCCCATAGTGCAATACATACTTTGCCCTGACAGCGCCCTCAAAAAGTCAGAATGAATAAACAAATCAATCAAGATGCCATAAACAACCCCTACATGTGCAGCATGCACCCCCTAACTGCAGGCAGCCAAATGAATGCATCCTCAATCCACACGAAAATGAGACCACCTCCAAGGCCCAGTCCCAAATCAGCCTCATGTACCACCCCAATGCATCTGATACGTTGCCATTCTAAATCCGACAGACCCATAACTAACGCTCGCCCCTCTTTACTCCACCACAGGGTCCGATACCAACGACGAGCTGCAGGACACCCCTACCAGCACGCCTGCAAAGAGGGCCAGGACCAACGTCCCAAGAGCCTCCACCTCAGGTGCAAGGATCAAGACACGGCAGCAGCAGGAATCAAGTGGCAGCACACTGGAGGGGACTGCAACAGGCACCCCAGCAGCCAGCAAGTCCACAACCCCAGCACCACAGGTCCCCCCAAAGAACGTATCTGATGGCACTGCCTCTGGTGGTAGCAGCACCATAGGTGACACAGCTGTCATGCCAGCATGCTCCGACACGGAAAACAGTGCTGGCGACGTAGGTACCATCCATGACCTTTCCCAATCCCCCTGCATGTTCCATCCCCTACACCATGACGAAACCACGCAGGGGCACCCTGAAGACGACGACTGGCCAACCCCCACAAGTCCTGTGCCAAGGCAACATGTGTTGAGCAGCCCCCCTGTCACACCACCGCAAATGTCCATGGCCCAGCAGAGGCAACAGTCCCTCGACCTGCTGATCGAGCAACAGCAGGAAGTGTCCACGCTACTCAAGGACCATGCAAATGAATGCGGGGGTTCCAGGGCAGCCATGGAAACATCCACCGAGACACTCAGGGCACAAATAGAGAAAAGTAGTGAGAGCCTCAGGGGAGAAATGGAGAGAAGCACCGAGAGCCTGAGAGCACAAATGGAGAAAAGCACCGAGAGCCTGAGAGCACAAATGGAGAAAAGCACCGAGAGCCTGAGGGGGGAACTGCATGCGACGTCCAAAGACGTTTGTGCTGAACTTGCTGCTGTGCGCCGTGTGCTCTCGGAGCTCTCACAAACCCTCAGAGACATGCATGGACGCGAGCAGGCAGAGACATCATCCGTGGCAAGTTCCGTCCAGGGCAGCCCCCAACGCAGATCTGGCAGGAACCTGCGCTCCACGGGCAGGGGTGCCCCTGATACCCGTAGAGGGGGCTTGCAATAGCGTCCAACCACGGACAGCATGCATATTTGGACACTGGTGTTGGGGGGGGAGGTAGTAGGGTGGAGGGGGTGTGTTGGGCTTCACTGGGTGGCGGGTCCATAGGGTGTATAAATCAAATCACATTAACAATACAGCATCTCATAATCATCCAATGACATGTGTGGACATTGATATTTGCGTACGAGGCCTTCATAGGCGTACAGTCCACAATGTGCCTGTACTACACACACACAGTGCCACAGGTCCCCTTTCCGTGTAATAGGCACCATGCGTGGTTGCTAGAAGCATGCATCTATGATGCTCTGTCGGATTGCACGTGCATCCTGTGCCTCATGGACTCCTTGAGGTGCCTCCACATCCCCACCCTCATCATCATCATCATCTTCAGGTGCATGCAGTACAGCGTCAGGGGGCATGGGCACATTCCTACGTATGCACATGTTGTGCAGCATGACACATGCCATGACCATCTTAGAAACCTTCTCATGGCTGTACATGAGTGCCCCGCCAGACCTGCTGAGGCTGCGGAAACGAGCCTTCAGTAGGCCGAATGCCTGTTCAATGACCACACGGGTACGTGAGTGGGCATGGTTGTAGTCCTCCTCATGCTCGTTCTGTGGGTTCCGGATTGGTGTAAGGAGCCATCTCTTCAGTGGATACCCGGCATCACCTGTATGAGACGAATAAAGGGTGTCAGTGGAATGATAGTGCTAAGTAGCCCCCCCCCCCCCCCTGCAAGGTCATTGACGCATCAAATGGGCCACGATGTAATGCATGGAATGAGACTCACCGAGTAGCCAGGATCTGTGCCCTGCGTGTCGCTCCATGTAGCGTGGTATTCTTGTGTTCCTCAGGACCATAGAATCATGGGTAGATCCTGGAAATCTGGCACAACAATGCGTAAATATCTTGTTGGAGTCACACACCATTTGCACATTGATTGAATGAAATTGTTTCCGGTTGCGGTACTGGACCTCCATGGCATGTGGGACAACCAATTCAACATGGGTGCAGTCGATGGCACCAATGCAACCCGGGATGCCGCCAAGTGCATGGAATCCCACTTTAGCGTTGGTAATCTCCTGTTACGTGCGTGGTAGTGTGATGTGGTCGTCGGCGTGCTTCAGGAGGGCATCGTGCACTTGGAAGAGTGTCCGTGAGAACAGTGGCTGTGAAATGCCATGCAACTGTCCCACTGTGTGCTGGTAGGTGCCTGTGGCCAGGAAGTGGAGTGCAGACACCACCTTCAGTAGGGGTGGGATGGCGGTTGGGCTATCTATCATGCTCACGAGGTCAGCATGTGTCATGTCCACAATGGCGATTATGGTGTCCCGGTCCAAACGGTAGAGGGTGTGGATCTGCTCAGCAGTGAGGTTGAACGGATCGGCTCGGAGGCGTGGGATTGCGGGCCGCCTGCGTGGTGGTAGTGGCAGTGCTTGTGGGCCTTGCTGACCCTGCCTTGCCCTCCTCCTCCTCCTCCGTCTCCCCTGTGCGCCCGGTTGTTGTACCTGTTGTTGTTCGTCGTCTTCTTGTAGTTGTAGCACTTGCAGTGCTATCTGGTCCCCCAGGCCCAACATCGCTAGTCCTGCCGGTAGCATTTTGGAGTGGGAGTGGTTGTGGGAGGGGTTTGGGTCTGCTATATATGTGCTGTCGGCCTGTATGGCCTCCACCTGTGCTGATTGAATGAATCTGTGGCAGATGCTATCCCTTCTGGCCGAGCACGTCCCGCACGTAAGGCTGCATTTGGCCGCATGGCATCTTGGGATTGGAATCATGTATCTAATCCCGATGGCAGTGTGATGTACTTTGACTGATCTTCATGGTATGCTCCCATTGTTACACATGCTATGATTGCAGCCGCTTACATACCTGTGAAGAGTCAGTGGTATGTAGGGCTCGATCGATGGCCGACCCTCATGCAGCACAGTAACGTACTTCACCGACGGGCGTGGCGTCCCATTTGTGATTGCAGCCAGTTAGCATCATGACACACAGCCGCACTACATTGATGTAATTGTGAATGCAAGCGTTCACAGAAGCCTTTTCGACGTAATGTTGCAAGTGAGGAATTCGAAGGCCAGCATTTTGGGCTTTGAAGTAGCGGCGAGGATACGCCCACAGGTCTGGCTGGAAATGTAACGTTCTATTGTAGAATGTCCTTGGGACATGGCCCATAACGAGCAGGCAATGAATGATATGAATTGAATGGGATGCGCAATAGCGTAGTGGACGATAAGGCAGGACGTTCCCAAATCCATCTTGCTTCACAACACTACAGATCCGGCCAGGGGCACAGTGGTTTTTGCGGACTGCATTACGCACAGACGCGATGGAAGTTTCACATATTATGTGAGTGAATATTCATGCGTTTTCATTGCGGGATGAGGGAATGATGAATGGATGCATGGACTGATGATTCCGTTTAGGGTCTGCCATGTACATGGGTTTTTTGATTCACTCCCCTTCCCCTGCGTTATGTGATGCAAGGCTGCCATAGTGGGACATACGTCTATCTGCCCTTGTCGGATCCTCCCTGTCTCGACGCGCCTTCATACACTTGTGTCTAGGCACGTTACTAATCCCATGTCATGGGTTCTATCTTGACGGACGCATGCACAGTAACCGACGTTGCCAATGGTGTATTTAGCTCGATTGGTTTCGTTATGATTCGATACTGATTTAGGGGTGTGTATATTCCTTTGGAGTGGGCTAGCATGCATATGGGTGTGGATTTGGTGTGTTGAATGAAGATTGTAATGCATCATGAGTCCCGTAATGCAATCGGTTAATTTGTGTTTGTTTTGGGTGACAGGTATCTCCTGCCCTATTGCAGATGCCATCTCTACGCCACTCCTCCAGATGGTTTTTACTCTCGACTCCTGCAGCTTCGGGTGAATCAGTGGAGCACCATTTCGATCTTATGGGACGATCGCCAATGGGCCACATGCCCTTACGCTGTACTGGTGGCTAGGTGCAACATTTCGGCCTTTCAGCTCGACTAGTGCCTGCCTCATGGGACGGACCTGCGGTTCTTGCCGCTTCCATGTTGCCTTTTGGAACGTTGATGTAGGCCCTGTGTGCCATGATGGTACAGGGCGTCACACAAGTGGAAGCCGGTCAATTATTGCAGATGCAGCCCTCGGTGATGATGGTTGTTTTGGTGTTATTTTGCAAATTGCTGTGGGGCCTTTGTCATTTGGATGTGCATTTAAATTGTATTCCGATATTTGTCGTGTTGCGTTGTTCTTTGCAGGTGATGTGGCGATTTTCGATTTGTGGCGGTATGTATTGCGAGATGATCTGCATTGTGTTCCGCCTTCTGAGTTGAGTTGTGTGGTACAGTACTGGCCGCGTTTGCCTACGTAGCACAGTATGGTCACGGATAGGGGCTGCCATTGTGTCTGTTTACATGATGTGCTGTTCAGGGGCGGGGGATTGGCTTTTGGCCGACTGGTGCCTGTCAGCCAGGTCGATTGGTGGAATGATGGGTTGTTCAGAATGTGGCTGGTCACAGGTGACTGTGTTTGCGTGCGTTTGTTGGAGGGGGACTGGGGTCATGTCCATTGGAATAGCTTCTGTATTGATGCCATCTGTGCCCTGCAGCTCCCATCGGCCCCTCTTGGGATGAGCCTGGCTGCTCAGTCACTCTGCCAACTTGTGTGGTACATGCTTCTGCTGATGGTTGGTTTGTTTACTGGCATGAGTACAGGGCTGGTGCAATCCCCCTCAGGATGCTGTTTTGGATGTTGCCTTGCGCTGGTGGCAAGCGATGGGGGACTACTGTTGTTTTGTGTCATGTGTTCTTGATTTTCATTTTGATGTATTGTACCTTCACATGCCTGTGCTGCGTCAGTACGGCTATGGTGACATGCCGTACATGGATGCCCACTCACGGGGCGCTTTGAGCCCCTGCATGCTTTTCTACGTTGGCATGCATGGGTGAATTGTGGATTTCACTGGTTGCATAGTGTGAGTACATTGCGCCTGCCAGGAGTTGTGCAATGAGGCCAGGGAGTGGAGTACAGGCACTCAGTGGGCCATTTACGGTTGGTTCACGTTGCCGTATTTCTCGCCATGGCGGAATGGTACTTTACGACGTGCTTGATGGCGTTCAGTACATGTCCGCTAGGGTCAGAATTCGCGTACCGTTGCGCCATGGCGGTGATTCCGGTTTTGCAAGGCGCGCGTGCGCGTACTTGGTGCAGTTAGCGTTGCCGTTCACTGCGGTGTCGCTAATGGCATCGTACTTTACGGTGACGGGTCATGATCGCAACGAGCGGTGTTCGATGGCGGTATTGCATTTCCGCCATCATTTTTCCATTTCCGCCAGGGTCGTAATGAGGCCCAGTGTCTCCGTGCGATACACTGCGCCAGCTGAGTGCGATAAAATCCATTTCATCGCACAGCGTATTCATGGATTCCAGCCTCCAAAACCAGCCGTGTCGCAGAGTGGCGCAGCGACCCTGCAGCAGCACCAGTTACGCCCCCAAGAACACCCTCGCACAAGGAAAACCCTTCAAAATTCCCAATTCATTGGAAAGGGGTGCGCTAACCCTGGACCAGTTCACAGGGCTGCCAAACAGCAAACGCCAAACGGGGAACGTGTATTTCAGTGGTTCGCGGGAAGTATCACACGCGATTGTCCTAGGTACGTGTACATCAGGGGTGCGCGTGAAGTAACACACGCGATTCCATCAGGGCACGTGTATTCCAGGGGTGCGCGGGAAGTATCACACGCAAAATCAGCAGGGTACGTGTATTTCAGGGGTGCGTGGGAAGTATCACACGCGATTCCATCAGGGTACGTGTATTCCAGGGGTGCGCGGGAAGTATCACGCGCGATTCCATCAGGCCACGTGTATTCCAGAGGTGCGCAGGAACTATCATACGCGATTCCATCAGGGCACGTGTATTCCAGGGGTGCGAGGGAAGTATCACACGCAAAATCAGCAGGGTACGTGTATCTCAGGGGTGCGCGGGAAGTATCACACGCGATTCGATCAGGGTACGTGTATTCCAGGGGTGCGCGGGAAGTATCACACGCAAAATCAGCAGGGTACGTGTATCTCAGGGGTGCGCGGGAAGAATCACACGCGATTCCATCAGGGTACGTGTATTCCAGGGGTGCGTGGGAAGTATCACACGCGATTCCATCAGGGCACGTGTTTTTCAGGGGTGCGCGGGGAGCACTACACGTAAATTGGCCATGTGGGTCCTCCCAGCTGTTCCCTCTACACCCTCCATGGCCCCTGCAGCCAGCCCACACCACAGGGGGCCACCCTGCACCCCTGCCCATGTCCCGCAGGCAGCCCATCCACCATGGCCATGCCCCCCAGCCAAGCCACATGTCACCTTGCACTACTGATCAACAATGCATGTCTCCCAGCGCCCTCATCCCCCAGCACTGTGGGGCACCTGCCAGCAGGCCCCCACACATGTCCAAATCATGTCCGCCTGCACCCCCACCTCCCAGCACTGTGGGGCACCCTCCACCAGGCCCACACTCATGTCTCCCTGCACCCCCACCCCCCCAGTCAGGGGCACCCTCCACCAGGCCCCCACTCATGTCCAACTCATGTCTCCCTGCACCCCCACCCCCCAGCATCCAGGGGCACCCTCCACCAGGCCCCCACTCATGTCTCCCAGCACCCCCACCCCCTGCATCCAGGGGCACCCTCCACCAGGCCCCCACTCATGTCTCCCTGCACTCCCACCCCCCAGTACTGTGGGGCACCCTGCACTAGGCCCCCACTCATGTCCCCCTGCACCCCCACCCCCTGCATCCAGGGGCACCCTCCACCAGGCCCCCACTCATGTCTCCCAGCACCCCTACCCCCCTGCATCAGGGGGCACCCTCCACCAGGCCCCCACTCATGTCTCCCAGCACCCCCACCCCCTGCATCCAGGGGCACCCTCCACCAGGTCCCCACTCATGTCTCCCTGCACCCCCACCCCCCACCAGTCAGGGGCACCCTCCACCAGGCCCCCACTCATGTCTTCCCGCACCCCCAACCCCCTGCATCCAGGGGCACCCTCCACCAGGCCCACACTCATGTCTTCCTGCACCTACAACACCCAGCACTGTGGGGCACCCTCCACCAGGCCCCCACTCATGTCTCCCAGCACCCCCACCCCCCTGCATCCAGGGGCACCCTCCACCAGGCCCCCACTCATGTCTCCCTGCACCCCGACCCCCCACCAGTCAGGGGCACCCTCCACCAGGACCCCACTCATGTCCAACTCATGTCTCCCTGCACTCCCAACCCCCTGCATCCAGGGGCACCCTCCACCAGGCCCCCACTCATGTCTCCCAGCACCCCCACCCCCCTGCAACCAGGGGCACCCTCCACCAGGCCCCCACTCATGTCTCCCTGCACCCCCACACCCTAGCACTGTGGGGCACCCTCCACCAGGCACCCACTCATGTCCCCCTGCACCCCCACCCCCCTGCATCCAGGGGCACCCTCCACCAGGCCTCCACTCATGTCTCCCAGCACCCCCACCCCCTGCATCCAGGGGCACCCTCCACCAGGCCCCCACTCATGTCTCCCAGGACCCCCACCCCCCTGCATCCAGGGGCACCCTCCACCAGGCCCCCACTCATGTCTCCCTGCACCCCACCCCCCAGCAGTGTGGGGCACCCTCCACCAGGCCCCCACTCATGTCCCCCTGCACCCCCACCCCCCTGCATCCAGGGGCACCCTCCAATTGGCCCCCACACATGTCTCCCAGCACCCCCACCCCCCTGCATCCAGGGGTACCCTCCACCAGGCCCCCACTCATGTCTCCCAGCACGCCCACCCCCCTGCATCCAGGGGCACCCTCCACCAGGCCCCCACTCATGTCTCCCAGCACCCCCACCCCCCTGCATCCAGGGGCACCCTCCACCAGGCCCCCACTCATGTCTCCCTGCACCCCCACCCCCACCAGTCGGGGCGCCCTCCACCAGGCCCCCACTCATGTCCAAATCACGTCTCCCTGCACCCACACCCCCCTGCATCCAGGGGCACCCTCCACCAGACCCCCACTCATGTCTCCCAGCACCCCCACCCCCTGCATCCAGGGGCACCCTCCACCAGGCCCCCACTCATGTCTCCCTGCACCCCCACCCCCCAGCACTGTGGGGCCCCCTCCACCAGGCCCCCACTCATGTCCCCCTGCACCCCCACCCCCCTGCATCCAGGGGCACCCTCCACCAGGCCCCCACTCATGTCTCCCAGCACCCCCACCCCCCTGCATCCAGGGGCACCCTCCACCAGGAACCCACTCATGTCTCCCAGCACCCCAACCCCCCTGCATCCAGGGGCACCCTCCACCAGGCCCCCACTCATGTCTCCCTACACCCCAACCCCCCACCAGTCAGGGGCACCCTCCACCAGGCCCCCACTCATGTCCCCCTGCACCCCCACCCCTCTGCATCCAGGGGCACCCTCCACCAGGCCCCACTCATGTCGCCCAGCACCCCCACCCCCTGCATCCAGGGGCACCCTCCACCAGGCCCCCACTCATGTCTCCGAGCACCCCCACCCCCCAGCATCCAGGGGCACCCTCTACCAGGCCCCCACTCCTTCCTACCACTCCCCCACCCCCCAGCAGTGCGATTCACCTGTGTACATGTATATCAGGGTTGTGCCTGTAGTCTGACACGTGATATCAGCAGGGTACGTGTATTTCGGGGTTCGCAGGAAGTTCCACATGCGATTTCAGCAGGGTACGTGTATTCCTAGGTGCGCGGGAGGTTCCACACGCAATTTCAGCAGGGTACGTGTATTCCAAGGTGCACGGGAAGTTCCACACGCGATTTCAGCAGGGTACGTGTATTCCAAGGTGCAAGTGAAATACCACACGCAAATCCAGCAACCTACGTGGATTCCAGGGGTGCCGGACAGTCCTACACGTGAATCCGCCGTGTGGGTCCTCCCAGCTGTTCAACCGACACCCTCCACGGCCCCTGCAGGCGGCCCACACCACAGGGGACTACCCTGCACATGTCCCGCAGGCAGCCCATCCACCATGCCCATGCCCCCCAGCCAACCCACATGTCACCTTGCACTACTGCCCACCAACGCATGTCTCCCAGCACCCCCACCCCCAGCACTGTGGGGCACCTGCCAGCAGGCCCCCACACATGTCCAACTCATGTCCCCCTGAACCCCCACCCCCCCAGCACTGTGGGGCACCCTCCACCAGGCCCACACTCATGTCTCCCAGCACCCCCACCCCCCTGCATCCAGGGGCACCCTCCACCAGGCCCCCACTCATGTCTCCCTGCACCCCCACCACCCAGCATCCAGGGGCACCCTCCACCAGGCCACCACTCATGTCCCCCTGCACCCCCACCCCCCTGTATCCAGGGGCACCCTCCACCAGGCCCCCACTCATGTCTCCCAGCACCCCCACCCCCCTGCATCCAGGGGCACCCTCCACCAGGCCCCCACTCATGTCTCCCTGCACCCCCACCCCCCAGCACTGTGGGGCACCCTCCACCAGGCCCCCACTCATGTCTCCCTGCACCCCCACCACCCAGCATCCAGGGGCACCCTCCACCAGGCCACCACTCATGTCCCCCTGCACCCCCACCCCCCTGTATCCAGGGGCACCCTCCACCAGGCCCCCACTCATGTCTCCCTGCACCCACACCCCCCACCAGTCAGGGGCACCCTCCACCAGGGCCCCACTCATGTCTCCCAGCACCCCCACCCCCCAGCACTGTGGGGCACCCTCCACCAGGCCCCCACTCATGTCCCCTTGCACCCCCACCCCCCTGCATCCAGGGGCACCCTCCACCAGGGCCCCACTCATGTCCCCCTGCACCCCCACCCCCCTGCATCCAGGGGCACCCTCCACCAGGGCCACACTCATGTCCCCCTGCACCTCCACCCCCCTGCATCCAGGGGCACCCTCCACCAGGACCCCACTCATGTCTCCCAGCACCCCCATCCCCCAGCATCCAGGGGCACCCTCCACCAGGCCCCCACTCATGTCCCCATGCACCCCCACCCCCCAGCACTGTGGGGCACCCTCCACCAGGCCCCCACTCATGTCCCACTGCACCCCCACCCCCCAGCACTGTGGGGCACCCTCCACCAGGCCCCCACTCATGTCTCCCTGCACCCCCACCCCCCAGCATCCAGGGGCACCCTCCACCAGGCCCCCACTCATGTCTCCCAGCACTCCCACCCCCCGTCAGTCAGGGGCACCCTCTACCAGGCCCCCACTCATGTCTCCCAGCACCCCCACCCCCCAGCATCCAGCGGCACTCTCCACCAGGCCCCCACTCATGTCTCCCTGCGCCCCCACCCCCCACCAGTCAGGGGCACCCTCCACCAGGCCCCCAATCATGTCTCCCAGCACCCCCACCCCCCTGCATCCAGGGGCACCCTCCACCAGGCCCCACTCATGTCTCCCTGCACCCCCACCCCCCTGCATCCAGGGGCACCCTCCACCAGGCCCCCACTCATGTCTCCCAGCACCCCCAACCCCCTGCATCCAGGGGCACCCTCCACAAGGCCCCCACTCATGTCTCCCAGCACTCCCACCCCCCTGCATCCAGGGGCACCCTCCACCAGGCCCCCACTCATGTCCCCCTGCACCCCCACCCCCCTGCATCCAGGGGCACCCTCCACCAGGCCTCCACTCATGTCTCCCTGCACTCCCACCCCCCACCAGTCAGGGGCATCCTCCACCAGGCCCCCACTCATGTCTCCCAGCACCCCCACCCCCCTGCACCCAGGGGCACCCTCCACCAGGCCCCCACTCATGTATCCCTGCACCCCCACCACCTAGCACTGTGGGGCACCCTCCACCAGGCCCCCACTCATGTCTCCCTGCACCCCCACCCCCCACCAGTCAGGGGCACCCTCCACCAGGCCCCCACTCATGTCCAACTCATGTCTCCCAGCACCCCCACCACCCTGCATCCAGGGGCACCCTCCACCAGGCCCCCACTCATGTCTCCCTGCACCCCCACCCCCAGCACTGTGGGGCACCCTCCACCAGGCCCCCACTCATGTCCCCCTGCACCCACACCCCCCAGCATCCAGGGGCGCCCTCCACCAGGCCCCACTCATGTCTCCCAGCATCCCCACCCCCCTGCATCCAGGGGCACCCTCCACCAGGCCCCCACTCATGTCTCCCAGCACCCCCACCCCTCTGCATTCAGGGGCACCCTCCAACAGGCCCCCACTCATGTCTCCCTGCACCCCCACCCCCCACCAGTCAGGGGCACCCTCCACCAGGCCCCCACTCATGTCTCCCAGCACCCCCACCCCCCTGCATCCAGGGGCACCCTTCACCAGGCCCCCACTCATGTCTCCCTGCACCCCCTCCCCCAGCACTTTGGGGCACCCTCCACCAGGCCCCCACTCATGTCCCCCTGCACCCCCACCCCCCTGCATCCAGGGGCACCCTCCACCAGGCCCCCACTCATGTCTCCCAGCACTCCCACCCCCCAGCATCCAGGGGCACCCTCCACCAGGCCCCCACTCATGCCGCCCTGCACCCCCACCCCCCACCAGTCAGGGGCACCCTCCACCAGGCCCCCACTCATGCCCAACTCATGTCTCCCAGCACCCCCACCCCCCTGCATACAGGGGCACCCTCCAGCAGGCCCCCACTCATGTCTCCCAGCACCCCCACCCCCCTGCATCCAGGGGCACCCTCCACCAGGCCCCCACTCATGTATCCCTGCACCCCCACCACCCAGCACTGTGGGGCACCCTCCACCAGGCCCCCACTGATGTCTCCCAGCACCCCCACCCCCCAGCATCCAGGGGCACCCTCCACCAGGCCCCCACTCATGCCTCCCTGCACCCGCACCCCCCACCAGTCAGCGGCACCCTCCACCAGGCCCCCACTCATGTCCAACTCATGTCTGCCTGCACCCCCACACCCCTGCATCCAGGGGCACCCTCCACCAGGCCCCCACTCATGTCTCCCATCACCCCCACCCCCCTGCATCCAGGGGCACCCTCCACCAGGCCACCACTCATGTCTCCCTGCACCCCCACCCCCCAGCACTGTGGGGTACCCTCCACCAGGCCCCCACTCATGTCCCCCTGCACCCCCACCCCCCTGCATCCAGGGGCACCCTCCACCAGGCCCCCACTCATGTCTCCCAGCACCCCCAACCCCCTGCATCCAGGGGCACCCTCCACAAGGCCCCCACTCATGTCTCCCAGCACCCCCACCCCCCTGCATCCAGGGGCACCCTCCACCAGGCCCCCACTCATGTCTCCCTGTACCCCAACCCCCCACCAGTCAGGGGCACCCTCCACCAGGCCCCCACTCATGTCTCCGAGCACTCCCACCCCCCTGCATCCAGGGGCACCCTCCACCAGGCCCCCACTCATGTCTCCCTGCACTCCCACCCCCCACCAGTCAGGGGCATCCTCCACCAGGCCCCCACTCATGTCTCCCATCACCCCCACCCCCCTGCACCCAGGGGCACCCTCCACCAGGCCCCCACTCATGTATCCCTGCACCCCACCACCCAGCACTGTGGGGCACCCTCCACCAGGCCCCCACTCATGTCTCCCTGCACCCCCACCCCCCACCAGTCAGGGGCACCCTCCACCAGGCCCCCACTCATGTCCAACTCATGTCTCCGTGCACCCCCACCCCCCTGCATCCAGGGGCACCCTCCACCAGGCCCCCACTCATGTCTCCCAGCACCCCCACCACCCTGCATCCAGGGGCACCCTCCACCAGGCCCCCACTCATGTCTCCCTGCACCCCCACCCCCAGCACTGTGGGGCACCCTCCATCAGGCCCCCACTCATGTCCCCCTGCACCCCCACCCCCCTGCATCCAGGGGCACGCTCCACCAGGTCCCCACTCATGTCTCCCAGCACACCCACCCCCCTGCATCCAGGGGCATCCTCCACCAGGCCCCCACACATGTCTCCAAGCACCCCCACCCCCCAGCATCCAGGGGCACCCTCCACCAGGCCGCCACTCCTTCCTACCACCCCCCCACCCCCCAGCAGTGCGATTCTCCTGTGTACGTGTATATCACGGTTGCGCGTGTAGTCTGACACGCAATATCAGCAGGGTACGTGTATTTCGGGGTTCGCGGGAAGTTCCACATGCGATTTCAGCAGGGTACGTGTATTCCAAGGTGCGCGGGAAGTTCCACACGTGATTTCAGCAGGGTACGTGTATTCCAAGGTGCGCGGGAAGTTCCATACACGATTTCAGCAGGGTACGTGTATTCCAAGGTGCAAGTGAAATTCCACACGTGAATCCAGCAGGCTACGTGGATTCCGGGGGTGCCGGCCAGTCCTACACGTGAATCCGCCGTGTGGGTCCTCCCAGCTGTTCAAACGACACCCTCCACGGCCCTTGCAGGTGGCCCACACCACAAGGGACTACCCTGCACATGTCCCACAAGCAGCCCATCCACCATGCCCATGCCCCCCAGCCAACCCACATGTCACCTTGCACTACTGCCCACCAACGCATGTCTCCCAGCACCCCCACCCCCCAGCACTGTGGGGCACCTGCCAGCAGGCCCCCACACATGTCCAACTCATGTCCCCCTGCACCCCCACCCCCCAGCACTGTGGGGCACCCTCCACCAGGCCCACACTCATGTCTCCCAGCACCCCCAACCCCCTGCATCCAGGGGCACCCTCCACCAGGCCCCCACTCATGTCTCCCTGCACCCCCACTCCCCAGCACTGTGGGGCACCCTCCACCAGGCCCCCACTCATGTCTCCCTGCACCCCCACCCCCCAGCATCCAGGGGCACCCTCCACCAGGCCACCACTCATGTCTCCCTGCACCCCCACCCCCCAGCACTGTGGGGCACCCTCCACCAGGCCCCCACTCATGTCCCCCTGAACCCCCACCCCCCTGCATCCAGGGGCACCCTCCACCAGGCCCCCACTCATGTCCCCCTGCACCCCCCACCAGTCAGGGACACCCTCCACCAGGCCCCCACTCATGTCCAACTCATGTCTCCCTGCACCCCCACCCCCCTGCATCCAGGGGCACCCTCCACCAGGCCCCCACTCATGTCCCCCTGCACCCCCACCCCCCTGCATCCAGGGGCACCCTCCACCAGGCCCCACTCATGTCGCCCAGCACCCCCACCCCCTGCATCCAGGGGCACCCTCCACCAGGCCCCCACTCATGTCTCCGAGCACCCCCACCCCCCAGCATCCAGGGGCACCCTCTACCAGGCCCCCACTCCTTCCTACCACTCCCCCACCCCCCAGCAGTGCGATTCACCTGTGTACATGTATATCAGGGTTGTGCCTGTAGTCTGACACGTGATATCAGCAGGGTACGTGTATTTCGGGGTTCGCAGGAAGTTCCACATGCGATTTCAGCAGGGTACGTGTATTCCTAGGTGCGCGGGAGGTTCCACACGCAATTTCAGCAGGGTACGTGTATTCCAAGGTGCACGGGAAGTTCCACACGCGATTTCAGCAGGGTACGTGTATTCCAAGGTGCAAGTGAAATACCACACGCGAATCCAGCAACCTACGTGGAATCCAGGGGTGCCGGACAGTCCTACACGTGAATCCGCCGTGTGGGTCCTCCCAGCTGTTCAACCGACACCCTCCACGGCCCCTGCAGGCGCCCACACCACAGGGGACTACCCTGCACATGTCCCGCAGGCAGCCCATCCACCATGCCCATGCCCCCCAGCCAACCCACATGTCACCTTGCACTACTGCCCACCAACGCATGTCTCCCAGCACCCCCACCCCCAGCACTGTGGGGCACCTGCCAGCAGGCCCCCACACATGTCCAACTCATGTCCCCCTGAACCCCCACCCCCCCAGCACTGTGGGGCACCCTCCACCAGGCCCACACTCATGTCTCCCAGCACCCCCACCCCCCTGCATCCAGGGGCACCCTCCACCAGGCCCCCACTCATGTCTCCCTGCACCCCCACCCCCCAGCACTGTGGGGCACCCTCCACCAGGCCCCCACTCATGTCTCCCTGCACCCCCACCACCCAGCATCCAGGGGCACCCTCCACCAGGCCACCACTCATGTCCCCATGCACCCCCACCCCCCAGCACTGTGGGGCACCCTCCACCAGGCCCCCACTCATGTCCCACTGCACCCCCACCCCCCAGCACTGTGGGGCACCCTCCACCAGGCCCCCACTCATGTCTCCCTGCACCCCCACCCCCCAGCATCCAGGGGCACCCTCCACCAGGCCCCCACTCATGTCTCCCAGCACTCCCACCCCCCGTCAGTCAGGGGCACCCTCTACCAGGCCCCCACTCATGTCTCCCAGCACCCCCACCCCCCAGCATCCAGCGGCACCCTCCACCAGGCCCCCACTCATGTCTCCCTGCGCCCCCACCCCCCACCAGTCAGGGGCACCCTCCACCAGGCCCCCAATCATGTCTCCCAGCACCCCCACCCCCCTGCATCCAGGGGCACCCTCCACCAGGCCCCCACTCATGTCTCCCTGCACCCCCACCCCCCAGCACTGTGGGGCACCCTCCACCAGGCCCCCACACATGTCCCCCATCAAACATGTCATCACAATCTATATCCCTGACCCTTATGATCAGCCTCCAAATGCCAAACACCCACCAGAGTATTGCATCCACCCACTTAGAAATGGAAATAACATGATAGAACCCCAATTGCAAGTTTGGAAATGAACACATGTCCCTCACATTCACACAATGGGTGTCAGTGAATGTCAAAACCCATATCATGATAAGCATGAAACCAATGAGATGATGTTAGGGAGAATTCTCTGTTTAGGCTGAATTTCCTAACCTAGTGAGTCCCCCAGCAGCTTTGCTGGATTTTTGGGTTTATTTTTTTTCTCCTGCCAAGAGTGAGACTCTTTTACCCTCACTCTTGGACATGATTTGAGTGTGTTTCTTTGAATCTAGATGTGTTTTGATGGGCTATGGGGTCTTTTACTCCATAGGGTTTCATGTGTTTTTGTGATATGTGTTACACAGCACCCTCAGTGCAGTGACACAGGGGTGTCTTAGTGACCCCCCAGTATAGACTCCATACCCTGGGATTGACTACTGTCTGCCAGGGCATGTAAAGTCACCATTGACTTTACTAGTCTTAAATTCTGAACAGAACCAGTACAAACCATCATATTGTGGACGTACTGGCTGGGGCAATTCGATTGCCCCAGGGTCTGTTAGTCAAGGGGGCACGTCTCCGTCCCCCCTGATCGAGTTTTGGCTGGTGGCAGTGGATACTACTTTTTATATTCAACCGCAAATATTTTCCTATGGGATTTCCCATTGTTTTAGGCTACTATCTTTATTTAATTATTTACGGTAGCCTCGAACATACCGCCGGTTTATTTAATTAATATTAATTCTCCGGTTGGTATTTTTTGCCAAAACTTGATTCTAAAATGGTGTTTGTGTTCTCTTCTGTGACTCCAACCCAAGTCGAGCCCTTTGTTCCACTTTTTGGCGGGCTTCTCCACAGAAGCCCTCCAAAGTGAAGTGATGCCACTCTGTCTGGGGTACTTAGGAGGGGTGGAGGGGAATTTAGGCACCCTGGACTGAGTTGCCTAGGCAACTCAAGTCACACTCCATCCTGATTGGCCCAAGTGGTTAGCCAGCTGGCTCACCACTTAGCATGTTTGAGTGACAGCTAGGCTGAGTGAATGGGGGTTTGCTGCATAAAAGCAGGGCTTTGGGGACTGGAACTTCAGAAGTCGCCACAGGACCTAAGAATCCGACGAGGTAGAAGCTGAGCCGACCTGCCACGACACCACCACCGGTGGAGCCCTGCTGGACTGCCTCACCACTTTTCCCAACGACAGAGGAGATCTCCCGCCAGAGAGTCTTCTTCCTTTGACTGGTGGGGATAACCAGTTTCACCGTCTTTTCGCTTTCCCGACTTATCTCATGGCCGTCTTGCCCGTGCCAAGCACCCCGGCAACCGGGATACCACGTTTTACCACGACCGTGAAACAAAGGTACCACCTTTAACCGGAAAACTCTGCGGCGGGTTTCTTCCCTGGTAGTGCAACGACCTTCATCTTACCTCCAAGTCGAGATCTTCTCTTCCCCTGGATGACAACGCAACTTGCACCCACTACCAGGAACAACTGCCACCGCTGGAGGATCCTTCCCACTTAAGGTACCGTGTCCCGCCTGGCTTCCCTTGCTACCGACTGTACAGGGTAGATTTAGCCCCCGGCTTTCCAACCTGGGTTAGCCTGGGACACCCTGGCTAAACTTTCCTAAGCCTCTCTAAACTCTTTTTGAACCCTCTGCAAGACTTTCTAAGCCTAGTGTAACTGTGTGATCTTGGGCGCATTTGTGCTCTGCGCTCACTAAGAGTGGGCCCAGCCTTTGGACTTTGGCTCGCCAGTGACTTTTTGCTCTCTGCCTTGCTAACAGTGTTCCTGAATCTTAGAGTTGTGTACCTCTTCATATTCTGTCTTTTTCCCTCCCTTTCTCACAATCTTATTAGAGTGCAATCTAGTTAAGCGCTCACCTCTGTATGAAAATAAGTGGTGCTTTACTGTGATTTATCTGATAGGGAAAAAGTAACTGTGTTTAGAATATTTTACAATAAGAGTGCTGGAGTGTTTCAACTGTGTGTTTTTAAATAAATAATTATATACTTTGATACCAAAGCTCTGGTCAGTGTTTGCTTGTATTATTGTATCTGAGTGCCTATTGAGTATACTTTGCATACTGCCTAACTCTTCTTGAGGGAAGTCTGACTGCTCAGCCACAGCTACCAGGTAAATCTGGGTGGTACGGACTGCTACCAAGTGGGTTTACTGCCAACACCTGTAGTCTTAAATCTTTTGCAGTGGCCCCTAAGGGAACTGCACAGGTTTCTGCCTAACAGATGATACTACACATTGAAGTTTGAAGAAAAAATATGTATTAAAAGCAACATAAATTGAATCAAAAATAAACAAACAAAAATGGCAATTTAAAAAAAAAAACAGCATGTCCGTGAAATAATGCAAAACCACAAATCATAATCCAAAGGAAAGGTGTCCAAAGTCACAGTCCACAAAAGTAAATCCAATGGAAAATTAAAATCGAAAACCATTGCTCCATGGGTAAATCATTAAAAAAAAATGAAAATCCAACAGTCAACTATATACAGATAAACAATCCAGGGTCCATGATCCCAACAGAAGAAATGAAACCTATCTAATAACACTACCTAATGAAAAAACTATATACAAAAATGTGGCCCATTGTCCAAAATGTAAAAAAAAAAAGCAAAACCAAAGGAAACCTAACACTAACTACAGAACTATTTACAAGGGCAGCGGGCTAGTCCGACGGCTCACTTCGGGATGTTCCGGGCCAGGGCATCATCGAACTCCTGCTCAATGTCCCGGAGGCGGTCCTCCTCCATGTCCCCGAGGGTCTGCAGGGCCGTCGACATGTTCACCTCCAACTCCCTGCGGATTGCCTTGAGGCAATCGGCCCGCCTCAGGGCCCTCCGCCTGGAGTTCTCCACCCTGTCCATCGTGAGCCGTGCCTCGTACGCCCGCTGCCGCTGCGCATCTATGGCGTGGCCCAACCGCTGCCACATGGAAGACACTTCCCGTCCTGGGTCCTCCTGCCCTCTGGCCGATGCCTGCCCCTCCGATGTCGAAGGCCCCGATCCATCATGGCGCCCACCTCGTTGCTGCTGCTGTGCCTCTGCCCGTGCCCTGCCTCCTGCTGCCTGCACATCCTCCACTGGCTGGGGTGCAGTCGTTGATGTGGCCACCCCTGCTGGACGTCCGACTCCCGACTGTGGCAGGGATGCCTCCTCCACCAGCCTGGCCGCACCGTCAAAGACAGCTCCACAGCTCACCCAGGTGACTAATGGGTGGGAAGATGGCACGGAGGATGACTGGCGCATAGGGGGTTCAGTTGAGGAGGGGGTCTGAGCAAGCCCCATCAAACGGAGGAATCCGGCCTGGGTGACCTGTCCCAGTAGGCCGACGCGGTCAACGAGCCTTTCGAGATGACGTGCAGTCTCCTCATGAAAAGACTGCAGGTCACCTCTCATGGCCCGTTGACGCAACGCCACACCAGTCAGGACAGGCTCAACCCGGACCCGGATAGCCACGTCTGCAGGCAGAGGAAGGCCAGTTGTTGTGAGCTCATCCCCTGCCTGAAAACGGGTCTGGACGTAGACATCCCTGCTGGTGCAAGATGATGCAGTGACAGGATCAGGGACAGGATTGCACACAGGCACCTCCACGGCGGCCTGTGCTGCCTCCTGTCCCTGGTCCTGCACTGCACCACTAGCACCAGTGGAATCCCCACCTCCAGACCCCGTCTCTGTTGCTTGCACAGCCTCCTCCTCCACCAAACCCCCCACCAACCTGGATGACTCCGTGCCATCTTCCCCCGTTGGGCCCTGTGGGGTCCCAGCTGCCCCTTCTGCTTCCGAGGAGTCCAACTCCGACCTCCGCCTCTTGGACCTCCCCCTGGCAGCTGTGGCCTGGGACGCGGCACCGGACTCCTCACTCCCCGACGAGATCACAACCTGGGAGGGGAGCCAGGCCTTGCGTCTCCGGCTGGCGGTGCGATCCCCGCCGCTGTGCTCCACAGCACCTTCTCCTTCTCAGTTGACGCTGCAGACAGGGAGAAATAAAACACAGGCATCAGGGCACTGTACAATGGACACATACACACATGATAGTTGTACATGAGTGGCATTGGCAAACCTCAGACATGGCATCACAGTCGCCAACACACATGTCATTTCAACTTGCACACATGAGCCATACCACAGCCATATCGCAAATGCCAGCACGATCCATACACATACAACAGCATGAGCAGGCAAAGGTGAGCCAGACATCACATGCAACACAGGGAGTGCACTACACATGCACACACACCACCACACTTGCATGCATGTGTACACCTCTGCCAACTGTCGCAGTGTTCAGATGGGCATCCATGTCACATCTGCCAATCAGGCTTCCACATCCCGCGGTCACATGCATCCATGTTGCATCACTGTTGCACCCTTGTCAAATACACACACATGCACATGTACACAGTGCTGATACATGCAGCTGAAAACAACATCCATGTGTGACATCACGAACATGCCTACTTACATACACATTCATCCAAACATGTGTGCCCACACAACTGCATTTGGCATGCAAGCCTACACACACAAGCACCATCCATGTCTCACACATGACAGCCCTCGCATGTGTTAGCCTCACGGCCGTGTACACCCCCACCCATACTCGGCCCCATACAAACAGATGTGCAACCTGCACACTACTGGCACATCACCACACTCACAGTTTACAATGATGATGCATGTACACTTACCGCTCGACTCCAGACGGGTCTGCCTCCCAAGGACCTGGACGTGGTGCGCTGGGGATATGCGCTCCAGGACCCTCATCTGATCGTCCGACAAGTGGCCCCGGCACCCCTTAGCATACGCTGCCTTCAAGAGGAGCCGGGCCTTGTTGAGGGTCCTGGACCTGAAGTCCTCCCAGCGCTTCTTGACATGTTGGAAGCCGCGGACTGCCACCCCCTCCGCGTTGATGGCAGTCACAATGTCCATCCAGATCCGAGTCCGTCCTTCCTTGTCGGCGCGCAAACTTCCGAAGAGGGCATCATACTGCCCCAGGACTTGCTCCACCAGGACACCAACTTCGGTAGCAGTAAAGCTGGTGCCCCTCTGCCTCTCTGGCTGGGGTTTGTCAGTGGTTCCAGATGTTGCAGTGCCCGACATGACAACCCCAGAGGCAGGAGTGGGTGGGCAACTGGGTCACGGGGCTGGGCTGTGGAGCGATGGAATCCCAGTCGGGAGTCTTCGGTTCCAGCAGGGGTGGTCACAGCAACAGCACCCCTGGCTGATGTGCAGGCAGCAAATGGCAGGGCACGTGGGCAGCAGGCAATCAGGCAGCAGCAGATGGCAGGTCGGAGCATGCTCGGGGCTCTGGGGGGCAGTAATTCAGCCTTCTGGGCAGGAGCGTGGTCTTCCGTGTGCTTACGCATGGCCAGCTTGATACGGAGTGATTTGGCACATGAAAATCCAGCACGTCTGCGTGTAATTTGAGGAAAGGGCCTTAGCGCGTAAGCGCGTCAGCACACGTATGCGAATTCATTGGCCCAAAGGCCAACAGCGCATATGCGCGTCTGTGACGTGCGTGCGCGGGCGTTTCCCTGTACACGGTGCATGTTACACGTCCAATGACTGCACATCAGAGTGTCAGCTCGTGTAATTGGAGGATGGGGCCTTAGCGCGTACACGCGGAAGTGAAGCTGGACGTGTGGGCATGTTTAAAAGGTATGTGTAGAACGACATTTCCTTGTACGTGCTTTTCGTGGAGAGCGAGTGGGTGAAATCTGTACTTCTTGTCGGTTCACACGCGATTTACTTCACGGCGTTCCAAGTTCGTACTCCCTGTTACCTCTGACAGCTTTTTCTCTTCTTGTTTTTTTCCTGGGCCTGTTTCCTCAAACAGTCTTCACTTCTCCTGTTGTCCTGTCTCCTCAGATAGCGTACAATTCTTCTTTTGGCGGGGGTGTTGCCAACGCGCACACGCACGTATTTTACATGCAATTTTTCCAGGCAGACGGTGAGTTGCGCAAGTATTTGACATCTGTGCTTGCCCCGTGTGTTGCCTACCCCTTCAGAGGTCAGCCTAGGCTGCGGGTGACACGCATACGTTCATTTTTGTGTTTCTGGGTGCCACAGCGTAGTGCATGTTTTTTTTTTCCACGCACGTGGTCTAGGAGGGGTAACGTGCACATTATCTCCCTTTTTCGGGGTGCCTGTGAGTTGCGTGACCCGTCATCTTCCCCCAGGGGTCACATACAGCCTTGCTAGAGCACTAGGGTACGAATTCCATCTAGTACCCTACGCCTTTGACCCCCAATTGCCCAGGACAATAGTTTACTGCAACTCCCATACACACAACAACATCAGTGCCAGGGTTGGGAGGCGAGCACGCGCTAAGGGTGGCAAAGGTGGGCGAGCCACAAGAGGTGGCCGTGGTGGATGCGGTAGGGGATGTGGCCGGGACTTGCAGGGACTTGCAGGGTGCCCCTAGCCCCCCATGTGTGGGTGACCAGTCAGGGACACCCATGCCCCCCCCCTGGTTGAGGGTAACGTGGCTGACACCATCCCTGCTCAGCCCTTGTTGGACCAGCCCATTGTGGCACCAGACCTGGCACTGGGTGACTCCATGGCTGACTTCCAGGTCAGCAGGTCTAGGCCACGTGTGGCGGTGCACGTTGGTGTCACCAGCCCACGTGGATCAGGGGCAGCTATGTCATCTGCTGCCCTGAGTAGGCAGGGTGGGGAGGCTGCAGGGGCAGCTGCGGCTCCATCCACCCCAGCTCTGAGTGTCACAGCCAGGACAGTGTCGGTCCTAGTCCATCCTGCTGACGTTCCCCTGACCACATCACACTCCTGCCCCTAGTGTCCAGAGCGGCGTAGGACACTCAGTATCACCACCACCTTCCAAGCGCAAGAGGAAGAGTGCTCGTCCAGTACAGGCTGATGCCCCAGACACGGCTACACAGTCCGGCCCAGCAAGGAAGCCCTGCTTCAATCGGGTCGAACTTAATGCACTTGTGGAGTATGTGTCCGCACATGACAGCGAAATGGTGATTACTGCAGGATGCAAGGCCACACCTGCACAACGTCAGGCACACTGGCAGACCATTGCGGAACTCATAAGTGTCCTTGGATTCGTGAGGTTCACAGCTAATGATTGCTACAAGCGCTGGAATGACCTTAAGCGCAGGGCAAAGAAAAAGCTGGCCTCAAGTCATGCCGCAACTCTAGTGACTGGAGGTGGGTCTCCGGCAGAGGACATAGAACTCACTCCACATGAGTATGCTGCTGGGACCTACGTCACGGAGGAACAGATCCAAGGCGTGGGAGACCTACCAGATTACGATGCATTGTCCGGTGAGTGCACATGCATGTGTGTGTCATCCATGTGCATGGCGTGTGTGTGAGTGCTTCTGATTGAGTGCCAGGTGAAGGGGTGTGTGCCTGAGTGGTTTGGGTCACCCATGTGCATCATCCATAACATTCTGCGCACCAGGATTTGGGTGTTGCAGTATCCCTTCTGGCAACAGTAGACATTCATCCCAACCTCACGCCAGTTGCCCGTGAATTGTCATCTTGCCACAACATAGTTGCATGTTATTCTGTGTTCATTCAGGCTGATTGTCTGCATTCCACCACTTTCACTAGGCATTTCTCAGTCCTATTGTCACATGTGTGACATGGCTAGGGTAAATACCATCTGTGTGATGGCATGTGTCATGTATGTGTATTGGACATGCCAATCATAGGCCAATGTGTTATGGCACTGCTAGGCAGCATGCAGCAAATTTTTTGGTCTTCCATCTGTTAGGCGGAAACCTGTGCAGTTCCCTCTGGGACCACTGCAAAAGATTTAGGACTATAGGTGTTTGGCAGTAAACCCACTTGGTAGCAGTCTGTACCACACAGATTCACTTGGTAGCTGTGGCTGAGCAGTCAGACTTCCCTCAAGAAGAGTTAAGCAGTATGTGGAGTATACAATATAGAGCAATCTACACAGTAAAACAAGCAAACACGCAACAAGGCTTCACTGTAAAGATATAAAGGTATTTATTTATAACGACACATCTATAGAAAACACTCTGGCACTATTACGGCAAACACTTCAATTACAATTACTCTACGAAGAAAAAGATCAATCCCCCTAACAATAGTTCGACAAGTCTAGGTTTTACTAGCATCACTTATTTGCAGACAGAGGTGTATGCTTCAACCTAGATGGCACTCTAGTATTCGTTAGGATGGGAGAAAAATAAGCAGGTTACGAAATCAACACGGTTCCAATACTTAACGGACAAATGCAAGGCAAGAAGACAAGAACCACGATAGATCATAAAGTTCAGAAGCCAGGCCCACTCGGAGAGAGGCGAGGCGATATGTCCCAAAAAGTATCTTAGTGGAAATGCGTTCTAGTCTTTGTAGCAAATTGTTATCGACAGATTGGACCAGTTCAGAACAACACGCTAGAGAAAGCTTGGAGGCGACCCTATGGAGAGGCGAGGATTAAGACACCTCACTCTATCCGGCAACAAGGTAAGCCAGGCGGACACAGTACCTTGATTGTGGAGAGACAGCTCCGGCGGGGGCAGTTGTTCCTGGTGGTGGGTGCACGTCCGGTCTTTGCCAAGAGAAGAGAGGATCTCGTCGTTGAAGGAAAGTTGAAGATCGTTGCACCGCCAGGGAAGAGACCAGCCGCGGAGTGCTCCGTCACAAGGCACCACCTTTTGGTCGCGGTACAGGGGTAGCGGCTATCTGGTTGCCGAGGTGCTCTGCACGGGCAATTCGACCACTGCGTCCTGAGGCAAAGAAAAATCAAAGGGGACTGGTTGTTCCCACCAGTCAGGGGAAGAGACTCTCTGGCAGGGAGATCTCCTCTGTCGTCGGGAAGTGGTGAGTCGGTTCAGCAGGGCTCCACCGGAGGTGTCGTCGTTGCAGGTCGGCTCAGCTTTACCCTCATCGGATTCTTAGGTCCTGTGGCGACTTCTGAAGATCCAGTCCCAAAAGCCCTGCTTTTATGCAGAAAACCCCCATTCATTCAGCCTAGCTGTCAATCAGCATACGCTAAGTGGTGAGCGGGGAGGCTTGGGCCAATCACACCAGAGTGCGACCGGAGTTGGCAAGGCAACTCGGTCCACGGTGCCTAAACCCCCTCCCACACCCCTGTGGTAACCTAGACAGAATGGCACCACTTTGGAGGGTCTCTGTACAGAAGCCCGCCAAAAGTGGAACAAAGGGCTCGACCTTTGGTTTAGGAGTCACAGAGACGAACACAGACACCATTTTAAAAAAAAAGAGTTCTGGCAGAAAATGCCAACCAATAGACTTATTTAAGATAAGTAGACCGGTGGTATGTTAGAGACTAACGAGAAAAAGTATCAATCTCTAACAATAGGAAGAATCCCATAGGGTTATATTCGGGGTCGAACATAACAAGTAGTTTCCACTGCCACCAGCCAAAACTCGACGAGGGGGGACGGGACAGTGCCCCCTCGAATAACAGACCCAGGAGTAATCAAATTACCCCTACTAGTACGTCCACAATAGGATGGTTTCTACTAGTTCTGTTAGTAAATTTAGGTCTAGTAAAGCCAATGGTGACTTTACATGCCCGGGGAGACAGTAGTCAGTCCCCGGGTATGGAGTCTATGATGGAGGTCCGCTAGGACGCCCCAGTGTTACGGCACGTAGGGTGCGGTGTAACACACATAGCAAAACATATGAGACCCTATGGAGTAAAGGACCCCATAGCGCATAGAACACATTGACATTCAAAGGAATTACGCCCATAGAACACATTGACATTCAAAGGAATTACACACATTCATGTCCAAGAGTGGGAGAAAAAGAGTCTCACTCCTGGCAGGATGGAAAAAACAAACTCCAGAAATCCAGCAAAGCTGCTGGGGGACTCACTAGGTTAGGAAATTCAGCCTAAACAGAGAATTCTCCAAAGAGAAGGCATGGCAGTAGAAGGTCCCACTTACTCTTAAGGGGTTCTTCTAAAGCACCTATCATGCTCTTCATGGTTCGGTTGAACCGTTCTACCAACCCATTGGTTTGCGGATGGTAAGCTGTTGAGAACTTGTAAGTAACTCCACAGGTTTTCCACATGGCTTTCATGTAGTGGGACATAAAGTTTGACCCCCTGTCAGAGATTACTTCCTTAGGAAACCTGACCCTAGTAAAAATACCAAGGAGGGCCTTAGCCACAGAGAGCTGTAACAGTCCTCATAGGAATTGCCTCAGGATACCTAGTAGCATGGTCTACTACAACAAGTATAAACCTGTTGCCTGAGGAGGTTGGAGGATCAAGGGGACCAACAATGTCAATCCCTACTCTCTCAAATGGGACTCCCACAACTGGGAGAGGCACTAAAGGTGCCACATTCTTGGCGCCAACATTACCAGAGGTCTGGCAGGTGTGGCAGCTCCTGTAGTGTTTTTCCAATTCGGCCCCCATCTTCGGCCAATAGAAGTAGAGAGAGAGCCTTTCCTTAGTCTTCTTGAAACTCAAGTGACCAGCCAAAGGAATCTCGTGGGCTAACTGCAAGAACTGTGGTCTGTTCTCTTGGGGTACTACAAGTCGTTTGTCGTCTCCAGGTGCAGACTAAGTCGGTTCACTGTAGAAGAGGCCATCTTCCCAGTGCAACCGGTATTTCCCAGGCTCTTGCCCTTCAGCCTGAGCTTCAACCTGGTGGCGAAGACCTTCCAGAATTGGACATTCTCTCTGTCCCTTACTGAAGTCTGCCCTGCTGGGTCCACCTTCTGCCAGTAAAGACTGCAGCTCAGGATGGTCAACAGGATCCAGATCTCCAATGAGATCCTGGCCTTCCATTAGCTCTTCCTCGGAGTCTAATTCTACCACACAGGGTTGTACCTCCCTCTCAGCCTCAGCTGGAGGTGGAGTTACGGGTGTAACTTTGGACAACCGCGGGGAAGTCCGTGTTGGCTGCACTGAAATGCTGGCCACTGGTTTCGGGGTAGAAGTCTTAGGTTTCCCTTTTGCTTCTGATTTCTTCGAGACAGCTGCCGACAATTCCAGTGGAGCAGGAGTGATTTCTTTCTTCATCATCTCCTGGAGAGTACCGCGCATGGTCCTCTCTCTTGCGGGTCTGGTTAGCTCCTGTAACCGTTTACTAGGAGGTCTGGGAGTATGCGATACAACTCCGAGAGTTTTCAAATCGTTACCCAACAGTACGCGTCCTGGTACCTCACTCTGTATGCTGACAGGTATCTTCACAGTCATGTCGTTACACTGGATGAGAACGGTTAATTGGGGAAGCATCTGCACAGGCCCTCCAGCTAACTTGGTGAGGAATTGGGTGCTTTAGCAACATCCTCAGCCTGAAAAAATGATTTATCCACCACAGTTATGCTGGCCCCAGTGTCACTAATGGCAGGAGTCTCCTGACCATTCACCTGGACACTGTCCTTATAATACTCTTTAGTATTATCGGGGATAGAATTATAGACATCTAAATTCTGTTGTTCCCACAACCCCAGAGATACTAAAGAAACGCTGGCTGAGACTCCAATGGGTTCGTCAGCTAGCAGTAGAAAGTTTCCACTTGCCATTTGGACTTCCTCCTCTGGAGCGAAGGCTAAGGAGACAAGCTGGACCCCTGAAGGTTTACCCTTACATCTGGGATCTCCTTTCACGTGGTCAGTCGAGCCACAAACAAAGCATTTACTGAATGCTTTCTGGAATGGTGGCTTGTTCTAGCCTCCTTCCGGTTTGGCACCAGAAGACACACTATTCTGCTTTGGTTTTCCCGGTGGCTTACCCTTCTGGTTTTGTTTGGGGCCCTCTTTGGAATTTGGGTTATTTGAATTCTCTTTTGAGTCTTTTTTAGGCTGTTTTCCCTCATCCTTCTTCTGAGTTGCCCCAGAGTCCTTACGAGTAGCCCTGTTGGCAACCCATAAGTCAGCAGCCTTAGCTAGCTTCTGGGAATCCAATTCCTTCGAATTAGCCAAGTGCTGTCTGAGCTCGGGAGAACAGGCATCATAAATCGACTCCAACATAAAAAGAGTCTTCATACCCTCATAAGTGTTCACTTTGTAACCCTTAATCCATCCCTCTAAGTTTTTCAACCCTTCACTCACCCAGGTAGCCCAAGGGGTACCATCATGCTTTTTGAGGGTTCTAAACCTCTTAAGATACTGGGAAGGGGTCTTCCAAAATCTAGCTATCAAAGCTAGTTTCACACTTTCGTAATCCGTTTTATCCGCCTCCCACAATTCCATTACCACATCAGTCGCAACAGGAGGGAGCCTAGAGAACAACCAGGGAAGTAAATCGTTCCCGGTGATGTCCTGGAGCCCATGATTGTATTCAAACAGTTTTAACCAAACCAACACATCCAATCTCGGTTCATACATATCCACTAATTCCTTCGGCATCCGGGGTCTTTTGGGACTGGAGCTCCTAGAGGAACCAGAGGAGAGAGAAGCATTTTCCATAGACAACTTTTTCATCTCTAACTCGTGATTAAGTTCTATTTCCCTGAGTCTTAACTCAGCTTGCTTCTGCTCACCCTGGGCATTCATCCGTCTGAGCTTGAGCTCTTGGTTTCATTCAGATTGAGCCAAGAACCGTTTGTATTCTAATTCGTGCTTCATTTTTTCGAGTTGAAAATAAGCGGAGTTACATGTGGGACCTGGAATGGGCCCCGTAGGTACAGCTGGTAAGGCAGGTAGAGGAGCAGGGCAGACAGTTTTGTTACCCTCTCCTTCCTCTTCAGCCTCTTCATCACTATCATCAGAATTATGATTTAGATCAACACCATCTCTGTTATCTACATTTGCTGGAGAAATTGGTTCCTCTGAACCAGTACCCAGACTTTGGTTCGCCAGCAATCTCTCTATTAGTTCTAACTTCTTGCCTCTTACAGAAAGATTCTCTTGCCTACAGAGAGCTCGCAAACTCTCAGTATTTTCACCTGACAAGGACTCTTGACTGTAAGTTTCCATCGTAGACATGTTTTTTAAAGTTGCTTTTTAGTGCTAAGCTTTGTGGTTAGTTATCCTAAAGTGTCGAAAAGCACTCTAAACTGTATACTCGATACAAATCCCACCGCTGTACACCAGTGTTAGGCGGAAACCTGTGCAGTTCCCTCTGGGACCACTGCAAAAGATTTAGGACTACAGGTGTTTGGCAGTAAACCCACTTGGTAGCAGTCTGTACCACACAGATTCACTTGGTAGCTGTGGCTGAGCAGTCAGACTTCCCTCAAGAAGAGTTAGGCAGTATGTTGAGTATACAAAATAGGGCAATCTACACAGTAAGACAGGCAAACACGCAACAAGGCTTCAGTGTAAAGATATAAAGGTATTTATTTATAACGACACATCTATAGAAAACACTCTGGCACTATTACGGCAAACCCTTCAATTACAATTACTCTACGAAGAAAAAGATCAATCCCCCTAACAATAGTTCGACAAGTCTAGGTTTTACCAGCATCACTTATTTGCAGACAGAGGTGTATGCCTCAACCTAGATGGCACTCTAGTATTCGTTAGGACGGGAGAGAAAAATAAGCAGGTTACGAAATCAACACGGTTCCAATACTTAACGGACAAATGCAAGGCAAGAAGACAAAAACCACGGCAGATCATAAAGTTCAGAGGCCAGGCCCACTCGGAGAGAGGAGAGGCGATATGTCCCAAAAAGTACCTTAGTGGAAATGTGTTTGAGTCTTTGTAGCAAATTGTTATTGGCAGATTGGACCAGTTCAGAACAACACGCTAGAGAAAGCTTGGAGGCAACCCTATGGAGAGGCGAGGATGAAGACACCTCACTCAACAAGGGAAGCCAGGCGGACACAGTACCTTGATTGTGGAGAGACAGCTCCGGCAGTTGTTCCTGGTGGTTGGTACACGTCCGGTCTTTGCCAAGAGAAGAGAGGATCTCGTCGTCGAAGGAAAGTTGAAGATCGTTGCACCATCAGGGAAGAGACCAGCCGCGGAGTGCTCCGTCACAAGGCACCACCTTTTGGTCGCGGTACAGGGGTAGTGGCTATCTGGTTGCCGAGGTGCTCTGCACGGGCAATTTGACCACTGCGTCCTGAGGCGAAGAAAAAGCAAAGGGGACTGGTTGTTCCCACCAGTCAGGGGAAGAGACTCTCCGGCAGGGAGATCTCCTCTGTCGTCGGGAAGTGGTGAGTCGGTTCAGCAGGGCTCCACCGGAGGTGTCGTCGTTGCAGGTCGGCTCAGCTTTACCCTCGTCGGATTCATAGGTCCTGTGGCGACTTCTGAAGATCCAGTCCCAAAAGCCCTGCTTTTATGCAGAAAACCCCCATTCATTCAGCCTAGCTGTCAATCAACACACGCTAAGTGGTGAGCGGGGAGGCTCACCACTTGGGCCAATCACACCAGAGTGCGACCGGAGTTGGCAAGGCAACTCGGTCCATGTTGCCTAAACCACCTCCCACACCCCTGTGGTAACCAAGACAGAATGGCACCACTTTGGAGGGTCTCTGTACAGAAGTCCGCCAAAAGTGGAACAAAGGGCTCAACCTTTGGTTTAGGAGTCACAGAGACGAACACAGACGCCATTTTAAAAAAACCGAGTTCTGGCAGAAAATACCAACCGATAGACTTATTTAAGATAAGTAGACCGGTGGTATGTTAGAGACTAACGAGAAAAAGTATCAATCTCTAACAATGGGAAGAATCCCATAGGGTTATATTCGGGGTCGAACATAACGAGTAGTTTCCACTGCCACCAGCCAAAACTCGACGAGGGGGGACGGGACAGTGCCCCCTCGAATAACAGACCCAGGAGTAATCGACTTACCCCTACTAGTACGTCCACAATAGGATGGTTTGTACTAGTTCTGTTAGTAAATGTAGGTCTAGTAAAGCCAATGGTGACTTTACATGCCCGGGGAGACAGTAGTCAGTCCCCGGGTATGGAGTCTATGATGGCGGTCCGCTAGGACGCCCCAGTGTTACGGCACATAGGGTGCGGTGTAACACACATAGCAAAACATATGAGACCCTTTGGAGTAAAGGACCCCATAGCCCATAGAACACATTGACATTCAAAGGAATTACACACATTCATGTCCAAGAGTGGGAGAAAAAGAGTCTCACTCTTGGCAGGATGGAAAAAACAAACTCCAGAAATCCAGCAAAGCTGCTGGGGGACTCACTAGGTTAGGAAATTCAGCCTAAAAAGAGAATTCTCCCTAACACCATCTTGGTGTCATCAATGTGTGCCATTTGCCTCCCCTTCATATGCAGTGACAGTGCATGCATGGGAGGGTTATAGTCATGTGGGACATGTGTCAATGAAGTACTGTTTCTGTTGCTTCTCAGTCCTAATTGTGTTCCATGTTGCTAATGCCTGTTCCCATTTCTTTTCTTTCATGTCTTTGCAGGGGATGACGCACTTGATACTCCTGGGGTTGTGGAGATGGTGCAGACCCAGGAGGGCTCTCAGGCCCGACCGGGCACCAGTGAGGGACGTGGTGTGGTGGTGGGTGAGAACCCACACTTGTTGCAGGCCGTCATCTCAAGGGGTATCTCTGGGTGCACCTTCCCCCGAGCTCTATTCAGGTGTCGATTCGGATGATGAGACCTATGTGCCGTCGCAGGTAAGTGTCTCTGGGAGGGATTCTGTACTGTCCAACCCACCTGCACCAGGGGTAGAACCCTCAATGGGGATGTCAGTGTTGGTAGGTCAGCCTTTGGTGGTTACGGATGCAGGGTCACACTCGCTACATCTGATCCTGTTCCTGGGCCAGCAGATCAGAGGGGGAATGCAGTCCTGCAGCCTCAGGCAGTGCCGGCACAGCAAGGCGCAGTTCGCCTTGCCCCACACAGGTGTGGTGCCCGCCAACACGGTGGCCGTAAGCCACCTGGCAATAACGCATGGGAGCGATCCATATACTGTATGGCAAACCAACAAGCAGCAGCAACTGAGATGATGGCTCAGGCCATGGATAGGGTGGCCACCTCCATTGTCCCCAAGAAAGGCTAATTGAACAACTACAGCAGGCAACAGACACCATTAGCCAGTCACACATGGAGGGCATGTTGGTGCCCAACAGGGACAGGCGGGCGGCACTGGAGACTCTGCGGGAAGCCATTTCCATTGAGTCCCAGGGCCACAGGGAAGCCCTGAGGGTGGAACTCCGTCAGCTCAGGGCAACTCTGGTTGAGCTTGAGGCTTCAGCTAACACAAGGACAGAACAGCAGCTGGAGCGGCTCACACATACGCTCTCAGCTGAGATGCAGGCAACTAGGGCGGAGGACCGGGCATCCCGTGAATTGTTGCATGCGGACCTCTGCACAATTATCCTCCAGAACCAGACCTTCCACACCCGCATGCTTGCTGCCATGGAGGACCAGACTAGGGCTTTGTGTGGGCTGCCTCCCATAGTGCCACCACCTCCTGATGCAGCTGCAGATGGACAGGAGAGCGACAGCAGCGATTCTCCCACAATAGGGTAGCCGTGCAGGCCATGAGCCCATGGAGGTGTTTTTTTTTCGCAAGATCCACACAGGTGGGTTTTGGTGTGCACCCTGTCCTCGGACCTCCTGGGTGGCCTCCCGCAACCCCCGCCGGGCCCATTAATGGCCATTTTTTATTTTTTTATTTTTTTTTATTTTTATTTTTGATTTTTTGGACAGTGTGTTGCCTTGTGTGGCTCCCGTGGGCATACGCTGTATTGTGGCTGGGCACATGCAGGCTTGTCCTGAATTTGGGTCAGATGCTTGGGTTTGTGTGACACACACCCCTCCTGCTTCCCATTTCCATGGGCTTGCAAAGGGTGTGCCCAAGTGTCATTGACTTACACGGTGACGTAGGACTCCCATTTGATGTGTGGGCAGTCTGTAGTCAATACTGTGCATACATTCATAGTGCATATTGTTGTTGTATTGTACACTGCATGGTGTATTGATATGTGCCTCTGCATCCATCTAATCCTCCTAATTTACAGGTCCATTTCTCATGTCTTCACAAGGCGGTCTACTTTGGGACTGGAGTCCATGTTGTAAACAGTGCACATACACTCTTGCGTTGCGCTAACACTGTATACTTGGAAGTGTTCGAAGTGCTGCCATTATCAGGTAGTGAGGCTACCAATTTTTTAAGTCCGTACTGTCATGTTTATGGTAGGTTGGAGGTTGTGTAGGTAGTGTTGTTGGTCCTGCATTACTGTGAGCATTTCATGTGTGGCCAGTTTCCATTAGGGACACTGTAATTGGTGACACTTGGGGCATGTTGTGGGGATTAATTTGTTTGTTCGCACATTGCATGACATGCCATGGTGTGTTGTGTGGTGGTGCCGGGGAGGGGTTGGGTGACATGGCACTGTTCTCATGTTGTATTTTGCAAGTGGGTATTCATTTTTGCTGCATGGAAGTGTGTCTTTTGATGACACTGCATTGGTGGTGTTTGTGTAGGTAGGGATGCACACATTGTGACACTTCCAGATGAACTATCTCAGGCTGCTATGGTTCTGACAGTTGACTGTCCCTTTGTTCATCATAATTGTCAGATTGAGTCATCATTGATTGTCAGATGGTATGTGCCAGGGCTGTGTGCACTCCACAGGGGTGTGCTTTATATTTGAAGTAATTAGCCACCAGCTGCGTACGGGCTGCCTCACCCTGTGCCCTTTCCCCTCCCATGCGCACCGCCATGTCCACAGCCAGGCCCCTGCGTGTTGCAACATTGTGCAGGACACATGCTGCCACTATGATCCTGCACACTACTGGGGGAGCGAATAACAGCTGCCCGCCAGAACGGTCAAAGGAGCGAAAGCGTGACTTTAGCACTCCGAATGTGCGCTCCACTATGCCCCGTGTTGCAATATGGGCTGTGTTGTATCGTACCTCGGGAGGCGTGATGGGGTTCCGAATTGGCATCATCATGTGTGTGCTCAGAGGGTAGGCACTGTCCCCTGGGGAGGTGGTGATGGGGATCATTATTGGGGTATTGGCATTACTCTGTATCTGTCATGCATGCGTGTGCTGTGGCATTTCTACTCACCAAGCAGCCATGCATCGCCATGCCGCCCAGCTTCCATGTCCCGGTTTAGGGTTGACATCCTGTAAATGAAGCTGTCGTGGGTGGACCCTGGATAGTTGGCATATACTGAGGTGATGATTCCCTTGGCATCACATACTACCTGGACGTTGATGGAATGCCAGTGCTTGCGGTTTCTATAGATGTGCTCAGATGCCCTGGGGGGACGTAGAGCCACATGGGTGCAATCAATGGCAGCTAGCACTTTGGGGAATTGTGCCACCCTGTAAAAATCCTGGCTGACAGCCTGCCTTTCTGCAGGTGTTCTGGGCAGGTATATGTGCCTGCGGACTGATGGGCGTGCAGTGATGATGGACAACACCTGGTGTAGGCACCGTGACTGCGTGGCCTGTGACCCCCCCCACTATGGCACTTGTCCGCTGAAATGATCCGGAAGCCAAGAAGTGCAGTACATTGAGGACCTTCTCCAGGGGGCTGAGTGCTTGGGAGCACAGGGTGGGTGATGTGAGGTCATCCTCCCACCCACTGACCAGGTCGAGTATTATGTGTGGTGGAAACCTGTACCTCCGATACACCTGGTCATCTGGCATACCAAATAGGCTGGTTCTGAGTGTGAAGATTCTGGCCCTGACTATCCTTCTCCTCCTCCTGTGGTATCCCACGGCCACTGCTGCTAGGAACGGTATATTCATCCTGGCGTCTGAACTTGTTTGTTGTTTGCGCACTCTTTTATGCTGTGCGGGACGTGCTCCTGCTTCATGCTGGCGTACGTGTTTCAGGATTGGTCCTTTTATTTTTTGGCGCGTTGTAGGCGAGTGTGTTAATCTTCCTGCCCACCCCAGGAATACACGTAACACGCTCTCCCAGGCCCAGTCGCGAGTAAATAATCCTGCCCACCCCTGGAATACACGTACCCCACTCTCACAGGCACAGTCGCGTGTGTAACTTCACGCGCACACACCGAAATACACGTACCCTGCTGAAATCGCGTGTGGAACTTCCCGCGAACCCCTTAATAGACGTACCCTGCTGATTTCGTGTGTCAGACTACACGCGCAACCCTGATATACACGTACAGAGGCGAATCGCACTGCTGGGGGGTGCGGGGGTGGTAGGAAGGAGTAGGGGACTGGTGGAGGGTGCCCCTGGATGCAGGGGGGTGGGGGTGCTGGGAGACATGAGTGGGGGCCTGGTGGAGGGTGCCCCTGACTGGTGGGGGCTGGGGGTGCTGGCAGACATGAGTGGGGCCTGGTGGAGGGTGCCCCTGGATGCTGGGGGGTGGGGGGTGCAAGGAGACATGAGTTGGACATGAGTGGGGGCCTGGTGGAGGGTGCCCCTGACTGGTGGGGGGTGGTGGTGCAAGGAGACATGAGTAGGACATGAGTGTGGGCCTGGTGGAGGGTGCCCCTGACTGGTGGGGGGTGGGGGTGCAGGGAGACATGAGTGGGGGCCTGGTGGAGGGTGCCCCTGGATGCAGGGGGGTGGGGGTGCAGGGAGACATGAGTGGGGGCCTGGTGGAGGGTGGCCCTGGATGCAGGGGGGTGGGGGTGCAGGGAGACATGAGTTGGACATGAGTGGGGGCCTGGTGGAGGGTGCCCCTGACTGGTGGGGGGTGGGGGTGCAGGGAGACATGAGTGGGGGCCTGATAGAGGGTGCCCCTGGATGCAGGGGGGTGGGGGTGCTGAGAGACATGAGTGGTGGCCTGGTGGAGGGTGCCCCACAGTACTGGGGGGTGGGGGTGCAGGGAGACATGAGTGGGGGCCTGGTGGAGGGTGCCCCTGGATGCAGGGGGGTGGGGGTGCTGGGAGACATGAGTTGGGGCCTGGTGGAGGGTGTCCCTGACTGGTGGGGGGTGGGGGTGCTGGGAGACATGAGTGGGGGCCTGGTGGAGGGTGCCCGGGACTGGTGGGGGGTGGGGGTGCAGGGAGACATGAGTGAGGGCCTGGTGGAGGGTGCCCCTGGATGCAGGGGGGTGGGGGTGCAGGGAAACATGAGTTGGACATGAGTGGGGGCCTGGTGGAGGGTGCCCCACAATGCTGGGGGGTGGGGGTGCAGGGAGACATGAGTGGGGGCCTGGTGGAGGGTGCCCGTGGATGCAGGGGGGTGGGGGTGCTGGGAGACATGAGCGGGGGCCTGGTGGAGGGAGCCCCTGACTGGTGGGGGGTGGGGGTGCAGGGAGACATGAGTGGGGGCCTGGTGGAGGGTGCCCCTGACTGGTGGGGAGTGGGGGTGCAGGAAGACATGAGTGGGGGCCTGGTGGAGGGTGCCCCTGGATGCAGGGGGGTGGGGGTGCTGGGAGACATGAGTGGGGGCCTGGTGGAGGGTGCCCCTGACTGGTGGGGGGTGGGGGTGCAGGGAGACATGAGTGGGGGCCTGGTGGAGGGTGCCCCACAGTGCTGGGGGGTGGGGTGCAGGGGGACATGAGTGGGGGCCTAGTGGAGGGTGCCCCTGGATGCAGGGGGGTGGGGGTGCAAGGAGACATGAGTTGGACATGAGTGGGGGCCTGGTGGAGGGTGCCCCTGACTGGTGGGGGGTGGGGGTGCAAGGAGACATGAGTTGGACATGAGTGGGGGCCTGGTTGTAACGCTCACCTGATTCCCACGGAGGCGCGGGTCTTGGCAGGAAGGTGTCCGTAACACGAAACGTGATGTGCAGGATTCGGTTGGCTTCTGGGGTCGAACCTCTCCGCACTGTGTGTCGAACTCGAAGGGTGAGGTTTCTGCAGGTGAAATAATATGGGGATTAAAGGTCTGGGTGGTCGAATGTCCCTATCTCTCTCCTCCCAGCTTGTCTGTTGAACCCCCCTCCCAGGTCAACTTGCTCACCTCAGAAAGGTGAATGCTGGGCTCTCCATCTGCGTCTAGTGCAGGGTGCCGTTGCCAGTTCCTTCACTGGTGAAACGTTAGCCTCTTGACTTCAGAGGATGAGTACCGTCGTTGTCTGCACGACCGGTAAGTTTCTGGACACCTTTAGTCTGTAAGTATGGCAAGCGCTCTTACTGTCTCTTTCTTTGTCTTTGCAGGCGACGATGCAGAAAGAAGAAATCCGGAAATCGCCACGTGCCGGTGAGTGTAACCCTGCTGCTGTCTATGCAGGTGAAGATGCAGCGTGAAGAATCCGAAATGCACAGCGTGCTGGTAAGTAGAATAATGCTGTTTATCTTTGTGCAGATGCAGCGTGAAGAATCCGGAATGCACGGCGTGCCGGTAAGTAAAATAATGCTGTTTGTCTTTGCAGGCGAAGGTGCAGCGTGAGACACGGCCGCTGCCGAGGGATCAGGTAAGCAAACACTGCGTGTGAAAGTTCGTTCTGCTAACCTGTTGTTTCTGATCTTTTGCAGGTGCTGATGTTGCGCGGGTACCGGAATGGTGAGTATAATTCTTGCAGGTTCAGGATCCAAAGAAGAAAAGCTGGAGCAGACTCGGTGAGCGTTCTGCTGCAGATGCAGAATAACGCGAAGCACGTTTCATCAATCGGGTGTGGTTTAAATAGCCTTGGAGTGATGAGGCGTCTCCTTCCACGGCCCCGCCTAGGCAAGAAAAGAGTTCCTGCTTCCAGAAGAGTTCCAGTGGAGTGGAGCTGCCCCACCCAGGTAAGAAAAGTAGTCCCAGTTCACCGAGGACTTTTAAGAGTCTGGCAAGTCAGCAGCATGGTCTGCCGCAGGTAAGTCCACCCAAGCATCATCACACCTATGATGAGCCCGGCGCTTCCAGTGCCGGGACCAAGGCTTCTGATGAGCCTGGTGCCACCGGCGCCAGGACAAGGTCCAAAAGGTCCCTGTGGGGACCGGCTGGTGCCTAGGATCATGGTTAGGGGCCTGCTTCCAAGGACGTTGGACTGATCCTGACTCCTTGGAAGCAGTGATCATGACAGTATCCCCCCTCAAGGCCTCTCCTAAGTGTGTCTTCTCCGGGGGCTTTGGCTTGTCGGGGTGATTCAGGTGGAATCTCTTGACCAGACGAGGTGCGTGGACGTGCTCTGAAGGTTCCCAAGACCTTTCCTGGGGACCGTATCCTTTCCAATCAACCAGATAGTATAATTTAGACCTGGAAATTTTGGAGTCTAGGATGTTTTTCACTTCAAATTCGAGTTCTCCGTCTACCAAAACGGGTTCCGGGAGTTCAGTCAATCGGGTTTCTGGTTGTACTGGTTTTAATAAGGAGACATGGAATACTGGATGTATTTTCATATGCGTAGGCAATTCCAATTTGGCAGCCACCGGATTAATTATGGCAGATATGAGGTAGGGCCCCAGGTATCTCGGGATGAAAGTGCGGGGTCCTTTTAAAGGCAGGTGCTTAGTGGATAACCAGACTTGATCTCCAACAGCGTAGTGAGGGGCCTCTTTACGTTGCCGATCGGCTGCCTTTTTGAATTGAGCTTTAGCTCTTTGCAGATGGGCAGTGGCTTCCTTAAAAGCACAGGTGATCTCCGAATGCAAGTGATCCACAGCAGGTGCTTCAATTTCTTGGGGAGGGTCCAGGTTGGAGGTTCTAGGATGGTGTCCATATAACAAGAAAAAAGGAGTCTTCCCGGTTCCAGAATGAGTCGAATTGTTATACGCGTATTCAGCGATCCAAAGAATGTCCTTCCAGGGGTTTTCTGTTTGTTGGAGCATGCAGCCTAGATATTGTTCTAGTGTCTGGTTTGTCCTTTCGGTTTGTCCGTCAGTTTGGGGATGGTGACTGGTCGAAAGTCTTACATCAACTTGGGCTAGACGACAGCAACTGCGCCAGAAGTGGGAGATGAATTGACTTCCCCTATCGGAGACTAAAACCGAAGGAAAACCGTGTAAGCGAACAATGTTTGCCAAGAATTCCCGGGCCAATACTGAGGCTGAAGGCAGACCCTTCAAGGGTATGAAGTGAGCCATTTTCGAGAATAGATCCACGACTACTAAGATGGTAGTATATCCCAAGCATGGAGGTAGGTCCGTGATAAAATCCATGGACAGGGTATGCCATGGACATGGAGGGATGTCAAGTGGCTGTAATAGGCCGGCTGGTCTTTGCTTTTGACTTTTATTCTGGGCACACACACCGCAGGAGATTACAAAGTCTCTAATATCCCTTTTCCACGATGGCCACCAGAAATGTCTTTTAATCTTTTCCATGGTTTTGGTAATACCAGGGTGCCCCTCCATTAGAGAGTCATGATAACCGGAGATTACTTGTTTTTGTAGTTTCTCACAGGGCAAGTGCAATCGTCCTCGGAAATATGGTAGGTCTTGATCTACTGAGAAATCTTTTCCCTTTAATTGCCAGTCCTGCAAATCGGTCGGAGTTAGGAGCGATTTCACCGTGGTCTTGATGTCTTCAAAAGATTGAGTGCTGACCAAACCCAAAATCCTTTGTTCTGGGATTATGGGTATTGGATCTGGATTGATCAAATGTTCATCTACTCCCATCCGGGAGAGGGCATCCGCTTTTCCGTTCTTACTGCCTGGTCGATAAGTAATTATAAAGTCAAATTCTGCTAGAAACAGAGCCCAACGAAGTTGTCTGGAAGACTGAGCTTTGGCTGTCTTTAGGTATTGTAAATTGCGGTGATCAGTCATTACGGTGACTGTGTGTCTGGCTCCTAGAAGATAATGCCGCCAAGCTTTAAAGGCCGATCTGATGGCCAAAAGTTCCTTGTCTGTAATTGAATAGTTGATCTCAGGAGGCGAAAACTTGCGGGACCAAAAGGCAACCGGATGTAGTTGGTTTGTGACCGAATCCCTTTGTGATAACACTGCACCCATAGCAAGACTAGAAGCATCCGTTTCCATGATGTAAGGTAGTTCTGGGCGAGGGTGTTTTAAAACAGGTGCAGAGATGAATTTAGCTTTTAAGTCTTGAAAAGCTTGTTCCGCTTCAGAAGACCACTCAAAACGCTTGTTCTTTTTCAACAGAGCGGTGATGGGCTGGACTATCCGGGAAAATTCAGGAATGAATCTGCGGTAAAAGTTAGCGAATCCTAACATGCTTTGAACTCCTTTTACAGAGGTTGGTGATGGCCACTTGATAATTGCATCAACTTTCTTTGAATCCATATGGACTCCGTTAGGTGACAGTATGAATCCCAGGAACTCGACTTCCGTTGCGTTGAAGACGCATTTCTCAAGCTTAGCAAAAAGACTATGTTGACGCAATCGCTCGAGAACCTTTTTAACATGTCTTTGATGTTCTTCTTCAGATGATGAATAGACGAGGATGTCGTCAATGTAGACAACTACACATACGTCAATGAGTTCTCTGAGGACATCGTTCATAAAATATTGGAAAGCAGCAGGAGCATTACACAGTCCAAAGGGCATCACTTGATATTCGAATAGCCCGTACTTGGTGCGGAAGGCCGTTTTCCATTCATCGCCCTCTTTGATCCGTACCAAGTGGTAGGCTCCTCTGAGATCCAGCTTTGTGTATATACAGGCATCTTTGACTTGGTCCAGGAGTTCAGGGATCAAAGGTAACGGGTATCTGTTTTTAATAGTAATCTGATTCAGGGAGCGGTAATCTATGCAAGTCCTAAGGTCTCCTTCCTTTTTCGGAACGAAGAACAAAGCCGATGAAGCTGGAGATTTTGAAGGACGGATGAACCCGTTAGCTAGGTATTGGTCCAGGTACTGTCTGAGGTGAACGTTCTCTGGCTCGGTGAGGGCATAGATCCTGCTGCAAGGAGGGGTTGTTCCAGGTATCAGATCTATTTGACAGTCGTAAGACCTATGAGGAGGTAGGGTGTTAGCTTGATCCTTCTGGAAGACGTCTTGGAACTCCTGGTATTCGGGAGGCAATTTGAGAATCTCCTCAGAAGAGATCGTCGCCAGTGAAACATCAGGTCGAGGATAACAAGTGGTAGAACACTCTGGAAACTGAACCGTTTTTGCTCGCCAATCAATCTGAGGGTTGTGCTTCTCTAACCAAGGGATTCCCAGAATGATCTGGAACTGAGGGGCCTTGATTACATCGAACACTATTCTCTCCCGATGTCCGTTATGACTCAACAGCGTCACTTCTTGGGTGGCATGCGTTACTGGTCCGGAGGCTATCTCCGTGCCATCCACAGTAGTGATGACGTCTTTTATTGCCTTAGGGACAAGGGGTAGATTCATCCTTGATACCATTTCACGGTCCACATAGTTACTGATTGCTCCGCTGTCAATGTAAGCTTCAATTGCATGCAAACGATCCGGACGTTCAGGACTAATGAGGACCATGGGTATCACGAAATGCGAGGTCACGGGACAGATCTTAACGCTCGGCAAGAGGACCTCTACTCTTGTCGGGCGAGGTCGTTTCCCTGCTCAGGACTTGTGGTACAGGTATCAGCTGCTCCTACAGTCTTCTTAGCTGGTTTCACGGGACAGTCCCGAAGAAAGTGTCCTGAATTACCACAATAGAGGCATAATTGCAGCTGCCTTATTCTTTCCCGCTCTTTCTGGGTTAAAGGTCCTCTCATGCCCCCTATTTGCATGGGTTCCACAGTATCAGCTCCCTTATTCGAGGTCTGTGGTTTGGTAAACACTCGGGTATCAAATCTGGAACGATCTGCCTTCCTGTTCTGTAGTCTATGGTCTAGTTGGACAACCAAGTCAATATAGTCTGAACATTCTTGTGGAGGATTCACAACCTGCGCTAGCACATCCTTGAGCTCTCCACGCAGGCCTCTGTAAAAAAGCGTTATTCTCTTGTCCTCGGGCCATTGTGTTTCCACTATGAGTCTGTTGAAAGAGGCTATATAAGCCAAGAGGTCTTGGTTACCCTGTCGCAATGAGAGAAGTTCATTGTCCAAGGCCTGCCCTTGTGCATGCCTTGCGAACAGTTTCTCCATGCTGGACTGGAAGGCTTGAAAATCGTGTAAAACCGGATCATCCTGGGTGACTAAAGGGATCGACCAATCTGCAGCACTGCCACTGAGATAGGAAAGCACGAAAGCTACCTTGGCCTGGTCCGTTGGGAATGCAGCTGGTCGACACAAGAAATGCAGGCGGCACTGGTTGATGAACACTGCGAATTTCTTTGGATCACCAGCAAAGCGTTCGGGCGGAGCCAAGGGCACATTACCGGGCAGATTGATTTGCACTGGGTTTGAAGCTGATGCAGAAGGATAACTCCCTCCTGGAACGGGCAAAGGTGTCTGTCCTGCCTGAGTTTGTAACAACTGCCTAGCAAGGTCCTCGGTTCGCTCCTTAGAAATTATCAGTTCTCTTCTTAGGGAGCTTGTTTCCTGGCGAGCTGCATGTACTTCTGCTCTTAATTCCCCAAGCAACTGGGCTAGTTGATCGGTATCTGAAGTTTCCATTGCGCCTGGGTAGGAGTTTAGTGGTGGGCTTCGCGTTCTGTAACGCTCACCTGATTCCCACGGAGGCGCGGGTCTTGGCAGGAAGGTGTCCGTAACACGAAACGTGATGTGCAGGATTCGGTTGGCTTCTGGGGTCGAACCTCTCCGCACTGTGTGTCGAACTCCAAGGGTGAGGTTTCTGCAGGTGAAATAATATGGGGATTAAAGGTCTGGGTGGTCGAATGTCCCTATCTCTCTCCTCCCAGCTTGTCTGTTGAACCCCCCTCCCAGGTCAACTTGCTCACCTTAGAAAGGTGAATGCTGGGCTCTCCATCTGCGTCTAGTGCAGGGTGCCGTTGCCAGTTCCTTCACTGGTGAAACGTTAGCCTCTTGACTTCAGAGGATGAGTACCGTCGTTGTCTGCACAACCGGTAAGTTTCTGGACACCTTTAGTCTGTAAGTATGGCAAGTGCTCTTACTGTCTCTTTCTTTGTCTTTGCAGGCGACGATGCAGAAAGAAGAAATCCGGAAATCGCCACGTGCCGGTGAGTGTAACCCTGCTGCTGTCTATGCAGGTGAAGATGCAGCGTGAAGAATCCGAAATGCACAGCGTGCTGGTAAGTAGAATAATGCTGTTTATCTTTGTGCAGATGCAGCGTGAAGAATCCGGAATGCACGGCGTGCCGGTAAGTAAAATAATGCTGTTTGTCTTTGCAGGCGAAGGTGCAGCGTGAGACACGGCCGCTGCCGAGGGATCAGGTAAGCAAACACTGCGTGTGAAAGTTCGTTCTGCTAACCTGTTGTTTCTGATCTTTTGCAGGTGCTGATGTTGCGCGGGTACCGGAATGGTGAGTATAATTCTTGCAGGTTCAGGATCCAAAGAAGAAAAGCTGGAGCAGACTCGGTGAGCGTTCTGCTGCAGATGCAGAATAACGCGAAGCACGTTTCATCAATCAGGTGTGGTTTAAATAGCCTTGGAGTGATGAGGTATCTCCTTCCACGGCCCCGCCTAGGCAAGAAAAGAGTTCCTGCTTCCAGAAGAGTTCCAGTGGAGTGGAGCTGCCCCACCCAGGTAAGAAAAGTAGTCCCAGTTCACCGAGGACTTTTAAGAGTCTGGCAAGTCAGCAGCATGGTCTGCCGCAGGTAAGTCCACCCAAGCATCATCACACCTATGATGAGCCCGGCGCTTCCAGTGCCGGGACCAAGGCTTCTGATGAGCCTGGTGCCACCGGCGCCAGGACAAGGTCCAAAAGGTCCCTGTGGGGACCGGCTGGTGCCTAGGATCAGGGTTAGGGGCCTGCTTCCAAGGACGTTGGACTGATCCTGACTCCTTGGAAGCAGTGATCATGACACTGGTGGAGGGTGCCCCTGACTGGTGGGGGTTGGGGGTGCAGGGAGACATGAGTGGGGGCCTGGTGGAGGGTGCCCCTGGATGCAGGGGGTGGGGGTGCAGGGAGACATGAGTTGGACACGAGTGCGGGCCTGGTGGAGGGTGCCCCTGACTAGTGGGGGGTGGGGGTGCAGGGAGACATGTGTGGGGGCCTGGTGGAGGGTGCCCCTGGATGCAGGGGGTTGGGGGTGCTGGGAGACATGAGTGGGGGCCTGGTGGAGGGTGCCCCACAGTGCTGGGGGGTGGGGGTGCTGGGAGACATGAGTGGGGGCCTGGTGGAGGGTGCCCCTGACTGGTGGGGGTGGGGGTGCTGGGAGACATGAGTGCGCCTCTGGTGGAGGGTGCCCCTGACTGGTGGGGGGTGGGGGTTCAGGGAGACATGAGTGGGGCCTGGTGGAGGGTGCCCCTGGATGCAGGGGGGTGGGGGTGCAGGGAGACATGAGTGGGGGCATGGTGGAGGGTGCCCCTGGATGCAGGGGGGTGGGGGTGCAGGGAGACATGAGTTGGACATGAGTGGGGGCCTGGTGGAGGGTGCCCCACAGTGCTGGGGGGTGGGGGTGCAGGGAGACATGAGTGGGGGCCTGGTGGAGGGTGCCCCTGGATGCAGGGGGGTGGGGGTGCTGGGAGATATGAGTGGGGGCCTGGTGGAGGGTGCCCCTGGATGCAGGGGGGTGGGGGTTCTGGGAGACATGAGTGGGGGCCTGGTGGTGGGTGCCCCACAGTGCTGGGGGGTGGGGGTGAAGGGAGACATGAGTGGGGGCCTGGTGGAGGGTGCCCCTGGATGCAGTGGGGTGGGGTGCTGGGAGACATGAGTGGGGGCCTGGTGGTGGGTGCCCCTGACTGGTGGGGGGTGGGGGTGCAGGGAGACATGAGTTGGACATGAGTGGGGGCCTGGTGGAGGGTGCCCCTGGATGCAGGGGGTTGGGGGTGCTGGGAGACATGAGTGGGGGCCTGGTGGAGGGTGCCCCTGGATGCAGGGGGGTGGGGGTGCTGGGAGACATGAGTGGGGGCCTGGTGGTGGGTGCCCCTGACTGGTGGGGGGTGGGGGTGCAGGGAGACATGAGTGGGGGCCTGGTGGAGGGTGCCCCTGACTGGTGGGGGGTGGGGGTGCAGGAAGACATGAGTGGGGGCCTGGTGGAGGGTGCCCCTGGATGCAGGGGGGTGGGGGTGCTGGGAGACATGAGTGGGGGCCTGGTGGAGGGTGCCCCTGACTGGTGGGGGTGGGGGTGAAGGGAGACATGAGTGGGGGCCTCGTGGAGGGTGCCCCACAGTGCTGGGGGGTGGGGGTGCAGGGGGACATGAGTGGGGGCCTGGTGGAGGGTGCCCCTGGATGCTGGGGGGTGGGGGTGCAAGGAGACATGAGTTGGACATGAGTGGGGGCCTGGTGGAGGGTGCCCCTGACTGGTGGGGGATGGGGGTGCAGGGAGACATGAGCGTGGGCCTGGTGGAGGGTGCCCCTGGATGCAGGGGGATGGGGGTGCAGGGAGACATGAGTGGGGGCCTGGTGGAGGGTGCCCCTGGATGCAGGGGGGTGGGGGTTCTGGGAGACATGAGTGGGGGCCTGGTGGTGGGTGCCCCACAGTGCTGGGGGGTGGGGGTGCTGGGAGACATGAATGGGGGCCTGGTGGTGGGTGCCCCTGACTGGTGGGGGGTGGGGGTGCAGGGAGACATGAGTTGGACATGAGTGGGGGCCTGGTGGAGGGTGCCCCTGGATGCAGGGGGTTGGGGGTGCTGGGAGACATGAGTGGGGGCCTGGTGGAGGGTGCCCCACAGTGCTGGGGGGTGGGGGTGCAGGGAGACATGAGTGGGGGCCTGGTGGAGGGGCCCCTGGATGCAGGGGGGTGGGGGTGCTGGGAGACATGAATGGGGGCCTGGTGGTGGGTGCCCCTGACTGGTGGGGGGTGGGGGTGCAGGGAGACATGAGTTGGACATGAGTGGGGGCCTGGTGGAGGGTGCCCCTGGATGCAGGGGGTTGGGGGTGCTGGGAGACATGAGTGGGGGCCTGGTGGAGGGTGCCCCACAGTGCTGGGGGGTGGGGGTGCAGGGAGACATGAGTGGGGGCCTGGTGGAGGGTGCCCCTGACTGGTGGGGGTGGGGGTGAAGGGAGACATGAGTGGGGGCCTCGTGGAGGGTGCCCCACAGTGCTGGGGGGTGGGGGTGCAGGGGGACATGAGTGGGGGCCTGGTGGAGGGTGCCCCTGGATTCAGGGGGGTGGGGGTGCTGGGAGACATGAGTGGGGGCCTGGTGGAGGGTGCCCCTGACTGGTGGGGGTGGGGGTGAAGGGAGACATGAGTGGGGGCCTCGTGGAGGGTGCCCCACAGTGCTGGGGGGTGGGGGTGCAGGGGGACATGAGTGGGGGCCTGGTGGAGGGTGCCCCTGGATGCTGGGGGGTGGGGGTGCAAGGAGACATGAGTTGGACATGAGTTGGGGCCTGGTGGAGGGTGCCCCTGACTGGTGGGGGATGGGGGTGCAGGGAGACATGAGCGTGGGCCTGGTGGAGGGTGCCCCTGGATGCAGGGGGATGGGGGTGCAGGGAGACATGAGTTGGACATGAGTGGGGGCCTGGTGGAGGGTGCCCCTGACTGGTGGGGGATGGGGGTGCAGGGAGACATGAGTGGGGGCCTGGTGGTGGGTGCCCCTGACTGGTGGGGGGTGGGGGTGCAGGGAGACATGAGTTGGACATGAGTGGGGGCCTGGTGGAGGGTGCCCCTGGATGCAGGGGGTTGGGGGTGCTGGGAGACATGAGTGGGGGCCTGGTGGAGGGTGCCCCTGGAGGCAGGGGGGTGGGGGTGCTGGGAGACATGAGTGGGGGCCTGGTGGTGGGTGCCCCTGACTGGTGGGGGGTGGGGGTGCAGGGAGACATGAGTGGGGGCCTGGTGGAGGGTGCCCCTGACTGGTGGGGGGTGGGGGTGCAGGAAGACATGAGTGGGGGCCTGGTGGAGGGTGCCCCTGGATGCAGGGGGGTGGGGGTGCTGGGAGACATGAGTGGGGGCCTGGTGGAGGGTGCCCCTGACTGGTGGGGGTGGGGGTGAAGGGAGACATGAGTGGGGGCCTCGTGGAGGGTGCCCCACAGGGCTGGGGGGTGGGGGTGCAGGGGGACATGAGTGGGGGCCTGGTGGAGGGTGCCCCTGGATGCTGGGGGGTGGGGGTGCAAGGAGACATGAGTTGGACATGAGTGGGGGCCTGGTGGAGGGTGCCCCTGACTGGTGGGGGAGGGGGGTGCAGGGAGACATGAGCGTGGGCCTGGTGGAGGGTGCCCCTGGATGCAGGGGGATGGGGGTGCAGGGAGACATGAGTGGGGGCCTGGTGGAGGGTGCCCCTGGATGCAGGGGGGTGGGGGTTCTGGGAGACATGAGTGGGGGCCTGGTGGTGGGTGCCCCACAGTGCTGGGGGGTGGGGGTGCTGGGAGACATGAATGGGGGCCTGGTGGTGGGTGCCCCTGACTGGTGGGGGGTGGGGGTGCAGGGAGACATGAGTTGGACATGAGTGGGGGCCTGGTGGAGGGTGCCCCTGGATGCAGGGGGTTGGGGGTGCTGGGAGACATGAGTGGGGGCCTGGTGGAGGGTGCCCCACAGTGCTGGGGGGTGGGGGTGCAGGGAGACATGAGTGGGGGCCTGGTGGAGGGGCCCCTGGATGCATGGGGGTGGGGGTGCTGGGAGACATGAATGGGGGCCTGGTGGTGGGTGCCCCTGACTGGTGGGGGGTGGGGGTGCAGGGAGACATGAGTTGGACATGAGTGGGGGCCTGGTGGAGGGTGCCCCTGGATGCAGGGGGTTGGGGGTGCTGGGAGACATGAGTGGGGGCCTGGTGGAGGGTGCCCCACAGTGCTGGGGGGTGGGGGTGCAGGGAGACATGAGTGGGGGCCTGGTGGAGGGTGCCCCTGACTGGTGGGGGTGGGGGTGAAGGGAGACATGAGTGGGGGCCTCGTGGAGGGTGCCCCACAGTGCTGGGGGGTGGGGGTGCAGGGGGACATGAGTGGGGGCCTGGTGGAGGGTGCCCCTGGATGCAGGGGGGTGGGGGTGCTGGGAGACATGAGTGGGGGCCTGGTGGAGGGTGCCCCTGACTGGTGGGGGTGGGGGTGAAGGGAGACATGAGTGGGGGCCTCGTGGAGGGTGCCCCACAGTGCTGGGGGGTGGGGGTGCAGGGGGACATGAGTGGGGGCCTGGTGGAGGGTGCCCCTGGATGCTGGGGGGTGGGGTGCAAGGAGACATGAGTTGGACATGAGTTGGGGCCTGGTGGAGGGTGCCCCTGACTGGTGGGGGATGGGGGTGCAGGGAGACATGAGCGTGGGCCTGGTGGAGGGTGCCCCTGGATGCAGGGGGATGGGGGTGCAGGGAGACATGAGTGGGGGCCTGGTGGAGGGTGCACCTGGATGCAGGGGGGTGGGGGTTCTGGGAGACATGAGTGGGGGCCTGGTGGTGGGTGCCCCACAGTGCTGGGGGGTGGGGTGCAGGGAGACATGAGTTGGGGCCTGGTGGAGGGTGCCCCTGGATGCAGGGGGGTGGGGGTGCTGGGAGACATGAGTGGGGGCCTGGTGGAGGGTGCCCCTGGATGCAGAGGGGGTGGGGGTTCTGGGAGACATGAGTGGGGGCCTGGTGGTGGGTGCCCCACAGTGCTGGGGGGTGGGGGTGAAGGGAGACATGAGTGGGGGCCTGGTGGAGGGTGCCCCTGGATGCAGTGGGGTGGGGTGCTGGGAGACATGAGTGGAGGCCTGGTGGTGGGTGCCCCTGACTGGTGGGGGGTGGGGGTGCAGGGAGACATGAGTTGGACATGAGTGGGGGCCTGGTGGAGGGTGCCCCTGGATGCAGGGGGTTGGGGGTGCTGGGAGACATGAGTGGGGGCCTGGTGGAGGGTGCCCCTGGATGCAGGGGGGTGGGGGTGCTGGGAGACATGAGTGGGGGCCTGGTGGTGGGTGCCCCTGACTGGTGGGGGGTGGGGGTGCAGGGAGACATGAGTGGGGGCCTGGTGGAGGGTGCCCCTGACTGGTGGGGGGTGGGGGTGCAGGAAGACATGAGTGGGGGCCTGGTGGAGGGTGCCCCTGGATGCAGGGGGGTGGGGGTGCTGGGAGACATGAGTGGGGGCGTGGTGGTGGGTGCCCCTGACTGGTGGGGGTGGGGGTGAAGGGAGACATGAGTGGGGGCCTCGTGGAGGGTGCCCCACAGTGCTGGGGGGTGGGGGTGCAGGGGGACATGAGTGGGGGCCTGGTGGAGGGTGCCCCTGGATGCTGGGGGGTGGGGGTGCAAGGAGACATGAGTTGGACATGAGTGGGGGCCTGGTGGAGGGTGCCCCTGACTGGTGGGGGATGGGGGTGCAGGGAGACATGAGCGTGGGCCTGGTGGAGGGTGCCCCTGGATGCAGGGGGATGGGGGTGCAGGGAGACATGAGTGGGGGCCTGGTGGAGGGTGCCCCTGGATGCAGGGGGGTGGGGGTTCTGGGAGACATGAGTGGGGGCCTGGTGGTGGGTGCCCCACAGTGCTGGGGGGTGGGGGTGCAGGGAGACATGAGTGGGGGCCTGGTGGAGGGTGCCCCTGGATGCAGGGGGGTGGGGGTGCTGGGAGACATGAATGGGGGCCTGGTGGTGGGTGCCCCTGACTGGTGGGGGGTGGGGGTGCAGGGAGACATGAGTTGGACATGAGTGGGGGCCTGGTGGAGGGTGCCCCTGGATGCAGGGGTTTGGGGGTGCTGGGAGACATGAGTGGGGGCCTGGTGGAGGGTGCCCCACAGTGCTGGGGGGTGGGGGTGCAGGGAGACATGAGTGGGGGCCTGGTGGAGGGGCCCCTGGATGCAGGGGGGTGGGGGTGCTGGGAGACATGAATGGGGGCCTGGTGGTGGGTGCCCCTGACTGGTGGGGGGTGGGGGTGCAGGGAGACATGAGTTGGACATGAGTGGGGGCCTGGTGGAGGGTGCCCCTGGATGCAGGGGGTTGGGGGTGCTGGGAGACATGAGTGGGGGCCTGGTGGAGGGTGCCCCACAGTGCTGGGGGGTGGGGGTGCAGGGAGACATGAGTGGGGGCCTGGTGGAGGGTGCCCCTGACTGGTGGGGGTGGGGGTGAAGGGAGACATGAGTGGGGGCCTCGTGGAGGGTGCCCCTGACTGGTGGGGGTGGGGGTGAAGGGAGACATGAGTGGGGGCCTCGTGGAGGGTGCCCCACAGTGCTGGGGGGTGGGGGTGCAGGGGGACATGAGTGGGGGCCTGGTGGAGGGTGCCCCTGGATGCTGGGGGGTGGGGGTGCAAGGAGACATGAGTTGGACATGAGTTGGGGCCTGGTGGAGGGTGCCCCTGACTGGTGGGGGATGGGGGTGCAGGGAGACATGAGCATGGGCCTGGTGGAGGGTGCCCCTGGATGCAGGGGGATGGGGGTGCAGGGAGACATGAGTGGGGGCCTGGTGGAGGGTGCCCCTGGATGCAGGGGGGTGGGGGTTCTGGGAGACATGAGTGGGGGCCTGGTGGTGGGTGCCCCACAGTGCTGGGGGGTGGGGGTGCAGGGAGACATGAGTGGGGGCCTGGTGGAGGGTGCCCCTGGATGCAGGGGGGTGGGGGTGCTGGGAGACATGAATGGGGGCCTGGTGGTGGGTGCCCCTGACTGGTGGGGGGTGGGGGTGCAGGGAGACATGAGTTGGACATGAGTGGGGGCCTGGTGGAGGGTGCCCCTGGATGCAGGGGGTTGGGGGTGCTGGGAGACATGAGTGGGGGCCTGGTGGAGGGTGCCCCACAGTGCTGGGGGGTGGGGGTGCAGGGAGACATGAGTGGGGGCCTGGTGGAGGGTGCCCCTGGATGCAGGGGGGTGGGGGTGCTGGGAGACATGATTGGGGGCCTGGTGGTGGGTGCCCCTGACTGGTGGGGGATGGGGGTGCAGGGAGACATGAGTTGGACATGAGTGGGGGCCTGGTGGAGGGTGCCCCTGGATGCAGGGGGTTGGGGGTGCTGGGAGACATGAGTGGAGGCCTGGTGGTGGGTGCCCCTGACTGGTGGGGGGTGGGGGTGCAGGGAGACATGAGTTGGACATGAGTGGGGGCCTGTTGGAGGGTGCCCCTGGATGCAGGGGGTTGGGGGTGCTGGGAGACATGAGTGGGGGCCTGGTGGAGGGTGCCCCTGGATGCAGGGGGGTGGGGGTGCTGGGAGACATGAGTGGGGGCCTGGTGGTGGGTGCCCCTGACTGGTGGGGGGTGGGGGTGCAGGGAGACATGAGTGGGGGCCTGGTGGAGGGTGCCCCTGACTGGTGGGGGGTGGGGGTGCAGGAAGACATGAGTGGGGGCCTGGTGGAGGGTGCCCCTGGATGCAGGGGGGTGGGGGTGCTGGGAGACATGAGTGGGGGCGTGGTGGAGGGTGCCCCTGACTGGTGGGGGTGGGGGTGAAGGGAGACATGAGTGGGGGCCTCGTGGAGGGTGCCCCACAGTGCTGGGGGGTGGGGGTGCAGGGGGACATGAGTGGGGGCCTGGTGGAGGGTGCCCCTGGATGCTGGGGGGTGGGGGTGCAAGGAGACATGAGTTGGACATGAGTGGGGGCCTGGTGGAGGGTGCCCCTGACTGGTGGGGGATGGGGGTGCAGGGAGACATGAGCGTGGGCCTGGTGGAGGGTGTCCCTGGATGCAGGGGGATGGGGGTGCAGGGAGACATGAGTGGGGGCCTGGTGGAGGGTGCCCCTGGATGCAGGGGGGTGGGGGTTCTGGGAGACATGAGTGGGGGCCTGGTGGTGGGTGCCCCACAGTGCTGGGGGGTGGGGGTGCAGGGAGACATGAGTGGGGGCCTGGTGGAGGGTGCCCCTGGATGCAGGGGGGTGGGGGTGCTGGGAGACATGAATGGGGGCCTGGTGGTGGGTGCCCCTGACTGGTGGGGGGTGGGGGTGCAGGGAGACATGAGTTGGACATGAGTGGGGGCCTGGTGGAGGGTGCCCCTGGATGCAGGGGGTTGGGGGTGCTGGGAGACATGAGTGGGGGCCTGGTGGAGGGTGCCCCACAGTGCTGGGGGGTTGGGTTGCAGGGAGACATGAGTGGGGGCCTGGTGGAGGGGCCCCTGGATGCAGGGGGGTGGGGGTGCTGGGAGACATGAATGGGGGCCTGGTGGTGGGTGCCCCTGACTGGTGGGGGGTGGGGGTGCAGGGAGACATGAGTTGGACATGAGTGGGGGCCTGGTGGAGGGTGCCCCTGGATGCAGGGGGTTGGGGGTGCTGGGAGACATGAGTGGGGGCCTGGTGGAGGGTGCCCCACAGTGCTGGGGGGTGGGGGTGCAGGGAGACATGAGTGGGGGCCTGGTGGAGGGTGCCCCTGACTGGTGGGGGTGGGGGTGAAGGGCGACATGAGTGGGGGCCTCGTGGAGGGTGCCCCACAGTGCTGGGGGGTGGGGGTGCAGGGGGACATGAGTGGGGGCCTGGTGGAGGGTGCCCCTGGATGCAGGGGGGTGGGGGTGCTGGGAGACATGAGTGGGGGCCTGGTGGAGGGTGCCCCTGACTGGTGGGGGTGGGGGTGAAGGGAGACATGAGTGGGGGCCTCGTGGAGGGTGCCCCACAGTGCTGGGGGGTGGGGGTGCAGGGGGACATGAGTGGGGGCCTGGTGGAGGGTGCCCCTGGATGCTGGGGGGTGGGGGTGCAAGGAGACATGAGTTGGACATGAGTTGGGGCCTGGTGGAGGGTGCCCCTGACTGGTGGGGGATGGGGGTGCAGGGAGACATGAGCATGGGCCTGGTGGAGGGTGCCCCTGGATGCAGGGGGATGGGGGTGCAGGGAGACATGAGTGGGGGCCTGGTGGAGGGTGCCCCTGGATGCAGGGGGGTGGGGGTTCTGGGAGACATGAGTGGGGGCCTGGTGGTGGGTGCCCCACAGTGCTGGGGGGTGGGGGTGCAGGGAGACATGAGTGGGGGCCTGGTGGAGGGTGCCCCTGGATGCAGGGGGGTGGGGGTGCTGGGAGACATGAATGGGGGCCTGGTGGTGGGTGCCCCTGACTGGTGGGGGGTGGGGGTGCAGGGAGACATGAGTTGGACATGAGTGGGGGCCTGGTGGAGGGTGCCCCTGGATGCAGGGGGTTGGGGGTGCTGGGAGACATGAGTGGGGGCCTGGTGGAGGGTGCCCCACAGTGCGGGGGGGTGGGGGTGCAGGGAGACATGAGTGGGGGCCTGGTGGAGGGTGCCCCTGGATGCAGGGGGGTGGGGGTGCTGGGAGACATGATTGGGGGCCTGGTGGTGGGTGCCCCTGACTGGTGGGGGATGGGGGTGCAGGGAGACATGAGTTGGACATGAGTGGGGGCCTGGTGGAGGGTGCCCCTGGATGCAGGGGGTTGGGGGTGCTGGGAGACACGAGTGGGGGCCTGGTGGAGGGTGCCCCACAGTGCTGGGGGGTGGGGGTGCAGGGAGACATGAGTGGGGGCCTGGTGGAGGGTGCCCCTGGATGCAGGGGGGTGGGGGTGCTGGGAGACATGAGTGGGGGCCTGGTGGTGGGTGCCCCTGACTGGTGGGGGGTAGGGGTGCAGGGAGACATGAGTGGGGGCCTGGTGGAGGGTGCCCCTGACTGGTGGGGGGTGGGGGTGCAGGAAGACATGAGTGGGGGCCTGGTGGAGGGTGCCCCTGGATGCAGGGGGGTGGGGGTGCTGGGAGACATGAGTGGGGGCCTGGTGGAGGGTGCCCCTGACTGGTGGGGGTGGGGGTGAAGGGATACATGAGTGGGGGCCTCGTGGAGGGTGCCCCACAGTGCTGGGGGGTGGGGGTGCAGGGGGACATGAGTGGGGGCCTGGTGGAGGGTGCCCCTGGATGCTGGGGGGTGGGGGTGCAAGGAGACATGAGTTGGACATGAGTGGGGGCCTGGTGGAGGGTGCCCCTGACTGGTGGGGGATGGGGGTGCAGGGAGACATGAGTGGGGCCTGGTGGAGGGTGCCCCTGGATGCAGGGGGATGGGGGTGCAGGGAGACATGAGTGGGGGCCTGGTGGAGGGTGCCCCTGGATGCAGGGGGGTGGGGGTGCAGGGAGACATGAGTTGGACATGAGTGGGGGCCTGGTGGAGGGGGCCACTGACTGGTGGGGGGTGGGGGTGCAGGGAGACATGAGTGGGGGCCTGGTGGAGGGTGCCCCTGGATGCAGGGCGGTGGGGGTGCTGGGAGACATGAGTGCGGGCCTGGTGGAGGGTGCCCCACAGTGCTTGGAGGTGGGGGTGCAGGGAGACATGAGTGGGGGCCTGGTGGAGGGTGCCCCTGGATGCAGGGGGTGGGGCTGCTGGGAGACATGAGTGGGGGCCTGGTGGAGGGTGTCCCCGACTGGTGAGGGGTGGGGATGCTGGGAGACCTGAGTGGGGGCCTGGTGGAGGGTGCCCCTGACTGGTGGGGGGTGGGGTGCAGGAAGACATGAGTGGGGGCCTGGTGGAGGGTGCCCCTGGATGCAGGGGGGTGGGGGTGCAGGGAGACATGAGTGGGGGCCTGGTGGAGGGTGCCCCTAGATGCAGGGGTTGGGGGTGCAGGGAGACATGAGTTGGACATGAGTGGGGGCCTGGTGGAGGGTGCCCCACAGTGCTGGGGGGTGGGGGTGCAGGGAGACATGAGTGGGGGCCTGGTGGAGGGTGCCCCTGGATGCAGGGGGGTGGGGGTGCTGGGAGACATGAGTGGGGGCCTGGTGGAGGGTGCCCCTGACTGGTGGGGGGTGGGGGTGCAGGGAGACATAAGTGGGGGCCTGGTGGAGGGTGCCCCTGACTGGTGGGGGTGGGGGTGCAGGGAGACATGAGTGGGGACCTGGTGGAGGGTGCCCCTGGATGCAGGGGGGTGGGGGCACTGGGAGACATGAGTGGGGGCCTGGTGGAGGGTGCCCCTGACTGGTGGGGGTACAGGGAGACATGAGTGGGGCCTGGTGTAAGGTGCCCCAGAGTGCTGGGGGGTGGGGGTGCAGGGGGACATGAGTAGGGCCTGGTGGAGGGTGCCCCTGGATGCTGGGGTTGGGGGTGCAAGGAGACATGAGTTGGACATGAGTGGGGGCCTGGTGGAGGGTGCCCCACAGTGCTGGAGGGTGGGGGTGCAGGGAGACATGAGTGGGGGCCTGGTGGAGGGTGCCCCTGGATGCAGGGGGGTGGGGGTGCTGGGAGACATGAGTGGGGGCCTGGTGGAGGGTGCCCCTGACTGGTGGGGGGTGGGGGTGCAGGGGGACATGAGTGGGGGCCTGGTGGAGGGTGCCCGTGGATGCTTGGGGGTGGGGGTGCAAGGAGACATCAGTTGGACATGTGTGGGGGCCTGGTGGAGTGTGCCCCTGGATGCAGGGGGTGGAGGTGCTGGGAGATATGCGTTGGTGGGCAGTAGTGCAAGGTGACATGTGGGTTGGCTGGGGGGCATGGCCATGGTGGATGGGCTGCCTGCGGGACATGTGCAGGGGTGCAGGGTAGTCCCCTGTGGTGTGGGCCGCCTGCAGGGGCCGTGGAGGGTGTAGAGGGAACAGCTGGGAGGACCCACATGGCCAATTCATATGTGGGACTCCCCGGCACCCCAGAAACACAAGTAGGCTGCTGGATTCGCATGTGGAATTTGCTGCGCACCTGGAGTACACGTACCCTGCTAATTCGCGTGTGAAACTTCCCGTGCACCCCGAAATACACGGACCCAGGGCAATCGCGTGTGGAACTTCCCGCGAACCCCGTAATATACGTACCCTGCAAATTCGGGTGTGAAACTTCCCGCGCACCCCGGAATACATGTGCCCAGGCCAATCGCGTGTGGAACTTCCTACGAACCCCGTAATACACGCACACGCTATTTTTCACACAGCGGGTGTCCGTGTTTGTCGGTACCACTTTGCACCTCATTTTTCCTAGAGGGCCACTGTATGGACCATTCATCATAGCTGTATATGGGTGCTTTTTGTTAGCGCACATTTTGGCGCACATTTATTTCAGGCGCAGAGACGCTACCGCCTGCTCTCTTGTGGCGTACTTGTTTGGCCCTGTGAGCGTCTTTCACCGTGCGCTGGTTTGCACTATTCGATTCCATGAATACGGGTTGTAGGCGAGCATGTGGGCGTTCCACGCACTTGCCTCCTGTACTTCCCCCATATTTTCACGCATTGTTCCCCATTCCGAGTGTTACGCCCCGTGTTCCGCCTACTTTTGTGATGTGCACCGCGCTATGTGCGATTTCGCAGTGGCCATGGCGCACGCCGTTCGATGACCTGTGCGCCGGCATGCGCCGCGCACTTTTTCAGCACACATCCAATGTTTTTCTCGCGCACGGACTTCCATGAATCAATGTGCGCTGGTTTCCCTGCGATTTTCGCAGTTGCACTGCGAATCGCACGTTTTGGCACCTCTGCGCGGGAATTTTCGGCGCTCATTAATTCCATGAATCGACCAGAATATAAAATATCAGAGAAAAGAAGATAGCGCTTAAGTTAAGATTTCCCCCTGCAAATTTCTCAACTCAGAAAAGAAGCAATTCTACACAGATGCAAGCAAGCAAGCAGCAGGTATTCAGGAATAAAGAACAATGTACAGGGTTTGACTACAATCTTCCCTCCGCAAACAAGAGAGAAAAACGTTTTTGGAAATTTTACACTTTTAAAATGACATTCGAAAATGGCTGAGCAAGACAATGAAAAATGTACAAAATCCTTAAATCAATATAAATTCCTATGGGAGCAATGCTGAAAAGATCCTAACACACCTGAGCTATAATATGAGCAACAGTACACACTTTGAATCAGAATGGAAGTTTGGAAATACTTTGAATTGGAAATCACACGTGTAAAACTTTGCAGAATTGCAAATTCCTGCCTAATTTTCACTAAAAGTTTTTTAAGAAAAACGGGTCAAATATGTTTTTGGGTGCGGTTTGTGGGTGGGGGTGTAGCTAAAGGTCTTAGGTTTAAGTCAGAGTTGAAAGTAAGTCTCTAGCTATTAAATTGAGGAAGTTGTGCAACTTTGAATGATAGGTGTTTTTAGAAAAATAGGACAGAGAAAAACAGAAATTCAATTTTTAAAATGACAGGTTGCTTTTACTTAAACTAGATTAATGGCTAAGAAAAAGAGAATGCCACCCGTGAATCTCCACAGTTACACAAGGCTGCTTGTAACCCTTCATGTGGCAGATACCCCGTTTTCTTTATGGGAATTACTTTATTTAATCCAAATCACTAATGGCTTATGGTCTAGTAAAACACAATGAGGAGAAATCAGCGCTAACACTAGGAATCACAAATAGAGTTGCAAGAATGGTTCTGACAATAGTATAGGTTCTTAAGTTAAAGATGGTAGAGGTTATAGATTGGGATAGGACAATATAAGGCAATACATGCTATGGTTTACTATGATTCCTATTGATACTTACAGTCCACTTTAATTTAAGATTTTGGACCGTGAAGGGCTCTGGTCATCAAGGATCAGGTCTAAGGACAGCAGGGCACTTCTGGCGGGATCGGTCAGCTGGGTGGTTCTGGTCAACTGGACTGGTTGCTGGACACTGTAGATCAGTGGGATGGCGAGTTTCAGCAGGGAAGCATGAATGGTAGCAAGCCAGACCGGATCAAAATTGCTTTCCCTAGGTTTTGGGATGGTTTTAGGATTTGGGCCTAGCTGAAAAAGAGTTCAGCAATGCTGAGGCCTTTGCTTTGCAAAGGAATCTAGAATCAAGAACAAGATGAAGAATACAGGAACAGGGCGCCACACAGAAATCAGGATGGAGTCCGAAATCAGTGTCTGTGTGTTGTGAGGTTCCTTTATTTATCATGCCAAATTACATTACAAGGCTATGATTGGTCAAAGGCACAGTTCCCGCCTTGCTCTTTGCTGGTTGGATGACAGAAAGGGTTGTCATGTTTTATGATCTGATCTGGAAACCTCCCATAGTTATTGGGTCCAAAATCTAACTTTCCCACAAATACATATTTATGTACTTATGCCCTCTAAGAAAATCGGATACATAATTACATATTTCGTGGGTTACGTTTACATCCAACTCCCAAGTCGGTGGGACCTGGTTTTGTCTTTCTATGGAATCTTCGCAATTTTAATCATAAAGGTTTGGCCTAACATTTCCTAATTCGGTACATATATGTGCAATCACCCCTAGAACATGGGTACACAATATTAGATTTGCAACATTAATATTTCCTGCACAATTAGTCATTTTTCATAACTTCAGTTCCTTATTTGTTTGTTTGATTGTTTGTTTGTTTTTCATGTGTTTTGCGCACCAGACTCGTGAGTAAAAGGGTGCAGCTGTATGAAAATGCAAAGCTTACAAAATTGCGAAAAATACAACAGATACAATAATTACATGCTTACAGAATATGCAAAATGTACAAATAAGAGCAAAAACTAAAAAAGGCCTATGTAATTAGAAAAATAATCAGTAAACAATGTACAAAAATACAGGTTGCAAAGGTTATGCCCTCCGTATATCATGATAGGGAGACTAGATTACACATGGTCTTCAGGTATTAGTCTCTTCAGTTGCAGGCAAATCTGAGACGAGTACTGGGAGACTAGGGGTCAGTAGTAATGATATGTTTTATTACATTTTTCCTGAAGTGAAGATAGGGTTGGTCGGCTCTCAGATCTTGTGGCAGTGAGTTCCAGAATTTAGCTGCCTTTACAGGGAAGCTATTACCATCAATAGTGGTTAGCTTGTATTTGGGTATGGTCAGACAGTTAACATTCCCAGTTCTGGTAGGTCTGTCAGAGATTATTTTCTGGATTTTATCTGTAAGGTAGTTGGGGGCCGAATTGTTGAGGGCTTTATGAGTCAAAGAAAGCATTTTTAGTTGTATTTTATTAGGCGTGGATAACAATTTATGGTGGCGCCTAAGGGCGGAGATGTGTTTTTTTTATTAATGCCTAAGGCTGCTCTTAGGGCATTGTTCTGTAATGTTTGGAGATTTTGGATAGTGGATTTATTCGCACCACTATAGGGCATTACAATAGTCGATTCTAGATAGTATTAGGGCTCTGGCCAGGATCAGGCAGCTGTCATCAGAGAGGAATGGTTTGCCAGCTCTGAGTAACTTACAAGTGTAAGCCGTGGCGGAGGTGAGGGATTTTACCTGTTTATCAAAGGACAATGTGGAATCCAGATAGAATCCAAGGGTCTTTACCTCCTTGGAGACTTTGATGGTGTTCCCGTCAATATTAAATGAGGAAAGGTCATGGCCTAATTTTTTAATGTTGGCCCGTGAGCCCAAAACTATCAACTCGGTCTTATCATCGTTCAAGCATAGGCCATGAGTGGCCATCCATGCTTGGATGATAAGATATACTTTGTTCACCAACCCTGTGTCCTTGCTGTGATCCCCAGAAAGTGGGAGGAGAATCTGCGTGTCATCTGAGTAATTGGTATAGATGACACCCAGATGGTGCAGATTGTCAAACAGAGGTTTGGTGAAGATATTGTAAAGGGTTGGCGAGACGCAGGAGCCTTGAGGAACACCACACAGGATAGGTGTTGGGTCTACAGCTGCTGAGGGAGAGAAGACTCTCATAGTTCTCTCGCTCAGGAAGAACTCAATCCATTTGGTGGCTTCTGGGGAGAAGTGGGCCGCAGAATCAAGGTGTCTGCATAGGTCCTTGTGATTGACCAGATCTTACGCAGTAAGAAAGCCTACCAAGTTTTCAAATGGCTAGCATACATTCATTTTTATATGTATGTATTTTTCACTTGTTTACTTATTCTTGCTGCCAGGTTAAATGTCTTGAAGTTCAGTGGCAAAAAAGCATTTTAAATAAAAAAACTCACACGTGAGTTTTTTTTCTTCCATCCCAAGTGTGAGCAAATGGCAAGTCCTTTGAAGTTCAATGAGAAGCCTCTTTCTAGAGAGTGTAGCACCCTGCCCCTCCTCTGGAAGGATGAGTGTCCAAGCTTTCTATTTTCATTCCCTGGGGCCCAGACAAATGTCTAATGTCTAATGAGGTGCATTGTCATGAGTATGCAAGGCCTCCCAACAGCAATTAGCCTTTCCTGCCAGCAGTGAAGTGTCAACCTTTCCCAGGCTAAGGACTGTCAGAGCAGAATTGTGTTTCTTTTCTTTTCAATAGTTAATTAACTCAAGACTGGGTTTAACTTTAAGTTTCATCTAAATCTTTCATTTAACCATGTAAAATGAACACAGTCTATTGGTGGATTTTTACATTAGCAATCCTTTGACATTTCTTAAAGAAATAAGCCTTTAAACAAAAACATGCTTTCACAAAAGGCGATTTTGCACTTCATTCATAAAAAGCACATCCGGTATTGGGCCTCATTACGAGGTAGGTGGTAAGGGATTACCGGCACCGGTAAGGACCCCGGTGCCGGTAATACCTTACCACCCTATTCCGAGGTACCTTAGCAGGTCCCTTCCTTTTATGGAATGGACCCGTTAAGGGACTTCAGAGCTAATAACGGTACCGCAAATTGCGGTACCGTTATTAGCACCATCCCCATTCCCATTGACCCTATGGGGGGGGCTCGAATGGGAATGGGGAACGGTTCCTGGAATGGGGACTTACCGGGTCCTCCAAGGTTGGAATGACCCGGTAAGTCCCTATTTTGGGAACCCGGACCCGGAATGTGGTAAGGGGGGAGCCATGGTGCTAATAGCACCATGTCTACCTCCTACCTCGTAATGAGGCCCATTGTCTCTTTAAATCTGATTTTCCTATGCAGCACATACACATTTTATTCAGCATTAGTTCCTCCCTTGAGTGCTGGGGTTGTTTGCAGTCTGGATACATGTATCCAGCCTTTGTTTAGAGTTTCTCTCTGCACAGCTTATTCTGTTACTTGTCGCAATTTTAGCCGCGTTTTTCCAGTGGAAATGAAAACAAAGGTTCCTGGGTTGCCTTTTCCTTAGATACATTTTATAGAGCTGTCAGTCAATGAGGCCCAGTTCCTCTGAGCCACACTGGATGATCCTGGGCATTGCAGTACCCTTTTAATCTCAATAATTCAATGGAAATGAATGGATCTAGCACCAACAACAACAGCACTTTTTAAGGTTGCAAAGCTAACATTTTAAAAGGCATTTTCGGTTTTCAGCACAATTCTGCTGCTTTGCTCCAAGTTGAATGTGACAGAGCCCAATGGCATGCTCCTGCAGTGAGAACTCTGTTTTTTCACCCCCCCTAACTGTGTGTGGCATGGTGTGCAGCCTTTTTCTGGTTGTGACCCAAACACAGTTTTGAAGATTTTGGCACGCACAGGAGTCAGCACATCCATGTTGGGCTGTTTCTTTCACCATTTTTAAAGTGATGTAGTGAGGGCATATTGGAATGGGTGAAAATATCCCTCTCCCCATATTTTCTTTGTGAATCATATCCCAAATCTGATTTCCCCTTGTGCTTCCACTCCTTGACACTGCCTTCCATTCAAAAGAGTCAAGCCTAGTGGATGTTTGGGGGACAGTGTGGGGGTGAGGGTTGCGGGGACCAAAGTATAATTCTGTTTTTATTCACTTTCCTGTCTTTTTGCATTCATTTCCCTGTTATGCTTTCCCTGGTATGCTTTGAACTGTTCTTTGCTTGTATTCGGCGGTGACGTAAAAGGTAGCTATTGTAACTGCATAGTCTGTTGTCAGCTTTGTTGTGGTACTTTACTCAAAATTATATTTTGTGTTTGTTTTGCCACAACATCGGTGGCTGCTGTCATCTGTTGGTTCTAATTTGACTAAATAAATTACTTAATAAATATCTTATTAATACACACCAGCCTGGTTCCTAGTCCATTGTGACAGGGGGTATTTGTTGAGGTTGTGTGCAAGATGGGTTGGAGGTCTTATCAAAAAAGGACCTGAATAATAGAAATAAAAGTATTTTTATTGTGCGCCACATTTATTCTAGGGGAAGAATATCTCTGACTTGATTGTGACCGTATAATAAACGGTGACAAGACTGGGAGCTCGTCTGGGATTGGTAAAGGGGTTTCACTCGTGACAGTGCAGCAGAGCAGACTATTCATTGAAGGTATTGTTACATTTAGTGGGTAGAAAGCTGTGTTGCATTGTGAAGGCGCCATCCAAACCTGTACACTGGAATTCAGGACTGTGGGTATAGATACAAATAATCTGTGAGTCCATTGTTGTGAATAAAAACTAAGCAGGAGCAGGGTTGAGGTGCTGTCCTTGCATAGAGAACATATTAGGTGCAGAATTCATTTCATAATAAGCACTGTAGAAATTAACATGGCCAGAAAGTACCTTCTATCAAAATTGTTTATTGAAGGTGAATGGATAGAACAGGAGAATGAAATGTGGCAATCTAGAATGTAAATATAGATATGTGGCATGATAATGGTCTGCTACATCAGGCCCTGACAGACCTTTATATGATACAGACCACCAGAGATGAGCACATTAAAATGGCCCAGCTCACAGGATATGTGTACTTCCATATGGTGATCATGGAAGAAAGATACCAGGAGAGTGTAACCTCTGTCCAAACCAAATCTGAGCTGTTAGATCAAGCACAGAGAGAGCTGAGGCAAGTAGAAGAAAAAGTGCAACAGAGTCAAAATTCTGAGTAAAACTTAGAAAACACGATTCAACAGTTGAAAGATGAGTTAGTGGCACAGAAGCAAACACATTTAGAGCGAGATTCCCAATTTTCTGCACTGAGAAAGGAATATGAATAAAGTGTGGAAAACCTGGGAGAGAGTCAACAAAAAGTGAGTGAGCAAGTCGTGCATAATAGAGCCTGTTTAGTGGACATTTGTGCATTTCAAATGAAAATTAAACAGCTGAAAGATGAGTATAGCCAGTTGATCATAAGGGAGGCCGATTCCCAGATGGAATGCGATCAGGAGCACCAGAATCTGACGCTCTGAAATGACAGAGAGATCACCTCAGTGAGGAGAATAGTAAATTGTGTCAGGAGAAAAGTGCCCTGTGTCAGGAAGTGTACCAGTTAAGGAAGTACATGGAGCAAAGCGAGTCATGTTCTCCGGAATTGACTGACATGTGGGTAGAAAATGAAAAATTAATGGGACTTGTGAGGCAAGCATAATTTGATCTAGAGCAGGCAACACACGCCCAAAATACCCAAAGTGAGGAGATTAGTCTCCTGCAAAGGAAGAGGTCTGAGTATTCCCAGAAAATACAGTCCTCGCAGAAGGAAATGTGGTCCCTTGGTGAGGAGAACAAGGGACTCAGTGGCCAAATAGTGGCACAAAACAAGGTAATAGAAGCTACGCAAGCCCTGATAGAGGTCAAAACTCAGGCCTCTATCAACAAGAGATAGGGGCAGAGAAAGAGAGATTAGAGCAGGAAATGGAGAGATACAACAGGCTTTAAAGCATCTGGAACAGTCAGAGTATGGAAGGGCACCCTCTGACCATGGTGTGATGACCTCCTTAGCGGGGTCCTCAAGCCAACTCACCACATTATATGCGCAGGACACTGCCAACTTCATGCCTACCGGTTTGCAAGAAAAGAGAAATATGAGGCAGCTGGACTCAATCAGGCCTAGCATAACTGAGCCGGAAGGCCAGTCTCTATCAGATATTGACGGATATTCATTTTTATCCAGATTTAAAAATACACTAGCAGACACTTCTGACCATGAGGGCTCCTATGATGAGAAGTTCAGGGAGTTAGACTGGCAGAAACTTAAGTTACCTGGTCCGCTTTGCAGATAGAGAATAACTAGAGTCCGGGCCCCAAAAGAGCATCTTGAAAACCATCACCCATTCAGCGAGGTGGGAGGAGTTCTACACCACACCAGGAAGAAGGGATGAGGAACATGAGGACTCCCCGGCCCCAAAGGGGGAGCCCAAGGGAAGTGACCCAGAGAGCCCACAGTGCCACAGGGGAGAAGAGACGAGAACCCATAATTCTGAGAGGGATTCCCAGTCTCAGGGAGACAGGCAGCGCCTAAAGGACAGGGAGTGGACTACCAATAGTAGCAGCTTTGAGTCAGAGGGCGAGTGGACACACGTGCATTGGAAAAAGAAGGCTGTCAAACAGAAGAAAGCTCTTGTAAAAGACCCAATTCAGCAAATAAAAGCCACCAGAAGCTTTATGACACCCTAGAAATTGAAATTACTCATTATGGGAGCATCTGGAGCTGTATGACCCGATGATGACATCATTTGGCATCAAAAAGTATCACAATTCCATGGAGTTTGTCAAATGGACATTCTCCCCGGAATACCCCAGCTTCTTTGCTGGGCTGGAGGCTCAAGACCACCAAAGATGGTTGACCTACCAGCCGGCCATTTTAAAGCACTTCTCTGTGCACAGGAGCCCTCAGGAGGCCCACAAGCTAGCCCGCAACCTGTAGTGCGGAGCAGACCAGGTATCTAGAGAGTTTGTGTAAGAACTGAAGTGGGCATTTGCCCAGACCTCTAGACGGGTGCGCACAAACAGCCAAGAGTTCATCAATACTTATTTCCATGCACTCCCAAAATATATCATGACCCAATTTCTTAGGGACTTCCATGAGCATAGAACCCTGGATTGGGTAATAGAATAGGCTACCCAGATTTATGAATCCAAAAGCCAGTGGAAAACAAAAATAACCCAACAGGTTCTAAACTCTCTAATACACCCACTGCTGCAAAGGTAGCAGAGGTGAAGAATACCCCCATTTTGGACTTAGAAATGGGGGGGCCTAAAATTACTCCTCCCTCTAATAAGCAGAATGAGAGGCAGAGGAGACCCTATGATTCATCACAATTGGGTGATAGCCAGGCAGGGTATCCAACCAACTCTTCATCTGACCCTGCCACTTTTTCAGCCCGAGATACAAGGGTAACAGACCTATCATGGGGTATGTCTGGACTCCCCCAGCACAAGGATGGGGTCCAATCAGGTAAGTACAGCCCCAGGAAATCTCCCTCAAAACTGTTCCACAAACCCTCCCTCAAAACATCCCTCAAAACTTCCCTCAGGAGGGAAGAAATGCTCCACCCTCCAACTTAAGCTTCTTTCCCAGATACCCTCCAAGCCCCAACTTCCAGAACAATCCTCCTCTCTCTCCCTGCTTTCAGGACAATATAGCCCCAAATCTGGGAGAAAGGAGACCAATGATGGAGGACTATCAGGGAAACCATCAATACCCGAGCTACTCTGGGAGTAGGGACAGTTATCCTTCCCAAGAGCAGCAAAGGTATGACTCCAGACCGCCATAACATCCAGAGAGGATGTCTCAACTGGAGCGCCAGGTCCAAAGTTTGACACAAGACCTGAGTCACATGTTGAGGGCTCAGCAGAGCCCTCAAATGAACATGGCTACCCAGAACAGCTCAACACACGGTTCTGGAGCCCCGGAGCAATGACGAGGAGAAAACCCAGACAACCAACAGGTTCCAGAGGAGGAGGCCCAGGGGGAACTCAGATGCAAAGCCCTAGAGGAAACTTCCTTTCTCACCCAAGAAAAACCCCTAGAAACCTCTGAACCCAAATCTTCTACCCCCCAAAAGCTGGTACCTAGGGAACAAAGGGTAAGTAAGAGAAACCAAGGGACAGAGAAAACCCATTTTGTGGAGGAGGTGCATATCATCCTGTTTGAATGGGAAGAATCCCTGGAGGATTCAGGGGAGAAAATCTTCTCTTTCAGGGATGGAGGCATCTCTCACAAGGAAAAATGGGTCCCACAATACTCTAACTTAGAATGGGTAAGTATTGAGACTGGTCCAGAACCACCAGCCCTGAACCCCAACAATGTCACCCCAAGAACTTTGAAAGCAATGAGGGATCATCCCCCCAAACCGATTCAAGCGACTGTTTGACAGTCTAACGTTTATCAGAACCTAATGTCATGGGGGGGGCATGTGAGGTTCCATCAGGGCATTGGACCCTGTAGGAGATTCCAATAGCCTACCATGTCTCAAGGAGCCCAAATTGTCTACCCCTTGGTGACCTCTTACTTTTCCAGATTGCTAACCCAAATAGTTTAAACGCTTTGCTAGCCTCGAGCCACCCAAAATTGAAAAGGTTTGCATTTTGACTGAACCAGTCTACCACAACTATTACATAGGTCTAAGAAGAGTGCAAAGGTTAATTTGCGAGATGGTGGCCCTCATTACGACCCAGGCGGTAAGTTACCGCCTGGGTCGTACCCTTACCACCATGGCGTAAACTACGTTTACGCCATGGTGGTTGGCGGATTTACTGCCCCATTCCAAGGTGAGTGGGGCGGTAAATCCCCATTTCCCATTTTACCCTTCCCCATTCCCATTCCCATTTTCGCCCCATAGGGCATAATGGGAATGGGGAAAGGCGATAATTACGGCACCGTAAATTACGGTGCCGTAATTATCGCCAAGGTCCCTTTGCGGCATGGATTTTAACGGCTGCAAAAAAGCAATCAGGCGTTAAGGGTCGGCGCCGTTTACGGCGCCGTAAACCCCTTAACGCCTGAGTCAGAATGAGGGCCGGTATGTCAGAATTATCCGATTATATTATAATTGGTTTGTTCTGATGTGCTTGTAACCTATTAAGCAGCTTATTCAGAAGTATAATATGTTTGCCTTTTATGTTAAAATTGGAATTATATTAATATATCATGATGCCCTCTTCTGCGACTTGACACGTTTTTGCATCATTTTCCTCTAGCTAATATTTAACCATTTCTTGAAAAATCACCAATAATGGTTGTCTGTCATTTTTGTCAGTGAACTGAAATCTAATTGAACAGAAACGGTAAATCCTGGTCAGACCGAGGGGACATGCATGGAAGAATAGCTCACGGCCTCCCTACCCAATTATTCGATGATTCCCCCCTTCCAGTAAACTTTGTTCCACTCCCTTCCCTTTCTTTGAGCGATGTTATACATACATACATACATACAAACATACACGGATACATACATGCATGCAAGAATCTTAAATTAAGTGTGTTTGAATAGGTTCTGCATGATCCATTACTGCACCGGGTAGTATTGATGGCTATTCCTCGGTGCACACATCTCTGGCCTTCTTTTTAACATGTTCACAGAACTTAGGTGTAAAAACCCATTAAAGAACATACAAATGCAAGACACCGTGTTAATGCAGGCAGCTGGCTTTTGCAACATAAATAATGTATGCCTGAAAGGTTTGGTCCGCAAGAGCGGACATGCAGACGTGTAGACTGTTAGCAAAGCTTTCAACCTGGAAGCATTTTCAGGTTCAATTAGAAGCTTATACAGTAAGCACATTCGGAGACCATCATCCATGCCGTTCTGTTCTATGCCTCATTAAGCCGACTCACTCAATCAGCGCATTTGCAGGTGTTTATTCAGTGGGTAGTAGGAGAAACACTAAACTATTATAACAGAAAGCAATGGGTTAGAAATGGTACATTTCCAATATCTAAAATGATCTCTACAGTGCTTAAAAAATCACAGGTTTTCAACACACATAATTGTAACATGATTGCCCAGTGTCCACATCCTATGTAGTGGTGTGGGTGGACCTTAATATCCCAAGGCCTGCACATCTCAAATGCCACATTATATGTACCCTTTCTTTCATTCAGCACGTGTAGACGTACAGCATACATTGTTTTGGGGATACTCCCCTTTCTGAGGTGAGCATACATAAACCTCTAACAAGTTACAGAAGACACATAAGAAGAAAATAAAAAGAATGCTGTTAAATCCAACAGGTCTCGCTTTGTGAGCCCTTGTTGTACAGAAAAGGCTTACCCTCTGCATTTCTCAAGCCAGACCTATTGGCTTTGTCAATGATTGCTATTGTAGTCTTGCCATTTGAGAGAATTCATAATGCTTCCATCTTCATACAGTTTGCCTGACTGACAAGCTCCCTGTTTGCTCTATGGCCTTAATTATGTTTCATTTCTCTGAGCAGCGCCTCATGCATGCTCCAGAATTCAGCCAGGTCTCATTAATGAAGCCCTGTTTTTAGGATTATAAACTGCTGCATGTTTGCCCTGTAAATCATGCTGCAGTTTAACAAATGATCACTTGCAGAGAGTTTAGTTAATAGACAGTGGTCTGAAAAATAAACAAAGGACATTAAAATGGATGCATGGAAAGGTGTGAAGTAAAACATAGCCACTAGCATTGCTCTGAAAAGCCGCCCTATTATTGTTTTATAGTCCATCTCTGCCATTATATTGCAGAAAGGGAAAATGAAAGCGGAAATGCAGGGTTAAACAGTGGGCAGTCTTGCTATGCCAAAGTCAGAAGCAGATACCTACTTACCATCAATATATATAGAGGAAACCCCGTTGCTGTAATTGTTCATGTAACCGCCAACCCATTTAGTGGACTGAAGTGTCCCAAGAAGGCCACAAAAGCAGATGCCCGAGGTTGACCAATGTGAAAAAACATGCAGCACGCTCTGCTAATAGACCACTAAAGACATCTGTTCAGGGGGAAAGGGAAAGATGTGGGCCATCTTACATAACCCACATTTAAGGAGTTACACTAACACAGAAATGAGCCAGCGTGCTGCAAACAAAATAAGGGCCCTGAACAGCCCAAGGTATTTTGAGCATCTGTAGCAAACCATAATCTATGAAATGGGAGTACCCGCAAGATGCAGAATGGTCATAATGTAAGGATTAATGGAAGGGGAGAATTACAACCCTGTGTGACGAATCACAGGATGTCGTCACTTCTCCTCTAGGGGGTGCCACTTGCCATGAGGCCAGTGAGGTGAGGCAGCTACCCGATAGTCCCCCTGGGGGTGGTACTCATTGGGTGGATCTCATGGGGAGAGAAGCCCCCTAGTTATGCCCAAAGTCCACCTAACCCTAACGCACCTTCCTACACCCCTACGATCAACACTTTCCCTAGTATTCCTATATGTTTTTGAAATAACACCAATATAAGAGGTACTGGGAAGAGGAAGAGTGTGGACTCCTCAAGGAACATGAATCCCTTAAGTACTGAGATGACCGAGAGACCAATTGAGTCACTGAAAGATCTAAAGATCAGTACTGGGACGAGGAAGAAGTGCAGAAGCATAGCGAGCATTCATGAGAACTTGAATGAACTGTCTAGTTGGTTCCCAAAACCTGATTGGGAAGAACCCATTCAAAACTGTAGCAGGAAACCAGGAAGGAGGAAGAAGCACTCCCTGGAGGAACCAGGAGACGGAAGAGAGAAGCCCTCGCTGGAGGATCCACGAGCCGGAAGAGAGAAGCCCTCCCTGGAAAAACCGTGAGATGGAAGAGAGAGGCCCTCCCTGGAGGAACCGTGAGCAAGTGGAATGCTCGACTCGGCAGAGAACTGTAGCAGCTACCGGAGAGCTTACTGGGCAGATGAAGAGGCTCTTACCTGGTCCGATGTGGAAGGGAAATCTGGTGAAGCAGAGCAGCCAATGTCCAGGCAAGCCAAGCAGAAGGACAGCACAGCCACAGGAAGACATGCCCGCTGACAATCTGCAAGTGCAGCAGAGAAGTTGCAGCACGCTAGAAGAGCAGAGAAGAAAAGAGAAGCCTGAAACGGGGGCAGAGAACCCTGAAACTGATCGGACCGAGACAGTAGAGGACCCTAAAGGGGCAAGGGCTACCAGGGCGGTTGGAAGGGTTACCAGAGGGCACTGGCAGATGCTGGAGCTATGGTACTGGGCAAAAGGGAAGCCCCCGGGGGAAAAACTAAAACCCCTAGTGAAAAGGAACTACAGCACCAAGGCCAGAGAATACCACAGGTCTGGGACCCACATCCTTCTATGAAGAATAACCTAAGTGATATTCATAATCACAGTAGTTGGCAAAACAGTGAAGCAGGTGTGCAGCACCAAAAGAGGAGAATCCCATGAGTCTGGGACACTCACCCTTTTATGAAGCTCAATCCAAGTCATCTTCATAGTTGTCACAGGAGATTATCTCAGCGGCAACGTGCTTGCCTTGGAAACAAGACGACACAAAGCAACACAGGTTCGAAGCGGGTTATAAATACTCAACTAAGACAAACAACTATTCAACTAAAACAAACAATCCCTGTAACAGTGCCTTGATGCCTGCAGGCTGTGTGAGTGCTTTAAAAATGCAAATAAATAAATAAATATATAAATGGTTACAGTACCTGGCAGAATAGTGAACCAGGACTTCTGCACCAATTCAAGAGGAATACACAGGTCTGGGCCCCGCACCCATAAGATTAGGAGCTCATGTGAATTGTGAACTTTTGAAGTGCAAAGCAAGCCAGGCAAAGTGAGATATCCCTCCTGATAATTTTGAAGTGTGAATTGTGAAAGTCTGAAAGAGAGTGCGGGAAGGGAGTCATTCCACCCAGGCCTTGTGAACTGTAAAGCCAGGAGACCTTATGTCATGATGCCTACCCCCGGAGCACCAGGCCAGGCCCAGCACCCCCGAGAGCAGGCATCACGGCCCCAGGTAAAAGCCCAGCGGCCCTTTATAGGGGCTCTTTGGACTCTGTCCTGGCGCCGCTGGCGCCAGGCGCCAGGCTCATAAAGGGAAGTGTTTGGTGCACTTACCTGAAGCAGACCATGCTGCACACTCACCTGATGCAGACCATGCTGCATGAAGAACCAAGCCAAATGAGGATTAGGAGGGACTATTTTTCTGAAGGAACTATTTTGTTAGTTGGGTGGGGCTGTGGAAGAATACTCACCTGGAACTTCTTCCAAGGCTATTTAAGCCACACCCGGAGAGCCACACGTGCTTCGCATTGTTCTGCATCCCAGCAGCTCAAGGCTCACCCTGTCTGCTCCTGCACCTGGACTCTAGCCACGCCCGCCTCGAACCTGGAACACCTGTAAGGGAATAAGAGCAGAGAAAGGTGAAAACCAAGACCTATTTCAACCTTCTTACCTGCATCCGGAATCTTCACGGCAGCATTCCTGAAGGAAGACTTCCATTTAAAAGCACTGCGTTGCTCGCAGGAGCGCCGCGCTTCACTCACCTGTTCCCGAGACGCCGCCCGGCTCCATCGCGGCTCTCAGTGCCGGTCGCCACATCTCTGCACCGCACCTAAGGGAGAGAAGAAGAGACAAAAGGTGAGCAAGGGAACACAAGAGGAAAGCTGGATTTTCAGCCATCGTACTTACCGGCTATTCTTGGTGAGCCATTCCACATCTCGGGTCGGCGCCACATCTCTGGCAGGTACCGCACCCCGGCCCCTACGGGGAAAGGACAAAAGACATTACTGGGGAATTATAAAGACATTTAAAGGGGTCGCCCTCATCACTGACTCACCTGATTTTACCCCGGCAATTTAACCCCTCAACGCATCGCCTTTGTTCTGCACCTGAAATAAAGGACAGAAAAAGACAACATAAAAGGAGGCTCACACTTGAACTTTTGCATCTTCATACTTACGGCGTATCGCTCAGTAAAGTCAAGTGGATTTGCCAGCGCCATTCTGAAAACCAGTGAAGTAACTGGACGAACGCGCGCCCCTGCACCAGAAGCAGGATGGCGAGTTCATCCTTCCAAACCATAAGGTGAGCTTAAACCGGGGGTTTTGGAGGAAGTCAGAGGAGAACGAAGGGGGAAAGGCAGAAGCAAGCACATTATTCAGCAGACAGTTAATCCCCTTTCTCATCTGCAGAAGGATATTCCTACGGGCCAGACAAGCAAGATTTGGGGGTCCTGTTCAATCGGTGGTCCGAATTCTGCGCATCACGCTTGAAGAGGCCACAGCAACCCAGACCAGACCAGCGCCTCCGTGGGAGCCAGGTGAGCGTTACAGAACGCGAAGCCTTCCTACAAATTCCCACCCAGGCGCTATGGAAACTTCCGAGACTGACCAGTTGGCCCAACTACTGGGGGAATTACGGGCCGAAGTACACGCCGCTCGTCAAGAGACTAATGCTCTCAGGAGGGAAGTGATTGTAACAAAGAAAAGAGCTGATGACCTGGCTAGACAGCTTTTGCAAGGTCAAGCCGGACAAACTCCTTTACCCGGTTCCGCAGGGAACCCCGCTCCTGTGCTTTCCAGTAACCCGGTGCAGATTAATCTACCTGGAAACATGCCGCTGGCCCCACCCGAACGCTTTGCTGGGGACCCCAAACGATTCGCCGTATTCATGAATCAGTGTCGTTTGCATTTCTTGTGCAGACCTGGTGCCTTCCCTAATGACCAGACCAAGGTAGCCTTTGTATTGTCATATCTCAGCGGCAGTGCTGCCGATTGGTCAGTTCCACTGGTAACTCAAGAAGACCCGATTCTTCGTGATTTTCAAAGATTTCAAGCAAGCATGGAAAGGTTATTTGCTCGTCACTCCCAGGGGCAGGCTCTAGATGACGATCCTCTATCTCTGCGACAGGGCAATCAAGACCTCCTTTCCTACATTGCAACCTTTAATAGACTAATTGTGGAAACTGGGTGGCCAGAGGATAAAAGAATCACGTTATTTTATCGAGGTCTATGCAGAGAACTTAAAGATGTCCTGGCCCAAGTTGTAAATCCGCCCCAAGAGTGCTCTGAATATATAGACTTAGTGGTCCAATTGAATCACAGACTGCAACACAGAAAAGCAGATCGGTCCAAGTTTAAGACCCGGGTGTTAGTCAAGACCCAAGGGGGCTGAAGCTTCAGAGCCAATACAAATCGGAGGAGTTAAAGGACCTTTAACGCAAAAGGAACGTGGAAGAAGACGGCAGATGCATTTATGTCTTTATTGTGGATCCTCTGGACACTTTCTACGAGATTGCCCGGCAAGGCCGCCCAGGAAGGTGGTAGGAGCCGCTGAAAAGATCCATGAAACCTCTGTATCGGGAAACGACCCCGCCCGACAAGCGTAGGGGTCCGCTTGCCGAGCTTGAAAACAAACTCTCAGACCTCGCATTTCACTGTGCCAATGGTCCTCGTAGATCCGGAGCCTAAGCGGTTGCATGCAATAAAGGCATACATCGATAGTGGGGCTATAGGAAACTACATGGATCGGGAATTGGTCTCCAGGATTAACCTCCCCCTGCGTCCTAAAACCAGCAAAGATGTCATCACCACAATCGATGGAACCGAAATTGCCTCGGGACCGGTAACACATTCCACAGCTGAGGTAACACTTGTAGGTCCGGACGGCCATCGGGAGGCAGTTGTGTTTGATGTAATCAAGGCTCCACAGTTTCAGGTTATACTCGGAATCCCTTGGTTAGAGACACATAATCCTCGAATTGATTGGCGAGCGAAGAGAATAACCTTTCCAGAGTGTGCACGAACCTGCTACCCTGAAAATCTGAAGGTCAGTCTAGCATCAGTAACCTCTGTCTCCATGCAACTACCTCCGGAATACCAAGACTTCCAGGACATCTTCCAAAAGGAACAGGCCAACACGTTACCTCCTCACAGATCGTACGATTGCCAAATCGATCTGGTGCCCGGTGCACAACCCCCTTGTAGCAGGATTTATGCCCTTACTGAGCCGGAGAATCTGCATTTGAGACAATATTTAGATCAATACCTAGCCAATGGTTTCATTCGCCCGTCAAAGTCTCCGGCATCCTCGGCTTTGTTCTTCGTGCCAAAAAAAGAAGGCGACCTTAGAACTTGTATCGATTACCGCGCATTGAACCAGATAACTGTTAAAAATCGTTACCCTCTGCCTTTGATCCCTGAACTCCTTGACCAGGTGAAGGACGCTTGCATATACACCAAGTTAGATCTCCCGGGGGCTTATCATCTGGTACGAGTTAAAGAAGGCGATGAATGGAAAACGGCCTTCCGTACAAAATATGGACTATTCGAATACCAGGTGATGCCTTTCGGGTTGTGCAACGCGCCTGCTGCCTTCCAATTCTTCATGAACGATGTCCTTCAGGAACTCATCGACGTCTGTGTTGTCGTTTATATCGATGACATTCTGGTGTACTCCTCTTCGGAATCCGATCACAGAAAACATGTCAGGGCCGTCCTTGAGAAATTGCGCCAGCACAAACTGTTTGCAAAGCTGGAAAAATGCGTTTTCCATACCAACGAGGTTGAATTTCTTGGATTCATCCTGACACCTAAAGGGGTCCGAATGGACTCACGGAAAGTGGATGCCATCCTCAAATGGCCATCACCTAGTTCGGTGAAAGGTGTCCAAAGCATGCTTGGTTTTGCCAATTTTTATCGCAGGTTTATCCCAGAATTTTCACGGGTGGTGCAACCCATCACTGTACTCTTGCGGAAGAATAAACGTTTTGAATGGACAGAGGAAGCTGAACAGGCCTTTCAGGGATTAAAAGGTAAATTTACGTCCGCACCTATTTTGAAACATCCGCGTCCTGATCTCCCATATATAGTTGAAACCGATGCATCCAGCTTAGCCATGGGATCTGTCCTGTCTCAGAGAGACCCCGAAACCAACCAACTGCACCCCGTAGCATTTTGGTCCAGAAAGTTCTCGCCGCCGGAGATAAATTATGCAATCACCGATAAGGAATTATTAGCCATTAAGTCCGCCTTTAAGGCTTGGCAGCATTATCTTCTTGGCGCCAGGCATACCATCACCGTGATCACTGATCACCGAAATTTACAATATTTAAAAACTGCCAAGGCTCAGTCTTCACGACAGCTCCGATGGGCTTTATTCTTTGCTGAGTTCGATTTTGTAATCACCTACCGTCCTGGCTGTAAGAATGGCAAAGCTGACGCGCTATCTCGAATTGGAATGGGAGAAATGGACACAAACTCAGAACCTGTGCCGATAATTCCCGAACAAAGAATCTTGGGGATAATCACTTTACAAACCCTTGAAGACATTCAAGCACGGGTAAAACTATTCCTGGACTCTTCAGCCTTGCAGGATTGGATCAAAAGGGGGTCTGCCTTTTCAATCAACGATGGCTTACCTTACTTCCAAGGACGTTTATTTTTGCCAGAAAAGGAATTGCAAGAACTGGTTATTTCCCATCATCACGATACTCTGATGGAAGGACATCCTGGCATTGCCAAAACAGAGGAAAAAATTAAACGACAATTCTGGTGGCCGTCCTGGCGAAAGGATATTAAATCTTTCGTGATGTCCTGTGGAGTTTGCGCCGAAAACAAAGGTCAAAAAACAGAATCCGCCGGTCTTCTTCAAACCTTAGACATTCCACCAGCACCTTGGCACACCTTGTCACTAGATTTTATCACGGACCTGCCCTCTTGTAATGGATACAATACTATTCTGGTTGTGGTGGATTTATTTTCCAAGATGGCCCATTTTATTCCGTTGAAAGGATTACCTTCAGCTATTGTTTTTGCCAAGGAATTCCTCGAAAATGTCATCCGTCTGCATGGATTCCCGTCCATACTAATCTCCGATCGGGGAAGCCAGTTCATTTCTCGTTTTTGGAAAAAGTGTTGTCAACTGGCACAAATCGACGTAAGACTCTCAACCAGTCACCACCCACAGACCGATGGTCAGACGGAGAGAACGAACCAGACCCTTGAACAATATCTACGATGTATGTTGCACCAATCGGAGGGTAATTGGAAGAACATTTTATGGGTGGCTGAATATGCATACAATAACTCGATACACTCTGGAACTGATCAGAGCCCCTTTTATACCCTATATGGACATCACCCTCGTACTTCAGACCTGGACTCACCTTTGAGCCTCGAAATGCCTGCAGTCGACCATTTGCATTCTACGATTACTCAAGCCTTCAAGGATGCTACTGCACACGTACAACATGCGAAAGAGAAATACAAAATGAATGCGGATCTGCATCGCAAGGAGGCGCCTCCATACCAAATAGGGGATCAAGTATGGTTGGCTAATAAATACTTATCACTCAAGGGACCTCGGACTTTTAATCCCAGGTATTTAGGCCCTTACTCGATCAAAGCTATAATTAACCCAGTGGCAGTCAAGCTAGATCCACCAGCTAACATGCGGATTCATCCCGTCTTTCATGTGTCGCTTTTGAAACCAGTGCAACCAGGAACCAGATTAATAAAACCACCAGAATCAATCCAGATAGATGGGGAGCCTGAATTCGGGGTGAAGAACATTTTGGACTCTAAGATCTCAAAATCAAAACTTTTCTATCTAATTGATTGGAAGGGGTACGGGCCTCAGGAAAGATCTTGGGAACCCAGTGACCACGTACATGCACCTCGGCTAGTAAAAAGGTTCCATCGGAATTTCCCGAACAAACCGAAACCTCCTGGGGAAAAGGCCTTGGGAGGGGCCTTGGGGGGGAGTGCTGTCATGATGCCTACCCGCGGAGCACCAGGCCAGGCCCAGCACCCCCGGGAGCAGGCATCACGCCCCCGGGTAAAAGCCCAGCGGCCCTTTATAGGGGCTCTTTGGACTCTGTCCTGGCTCCTTTGGTGCAAGGCTCATGTTGGACATCAGTCCTGGCGCCTTAGGCGCCAGGCTCATAAAGGGAAGTGTTTGGTGCACTTACCTGAAGCAGACCATGCTGCACACTCACCTGATGCAGACCATGCTGCATGAAGAACCAAGCCAAATGAGGATTAGGAGGGACTATTTTTCTGAAGGAACTATTTTGTTAGTTGAGTGGGGCTGTGGAAGAATACTCACCTGGAACTTCTTCCAAGGCTATTTAAGCCACACCCGGACAGCCACACGTGCTTTGCGTTGTTCTTCATCCCAGCAGCTGAACGCTCACCGTGTCTGCTCCTGCACCTGGACTCCAGCCACGCCCGCCTCGAACCTGGAACATCTGTAAGGGAATAAGAGAAGAGAAAGGTGAAAACCAAGAACTATTTCAACCTTCTTACCTGCATCTGGAATCTTCACGGCAGCATTCCTGAAGGAAGACTTCCATTTAAAAGCACTGCGTTGCTCGCAGCAACGCCGCGCTTCACTCACCTGTTCCCGAGACGCCGCCCGGCTCCATCGCGGCTCTCAGTGCCGGTCGCCACATCTCTGCACCGCACCTAAGGGAGAGAAGAAGAGACAAAAGGTGAGCAAGGGAACACAAGAGGAAAGCCGGATTTTCAGCCATATTACTTACCGGCTATTCTTGGTGAGCCATTCCACATCTCGGGTCGGTGCCACATCTCTGGCAGGTACCGCACCCCGGCCCCTATGGGGAAAGGACAAAAGACATTACTGGGGAATTATAAAGACATTTAAAGGGGTCACCCTCATCACTGACTCACCTGATTTTACCCCGGCAATTTAACCCCTCAACGCATCGCCTTTGTTCTGCACCTGAAATAAAGGACAGAAAAAGACAACATAAAAGGAGGCTCACACTTGAACTTTTGCATCTTCATACTTACGGCGTATCGCTCAGTAAAGTCAAGTGGATTTGCCAGCGCCATTCTGAAAACCAGTGAAGTAACTGGACGAACGCGTGCCCCTGCACCAGAAGCAGGATGGAGAGTTCATCCTTCCAAACCATAAGGTGAGCTTAAACCGGGGGTTTTGGAGGAAGTCATAGGAGAACGAAGGGGGAAAATGGGGAAGCAAGCACATTATTCAGCAGACAGTTAATCCCCTTTCTCATCTGCAGAAGGATATTCCTACGGGCCAGACAAGCAAGATTTGGGGGTCCTGTTCAATCGGTGGTCCGAATTCTGCGCATCACGCTTGAAGAGGCCACAGCAACCCAGACCAGACCAGCGCCTCCGTGGGAGCCAGGTGAGCGTTACACCTTAGGAGAAGGAAACAATTACTCCTGGTTTCTTCCTCAAAGATTGTGTAGAGAAGGGCAGCAGAAGGGAGACATTCCCTGGTTACGGTGAGGACATTGAGAACCAAATACCTGGAGAGACCAATTGAGTCACTGAAAGATTTAAAGATCAGTACGGGAATGAGGAAGAAGTGCAGAAGCATAGAGATCATTCATGAGAACTTGAATGAACAGTCTAGTTGGTTCCCAAAACCTGATTGGGCAGAACCCATTCAAAACTGTAGCAGGAAACCAGGAAGGAGGAAGAAGCCCTCCCTGGAGGAACCAGGAGACGGAAGAGTGAAGCCCTCACTGCCCAATAGTGAAGCAAAACTATGGGCAATAAGGAATGACATTTCTTTTGGTAGATTGTCTTTTGCATTGGAACTGAACCCTTACAGCACCACAAGCTGGAACTTTGTTTATTTCCTCAGAAATGAAATGAAACCTGGAGAAGGGACTAATTTTCAAATGCGAAATTCCCCCTGAGATTGGAACTATGGCTTCTTGTCCAGAAGAAGGGAATCATTCTTCTGGACCAAGAAGATCCACTACCCTTCTTCTTATTAGTTACAAGTGTGAGTTATAGAAGAAGGCTTTTTGACATGACGTTGGACTCTTTTTAATTTACTTGGACATTCTGACCGATTCCTTAGTTCATTATAGAGCAGGGAACATCCTCTTAGAGTTAGGGAGAGATAGGTTTCGTCTTTATTTTTACCGAAATAAAAGTCTTGACGATCACCATGCCACCACTGTGTCACACTCGTACTTCTGCACCCTTACATCTGTTACCAAAAGTTGTTGAATGATATGAAAGCACAATAAAACATGGAATGGTAGTTGGCAACTGACTGGAAGCATAGTAGTCGAAATGGTACATTGCTTCAAACAATTTGTAGTTACTCATAAGAACAACCCTCTTGTATAGCCCTTATAAACCATGATAGGCACCAAGGAGGCCCTTTAGAGTAAACTTCACTCTAAAACCAGCAAGCCTCATCACTATCAGCTAACTAAGAAATGGGTAGCAATAAGTTTACACGGCTAGGTTTATCAAGTACTGCCTTCTCTGCCATGCACTGTGGAGGATTTTTGCTAACAACCTAACCAGTTTGTATCACCTGTACTGCAGCACAAGGTTAATGCTTCTAATGTGCTCTAATGTGCCTCGTACCCTGAAGGCAACACACAGTGGTCTTAGATACATTTGTCTCGAGCTTAAATATAGATAATAAATTAGCATGAGATGAATGTCATCCTCCCTAGTATCTTGACAATGATAACGTGTCAGATGCCTGAGGGTCCCAGCTATGTAACCTATGTGCCAATGGCATAATCCCAATCCTGAACTTGATATACAGGGACATCGTAAATCTGGGTTTTTCATAGTCTATGTAGCTTTCAAAGCCTACTTCAATTTGTTATCCCAGTAATTACCCAGTGGGCTTTTATTATTATTATTATTATTATTATTATTATTATTATTATTGTTATTATTATTATTATCATTATTAATATTGTATTTATTGAGCACATACCTAGCTCAGAGAAGCAACAGAGCACTTTACAGAGGTATACAACTATACAGATACATAATGGAGTGCTTTACAGAGGTGTACAACAGTACAGTTGCATAACAGAGTGCTTTTGAGAGGTAACAACCCAACAGATATATAGCGGGTTGTAGGCTACAGAGGGGCACAGCTGTAGCAGTTGGCGGGGAGGAGAGGGTTTGGACTCATCTAGCAAGTCAGGTGTCGCAGGGGTGACATGATGGCCTAGGCGTTGAGGAAGAGATATTCCTTGAAGAGGTGGGTCTTGGTTTCTTTTCGGATTGTAGGAGTGTGGGGCGAGTCTGATGCTGAGCCCTCTATCCTTGATATGGCCTTCATGTCCTCTATTTCAAAATTGCTTCTTTAAAGCTAGCCTAGTGTAACGCGTGCATGTCACAAATAACCACTCTGACTCCGACTGTATATCCAAGGGTGTTCATTATACATTTCTAAACATACAAAGTGGCTGTGCGTTCTTAAAAGGGATCTTTTGGGCCTCCCAGGGTTTTAGGGAAGTTTGGGGCTAGGTATTTTCCTCTCTCTCTCCACTTCCCTGTCCTTTTTCCTACCTCACCAATCCAAGCTTCCTTAATGGGTGTTAGTTCTATTGAATGGTGCCATCTGTATGTCTGTTTCTGGCTGGGACTAATAGTGTGCTCCCTGCATCTGTGGCTACCTGTCTTCTTAGGGGCCTTCCAGCTGACTCTCTCCTAGTCCTGCTTAATTCTCTATGGATGTTATAGGGATTATACCTCCTTCCACCCATTGCCACTGACTCATCACACATGCCTGGTCTCAACTGACCTTCTCCTATACTGCATCCCAATGGGGTTCTACTTCCAAGCATCTGTTATCCGTTGATCTCACACTCCACCTTCCTACATCCACCCTATGATCTTACCTCCTCTCCTCTTCTCAGTTCCAGCAATCACTATCACTACCACCTACTAACTCCAATGATACATTCTTCTCTGACCTTTCCCCTATGCTACCTCCTTGCCTCTGATTTTCCTCTGCCGCTACTATCCCCCCTCCATTCTTCCACCACTCCTTTTTCCATCACTCTCTCTCTCGCTTCTGTCTCTATACTACTATTACCTCTCACTACTACTGCTCCCACTCTACTGCATTTGCTGTTCCTCTACTACTACTACAACTACACTACCTCTTTGCTCTCTAGTCTCACTCTTCATAGCGACTATTGCTTCTACTACTTGCGACCATGACTACCACCCCTTTGTACTGCTACTCCGCTACATCTACCACCACTAAGTTCCAATTACCACTGCCCCATCTCTCTTCCTACCACTACTCCCAATTTAACTACTACTATCTCCCTTAGTCCTACTATACTCCTACTACACTCACTACTTACTCTCACACACAATAGCTCCACAGGCCCCTCTATCCAGTAACCTCCACACTCCAGTCACACTCTCCTCTGCTGGTCTCTCAGACGTCCTCCTCCACCTCAAGACCTCACCCAACTAACCCACACTAAACAACTCCCAAGCGTATCCTTAGATAACGCATCCTCTTCTAGGATTGGCCAATTTACCCTAGCCAATCACTTACCTGCCTTCCAAGGTGTGACATGGGAAGGGCTTGGGTAGGGCTTAAAAGGGCTTGTAAATCCCGCCCCTTGTCTCCACGGGTTTACTGCATTTCTGGCCTGGGCAGTGCAATATTCTGTAGGGGACCTCTGTTCCCTATCAATTTGGCCCTCTCTGAATATTTGTATCCCTAGTGGGCTAGAAGGGCATTTACTCATCTGGCCTTCATAGAGGCCTTTATTCATTAAGTCGCTCGTGGCCGTTTAGTGTGACTGTTAGGACCTGCCTGTGTGTCCTTTTTTCACCATAGAAATTCCTGCTGTTGTAGTGGTTTATTTCTCCCTTAACAGGCTCCAGCAGGCACTATCTACTGGATTTGTGCTCTTCCCCAGGGCACTGTACGGAATTAGGGAGCCCTGTGGTGACCTCTTCTTTTGTGGCTAGAGTTGCAGGGGTTCCTGAATTCTATGGCAAAGTTACACTTGCAGGCTACCCAGTACTGGCTTCGTACCCTCCTCTCTTCCTGAAGGTTTCTAGCAGCTGTTGCTGCATCACCGGGAAGGCTCAGCCAGCCTGGTTCACTGGAGTCCAGGTGTGGCACTGGGGCTGCCGCCCTCCTGCCGGCATCTATGCTGGTTATGGTGGTTGCCACCACAGGCCTGCCGTCAGCATTCACAGGTAAGGTTGGGTAGGGAGGGGGCCCTGAACTCACTCCAGCACCTGTCAGGGTGGGGCTCCTTCCCTCCCCTGAGAGGGCCGGTACTACAGCTGTGTGACACTAGTTATACCTTTGGTTGCTTGCCTCCTGGGTTTGGAAGGTTGATTTAGATCTCATGGTAACAACCAATAAAACAAGAAAACATTGAAGAATGAATAAGGCAGGACCTGGGATCTTCTATTTTATTCCAGGATAGCTTGGAATGGAGTCTGTCCCAAGGAGCCTTTTCCTCATGTAGTAAGGACTGAGACAACAGTCAATGGGATAATGGTGTATTTCGTGTCCCAATATATTGAAACAGGAAAGAAAATGGAATTTGAAAAATTGTGCCAACTCCTAGGCTAATATTCAGATTTACTACATCATGTTCTGTCTACTAAATATAGAAATAAGTATAACAATTATAATTCCGAAAATACAGGCATAGTGGCAATATTGAAAAGGCCAATTGTTAGGCCCATATATAGATTTGCTCTGCCATCGGCAAGGTCGCGTGGTTCAGTTCTGCCTCAAAAATATTGAAGTAAGCATAAACATCAGAATTTGTAAACTTTGGCAAAGTGCCTCTTTCCCAGATGGTCCATATTTGTTGTTCAGTAATATCTCATAGCTCTGACCTTCCTGGATTGTCATTAGGAACGTGTCTATCCGCCTCTGTGTACTTATGTGTGTTCCAGTCATGCCATGTGGCTTGTTATTTAGACTGAAGACATGTTCAAGTAAAACACTCATATGTCCTTGCCAGAGAATTATGACTTTTGGGTGTGTTTGTCTTGATCTCTAATTTCAATCAGTAGACCTTTTCAGGAGCTTCATTCCTTGCAGAATTATATTCCTTTTGCAGAATTGACCCTGTACAAATGTCAGCAACGTCTGTAACCACCCCCAAAAGAAGTGCCTTCCCACACCATGTTTTAATCTTCTCATATGAAAAACTAGACCTAGCCAGGAAATGTGTTACTCAAAGTTGTATTACTTTTGTAAAGGAGAGTTAGTGCATCTTGGACAAAGACCAAAGCATCACCCACTCCATTTACCGCCAATCAGTGTCTTCTTTATAATATTTACATTTGTGAATAGAGACATTTAGAATTTCAGTAATGACCTGCCCACGTGGGTGTGACGAGAATGATATGCAAATGGGTATTTCTCCTCTGCAAAGGGTAAAGTGAGCTAAAACGTGGTTGTAGAACTTGATGAGGGCAGGAAATTACATAGAACTAGTTATTTGAACCATGTTCGTCCTCAGTAGAGGGGCTCCCACACTCGTGTAGACTTTGTGAATATGCAATTTTGTTTCTTCTTCATGCTGTCCAATTTATAACATGGTCAATACTTAAATATGAGAGCAAGGTGGACAATGGGGGTTTCCAGTTTATTTTAAGTAAACTAATTCTCCATTTTTCAATTATGCATTCTTCCAAAGAACAAAAACACTGGGCATCATTACAAGTTAGGTGGTGCGGTTGTTAAAAAGTGGGGATAAATTACTGCTGTTTTACTTCACCGTTAAATTCCAAGTGAAGTAAAGGTTTATCTCCAGCATCAAGCATCTTCACTTTAACACCAGAAATTGTCCGAATTGCCGCAGCAAACTTATTGCAAGTCCCACCCTAGTCCCATGGCCTACAAAAATTTGGATTAAGAACACCCTGCCACTACTGGTAATCCTCTAGTTAACTCACGTGACCGAGTGGTGGGAATGTTAAACAACTGTGGCTGTAGTTTGGTGGATTTACCACCGATTTACCACCAAACTCCTAATAAGGCAGATTCTGTTTAGGAAACTGAGCATTGGACTGTTTAAATTCCTTGCATGCTTTGTATAATAAAATGCAGATATGTTTGTTCAATGTGCAGATTGCATTTATAGTAGCACAAAACATGGAGCACATTACAATTCTATTTCATTGTGTGTGCTCTGCTCAGCTTGTGTACAAATGCATTTTAATCTTCAATTAAGCATTCTCAATGCTGATGCTTACCCATCTAACTTTTGCAGCTAATATGTATTTCATCAGTGTCAAACGCAAACAGAGGCATAGACAGGGTATGGCCAGAGCTGGCACGCCCACCCAAAATCTGCAAATGCCCACTCAGCAGCGCTATGTGGATATTTCCAGATGTTGATGTCACTTGGTGGGCCCAACTACATTAGCTTCAGGCCCCACTTCTTAGACAATCCTGGCTACGCCTCTGATCGCAAATAGCAAAGGTTTCAAATGTTGATTTGCTGTGTGTTGCAACTAAAGTTCGTATCAAACCCAGTATGGACAAATGACATATGTTGGTTTAACTCTATAGGCCTCATTACAACCTTGGTGCTAAGTGCACCAACTTTACCACCATGGAGTAAACTCCGTTTACACCATGGTGGATGGTGGATTTACCGCCCCATTCCAAGGTGAGTGGGGCGGTAAATCCCCATTTCCCATTTTCCCTTCCCCATTCCCATTTTTGCCCCATAGGGCATAATGGGAGTGGGGAAGGCGCTAATTACGCCGCCGTAAATTACGGCGGCGTAATTAGCACCATGGCAGGTTAGCGCCATGGATTTTAACGCCTGCTAAAAGCAGGCGTTAAAATCAGAATCAGGCGTTAAGGGTTAACGGTGGCGTTAACCCTTAACGCCTGAGTTGTAATGAGGCCCTTATGTGTCTGCTAAAATGTGTGAAAACACAGTAGTAAGGAATTCATCTTTGTTTGTGTGTCCCTTGGGTTGTAGCTAAAGTGTGTCAAAATCTCAATAGTAGAGAATTCACATATTTCTCCTGCATAAATAACTTGCCTTGGTTTGCAAATCATTAAACTCAGGCTTGCATACAATATTCAACAAACTCAGACTGCTGAGTCCTTTCCCCTCTCTACAGTAATAGAAGCAATGGAGACATGGTGCATTAGCCCCTAGATGATTCCGTACTCCGCAAGCTGCTGTGTAAACCTCGCGGAAATAATTACTGTTTCTTGAAAAACACTGATTTGTAAGATGTGTTCTCCTTTAATAATGCAGAGGTGTATTTGCTATAATGAATCATTACATCAGATCCCATGGATCAAACTTGTCACATAGAAGAAAATCGGCCACAGCAAAAGTGCGAGTCTCTGAACCTAGGTCCGCATGGCCCTCCACCTCCTTAGGTCTCGTACCTTGACTTATCTCCGAATCAGACCGACTGGTTATGTCGTTTACCCTCTACTACTCAGTCTGCTTCTTGGCGCTATTTGTTCCGACAATTCTGGGACTTACTCCTGGTCCTCTCCATCCAACTCTTTCTTCAGCATACCTCCTCCCTTTGACTCATGGAGTAGGTCTCTCTCCAGAACATTTTTGCCTCTGTTTTACTACCGATCCTCATTCCTCCTGGACGTCTCAGTTCCCTTTCCCCTCTCCAACCTCTTCTAATGTAAACGTTTGTCCCAATTCCGCCTCTTCTGTCCTTCCTACAACACCAACTGCTCCATGCCTACGATACTCCCTTTTTTATCACTCCACCTTCTCTCATCTAAGCCCCTCTTTCCCTCACACATCTGCAGCCTTCCCTGCTGTGTATTTTGCATTTGTTGATCTATAAACCAGCCTAGTCGTTGTGCCATTTCACATTCCCTCCATCTCCCACTTTGCCTTCTGAATAATCAAGCTTTCTCTGCCTCTGTTTTTCCTATTGTTGCTTTCTCCACGAACCTATTCTTTCCCACCTAAATGTACAACCTTACCCTCAAAGTCTTTAATTTCACCAGCTTGGTCTTGACCTCCGGGCATGCCTTCCACTCTGTGCTCTGGCTTCTCTTCCCCAATCACTTGCTAAACCTCTCTGCTCTGCGACTATCCATTGCCAAACCTTTCATGAAGGAAGAAACAGAACCCATTCTGTCTTTCCCAGATCAGGTGCCAGCTTCCAGGCTGGGGCAGTCAGGTGGTGTTCTGGCCTGATCCAATTGTTTAAGAAGGTTGGGGGAGATAGTTGAAAAACAGTTGCCATCTTTGTTTCACTTCCTATGGCTCGGCAATGGGTTTGCAGAGAGAGAGGGGAATCCCATCACTGGGCTGTTTGTCGCATTTGTACTTGGTAAAACATTTAACCTGGCAAATCTGGAAATGCGGCGTGTTACTTTTTTCCATCTACCTGGGAAATGTCGAATTTAGAAACCCAGTTTGTTTGATGGGGAAGATAAGTGGTTTGCAGAGGGAGGTCATCCTGCTGGATGCAGAGGTCGTCCTTTCCCAAGCTTTGTCCAGGCTACTCCAAAGGGTAAGGTAAGCACAACTTGCAGTGGGCTGTCTAACCCTAAGATCTCCTTCTTACACTCCTCTTGTACGGAAAGGGGTTTCCATGAACATCCAGTGCCCCTCTTATACCTTCCCCTGTCAACAATTGGTTTGAAATATTATGGATTAATTCCATCTCTCTTTAGAGGGGTCGAGGCATTATGTGAGGGTTATTCCCAAGCAGCACCTTTCTGATAATGGCTTGTGGCCCTAGTGGATTGCAGGCCTTGGGATTTGCTCTGTGTTGACTCTAATTCCCACACTCCTGTGCTTGAACAACTTGGCCCCTGCAACCCTAAACACCAAATGCCTAAAAAATGCAAACAATATAGGATTCGCACACGTAGACTCTGTCTCCTACACACATACCATAATATCAAAAGTTGTTGACGTTGTAGGAATACTGATAGTTTAAATGTGGGGAACACAGTAGGACCAAATTCTTATCATGACTAGGTCTTTGGCACAGCCTGTAATATAATTGTGCGATATTAGTGTGGAAAAGCATAGACAGAATGCAATAAAGGCATAACTGAAAATAGGACATACAGGCTGGTAATTTGGGAAAACAATTAGGAGAACATGTTGAGTCAAACAGAAAATGTAAACGTGTGTATTCTGTGCAAAATAAAAGAAGAAGTGGAAAGGATACTTGGTACTAAATGAAAAAATAAAGGCTCTATCTGAGAAAAATAGGGTAAAACAGGGTGCAAATGAAGGAACAAGGTACCAACGCTGAGGTCGCATATTCAAAGAAATACATTCAGTTCTGTGTCTATGCTCAATACTAGACTGGTACAGTGAAGTTTGGCAATAGTCCATGCCTCAAGCTGGCGTAATAGCAGTTGGCAATCACGGTAATTTTATCACCTCATGGATTTTCCTCATTTTATCTTGAGTTAACTGGCACACACCGCTCAGGTACACCATCACTTTTACATCACTGCATGTGTTCACCCGGGCAAACAGGAGATGGACAGTGAGAAATTGGCCACTGCACACTTCTTTTCACTTACTGCATTCTCTGCCGTTAAATGGATATAATTTTGGGTTGGCTTTTTGCACTAGGAAAATACCACTTTTTCTCTAATGCTGTTGGCACAAGTGAACCTTAATGACAATCCACCGACTAGTGACTAGTGCCACGCAATCAGTTTGTAGCATGTGTATCAGCAGAATACGTAGCTTAGTTTCTGCTCCATACTTTCAGTTTTTCATTTATGTATGAAACATTGGATTCTACATAGCTGGACCTTGGCTGCTGAACACCCTATTTAAAATGGTAACATTCCATTTTTTGACAATATGGCATCACCATGTGTGTTTAATACTCACCACGAATATGTACTTTTGTGTGTTTTTTTCGGATGGGTTCTGGCCCCATCCCCCTTTCCTCTTTTCAACCATGCTTTGTAAAACATTTCTTTCTTTCTTTCCATTTATACTTTTTGTCTTGAACACATTATGTGTTTATTACACCATGTGATTTTGGAATCATATTATGAACAGTCTTACCTTGAAAAGGACCCGTTGGATAGGGTCGAAACATGTGTCGGCAGTTCTGTTTCAGTGTCTCATTATAAACTATTGGACAAAGCACTTAGGCTGATGACTCTATTGTTCAGTTCAATTTTGATCTTTGTCTCTCAGCAACGTCATTGATTAGACATACCTGTGTACCTACTAACTTGTATTAGGGTTGCGCAACAAACTTGAGGTGACACTCTCCCTTGTGTTATTGTCTTAAGCTAGTAGTTTCGAGGTAACTACTTGTCCCTCTAACGTGCATCAACCCGGTGCCTTTTTTGTTTTCTCAATTAACTGCAAACTGCATTTTCCTTATCACCTTTTTTTTGTAGTCCCAGCGCCTCCTACACACGGCTTACCCCAATCCAGTTCTCCTCTTAAGTTCCCTATTAGTCTAAGAAAGTAATAGGCTCCTTAGTATCAGGTGGGGCAACTAAGCACTCCCCCAAAACAAGTCACTATGAACGTCACTAAATACACAACGTCCCATTGGTCACGCGCCCCCCTACAATTGGTTGGCACTCTTAAATCTGTCAGTACTTTTCCACCTACGTTAGCAGCATGCAGGCTGGGCTTCCAGGTGCTGGTGAGCAGGTCATAACCATAGCTTCCCACCAATTAGCGTATCATCTATCATCACCTCAGTGTTCTGGTGTCAATTAAGGCTTTGAACTTGTCCTTGGGAGTGTTCTATGCTCTGCAGAATTCAGGGGAGGGAATGAATGCTCTGCCTTCATGCGTAGGTGTGGTCATTATGTTTTTCCAACTTCATCCTTCCACGTGACTGAAGACCACAAAATTGAGCTCTAGTGTATTTAAAATACTATTTTTTACTAGAACTCTGACATCTTCCTTGTTTTTGTCGATGTCTTCTGAACAGTAGTTTTGTTCTTTCACATGATTTGTATCCAATGTCTGTTCATCCCAGTCTGATACGACCTTGACTTCTTGGGGCTCATCCAGCCTTGCCCTTCTGAGTTTCACTCCTGTTAATTCCTTTTCTTTTATAACTGCGACACACTGGAAAGGCCTTCCTTTCTTGTCCAGCACTGCTATAATACGTAGTGGAAATATCCATTCTTTACTCAGTCCTATATATTTATACGTTGGCGCATTCCGCAATCTATTCACTATAAAGCTAGCCTCAAAAATACTTCATCTACTTGCGTTTCTTTGCATATTCACATGTATAAAATGACTTGATATCTTCATAGTTTCTGTAGCATAAGTTTCCTCATCTTGAGCCCAAGATGTTACTTATCTTTGATACTTTCTTGATGCCTTATAGAATATCTGCATTCTCCTGTCCCTGCATCTTTTCTATGTACGTCAGCCTTGCTTCATGTGTGACGTCACCATTCTTCTATTCCATTCATCTGGCCTGTTTCTTCTGGAATTTCATTCAAATGGCCATCATACTATCGTGTATACAGGTATGGCTTTCTCAATGGCAACCTTGCTTCCAGGATTCTCCTTGGCATCTGTAGTTTCAATGGTACTGCACTTGTCTCACACGCTGGTTCCCAACATATAGGTAATATAGGCCAGGTGGTTAAGGTGGGGGTACTTGGCTCCTTCTCTACAGAGCTGTCTGCTGCTGTCCGCAGCAAGGAGCGGCTCCAGCACTCTACTTCTTTGCCATTGAAGGCTCCATCCTTCGTGACACCAATGCTTTTCCTGGCAGCCTAACCTGTTCTCCCAGCTCCGGAACACCCAGCTACTCAATCTTATAGTTATCCTGCTGTTACAACCTTTGTGCTTGGTTCATCTATCCTCCTACTTGCCATCTCAATCTTTCATCCCCAGTTGGGACATATGTCATCGTCCCAATCATGTACTAATCTACATAGCTCCTGAACCCATAGACCTAAAGCCATTTTAGACGAGGTAGCAATACTTTGAGATGAATGGGGATGCAGAAGTTACACAAACATCAATAATCAAACCGACTCAGGAAGTTGGCAAAACTTGTTGCTGTTTTATTTGCAATTGTCTAAAACAGGGAGTTACAACGAACATCAACGGACGTTTGCTCGATTTCTCTCAGCCCATCTCATAAAAAACACAACTTTTATAATGAAAATTCATCATAAGTGACATCACACTACATGGCAAACTACAAAAACGAACTTGGGGATGTGATAGGATTACAGGGAACATCTAAATATATACGTTCCGTACTGATGGGGGAAGTGATTGGGTTTCTACTGTTAGGTGGGTACCTAAGCCCATCCCTAGCGAAAATCATCTTTCGTGTCACTCTAACACTCGACACTTCATTGGTTATATGAACTATAAGGCTCTTTGATACATGGCCCTCTACCATTTGTTTCACACCTTTGCAGATTTCTTGAATATTCCACACGCTAGCAGCACACAGGCTACCATACCAAGTGCATGGAAGGTTGGTGTGATCATGCCTCCCCTTCCAATTAGCCCCACATCTATCATCACTCTTGCAGTCTGCAAGTCAATTAGGCTAATTTGGCCTTGTAGAAGCTCTCTGTGTCTGGGAAATAAAGGGAGTATATTCTTGGTTTCGTTGTAATAGACCCAATGACTATTTTGATCTGACCATGTGACTGTGAGACCACATTTTCAAGCCTTTTGCAGAATTTAATTGTATTAAATGGTGAACTTTTGACGCCTTTGGTGTTTTTCCATTCCATTTCAAAAAGAAGTTTGTTTCTTTCTCACGTTCATGTAACTACTGGATGGCCACCCAGGCTCACAGTGGCCTCGTCTTCTTGGTGCTGGGCCAGCCCAACCTTTCCTGTATTTCTCCATCGTCTTTAGTCATTTTCCAACTGTGCCACACTGAAAACTCTTTCCAATCACAGGGTTTCAGCCTTGCTAAAAGTACACTCTGGACTATCCAGGTTCTATACATTCCTATGTATTGTACATTGGCGCATTGCCGCAAAATTATTCACTACATAGCCAGCCTTAAGATTACTTTGTCTACATGCGTTGCTGTGTCTGTACAAGTGTAAACTGATTTACATATTCTTCAGCGTTTCTGTAGCACGAGCATCTTCATCTCAAGCCCGAAATGTTGCTCATCTTTACCACCTCCTCTTCAGAACGCATAGAACGTCTATGTGGTTTGTGCTTATGTACTTATGCTAGAATTATGCTAGAATTGTTAAACTTTGCACACACATTCCTATGGTAAACACACATATTTGTGTAAAGTTGGAGAAAATTTGGAAAATGTTTTCATGGAGAAATGGACAAAATGCTGCAAAAAGGCGAAACAGGTTCTCACAGCAAGTTCTCACAGCTGTTGGATTTTGAGGAACAGATACTCCATAAAATATGTAATCATTGTATGTGATTTTTATAGAGGTTACAAATGTGTAAATATGTATTTAGGACAAAATTCGATTTTGATACTAGTGGCTAGGGGAGATTTCTAAGGATTGTAAAAACTAAACCCTAAATTTGAATTCATCTGTCCATGATCCATTCACTCGGATGCAATGGGGAGATGAGGCTCTGATCCAATCCCAGTTCACAGGGGCAAGTTTAGTTAAGACAGCCCATACACCCATTTTTGTGATGTCATTGGAAAGGATAAATAGAGACATCTGACAACACATAGAGACTCTCTCTTCTGATTCCAGCGAAGCACTCTGATCCAGCATTCAACATCCAGCATCCAACATCCATCCAGATCCAGATGCCAATGACCAGGCCTAGCAGTAGCTGAACCATTTTCAGCAAGGCTTCAATCCTCAACGTATCCTCACAACCCAGTGTAGCGCTGCGGTGTGGGAAAGCATCCTGAAACTAGCATCCTGAAACTATATGGCTGGCTACCACAATGCTTGCCTGATGAACTCACCATTCCGCTGATTTGAAATACCCAGAAACAAGAAGGGCAGATCCTTTGCAGTGAATGGCCTAGCTGATCCTGTCCTGAGACTGATGTGCTGTTCTTCCCTGATAGATCTGATCCATTGACCATAATCTTGACGGGCTACAAATCTTAAATCCCACTGGATTGTGAGTATTAACAGGATGCTAGAGAACTATTGTCTACCTTGCATTATCTTGTTCTAACCCAATCTCTGAACTATCCTTACTTTCATAACCCGTAACAGTGTCAAAATCTTTAGTGCTATCTTTTTCTGTCTATTTGCTAAGTGTCCTTTTCATAGTCATTTTTATTTGTGTAACTCTGATCCAAGAATCCCACTTCGAGTGTTTGGACTGGTTCCGCCGGGGAAGGTGATGGGGATCTGTTACTGAAGTCATGAATCAGTCTCAGAGCTTACTTCGTCCCAACTTGGTTGTCTAGCCTGAATGCTCTAGTCTTGAGTAAAAGCGTAAGCCATATTTTCTGATTTTAAACTGAAGTTCCTGTTCAAATTTGTGTCTTTATTTTCGAAAAAACACCTTTCACTGAAACCTCTATAACTCCCTCAGTTATTCATAGTTTCATAGTTTTTTATTGATATACATATAACAAAACAAATGTTTTATATATCATTGCTTTCGCATATTACAGTCTCTAAAAACAAACACATTTAAGCAATTTTTAAAAACACAGAATTAGTCAAACTCTATAACAATAAAGACATCTAATTTACTATTACATTACTCATTCAATAATTCAGAAAATGGCACATAATTCATAAGGTGTGGCTTAGAATTTTCTCACATAATCATTCAATACACTGTAGGATTAGTGCAATTTTGTTGTAGAATAACACCATAAAATACATTAAGTTTATATCATTTCCACTCATAAATAGTGACCATAATGTCTCAATTTCATCAGGCTTGAAGGTGTTATTATATGATTTCATATGTCGATACCGAAGGGCTTGTAGGCTTTCCCTCAGTTTTTACGATAGAAACAAAATTCCAACTCCCACTTATACTTAACATCCTTAGCTACACACACAACTCAAACTCGCATTGCGAAACAGTGCAGTTGACCCGTTTTTATCAAAAATCTCATAGTAAAAGTTTGCTGCAATTTTACATTTTGCAAAAGTTTTACACGTGTGAATTGCCTTTAAATTATTTCCCACTTTGCCTTTTTTCGATTCCAATTGTTTTCTTTTGATTAAATCATTGCTTTTGCTTGCTTGCATCCGTTCAAAGCGGCTCCCCTAGACATTTATAATAATTTACGCATTTATAACATATTTAGTGTTTTTGCTCAGCCAATTTCAAAGCCATGCTGACAGTTGAAAAGTCAAATCTGTTTTTCTCTTGTGTTTAAGGGGGGAAGGTGGGAGTGATATTCTGTTTGGTCTGTATTATTCCTGAGTACCTGCTCTCTCCTCACATCTATTTAAATTGCTTATTGTGGGTTGAGGGGTGTGTAGGGGAACCTCTAACCACAGTGCTATCTGTTCCAATCCAACCCAAAAGTATTCTTTTCTTTGCAGCATTGTTTTTGGTGTTCATTACTTGATTCCCAGTGCATTGAAGATAATATTCATTGTTCCTGTCACCCCATTGGTGATTGTTGTTACCCATTAAAAATATATTGTGATTTTAAATTCTAAGTAAATAAACAAATAATTACCTTTACAACTAGCCTGATTCCTGGTTAAGTGTAACCTGGGGGTATTTTGACAAGGGTGTGATATAAGTTGTATATCATTCAGAATATCGAACTTATAGCTAAAAATAAATAAGGGTTTCATTTGCGCACTACATGCTGGGCGAGACTTGGGTGTGTGCCTGATTGAAATCCCTTACACACTAATGAAGTAATGCCTTGCCTATTGACCTGTGAGCTCCCTACTGCTTCTCCCACTGAACCTATACCTTCAGCACTCATCTCTAAAGTCTACCCCTCCATTATTTCCTATCTCACCTCTCTTTTCAATATTTGTCTGTGTACTTCTACTTTCCCCTCTCTATTCAAACATGCCTCTGTTATCCATATCCTTAAGAAACCCTGTGCTGGCCCATCACTAGCTTCAAATGGCTGCCCTATTTCTCTACTAACTTATCTTTCTAAGCTACTTGAGCGTACTGTCTACTCTCAAGTCTATACTTTTGTCGCTGATAATGCTATCCTCCCTCGCTTTCAATCTGGAATTCGTCCTTTCCCTTCTACTGAGACCGTTCTTCTTTTGGTTCTGGATTCTCTTCTCTCTTCTCGGTATTCTAAACACTCCTCCTTTCTCATTTTGATCGATCTTTCTGGGGCTTTTGATACTGTTCACCACTATCTATTACTAACTTCTTTATCATCTCTTGGTTTTTCTGGCTCTGTTCTTTCTTGGTTCAGGTCTTATCTTTCTCAACAAACTTTCTCAGTCTCCTGGGCACGGTCTTCATCTTCCATAATCACACTTACCTATGGCGTTCCCAAAGGGTCGGTCCTCGGACCCATCCAACTTTCCCTTTAAACTTCTTCTTTAGCTGGTCTTATTTCTACTTTGGGTCTTTGCCATCACTTCTACGTGAATGACACTCAGTTGTTTCTATCTTTTTCATCTTTCTCCCCCGAGATTCATAGCAAACTTTTTCCTTGTCTTTTGGCTATTCAATCATGGATGTCAGCTCACTTTCTGGTTCTCAACACTACTAAAACTGAAGTACTTTTCTTTCTTGCTAACGCTATGCCCCTCCTCTTCTACCCTATTTTGTCTCATTTCCCCCTAATCAACTAGCTATCTCCTCTGCTGCTCGTAATCTTGGACATTACTTTGATTCAGAACTCTCATTTAAGCATCACATTTCTCTGTCCTCACGTGTCTGCCACTTTCACTTGTACAATAACCAGAAGGCTTGCTCATTTTTGACTTTTGAAGCCACCAAACTGTTGGTTTCATCACTAATCTTTTCTCGCCTTGTTTACTGTTCCTCAGCCCTCTTTGGTGTTCCTCTCACTCATCCAGCTCCTCTTAAATCTGTCTTTAATGCTTCTATTAATCTACTCTGTTTTCTACCCCCCGTAGCTCTATGTCTTCTTCTCTTTCGTCTCTTGGCTGGCTTTCGTTCCAATCCCGCCTCAAATTTAATTTCTTGTGCCTTGTCTTTAAATCAGGAATGGCTTGGTTTCTGATTACCTTTCTTCCCTAGTCTCATTCTATGCTCCCCCTCATTTGCTTCGATCCAATTCCCAATTTCTTCATGCTGTCCCTCGTCCTCCAGGTGCTCAGTTGCGCTTTCGCTCTTTCTCTCTCATTGCTCCCTGCACTGGAATGCTCTCCCCCTCCCTCTTCAGTCCATTTCTATCTATTGTGTTTTTGTGATACTCTGAGATCCCATTTACTTCTTTCTGGTTAAAATTACATTATGTTTTACCAATTTTCATTTATTGTACTGTTTTTATTTTATTTTATGCACACTGCTTTTGCTTAAAGCACTCTAGAAAACCCAAATAAAATACAGACAAAAAAATAGAAAGCGCCATTGCACACGGCCCACTGTCCATTATGGGTGGACGCGTGCACAAAAATATCCAGTTACTCCATTTCTCCTTGCGTTACACTAGCTATGCCCTTCCAGTGATGCCATTTACCTGCCTTCACAATGTAACACTGCCCAAAGTTATAACACTGTAAAGGCAATGAACATTCTCAACCTGACCTACCACATGCTCCCTAAAGGTTTGCATCGCCGCTTGCCTACAGAACCACTAGCCCCTGCCCACCCCACTCTTGCAAGAACTGCTAGAAGATCCCAGTCCAAACAGCCTAGGCATAGCTCTACTTTGCTTCTGGTTCGCAAAGCACCTAACTAGGTGCCTACATTACCTGTTCTCTCTCAGGGACAACTAGTTATACACCTACCACACACTATCTGCAGGCAGACACCTAGTGCAACCACACCAGCCTACAAGGCCAACTCTGTGCCTGACATACAAAGCTTCCAAATCAGCCCGCCTTACGCGAAAACTCGCCCTCCTGCATGTCGGAGCGGACGGCATATCTGGCTACACGGACCCCCCACTCCCACTTGGTGTCCGGGTCCCATGCTCGGGTGCCGCACCAGCCTGGCCATTGCACCTCACTAGGATGCTCATCCCACCGACCCCACCACTCCACCACAGCCCCTACCCCCAGAAAGTTCCCACTGCCCAAAGCAACCACTCTCTGGCCTGCTCCGATGTACCCTTCTAAACACCAGATTCCTAACAGCCACTGCCCATGAAATCCTTGACCTCATTACAGCAGGAGATCTTGATCTCCTTTTCCTAACAGAAACCTAGTTTGCACCTGCATATGGACCACTCTTATCTATAGTCATCCCAGCTGGTTAAACCATGATATGCTGTGACAGATCATCCCAAAAAATGTGGGGGAGTTGCCCTCATCTATAAGGAATCACTCACACTGTACACTATCAAATCCTCCCCTCCCCCAAACTGTGAGCTACTCTCGGTTCAACTTAAATGCTCCTACAATGCCACAACCACTATCAACCTCATCTACCAGCCTCCAGGCCCTACCCACACCTTTGAGGATGATCTCACCCAGGTCATCTCAGCTAACCTCAAACCAACTACACTACTCCTTCTCCTTGACCTCAACCTAGCCTTCAATGACTGTACTGATCCCGAAGCAGCCACCTTATCCAATTCATTGGAAGCCCTGGGCTGCACCCAACTCATCACCCTTCCTAAGCACTCCAAAGGCTGCATCCTATACTGGCTTGTTGACCACAACAACTACCTCTCTATTTTCTCCAACCTTCCATGCCCCTGGTCTGACCACCACACCATCTCCTTCTCCATACCAGCACCCACCACCCCTACTAAACCTACAGTCTGCTCGGACTCCATCATGGCCCACTGCTCACAAAACCTAACCAGAGATCGCATGATCCCTCTCCTCACCCTGCCCATCTCTCCTACATCGAATACTACCTCCCTAGTGGACCATTACAACACCTTGCTACTCTCATATATCGACCAACTAGTCCCCTTAAAAGCTAAGAAAATACAGCACACCTCAACTCATGTAACACCCAGCCTCCAATCCATCAGAGCAGCGCGAAGAACCTACCACTGCCAACAAAGCTCTGCTCTCCAACTCCTCCCTCCAATACAAGAAATCTATCCTAGCCGCTAAAGCGACTATCTACAACGAAAGAATATCCAAAGCTGCCTCCAACTCTGGTGAACTCTTCTGCATCCTCAAGGAATTATAGTCCCCCATCACCCCCCACTCTCCATCACCAAAGAAAACTCTTGGTGTAACAGCACCCAAGACACCCTCTCAGGCAAAATTGTGCAACTTCAAGCCAAAATTAAAAACGAACAGAAAGTCTTACCAGGCCCAGCACACTCCCCTTCTTTCCCCCCTGGCTCTACTTCTATCCCCCCATTTCAATTCCAGCCCATCAGCACAAATACCCTTGCACACATCATCAATGGCCTCAAGCCATCCCGCTGCAAGGGTGATGCCTGACCACCAGCACTTGTCAGGGAATGTGCTGAACCCCCTCAACACCCCCCCATCACCACCATCATCAACACCTCCTTACGCTCCTGCACAGTCCCTGCCTCGCTCAAAGAATCCTGGATTGCCCCACTACTAATAAAACTACTCTCGACCCAGCCATACTCACCAACTATCGCCCCATCACAACAGTTCCCTTCCACCTGAAAATCATGGACAGAGTTGCTTACCTGCAAATCCAGGCATTCCTAGAACTCCATCTTAATCTGAGTTCCCGAAAATCTGGCTTCCGCCCAAAACATGGGACTGAAACAGCACTCCTAGAGCTAAAGAATCAACTCAACGCTGCCAACAATCGGGGCTCCCTTTCACTATTCCTACTGCTTGATCTCTCAGCGGCCTTTGACCTTGTCGACCAGGGAATCCTATGCCAAGTACTTTCCTCCTACGCCCATTTCTTCCTGAATGCCTCCTGCTGGATCTCCTCCTTCGTGGCTGACAGAACTTCTGGTGTCTTCACTGGGGATGCTGTTGTCACCCCCACACCTACCTCTGGTGGTGTACCACAAGGCTCCTGCCTACCACCAATGATCTACAACATATACACCAAAACTCTCTTCGACCTTCTGGACTCCCTTGACATTTCGACCAATTACGCTGATGACATCCAAATCCTCATCCCTTTCACTCGCAACCACCCCACTGACTCCCTTCGTATAAACGCTATCTACCAAACTATCCAGTCCTCAATGGCCACCAACAGCCTCTGCCTTAATGACGATGAAACTGAGCTTCTCATTATTGGCCCCAAGCCCACCTAGCTAAACTCCACGAGTCCTACAAAACCTTTAACATCGATGGCCACTTGATACCGGGAGCCTCCTCCGTCAACACCCTAGGCGCATACTTGGACTCCTTGCTCTCCATGACCTGACAGGTCAACCATATTGCCTCTACCTGAGGCTACACCACCAAACTCATTAATGCCAGAATTCCTCACCACCCAAAACTAGTTTGAAATAGCCTGTGCCTTAATAGGATCAAAGCTAGACTATTGCAACTCCCTACTTTGAGGCACATCAGAAAAAACCCATCACAATCTTCAGACAATTCAAACTAATGCCGGGTGGCATTGGACAAATTGCAGACATGATCACATCCCAGAGGCCTGAAAGGCTGCTCACTGGCTTCCGGTCAACGACAGAATTAAGTTCAAGACACTCTCCATCACCAACCGATGCTTCTCCAACAACACACCCCAATACTTGGCTGAAAAAATCACAATACACTCCTCAACCAGACCGGTGAGACCAGCCTACAAACACTGCTTTGTCACCCCAAGATTCAACAGGAAAAGAGTTGTTGGTGCTAGCTTCCTTGCCCGGTGCCTGCCCTCTGGAATGAGCTCGCACCCACCTGCAAGACAAACCATCATACAATACCTTCAGGAAACACCTCAAAACCCACCTCTTCAACTAACTCTCCCATCTGGGTTCCCTCCCCCTCCTTTCATCCTGCATAACCAGCGCCTAGATGCCTGTGGGATTTGTGTGCTCATTATAAATGTGCAAAATAAATAAATGGTGCGGGTTCAGGTAACACCAGCAAAGGACACAAAGTTGTCACCCTTGCAAACGCATCTACATGATCCCATATCCACACAAAAAGCACTGAGCTGGTATAGACTCCATGTCCTGCATCCACAATTCCTATATAGTTGTCATCTGCCTACATGAAGATCACCTTTCACAAATAACCCTCCCCCTCTCGCTGCAGGGTAACCCATTCCACCATCCAGCCTGGTTTACCACAAGTATGCAGAGACCAGCTATTTCTCTGCTTCCCTTACGGATCATGAAAGACACAGCATAGATGGGAAAGCTGCCACCCAAGCATTATTATTATTATTATTATTATTATTATTATTATTATTATTATTGTATTTATTGAGCGTGGACCTAGCTTTGACAAGCAACACAGAACTTTACAGAGGTATACAACAATACAGAGACATAACAGAGCGTTTTACAGAAGTATACAACAGACCAGCTATACAGTGGGCCGGTGGGATACAGAGCGGCATAGAGGAGGGGTACGGCTGTACCAGGTGGCAGGGAGGATAGGGCTAGGTGGCATCTAACGAGTCAGGTGGCACTAGCAGTGACGTGATGGCCTAGGTGATAAGTCAGAGAGCTTCCTTGAAGAGGTGGGTATTGAGTTATTTTCTGAATTGTAGGAGCATGGTGGTGAGTCTGATGCTGACTGAGAGAAGGTTGCATAGTCTGCCACGAAATGGTCTGCCAGCGCAGTCATAAATGCTCCAATGCAGGTTTGTTATGACAGTATCTACACTTTCATAGCATACTGGGGAAGAAATGGCATTGCTTCGTAGAATAATCACATAAAATTAAGGCCACAGGGAAATTTCAGATGAAACACTCAGCAATGCTGTATTCTGCAAGATGTTCAGCCCAGTCACTGAAGGAATAGGTGACTGTTTATGAGCTTATTAATGCATTTCTTCAGAAAAAATGTAGATCTAGAAAATATATGACTAAGATTAATTTAGTTCAGGAGTTGACCTTTATTACAATATGCAGGGTTCAGCACACTGGTCGATTGTTATCACATTTGAAGGGGCTGGTATTTTCTGGTTTCATTGGCGTCCCCCAAATTCCATTTGTTCTGGTGCGCAGCTGCTATCCTACTCAGAAGAAGATAGCAGGTTCTTCAGTGGCTGCTATTGGCAAGGCGGCACTTGTATGCATGCGAGTTCTAGTAGTCTGGTGAGATTGTGGCTATAGTTATTTTAAAAGCAGAAGTCTCAATTTCGGTACCAACTCTTGTGGATGCAGCAATGAAGACATATGTCTTAAGTGGTCTAAGTGTTCCTTGGGGTGTGTAGATTTAGAGAATGTTTGCCAGTAGGCTTCTGTCTAGACCTAAGGATGAGATCAATCACAGTTGTTGTGGTGCAGCAGGCATGCTGGCATGGTTCTAGCATTCTCCTTCTCACTGCTGGCTCCGTTCCATAGCAGAAGGGGAATAAATGGCTCGGAGCTATATTTATCGGAACAGTAATATTCTTTATTACAACGGAATATGTTCTGATGTAGGAGAGGCAAGCAGCATAGCAATAAACAACTAAACAATAACTTCAAAGAAAATGTTTATACTCTAGAAGTACCACACGTATCACACACTGATCTTGCGTGCTCTCTCACTCTGTGTCACGTTTATCTCTTTCTATCGCCCCCTTTCTCTCTTCTCTTTCTCTCCCTCTCTCTCTCTCACTCTCTCGTTCTTTGGATGTCTCTCTCTCTGGTTCTCTCTTTTTCTCACTATATGTGCCTCTCTCTCTCTCTCTCTCTCTCTCTCTCTCTCTCTCTCACTCTTTCTCTCTCTCTCTCTCTCTCTCTCTCTCTCTCTCTTTCTCTCTCTGGGTGAGAGTTGCATAGTCAGGTGCTGGATTGTTAAAGCCAGCCTACCTGATTCTGACAGCTGTGCAGCCAGAGGAACAAACAGAAATCTTGTGGTGTGAGGGGGTGTGCATTTTTGCAAAAGCAGCTATCAGAAATAAACAAGGACAGTATTCAATATTTTTTGTGACATTGCAAACTGTCTCTTTTTAATGATTTTACAATGTTTATTATTTACTGATGATCACTTCCAGCACATAATGTAATCATAATTAGGTTGTTACATTTGTCCTACTGAGCAAAACTCATTACCAAAACCCAGAATAACCATATACATTATTTTCTCATAAAATGTTACAGTTCCAAGATAAACAGTCTGTTCAAATCCTATTATTCTTTTTTGCAATATCCATAGGAGAATTGGGTTTGGGACAAATAGCACCAGTAAGGGCCTGTAATAAACCTGAAGGTGTCTCCTTAGCTAGTACTCGTGACTCTATCATCCAGGTGGCCAGGACATGGTCATCGATATTGGATCCAGTTCCTGGGCTGGACCAGTGAGGGAGGATCACATGGATTGGGGGGTTCTTGGGGAGTGGGACGCCAACGGGTGAGACGCTGTATCCCCCTTCTTTCAACACCTTTTCCCCATCTTACTACGTAGGAAATTCCAAAACACTACCCCCCTTTTCCGACACGAACAATTTTGCACAACATGAAAGACAATGGACTAACACCAGAGCCGTTTATACAATACAAAGGTCAGGCAAAGTCAGGCAATTGACCAGAATCATCCTACCTGACGGCCCTTTCCCTTCCCCACAGGGATACAAGGTGGAGCATGAGAGCACAGGTCAAGGAAGCAGACTGCACGGCATGAGAGCAAACTCAGCACAGCAGTTCAAGAGGAGGAGAAAGACGGTGCATACCGAGAGGGGGACAAGGAGAGTAGTGACCTTGCCCTTTCCGACCAAGGCCCATGAAAACTCTGCAGAAAGAATCATAAGTCTGCGAACCATAGCCAGTATGTGTTGCAGCAGATGTCAACGGTACACAGGACCCTCATCCGCTGATTACCAAGCCGGAGAGAGACGCTTGTCTCTGTGGTACCAACCTTGATTCCACAGAGAATGAAAGCCAAGCGGTTCATCACAGCCATTGAGTCGGAGGGAAAGTCGATAAGAAACCGAACTGTGTTGAACGAAATGTAGCAAATGGCTAATTTAACTGTGAAAAGCTTAAAGATCTATTAATAGAAAAGGGCAAAAACCAGCAACAGACGAGTCCAGCACCACTTGGGTGCTCACGTAGGAAACTATGGGCGAGTACCCAATGGTAGAAACTACCGCAACCAGAAGGCCTTAGGAAAAGGCAAAAGAGGGTCAACGTGATCATACGGGGGCCTTATAAAATCCTCTTTGTAGTTGAAAGTCTTTGGCCGACTAATTGGTGTGAAGCGAAGCGAAATGAGTCCTGCATGACAAGGAATGAATGAGAAAGATACGAATGACAAGTTGGCAAGAGTGAACCCGGCAGACAGATGCAAACAAGAAGGTATGAAGCCTGAAGTCCCATTAACAGTGTTTTGACCGGAGTGAACCCGATCAAGGGATATCCTCAGTGAATTGTTTTAAAATACATTAAGATTCGTGAATGAAAAGAGTATAGTAAAACCCTGTTGGCATTTGGATCCGAGCCCGACCGAGGGAGATCCAGGGGTGAAAAAACATCACACAAAGTCTATTTGGAAAGGAACGTTTTGTTTGTTTTGTTGAACTTATCAGGCCCTCAAAGGCAAGAGACTTTTCATTGAAAAGCGACTTAACCATTGAAGAACCTGATAGCTGGAACGGAACTGTCGGCTCGTGCTTGGAAAGCTCGAGCATGTTTATTATTATTATTTTATTATTACTGTGCTCAGGAGATCGACTTTGTCTGATGCTCAAAACCTGGGGAAGGTAGGCCCCTGGCAATCACATCCTGACATATTATTTGTGAACACTTCTTTATTGAAAACCCTATCTCACACTCTTTCTGTAATTAGTTGTAAGGATTTGGCAATCTTTTTTTTTTTTTTTTTTAAGCATAGGCCTTTTACTTTGACAAGATGCCACAGGGACTGCCTTATTTTTCATTTGATGGTCTAAGCTTGCTCCCATCCTAGATTTAGGTTAGGCATTTTTCCACCCTGCATGTACAGTTTAATAAACACCCTTGAACTGCAATCACTTTTGTCTGTCTTTACTGTTCCAACCATGAGTTTCTCACAGGCCTCAGCCTATTTTTCATAATATGTAAGAGCATTTTGGGAACATAATAATGACAGAAGATCTTTATATTTGATACAAAATATTTGTGATAAAAACATTGTTTGCATTAATCACTAAGTACATATCACACACTCGGTTTTGTGCTTATTTAATTTTACACAACACTCACCCTAATATTAAAATGCTTCCAACACTGAAGAATATATAATGATTTGGAGAGCCTCCCAATTCAGATGTGGGAATAAAACGACTTCAACATCAGTTGCTCTATTTGGGTCTAAGAGACATCTGAAATAAATGTTTTCTTTTCAGCCCGGTCACAGAGTAAGGATCACTGTGAACAAAAACAATTCCTAATGCTCTGACCACCGGGACATAGGGGGTCATTACAACCCTGGCGCTAAGGGGTTAACGGCGCCGTAAAAGGCTGCAGCGCCGTTAACCCCTTAGTGCCTAATTACGAGGTCCCTTTGCGGGACCCGACCTTAACGGCTGGTCTGGACCAGCCGTTAAAGTAGGCACCCGCAAAGGGACCTTCAAGGTAATTACGGTACCGCAATTTGCGGTACCGTAATTACCACCTTCCCCAGTCCCATGGAGCCCTATGGGGCAAAAATGGGAATGGGTAAGGGCCAATGTTCAATGGTAATTCCCCATTGAACATTGGCGGACTTGTTACAACACCGGCAGCAACCATGGTGCTAATAGCGCCATAGGTTACCGCCAGTGTTGTAATGAGGGCCATAGCCTTTGTGTAAATGTAAATGAATTAGAGCTACTTGAAACTCATGGCCATGTTCAAGATTCTTGATGACAAAATCATAATAACAAAATTGACAATGATAAGTCATATTCACCACTGGGTGTGTCCTGTAGGAAAGGTTATCTGCTAAACAATTTGTGCCGCATATTGTATTTTGTGTGTAGTGTAGTACAAGGGTTACTAACACTTATTATTGAGCACAACAATGTGGTGACATTGGTTACTAACATTTAGTATGGGGTTGAATTGAGTGGGTTAGATGTGTTAGGCCACAGGTTCTGAGTGTGCTAATAGTGCAGAAAGTGCATGCACATCACTGATTAATCATTACTAGTTTTAAAATTGAAAGCTGAACATCAGCTTTGCAACATGGTGTGCAGTGTAGCAGATCGATGGGCATTGAGAATGAACATTCTTTGTATGAATCAGGAAGAGAGGGAGGCTATGCAACATTATCGGAAAGTTCTGATATGCAGAATACTGTCCAAAGGTCATGCAGGCAGGGGCTGAAATTACACGAGCGGAATGAGAGGGGGCACGATAGGTGTTGGAATGTTCTAGCATGTGGTATGACATATGATGACATGAAAGAGGCTGGAAAATGATAAAGGAAGAATACAGGGATACAGCGTAAGAGGCAGTACCAACTGAAAGGTTTAAAAGAGGCTGAAAGTGGGAAGGAGGGTTTCTGCTGCTGGGTTTGAGTCTATGTGGGTCTCCTGGTCAGGCATAGCTGGCTCTGAGGTTCTTCCTGGTCTGTTGGGCTGGTGACCATTGTAGTGGCAGGGAGTTCTTGAAGGTTGCAGTTCAAATCAGGGGCAGTGTCCTGGCAGAGACAGACAAATCGTACTTGGCTGCAAAAAGGGCGTGGCTGGCTGAAAGTAGGGGCTCTCCTGCATAGCTGTTTCTGAGGTTTTCTCAGCGAGGATAAGGACTGGTGAAGCTGCAGGGTGTTCTTGAAGGCTGTGTTCTGAGTTTGGGCAGTGTCCTGGCAGAAGGGACCTAGCGTGTCAAGGGCAAGGCGATTTTTCCAAAAAAAGAGACCTGAGTGTGAGTATAAATAGGTCCACAATAGTCAACTAGGACCGCCTTCTTCAGGGCATTTTAATTGGCAAAGTGTCAGAAAGGGCACAGCAGGCAGAACCTTTTTAATCCTTCTTGTATTAAATTACCAAAGTAGCCAGGATCTAAAGTATTAACTGGGGCTTTTTTCATTCACCCAATTGGGGTCACAATCTCATAATCTTGTAATCTCACAATATCATAACCTTACTACTAAACCCACATCAGATTAGGGTAGAGGAGTAAACGAGAACTGAAACTGTATTCATAGTGCATTGCTTTCATAGCCAAAAAGTGCCAGCTACGATGTCTCAGGTTAGAGGGAAATCACTTACTTTTGAGGTGATATGCTGATCCAATGTAAAATATGTATTAATGCAAAGTGTGTTTTCCTGCTTTCTCACACGTGTCCAATTCAAACACTTACCAAAATTGTTTCAATGTTTATAAACTAGTTTGATTATATATCTGTTCTTTCCGATGAATATTGCACAGCCTGCGGTATAGGCCTTGTAGTTATGGTTAAGTTGCACAACTCATAGGAAGAACACTTTTTGGGTGACTTATAACTTTGCTCCCCTTGGACAAATCCTTACCAAGCTTTGCAAAAAAAGTATATGGCCTTCTCAGATTTTTTTTGGCAAGCTTGGTGAGGTTTCATCAAAGGGGGGGCAAGTTATAGGGGGGTCCCAATTTTATTTTTCTTCCATAGACATAATGGGAAAAAAAGTGCTCACGCCTACCACCTAAACCGCTGGACGGATTTTCACCAAATTTGTGCCAGGGCGGCAGCTTGGTCCTGAAAGCGTGCTTTTGTAAATTTGGTGTAAATCTGTCCAGATTTTATTTTTTAAAACAACCAAAAAGTAGGTCCAAAAAAATGTGTGATATCTGGCTCCACTTTGCAGACCCATTTCCCTGTTCGGTGTGCAGACAGGCGTCTGATTGGCCTAGAGGGTGCTGTGATGTCTGCGGACATTGGACGCGTCCTCTGTTTGCATGGTGAAAAGCATTAAGTGTACCAGATTTTTGGAAACGCCCGCCATGTTGGATTCGCGGACAACACGGTAGAAACATATAAGAAAACACAACATTGCACTCGTCAAACTTATCAAACAATCTCTGGAAGGTGAGGGGTGATGAGGGTGGTATGGGAAATGGCTGTAAGAAGCCAAAAAACTGTTTTTTTTCACCCCTGAAGTCCGCGAACACTTCAGATGTTTGGGGGTGACCTCTATGCAAGCAGTTCTTGGATGGCTTATAACTTTGGCGCCAATCAATGAAACTGCATGAAATTTTTAAATTTCATTTTAGGCTTGATTCTGAATGGTTTTCGAAAGTGTGGAGCTGTTTTGTCAAGAGGGACCAAATTTAGATGGGGGGTCTCAAAATATTGTAAAGGCTTATAAATGTGGTGCCATTTGACTAATCCGCACAAAAGTTTGCAAAACAATTTTAAATCTAGATATAGATGCTTTTGTAAAGTTTTGCAGGATCTTCTGAAGAGGGGGCTAAATTAGAGTGGGAGACTCAACATTTTTAGATGACTTATAACTTTGTTGCCATTTGACGAATGTGGACAAACGTTTTCAGAAAGATTATAGAACCAACCTTCAATGTTTGGATTTTGTCAAGTGGAGGATAAGCTATATGACTACTGTATGTACATACATTTTGGACAAATAAAACATGGGCATATTTCAAGCAAACTCATGTAAGGAGGATTGACAAGGACCTTAAATCATGGTTTTGCCTATGTTCCCGTGTTTTATTTTTTGACAAGTGTCATAATGTAGGTACACAAAATAGTGATATACCTTTGGTGACTTATATAGCCTGTGGCCCTGGGCAGTGACCAGTTTGTCCGGGTCATGGTATAAGGTCATGACCCGGACAATCTGGCTACTGGCCATGGCCGTGAGGGATGAAAAATGGTGTTAAAGTGGCCATGTCCCCCTGGGACCGGCTATGTGGTAAAGTTATCCATAATTATGATAGGTTTGAAATGGAAACAAATGTGCTTGTGGTAATATGGTCATACAGTTCAGACTTCGCCTTCTGCAGGCTGCCATGGAAAGGGAAGAGGGGCTTTGTACGGAGCCCCTCCTTCTCTTACTAAGGTGGCCATCTTGGAAAAGGATTTTGCTACATGTAGGAAGAATAATCTATTTTTTAGCACTCTGGGTTCCCGCTTTGGGAACCAGGGGTGCTAATGGCCTTTATCCCCCATTGCAGGGGATGCAACCGAGGATAATTGTCCAGAGCGCTCTTTTATTTATTTATAATGCGCTGAAGCCTGCAGGCATCAGGGCGCACACAGACACACTTCGCTTGGGCAGATAACTTGCGCTGCCGGGCCGTTATCCCCCGTTCCGGTCCCTGGAGCAACCATAACTCGCACCACCACCGTGCACTGCTAAGACTAACACCCAGGACATCAAAGATGACATCACAAATGTCATTGATGCATCACTGATGACATCACACATGACATACATTTTGATGAAAAGTTTGCTTAGCTTACCATAACTGGCGAATTTCAGGGGTTTTTCGGTTTTACTTGGAACCATAACGTCCGTTTAACAAAGTTTTTCTTTGAATTTCATAGGTTTTTATTAGTCCAACTTAACCATAACATCCCTTTAACAAAGATTTTTCAGTGAATTTGAAAGGTTTTTATTAGTGCAACTTAACCATAACGTCCCTTTAACAAAGTTTTTTCATTGAATTTCATAGGTTTTTATTAGTGCAACTTAACCATAACGTCCCTTTAACAAAGTTTTTTCAATGAATTTCATAGGTTTTTATTAGTGCAACTTAACCATAATGTCCCTTTAACAAAGTTTTTTCAATGAATTTCATAGGTTTTTATTAGTGCAACTTACCCATAATGTCCCTTTAACAAAGTTTTTTAATTTTATTATTTCATAGGTTGTTACCAGTGCATGCTATTTTCCTACAACTTACTAATATCATACTTACCCAATATAGCAATATTTGTGTCCAATTTCCAAAGTTTCACCTCAGAAGCCATTTCACACCATCTGGAATAATTTTTAACACTTCTATACACTTCTTGCAACTATTTCAACTAGTTTTGCATCCGTAGACATCTACGAATATCTGAATTCATAGCGGACCTTCCGGACAGTGCCACATGACCATACGTTGGCGCGCGGCATATTGACGTGTCTGAGAACCCGTCCGCACTTCACGATAAGATATCTGCTTGGCGGACAGTTCGGAACTGCATTTTCTACTGATCTAGGAACAGCAATTTAACCATAACTACACAGCCACTACCGTGGCTGTGTAATATATTACATGGTAGTTATGGTTAAGTTGCTGTTTCCGTAGGAAGAGCACTTTTTGGGAGGCTTATAACTTCGCTCCCCCTGGACGAATCCTCACCAAACTTTGCAAAAAAAGTATATGGCCCACTCTGATTTATTTTGCAAAGTTTGGTGAGGTTTGGTCGAGGGGGGCAAAGTTATAGGGGGGGTCCCAAAACTTCTTTTTTTCCCATAGACTGAATGGGGAAAAAACTGCGCACGGCTACAGATCAAACTGCTGGACGGATTTTCACCGAATTTGCGGCAGGAGCAGCGGCTTGGTCCCAAAAGTGTGCTTTTGTAAATTTGGTGAGAATCCGTCCAGTAGTTTTTTTTTAAAACGATCAAATGTAGGTCTAAAAAAATGAGTGAGATATATGTCCGCTCCGCGGACACACTTCCCTGTTCGCTCCGCGGACAAGATAACGATTGGCTAATCGGGCGTGTCATGTCCGCGGACATGTGACGCGTTCACTCATTGGATGGTGAAGAGCCTACGCGCCCGTACGATTCAAACCACTCATGACTCACTGCCACCATCCACTTATCATCGAAACGCCCGCCTACAATCCAGACTCCTGATCCCTGTCCCCACTACAAAATTGCCCCTCCCCAAGCCACCTTTCCTGCCCCAAGCAGCAACTACCACCTGTTTCACACGTGACTTAACCCACCCATACCTAACATATTCTTGCGGAGTGTCACCTCCATGGTTCCTACCACTCCTGAAAATGGGACCCCTGATGTAATTACTGTTATACCACATTCTTCTACCTCTAATGTCAATTGCAATGTATCGAATGCCACCTCCCTGGTGCCTACCACTCCCGAAAATGGGACCTCTGATGTAACTACTGTGATACCACATTCTTCTACCACGAATGTCAATTGCAATGTATTGAATGCCACCTCCCTGGTGCCTACCACTCCCGAAAATGGGACGCCTGATGTAATCACTGTGATACCACATTCTTCTACCACTAATGTCAATTGCAATGTATTGAATGCCAACTCCCTGGTGCCCACCACCCCAGTAGCTACCAAGAACACATGTACTGATAAGGCTATCACACGCACTCACCGCCCCCATCTCCAACTCCCCCACACCCATTCCCCATCCTCCAGTCACCACTGAACCGCATCTCAAATGTTCCATGATCAATGCCATATCTATCAATGCTCATGCCCTAGACATACATGACCTCATCCCCACCCACAACCTTGACCTCCTCATGGTCACAGAAACTTGGCTTCATGAAGCTTCAGGCCCTGCACTCTCTCTTGCACTCCCCCACGGCTACGCCATCATTAGACAAAATCGATCATCCAAAGGTAGCGCTAATAGCCAAAGACTGCTTAGCCATTAGAAAAATTGAGAAATATATGATCAATAACAGCGACTACCTCCAACTCAAACTCAGCCTCCGTCCCCAATGCACCATTGCCATACACCTTGTCTACCGCCCCCCTGGTCCCCTAGGTGACTTCCAGTCCTCACTCACTCACCTCCTCTCAGACAATCTCAGGAAACCTTCCAAAGCTATCCTTCTCGGTGATGTAAACCTAGGTCTCCATGACACTAAGGATCCAGCTGCTAAATCCCTCAACTCAGCCCTTGAGACTCTAGGATTCAAAAACACTATCTCTGACCCCACCCACTCTCTAGGGAGAACCCTGGACTGGATCGCCCAACATAACTGCCCTATCACCATCACGGGTCTGACCACCACATCATCTCTTTCAGCATACCCATAACAAACTCCTCTACACCATCTCCTCAACCCTAACCACCTGCCATCGCAAGAAGCTCCCACCAGCTAACTAAAGAGAGATTATTACCCTTCCTCCAAAGCCCAGCCTTCAGACCACCCTTCTCGACGGATCCAGAAACTCTCGCACTCTCATACGATGCCGCCATCAAATCAGCCGTCAACACCATAGCCCCGCTCAAACCCAGTAAACAAAAACCCACGACTCACTCTAATTCTTGGTTCACCCCAGACCTACTCAAACTCTGCACTGAAAAACGGACAGCCCTCACACAGTGGAAAACCTCCCACTCAGATAAAGACAAACTCGCCTTCAAAGCACGCTCCAAAGAGTACAAGAAGGCCATCATCCTCGCCAAAGCTAAATCCTTCCAATCAAGAATCACTGATGCCAACTCCAATACCAAAGAAATCTTCTCCATCTTCAGAGAACTAGAGACCCCTACACCGGCCCCCCCAAACCTCCCCAAAGATAAGACATGGTGTGATGAAATCCAGACAGCCTGCGCAACAAACTTAGCACACTCCAAACCAAAATCCAGTCCACTAAGCACCTGCTCCCCACCACCACCACCCTCACACCCCCCGCCTCCCTTGACCCTACCACTGTCTTTTCATTCAAAGCCATACAGGAACAAGACATGATCAACCTCATGAGGACCCTAAAACCATCCAACTGTAAGGGTGATTCCTGCCCTGCCTCTATTATTAAAGACTGTGCCAAGACCCTCGCACCATTCCTGACTGCTTTTGTCAATGCCTCATTTGCCACTGAGAAAGTCCCCTGCTGCCTCAAGGAATCTTTGGTCCGCCCCTCTTGAAAAAACCCTTTCTCGACCCTACCTCCCCCAGTAACTACAGGCCCATCACCACCGTCCCCTTCCTGCTCAAGATACTGGACAAAGCAGCCTATCTGCAGGTGCAGCACTTTATTGAAGAAAACAAGCTCCTAGGGCTACGCCAATCTGGTTTTTGCCCCAGGCACGGAACAGAAAGCGCATTACTTGATCTAAAGAATGAGATGGACGATGCCAGAGACCTAGGAAAACCAGCTTTACTCCTACTCCTCGACCTCTCTGCAGCAATCGACCTTTTAGACCACCATGTCCTATGTCATCACCTTTCCACTACAGCCAGATTCTCTGCCGATGCCACGACCTGGATCACCTCCTTCCTACAAGACAGAACCATGCCAGTATTTTCTGACCTAGCATCTGCCTCACCCACCATCATGCTCTGTGGAGTTCCTCAAGGCTCCTGCATGTCCCCCACCCTCTGCAAAATCTTTACACGCCCACTCTTCCTCATCCTCAATGCTATGGGTATCTCCTACACAAACTACGCGAACGATACCCCGATCCTCCTCACCCTCACAGGCAACTATGACAAGGACTCCGCTATACTTAACATCTACAACACCATCCAGGCCCGGATGGCAGCAAATGGACTGTGCCTCAACTCTGACAAGACAGAACTCCTCCTGGTAGGTTCGCCCGACACACTAAACATTTTCGACTCACAATTTAGTCACTTAACTATTGACTCCATCAAAATTCCTGTATCATACTCAGTCAAAACCCTTAGAGTCTATTTAGACTCCAATCTATCCATGAGTAAACAGGTTAGTGCTATTGCCTCTTCGGCAGCATACCACGCCAAACTAATCAACGCAGTTAGGCCATTCCTCTCCAAAGAGAACTGCACCAACATAGCCAGAGCCATCACTGGCTCAAGGCTAGACTACTGCAATGTCCTCTTCCTGGGAACCTCCACCAAAATCCTGCACAGACTACAATTCATCCAGAACAACGCACTCCGCGCAGCTCAAGGCATTGCGAAAAGAGAGCACATTACTGCCGCCAGGAGAGCAGCCCACTGGCTTCCAATAAAAGAGAGAGTCTTATTCAAAACCCTAAAACTGACTCACAAGTGCATCTATCACTCTGCACCCGAATATCTCTCACAAAGGATTCACTCCTGTTCCTCCACAAGGCCAATTAGAACACCCTATGCCAACATGCTCTGTATGCCGATTTTAAGAAGAATTAGAGCAGGAGGATCCAGCATCCCCTACCTAGCACCATCACATTGGAATGCCCTACCTCCCTCTATACGTGGCAAAGCCTCCCTCATGACTTTTTGCAAAGCCATGAAACCAGTGCTCTTCTCCTGAAAGAACGCCACTATCTACAGCCATAATATACCTGCTCACCACATAAATGTGATCCCACATAGATGTTATTCACCTATGTTCATATGTATATTCTATGTATCCTAATGTATACTTGCTCTTTTTGCTCAATGTACAACTGTTTCTCCCCATGTGCCCTCTCCCTGTAAAAAAGTGATTTAATAATTTGAATTGTGACGTGGTATGTTGTTAGTCAATGTGTGTTGATTTTTGGGTTCTGCGTCACATAGGTGGTTATGGGCGCATTTGGCTACGCTGAAGAGGAACGTCACCGAGAAAGGTGTTCATTATCACTAGGGTTGGTTATGTGAGGGGCAGGGGCGGGGCATATGATTTAGTGACGTCTGGCCAGTTTACCTTAGGCCGATGCAGCAATGGTTAACAATAGCACAAGATGGACGCGCCCTGTTGCCAGATTTCGTACGTTTCTCAAAGAGGAAAAATGTGGTTAACTGATGTGGAAATGTTTGCGATAAATCAATGTATGTACAAAAATACATGGTCAAACCCTCGGGACAATAATATTTTGTGAGCATTGCACTTGTGAAACTTATGCAATAATGTTTGGGGAGGTGAGGGGTGATGATCATGTTTGGAACATTTCAGACGTAATTTCGAATGAGTTTACAAAGTTTGTTGGAATTTTGTACACAGCTTATATGACAAATGATTTGTGTATTCTTTTGACAGTTTTGAAAAAATAAAACGTGGTTGGATTTACAGCAAATGTGTGTAAGGCTCATTGGCAAGGATCGAGAAGCATGGTTTTTTTAGTGCCTGAGGGGGAGGCTGTAGTCATGGGCAGTGGCCCGAATGTCGGGGTCATGGTATAAGGTCATGATCCGGACTTTGTGGCTACTGGCAATGACCAGAAAGGACAAAAATAGTATTAAAGTGGTCATGTCCACCTGGGACTGGCTTTGTGGTAAAGTTATTCGCAATTTGGATAGATTTGAAAGGGAAGAAAAATGTACTGATGTTAATATGGTTAGAGGGATTTTTTTTGCCTTTTGGAGGCTGCCATGGAAGGGGAAGATTGGCCCTGTATGGAACTGGTGCTTTCCCTTTCCATGGTGGCCATCTTGGAAAAGGATTTTATTCCTAAACCGGGACGCTGCATCCCAGTATAGGACGAGAAATCCTATTTTTTAGTAGCACGGGTTACCAATTTGGAAACCTACGCTGGTAATGGTGTTCATCCCCCATTTTAGTGGCTGAAATGGGGGGTAATGGTCCAGAGACCTCGTTATCCACTCTTGCTTCGCTTGGGCTGATAACTACGGCTACTGGGCCGTTATCCACCGTTCCATTCCCTGGAACGGCGCATGAACACTACAATATTCACATTACTATAAAACAAAATGCAAATGGATATGTTGGAAAATCTTATTGCGTCTATGTATTTTACTGAGAAATACAAAGTAGATGGAGCCTATGAGTTTTTTTTTTACTTCTATTTTTTAACTGTGAAAGGTGGTTCCTAAAGGAACATTTATTTTGTTTTTGGATGGATTTTTTTTGGCAGGAGAGCTAAGAATGAAAGGTGGGGACGGAAATGAGGGAAGAGGCACCAAACACTAATATGGAGGGGCAGATGGAAAAGGGGGAAATGTTGTGCGTGTGTTATTTCTAAGGTAGGGGGTAGTAGGGTGGCCAAGTGTCCCCGATTTAGCGGGACTGTCCCGCAATTAGGGACTCAGTCCCACGGTTTGCAGAATGGCTGTGCAGGACATAGGTTGTCCCGACTTGCATCGGACAACCTGCCTCCAGCCCAGCCACTCTGCAAACTGAAGTGGCCATCTGCTCAGCACGGCACTGCCGCCTGCTGCTTTGTTTCTCTGGGTGCCTCTACAGCTCTGGCTCGTTTTGAGCCTACAGGTCGAGCTGTAATGCTCAGACACCCGCCTTAATTCAAATGCTAATTCTTTGTTCCTGGGGTCGTGATGATCATGTTTGGAGTTAAAAAACGTGACCATCACCTCCCCAGGACAAAGCATTTGTATTTAAATTAAGACAGGAATTAAGAGCCATTAAAAAAAAAATTCAAAAAGAGGCGGCAACCTGCCTCCAGCACAGCCACACTGCAAACTGAAGTGGCCATCTGCTCAGCACGGCGCTGCCGCCTGCTGCTTTCTTTCTCTGGCTGCCTCTGCAGCACTGGCTCCTTTTGAGCCTACAGGTCGAGCTGTAACGCTCGGACACCTGCCTTAATTCAAATGCTAATGCTTTGTTCCTGTGGTCGTGATGGTCATGTTTGCAGTTAAAAAACGTGACCATCACCTCCCCAGGACAAAGTATTTGTATTTAAATTAAGCCAGGAATTAAGAGCCATTAAAAAAAAAAATCAAAAAGAGGCGGGCCAAACGTGAATGAAGTGACGTCATCACCGCCTTGTGGCCAAGTGTCCCGCGACAGACTATGAAAGAGCCACCCTAGGGGGCAGTGTTTCTCATGCTGCTTGATTACAGCAGTGGTGGTGTCTCTTGGGGAGGAGGGATGGCGTTAGCTGATGACATTTTAACTTAAATAACCGTTTTGCCAAAAGTATGTACTGTGTACTAGATTGTTAATGGATGAGTATGTATAGGTGTTGGAGCTGTGCAAGGGAAATGTTGAAGTTGCAAGTTCCTACATCAGTAGAAAATGTAGTTCCAAACTTTCCATGAAGCACAGATGTTATTGTGAAGTGCGTATGGGTTCTCGGACAAGTCATCATGCTGTGCGCCAGCATATGGTCATGTGGCATCCTCCTGAAGGTGTGCAATGAAGTCAGATGTTTGTATACATTATGGTTCAGTTGCGTTACTAAAAATCTATGAAATTCAGTAAAAAAAACTTTGTTAAAGGGACGTTATGGTTAAGTTGCATACTAAAAACCTATGAAATTCAGTAAAAAAAACTGTTAAAGGGACGTTATGGTTAAATTGTGCTACTAAAAACCTATAAAATTCAGTAAAAAAACTTTGATAAAAGGGACGTTATGGTTCAAAGTAAAACCGAAAAACACCTGAAATTCACTAGTTATGGTAAGCTAAGCAACCATAACTCGCACCACCACTGTGCATTGCTAAGACTAATACCCAGGCCACCAAAGATGACATCACAAATGTCATTGATGACATGACTGATGACATCACATGTCTGACTCGCTCTTTTTTCCTTTAGTGATATATCTTGGCCAGTAATAGTTAGGAACAAAAAATTCAAAAAGTACTATATTTCTACACTTATACTTCTAATATGTTCTTACAATAATTCACTTAGGGTGCACTCACAGCATATGCAACATATACATAAGGAAAATACACACTTGAAAGACAGCAATACTTTCTGTTTATGAAGAGAATCAGTAAGGTTATCAACACTTTCTTATTGGTTTGCTGTTTTTTTTATTAATGTACTTTCTCTCGATATGTTCATATTTGTATTCCCATTACTTTCTTTAGGGTGCAGTCAGAGCATGTGATACTTATACATAGGGAAGTAGTAGGTTTGAAGCAGCGCAATCATTTCTGTGCATAAAGATAATCAGTTAGGTTATGAACACTTTCTGTTACTACTGCTGCTTTTTTTGCGTACTTCACTTTCCCTTAATATACTCATATTTGTATGTATTGTTCTGTCTTTGGGTTTTATATGTAGTAATGAAATTATGTAGTAAGTGGGTTTATTAGATACTTATTACATGTTGCACAGTACGCAAAACTCTAACAGGAAAGCATTTTTCATTTCACTATTCAACATGGGAAATGTATGAATATTGCACTTCCATCATGTATGCTGCACAAAATGCTTATGATTATACATGAGTAGCTTACTGTACTGTAAAGACCTTCATAATAGAATGCTATTTATATCAATGCATTGCTTAATGCACTACATAGCTCATGACATTTATTCCAATGACCCTTGACCCTTTTCTGTCAATATTACAATATGAATCCCTTGTACAGACTTTCATGAAAAGTAAATGAACATGTGATGTCATCAGTGATGTCATCAATGACATTTGTGATGTCATCTTTGATGTCCTGGGTGTTAGTCTTAGCAGTGCACAGTGGTTTTATTCTAGAACTAATCCTGAATGGTTTTGCAAATTTTTTGGGGATTCTGTAAAGAGGGGGCAAAATTAGAGGGGGGGGTCCCAAAATATTGTAAAGGCATATACATGTGGTGTCATTTGATGAATCTGCACAACATTTGGCAAAACGATTTTGGATCTAGATATAAATGGTTTTCTAAAGTTTGGTGGGATTTTCTCAAGAGGGGGCAAAATTAGAGGGGGGTCTCAACATTTTTTTATTGCTTATAACTTTGTTGCTATTTGACGGATGTGGGCAAAAGTTTGAGAAAGATTATAGACCAAACCTTCAATGTTTGTGTAAAGACTGAATTGATTTTGTCGCGTGTGGGCTAAGTTATTTGACTATTGTATGTACATACATTTTGACACTTTAAAAAAAATAAAACATGGGCAGATTTGGAGCAAACTCGTGAGGAGCATTGGCAATGACATTAAAGCATGGTTTTGCAAATGTGCCCATGTTTTATTTTTTGACAAGTGTAATAATGTAGGTACAAAAAATAATCATATACCTTTAGTGACTGAGGTATAGCCTGTGGCCGTGGGCAGTAGCCAGATTGTCTGGGTCATGGCATAAGGTTTTTGCACGGAGAATCTGGCTACTGGCCATGACCGCTAGGGACGAAAATGGTGTTAAATGGCGAGGTCTACCTGGGACCGGCTATGTGGTAAAGATATTTCGAAGGTAGGATAGGTTTGAAAGGGAAAAAAAGTGCTTGTGGTAATATGTTCATAGGGTTTTGCCAGCTGCCATGGCAAGGGAAGAGGGGCTGTGTATGGAGCCCCCCCTTCTCTTTCCATGCTGGCTGTCTTGGAAAATGATTTTCCTTCCTTCTTAAAGCAGGACGCTGCAGGCGTCCCGTAGTAGGAAGAAAAATCTATGTTTTAGCACCCATCATTGGGTTCATCAGTGATGTCATCAATGATATTTGTGATGTCTTCTTTGATGTCCTGGGTGTTAGTCTAAGCAGTGCACGGTGGTGGTGCGAGTTATGGTTGCTTAGCTTACCAAAACTGGCCAATTTCAGGGGTTTTTTATATTTTACTTGTAACCATAACGTCCTTTTAACAACGTTTTTTTACTGAATTCAATAGGTTTTTATTACTGCAACTTCACCATAACATCCCTTTAACAACGTTTTTTCAGTATGTATATATATATATATATATATATATTACACGCCCACGTTAGTGCTAATCGCATAGGAAGAGCACATTTTGGGTGGCTTTATAACTTCTCTCTCCCTGGACCAATCCTCACCAAACTTTGCAAAAAAAGTATTTTCTTGCAACGTTTGGTGAGGATTGGTCCAGGGGGGCAAAGTTATAGGGGGGTCCCAAAATTTCTTTTTTTCCCATAGATTGAACGGGGAAAAAACTTTGTTCACGCCTAAAGCCCAAACCGCTGGACAGATTTTCACCAAATTTGCAGCAGGGGCAGCGGCTTTGTCCCGAAAGCATGCTTTTGTACATTTGGTGAAATCCATCCAGTAGTTTTTTGAAAAATGACCAAAAAGTAGGTCACAAAAAATTAGTGAAATCTATGTCCGGTCCACGGACACACTTCCCTGTTCGCTCCGCGGACAGTGTCCTGATTCGCTAATCGGCTCGCGTCATGTCCGCGGATTTGCAACGTGTTCACTGATTGTATGGTGAGGAGCGTGAAGTGCATCAGATTTTTGGAAACGCCCGCCATCTTGGATTCGCAGACAGCGGCCGATATCCGCAGACATCGCGGTAAAAACATATGAAAAAACTCAGCATTCCACTAGTCAAACTTATCAAATAATCTCTGGGGAGGTGAGGGGTGATGAGGATGGGATGGGATATGGCTGCAAGAAGCAAAAAAAAACAGGTGTTTTTTGCCGTTAAAGTACGCGAACAGTCCTGATGTTCGCGAACAGTCCTGTGAAAGTTCGCTAACAGCTTAGCATTACAGGGTTGGTGAAATGCAGTTCTTGGATGGCTTATAACTTTGGCGCCACTTAATGGAACTGCATGAAATTTATATTCCTGGGCTGATTCTGAGTGAGTATGCTAATTTTGGTGGGATTCTGTCATGAGGGGGCAAAATTAGAGGGGGGGTCCCAAAATAATGTAAAGGCTTATAAATGAGGTGCCATTTGAGGAATCCTCACTTAATTTGGGAAACTGATAATACATTTAGACATGAATGTTTTTCCGAAGTTTGGTAGGAGTTTGTGAAGAGGGGGCAACATTAGAGGCGGGTCCCAAAATAATATAAAGGCTTATAAATGAGGTGCCATTTGACGAATCTACACTTCATTTGGCAAACTGATAATAGATCAAGATATACATGTGTTTGCAAAGTTTGGTGGGATTCTGTCAAGAGGGAGCAAAATTAGAATGGGGGTCCCAAAATATTGTAAAGGCTTATAAATGTGGTGCCATTTGACCAATCTACACAAAGGTTTGTAAAAAGATTATAGATCTAGATTTAGATGTTTTTATAAAGTCTGAATGGATTTTGTCAAGTGGGGGCTAGGTTATATGATGATTGTATGTGCATATATTTGACACTTTTGAAAAAATAAAACATGGGTGGATTTCCAGCAAACTTGCGTAAGGAGCATTGGCAATGACCTACAAGCATGGTTTTGCAAATGTGCCAGTGTTTTATTATTTGACAAGTGTCATAATGTAGCCACAAAAAATAGCGGTATACCTTTAGTGACTGAGGGGTAGCCTGTGGCCATGGGAAGTGGCCAGATTGTCCGGGTCATGGACTGAGGTCATGATCCGGACATTCTGGCTACTGGCCATGACCACAAGGGACAAAACATAGGATTAAAGTGGTCATGTCCACCTGGGACTGGCTTTGTGGTAAAGTTATTTGAAAGTAGGATAGATTTGAAAGGGAAGAAAAATGTGCTCGTGGTGATATGGTCATAGGGTTCTCTTTTTGCCTTCTGCAGGCTGCTATGGAAAGTGAAGAGGGGCCCTGTATGCAACCCTCACCTTCCCTTTCTATGGTGGCCATCAGAAAAATCCTATTTTTTAGCACCCCGGGTTCCTGCTTTGGGAAACTAGGGTGCTAATGGCCTTCATCCCTCATTTCAGGTGCTGGAATGGGGAGATAATGGTCCAGAGACCTCGTTATACACCCTTGCTTTGCTTGGGCTGATAAGTTGGGCTGCTGGGCCAGTATCCACTGTTCCAGTCCCTGGAACAGAGGATGAACGCCACAATATTCCCATTAGCATAACACAAAATGCAAATGGAAATGTTGGAAAATCTTATTTAGTCTATGTACTTACTGAGAAATATAAAGTAGATGGAGTCTAAACATTTTTTTTTTTAGTTCTATTTTTTAACTGTGAAAGGTGGTTCCTAAAGGAATATGTCGTTTGTTGTTTTTGGATGTATTTTTTTGGCAGGAGAGCTGAGAACGAAAGGTGGGGAAGGAAATGAGGGAAGTGCAACCAAACACTAGTATGGAGGGGTAGGTGGACAAGGGAAAATGTTGCGCGTTTTTTATTTCTAAGTTAGGGGCACTGTTTCTCATGCTCCTTGATTACAGCAGTGGTGGTGGCTTTTGGGAAGGAGGGATGGCGGTAGCTGATGCCATTTTAAGATAAATAGCAGTTTTGCTAAAAGTATGTACTGTGTACTAGATTGTTAATGGATAATGAGTAGGAATAGGTGTTGGAGCTGTGCAAGGGAAATTTTGAAGTTGGAAGTTCCTGGATCAGTAGAAAATGCAGTTCCGAACAGTCCGCCAAGCAGAGATCTTATCGTGAAGTGCGGATGGGTTCTCAGACACATCATCATGCCGCGCGCCAGCGTATGGTCATGTGGCACTGTCCGGAAGGTCCGCTATGAAGTCAGATGTTCGTAGATGTCTAAGGATGCAAAACTAGTTGAAATAGTTGCAAGAAGTGTATAGAAATGTTAAAAATTATTGCAGATGGTGGGAAATGGCAGAGTTTTAAGGTGAAACTTTGGAAATTGGACACAAATATTGCTATATTGGATAAGTATGATATTAGTAACTTGTAGGAAAATTGCATGCACTGGTAAAAACCTATGAAATTCAATGAAACAACTTTGTTAAAGGGACGTTATGGTTAAGTTGCACTAATAAAAACCTATGAAATTCAATCAAAAAACTTTGTTAAAGGGACGTTATGGTTAAGCTGCACTAATAAAAACCTTTGAAATTCACTGAAAAAACGTTGTTAGAGGGACATTATGGTTAAGTTGGACTAATAAAAACCTATGAAATTTAAAGAAGAAACTTTGTTAAACGCACGTTATGGTTCCAAGTAAAACCGAAAAACCCCTGAAATTCACCATTCATGGTAAACTAAGCAACCATAACTCGAGCCACCACTGTGCACTGCTAAGACTAACACCCAGGACATCAAAGATGACATCACAAATGTCATTGATGACATCACTGATGACATCACATATCAGGGCCACTTGTTTTTGTTCCTTGGCATATATAGGCCAGGTGGTTTTGTTCACTGGCAGCATACTATGGTTCTAGAATGTGGCTCAAGGCTCTTGAAACCCAAAGGTCATTGAGAGGATAGCATACTCTAAACACAAATACAAAATGTTCTAGTGCAGTTGTGAGCATCTTCACGGATGATCAGGCACCAGAATGACCTACCAATCAACTTCAGGAAGAACTTGTCTCAACCGTGGTCTGCACGTGCATCCTCATTATCCATTCTGTGCACTCTAACCGAGAATTGCTGATCTGGAACAAGCTAGGACAGACCCCAAAAATGTAACTCTTCTCCCTATAGCAAACATGCTTCCACGGAAATTGAAAGGTCACCCCTGTGATTCTACCAAAAATATCCTGTATACATTAGCAGAGAAGGAACTGGGAAAACCTGCTACCTGTTCCGGGGAAACGTTTATTTGAGGGTGGTATTGATTCAGTCACTAATAATCATATGCGCTTTTTTTGCGAGGCATTAGCCTTACATTTTTTTGTATCTGGAATATATTTAATGAACTAATTGTATGAATAACACGAATGTATTCGCAACGTGCTTTCGAAAAGTTTCAGCATTGTAACTGTCCAGGTACCGACAAAACATTTTTTTACTTATGATTCATGAATAGTGCCAACATTCAGAGAGAACTCGTTCGGATTATTGGAAGCAAATTGGTGGTTTGATAGTATGTTACTGGAGGGAGGGGTAATTGTAGCAATGTTCATGTGACCTGATGTCCTGGAAGTCCAGTTGCAGAGGCAGGAGTGCGAGAATGTAGCTGAAGTGCATCACACCTGATGAAATCACAGGAAGTGATGTTGCATGACATTTGATGCTAAAGGCATTACAGGAAGAGATGTCACATAACCTTCGATAGCACATCCAAATGTGTCTTTGAAGATGTTAAATCAATTAAATATGCTAACAATTAATACATATCTACTGTAGCAGGAAAAGTATTATTTTAGTTACCAACTATATTTGACCTGTGGTGCTGTCTTGTTATAATCTGGTGGATTTTTGATATGACAGGTTTGTACCCAGCAGATCACACTTAAGCCTGGGGAGCTATTTCATATACCAAATAAGCAGAATAGGCCAGTTACAGCCACCTGTAGTCCTAGCACCACAAGGCCGGTATATTCATTATTTGCTTAGTGCAATCCCACATTCGCAAGGGCTGCCATACAATGCCAAGTGTAGACTCCCATATGCAGATACTGCCATCTTATGTTTTGTGTTGCCTAATTGTCGAATGATGTCACTATGTGTAAGGCGAACAGGAAGGCGAGTATTGGCCTACCCCTCCCTCTATTGTGTAGGTGAAATTATATGTAATGTACAGACTGACCTGTCGAAGTGCTGCCATCCATTTGAAGTGCTTTCGCCAATGCCTTGCTTATGCCACCTAATGCCACTTATTGTCTTATCTCTCTGGTATGGTCATCATATGGAAGGCGTACCTCAAATGTGCATGTGCTGCCCTCACATATCAAGTGCATCCTCGCAAGCTACAGCAATGCTATCATAGTTAAATGAATGTTTACTATGAATGGTAGGGCTGTCACATGCATGGCGAGTCTTCCGTGCCTAGATATAGCCTCAAATGTCACCACAATGCCACATAATGTCAATAAATAATACTGTTTAAATATGCCTGGTAAACTCCTCATATGTAAGATATAGGCTTGCACGCTTTGCTCTAATTCGTGTTCTTTATAAACCAAGGTAACGCCTCCATTAGGTCTCGTGAGAGCATGGTGGTGGGTTACATACATGTTTCTGCTATATTATGGTGAGAGAAGCAAGTTCTCCAAATAACTTCCCATCCAGGTCTTGTTCCTTTCTGGTACTTTGACTTGTCAGCTCAGTCATGGATCAAAGGCAGGGCCACCAAGCAAATGAAAATGTATGCAAAGTGAATGCTTCTCACATCTTCTTGTTCTTGAACTCCCTTGTGTACTTTTGCTATCACTCAGAATCTGTTGGTGAAATGAACTTCTATGGATCGTCCTGATTTTGTTTGTGCAGGATAAATTGCTGGATTAGTCACAGTGGGGTTCTACTTGATCTGAGAAATGATTTTCCAAGCGAGACAGTTCAGGGGTTTAGTGCTGGGGTCAGTTCTCACAAAAAAGCCCTAGAGCATTTTGCAGCCAGGAGGTCAACTAATGTATGCCACCCCTTTAGGGTCTATGCTGTCTATGCTGTCACCATTGTCCTATCAATGTGTCTTGGGTTCCCTTCCCATGATTTCACTCTCTCCCCTCTTTAACATCTCATCCCATGCTCATACCTATGTGCCTTCTCTTACAGCCAACCTCCTGACTACCCACAAGCTTATTCTACCCCCCCTTAAAGATGTGAAACAGGTTATATCCACCAACCATTTTAGGACCCACCCATTTGTCAAAGTGTTTTCCTCCCTCTCTCATTTTACTTCTTTCTGGGGGATCTCCTCTTTGGCCTCATTCTTCCATCTCTCTTTCCCACCCTCCTCCCCATGTTCACCTCCTGCCCCCCCCCCAGTATTCTTCCACTTTCCATCTGCGGTTCACTTTCCCTTCCTCTCTCCCAACCCCCTCAATATTTTCTTCTCTTCTCCACCATCCTCCTCCTAATATTCACGTAGCCTACTCCTTTATCCTGTTACTGCCCTCCGCCCTACACCTCCCCTCTCTCCCCTTCCACCTTCTTCCAACCTCCTTCTATCGCCTTTCTCCATTTTGCAACATCCTGCTATTGCTTTTCTCTCCAGCTAGTTCCAAAATGCACCACTTCTCACTCATTCCCCAAAAATCCACACTACCCGTCAGAATCAGCGGGCTTACATAGGTCTTCATTCCCTCCACGTGGGTTGGGCTCACCATAACTGTACACTGTCATTGCATTTGATAATTGTGCCACTTCAGGGATTAGCTGTCCGCAAGTGAATTCATCTGAACAATTGTTTTATGAGAACTGAGGCCCGAATAGGCGTTTCTGCTATTGTTGTTTTGGAAGCAGTCTCACACATGTATGCGAGGGAAGGCACATGCTTCCTGCAGCTCATTTCTCTCCCACCTTCCTCCAACCTGCAACAAATGACATTCATAGTGACATGGAGTGACCGTACAAATTAATAGGCTCAGTTTTTGCTGTAAGGAATTCCTCTGAACATTTTGCATTTGCATACTCTGCAGTACTTTTAGTCATGCCTGTTTAAGGGACAACATTGCTTAATGGCACCATGTGTCTTTCCCCACCCTCCTGCTGGTGGTGCTGATAATAAGGGGGCTCTTAACACACCACCCTTGCAACCGGCAACATGTGGTTTGTGGTGCTAGATAGCCCATTATCAACCCCACCATCCATCTTTACTCTCAGACAAGGGAGCATGCCACCTCTATCATCAATTTCTTTGTGTACCCCTCGAGCGGGTTCCTGATGCATTTGATGAGGGAGTGCGTCTTGGGGGAAGGAAGATCCAAGAAGTCTCAAAACCACTCACAACTCCACTCAGAATCTCCAGGCCAACCATCATCTTCTCTTTCTTCTTCAGCTTGTCCTCTCATTGTGATGCTTCCTGTTGTTTTTGTTAGACTTTTTATGAACTCCTTTGGATCCACGTTTCAAAATATATTAGGTCTGTGCCAAGCATGACTTCTTGGAAGAATCTGTGCATCCCACCCTTATCAGCCTGAAAGGATTGGTCATGAATGGAAAACTGCAGGTGTGCTTTGTGGTATCTCTTTCTATCCCCATGGACACAGTTCATTGAGACCAACCGGTTGGGTATCGGTTGGTTTGGAAGACAAGATCTTAATGAATGACAGTCAATAAGGACCATCTTTGGTTATCTTTCTTTTCTAACTCTTCTTTTGGTTCAAGCAAGTCTAGGAATAACCACCAGAAGTCACTTCCCAGATAAGCCCCGATGAACACAATAGCTTGTGCCCATCAGCTCCGGGACAGTAATTTTGAGTCAATCCTTTCTCATGTGGTGCAATTTCCTATAAGAGTAGCAATTGTTTCTTTTCATCTGCGAGGGTACTGGGCTTCTTTACTTAGGATTCAGAGGATTTCAAAGTAGTGGGTTCAGATGAAGTGCCCCTCTGCCAGCTCTGATTAACCCCACCCTTTCAGTTCCCATATTCCCAGTGGTTCTCTTCTCCATGACTTCATCAGTGGCTTCCAGTGTGTGGTGCCCATCGACACCAATCAGCACTGCTGGAGGCGCTGACAACACGTGGCGATCTGGATCACTGTCCCCGTTGAGGACAAATGCAGATGTCTGTTGGGGTGCTGTAAGTAGTTTGAAAAGGGAGATGATGAACTATTTCTCAGCCACTTCTCCATGGTGAACCTTATTCGGTACCCCATCTTTTGGGGTGTTTGCTGTGGTGCCAGTAAGGTTTACTTCAGGTGCTTGTGACAGGAAAACCCTCAGCATTCAAAAATTCTGTTTCTTATGGTTTTCGTATTATGTCTAGTCAAGTTCACTTGTAAATAGTGGAGTGCTGAACTGGGGCTAGGATGGATTTTCACACTTGTTACACACAGTTATTGTGAGGAATTCGACCATCCGCACAGGGAGAGTGTGCTTGTCTGGGCTTTTTATGATTTTTTGATAAATGAAAATTATTGAGGGGAGACCAACTGCTGAGAAATGAGTGCGGCCATTCCACACCCATTTCATCTGCTTCCTGTACCAAACACATAATCACCTGTACTCTGGGAAGACACAGCCTACAGGTTCCGTCTTCTCCTGTCATATTCACATGGAATGTGATAGCCCTGGATACATTAAAGCATTCCAAGAAAGGGGAAGACACACCTTCCTCCAGCCATGAGCAGCCAAATTAAAATATAAAAGGATCCATGGATCTACATTCCATTGTTCTCCAGCTGGTAGCAGTGCATACTAAAGAGAGATAATTGAGACAAGCCTGCCGAGTGGCTCGGTTGCCGCAGAGACAACAGGAAAGCGGGACTAACACCATGTTGGTGTGCAATGTGTCAACTTGAAGCTAGTTCCCACTCCTCTGTAGGAAAGGCAGTGAAATGCAAGTCTGGGTCCAGTATTTGCTATAGGTAAACACCTGCAGAGCTGACCACTTTCAGAGTGGAGAAGTACGTGGTTTGGGGGAGACTGGAAGTCTGCTCCCAGAACATACTTCAATGGAAAACCTGCACTTCAATCAAGAGTCACAGAGGGCTCAGTTAACCAGAGACACTTTGATCTTCAACAGACAGGAAGATGGGTGGGACTTAGGTATATTTTGTGACATCCTTGCCTGTCCTGTTGCAGAGCATTCTGGTCCTCACCTGATGCATAACAGAAGATTGTTGATGGGGCCCAGGATTGGTTCATTAAGGTAGACTTAGCCTACACCAATCACTGGGGCCCATTTAACCCCTTAAGTGCTAAGGACGAGTATGCTTGTCCTTTTTGCATAGACTTCAATAATAGCCTGGCACTTAAGAGGACTGAACCCCTCACTTAACAGAGCAACTGAAGACTTTGCAAGGAGCAAGAAGAAGGACTCATTTGTACCCGAGCTGAAGGTACAGTCTACCTTACATCTTCCACTAGTGAAGGAAGCCATGGAAGCAAGATACCTCCCCTAAACATCTCTCATGGAACAGAGGGAGATACCAGACTCAGAGGACCCGTCCAGCAACTCCAGAACCAGTACCCAGCCAGCACACAGCGTGCCTTGCTAGGTTCTGATAGCAAGCTTCCTAGGTGGGAAGTGCCAGAGAGTCTATGGACAAAGCACAAGGCCTTTGCCTGCTAACAACCTCCTGACCTTGGGCAGTTTGCCTTGAAAGGACACGAACCCTGTGAAGAAGCTAGGAGGAGTGCAACACAAGCATCATCCAGCATCCATCTTTGTAAAGACAATTTCAATGACAGTCAAGTCCTCGAACCACATCCGGCTAAACCGCTGACTGTTGTAATGCCGCAGTGACCAGAGCCACCCGAGATGCCTCGACCAGCATTCCAGATCCACCAACCAACACAGAGACAACGATTCTTGGCCCTGAGACGTCGTGCGGGACAGCCTGCAGACGTCCGTCCTGCCTCGCTTGCCGAACTGCCTTCCACCTGGTACCAGCAGCTGTCTCCCGCCACTAACTCTGTCTCATGGGCTGTGAAACACCCTGTAACTGCCTCATCGCTGTTGAACACCAAGAACTTCTTCAGCACCTGGTACATTGTGGTTGCGTCCCCCTGGTCGTTCTCCGAAGGCCCCTAGAGACAGTTACGACCCTTTGCCCCTGTGGTGCTGAAACCAGATAACCCTGAACAGTAAGACTGATTACTTTACCAACTACCCTGCTGTCAGTATCCAGAGTGCATCCCTTTCCTTCGTGGAACTATCTGTCCTTTTACAGTGTGGGTTGTAATTGTACTTTGCTAGAACTGTCTGTTGTAGTAATTATAAAGTAGATATGTTTATACAACCTTGACTGGACAGTTCCTTTTTATTTGGGTAATAATTGTATTTTTGCTGCGTTGCAAATAACCAATGATCCATGACCTTGTGGAGAGAAGCCTGCTGTTTCGTCCACGTGGCCAAACTTGGACAAGGAGGTCTTATAATTCACTTGTATTCCAATCTGTTCAGATCCCTTCTGGTGTACTAGAGGTGTGGGGTTGATTGATGGTTTAGAAAACGATACTCATCCCTGACCACTGGTGCCCCGGAAGTTGATTTGTCACAGTTATCCTCTCAAAATTCTGTAACAATGTTTCAGGGTACTCCCCAAGCAGACCTCTACAACAGGGATACTGCATGAAGGGTGTGTATGTTGGCTTAGTTGATTTAAAACGGAAAAATGTCCCATAATACATTTGTCCACAGGCACTCCTGGATCAATGGTGTTGCCTGGCCAGGCCCCATGGTGGTGGCCTGCTCCATGGTGATCTCTATCATGATGTCCATGAAGGAGGCTTTAGAAAAGTAAATGTCATCCTTTTGTGACATACGATTCAGAAGGGTCTGTGGTTCTTCATGGACATGCAGGGGCTGCCTTCATGCTCCCAAACTATGCCCATCCCTCAGAAGGGCTAGGGGTACTCAGGGATTCATATGACTGATATTGTATTGTTGTTGTAGCTCTGGTTGGAGTCAAGCGGTCCCAAAGATTTAGCTGCCTCAGTAGCTCCTGGTCCATCTCTTCTACCAACCATCCCACTGTACCTTATTTGGTTTTTCACAATGATAGTCCACTCTACTGTCCAGCTCGGGTCTGTACATGAGGGGGCTTGCTCTGACTTAATCTGCTCTAGATTCACTACAAGCAGAACTTGACATGGAGGGAAGGTGTTAGAGTATGGAAGGATCTCAGGACAAGAAAGGGCCTGAAAGTGAGTGGCTCTGCTGGAACCCTCAGCCATACTCTCAAAGTCAAATGCGGTGCCCTTGTAGAGGGACATATGTATAAATCAGTCATGGAGCCCACCCCATCACCTCTGTCATACTGGAAGAACAACAAAAAGACATTGTGCCTGACACCTGATGTCATCCCAATACCGCATCGAAGATACGAGCGACGTTATGCGCTCAGACAACCGTATCGAATGTACCCCCGATCTCAGTGGTGGAAGGAAGTCTGCAGATACCACTGGATATAGAACTATAAGTGAAGTGTGAAAGATATGAAGTGATGTCATGAAGAAGAGAAGAAATGAAGACGCACTGAAATGATATATGAATATCTGCAGAAAGATGATGTAACTGAAGTAATGAAGTAAACATATAAGCGAATATGAAGAAAACCATGTACACTAAGAAAATAAGTGACACGAGATGTAGAAGATGTAGAAGATGTATATAGGCAGAAACGCAAGATAGATAAGACAAAGTAGAAGCATGCTAAAGTAGGAAAGGGAACGCTAGTAAAGCATCCATGATGAGAAAATGGACGCCAGCATAGTTTATTAGTAAGCAAGAAGCCTTAAGGAGAATCCCCAAGGCTGCAATGCTGACAAGTGCCGAAATAAAATTTTGCGCAATAGAAAATGATATTTGCTTGGCTCATAATCAAGGATGCCACAGCAGAACAAACTACAAGGCTTGGAAAGGAGTCGAAGAGGATAAGTTATGCACGCATGACATATTTCTCTTAGATTAAGTAAAGTAGGGAATATTTGAGAGTGCCAAGTATTGTACAATGACAGACATGGAAAGCACATGCAGACTGGAGCAACCAAATCTCCAGAGGGCAAGAAGAGTAATAGCACCCAATATAATAGACTGAATCAAAGAGCGCTAAATAGAAGGGCAGAATGGACAAAATCGTGGTCTCCTCACACATGGTCCAGACTTAGGTGACAAGGCCTATTCATAAAGCTCTAGACGAAGATAGCAGCGTACCTTCACTCCCTTTAAAGTTCAGAGGAAGAGAATGTTCAGCAAGGTCAAACACAAAGAAAAAGCTTTGGCTTAGGGCCTAACTGATGGGAGATGGTAGGTTAATTAGCCAAGAAGGCAGTTGTTTGACATTGTTCCCTCGCACCTGGGTTTCGTTGCTTATGTGCTGCTGATGAGCCAATTGTCCAAGGTTGGAAGAGAGTGTCAACCAATCAGAGGGTCTATGTAATAATAGACAATACATTGTTGCAGAAGCCTATCGGCTGCTGGAGATATGCTAATATCTGTGTTTTATGTAGTTAGAGGTGGTTCAAGGCAAGCCTACGAGATAAGAGGCAATGATGATACTAACATTTGCATAAATTATAGTTATGTGTTTCCCTTAACCAATCCATCAACATCAAACCTGACATATGATGGTGTATAAAACCATTTGCAAAAGTGAAATGCATTGAGAGTGTGTGAGTTCAGATCTGTTTTTGCTCACCAGGTTTCCCTGCTTTGTTGAATTGATAATAAAGTAGTATTTTGCCATATTCTTTGAGTTTGTCTGGTTATTTGGGCCTCATATTACTTATTGGTATTCCCTTTCAACACTTGGAACACTCCAGGTGCTATTGCACATTTTGTTAGCAGTGTGGATGGTTCAGAAGAAGACTCTCTGATTTTTTACCTCTTCTACCATCAGCCGGAAGACTGTGGAGTTTCCTGTGGAGAGCGGAAGAAAAGAGGTCGGCAGCTGCCGCTTTGAAGTAATTCCTATCTGGTCCCCACGGGCATCCCACGGACTGAAGGCAAAGTGGTCGATTGGGGATGGGTCGATACCAAACACCACAAACTGAACAACGGATGTAAGCAGAATATGGAAAGTGGCAAATAAAAGGGGAGGGACCGTTTTGCATGTGTAAATATATATATAGTGGGGAAACGTAACGGGATTGGTTCATGAAGAAATACCTCAAATTCCTATTCTCAAGACAGTAGAAGGGAACGCATCGCAGTCCGAGACAAAGTATTGAGATAAGGGATTTCTGTGGCTAGGCCAATGAAGGATGCGTGACACACTCCAAAATGGGGTAGAATAGAGATAAGATACTTTGTACTAGGAAGGTAAAGAAAGACGATTGGCGAATTTGTTTTGCATGTTTTTTGTTTGAGGTTATGAATATGTTAGTGTAAGAAGTTGATTGGTTTTGAAAAAAGACACATGGCTTTTATTCGTTGAGATAATTAAGTTGTAGATTGGAACTATAGAACAATAGTAATAATTTGGCTGTTTATAGGACCCTAAAAGCAAGCGATTGACGTCAATCAGAACAGGGTAAAAGTTAAGAAAAAATATAGCAAGTTAACATTCTTGGATTGTCAATAATAAAACAACATATAAAACAGTAATAAAACAACAATAAAACAACAACATTTCTCCAAGCAGAGAGAGGGAGGTAGATCCCTTTCCTCGGCTGCTCCTCCCTCTGAAATGGCCTCCCTTCCCCCTCAGACTTGTGCCAGATCTTCTTAAGTTCCAGAAACATCCCACTGTAACTGGGCCCTGGTCCTTTCAGAGTGATACAGGGGTCAGACCACTCCCTACCAGTCCCCCAGCATCCTTTGCCAGCACGTGCCCACCAGCTCCCTTCCCTGGACTATCCAACTTGGTCCTTCCTGTCCACCACAATCATCTTCCCTTCCCTCACTCTTCCCCCTCTACCCCCTCCCCTTGCACTTATCATCTTGTCATGCACTTGCACGGTAGGATTGTCACAAGGCAACATAACCCTTTTTGTTGTTCTACCATGTCCCCCCACCCCATCCTGTCTTGTGGCACCTGGAAACACCTGTGGGTAGGCCCCATGCTGATGTCCAATAAATAAAAAATAGGATAGTGAGAATCAATAGAGTTGTAACAAAGAAGAAAAGAGAATATCATTGTGTTGGCCTGGACATTTTTTGGAGAAATATTTTGGAGAAATGCGCGGTGATTGATGGTGCTTGCCCAAATTAATTATTTTGATACAAAGTAATTAAAGTAATAACAGAATGAAAGATCTAGTTGGTATTGAGAGTTAAAAACAACTTGTCATTATGGGGGACACTCCTCTTCTACACTTGTGCAAAACATTACCAAGGTACACACCTAAGATTACAAAATACCCCGCTGGGTAAAAGGCACGGCTGACAAAATATTCATGCCTTGGCTCCAAGAGGGTTTGCTATCAACAACAGTATTGCAACACATGACAACATACTTACATGCTGTGTATACTGGGAAAAAGTTACAAAAAAGTTCGCTATTTTAGAGCTATGGAAAATGTATCAGAGCAAGAAAGGAGATCCGGCGGAAAAGGAGTGGATGCTTAATCAGCATGTAGGGGAGGGCACAGCGCCCTCGGCTCCTCTTACTCCTTCTGAGGGCAATAGTATGACCAATGAGAAACAGGGATTCTATCCTTTATAGGAGTTAAAAGCAGAAGCAGAGTATATTAATCCGATATATGATAGTACGGAAGAAAGTAAAGCTAAAGAATGCAAATATATATCCGTACATGAGTAACATTAATAGCATAGTGAAAGAAAGGACAGACAGATAGAGATAGATGAAGAGACCAAGAGGCAAAAAGGAGAGAAAGGCAGTGACAATTGTAAAGAATGAGTGGATGGTAGGACAGATATTACTCAAATAAGATAGAAAGGGTCTTGATGAAGTCAAGGAAACAAAAGAAAGAGAAGAATGGGAAAGAAAGGAAAGGGAACGAATAAGGGCATGCAAAAAGAGAGAAAACAAAAGGAAGAATGAAGAAGCAGAATAAAGAGTGAGAGAACAGATGGGGAGAAGAAATGTGAGGAAATATAAGCACAAAGATTGAAAGAAAGAAGGTTGCAGAGAAGGTGAGAAAAGGAAGAGAAGAGGGAGATGAGAAGAAGGGAAGAAGAAGAGCAACAGGAAATAAGAAGGAGTAGAGAACGAAGGGAGGACGAAAGAGATCACATTTTTAATAGATATGTTATACCAGTTGAAGAACGAGAACGATGGGAGGAAGAGAGAATGTTACAACAGCCCTGCAGACAGCTGCACAAGATACCTAGAGTAACAACATGGGCTGATGAGCAATAGGCAGAAGGCATAGGGAAAGGTGTGGGGAATTATGTAGGCAGATGAGGGAACAAGGTGGTTACGAGGCCATAGAGGGTATAGAAGGATCTCCACCGAGAGACACAGTAGTTAGATTGGATGACGTAATGATGGACAAGCATACAATGCTGTCCGTAAGCAGACTACATCTTGATGATGAGGAATGGGATAACCGTCATACCGTTTGGGGTATAATGAAGTCAGATGAAAAAAAGGAAGAAAATGAGAGAACACAAAGAGAGAGAGTATGTGGCTCTTCAAAAGACCCAGACATTGGGAAAGGGGTAAAGTGGTAAGACTTAGGAGAGCCCAACAGAAAAACACCAGAACCTATACCATATCCTGAATGACCACAAGGACACTCGCATGGCGTAGGGAACATATCCCCACCATATATAAGTAGATTGAGGTCATTGCCAGGACGAAGATGAGCAGGTGAAACTAGCCCCAACTGGAAGAAAAGGGGCACGGGTAGATATGATTGTAAAACAGGGTTCACTCAAATCCCGTTGATAGAGAAAGGGCGAGGACTACCACAATATATACCATGGCTGCAAATTAATAAAGATCATTAGAGATCTAAATTACCTAGTTTGACTGCAGGAGTGGGTAAATGGATTTATGAGTTAGAAAGGATGACAGCGGGAATGACATTAGCAGTGGGTGACGTAAAAGGCCTTCTTGCAGCTATCCTAGAGACAGTTGATGACATTTGGAGATGAGTGGGATGTGCAAGTGTTACAGCACAAAACATGACACATGATGGAGTGCCATGTAATTATTGCAGAGCAGATATATGGAGGGCGCTTAGAGTACAATATCCTGAGAAATCAGACATGGGCGCGATTATGACATGGAAAATGGGTGAGGATGAAGGTCCTGTTGCTTTATTCAGGATATTCAAGAAAGTTGGCATCTGGAGACGTGAGAACTGTGGGATAAGACTGTAGCATTATTTTATCATATTTTATGTCAGGGACTGCTCAAGCCAGCTGCAAAGACAGATGAAAAAACAGGTAAGAATGGAAGCAAAGCCATGGCCAGAAATACAGTTGACTATTGTACATCTTTCTCCATTTTTACAAGAGAAGAACAAGAAAAAAGCTGAGTATAGGAAGCTTGAGGAAGCAAAGTTAGGTCAGAAAAAGTTGCCACATTTTGCCACAAAAAGAGCAGTATTGACGAGTGCAGAAAGAATGGTCACACAAGAGTTACAGTCTACACAACCAATCAATGCAGGGTACCCAGTAGACCAGGGTGGGTACATTTATTGGCCCTGTGGTAGAGGGAATGGACCGAGAGGAAGAGGAGGCGGATTTCAGAACCCTCAAGGAGAGGGGGATTTAATGGAGGGCAGCCAATGAAGTGCTAGAATTGTGGGAGAACATGACATATTGCCTGCATTTGTAGAAGTAGAGGGGGTATGCAGCTGAACTGGCAGACTGAAAGAGCGGGTGGGTTATTTCCACCATATAACACCGAACCACCAGAGTAGTATGCCAAAGATCACATGCAGTATCAGACAAATGTGTTGCAAATATAGCAAGCACAGCAGATTCTGTTGCAAATACAGTCTCTAAAAGGGCAGCCACAACAAGAGCCTATGCAAACACAACAAATACAGATACAACAGTACACTCCGATGCTACGGGCAACAATGCCACAATTGAAGGTTAATACAGGAGCCCCACAAGCACCCTCGCCCAAGATAGGGAGTGTGACAGTAGTGGGAAGGAATCCTTTTACGGGTACAGGGATGAATTTATAATCACAATAGGAGAGCCCACAGAGTGCCCTGACATTTTCAGTACTATCTGTGACACCAGACCCAGACCCCCAAGAGGAACCAAGGGTCACGCTAATGATGTGGACATGGGAGTGACTTGTTTCTGTGTTCGAGAGGGACAGTATCCAATGTCAGGGATTGCCATGAATGCGCAGGGCTTCTCTGGGTCTATGTCTTTGATTTATTTTACTGATTTCAATAGGAGAGCATGACGTGTCTATCCCACTATTGTATTCTCGGCAGACACCAACAAATATATTCGGACGTGACTTAAAGACAAAACTTAATATGACAATATCTTTCGTTTACAAACAAATAATAGATTCCACTCCAGGGATACATTACATGAATGTAAAATCATTTAGATAAGCATTTACATGCCAAAATGCATAACAAAGTGTTCCTTTAGATCCAGAAGTATTTTTGAATGGAGTTAATATTTTGTTGACATGGCTTCCTTTCCTAGATTGATAGTTAAATTGTTGAGGATACTTGACACATGTTTGTTTAGAGCAGAAGTACCCATGGATGACAAGGAAGGACAGGTTATTCCCATAGAACTGGAAGAAGCGATAGTGAGCGAGGAAAGGGTGATTATTCATAGGACATATGACGAAAGAAGAGCATGGAGAACAGTAATAGCTCTTGACGAAGGATATAGACTAACAGATTTGACAGATGAAGAGTTGTTCAGAGATGAGAATTCAGTCAGTGAACTAGTGTCCTTTATAAGCCTCACTAATTGGATACAAATTGAAAATAGAAAAATACTGCAGATAATGTCGCTGGTAAAAAGAGGCCATCATATTTCCAGGCAGATTTAGAAAAAGTGGCAAGCATTTTATGGACCAGCAGTCCATATGAAGTGGGTCTATTGAGTGGAACAGCAGCAGTTAAAATAAAGCTTAAGCGAGGAGTAATTTTTCCACGAGAAAAACACTATTCCATGTACAGAGAAGCAGAAGAAGGCATATTTGAAACTATTTCCACTTTACTACAGCAGGGAATATTAGTGCCATCAGACTCCACATGTAACACAGCTGTGTGCACAGTAAAGCAATCAATGGGGGGTTGTGGAGATTTACTCAGGATCTACACCCCTAAACAATATTGTTGAAGCAGAGTTTTCTCTGGTTCCAAATCAGCTACGAAATTATGTAGCATCCCAGCTACAACCACATTTTTCATAGTAGTAGATTTAGAAAATGCCTTCTTTTCAATTTCCCTTAATGACTCACAAGATTTGACTTTGTTTATGTATAGAAACCAGTGCTGGAAACACACAAGATTGCCTCAAGTGTACTGTAAGACCTCATCAATTTTTAATAGGGTACTGCAGATGAACCTAGGTAACATACAACTTGAGAGCACAATAATTCAGTACGTATTAGACATATTAGTGGGTAGTGAGCCAGATGAAAAATGTAGAGAAGAGTCAGTCCAGATAATGACAGTATTAGCAGGAAAAGGATGCAAAGTGGACAAAGAGAAATTACAGTATTGCCAGAAAAAGGAGCTGTACATAGGACAATTGATCTCTCAAGAACGGAGAAAAGGGACACATGAGAGAGCAGAAGCAATCATGAAAACTCTAAGACCTGAAACAGTGAGAAATGCAGCAATTGTCAGACCTATGCAATTATTGTAGGGCCGGTGTTTTTTATTACAGTACGTATATTAGACCACTTATAAAAGGACTCAAAGAAGTACAGACAGGTAAAAGTTAGATAACATGGACAGACAAGATGATTGAAGGATTCAAAGAATTAAAAAAGGCGAATTGTAGAGCCCATGTCTTAGGGATTCCATACTATAATGAAGAGTTTTATTTATTCTTGCATTCAAATGAAGTGGTGATGACAGCAGTTCTTATGCAGAAGACAACATTAGGACATGGACATAAACCATAAGCTTGGATTTTAGACCCAGTAATGAGTGGGCATTTTCCTTATGAAAAAGCATTAGCTGCTGCTTCTTTCGCAATTGAAAAAGCTGCAAGTATTACAATGGGGTGCTTGATGACATTATTAGTCGAACATTCCTTATTCGCTATTTTGGAGAAATTTAAAAGCACGTTGACTACACAAAGAGGATCAGGATACGAGGTGGTCATTTCAAATCCAGTGATAAAAATTGTTAGATGTAGAGTAGTGAATCCAGCGACATTCATAGCTGAACCAGGAGAGGAAGGATATTAAGTACATGATTGCACAACATATACTGAGTTTTATGACAATATTCCCGAAGTTAAAGAAAGCGCTTTAGGCGGGTGGGGGGCGTTCATTGGCGGTTCTTGGAAAATTGATCAAATGACAGGAGAGAGACATACAGGATCAGCAATAGTGAAGTTAAAAAAGAATGGTGAATTTGAAGTAGTGACACGTGTGAGATTGCCTTCACACTGTTCAGCACAGGCTGCTGAATTAGTGGTGCTTATCGCCGCACTCCAGAGATATGAGGATGAGGAAGTGACAGTGTACTCTGTCCCTGATATGTGATGTCAACCGCACATGCAGGATTGTCACGCTGGAAAAGGATGGGCTTCCTCTGCATAGACGGCACACCAGTGCAACATGCATTATTATTGGACAAAGTTTTTAAGGTACTAAAACGTTCATTGGCTATCACCGTGGTGAAGTGTGCAGCCCATATTAAGAGGGCAGACATGATTTCCCACTGTTACAAAACCGTAGAGCAGCATATTTTCTCAATATTTTTAATTTTGAAGTAGAAAAGGTTAAGCAAATGTCAGAACCGTGTATGGTGATGAAGAAGGCTTTAACATGTTATCCATTGTACAGTTAACTGGGCTGCGAGATTGAGCTCCACAGGAATAACAGGATTTATGGAAGAGGTGGGGGTGTTCTTTATCCCCCCACAGAGGCTATATGGAGACAAGATAGTAATGGAAAGCTAGTTATGCCGCTAGCATTATTAAAAGTTGTGCTGGATCAGCTTCACTATCCTGCGCATATAAGCAGAGAGTGTCTTGTTGCCATGATCGCAGATGACTGGTTTTCATCAAATTTATTGGAACATGTTGCACAGTTTAATGTGAACTGCATTGTCTGCCAAATGTTCACAGTAGGGCATATCCTGCAAACAGTGAAAGGAGCAATACCCCGCCCCAATGGTCTTTTTCAGCATCTAAATATAGATTATGTGGATATGTTAGAAACATGCAATGGCTACAGGTATATGTGCTGCCAAGTTTCTTGTACATGAGGTGTTTCCTAGATGTTGTGTATACCAAGTCCTGCAGTCAGATAATAGGTTGCATTTTGTAAATGAGATGTTTGAACAGATTATCCTTCTATGAGGCATAAAGCATACATATTCATCTGCTTATCACCCACAGGTGAATGGTAGTTGTGAGTATTTAAACAGACACCTTAAAAAGAGGATAGCCAAGATCAATATAGCTTTGAAGAAGGGGTGGCTATATTGCCTACCACTTGCTCTATTTGCCCTGAGGAACTAGCCTGACTCAGATCACCACCTGACTCCTCATGAGTTGGTGACTGGAAGCCACATGAGAATACCTCTTGTTCCTCTCACTCAAACAAAAACTGATGCCCATAGTGTAGCAAAAACATTAGGGGATGAGATGCATGATTATTTAACAAATATGACCACTAGTGTTTTGTGTATTTTTCAGAAACTGAACAATTGGAGGGAGGGGTTGTAGAAGATTGAAGAAGACAGCCAAATAGCCAATTCTAGCAAACTCTTAAAGCCACTTACTTTTTACCCTGGTGACCAAGTGCTAATTAAAAATGTCATCCGCACTTGGAAAAAGTCCCATTTTGAAGGACCATGACTAGTAGATGCGGTCACTCCCACTGCCATTAAAATCCAAGCAAGATGAGCTTGGCTCAACCTGAATGATGTAAAGCTCTACAGAGTATATAACCCTCCTGCACTCGTTGACTATGAAGCAAAAGAAGAAGTTCTGCATATGCAGACCAGATCGGCTACCAGGAGCCAACAGGAGTAATCTAAATAAAAACAATTCGAACTATCGATTATTCCCAAGTTTAAAGGGAAACAAATAAACTTTGCAGTGTCCATAGAATTGTTCCAGTTATGCTAAAACAGACAATATTTAGAAAAAGTAGAGCACACAACACTGTATGTTGTCTGTAACGTTGCACACATTTATGTATGCTGTTTTCACATATATACTCCAATCTTATCCAGCTCTAGTGTGACAAAAAGTCAATATTGTCAAATTTTTGGGAAATCCTAAGGCAGCCCATTTTATTCTCAGGATTGTCATCGCAATATTCTTACAATTTCTGTTATAAAAATGTGTGATTATAAAAGAGTGACAAGAACTAAACGTTGATAAAAGAAAATGGGAATTTTCAATTATGTAAGATACACATTGCTAGCAAGAAGGCCACTCAATACACAAGGCACAGTTTGCTTTATTAATTATTTTTCAATATTTCTTGTAGATTCATTCTGTACAATATTATGTTGTTATTTCCGTATTTGTATATCATTTCGAGAAATTATGTTTTATAATACTAATGGGGTATAGAGTAATGATACATCTGTTTCTATCCCAAACAAAAGCACAAGTGACTTTTTCCCTGACATGTCCAAACATATTAACCGGCTCAAAAGAGATGCTGGAGAAGACTATCAGGGTATAAACACATACCTTGATAATTCGGCGTATTTAAAAAATAACATGTGGTACCAGAACTTGAGTGAGGTGGGGAGGAGAACGTTAGATGAGTGCTTCTATGTATGTTCTCTCATCCCTTATGCCATGAGCACAACCAGAACATTTATAGCAAGGGAAATACCCACACATAAAGTTCTACTTTTGCCTGCCACCTTTGGCATATTGATTCCTTGTGAGTTCCTCTCGGCTCTCGAGCTTACCAGTACGCAGTTGCCTTATCTACGTGTCTTATTGACACGTTTCCCGTATTCTTTGTCCCTTCTCTTTCCAATTCTATATTACTTGCAGTCGCTCTCTTACCTGTGTCTTCCGATTTAGATTCCTGCCTGTTGGAGCTTCATCTCATCTCAGACTTCAGTTCTTCCGCTACGCTTCACGATCATCTTCTCAGAGTACTTCCCAATTGTACCAGCAATAACTGTACGTCAGCACGTTTTTTTTTTGTCCCTACAAGGGTTTTTTCCTGCTGACATCCTGGATGGCACTCGAGTCCCCTGTTAAGTTAGACGGTATCTATCTCTGTTAGGGCTGTATGGCACGATCTGCAAGTGGTATCCAGAAGAACAGGTTAGTGCATGCTTACATCTGATCGTAAGCAACGCCCACATATCTGGAAATGGAGCAAGTCCAGCAGCTCACGGCCCTGTACAGGCATTGTTAGGGAGAATTCTCAAGAATGTGATAATTTCCCTTACCTTTTGAGACCCCCAGCAACTTTGCTGGATTTCTAGGATTTGAATTTTTACCTGGAAAGAGTGTGAACCTTTTTCCCCACTCTTTCATGTATTTTGATGTGTGTTTTACTTTTGTGTTCTATGGATAAGGGGTTTTAAACAACTCCATAGGCATCATCTTTTTCTTGTGTGTTACACTGCACCTTCAGTGCAGTGGCACAGGAGTGTCTTCGAGACTCCCCAAGGTTTAAATACCTTCTCTGGGACTGACTACCATATCCCAGAGCACGTAAAGTTAAAGTGACTTTTCTAGTCTTTTTAAATTCATAGACCCAGCACACACTATCTTCCTATAGAGTGCTGGAGGGGTTGCCTAGCATACCCTGTGTCTAAACACTCATGTAACAGTCAAATGTTACTCTTTCCTCTTGAAATGGTTGGTGGCAGTGGTTTTAGAAAGAACTACCATGATTTTTCCCGACCGCGAACACCGGTAGCAAAAAATCGGGTCAGGCATGTTTTTCAATATGGCCCATGACCCCTCTGTAAAAACAGACTCCTGTCATGTTTTTTCACTGTTTCTTTTAGGAAAGGTCCTTCTTGTGTTTAACTCTGCGCGTCAAACCAGGTTTGGTCCTTTTGTTCAATGCCCTTTGGCGGGCTTCAGTGCAGAAGCCCTACTCTGGCGCCTTAGAGTCTGTGGTGGACGGAATGTGAGGCAGGTGCCCGAAACTCCCTGTGCTTAGTCTCCTAGGAGACCTGAATGCACTCTGGTATAATTGGCTGGCTGACTGTCTGGCGAGGACAGCTACCCTGCTGGGTGAGTGGCAGCTAAGCTGGGATGAATGGGAGAAAACTGTTTAAAAGCAGGTCTCTGGGACTTGGAAGGTCGACCACTGGAACGAAAGAACCGAAGACGAGCTGAAGGAAGACGACTGCTGCAACGCCTGGACCATTGGTTTGCCCGGTGAAGCCCTGCTGCAGGTCCAAATTGCCTGAAACTCCATAAACAGAGAAGCTCCTTCATGGACGGCTTCTTCCCTTGAGCTGGTGGGAACAACCAACTCGTAAACCACCTGGACACCAACTCCATACTGGTTGAATTTTCATCAGAGTGCTGTTGAAAACAGGATAGCCAGTGAGAAGGATAGCAGATTGTGGATTTTAAGGCACTTACACCTTAAACCAATGCTTAGCCAAGCTTGTGCCCTCTTCCCTGGGCAGTGCAGGAACCTCCCAACGTCCTCCTTCTTGTCCCCACAAATGCCTCAGCTACAGCTTTTCTTTATACCTAAGGTACTGTGCAAACGCGGTGTGGATCTTTTCTGCTGCGGTGAAAGTTTGTGAAACTTTCCCAACTTTGGAGTCTTGTTCGCTCCTAATCCGACATATAACTTTTTTTCTGGCAAACTACTTCCTCGAACATTGGCACAGACTTACCGTTTACTACCAGAACTGTGCTATCCTATCCAAGACTCTGAACCATTTACTTTGGCCCAGACCTATTGAATTGGATCGCAGTTGTAGTGAACTGAAACTATTTGCCCTGCCTATCAAAGTAATTGTGCTTTGATTCTTTTAACCGTTGTCTTTCTACCCCTTTTGAAAGTTACTGAAGTGCCATTTTGCTCCCACTTTAGGGGAGCCTAACTTGTTCAGAAACATATTGGTTGTATACTGTAGTGTATTAAGATTGTGATATTAAGCTGCTTCTTGCTAGTGGAATGTTTTCCACTGACTGTATAAATAAATGTATTTTCTTTTACCAAGAAACCTTGAATAGTGTTTGTTTGAACTACTGTGATTGCAAGCCCTTTGTGTAACATCTTGTACTGCTCACACCCCTCTTGAGATAAGTCTGGCTGCTCAGCCACTGCTACCACATAACTGTGTAGTACAGGCTTGTACCAAATGTGAGATTGTGCTTACACCTGTAGTCTTAATTGTGTGTAGTGTTCCCAAAAGGTACTGCATGTAATTCTGCCTAACAGGCACTAACTTTGGAAGTACAAAATCTTCAGACGGACAACAACAATCTACCCCAACTGGTGCTACAAGGAGCCGCATGTACTGAATTACCCCTAGTACCTGTGCTGGCAGGCAAATTTGATGGCCATCCCAAGAAGGTGAAGGAGTTCATAGATGCATGGGTGGTTCCATTTTCATTAAAACCAACTCATTTTCCCATAGATCGAGCAAAGATCAGTTACATGATTTCCAACATATGTGTTGCAGTGCCTTGGCTTGGGCCTCTCCTCTTGTGACTACAAATAATCTTATCCTTGATTCGGTACAAGGATTCATGCACAATATCCGTGCCGTGTTTGCCCGCACAGAACTAGTGGTATTAGCCACTGTTGATTTCAAACAAGGGTCAATGGATACCCTAACCTACATAACCCAGTTTAAACAAATGAACCATCAAACAGCTTGGACCGACGATGCTTTGATCACTATAATGTGAAGAGGGCTTTCTGAAGAGATCAAGAATGAGCGTTCCCGAGTACCTCATCCCCTCAATTTGGCTGAACTCATCACTTTGGTTATGCAATTAAAGTATCGACTACAGGAAAGAAGGAGCGAACAAAGGAAGTTAAGAAGTACTCGTAGCCTTCCTGAATCAACCTGGACATCGTCTATATTCCCGTCTGAGGAAGAATCATGGCAACTGGGAACAACCCAACATCCTCTATCTTCCGAAGAAAGGAACCGAAGATGTGAAGGAGGTCTTTGTATGTATTGCAGTTCTCCCAATCATTTGGTCCGAGATTGCCCGTTAGCTCCTCCTCACCGTGCGGGAAACGTCAGAACCCGGCCCGAGTGAGAACCAGCGAACGTAGAGAAAGCTTGTGTTCCCAGACAAACTCTGCAGCAAATCTGAAACACTCATGATCGTTTTAATGGTATTATTGACTGATCAAGGAACTTATGTAAGCCATATTCTGGCTCTAGTCAACTGCAGAGCCACCAGAAACTGTACGGACTATGAGTGGGAATCTTTGCATGGCTTTTCCTGAATAACTAAGTCCCTTCACGTCCCAGTGCCCAGGTAAGGTAAGTCCTTGTCTTCTGGGATGATCAAGCAGTCAATCCCTATGCTGATGTCTCTGGATTCACACAATAAGAAGATTCTATTTGACCTAATTAAAGCAGCACATTATCCCGTTGTTGTGGGATTACCCTGGCATTGGCTCCACAACCCCTATGTCAACTGGTCTGCTGGAACGAACTACCTAGGGTCTGAACACTGTGTTGCTCATTGTCTCAAAGGAGGCACCGTGGGGATGCATTCTCCTGTCAAATACCTTACCATCAACTTACACCACGGGCTAATAGCGGAGTCCAAATCCCCAGCGAGGGTGTCACTCTTCTTTATCCAAAAGAAAGACTCGAAGGAATTGAGACCATGTATCGATTATCGTGGTTTGAATAAAATCACCATCAAGGACAAGTATCCATTACCCCTGATATCAGACATTTTGGGGGCTGATAGACATGCAAAAATCTTTTCCAAGTTAGACTTGCAAGGCACCGATCCCTTGGTTTGTATCTGTAAGGGTGATGAATGGAAGACGACATTGTGCACCCCCTTATGACATTTCAAATACAGTGTGATGCCGTTCGGACTATGCAACATCCCACCAGTGTTTCAACGCTTTATAGATCATGTATTCTCAGACCATTTACTCCATTATGTAGTAGTGTGCCTAGATGATATCCTGGTCTACTCCAATACACTTGCAGATCACATTAAGCACATCTCTGAAGTTTTCCGAAGACTTGAACAAAACCATCTCTACGACAAGGCCAAGAAGTGTGTATTTCATCAATTCAGGATTTCACTGCCTGGTTTTATCCTATCTGAAGATGGAACATCTATGGACCCCTTGAAGGTAAGAGCAATCCTACACTGGAAAGAACCATCCTCAGTAAAGGAAATTCAGTGATTCTTAGGCTTCTCCAATTTTTACCATAAATTCATCTCTAACTTCTGGGACCAAATGAAACCACTTACGGAATTGCTAAAAAAAAGGACGGAAATTCCTCTGGACGAAGAAAGAATAGGAAGCATTTTGGAACTTGAAGAAAGCTTTTACAACAGCACCACTCCTAAAGCCCCCAAATCAAGATCGAAGGTTTATTCTGGAGACTGATGCATCTCATTCTGCTCTTGGGGCAATTCTAAAACAAGAAGATGATGACGGCTTTGAACACTGAGTAGCCTTCTTGTCCAAGACTTTGAGTCCATCCAGAACAAATTACTCCGTCTTGAAAAATAACTTTTGGCCATCAAACTAGTGTGTCAGGAGTGGAGACATTTGCTTCTAGGATCCTCTTTTCAAATCGAAGTTAGGACCGACCATCGCAACTTCATGGTTTTGCAACAAATGGAGTGCCAAAAATGCCATCAAGCCAGATGGGCTTATTTTTTTCCCAGTTTGACATCGCTTTTCCTTTATTTCGGGCCATGAAAACATTCAAGCAGATGTCTTATCCCGTTCGGAAACCATATAGGGTGGAGCCCTTCACAGGGAGAAGTTGATTCCTGGAGTCACCTTCCTGCTCTTTGTGTCTGATGTCATCAGAACTGTAAAGAAAGCTACACTTGCCATCTGCCCTTGTTACAAGACATTGTTTCCAAGTATGCTCTGACTTCAGATCAAGATCTTCTATTCCAAGACCACACATTGTTTATACCCATGACCGTCTTACAGACGCAAGCCATATCAATGTGTCACAACACTAAGGCAGCAGGACATCGGGGAGTCTGCAACACTACCGACCTTATACTGAGACACTTCTGGTGGCCATCACTGAGAGAAGACACAAAGGCATATGTATCAGCCTGTTCAACGTGTTTACAGTCCATGGTACCTCATTACTGTCCCTTTCAGTCTATTAGTGCAACCTGCTTTGCCTTCTCAACCTTAGGAAAACATTTCCACTGATTTCGTTGTTGAATTACCTCCTTTTTTCAAGAACACAGCTATCATGGTAACAATAGATTCACAGACCAAGATGGCTAATTTCCCACTGCACCCCAGATGGTTAGACGTGTTTTACACTTCATATTCTGTTTACATGGCCTTCCTGCAAGGATAGTTTCCGACTGAGGTTCCCAATTCACCTCCACCCTTGGGCCCATTTGTGTAAACTATTAAGTGTCCAAAGGGCTTTGGCATTGGGATATCATCCCCAAACAAACGGCCAAACTGAGAGGGTCAACCAATCCCTTGAACAGTATATGCAATGTTTCGTTTCCGCAACACAAGATGACTGCAGCGACTTGCTACCATTTGAGGAATTCTCGTACACTAATTCCCTACATACTTCTACTGTACTGAGGCCATTTTATTGCCCTTATGCTTTTCATCCCATCTCCTTCTGTACCATTTGCCCTGGAATCCAGAAGTTGCCATCTCTTTATTCCCTCATCAGCAGTATACAAGGCAGCCGTTTCACAGCTCCTTCATCCTTGGAAGAGTCTTGTGCCAGGATAAAGACTTTAGCAGACAAGAAGAGGAGTCCTGAGCCAACCTTCTCTTCAGGAGACAAGATCTGGTTGGCTTCTAAATACTTACCAAGACGGCTAACGCCTACAAAATTGGCTCCTAGATTCTTCGGACTTTTTTTAGTGAAAGAACGCATTGGGAGGTTGCTTACCGCCTCCAGCTACCATCTTCTTGAATAAGGATCCACCCGGTGTTAGATTTCTCTCCCTGTAGAAGCCTCATGTTCTGGATCAGTTTTTGAGGCCGGGTCAACATGTTCCTCCCCCAGTCGATACTGTACAAGGACCTGAATTTGAGATGGCTGCAATTTGTGATTCATGTTTTTATTGCAGGAGACTACAATACCTTGTTGACTTGAAGGGCTACAGTCCAGCTGACCATTATTGGGAACCTGCTTCTGCTGTGCATGTGCCAAGACTGTTGCGCAGCTTTTATAGGTTGTGTCCCTGAAAGCCCGGATGGCAAGCCCTGGGGCAGGGGCATACTGTCACTTGGTCTTTGTAGCAGTGATGGAAGGGATGCTGTATCAATGCTGTACCTTCACATCCAAGATGGCACTCTGCAGCCCCATGGATCTATTGTAACTACAGCAGTCTAGTCTGCAGCGGAAGCAGGAAAATGACAATGGACTGCGGACGGCAGTGAAAGCATGACAGGAGCAGCAAGACGGTAAGTGGATGCGTCGCTTCACCCTAGTAAGCACTGGCGCTATTCTAATGTGATATTTTCTTCTCTTGTTCTCTGTTTCTCTCCTTGTCCCTGAGTTCAAGTTGCACCCTACGTGCTATGTGTTGTTTCCGTTTTCCCCTTGGAACATTTTGTCTCGGAAGCGTTCTGCTCTCCCCTGCCGCCTTTGGCAATTTGAATCCTTGTGAGTTCCTCTCGGCTCTCGAGCTTACCAGTTTGCAGTTGCCTTATCCACATGTCTTATTGACACATTTCCTGTATTCTTTGGTCCTTCTGTTTCCAATTCTATATTACTTGGAGTCACTCTCTTACCTTTGTCTTCCTATCCTGATTTCTGCCTTTTAGAGCTTCATCTCATCTCGGACTTCCGCTCTTCTGCTACACTTCCCGATCATCTTCTCAGAGTACTTACCAGCTGTACGATCAACAACCGTACATCAGAAAGGTATTTTTTGTCCCTAGGAGGGTTTTCCCTGCTGACATTGCGGACAGCGCTCGAGTCCTCTGTAAAGTTCCAGGGTCTTGCATGCTGTTAGAGCTGTATGGCACTATCTGCAAGCTGAATCCAGAAGAAAAGGTCAGTGCATGCTCACATCTGATAGAGAGACTGGGTTTTGCAGATACATTGGAAACACCAGGATTGCCAGGAAGCTCTAGGAGATCTCAGCTATGTAAGTGATTTCAATCCGGCACACATCCAAGTCAGCCAGAACTTGCGCGACGGGACTCTTCTTGTTTTGGCTATATCTGACCTCCACAGGAAAGCCTTGCATTGACAGAATCCAGGAAGTAATTCGGGAATTACTCACATTTCCGGCCCGGATTCTGTCACTTTGAAGATATTGCAAAGGTTGGTGTAGAGTCTCCACTATGATGTGTTCCCCCTGGATACACGGGCGGTAATTCTTCAAAGCCCACACCGTTGTCAGGAGTGCCTTCTCACAATCGTTGAATTTTTCCTCCACAGATGATAAACTCTTACTCGCATAGGAGATTACTTTATTGACCTTGTCATGCTTTTGACATAATACTGCAGTCAAGCATGTATTTGAGAACCCTGTCTCACAGTTCTGGTGCCTATTCACCTGTGCAGCCAGAAATTAGATTAGCAACTCTGTTATCTTTATATTTTTCACAATTTTAAATAGTAAATTATCAGTCTTTTTAAAATGTGTTATTTGTCCATCTTAAGCAACTAATGGTCATTTGGGTCCACCCCTTGGTCTCTCCCTGGAAGCCCAGGAGCCATCCCCCATGTTTGTTCCTTGCAGGGGACATTTACGACCGTCTTCACACTTCGAATTTCCTGAGCTGCAGCTTGTCATTGTTCCTTTTCCCACTGTAGACCAGGTTATTTCCTACCCTGCAATTAACGCCTCTGTGTGATTTCCTGCTGGGGGGAAAGACCTTCCAACTGTGAGAAAAACCTTCTATTCCAGTCTGGCAGCTTCAGCCAGGTTTAATTTAATTGTTAACTCTGTGGCCTTCTCCTTAGCACAAAGCAAACTTGTTGTATCAAATAACAGCTAGAATTCTCATTCAAGATTTTAAACCATGGGATCTAAACAACTACAATATGGGTTACTATCAGTAACAGGCCTCTTAGATTGCAAAAATTTGAGTTTCAGTTTATACATGTTAAAGTTTAATCTGGGAGGCCCCTGACAGCTGTCATCACAGCAGCCCTCTGCTGCACAGAGATTTTTTTACAGATGCACAGACAGCCCACTTTTGCGGTGGAAATCTCTTTATGCTCTCAGCTTTTCAGGACCTTGTGAGTTCTCAATGATTTCTAAGTAAATGGTAGCACCCAGCGATAATTTTGGATATTTGAAACGTGTTCTGTACTGGCATTCTGAAGTTTCAGCCACAAAGAAAAGGTGATTTAAAGCAAGATTTGGAGTTTCATTTAGCAAAGCACTGCTTTTTCCTTCTGCACTCCACTTTCAATTGCTGTGGAGCTAAGTGACAAATTTCAGTAGTGAGAGCTCTGTTCCACCACTGGCAACATGCGTGGCAGATTGGGCAGCCATCTTTTTGTGCATTGAAAAGCGCGATTTTCAGGGGTTCTGGCACGCACAAAGTTTTTGGAGCCGTTTTGCTGTTTCTGGCACCACCATAACAGTGTGATGCAGCATAGCAGAGCAAAAGTGGGTCAATAAATCCCACAGAGCCCCCCTCCCGACTTGAGTTTGACCAACCGTCAAGGGGAAGTCGGGAGATTGGGATGTTCTTTTTTCTTTGATCCAGGTGGAGAAAGTCAGCTGCTTCTCCCATCAGTGCTGGAGCGACATGCTCTCCTCGCCGGTTCTGGTTGGGAGTATTGCTGGTTCTGGTTGTGAGTATCGAGCAGCACCCCGGGCTCCTTGGGTCTTTCCTCCCGGTCCCCGAGTGGTCCTCCTTGGTAATTAGAATTTCTTTAGTTCCATTTCTAGGAGAAAGAACAGAGCATGGTTATGGACATTTCCCCACTACTAATCCCGGAGGGTGTAGTGGGGCAGATGCATACATTGAACACAATTTAAAATATTCCCACCTATATTTACTAATGGTTTTAACAGGTGGATTCATCTAGGTATCCAGTTTTTCCCCCTCTGGGTTTCCGGTTGCCGCAAAGTATGCCTGGGATGGCAACTCTTCAGCTGGTTTATGTGGATCCACTTATCTTCCCCTTCTGCCAAACTACCCTTGGGGATGCAGATTCTGGAGGTGACTGGTGAGATTCTGTCCACAATTTCAAAAGGCCTGCGCCAACCTGGAAGGAATTTGCGCTCTTTGGATTGGATCCTTTAGAAATCGTACAAGTAGACCCGGTCTCCTACTTGATATTCTTTCTTAGTTGTCTTAAGATCATAGTGGTTCTTCATACTGTCTGCAGATCTTTCTAGATTCCACTGAGCCTAGGCAAAAGCATGTTGAAGGTGTTTTCTCAGATTCTCAACATACTCATGAGTTGTGGAGGCATTTATCAAGGTCTGCTCTTGTGTTCTGTAGAGCAGATGCTGGGGTAGCACCATCCTTCGTCCAGTCATCAGCTCAAACTGAGACATTGGGCCTCATTACAAGGTTAGCAGTAAGGGAAAAAGGATGCCGGTAAAGGGATACCGGCATCGCTAACCGCTCCAGGCGATTATGACCCGCCAACGCGCTATTAGCGGCACTGTAAATAAAGGTGCCTCTAATAGCGGCATGGCCGCGGGCACGCGACCCTTCATGGTGGCAATACCGGCATGGCGTAAACAGGAGGACATCACAAGTCAGGTGGACATGCAAATAACGGCCTACTGAAGCCTGAAAAGTACCTTACCGGCATGGAGTAAATACCGGCATCGCAGACCACCCGTAAACGGCCATGTGCAGTGTTCCCAACTGCCACAGGTGCACACAATCAGCACAGGTGGAGGCAATATAGACTGGGCCAGCACAAAAGGAGCACACCCCACCCCTTCCCACACCCAGTCACACACCAAAATGATTTGCATACTACTAGCTATGCTGGGGCTGGAGGACATGATTGCAGTGGAACTTCAGCAACAACAACAACAACAGGCAGCACAGAGGAGACGCAGGAGGAGAATGAGGGAGAGGCAGGCCCAGCATGCCCCACCAGTGCAGCCAGTGGTACCACGCAGCCAGCTCCCAATCCCTCGCATCAGAGCCAGTCCATTCAACCTAACCCCTGAGCAGATCCACACCCTGTACCGTCTGGACCGGGACACCATCACCACCATTGTGGACATGATACATGAGGACATTGTCAGCCTGATTGAAATACGCACCGCCATCCCACCTCTACTGAAGGTAGTGTCTGTGTTCCACTTCCTGGCCACAGGCACCTACCAGCACACAGTGGGGCACATGCATGGCATATCACAACCATTATTCTCACTTACGATGAACCAAGTGCTTGATGCCCTCCTAAAGCACACAGGCGACCACATTTTCCTACCACGGACAGCCCAGGAGATCTCCAACACCACAGTTGGTTTCCATTCACTGGCCGGCATCCCTGGTTGCATTGGCACCATTGACTGCACCCATGTTGAATTGGTGGCCCCACATGCCATGGAGGTAGTGTACCGCAACCGTAAATTATACCACTCCATCAACGTGCAAATGGTATGTGACTCAAATAAGATCATCACACATTGTTGTGCCCGATTCCCCAGATCAAACCATGATTCAATGGTCATGCGAACTCCACGATACAACGCTACATGGAGCGACATGCAGGGCACAGATCCTGGCTTCTCGTGAGTTGCATGTTAGGCTCATGGAAATGCGATGTGGGTAGGTGATTGGGGGGAGAGATGTATACTTCACCTGGCTGACAGCACCTGAGAGGATGTACCATGCTCATACCCCAAATCAGGCCAGACTTGACCCGACACCTGACCACTAAATACAAGACGTATGCTGCACTACCACGAAAATGATGCAGTGCAACAACCATTACATAGCCATCAACATGTACATTGCACATAAGCAGACATGGCATGAGGATGGCCAATGCACAGCGCCAAATACCATCAACTAAAAGTACAGGTCTCCATTACTGCGTACAAAGGAGCCACATTAGGGCAAGATACAAGAACGCACCCCTGCACCAACACAGAGGTCCACCAAAACAGCATGTCACCATTGGTCGTGCAAATTGAGATCATCATGACGCTGCCATCAACGTTGGCAGGATGGTAGCATACATATCACTGCACATCACCCAGATAATGGGAACAACCATCGTGGACTACCACAGTGCATGAGCAACCACAAGGAATTTGCCCCCCCTGCGCCCAATTGACGATGGCACGCACACCTGCATATACGTGGAATACACACATAGCAGTTACTTCATGTGTCTCTACTCATGCATGGATCTGTGGGTGCATACAGGAAATGAATGCTTGCTATGGTGTCATTGATACAGGTCCCATGTGATGTGAGGACTTACACATAATCATTGTTGCCCACATGCAGGTGATGCAGGCTATCCCTTGAAGAGGTGGCTCCTTACCCCAGTCCGGAACCCGCAGAACAGGCACGAGGAGGACTATAATCGCGCCCATACACGTACCCGTGTGTTGATTAAGTCGACCTTTGGCCTCTTGAAGGCACGGTTTCGCTTCCTCAGCAGGTCTGGTAGTGCACTCCTGTACGGCCATGAGAAGGTGGGCAATATCGTCATGGCATGTGTCATGCTACACAATATGTGCATCAGATGTGGACTATACTACATTGGGTTAACAACCAGGAAAGCGAAAACCCATTGGGGTGAACATAAATCGAACATTCGGTACCATTCGGTGAAATCACGGGTAGCTCAACACTTTGACGCAGCTAAACATTCTATCGCACAGATCCAGTTTGTCATTCTAGAACATGTAAAACTACCAAAAAGAGGAGGGAATATTATCAAATTATTACAACAAAGAGAAATATTCTGGATCAATAAGCTCGACACAATGAATCCAAAAGGGATGAATTTAGATTGGGATCTTAATTGCTATTTATAAACACTTTAAAAAAGAAATGGACATGAATGTTCCACCAGGGAATTGTGACGTATCCCAAATTTTTAAAATTACATGAGTACTGAAGTAAGGTTCTTGAGACGGCTATAAATATACATGGATATAATTGCATAGGTTAAAATGCTCTGTATTGCTCAACAATGTTTTTTAAATGACATAAGGTTTTCATGTTGTACAAGATGAGAAAATGTTTTCTAATGATCAAAGTGTTACCTTTTGTACAAAAATCTGTACGCCATACTTGCATTATTATTACTGTCACAGGATGAGAAAGGGTGAAACTAGGCACATTCCTGAACCATTTTAAAATAAACCCACAAATCATTATAATAGGATTATATAATCTCTCCTAATTAAACATAGCGAATCTACTATAAAATTCGGCTGTAATATTTTGAATTCTCCTAGCATTATCCATAGTAGTTAGATCTACTCCATTAGAATATCCCTTAATAACATTGACAGCTTTGTTCTCCCAATATGGCGCCCATATCGGCACCTTAAACCTTTTACAAAACTGACGATGATTGGCCGCGGTTGCCTAGCGCCCAGCACAGCAGCCTGGCGTTTCTGAACTCTGTGGTGAGCGGCAGCGCGCAGAACTCTGATGCAGGAAAGCTAGCTCCAAACGGGTAAGAATATACACTTCTCCGTGTTTGTTCGTGGATGTAGTTTAAAGGATTGGTTCTAAATTTAGCCCTATAATCTTAGACTAACTGAATCCCTATTACTACAGATTCACTGCAAGTAGAAGCAGGTAACGTTACGGGTCGATCGGGAACCCGGCAACACTTCAAGATTAGAAAAATCAAGGCAGAAGGGGACTGCATCCCACTCACCCATAAGGTAGGATATGGGTAACAGCAAGGTTTATAACTTAGAGAATGTATTTACTTCATGATAATCGTAAACAGCATATTCTAAAAAGAATTATGCTTTATTTGTTTACAGAGTTTTCCTGAATTGGAATAAGAACACAAAAGACAGTGGCAGTAACCAATTGAATCAACCACCTACCCATTGGTGAGTCACACTAGTTACCCTAGTAACCATGTATCAGAACACTCATGTAAAAGGTGGCGTGCAGGGGGACCCAGCACTGATTTTAGCGACTGTTCCCTCTTCACACCACACTCTGAAATCTAGATTACTCACTGGTGAAACATATTTTATCTTTATTTTGCAGCTTTTGAAACTCACCACGGTGTGTGGTAGCAAGCTTTTTTTGAGAGGGAGATACTAATTCTGAAGGTCAGTTTATCCGAATTGAGCAACGTTAAGTTGATTCTTAAATCGTTATTCAATAAATCAAGTAATGTAGTTATATAAAATGATGTCTTACAGAAAAACTCCAATATCCTTAAAACCTGAAGAAGGGCACCAATAGCGAGAAAAGCGTAGTTTAAGATAGGAAATTACAACTGGGAAACCTATCAAGATTATTGGATCACGTGAATGAATATGCACATATGAAGTTGAAAAAATATGTGATAAAAGTGTAAAAAATGTGAAGTAAAACACATATGAGTTAATATGTCAAAAGTTTGTTTATGATGCACAATTTGATTGTTTTTTAGAAATGTCGGGAACTCTACAAAATAAATGCTTTCTTTTATATGAATATGGTGAAGATTTAACCAAATTGCATTGATTGAATTACTCATTATAAGATAGAAATAGCTGAAATACTATTGAATTTGAAGCAAAATTTGTTTTGCCCTGTGCTGTGCCCCAGTTTGTACAACGAAGTTATCGTTGCACCACTCATTTGTCACATTTGTAACAGTAGAGGTAGCACTCTACTAATTGGGAGCACCTTTAAATATATCTAAAGATCCATTTAATTATCAAACTGAACCATAAGACGTCTTATAGCATTGAGTGCGCCTCTATATATCCAGGATTTAGTGCACTCCTGTACGGCCATGAGAAGGTGGGCAATATCGTCATGACATGTGTCATGCTACACAATATGTGCATCAGACGGAATGTGCCCCTGCTCCCTGATGCTGAACTGCAACCACCTGACGATGAGGATGAGGAGGGTGGAGATGGGGCTGCACTTCAGGGAGGCAGCGATGCACAGGTGGGAGGTGCCATGCATCAGACTCTGATTGACCAATGTTTCTAGCACACATGGATGGGGAGTGTGACATGGAGGTGGAACTCAGGGCACTGGGTGTGTCAGGGACATGGACACTGTTGACTGTTCACCAATAAAGCACACATACACAATAAGCAATGTCCTCACATGTGAAATCAGATCGCATAACAAGTGTATTCAGAATATGTAACTAACAAGTGCACAAGCCCTCCACCCAACACACCCACTCCCCCCTCCGCCTCCCCCCTCAACTTCCCCACACACCCTCTCCCCCTCCCCCTTCCCCCTCAACTTCCCCACACACCCTCTCCTCCTCCCCCACACCCCCCAACTTCCCCACACACCCTCTCCCATCTCCTCCTCCCCCTCAACTTCCCCACACACCCTCTCCCCCCTCCCCGTCCTCCCTCAAATCCCCCACACATGGTGTGCACTGACATGCACCATAAGTCCACATGGGACCAGTATGCTGGCTGAACCTATAGCCCTCCCCCTCTTCCACCACCAGGTGCACCCCTGTCCGATCTGTGCAGGTTCCGGCCAGACCTAGGCACGGGGCTGGACTTAGTTGAGCTTGCATTGGAAGATGTCCCAGGTTGTTCTGCCACCTGTGCCGGACGCATGGCCTCCATTGCTGCCACCATTTGTGAGAGGACCTGCCGCACTGCTGCCAATTCACCGCAAATGTCCTTTGAGGTGGTCTTAATTGCTCTTTTGAGGGATGCAGCACATTCACTTATGTCATCCCTTGCCTGGCCACATTCCTTGATGTGCTGTGTCAACAGCCCTGTCAGCTCCTCCTGCCGCTTCTGAATTGCCCTGGTCCCCTCTTGGCTGGTCGGGACAGTGGTGGATGTGTGAGGGGTTTCCAACATGGTTTGTTCCTCATGCACACTTGGCGTGGGGGTGAAACTGCTGGGCCATGAATCCCCAGGAGACAGACCATGCATGCTGCTGTTGTGCAAGCTGCATGGGGAGAGTTTTGGTGAATGCAGGGGGCCTGTGGCGGTAGTTGCGCCATGCGGAAGAACATCTGCCTCATCGTCTGACACGGCTGCTGTGGCAGCTGTATCCCACACTGTGCTGCTGGCAGCCGATGCAGTGCCTTCTGCCACTGGCTCCTGTGTGCTGGTGGCTGGTGTGGGTGCTGTGGTGGGGGCTGTCGTGCACATTGGTGCTGTGGCCTTTGGGGTTTTCTTACCCTTCCGCAGTAGTGCAGGTTGGCCTCTTCCCCTTGATGTTGAGGGGGCGGTGTTCTCCCTCCATGCCCCTGGCCTTCTTTTGTGGTGTTGCATCATCCTCTATAGTATCCTGGTCATCGCTGTCTGAATGTGTGCCTGTTGGGGACCAATAGAGGGAGAGGGTTAGTGAAGGGTCTATAGGACTCAGGCATGCATTGGGGTGGCTGCATTCATATGGATTAGCAGTTGATTGACATTGGGGTAGTGACATACGGGTTGCTTGGCTTTTGGGTGGGTGATGCATGGAAGCGTCTGGGTTGAAACATATATGGGGTGCATCATGCATGTGGACATGATGGTGCTGTGCACTGCCTTTAGGCAGTCTTGTATATATGTGTCTGGTGGACCCTGCTCTACTTCATTGCACTGTCAGTTCAGGTGGACATCATCGTGTTGGTATTTCCATTGTTTCATTTGGGACACCTACCTGCTTCAGCCGATGACGGGGCTCCTCGCTCCATGTCCCCCACTCCCTCAATTGCCTACATCCCTATGGTGCTTGGGCAGATCTCCACCCAGGGCCGCAACTCGATAGGGGAGTCCGCACCTCCGCCTGTCGCCATCCCCAGCTTGCGGTTGGCGGAGAGGATGCTCTGCACGCGCAAACGCAGATCATCCCAGCGCTTCCGGACATCTTTAGGAGTGCGGGGTGTGGTGCCAACGGCACTTACTTTCTGCGCAACTTCTGCCCATATCTGCTTCTTCCGCTGCACTGCAGGGCGGGACATGTCGGAGGAGAAGACGACATCCGCATGTTCTTGCAGCGTCTCAGCCAGCATGGTCAACTCCTCTTGGGAAAAGCGCTCCTTGCGCAAGCGCTCTGCACTTTTTTTGAGTGCTTTGGGCATGGTAAGATGCAGCAGGTAGTGGTGGAGGTGTGGTAGAGGTGTGTTGGTGAGATGGCTCCTGGTTGTGGAGGATGGCAATGGATTGTGTTTTTAAAGATGGCCACCGTGCTCTTTCCCGTTCCTGTGCGATGACGCTACTTCCGGTTCCGCTTATTAGCGGTGACCGCTAATAGCGGACACCGCTAATGCCGATGGCTTGGATGGCGGTGGAGCTATTTGCGCTTCGTGCTATGCCAGTAAGGGAGATTTCTCGCCCTTTTATGGCATGGCGGTGTGGTCATTACCGGCATGGCGCAAAGCTCGTGCCCGCGAAGTGGTAAAAGGCCGCTTTTAGAAGTCTATTACCAGCACAGACATGGTAGTTGCTCCATGCTGGTAGTGACCGGTACTTACCACCAACCTCGTAATGAGGCCCATTTTTGTTGCAGAAGAAGGGGTAGATCTGATGGCCATCAGGAAAAGGGGTAATCGAATGTCCCAACTTGGCCCAGCATCTGCCACAAACTTTTTTAATATGCTCACAATAGTTTTGTTGTATCTCTCAACTCCACCACTAGAAGATGGCTGGTAGGCAATGTGTAGTTTCCTTTTGATCCCAAGTATCTCCCACATCTTTGTCATCACTTCGTTATTGAAGTGACTACCTCGGTCTGACTGAATCCTTTGGGGCAGTCCAAAACACGAGAAGATTTGATTCATCATCAGGGCAGCTGCTGTTTCTGTCTTGCAATTTGGGGCCGGGACACATTCCGCCCATTTAGTGAACAAGCATGTTACGGTCAACATGTACTTGTTCCCCCTAGAGGAGTGAATCACGGGCCTGATTAAATCGACTTGCAACTCTGACCAAGGCAGTGTCATCCCCCTCTTTTGGAGGGGAGCACAGTGTATGAGTGATGTTGGCTGAAATTGTGCACACACAAGACACCCCTTCAAGTATTGGTCGTGGTCCTGCCCATGTGTGGCCATTATGCAGCCTCTCACAAGATTTTTAATGTCATATGAAACCCCCGATGACCAGCTGTGGCCGCATCATGGGCGTAACTTAGCATCAGGCTTCGAAATGAGGTAGGGACCACCCACTGGTCATGGCCAGATATGGATCTCCTTAGCAACAAACCATCTTGGATTCAGATTATTTTTGGACATTTCATGAACGCTCTGAGGTCCTCTTTCCCTAAGTAATCGGTATCCGTCAGGGGAAGTTCTCAGGGTCCTCAATGTATTGGCCAGTATGCAGCCTCTCACAAGATTTTTAATGTCATATGAAACCCCCGATGACCAGCTGTGGCCGCATCATGGGCGTGATTTAGCATCAGGCTTCGAAATGAGGTAGGGACCACCCACTGGTCATGGCCAGATATGGATCTCCTTAGCAACAAACCATCTTGGATTCAGAATATTTTTGGACATTTCATGAACGCTTTGAGGTCCTCTTTCCCTATGTAATCGGTATCCATCAGGGGAAGTTCTCAGGGTCCTCAATGTGTTGATAAAACTTACCAATTATTGGATCCCCTTTTTAAGCTGTAATCAAATCAGCATCTGGAGTCTGCTTACTCCATTGTGCAGTTGAGAGTTCATTGTGAGCATTTGTCTGGGACCTAGTGATAGCAGTAACCTGAATTTCCCCCAACAGGTACTCGATCTCAAGTAGTTCCTAAAGCAGCGACTAAATGTAGGTCACAATTGGGAAATGAAAGGGTTGCGTGACAAAGGGCACCAGCAAATGGGTCAAAACGTTATGAAAACAACAAAAACACAACAAATGTTATACCTTGCTGCGTTCCCACAGGTGTCCCGATGAAAACGGTACCTCACATGTGTGGGTGCACCTACCTGGGAGCCAAGGGGAAAGCCTAAAACACAAGTAATGCCAAGTGTGTTTTCACACCTGAATTTCACACTCTCTGCAGACGGGCACATCATACAGATATGGGCCTCGGGTGTCCAAGCCATGCATTTCCGAAAAGAGGCCACCCGTGGGAATCTGCAGAGGTATGATTTGTGAAAATCGGTCCAGAATTTATTAACCAGACACCCCCGCAAAGTCCAAAATGTGGGGAAAAAAACGCATTTTCCACACATTTCATTCGGCTCACCCATTGAAACACACTGCCAACAACACATGGGCTACCTTCCCGCGTTCCCATAGGGGTCCCGACAAAAACGGTACCTCACATGTGTGGGTGCACCTACTTATGGGCAAGGGGAAAAGCCAAAAACGCTGCTAACCCCAAGTCGTTTCAGACAGCAGAAAATGTTGAATTTCGCTCAAGCACACAACGTAAACATTTGGGCCTAGGGCGTCCAAAATACCAAGGAAAACTGGGAACCTCATGCATTTTGGAAAAGAGGACACCTGTGGGAATCCGCAGAGGGCTGACTTGCGCAAATCGGCCCAGAATTTATTACACAGATCCCCCGGCAAAGTCCAAAATGTGGCGAAAAAATACACTATTTCCACACATTTCACTCCGCTCACCCACCAAAACATACGACCACAACACATGGCCTACCTTCCTGCATTCCCACAGGTGTCCCAACAAAAATAGTACTTCACATGTGTGGGTGCACCTACCTGGGGGCAAGGGGGAAACCCAAAAATGCCGCTAACCTCAACTCGTTTCGGACAGCAGAAAATGTTGAATTTCGCTCAAGCCCACACCATACTGATTTGGGCCTAGGGTGTCCAGTCTACTAAGGAAAACTGGAACCCCATGCATTTCTGAAAAGAGGGCACCAGTGGGAATCCGCAGAGGGCTGAGTTGCGCAAATCGGCCCAGAATGTATTACCCAGAAGCCCCGGCAAAGTCCAAAATGTGGTGAAAAAATACACTATTTCCGCACATTTCACTCCATTCACCCACCGAAACACGCGACCACAACACATGGCCTACCTTCCCGCATTCCCACAGGTGTCCCAACAAAAATAGTACCTCACATGTGTGGGTGCACCTACCTGGGGGCAAAGGGGAAACCCAAAAATGCCGCTAACCCCAACTCGTTTCGGACAGCAGAAAATGTTGAATTTCGCTCAAGCCCACACCATACAGATTTGGGCCTAGGGTGTCCAATCTACCAAGGAAAACTGGGAACCCCATGCATTTATGAAAAGAGGGCACCCGTGGGAATACGCAGAGGGCTGAGTTGCGCAAATCGGCCCAGAATGTATTACCCAGAAGCCCCGGCAAAGTACAAAATGTGGTGAAAAAATACACTATTTCCGCACATTTCACTCCACTCACCCACCGAAACACGCGACCACAACACATGGCCTACCTTACCGCATTCCCACAGGTGTCCCGAAGAAAACAGTACCTCACATGTGTGGGTGCACCTACCTAGGGGCAAGGGGGATACCCAAAAACACTGCTAACCCCAAGTCGTTTCAGACAGCAGAAAGTGTTGAATTTCGTTCAAGCCCACACCATAAACATTTGGGCCTAGGGCGTCCAATCCGCCAAGGAAAACTGGGAACCCCATGCATTTCCAAAAAGAGGTCACTCTTAGGAATCCACAGAGGGCTGACTTGTGCAAATCGGCCCAGAATTTATAACCAGAAGCCCCGGCAAAGTCCGAAATGTGGTGAAAAAATACACTATTTCCACACATTTCACTCCGCTCACCCACCGAAACACGTTCCAACAACACATGGCCTACCTTCCCATGTTTCCACAGGTGTCCCGACGAAAACAGTAACTCACATGCGTGGGTGCACTTACCTGGGGGCAAGGGGAAACCCAAAAACGCCACTAACCCCAAGTCATTTCGGACAGCAGAAAGTGTTGAATTTCGCTCAAGCCTACACCATAAACATTTGGCCCTAGGGCATCCAATCCGCCAAGGAAAACTGGGAACCCCATACATTTCCAAAAAAAGGACACCCGTGGGAATACGCAGAGGGATGACTTGCGCAAATCAGCCCAGAATGTATTACCCAGAAGCCCCGACAAATTCCGAAATGGGGCAAAAAATACTTAATTTCCGCATATTTCACTCTGCTCACCCACCGAAACACACTGCCAACAACACATGGCCTACCTTCCCGCGTTCCCACAGATGTCCCGACAAAAACGGTACGGCACATGTGTGGGTGCACCTACCTTGGGGCAAGAGGGAAACCCAAAAACGCTGCTAACCCCAAGTTGTTTCGGACAGCAGAAAATGTTGAATTTCGCTCAAGCCCCCACCATACACATTTGGGCCTAGGGTGTCCAAGCCACCAAGGAAAACTGGGAACTCCATGCATTTCTGAAAAGAGGACACCCGTGGGAATCTACAGAGGGCTGACTTGTGCAAATTGGCCCAGAATTGATGACCCAGAAGCCCCGGCAAAGTCTGAAATGTGATGAAAAAATTCACTATTTCCCCACAAATCACTCCACTCACCCACGGAATCATACGCCAACAACACATGGCCTACCTTCCTGCGTTCCCACATGTTTCCCGACAAAAATGGTACCTCACATGTGTGGGTGCACCTACCTGGGGGGAAGGAGGAAAGCCAAAAACGCTGCTAACCCCAAGTCGTTTCGGACAGCAGAAAGTGTTGAATTTCGCTCAAGCCCACACCATAAACATTTGGGCCTAATGCAACCAAGCCACAAAGGAAAACAGGGAACCCCATGCATTTCTGAAAAGAGGACACCCGTGGGAATTCGCAGAGGTATGATTTGTGCAAATTGCCCAGAATTTATTACCCAGACACCCCCTTTTTTCGCACATTTCACTCGGCTCACCCATCGAAACACGCAGCCAACAACACATGGCCTACCGTCCCGCGTTTCCACAGGTGTCCCGATGAAAACGGTACCTCACATGTTTGGGTGCACCTACCTGGGTGCCAAGGGAAAAGCCTTCAACACAGGTAACCCCAAGTCTGTTTTGACATGTGAATTTCACATTTTTGGCAGACGCGCACACCATACAGATTTGGGCCTAGGGTGTCCAAGCAACCAAGGAAAACTGGGAACCCCATGTATTTCTGAAAAGAGGGCTCCCGTGGGAATCCGCAGAGGGCTGATTTGCGCAAATCGGGCCAGAATGTATTAACCAGAAGACCCAGCAAATTCCGAAATGTGGTGAAAAAATACACTATTTCCGCACATTTCACTCCGCTTACCCACCGGAACACACGCCAACAACACATGGCCTACCTTCCCACGTTCCCACAGGTGTCCCGACTAAAACGGTACCTAACGTGTGTGGGTGCACCTACCTGGGGGCAAAGGGAAAAGCCAAAAACGCTGCTAAACCCAAGTCGTTTCGAAGAGCAGAAAATGTTGAATTTCTCTTAAGCCCACACCATACAGATTTGGGCCTAGGGTGTCCAAGCCACCAAGGAAAACTGGGAACCCCATGCATTTCTGAAAAGAGGACTCCCGTGGGAATCCACAGAGAGCAGACTTGCACAAATCGGCCCAGAATTTATTACCCAGAAGCCCTGGCAAAGTCCAAAATGTCATGAAAAAATACACTATTTCCGCACATTTAACTACGCTCATCCCACCAAAACACATGCCAACAACACATGGCCTACCTTCCTGCGTTTATACTGGTGTCCCGACGAAATGGTACCTCACATGTGTGGGTGAACCTACCTGGGGGCAAGGGGAAAAGCCAAAAACGCTGCTAACCCCAAGTCGTTTCGGACAGCAGAAAATGTTGAATTTCGCTCAAGCCCACACCATACAGATTTGGGCCTAGCTTGTCCAAGCCACCAAGGAAAACTGGGAACCCCATGCATTTCCAAAAAGAGGACACCCGTGGGAATCCGCAGAGGGCTGACTTGCACATATCGGCCCAGAATTTATTACCCAGAAGCCCCGGCAAAGTCTGAAATGTGTGCCAAAAAATACACTATTTCCACACATTTCACTACGCTCACACACAGAACCACTCGCCAACAACACATGGCCTACCTTCCCGTGTTCCCATAGGTGTCTCGACAAAAACAGTACCTCATATATGTGGGTGCACCTACTTGGGGGCAAGGGGAAAAGCCAAAAATGCTGCTAACCCCAAGTTGTTTCAGACAGCAGAAAATGTTGAATTTCGCTCAAGCCCACAACATAAACATTTGGGCCTACGGCGTCCAAGCCACCAAGGAAAACTGGGAACCTCATACATTTCCAAAAAGAGGACACCGGTGGGAATCCGCAGAGGGCTGACTTGCGCAAATCGGCCCAGAATTTATTACCCAGAAGCCCCGGGAAAGTCCGAAATGTGGGGAAAAAATACACTAATTCCTCACATTTCACTCTGCTCACCCACCGAAACACGCGTCAACAACACATGGCCTACCTTCCTGCGTTTCCACAGGTGTCCCAACAAAAATAGTACCTCACATGTGTGGGTGCACCTACCTGGCGCAAGGGGGAAACCCAAAAATGCCGCTAACCCCAACTCGTTTCGGTCAGCAGAAAATGTTTTATTTTGCTCAAGCCCACACCATACAGATTTGGGCCTAGGGTGTCCAATCCACCAAAGGAAAACTGGGAATTCCATGCATTTCTGAAAAGAGGGCACCCGTGGGAATCCACAGAGGGCTGACTTGCGCAAATCGGGGCCAAAATATATTACCCAGAATCCCCGGCAAAGTCTGAAATGTGGTGAAAAAATACACTATTTCCTCACATTTCACTCAGCTCACTCAACGAAACAAGCGCCAACAACACATGGCCTACCTTCCTGCGTTCCCACAGGTGTCCCGACGAAAACAGTACCTCACATGTGTGGGTGCACCTACCTGGGGCAAGGGGGAAACCCAAAAACGCTGATAACCCCAAGTCGTTTTGGACAGCAGAAAGTGTTGAATTTCGCTCAAGCCCACACTACAAACATTTGGCCTAGGGCGTCCAAGCCACCAAGGAAAACTGGGAACCTCATGCATTTCCGAAAAGAGGACACCCGTGGGAATCCGGAGAGGGCTGACTTGCACAAATCGGCCCAGAATTTATTACCCAGAAGCCCCGGCAAAGTCCGAAATGTGGCGAAAAAATACACTATTTCCACACATTTCACTCCGCTCACCCACCGAAACACACGCCAACAACACATGGCCTACCTTCCCGCGTTCCCACAGGTGTCCCGACGAAAACACTACCTCACATGTTTGGGTGCACCTACCTAGGGGCAAGGGGAAACCCAAAAACACTGCTAACCCCAAGTCGTTTCAGACAGCAGAAAGTGTTGAATTTCGCTCAAGCCCACACCATAAACATTTGGGCCTAGGGCGTCCAAGCCACCAAGGACAACTGGGAACCCCATGCATTTCCGAAAAGAGGTCACCCGTGGGAATCCGCAGAGGGCTGACTTGCGCATATCGGCCCAGAATTTATTACCCAGAAGCCCCGGGAAAGTCCGAAATGTGGGGAAAAAATACACTAATTCCTCACATTTCACTCTGCTCACCCACCGAAACACGCGTCAACAACACATGGCCTACCTTCCTGCGTTTCCACAGGTGTCCCAACAAAAATAGTACCTCACATGTGTGGGTGCATCTACCTGGGGGCAAGGGGAAAACCCAAAAATGCCGCTAACCCCAAATCGTTTCGGTCAGCAGAAAATGTTTTATTTCGCTCAAGCCCACACCATACAGATTTGGGCCTATGCGCTACTTAGTCTCTTGAATATTTGTCAGTTAGTTACACTGACTGATTAAAAATACCTTTAGTGGTTAAACTTGTGACAAACTGGTGAAGACAAGAAACTCCACTCAGCTTAGTTCACGGTGGTGCTGTGTTCATACTGCAAGCACTTTCATCTGTTAGTATGGATGAGCAGCAGCTGTAAGAAGTAACAGAGTCGGTCAGGGCTCATTACTCTAAGTAAATTCTAATTCTTAATTTGTTTACTAACTGTTTACTAACTGACAAATATTCAAGTGACTAAGTAGCGCATAGCCAATACTGGTGCCTTATTGATGACTGTATGTATTTTTTCAGATACAGTGCATGAAAATAAACTGAATGCGCGGCATCCGTTTAGGAGCCGGATGAAAATGCCGATTAAAGTTACCTTACACGTCCCAAAGTAATTGAGAAACACTCAGGTTAGTCCAAGAAACTACGGTTTCAACACTGTCAGTTACCACCGTTTTTAGTTTTGGCTGATAAAATGCTCTTAGTAAAACACCTTTTTTATGTATTCCATTTTAGATGTTCTATTAATGGGAGAGTATCTATTACTGAAAACAACAAAATTGTCACTGTCCTGAAGACGGCCACTATCACCATCAGAACCAACGGCACCAGAGAGAGTTCCGTATGAGTCAGAAAGGCTGAAACATATGTCGACTTGCTAATAGGAACTTTTTCACTTGTTTGATTCCTATCTCTCACTTTCAGTAAATTGCAAAAGGGCAGCTGGCGTGTATTTAGCAACTCGCAGTTACCCTACACCAAAGTAGGTAAATCAGAACAGAGTGGTTAAGAAATAAAACACAGAACTATATCACCCGCTCTGGTCAAAAAACCTTTGAGGCATACATTACAGTTGGGAGACTCCAATATATTTGACTCTTCCCTGAAATTATATGTGTCCATGCTTGCAGTAACACATACTGTTTTTTTCCCGTTACCTTTCTCCATGTAATCTGGCATCTCGAAAGGTCTGGTGGGTCTACACCAGTTAGATTGTAAGTGACTAGCACAGTTTGTTTTTTTAGATCTAGGTGCTTGACTGCCTTTTTTATTCTATTTTAGGCATGTTTTGTCTGAACAATAAAAAGAAAATATTTTTGTAAATTACGTGTGGTATGAGTAATTTTAAAATTACATGAGATTACCTTGGATTTAACCTGGTGTGACTCAGGGTCTTAAGGTAGGGGAAGGCGACCTATTATCCTTTGCTTTTAGGGTTCTCTGGTACTCCAGTGGTTAGTCTGGTCTCTCAGCCGGAACCGATTTCACTGGGGCCATTCACGATTCATGTCCATTTCTTTTGACAATAAATTGTGGCAAACATTTGTTGGGGTTGAATCTGTTGAAAGAATTAAATGCGGTAATTCATTGTTCTCCGGATGGAGTACATTTGACAATTTCACCTCAGCAAACTTCTGACTAGGCCTTTACCGACTGAATTGGATCAAGTTCTGGCATGTACATGGGCAGGGCAGTTGATGATAATGATGTTGGTAATTTGCAAATTGAACCTGTTAAAATTGTTTTGAAACTAGGGGCCTCATTACGACCTCGGCGGTAGCCATGTCTCTATTGGCGGCATGGCTGCCGCTGAAATCACATCCGGGTCTGGGTTCCCAGAATGAGGAATTACCGGGCCATTCCGAGTTCGGAGGGCCCGGTAATTCCTTCTTCTAGGAACCCAGACCCAGACCTTCCCCATTCCCGTTTCAGCCGCCATAGGGCTGAATGAGAATGGGCGAGGGAGCAAACAACGGGCCAATTACGAGCGGCCCATTGTTTGCTCCCTCCTCCCTTCACGGGACCCGCTCTGCATGTCTGGGGACCTCGTAATCAGGCGGGACGGGGTTGACGGCGCCGGCACCTTTACCTGCGCCGTTAACCCCATCCCGACTGGGTTATAATGAGGCCCCAGGTGTTAAATTGCCACGTATTCTACAGTATAAGATTTCAGTTGACGGTGAGCAAGTTTTAAAGAGTATAGTTTCAGATTTTGTACATCGAGGACTGAATGAGGAAATTGCAGGAAGCTTGTGCAATAGTCCGATTTTACCGGTGTATAAGAAAGGGGATAATGCGATTCCTTTCCATTTCATTATTGATTTACGTTCTATCAATATGATTGTTGCTCCACAATTTCCAATTGTGCCTGATGTGACTACAATATTAACGATGATTCCAGCATCTGCTACTCACTTCAGTGTTATGGATCTTAAGAATACCTTCTTTAGCATTCCTGTACACATTGACAGTAGATACTTGTTCACGTTCACCCTAGGGGGACGCTCGTTTTCATTCACTCGTGTGCCGCAAGGTTACACTGAGAGTCCAAGCATTTACAGAAGAGCTTTGAAGGAGCAGCTCGAAACACTTGAGTTGCATTCCACTTGTACATTGTTACAATATGTTGACCATCTTTTTTTAGCTGCAGACTCAAAAGTTGCTTGCAAGGAGGGCACCGTGTTGCTGCTTATCAACCCAGCAGAGAATGGGCATAAGGCTTCATTGAAAAAGTTTCAATATTGTCAACAGGAGGTTGCCTTTTTAGGCTATCTCCTGTCAAAGGAGGGAAGAAGACTGACAACTGACGGATAAAAAGCATCTCTAGCATGTCTGTCCCAAATGCACAGAAAGAGGTCAGAGCCTTGATAGGCATGGCTTCGTACTGTAGACAGTGGATCCCAAATTCTTCATTAATTATAAAACCATTGTTGGCACTGACAAAGAAGGACATTTCTTTGCCATTACCGTGAAACTTGTTTGTTTGTTTGTTTGTTTGTTTGTTTATTATTTATAATGCGCATCATACCCAGGGGTAGCAGGGCGCAGCAGTTACAAGTATATGCGAAGCTTAGTTACACAAAATTATACAGGATACATACAAGTAGAAAATGATATACAGAGAAAGCATGTTTACAAACACTGTGTGCAGTAGGATAATATATGATCACAGGGATATATATAAATAATAGTGTCAAGAGGAGCGTTAATTACACACTGTTGTTGTCATAGCAGTAAGCAAATGTTTAGGAGTGCTGGTTGTTGGCTTTTAGCCATATAATGGTGTTGGCTCTAAACTTGTTGTAAGTTTGGACTATTCTTAGGCTGGGAGGCAGGGTGTTCCATAATGTGGACGTTTTCACTGGGAAGCTGTTACCTCCAATTGTGGACCGTTTGTAGCTAGGTATAACAATATGGTCTTTATTGACAAGTCTTACTGGTCTAGTGGAGGTTTGCTTGTGAAATCTCTCAGCCAGGTAGATGGGTGCGGCATTGTTGAGGGATTTGTATGTCAGCGATAGAGTTTTTAGGATGACTTTGTCGTAGGTTGGGAGCCAGTTATTCTGTCGGCTAGTCTCAGAGATATGGTCTCTTGTGGAGATGCCAAGGGCTGCTCGAAGGGCATTATTTTATAGGATTTGGATTCTTTTAATGATGGCTTTGGATGATCCTAGGTAGAGGGCATTACAGTAGTCCAGGCGTGAAAGGATGAGGGCTCTGGCTAGGGTAATGCAACTGCTTTCAGAGAGGAATGGTTTGCCAGTGCGTATCAGTTTGCACGTGTAGGCTGTGGAAGATGCTAAGGAGTTGACCTGTTTAGTGAATGAGAGGTGAGAGTTGAGGTAGAAACCCAGTGTTTTTACCTCGTGCTCTACTTTTATAGTATTGCCATCAATTATACATGATGAATATCTGGGACCTAATTGTTTTAAGTTGGGCTGGGTGCCTAGGATAATGAATTTGGTTTTATCATCATTCAGGCATAGACCATGTGTGGACATCCATGCCTGGATGATTATATACACTCTGTTCATCAAGGCCAAATCCTTTTCATAATCCCCAGAAAGCGGGAGGAGGATCTGGGTATCATCTGCATAATTAGTGTAGGTGATACCGAGATGATCCAGATCATCGAAGAGGGGCTTAGTGAAAATGTTGTAGAGTGTAGGCGAGACACATAATCCCTGGGGCACACTGCAGGTAATAGGTATGGGGTCTGTGGCACTTAGTGGCGAGAAGACCCTCATTGTTCTGCCATTTAAAAAGGATCTAATCCAGGTACCAGCTTCCTCTGAGAAGTGTGCTGCAGTATATAGATGGTGCAGAGGATGGAATGGTCGACTAGATCGAAGGCAGCTGAGAGATCTAGGAGGAGGAGTAGTTCTGATTTCCCACTGTCTTTGAGCTTGTCGATTTGGGTCTTCAAATCGATAAGGGCAGTTTCTGTGCTGTGCTGGGGACGGAAGCCTGATTGCCTAGCTCCTAACAGATGTTGTTGTTCCAGGTGTTTTTGAATTTGAGTGTATGCTACCGTATCCAAACTTTTTAGAAGGAAGGGCACAGTAGTAATGGGTCTATAATTAGTGGGTGTGGATGGGTCAAAGGTAGGTTTTATTAAGAGAGGGGGTACCCATGATTGTTTAAGGTTAGTGGGAATGATGCCCGTTGTGAAGGACGCATTAATGAGTTTGGTGATGAATGGAGATAGATCATGGGCAGCATCCTTGATAAGCTGCGCAGGGCATAGGTCTCCCTGACAATTTGAAGGTTTAAGGGATAGAATCATTCTTTCCACTTCAAGGATGGAGACCTAGGTGAAATTGAATTGCGTGGATTCGTCTCTGCTAGTTTTATCAGTAGTACTGGGGGCATGGGGATTATTTAAGCCAATTGTTTTGCATGAAATTTTATTTTGTAGAGTGGCTATTTTATTGGCTAGGGAGAATTGGACATATCCTCACACCATTTTTTATCTTTTGTGCAAGTGTCTGGTAGTGGTATTGGAGTCTCTATTTCTTTAAGAATGGTGAACAGTTCCTTTATGTTGGATTTGGCATTAGATATGCGTGTGTCAAAGGATGTTCATTTTGCTAGGCAAATTTATTTTTTGTATAAGGAGGAAATTTTAGTAAGTTTGAGTTTATTGGCTTCAGAGGGATGTTTAAGCCAGATAGCCTCGCAATTTCTTTTCTGTTATCTTACATTTTGTAAGAAGGATGTGAACCAATTATTCAGATGAGTTTTCTGCTTACTTGGTCTTAGTTTCACAGGTGCAATCTGATCCAAAGAAGTGGTCATGATTTTATTAAATTCTTCAACCAATCTCTCAGGGTCAGTATTGTCATGGAGAGAATTGATTTTGGGGAGTAGCATCGGGATGAATCCATCCACTGAATGCTCTTTTTATTTCTTGTTAGTGTAGGTGGAGCCCTGACGGCCGTAGTCGGTGGGGGTTTATTGGTGGAGAGCAAGAAGGACACGAAGTGATGGTCCGTCCAGGCTAATGGAGAGATGGATAGGATGTTGGCCTGGCAGTTGTGGTCTGCAACCCAGTCAAGAATTCTACCTTTCTCATGGGTGGCAGTGTTGCTTCTTTGAGTAAATTCAAGTTCTGATAGGGTGTTAGCTGTGGTTGTGGCACGCTGGTCTGATTGGTCATTAAAACCCATATTCAGGTCTCCAAGGAGGAGTACTTGTGAGGAGCTTTTGAGGTTATTGGTTAGGATGGAGTTAATGTGCTCAGAGCAAGGATTATCATGTAGAAAATCTGGCTGGTGACTAGTGGGGGCATGCTGATGCTAATGCAGTGAAGGATTGGTAGTTTGCCTAAGGTTGGGTACCATGGAGGTATGTTGGACAGCAGAGGCATAATAGGCTGTCTGTAAGTTCGAAATGAATGGCTCTTCTAGATTCAACATTAAATATACCGGCTGTATGTTGCTATGCAGGCTGGGATATAGTGTGCAGGTAGGGATATACAATTCATTAACAATGGTTCGCCTAAATTCTAGTAATTCTAGAATTAACTATTAATGCTAGTGTGTAGTGTGCAGACGCTGAATGCATGATCACTGTCAGCGTTTCGCCCCTGATCAATTCGCCATCAGTGTTGCATTAATATGCATAATTTCAGTGTAGGCTAACATGCAATGTGCATGCGGGAGTGTGCAGAATCAGTGGCAGTAGTTCACATAGAGTCGGTTCAATAACAGGGTGCATCTAAATTCAAGTTTGCAGTTCAGACTAAAGGCAGTGTATATGCGGCAATATGCAATACACACAGTCAATGGGGCACATAAATGCAAAATATATTGTGCAGGCTAAGGAGCAGTGTGGATAGGGCAGAATATAGTATGCACAACCAATGCAACACCTAGATTCGAAATTTGCAGTTGAGGCTGAAAAGCAGTATATATGCAGCAAAATGCCAAGTGCGCAATCAAAGGAGGCACCTAGATTCAAGATATACAGGACAGGCTATGGAACAATGAAGATATGGCAGTAGGCATTAAGCAAAAATAATGGAGCACCTAAGTCCAAATTATACAGTGCAGGGTTAGAGAGCAGTGTCAATAGGGCAGTATGCAGGGTGCACAATCAGTGTGACACCTAGGCACAGGCATATGCAGTACAGACTAGAGAGCAATGAGTGTGCAGAGGTAAATAGGTTCAATGGCAGGAGGTAGGATTGGAATTGGAAAACCAGAATTGCAGAATAGACAGAAGTACAGAGTGATAACAGGCATATGCTAATTTCAGCATTTAAAGGTTCGTGTACCAATAATAGGCAGTAATACATGTATTAAATTAACAATATACATGAGTTCACATATGATGCTCTACTGTAAGCGGTAATCCAAGTGGCAAACAGTCTATATCTGATGCTGTCTGAGTAGACGGTCAGATGGGCAGTACAGGGTGCAACAGGAATAGGTACATAAATTTACCAGTAAGGAAGATAGTGTTATATAGCCGTGTTATGGATCGTGAGTGGCAATGAATGTGCACTTGTACTCGTGCAATAAGGCATAGACCAATTGTTACCGAATATGTTGTCGTCCATACGTAAAGAGCGTGGAAAAGTCTTGGCAATGTAGTTGAGGTATGGGATTAAGAGTCACGATTGGTAAATGCTGCGGATACCGTGGGCATTTAGTACGGTAGCCTGATTATAGGTTATGGGAAGCGGTGAATGCGTTATGGGTATTGAATGGTGGAGGCTTGCCATTGTTCGAGGATTCTGGAATAGAGTAGCGTGGCGCTAAGGCAGTGTTTCAGGCTGTAGGTCAGCTGGCTCCAGACAGGCTCACGACAGGAAGCAAGCCTTAGAGGTGTGCCTTTGCTGAGGATAGGCTGATTTGTATCTATGGAAGCCCAATCACGTCAAGATGTTGATTGAAGAAGGAAGTCAGGAGGAAGTTTCACAGACAGAATGCAAGGCGGACCTTTTAAAGTGGCTGGTCCTCGTGGTTTGCAATGGGGGTTAGCCCGAAAATGGCAATAGCTGATGCAAAAGCGGCGAGGGGACGGAATAAAGGCTATTTAAGGCATGTGCATATATAACACGGATTATGCATCAATTTAGCCGATTTTTCTCAAGATCACGGTGAAGAGCTGCAAGTTAAGATGAGGCAGCTAGGTGTGCCCCAAGGCCTACCTTAGGGGAATGGTGCTTCATGGGCTCCTCAGGAGCGATGGGCACTGCTCCTGCAGTGTTGGAGGGCTCCAGCCTCCCCAAGAGAAATATGTAGACTGAGGATCAGGCAGGTTCATGACAGGAAGCGAGCCTTAGAGGTGTGCCTTTGCTGGTGGGCCGGCGTTCGCCTGCCGTCGAGTTTAGGCTGTTTTGTATCTATGGAAGCCCAATCACGTCGACATGTTGATCGAAGAAGGAAGTCAGGAGGAAGTTTCACAGACAGAATGCAGGGCGGCCATTTTAAAGTGGCTGGTGCTCGTGGTTTGCAATGGGGGTTAGCCCGAAAACGGCAAATAGCTGATGCAAAAGCGGCAAGGGGACAGAATAAAGCCTATTTAAGGCATGTGCATATATAACACGGATTATGAATCAATTTAGCAGATTTTTCTCAAGATCATGGCGAAGAGCTGCAAGTTAAGATGAGGCAGCCAGGTGTGCCCCAAGGCCTACCTTAGCGGAATGGCGCTTCAGGGGCGCCTCAGGAGCGATGGGCACTGCTCCTGCAGTGTTGGAGGGCTCCAGCTCCCCCAAGGGAAATATGTAGACTTGGATTGCCAGAAAGCTTTTGATCTTTTCAAGGCTGCGTTGTGTTCAGCAGCGGTTTTGGGCACACCAAATTGTGTCAAGGCCTTTGTTTTATATGTGCATGTATGTGATGGATGTGTTTTGGCTGTGTTAACGCAGGAACATGGGGGAGAGAATAGACTGTGCGGTTATTTTTCCTCCATGCTTGATCCTGTTGCATGCGCTTTGCTGAGATGCTTGAGAGCTGTCGCTGCTGCTGCTGCATCCATAAAACAAAGAGAGGTCATGGTTTTAGGTCACTCTTTAACCATGATCGTACCCCACTCCATAGACGTTCCATTGAACAGAACGCAAATGCAACATCTTATTTCAGCACGATTAACAAGATACCAGTTAATTTTATTTGCACTGCATATCCAAATTAAGAGATGTTGCGTATTAAATCCGGCCAAATTATTGCCTCTTCCGCAAAACATTGCTTGCAGTGACAAGATGTCACATGACTGCCTCTATACCACAGAACAAGAAACTAAAGGCAGAATTGATTTAAATGACACACCTTTGAAAAATCCACAAGGGGAGCTGTTTTGCGATGGCTCCTGCTTCAAATTTCCGGATGGTACATCCACTACTGCTTATGCCATCTCTACATTAAGCACTATTGTGGAAACCAAGAGAATGTTGCATAGCTCCGTGCAGGCCGCAGACATTATCACACTGACTCGAGCTTGTGAACTTTCCAAAGGGCTTAGAGTAAATATATTTACAGACAGCCAGTATGCCTTTGGGGTGGTTCACAACTTTGGTAGATTATGGGCAGAGAGAGGTTTCTTGACCTCACACGGAACTAAGGTTCAACATGGCACTTTGATAGTTCGGCTACTCTCAGCACTTGTGATCCTTACTCAGCTAGCAATAATGAAGTGCACCGCATACCAGAAAGTAGCAGATGATGTGGGGAGAGGAAACGCTTTTGCTGACAGGATAGCCAAACAGACTGCCAACGACTGGTATTCAGAAATGTATGTAACAAAAGAAGCCACTAATAGTTGTATAATAGATGAAGGAATTGATTTGATAAAACATATTCAAGCTGATGCCACTCCAGAAGAGCTTAAGCAATGGGCTGAGGATTTAGCAAGTTTAGATGATGAAGGTTGTTGGATAAACAATGTCAAGAAAGGATGGATGCTACGTGATGCTTATGTCACTGCTATGGTTACAGTGGTTCATGGTACCACTCATATATGTCCTAGAAAATGTTCAAACTGCTAGAACCTGTTTGGGTAAATGTAAACATCTCAAAGACTGCTGAGCGTTTGGTCTAAAATTGCATAGTATGCTTACAGCATAATGTGGGAAAAGGTACATCAACACCGAAGGGTAGTTTTGGTCCCCCCTCTGTGCCCTTTGAGGTAATACATTTCGGCTTCATCGAAACGGAGCACTGCCAAAACTACAAATATGTTATGGTAGTCATCTGTGGCTTTAGCAAATGGGTCAAAGCATTCCCTGTAAAAGATGCCACAGCAATAACGACGGCGAAGACCTTGCTTAAGGAATATTTTCCTAGGTTTGGGTTGCCGAGGGTTATTTGGTCGGACAATGGTCCACATTTTATCGCTGCTGTTATCCTGCAAATATGCGCGGGATTACAGATCAATAAACGGTTCCATTCAGCCAGACACACTCAGAGTGCCGGACTTGTAGAATGCCATAATGGTATCTTAAAGAATAAGTTGGCGAAGGTCTGCGCCAATAGCAATTTGAAATGGCTGGATGCCTTACCAATAGCTCTAATATCCATGCGGATGACCCCACAATAGAAAACTGGGCTCTCCCCCTATGAAATAGTGATCGGGAGGCCAGCCAAAATTTGGAACATGCCCAAGCCCAAGCGAATGAAAGACATGGAGCATTTGCTCCTTTCTGAATACTGTGACCAGTTAACTCAAAACTTGTATTTGATTTATCAACCGGTGCGAGAAGCTCTCCCAGTAAAATACGAGGGGCCAGGTCATCGACTTTGACCCGGCGACTGGGTGCTCACTAAAGCATTTGAAAGAGCATGCTGTCTCTCACCATGCTGGAGAGGACCGTTTCAAGTTCTATTGGCCACACAGACCACTGTACGAGTAGACGGAAAGAAACATTGGATACACACGACACATGTTAAGAAGCTACCCTTTCCTCTGACGCACAATGAAGGAGAAAAAAAAGAAATTGTTCACTTTGTTCCTCATCGCAAGCCCGTTCTGACTGACACCAAGGGTGTCCCTGAGATTCCTCCTGAGCCTGTGGGGCCTGGGGAGACAGTTGCTTTGCCTTTGAGTTTTTCCTCAGATGTTTCTGCATCATCGAGCAATCTTGCATTGGTTTCACAACTTTCATCTGGAAGCAACAACACTTTGTTTGCAGATAACGCTGTACCTGGAGTCTTGAGGTACGATCTGCGTCCGCGGCACTAGACTTACAGCATAGCATTGGCTGTGCCCACAAGAAACCACCGTTGAGCTAGTCCCTTGCCACTCTCTCACTGAAACGTAAATAATAGGCAGGGACCGGCAAAGTTACCTTCAAGCAAGATAAGCTACGTGGTCAGGAGACCACCGGCGAATGAACTGAAAGAGCCTGAAGGAGAGACTTTCTAAACCGACTCTGAGCAACTATGTCCTTCCCTAACTCTACTCGTACGGAGTAAGCTATTGGTTGTGTGGCTGACAAAGAATCCGTTCATCAAAGATCATGGTCCTTGAAGACTCATTGTTTTCTTGTTATAATGTTAATCGGTCTGACAGTTGTATTTTCGCTTAGGTTGTGGTATTTAGAGGGGGTACGTCCACTTGAGACTTTGTTACCAACTGAAACTGTACCCACGATGTCTTCACCTTTCCTGCATCTGCACACTCTACCTCCTAGCGATTCCCAACACAGACAGAGTTACCACAATAACACTCTCCTATTAATCATGAATGGCACCCATGCGGTTCTAAACAAAATGAATTGCTGGGTGTGTTCAAATTTGCCACAGCACCGGAAAAAAGGGTTGGGCTGGTATATTCATCCTCTTCCTTTGGCTACTGCATGCTAAGCCTCACTAAGGGCATTATTCTTTGGCCATTGGAATGATAGTATTTCTGGGAACTTCGATGGGACTAATTTGAATGTGTTTGAGAAACGAGTCCTGACACCTTTGGGATGTTCCCTTTTTGCAAATAGGAGCAAGCTCAATGCTGCTTCCATTAGGCCTTCCGATATATTTTCCAGACCTTTCCAATCGCTAATTTCTTTCAAGATGGCTCCTGTAGGCAACCAGGATGCCATGCCTCCTTCCTATACTATCAATCATAGCCCCAACTTTCTTTCCTTCTGTATATAAAGGGATGGTTCTGTAGAGGAGGTCCCAAATACAGCCTGAACTCCAGCCGTCCATTTTGAAGTACTAGGAACGTTCAAACTGAGATATGTGACGTATGATGAGCAAATAAACCAACAAAGAGTCGCAGTGGGGCACTGCCCAGTACCTATCAGAAGAACAGCACCTATTGAAGTACCAGTACCAAGGAAATCAGGAACAGTAAGGTATCCATTGAAGGAGCCATATCAACCAATAAAACAAAATAAAGATTGTCTAAATATAGTCCCTGAAGAAACCAAAAGGGTCGCAAGGGCAGACGAATGGTGACGTTAGAAGAACCTAGACTGACCTACATATATAAGAAGCAACGACCTGAGAATGATAAAAGGAGACGAAACACCATGAATAAAGGATAAGGTGAACCTTAAGTGAAAGGATGATGTCAAATGTACAAAGCTTATGCCATGAGCAAAATGAAGATATACAATCAGTTTAGACGTGTACATATGCTTGGAACCGCAAGAAAGCTTGCTATGCTTAGTAGAAAGGTATTGCGGCAAGCGCCACTATACATAATCTACCTCAAAGAAGTACGTCATATAAGTATATTTCCACTTTGCACAAGAAGCAGAATCAACCAAAAGGTTACTAAAAGGCCACACGAGAAGAGTTTCATATGTAGCAAAACCCAGGATAGAGCAGCAGAAACAAAACTCAGCAGAGGCAACCCGTGCCTGGAGAACCAAGGCCGTATCTGTCAAGATGGATGAACAGTGGCTACAATTCATTGAAGCAAAGCACAGAATACACTGCTCTGAAGGGTCAAGATAAGAAGCCGGAGGCAGGAGATGGGTGAAACGAAAGTCAAACACACAAATTGTACGAAGAAGAGGCATATTCACCGTGTCCGAACCACGTGACCAGCCAAGCAAGCAGAAGTAAGCCTTTCCCACCTACGCATGGTGCCTTATCGTACCCATCCTCCTTAAACTTTCTCAGACCAAAAGGAAGAGTCAAGGCCAACTACAAAGCAGTAATTGACACACGGCCACCAAGGTGATGAATGGCTGAAACATAAATCGAAGGAAAGCTGGCGTACAGGCTTACTCCCTGCACCTGGCCCCATTATTCTACGTGCTGCTAAGCAAAGTGGAAAAGTACGGGTGGGGTCGGTGCCAACCCAATCACAATGGACCAAGTAATCTAGGGTCCTATAGTAAGTGAACCAATGAGACATCATACTTTTAGTGACATCTACAGTAGCCAGTTTGGAGGTAGGTCTTAGATGCCCCACCTGACAGTGTTTACCCAATACCCTTACTCCGTTACCATATACAGATATAGTACCTATAGTAAAGTTACCTGTCCCGAACCAATAGAATTGTATGCCAACTTTTAGGCGTTACACGTCAAAGATGATGAGTTTTCAGTATAAATGTTATGATTTTTGTGATGTTCGTTGGAGTTGTGAAGCGAGAGAGAAGATCACGCATCCGCTGATATTCATATGACTCCCCATTTTTTGTACTTGTCATTAAATGGACTCCCTTTGCCAAACCGTCGATTTGTCATTATTGAGTTGGTGTTAGAGTATTTAATCTGCACCCCTATCCTTCTCACAGATGCTGCTATCTTGCCTTAAAGTGCTTCTGGGCAAACCCCGACTCTATGGGCCAGTTGGGGGTCTCAGAGCACAGTTCACAGCCAATGGGTATATTTGAGGGTTGCACCAACATTGCAAACCTAACTAGTGAGGATAGACCTTTGTATGTAGGTGATCCCGTTTACTTTGTCTGTGGCAATGAAGCTTATCCTTGGTTACCTAGAGATTGGCAGGGTACTTGTTACTTAGGTATCTTGTTACCAGGGTATATGTGGCTAGCACCTCTGAGGTCTCTAGAGCTCATCCAAGGCGGGACGAGAATGGTGATACTCCTTCGCAGGTTTTGGGTGATGTAGCAAAATCCTTTGTGCCATTTTGGGGACAGATAATGACCTCTGAGGATATTAGGAGACTAGCAAGAGTATTGGAGAAAACCATCAGCAGAACCACCGATATACTATACAACATGACGCTGTAACAAAAAGCAATCAGATCAGTGACCCTTCAGAATAAGATGATGTTAGACGTCATCCTAGCTGAGCATGGTGGGGTATGTAAATTGGTGGAATCTGCTTGCTGTGTTTTTGTACCTAACGCCTCCCCAAATATATTCAAGGCAATACAAAATCTGCATACCTTGAGTATGGAAGTACATGTCCCCGAGGGAAACTGGGATTTTAGTGCTTGGTTTTGGGACTTTCTACGTTCATGGGGCTGGAAACTCTTTTCAGTCTTAATGATAGTTCTTGGTATTCTATTATTCTGTTGTTGTTGTGTACAATGTCTTCCTGCCATATGTTCGATGTTAGGAGGATGTTGTGCGCAAACTATAGGTACATTAGGACCAAAGGTACATGCACCCTAGAAAACTGCTAGCATTTTTGTAATGAAAGATATCACTATCAAGTATCTTATGGCAATCGATGTCTCTGAAGAATGTGATTCAGGATGTACGTATATTGAGGTGCGGGGTTTTGAGTAAAGTGAATGTATGAGTAATGCTCTTGGCTTAGGCCAAAAGGAGGGTTTGTTAAACCGTATTCGCATATTACTGCCTTGTTATTAATATTGGCCTAAGCCCTTTCGTGTTACACAGAAAACCGCATCTGAAATGTTCCGCTTTTTGATTGATGTCGTCGCCATTTTAAGAATTGTCTGCCATTTTGATTTTAACTCTTGTTTCTATTTTCTAAAATGGTGGACTGTATTTTCAACTTGCAGCAAAGCTGAACGACCTTTGAGTTCTGTTCATGTTTAGGCTGACCGAGAGCAGACTGTTTGACCAATGTAAAGAAACCTTGCAACTCAAATGAACTGCCATCAAAGTGTTGTCTGCGCTCACCAGCCTTATCCTTATATAAACAAAGAGACAATAGAAAACAAACTCAGATCATGTGGTCTGGCTGAACTGCATTGTGGCGATTCTTGGAACAAGGCTTACGTGAATTATAGAACCAACAGCACCATTGTAACTTCATGGACATGCAAACGTGTTTAATCCCTTTTACAATATTGTAATATTTGTCATATGAACTGGGCACAAACTCTCGCTAGTGACTTATTAGCTGGGAGAGAGGCTGGACAATGTTTCAAAAATGGTATAAATATGGTCGTATTTAGATGTCCAGCAATCTCACCCCTCACTGTGTCTGCTGGTACACACTGCGAGGTGTTGGGAGCCAGATCTGTTTTGCTATGACTGTACAGAAATAAAAGATACTTGTATCTTTTCAATCAATGATTGGTGTATTTCCTTTGTGGTACTAAGCCTCAATATTTTTTTGGTCTTTCGGTAGCATGGTGTCCGGCTGAGAGGTCCTGTGTCCGCGGAAGCTGCTGAACCCCCGACAATTCCCCTGAAATGTAATTCCCAAAACTAGATATTAATTCAGCTCTGTAAACTACACCCCAAAGGGAAAGGGGGAAGTGGATAACATAACAACACCAGGCTGACTGCGTCAAGGCTAACCAAAGCTGAACCTGCAGAGGATACAAGAAAAGCAGATACAAATCCTTTCATTACTTACTTAACCTTTAGAGTTGGAAAGACTTTAAATCCTTAACTAATAAGTAAGAATCATACCTGGTTCTTCTCTTTAAATTTCTTAGAGAAGCTTGTAAAGAAGCTGAAAATCTCTCTTACTTGAGTCTCTTGAAATTCACAGCAACTTCTGATTTTAGGCAAACCTGGAAAGTTTTGCTCTTTGCCTTTTTCCAAAGTTAACTAATTGTCCAGTTAAATTGTCTTTAATATTTTCTTTTTTTTCTTTCAAACCTTTCTTTAGTTTCCAAAACCTTTTTACAATTCAATAGAGAATTCTTGAAGAAACACGTGCAAAGCCCACGCGCAGTTGATCTCAATGCTGAAGATTCGCACGTTGAAAACTTCCCGCGCTGAAGAACACGCGCACTGTAAGAAAAGTCCACGTGCAGAAAACACACGTGCTTGTAAACACACGCCAAGCAGAATTCACGCGCAAACGGATTCTCGCACAGAAAACACACGCGCTAGTATTCACACGCGCTGTTGAACTCCCGCGCCTATTCACACGCGCCTTATAACCCTCGCGCCAAAGAGTTCACACGCGGACTGAATCTCGCGTAAGAAAGCACACGCGCTGGTAATCACACGCGCAATTGAGTTCTCGCGCAGAAGCGCACACGCTTGAAAACACATGCGCAATAGAGTTCTCACGCGGCGAACAGATTCTCGCGCTAGGAAGCACATGTGCTGGAACTCACACACGTAGTTGAATTCTCTCGCCAGGAAGCACACGCGCTGAAACTCACACGCGCAATTGAATTCTCGCGCCAAAACAACGCGCTTGAAAACACACGTGCTATTTTCACTCGCGAGGAATCAAAGACGTTAAATAATTTTCGCACGCGCCAAGGTTCAACGGTTAGTTTCAGATTACACGTAGTACGTGTTTAACAAATAGCGTTCACCCGTTAACATCGTGCTTAATTTCAAGCGCACTCAAACAGTTCAAAATATAAATTCAAAGAACACATTTTACGAGTTCTCACTTAAATGTCTTTAAGATAAACAGAGCGGCAGTCTAACAATCTCTAAACAAAGTCACTTATCTCCAGAACGATTTCCTAAAGATCTTCAGTTTCCTGTCTTCAAATCGCATTCCTGACAGCTGAGAACTTCTCCTGAAACCCCCAAGAAAGTAGCTGCTCAACTGCTAGCGCCTGAAGGATAAAATCCATCAGACCCAAGTCTTAAGCAGGAGCAGCCACTACACACGTCCTCTCAGCTGGGGCTTAGATGATGAAAGGCAAAGAGTGACAGTTTAGAATGTTCATTGTTGTTCTGCAGTGTTTTCTAACCAATCAGAGCTGTCACTGTGAAACTTCATTTTGTCTTGGGCCAGAACCAGGATTCTGAATCAGGAAGTTAAGGCCAAACCAACTACAATAGAAAACTTCCCACCCACACAAGGCTAATCTAAAAAAGGATAATAAAAGAGAAATAAAGGGAGAGAAACTTGAATAAGGGAAAATAGCCTGAATAGGGGAACGAAACCTGACACATGGTCAGAATGAGGAAGGTATGGGAGAATGTGTTTACAAACTCATTTATTTATTTAGTTGGCCCCTGTCTGGCTCCCAAACGATTCCAAGATGTTTTACATTCTTTGAAAAGGTTGAAGAGTGAACAGCAAAATGGGTGGATGGTGGCGTGAGGGATTGTTTAGCAGGTGTTTTGTTCCCATGAGCATAATCTTGTTTTTTGTGGGATTTAGTTGGGGATTATTGTTGGTAAACAATAATTTAACCTCCTCATGGTGAAGCAGAGGTTGGTTGAATGTCTCCTGAGGGCAGGATACCTTGGAAAACAATAGTGTATCATTGTCATATGAGTTGAACTGAATGTTAAAGTTGTGAATGATGGAAATTAAAGCCATGACATACATATTCAAGAGGAAAGGCGATAGAGAACCCTCCTGTGGACCTCCACAAGTGGCTGGGTTAAGTTTCCAATATTCAGTTTGTGTTCTTGCAGAAAGAAAGCTCTAAACCATTCCAGAGTGGCACCATGAACTCCGACTTTATCTGAGAGCCTGGTAAGAAGAATGGAATGGCCAACCATTTCAAATGTGGCAGTCAGGTTCAGCATGACAAGCGTAAGAGATCATCCCAAACTGAGACCAGAGCAGTCTTTGTCCCATGTTTGGGTTAGCAACCCGACTAGAATTCATGCAAGGTCTGATTGCACTCTATAAAATCCATGAGGGATGGTAGTTTTTGGAGCTTGAGTAACAATCCCTTTAGTTTGCAACTGAATTGCTACTTTTCAGGCTACCCCACTTACAAAACACACTCATTCTTGGTATATTTCCTCTTAGTGGATTTTGAAGCAGAAATAGCAAAAGAAAGAGAAATCTTGCCGGAAACAGGCTGTCTTTTCTGCAAAGTCTGCATTGTTGGCACAATTGCATTATTGCTGCCCTCAATACCCCAAGGAACCTTTTAATACTATAACACATTTCCTGACCCCTCCTAGTTTATCAACCACTATATTACCTTCTGAAACTTGGCCAAATAGTTGTACAATTTTAACCATAATTTTATTTGCCAAAATTAAAACCTTTAAGGTGATCCTCACTAAAATGGCATTGGTAATCTTCACCCTATTCCTGCAAGCTAGTTTCTGAAAGGGTATTTTCAACTTTCTTCCCACCACCACAGAGTAACTTCTCGCTCTCCATCTGGCTTTAGCTTCAATTATTTCTAATGGGAATGCAGGATACATGCCCTTAGCACTAAAGAGGTTAGCCGTCTGATTGCTGGACTGACCTGGCCAGCTACAATCTTGGAGATGGTTGTTATGCTTCAATTGCAGAATCATCTGGAGAAGTATCACATTTTAGATCCTTTCCATTCGGGGTTCTGTCCGTTGCAAGATACCAAGACTTCCTTTTTCATGGTCTGAAATGACATTTTGAGCCATGCTGTTGAGGTTGATTTCAACTTACTGATCATGATGAATTTATCTGCAACGTTTGATATGGTTGATTTCAAAATAGTCTTGTCTATGTTATCTGATTCTCTCGGTGTGTCTGAACATGTTTTGTATGTACTCCCAAAGTTACATAAGTGATGTGGTGTCCTCAAGTATTTTCTATTCACAACCGGCGAGGGTGAGCCAACCAATCAGGTGGCTGCAACAGCGGACGAGAATACACAATCCACGGCAGCTGTTCGAGCCACACGAGGCAATTCCACAGATGGCACTTTTATTTTTGTTGTAATGTGTGGAGGCAACAGGGAGCTACTACCTGTTGCCTCCCAACCCCCCAAAACACCTGATTCCTCTTCCCACCCACCATTTACTTGAAGTACCAGAGTGTTGCACTCCTGTCCCTGAGCACCTCCCGTCTGGCCGTCGCCAATGAAATGGAAAAATTATAAGGTCATCTTTTGGATGACTGCAGCCATTTTGGATCATGTTTTCCATGACTGCCGTCATCTGAAAAGGAACCTAGTCGTTTTGCTTTTCAATGGCAGCTGCCATTTTATTATTTTTTTTTTTTTCTCTGATGGTAGATGGGCTCAGGTTGAGTAGATCTCCCATAAGAAGGAAACAAAAAAATACTATCCGCACCCCAGTAACTCCCAGAGCGCAAATAGCTTTCACGCCCTGGCAGGGGGGGGGGGGTATGGGCAGACATGGGCTTTAATGGCCCACAGCCAGAACTGATGGCAGAACTTTGCTCACGCTACCAAAGCTCGGGCTGGCTGGTCGTGAAAGCTGTAGTCATTTTAGTAATCCATTTAATATGGATACTTTTTCCCAAAAACGTTTCTAAAGCATTTTATACATCAACATTATAGATGGAGTCTAAAGAGCACACCCACACAGACAAGGGGAGATTAAACAGGCATCACATAACACCATGAACACCACCAACAACTAACAAACTCGCCCAAAACACTCCTAACCTCTCCTAAATCATAATCGCAGTCCAGCACCGATGTCGAAACAGCAATTTGTGAGCCTGTCGTGTTCACTACTAACACGATAGCAACACACAGCACAAAGGAAGCTGGGCCTTTTAAACTCCTGTTTTAGAATTGCCTAGGACTTCTGTTTGCCCAAACTCTCCACTCGAGTCTCGGGCATTGCAGTTGGATAGCGGGCTTCTACTCCCACCTTGAGACACGCATTCGGGTTTGACTCTTGTGTAATCCCATGGAAATCCCATGTGACAGGTTACAATAAATGAAGAAAGCTTGACTTTCCTTTGGGGCGACACATTTTGTGCTCTTTTTTTTTAATGTAATTTTGATAACTTACTGTAGAGGTTGATACCTCTAGAGCAACTACGACTCGCTCAATGAACTATGAACTCTAAAGGGATTCCATGCAAGTTCTGCTTTCCATCCAGTTGATCTCCGTCCAATAATTTGCAAATGTCAGTATGTACTCCTCTTCAGCAGCATTTTACAATATCAGATTCAATCTTTTCCATACGATGTCGCCATTGATGGCCATAACCCAGTACTCATCCACTGAAAGAACTCACTAGCATCATCTTTTCCTCTGGGATCTCCTTCAAAGACTGCAAGAGCTAGAACTCTCAAAAGGACTGATACCATCTGAACTTCCTTTTAAAAATCAAGCCCCAAATTGAATCTTCTAAGGCTGTTGTCACGTAACGTAAAGTGTTTACTTCACACTTCTCACTGACCACTGTCTCTCGATGCCAGTGCCACTGACGCACATCTTCCAGTTGCCATCTGCTTTACCCCAGGACAAACATCTCCAACAAACTGAAAGAGTTTCACATCCTTCACTTCATGCCCACATCCATTTCAATGCATATTTCAACATCTTTAATCCTATCTCTGGCAAGATGTGAGATTAGATCACATGCAAAGTGACTTTCTCTGGATGCCTCCCCAATACAGAAAGCAATGCCTTCTTGAAACTAGAAACATGGAAGGTCGGGGTGTGGCTTAGCAGGCATGGAATAGGCTGCTCTTTCCATGGTCTCCCGGATCTGAGAAACTGATCCAGACGGGCACATGCATGTAGACCAACTGTTACAGCAAGAAAAGGATATGGCATAAACAAGAAGAGAAGCAGAATCCAATGCACGCCTCTGCATGCAAATCAAATGGTTTTCCTGAGAGTTATGGAACTTTGAAGCTGCCATCTGAGGACGTGGGGCTGGCGGCAAGATGGCGGCGAGCCCGGATAAAGGACCCTTTGAGCGCGCGGACCGAGCGGGCTGTGAAGACCGCTGCAGCCAGGAATTGTGCACGTCCCTTTATGGGCAGACAGCGGCTGAGCAAGCCCAACGAGGAGACGTTCGTACAGCAGGAATCAGCTGTCCGTGCCACAACACCCGCAAGACAAGGGTGAAAGCGGGTGGCCAGGCAAGTGACCAGGGACGGGAGACGCACCCCTGTGAGGACGCGAAGACAGTCGCGACCGGACACCCGGGGCCCCCCAACGGTCGCATGCAAAACACCCAGGCATTAGGCGAAACTCAGCGGCAGTACGCGCTGCAACAACGGCAGGAAGGCGTATGGCGGCAACATCAATATAAAATGGGAGCAGAAACGGACCACAGACGCGGCCACTACGGCATCAGATGTGACACATAATGGGCACGGAGGAGCTCTTCAGGACCGCATCACTCAGTAAAAGCTGAGGGATAAACATAGCCACTGCACAATAGCGCCGCAAGAAAGCAGGCAATTATAAGCAAACACAACCCTACAAAGGAAGATGCCTCGCAGAACCGAAAATACAACCCTTATAGCCAATAGGCACCATATGAAAACAGTGGCTTGCCCAAAATAAGGACATATCAATGATAACAGGGCACGGTGCTCCCAGCAGATGATGCTCGAGGAGCAGCCCCTGATAACGAACAAGTGACAACACAGAGGCGCAAAATAGGCACCAGAACAAGGACGCACTAGAGCGCTGAGGTACACAGGTAAAAGCCCCTTGAGGGCGCAAACCAAGACTGGGCACCGCATAGCTGTCCAGTGATCGCCCCACGAGGACAGAGGAATTAAGCCATAGCTAAAGGCATGCAGACAGTGGACCTTGGCATGAAAGAAGGTGCACTCCCTACAATTAATAACGTTGGAGGCGAGTAAATAAAGAGGAGGTCAAGGGAACACCCACGGTGAGGCGGAAAATAAATACCGGCTGACTAATAAGGACAGCGTAACAATGAGGCAAGGTTAGCCTCGCAAAGAGCCATCACGCAAGCAGTGCTACAGCCGGGCTCGCCCTCATTTCAAACTGCGCACTATCCCTAGACGGGGGCATAGACACGCTTGAAGAACCAGGGCACACACCATCTGAGCGTTGGAGGCGCGCAACATGTACTTGGAAGGGTGGACCAGATGTAACTGAGCTAAGTCATAAGCAAGAATTGGTGCTGCGCTGTAGCCCACACGGAACAACCAAGTGCACCGGAGCATGGGCGACCTGCACACATAGGAATACGCGCACGCAGCAAACAAGGCCACAGAGAGGCCAGTACCCGAGAAGCCAAGCTGAGGACCAGCCAAACACCAAAACACAGTGAGAAAGAAGTGAAACCTGAGCAGCAGAAAGGCGAGACCTGGGACGTTCAGGGTTATGGCGCTCAAAGGGAGCAAAGGTAAGGCAAGCAGCCAACGATGGACATATTCGCTAAAACACAGCAAGCCCCGACCACGCCTGCGCAGTCCACGAACACCACACCGGAAGAGAGGACCTCGCCGAGGGACGGCAGCCAGATCCTGGCCGCCATAACAGAACTGATATCCTCTTGGGGAGCCACGATGGAAGACCTCAAAGCGGCATTGGAAACCAAGATAGATGCGGTAGGGATAGAGGTCAACTTACTAAGACAAGACGTAAGAGCACTAGCGGACCGAACAAGTGGCCTAGAAAGCGCTGGTAAAACCAACACCAAGGTTAGCACCACCAACACCAAAGAAGTCCACATTTTAAAGCAACAAATATCTAACCTGGAAAGCCGAGCTGAGGAGGCAAAGGGAGGGCAAGACGCAATAACATACGCGTGGTGGGCCTGCCGGAGGGAGAAGAAGGCCTGGACCCCACTGATTATGTGTAAAACATGTTCATCCAGGAAATAGGGGAAGGCAAGCTCTCCCAGGGGTTAGCGATTGAACAAGCACCCAGGGCCCCGGTGAGAAGACCGCAACCTGGGGGCCCTCCAGAGCGATAATAGCAAAGATATTAAACTACAGAGACAGGGAAAAGATTTTGGAATTTTTTCAGAAAGGAGGAACAATAACGCGAGTTCAGGTGACCATTACTGCGTACCCGGAGTATACCATGCTGGTACAGAGACAACGGTACAGCTACGTCGTGGTGAAAGGAGATTGAGGACAGCCGGATTGAAATACATCCTTTTGTACCCTGCAAAACTTAAGGTCTTACACAAAGGGAAAGCACACTTTTTTGAAACCCCGGAGGAGGTGGCATGCTAGCTGGATACCCAGGGATGCCCTGATGCTGAAGACGACCAGGACCGAGATGGACAGGATAAGTGATACAGCGCTATGTTTGATATTGCAGGAGGTGGGAGAAACTTTAATGAGGTGCCAGTAAGAAGCGCCAGGACACGCAGACGCGAACTAATTGATAAACCAATGGGCGGACATGTTGGACTAGAATGCGAACAATAGCCAATATGGGAGACACAGAATGATGATGACCTACCCCCAATAGCTAAGGTAGTAGAGCTGCCAGCAGGGCGTCTCTTCCCTGCTGTACCCCGAGTACTGGTGACAGCCAAGAAACGGGCAAGATGTGCGGGTGCCTGAGATCCAGGGATGGAGCAGGGCAACAGTTGGCATGGGGGAGGGAAAGCAGGGAGTTGGGGACTAAGTTGGGGCTTGGGGGGAGGGGAGTTGGTGTTTGAGTTGGGGCTGGGAAGGTAGGGGGGAGGGAGGGAAGTTGGGGAAGTAGCTAAGTTAAAGGGGAGGGACAGTTTGAAGTTGGGGAACGAGCCTACATACATGATTGATGGCCTACAAGCAAGACCGGGACACTTGCAAAGGGAGGAGCGGGATGCTATTGGATCATGGGGGACCTTAAGGTAATCACTTGGAATGTTAGAGGGCTCAATAGCTACCTAAAGAGGAATAAGGTTATGATGTATCTGTGTAGACAGAAAATAGATATAGCCCTAATACAAGAGACTCATCTCACAAAAGAAAGATTAGGGGTGATCCGGAAGAAGTGGAAGGGGACCATTGTCGGTGCAACATATTCAGCTTACGCTAGAGGGGTGATCACCTGGGCAGCACTGCAGTCCCATTCCAGTTACTACAGTCCACAGTGGAAGCAGATGGGAGGATGGCTGCAATAAGGGGGCTGGTGGAAAATAAAGAAATATGCATTATAAATACATATGCCCCGAACCAGGACACTGCGGCATACTTTAAGACCCTATACAACAAAATGAGCATGTACTTAGGGGGGACGGTGATCTGGGAAGGATACTTTAAATGTACACTAAACCCAAAAGTAGACAGATCAGATAACAAAATAGACAAACCCACCCCGGCTGCCAGGGCGTTGCAGTCATTGCTGACAGACTTCAGGTTTAAGGATGCATGGAAGGTGCGCCACCCGCAGGACAGACAGTATTCACATCACTCGGCCCCACAGAATGTGCAAACTAGGCGAGATTATATGTTTGCCACACAGGAGCTAGTGGCAGAAATAGTGCAGACAGAATACAAAGCGAGGGTCCCATCAGACCACTCACCATTGGTCCTAACATGGCAATACCGACCCCCAAGAGCAAGGATACCAATGTGGCGCCTCAGAGCTGAGGCATTAAAAGATACAGTATTCAGGGAAGATTTGAGACAAGAAATAATAAGTTACTTTGAGACCAATACTGGCAGTGTTGAGTCAGCTGGTACTCTGTGGGAAGCCTTTAAAGTGGTAGTGAGGGGGATAGCCATAGCTAAATCCAAGGGACTACAAGGAGGGATATTAATTGAACTGCAAGAAGTGGAAAATGAACTAGAAACAGTGTTGAGCAGAGAGGGTAGCACCAAGGAAGATACTGAAACCATACTCAGGCTGCAACAGAAATGTGCTGGGCACTGGGAGAGACTGTGCAATCTAAACTATAAAAAGTATATAGAGAGACAACATGCCGGTGGAGATAAACCAGGGAGGGTGCTGGCATGGTTATATAAAAGCGAGACCCCCAGACCTACAATCAGAGCAATAACGAAAGAGGATGGGCGTATAGTGGACACCCAAGAGGGCGTAAATCTTGAATTTTTAGAGTACTATCAACACTTGTGTGGGGATGAAGGGGGAAGCGATTGCAGGGAAATAAGGGAAACACTGGAAGATATAGGCTTGCTGCGAATCAGCGCAGAGGAGCAAGAGGAGTTGGATGCCCCGATCACTTTAGAGGAACTAGAAGAGGTGGTAGTGCAACTTCCCGCTAGCGAAACTCTGGGGACCAATGGACTCCCTAGCAAATTTTATAAAATGTATAGAAATGAGGTGCTTCCCTTGCTTTTAGCGATGCTAAATGAGGCATACGAAACAGGAAGGCTGCCAGAGTCCTTAAGGGAGGCGATTATCATACCGCTCCCTAAACCCAATAAGCCTGGCAAAGATTGCGGATCATTCAGACCGCTGTCAATGCTCAATCAGGACAGCGAAATGCTCACAGCGGTCGTGGCAAACAGAATGAGAAGGATCATTAATAAATTAATACACCCCGATCAAACCGGATATGTTCCAAATAGGAATATATCAAACAACCTTAGATGACTTCACAGAGTCATTGAACATGCAAAAGGGGGAGCGGGCGAAATGGCAATTGTATAGTTGGATGCAATAAAAGCCTTTGATTCAGTCAAATGGCCTTGGCTGATTGCAGCCCTGTCCAATTATGGGATAGGGCCTGGGTATCTTAAATGAGTAAAACTGTTATATAGAGCACCGCTGGCCAGGGTTAAAACGGGAGCAATAATATCGGATAGGTGGCAACTTAGTAGGGGTACTAGACAGGGATGCTGGTGGTCCCTTATGCTGTATATCTTAGTGCGAGAGCCCCTAGCGATATACCTAAGGCAGCAATATGACATAACAGGAATTACCATAAAAGGGGAGCCGCACTAAGTCTCCTTGTACGCTGACCATATGCTGTTGTATTTATGATACCCTGAAGAAAACCTCCAATATGTTCTGGAAGTGATGGAGCGATTTGTGTCGCTGTCCGGCATAGCAGTGACCCCCAAAAAATCATGTATATTTCTGCTGGGTAGATACAAAGGGATCCCATGAGACCAATTACCTGTTTTACAAATATCATGGGAGGTCAACACGTTCAGATATCTTGGGATAAATATTTACCATACAGTGGAGGCAGAGCACCAACATAATACTGAGAAAGCGGTCAAGAGCATTGAAAATAGTATGAAGTTCTGGGCAAAGCTCCCCTTGGCAATGATCGGAAGAGGGGCATTGCTGAAAATGGTAGTTCTGCCGAGACTATTGCATTATTTTGGGAACATACCATATCTGATACCAAGGAGATTTTTCGCTAGGATACATAGCATATGTAGGGAATTTCATTGGCATGGGTCGAGGAACAGAATTGCCCTTTGGAAGTTAGAAAATGTGTATGATAGAGGGGGTATAAAACTTCCAAACTACGAGATCTACTATCTAGCAAGCCAACTTACATATGTGGCAAAATGGTTATCAGAAGAACCAACCTCGGAATCTAGGTTATTTAGACTAGAATGTGTCCCATTCTTCCTGAAAGAAATGATATGGCTGCCCAAATTAGATATAAAAGAGCACCCAGAGATGATGTTGTTGGGATAGAAAATATGGCATAAGGCCTGTCAGGTAATGGAGAACTCATCCCCGTGTTCCCCACAAGTGCCACTAGTCGCATTGACAGGAAAAGAAAGCCAACTAATGAAGATGATCAGTAAGCACTGGGAACCGGTAGGGATAGCAACAGTGGGAGACAAATGGCAAGAGGGGGGATAAAAGAATTTGAGATGTTGGTGGAGGAAACAGGGTTACATATGGGACAATATATTACATACCATAGGATGGTGCGGCAAATCCAAGAAACATGGTCTGAAATAGAATTAGAAGAGCAACTGGATGCCGCCATAGAAATAATATATGACATAGCAGAAGGATGCCATGAGATATCTAGGATATATGAGCTGGTGATGTCCAAAGTGGGGAAGGAAGTGGTACAACTGAGACAGGACTGGGAGGAGGAATTGGGTGCCCTAATGATGGGATGTGGGAGCGAGCCCAAGGGCACCATAAGAAAGTGTCAAGGAATGTGAGGTTGCAGCAAATACAACTGTATATAACCCACAGGGCTTATATGACACCCTAGAGGATAGCTAAATTTAAAAACGCAGAATGACAAACATGCCCCAAATGCGGCGAAGAAAACGCCGGGATGATGCATATGTTCTGGGCATGCCCAGAAATTGAGAGATTCTGGGGAGAAGTAGCCCATAGACTAGAGGAAAAAGGGATTAAGATAACTGTGGAAACAGCATAGGCATGCCTGGTAGGAGGGTTCCCCAGACCACACAAACTTAAACATGTAAGTAAATTAAAGGATTTGGCATATATACTCGCGAAGTGTAGAATTGCCATGGGATGGAAGGCATGCCATAGACCGAGGATAGAAATATAGTGGAAAGCACTTCAGAAATGGGCAGAAGCTGAAACTGCAGTATGCCTAGAAACATTTAATAGCCACACTGTTTGGGCCCACACAGGACTGGTCGAGTGACCAGGACCCAGCAGAGAATATAGAAGAGGGAATCCCTCTGCAAGATGAAGAAGCAGAACACAAAGTAGAGAAGGCTCGAATGGGGGGCAGGGGACGGGAGATGCAGTAGACATTGTTTGAGTTGTACAAAAATTTCAATAATGAAATATGTACTGCAAGTTTGGTTTTGCGTTGTTGGTTTGAAATAAAAGAAATTAAATTGTTTTATAAAAAAAAAAAACATGGAAAGTCCAAAAAGGAAGAACAAGGAAGCAAGCCTTTGTGACTATGAAGTGCAAGTGCTAAGTATGCACGGTATTAGCACTAGGGCATAGTTTGCCCTATTTTTAGAAACACGTGGACATATTAGAAAACTATTTCACCATGACAAGTGCAGTTTGGCATGGTATAAGCACAAGGAAAAAAATTGCCATAGTGCAAAAAAGATGCATTTCCAATGTATTTTTTCCCCAGGGCAAACTTTGCCCTGGTGCAATAATGGAGTGAAAATGTACCATGACAAGCCGCATTCGTCTAGGTGCAATAGTTATCTAATATGTCCAAATGTTTTTAAAAATAGGGCACATTTTGCCCCAGTGCTAATACCGAGCAAACTTTGCACTTGCACCGGTGCAAAGTTTCTGTAATCTGGCCCCAGGAATCTGGAACACGCTTTTCCTGTGTTTGGACTGCCCCTTTCATCTAAATGTTCAAGAAAGAACTTAACACCTACATTTTAGTTTTGGCTATTCAGTGGTGCTAACGTGCCACTTATAAGCCGAACTATAGCATTAGAGTAAAGCTAGGGAGAAATGGCATGTGAGGGGGGACTCAAAGCTTGTAGGTGTCGCCTGGTTATTTTCCCACCCATTCACTGCGCATTACCATGCACACCCTATGGCCAATCCCACCCTCTTCCTGCCCTTCCCCACCCAAAACACATCCTCCTGTGATCTCTTTTAGATCACTTTTTCAAGCCTCATCATCAAGCATTGTGTTGGAAGTGTCTAACAGTGTGTTTTTCAACAAAATGTACAAGTTAGTGGTAAATGGGCTACTGGTGTAATAAAAATGTCTTCACCAGGTCTGCCTTCAGCCAGTCGATTCATAAGCATGATGCGTGTCCTTCGCTGAAGTCCTGTTAAAAGCAAGCATTGTCAAAGCCAACTATTTTGTCTTGTGTGTAGTATTAGCCATTTGCCAGGCACTACTTTTATGTGCCTAGGTACTAACACCGTTTTTCAGCGGCTACCATCGATTGGCAGGTAATACCACTATGGCAGTGCCTGGCCAATGCTTGTTCTTGATACCCTTGTCGCAGCCTGACGAATCTGGCCAAAACGTTTCTCCAAATTATCTGTTTCTTATTTAGCCCTAAACTCTGCGAGCAAAATGTAGCCCATGCTCTATCCTCCCGCGTGTGCTTTCTAGCACAAGGGAGGTGAATCGTAGCCAGCCATTCCAGCTGAGTTTCTTGGAATTAGAAAATGTTATTACTGCACCTCTCTGGACATTCCATGGCATTTTTATTGCTGCAACAGAACGATTAAGGGCCCGAATCATGGAATTCTTTGTGCGGTTCAAAGTGGCTTTTCACTGCTGAAAAGTGATTTTGCACTGCCGACACAAACCCTGATTCATGTAACTGTGCAAAGTGTATTTTTGCAGTGCAAGGTCAGTGCATAGTCATTTCTGCAGTACAAAATGACTTTGCACGGACGTTGCTCTGCAAAAATACACTATGCACAGTTCCATGATTCAGGGTTTGTGTCGGCAGTGCAAAGTCACTTTTCAGCAGTGCAAAGTCGCTTTGAACCGTGCAAACAATTCCACGAATCGGGCCCTCAGAAAACAAGAGATATGGTTGATATCCCGTGCTTCCTTTAACACTCTTGGAGAAGCATCGGAAGTTATTGTGCAACATTGCTGATATCATGGAAAATGGTCTTTACATAACCCATACAGTCTAGTTAATTTGAATTGCTATGCATATGGACCCATTAAACTTGTATTCATTAAACGAAATAGATTGACGATATGCACTGCACACACAGCTGGACATATTTAAACAAGGTTGTAGCAACAGATTTTCAAGCATTCTAGTCCTGGGTGGTTACGCTCACTGGTCTTCTTTTTGTGGTATTGCCTTCCCAATTACATAACCAATATCCTTGATCATGAATCATGTATAAGTGAGGGCCCCTGAAAGATTGTAGATGTGCACAACAGACCTGGCTTCTAACCATAAACGTTGACTGCATTTTGAAATGCGCGTTAGACACGTAATCACCCGCTCCCTCTTGTCTAATAACAATAAATCCTTGATCTGTAAGCGCATCCGATTTTAACTACAGTACATTGGGTCAGGTATAAATGTCATTGCAAACAGAACCATCGCATTAATTGGCGCACATGAACACTTTAGCACTCAGCACTCGTAACCACGAAGCATAATGGAAGATTCCCTTGAGCCTGTGTACCATCCGCCGTCCTGCATTCGAGTGATAATGCTTGGACTGCTGCTACCTCTGACCATCACTTTAGGGCCCATTAGTTTGCGAAAAAGGCAATCTGCTGTTCTGCAGATGATTGGCCTGATAACGAATGCTACTAATGTGCCATGGGAAAAGCCATTTAGCAGTGTAAACCATATTTAACCCTTTGCTATTCACATCCTCAACGCCCCCCCCCCCACCCCAAATCTGAACAAACCATATATGATTATGTTACCTACCCTGCACACGTTTACAGCTAGACCTATTCAGGGAACCATGAGTGGTTTTAGGAAATGTTTATTTTGTGAGATTGAATTTGCCTGCACATGGCCAGTGCCTCACATCGTGGCCGAATAGTGTTTAGCTTTGTTCAGGGAAAATGACTTGCCTTCACAAAAACGTGACATCATTTATAATAACATTGCATTGTTACATCGGGCGTTATGCCAGACTCCACCAGCGATGTAGTGATGGCTGCTATTCTTAGCCGGGTTTGAATGGTGCATGATTTATTGACTCGGAAGAATGAAAAGATGAACCTGCTGTTCAGATGCAGGTGCACCGCCCCCCACGTGAGCGCAGGTACCGTCTCAGAAAGATCATCCAACCAGGCATCAGGACCTCGGCAGTGATGCAATGACCACATGCCACGTGGACAGTAGTAGGGCTCATACGTTTAGGCTAACAGTCAGTACATTTTTGCTTTTTCCATAACACAGGCAGTGGTTGCTTGATGATTTTGCTTTCGCCAGCATTGTGGCACATATCATTGCTTGCTTTCTTGCACTGCACTTCATAGGGAGGGTGCAGCACATCATTTTTCATGTAGCACATTGCCCCACATCTGAGCACGAGCAACAACACACTGCGTGGCCCTATATTTCTCACTGCTTGCTGGCACGGCATGATTGCAGAATGATTTTGCTTTCGCCAGCATTGTGGCACATATCATTGCATTGCTTGCTTGCACTGCACTTCATAGGGAGGGTGCAGCACATCATTTTTCATATAGCACATTGCCCCACATCTGAGCACGAGCCACAACACACTGCATGACCCTATTTTTTTTTTTTTAAAGATTTTGTTTTTGATGCATACGCATCTTTACAAAATTACTTTACAGATATTTAAAACAATTCATTCCACATCATTACATATCAGTTACAAACAAATATTTACAAAATACTCTATTTACTTTCTCACTGTGTATCTAACATAACACTTGACTTAAGCAGATACATTAATGATAGACCCTGTAAACTCATAAGTTTCAGCAAACATGCACAAGCAGATACCAAATAACCAAAACAGTTACCTCAAAAATTCCTATTATAAGTCGTGTTCTACATGTAAAGTAAGTGCTGTATCAATAATTTTCACTAGTCGAACAGTTGCCAAAATTATCGAATTACACGACCCCCACATACAGCGAGACCAAATTAATTCTCTTCCAATTAGAGTGTTAGTAGGACTAAATGAATTAATGATTTTTAGTCTATCCACTTCAAAGGCCGGACAAAACAAGAAGAGGTGTTTTACTGCATGACCCTATATTTCTCACTGCTTGCTGGCACGGCATGATTGCAGAAAATACTGGTGCATGGTGCCACATTCCTGGATGGATGATACTTCAAAGAAAACACAAAGAACTTTGTGTGACACACCTGCCCACAGCCCAACTCATGACACCACATCCTCGAGTTACATGACAGCTAGACGGAAGCTGCCTAGCACACACAAACACTTCCATCATCTGGTGCGGCACACACGCACACACGCACACACACAGCTCACCATGTTATTTATATTTGTTCACATGATGGGCATGTCCACCTTTTGCTTTTGATATTTTTGGATCCCAATATGAAATGTGCAGAATAATATGGAGACATTAGCAAAAATGATGGTGCAGGAGCAGTGTTCAGCAGTGGACCGGTGGTGTTTTTATCTAGAAGGCCATTCATTGCAGGGAGGGTACTGGGACGTGGTGTACAAGGACTGGCAACATGTAACAATATAGGGAGTTTCATAGTGAGCAGGTGCAGATGGTAGTAATGGGAAATCAATAGAGGAGGTGTGTGCGATGTTGGTTTATTGCCTATTGGTCCATCTCAGTGGGACGTTGTGGCCCCAATTGTCTGAGGAGGTATGTCCAATTCAAATGAAGCCCTTTATGGAACTGCTGTCCCACAATGGCATTGATGCGTTTTTTGGGCTGATAAAGGGGAGGGGATGTGACCATGTTGGGTGGGTGGTGTTATTTCTGTAATTAAATGGTAACTGCCAATAGTTTTAGAACAATATATAGGGTTGTTCAGGTGGCAGGTGACAATTACCCAATGATAATGTTAGGATGATGTTTTTGTTACATCTCTTCTGTGATATGGCAATGTTCTGTTTGTGGCTATAAAATGATGAGCCCGCAAGGGGCAGGTTGAAGTTGGCTTGTTCTGTTCATCTTCCTGACCGTGATGTACGAATGAATGTATTTTTTTCTGTATGTGGTGCGCTCCTTTTTGAGTTTTTGTGCACTGTTTTTAATTAGAGGGTGAATATACATTAGACTATACACTTCGGACAAACAATTTAGCGGCTTGAAATGTACATAGTTCTGAAAGAAACTGTTGACATACATACTTCTGAAAAAATGAGTCTTGTATCACTGTATTAGGCTACACACTTCGGAAACCAAGGAGAGGGTTTATAGAAATGTATTAGACTGCACATTCACTTATGAAAAACATGAAAAGGTTGATACAAAGGTTTTAGACAACATACTTCTGAAAGATTATGACCCAACACAAAAGTCTGTAATGACATATGGAAAAGATGAAGATGACATATATCAGTTTAAAAAATGTTAGCTAAACATGTGTCAGAACACTTAAATTATGTAACAACATATTGCACATGAAGTAGTGCTGGGATGCACGCAGCTTGCACTTTAAAGTTCGATATTTACATAAGTGGAAGGAAAGGGTCCACACGCTGACTGCACTTCCCTAAACACATTCCTCGCCAAATCAGATTATGCACATGGGCCTGGGGGAATTGGTAATGCAAAACAGATGTATTAACTCCTTCCACTCACTCCAAGGTGCAGGCCTCCATGGTCAGTGAAGGGCTGGATGTGCTTGTCAAGATTGCACATGACAAGCCCCCCAACTGGATTTAGAAGCATATTGTGTTAGTGTCGCGCGCTTTTCTCTGAGGAACAAGCTTCGTTTTCAAAGGACATGTTTCCTACTCAAAGATGCAGTGCCCCGTAGTGGAAACTAGCATGCACGTGCATCGAGTGATAGCAACATGTGGCCAGTGGAACACGCTTCACAGTTTATGGAGGCTTGTCCACGTGTGATGACAGATGCATGAAGCTGAGTGATCGTAACTGATGGGTCAGGCAATTGATAGCGATGCCGGCGCAAGAGGATTAAGATTTGACTCGCAAAGAAACACCCCTTTGCAAGACGAGGGACGAACATTGGCATAACTGAGGCATGGCAGGTTTTGTTTCAACATATTGTCGAGGCCCCTGCTCTGTAATTACATACAGCCTCAATGAGATGAGTGAGGAGAATCTGCTCAAAATAGCACCTCCATTTTGCATCAATTTCTGCATCCACTGCGTTCACCATTAGGGGGGTCCCCGTGTGTATCCACGTGAGGCATATTTATATTGCACGCAAAGCCTGAACAGATGCAGAGGGTCACCATCCAAAGTCCACCTCACATGAAGAATATTCACGGACATATATCACAAATCTCCCTCCACAAAGAGTTCTGTTTTCATGCCAGACAAACAAGCATTGGCAAAGCCAACCGTTTGGGGTTTTATGTGGGCATGGGAAAGGCATTATCCAGGCACAACCAAATTCTTGTCAACATTGCGTGACCAAAAAAGGAAGTATGATTTCAAGTTTCCCAAAAATAGTGATAAGGATAATTATGACATCACAGGGCTTTTAAATCACATGACCTTTGACTCATTGACATAACACGAAATGTGAGCTTGAATAGATGCTTGAAACGACGTTGTGCCCCTGACCCATATGACCCATCATGAGAAATTTCACAACTAATTGATTGACCTGTAAGCACTATGGGCCTCATCACGAGTTGGCCGGTATCCTGGCAGTAAATCCGCCAGGATACCGTCCAACGCAAATACCATTACCGCCAGTGGGTCTGGCGGTATTACCGCTGAATTACAAGTGCTGGTGACCCTGTAAGTCTGCATTTTTTTAGAGTCCCTTGGACACAATGGGGCATTTTCGGCGCAATTACTGTGGTGGTAATTCCGCTGCAGTAATTGCTCCGAAAATGGGTGGAAATTCGACAGGTTTACATCCAGCTCAGAGCCGCAGGTGAATCCTCTGACTTTCCGGCAAACTCATAGTTGCCGCGGCTATTACTGCAGCATTTATACTGCACCGGCCAACTCATGATGAGCCCCATGCGCAGCCTGGGGCTCTTTAAAACATTTTCTCTACAAACAAAGATAGAAATAATAAATGTGCCAGCGCGGGCGGGCTGGGGCAATCTGCGGTAGTCTACAGATAGGCGCGGTATGGTGGTAAGTGCTCTAAATCTTATATTTACCATCCACAGTCAATGGGTGTTAAAGAAGTATTAGAGGCTATTGCCATGGCAAGAGAACAGTCCTTGGCAATGTCCCTCAATTCTGTGACAACACAGGTCCTGGAGAAAGTCACAGTGCTGGCAACAAGGGACAGTGCTGTAGGGACTGGGGGTAATGCTGTGGAGGCTGTTGGGTGTCCTGACCCACGTTTAAGCTATCATGCTACAACATTTGGTGCTGTGGGCTTAGAAAATTCAAGATGGCGGAAAACCCACACGTGCGCCGAAATCCAGGAAAGCTGCGCAGTTTGTGCGCACACCAAAATGGTTGCCTCACTTGCCACCCACCAGTGCGAGAATGAAAGGCCGGGTTGCCATGAGGGAAATGGGTTGCCAAAGGAAAAACAGTAGCGCCGGTTAGCTTCAAAGCGCTTTAAAACCACCATTGGACTACCCGCACAGTAGTCTGAAACCATTGGGAATGGCAATGCTGATTGCCAAATGCAACTTAGAATTGTGGGGAATTCATTTGTTAAATCCCAAAAATGGGTGCAGTACCAGTACTCACCACTATCCAAAAGCCGGCGTTTTAAAACCACCCTGTGTTTCTCTGAAGGCAGGCTCAAAATGCCTATTTTCAAACATTGCAATATGTGCAAAATATTCACTGAACACCAGCAGACATTTGGCGGAATGAGGTTTTGTGTGCTTACAAAATCTGGGAAATGAAGAGCCCAAAACAATGCTTATAACAAAACTGCTATGGAGTCAGCAGTTTAAGTTGCACTGGATTTAAAGACACTAAAATCGAAAATGTTTAGATTAAATGAGTGACCTATGTTTGGTGTCACATGCCTTTGTAACTGTTGAAATGTCATAGTTTTGCACTTAGAATCAGCATTCTAGCTGCATGTGTAAAATTGCAAGTTAATTTAAAAAGCAACAAAAAAACATGACAGTTAGCTGAAAGTCTGGCTTAAGGAACTTGATTTTGCTTGACAGCTACCCCCATCAGGAGTGAAACTTGAGTCACAACTGTGTTCCCAGGCCCATCTGCCTTTTTGCTGGCCACACTAAGGATATGCCATCTATCTGATAATTGAATTACCTGTGCTCTACAGGAGCTCTGAACAAAGCCTGTCTTGACTCAGGCAAAGGTTTTATTACAGCGGTCGTAAAATGTAGCTTCCTCTTGGCAGAAACTGGGAGGGGGAGAAACTGGAGACAGAAGCTGGCTTGGCAGAACTGGATAAACCAGTATTTCCACCATGTGACCTGGGAAACCACACCCCTTTGTAGCCAGAACATAACTCTAAAAAGATGAATAACTCATAGAGCGGACATGTGAACATTTTATAAATGATACCATAATTCTTGTGATTTTTCTGCCCACAGTTTAAGAGGTTTTTAGAACCGGTGGTATGTTCAGGGGGGTGTTAGCGGAAAAGTGGATATTACTCTAAATGTATGCATGTTAAAAATCGGAAACTTCATCAGCTAATGTCCAAACTCCCTGCGCACATGTATGTAAAGTTGGGTCAATGTCAGAAATTGAAAAATCAGTTAAAAAGTCAATTATGTGCCATTTCTGAATGCAAGCTCTTAGAAACAACAGATTTGGACAGAGACATGGCTAAATTCAGCCACACCATGTATATGTAATTTCAAGCAACTGTGTAACTGTGAAATATGTCTTTTGTTATCAAATATAGAATGTGTGCAATCTGACAGAGGAGTGTCGTATCTGCAAGCCATAAAATGACATCACTCTGACACAACCTAGCTCCCCCAATCAAATGAGAAATGGAAGTTTGACCAATTAGAAGCTGAGAGAGAGGTAGGGTCTAGTGATGCTAGAACACACCCACATTCTAAACACATAAAAGCAGACAGACAGGACAGATAGGGACCTTCAATTCCATCTGCCGCTGGAAGCTCTGCCGAAAAAATCCATACTTACCTCCATCAAACTTCAAAGAGCCAACACTTAGTCTCCAAGATAAACAGAGACTTCAGAACCTTAACCAGAAAGGCCACTGCCAGCAAGAGTATTTGTCAGCAGGCCTCAAAATATTTTTGCAACTGAACTCTTCAGACAGCCGGCTGACGCCGTCTGAATTTTGCCAAGAACTTTTGCAAGAACCCGGTGACAGAAATATCCAAAGAGAAGGCAGGACCCGACCCAGAGAACCGGTGCCTAGCAGAGACCAGGCCATTGTATCCAGAGTGCTGACCCCGATGCTGTGAGCAGTTCCAGAGACCAGACGCTGTGCCCAGAGACCGTCCGAAGTCCAGACCTGTTGACCAGATCGTGACAAAGCCGCCTTCCTGTTTAAAATCTCTTGTGAGTACCGCCAAACTGTACCAAACCAAAGCTCTTAGTTTAAATTCATCTAATTCAATCTATTTAACCTAAGTAGAACTGCCTGATAGCTCCAAATCTGTCACCTGTCATTCTAGCTGCAAAAGCTGCACTTGTCATTTTGAGCTTTTAAAATTTCAAATCTGAAAAACGACCTTCACTAAATCGCTCATATCTCCGCGACCGTTTGTGCTAGAGACTTGCAGTAACTTTCATTTGGAAGATGAGATCCTAGGCTTTCCTAGGACCCCAAAACGATCGTGATAGTCCTTGCGGTTCCTCTGTTTAGCGCTCGGCGCATCCGCGAATTTTACCGCGATTTGCAAATTTCTCCTCGTGTAAAAACAGCTGCTGCTTGCCTTCCATTTGCCAGAAATTCATTTAACCTGCTAATCATTCCTGAACCATTGCAAGAGTGAGCCTGAGCTAATATTAATTAGATACCATTCACCCTGAACCTCTGAAAGGGAATTAAAAGCATTTTAGCATATTTTTTTAATTCATTGCCAGCACATATCAAAGCAATTTGGGCCTGTGTTTTCAAACTTCTGTAGTCTAAGCTTGCTGGGGTGAACTGAATCACTTTTGATTGCATTTCTGAGAACTGTGTGTTTTCCTTCCATTTCCTTGCCTTGCATCAAGGGGGGGGAGGGGACTGCCAGAGAAAAGTGATTACATTGTTTTGTTGAAATCATATTGAGTATTTTCTATACTGCATTTCATTCATTCAACCTTGCATTTCCTTGAACCCTGTAAAGCATTCTCTACCACATTATACTTCTGTACCTATTTACCACTGTGCTACCTTATCCATTTCATGTCAACTCCTTATTGATTATAGAGAAGCGTGTTAGTGCCAGATTCTCCGTTGTTAATCTTTAGCATATCAGATTAAGTGTGATATTCAATTATTAATTTATTATAAGGTGTGACATATATATATCTATTGTTTAAATTATCGAATAAACCTTTTAACTTGCAAAACAGAACTACTTCTTGGCTCAGTGGGGTCAGGGGGATTCCAAGAGAGGGGTGTTATATAGGGGTAGTCATCCAGAACGCATGAACTGGACATAAAGATATATCAATAAGGGTTTTCATTCAGTATTATAGACTAGGCGTTGACTTAGCTGTAGTGTTGAATTGAATCCTCTTACAAACTGGGGGCTCGGCCGGACGTTTGGGTTAGAATACCACTTGTGCAGCTTAATACAGTGTGCTAACTGACGGGATACATACATCCGGTCGGATCACCACGCTGCATTACGCTGTGAAGCATTCCTCAAAAGGGACACTCCAAGAAAAGTTCTGTTCTGCAAAAAAAAAAAAATACTAACTTCTGTAAGTCAGGACAGAGACCAATCTCTAGAATGACGACCTTGGTAGATATGAAAATAGCCAGAGAGCACTTCTTACATAAACTATTTGTGAGAGGTGAATGGGCTGAGCAGGGCCAGGATGCCTGGTTGCAGGCCATCACGCGACAGGTCACTGAAACAGGGTCAGACTTATGGAGAGATCAGGGTCCATTACATGTGGCCCTGAGTGAACTATATATGGCTCCTAAAGCCAAAGAGGAACACAATAAGATTGCCAGGATAGCAGCATACCTGTACCTATATATGGGAGACATGCAGGATAGATGTGCTGAAAGCCAAAATCTGGCAAATAGGCAACAGGTGGTGTTAGAGAAGGTCCAATCTGACCTGGTCTCTTCTGAGCAGAGGCTGCAGGGGAGCCAGGAGTCAGAAAATGACAGCAGGCAGTACATCATTAAAATAAAAGAGGATATGGGCATCCTACAACAGGAAAAGACAGACCAGGATACCAGATTTCTGGCCCTGCAGAAGGAGCACCAAGACAGTTTGGACTCCTTACTGCAGAACCAGAAAAAGTTGGAGCAACAGATCAACTTCAACAGGGCATGCGCGGAGCAGGTAGTCACCCTGCAAAGCCAGCTAGATAGAGAGAAAGAGGAGAGCAATAAACTGATTCTGAAAGACCTGGATACCCAGGCAGAGTTTGATCAGGAGCGCCAGAAAGCTGGTGCCTTCCAAAGGCAGAGGGACGACCTGGCGGCACAAATGCAGGCTCTTAGTCAGGAAAGAGACGCCATAGGCCAGGAAGTCTGCCATTTAAAAAGGAAAATGGAAGAAAATCACCTGGCCCTCCAGGGGCTGGGTGACCTCCAAAAAGAAAACCAGAACTTGTTAGAGCACACCAGGAGGGTGGAGGATGCTCTAGCAAGAAAGGAGCAGGCCAATAGGGACACAGCTCAGGAGGTAAACCTCCTGCAGCAAAGACTGGCCCAGTTCTCCAGGACCAACCAGGAAGCACAGAGGGAAAATGAGGCCCTCTTTCAACACAATGATAGGCTCCAACAACAGGTAGCGATGCAGGAGAGACTGATAGAGTCTAGTAAGGCCTTAACTGAGGAACTGAAGGCACAAATGCAGGCTCTTGCATTGCAACAGGGAGCAGGGGCGGATAGAGATGAGGTTCGCTGGGAAATGGAAACTCCGGAGCATAACCTCAGGAGCCCTAGTACCAGAGGCCCTCATACCTCTCAGTCCCTGGACTCTGCCACCCCCATGTCCCCTGGCGCACGTGAGCACAGGGCCACAGGGATGGCAGATTACTATCCAGCTAAGAGTATGGGGCTCATAGGCCAGTACCACCCAGGAATGGAGGGGTGGGCATCCGGGTATGGGCACCCAAGTACAGTACAGTTCAATGGGGAACCCCAGGAGAGTAGACCCATTAAGGGCATCCTGAAAACCTCTACCCAGTTAGGTCAGTGGAGGGGGTACCCATCAAATCCTGGCAGCAAGGAGGAATCTGAAGACTCCTCTGAACTGCGCAGGACACAGGAGACCAGGTCCCCACATTCTGCCAGCCATTCCCAGGCTCGCAGAATCCGGGAAAACCTGGAAGAACAGACGGGAACCTCTGGGAGCAGTGCCTCTGAGTCCGAGGATGAATGGACAAGGGTTACCCGAACCAAAAAGGCCAATAAGGCATAAAGCAGATTAAGGCGATCAGGAGCGTCATCACGCCTTACCATAAGAACGCTAAGTATTCTGTTTGGGAGCACTTAGAGTTGTTTGAACAAATGATGGAGACTTTCCATTTGAAGGACAGCCAAAGCTGTATTCAATATGTAAAGTGGACCTTCTCCCCGGAATACTCCAGTTTCTTTGCGGGGCTGGAGGACCAAAATCATTTAAGATGGTCCACCTATAAGGCGGCCATCTTGAAACATTTTTCTGTTCACAGAAATCCTCAAGAGGCTCGCAAGGCAGCCTACAATTTGCAATGTGGGGAGGATCAGGCCAGGGTGCGCACGGATAGCAGAGAATTTATAAATACGTTTTTCCATGCCTTGCCCAAATATATCATGACCCAGCTCGTGAGGGATTTTCACGAGAAAAGATCTTTAGACTGGGTCATTGAACAGGCTACCCGGATCTATGAGGTGCAGAAACCGATAGATAGCAAAAGTAATGCCCAGAAAAACCCCAAAGCCAACAGCACCCCTGCTGCTGCCAAGGTGGCAGAGGTAAAGGTCACCCCCGTTTTGGATTTGGAGATGGGGGGGCCTAAAAACCTACCTGCACCTAATAATGCTAGGCCCAGGAGGTCCTCGGGTCAGTCACAGACAGGGAGCCAAGGAGGCAGCCCCACAAATGGGGTCCCTCGCTCTCCTGATTATGTAAGTCCCCGTTACAAGGGAAATCGACCCATCCTGGGTTATGTGTGGACTCCTCCAGCCCAAGGGGGGGGATCCAGCCAAGCACCTAACCCAGGGAACTTCCCTCCAAACTTCCCACAGGAGGGCAGAAATTTACCAAACCCTGGGCAGAACTTTTTCCCCAGATATCCACCCGACTTTCAGCCCCAAAACCATCCATCCTTCTTTCCCCAATTCCCTGAGCCCAGACCACTGAATCCGGGAGAGGGGAGGCCAAGGGTGGAGGGGTACCCAAATCTTCCCAACCCGGGGTATTACCAGAGGAGGGACAGCTACCCTTCCCGGGATCAGCCCAGGGGAGAAAACAGGGCCCCGTATCAGCCTGAGCGGGTTTCCCAGTTAGAGCGCCAGGTTCAAAACATGGCGCGGGATATGGGTCACATACTGAGGGCTCAGCAGAACCCTCAGATCGGCGTGCCGGCGCAGAACGCACCCAACTCTGGACCTGGTGCTCCAGAACAATGACGGGGGCAGCACCCCGATAACTCACCGGTTCCCAGGGAGGAGGCACAAAGGGAAGGGGGGTGTAAAGCCTTGGAGGAAGCTTCCTTCCTCACTTGTAAACAGCCCCTGGAAACCCAGGAACCGGAAACAAAATCTCTTGCCCCGGAAAGTCTGCCTCCCAAGGAGCAGAGGGGGGGTAGGAGAAACAAAAGACCCAAACAGACTCAGTTTGAGGAGGAGGTACAGATCTTCCAATTTGAGGGAGAGGGATCCTCAGAGGATCCTGGGAAAAGGATCTTCTCCTTCAGAGAGGGGGGAACTCCTCCCAAAGAAAAATGGGTCCCTAGGGATGCAAATCCAGACTGGGGAGATGTGGAGACTGAGCTACCGCCGCCCACCATCTCATCCCAGAACCAACAGCAAGAAAATCCCCTGGTTCAAACCCATCCTGGTGACTGCCTCCAAAAAGGGGGGGGCGGCCCAGAACCGGAGCCAGGGGAACCCACAATGGCTCTGATCTCCAGTTGCCAAATTTTTCTTTCAGATTCCCAAGGCTCTCCACAGAATTCTGCCCAAATTTCTTCTCTTGCAATGTCCAAAACCAGAAAATTTGCCCACCAGTTGTCCAAAAATGTACATTATCTGTGCCCCCTTGAGGAGAAGGAGGGAAGATATTATGCCCCGGTACAAGTACAGGGGCAGGGTACAATCTCGGCACTGGTGGACACTGGATCTCAAGCTACCCTTCTGTCCAGAAGGGCCTTTGACGAACTGAATGCAGGAAGGGGAGAGAATTACCAAATTCCTCTCACCTCTCTTCCTGGACAACTCCAGAACTTTGACGGGAAGGAAATTCCCGTCGAGGGGACGGCAGATTTGGACATTAAAATTGGGCGACATAAGTTGAAACACCCGGTCATAGTTGTGACCCCAGAGGGCACCCCTTGTTTACTAGGGAATGACCTCCTGAGAAGGTTGTCACCCCTAATATATTGTGTAAACAAGGTCCTCTGGACCCAGACTAGCCGACCAATAAAATTAAAACAGAGTGTCAACCATGTTAGTTTAAACGGCACCTGCCACATGGTTGAACAAAAATCTGACCAAGTAGAATTTCACTTCCAGAATAGCCAAATTCCAGACGTGACAGTAATAGCAGTAGGACAACAGACTGGTGATGGGGGGTCCTCTCTATTTCTGAAAATCAACCTGCCTTCCAGTCTAAAGTGGTACTCCACGCTGGAAGGAAACACTCTGAGATTCTATCCTAATCCACAATCAGAAACTCCCACTCCTATAGTCCAGAAAGATGTGAAATCAGCTCAGAGCCTGGCTGATATTCGGCAAATTGGAGAGCAGTTGTTCATCCCTGTTCAGTTAAATGATGGGAAGGACTCTGTTCTCGCTCGAGTGTGTGTGAACAACGGTAAGAGCTTCATCAGCGAAGCCATGTTCCGCCAACTCCCAAAAGATCCAGCCATTCCCACCTTCAAGCTGATAGACAAATGGGAAATGGACCTGGAAGCACCTAATTCCAAACATCTCCTGCCAAGCAGGTGTATGCTCAAAATCTCCATTGGCAACAAGAGCATTGTCCATAATTGTTGGGTCGTGCGAGACGTCCCTGCCGCCTTTTACTTAGGCAGTGACATTCTCAATCGCTTTGCCATTAGTTTGGACCTAATAAACTTCAAAGCTTGGTCCCGATTAGCGGATAATCCCATGGGCTTTGATGATCCAGAAAAAGCATTTAGGTCAGCTCAATTGCTACCTTATGCAGTTGAAATTCAGATTAAAGAGGAAGTCACCATCCCAGAAAGGACCCGACAATTCTCCCTGGAAGTGAAAGTTAAAAGGGGACAAGAGTTGAAAAACCCTGATGCTTACATACATCTAAATGCTTCTCTCCAACAGCAAGGGTTGGGGGTAACCCCAACTCCATTAGTCAACATAGAACATGACACCATTCCAATAGAGGTGGATAACAGCGACTTAAAGAGTATTACTCTAGCCGCAGGCACCATTATTGGAATGGCGGTTGATGACCGACATTTTTCCATCGACTTAGTAAATGAACTGTTAGGACCAATCCCCAAGGACTGTTTTGACAGTGACAGTGATGACAATACAACACCAGACAGGATTTTTACCCGGCATGGGGGGAACTTCCTGGTGTACACTTCCTGCCCCTATGGTAAGGAAGATGTGACTTGTGACTTCAGGAGGGATGAGGTGATTTTCCAGGTCCATGAGGGCTGCCTTTCCCACCTGAAGCCTCCAGTCCAAATCAGCACTCTGACCAGGGACTTCTCCACCCAGCTGGAGGAGACCGCTGAGATAGCCAAGCCAGAAGTCTTTCCAGGCTTCAGGCAGATGGTGGAAGAGAGAGTCAACCTAGCCGATGCCTGTGTGACTCTGGAACAAAAGCAAAAGTTGAAACAAGTTTTCTTGGATTTCCAAGATCTCTTTGCGGTAGACTCATATGACTGTGGTCGCACTGACATCCACACAACAACAATCCCCACGGACCCTGGCATGACTCCTGTGTTTGTGAAGCAATATCGCTTGCCTCTCGCATCAATGGAGTCCCTTACTGAAATAATTAAGAACCTTGAGTCCAGGGGAATAATCCGTCCAGTCCACAGCACCTTCAATAACCCGGTGCTGGGAATATTGAAGCCGAACGGCCAGTGGAGACTCTGCGCCGACCTCAGGGAGCTCAACAAACGGGTCCATACTTCCCGATGGCCTCTGCCCTACATTGACCAAGGGCTGGCCCAGATCCAGGGGTCACAGGTATTCACTGCAATAGACCTGACCAATGGGTACTGGACCGTGCCTGTCAGTAGGGAGGACCAATACAAACTGGCTTTTACCTTTGGGGGCCAGCAGTACACATGGACCCGGACTCCTTTCGGATACCTCAACTCCGGCAATGAATTCAACATTTTCCTACATAAGGCCATGCCCGACCTGGGTGCGAGGGGTAACATGGCTTATGTAGATGATGTCCTCATCAAAAGTTCATCTGTGGAGGAACACATAGCGGAGATCCGTTATGTTCTGACCCAGTTGAGGGCCGCCGGAGCAAAACTTTCCTTTCAAAAAGCACAGTGGTGTAGAACCCGTGTTAATTTCTTGGGGCATGAGATTACTCCTCAGGGTCTCTGTCCCCAGGAAAAGAAAGTGGAAGCACTTCAGAAACTGAAAGACCCCACAACTCTGCGGGAACTAAGGAGCCTCCTTGGACTGACTAATTACAGCAGAAAGTTCATTGAGGGCTACGCAGAGATCACCAGACCCCTGATTCATCTCCTGAAGGGGGGGGTCAAGTGGGAATGGGGTCCAGAACAAGCCGAGGCGGTAAAACAACTCAAAATAAGCCTCTCACAAGCGCCTTGCCTAGCTTACCCTGTCAGAAACAAGGAGTTCTTCCTGGAGACGGGGTTCTCTAATACGTGCTGGACGGCAGTATTATACCAAAAGCATGACAAGGTCAATAAAGTAATCTCCTATGCGAGCAAAACTTTATCCTCTGTGGAGGAAAAATTCAACGATTGTGAGAAGGCACTCCTGGCAACGGTGTGGGCATTGAAGAATTACCGCCCGTTTATCCAGGGGGAACACATCATAGTGGAGACTCCACACCAGCCTCTGCAATATCTCCAAAGTGACAGAATCCGGGCCGGAAATGTGAGTAATTCCCGAATTACTTCCTGGATTCTGTCAATGCAAGGCTTTCCTGTGGAGGTCCGATATGGCCAAAACAAGAAGAGTCCCCTCGCGCAAGGTCTGGCTGACTTGCATGATTGTGCCAGAGAAAACTGTCTCGAGGACGAAAGTCTAAAAATAAAGGACAACATGGAGGCATACCTTAATTCCCCCCACAAAGTCTTTGAAGAGGACAAGTGTGAGGGAACGCCCACTGTCTATGTGGATGGATGCTCTTACCATGTTGACAACGACGGGGAGAAAGAACTGGTGGCCGGCGTAGGGAATGCATGGGTGAATGAGTCCCCAGAACCCTCCGCTGGATACAAAATTGGTCCCCGAAGTAGTCAGGTGGCAGAATTGATGGCTGTGCATCAGGCCATCCTCACTGCTGTCCAGCATCAACTCCACGAACTGGTCATAATCACAGATTCGGATTATGTACGGAACGGGTTCGTGGAGCACCTGGTTAATTGGAAAACCAGAGGCATGTTATGTGCTAACAACAAACCCTTGAAACATGGGAAGTTGATCCAAAACATTGATGATCTGGTCACCTCGAATGAGATGACCATCTATTGGAAAAAGATCAAGGGTCATTCCAAAGTAGAGGGACCAGACAAAACTGGAAATGACTTAGCTGATCAGCTGGCCAAAACTGGGGCCATCCAAGGGGATCTAATTGAGATTGAGTCCCTGTTGGGGGAAATCCAGGTCACTGCTATCACTAGGTCCCAGACAAATGCTCACAACGACCTTTCAATTGCACAATGGAGTAAGGAGACCCCTGATGCTGATTTGATTACTGCTCAGAAGGGGGATCCAATAATTGGTAAATTTAACCAGCACCTTGAGGACCCTGAGAACTTTCCCCTGACGGATACCGATTATATTGGGAAAGAGGACCTAAGAGTGTTGATGAAATGTCCAAAAATGTTCCGGATCCAAGACGGTTTGTTGGTAAGGAAATCCAAAGCTGGCCACGATCAGTGGGTGGTTCCTACCTCATTCCGAAGCCTGATGTTAAGTCACGCCCATGATGCGGCCACCGCCGGTCATAGGGGGTTTCACACAACATTGGAAATCTTAAGAGAGGTTGCATACTGGCCACACATGGGGCAGGACCTCGACCAATACTTGAAGGGGTGTCTTGTGTGTGCACAATTTCAGCCATCATCCCTCACGCACCGTGCGCCTCTCCAAAAGAGGGGGATGACACTGCCATGGTCAGATTTACAAATCGACTTTGTAGGCCCCGTGATTCGCTCTGCTAGGGGGAATAAGTACATGTTGACCGTCACATGCTTGTTTACCAAGTGGGTGGAATGTCTCCCAGCCCCAAATTGCAAGGCAGAAACGGCAGCTGCCTTGATGATTAACCACATCTTTTCCCGTTTTGGTCTACCTCAAAGGATTGAGTCAGACAGAGGTAGCCACTTCACCAGTGAAGTAATGACAAAGATGTGGGAGATACTGGGGGTCAAGAGAAAGCTGCATATTGCTTATAGACCAGCTTCTTCTGGGGCAGTAGAGAGATATAACCGGACAATTGTGAGCATATTAAAGAAGTTTGTGGCAGATTCTGGGCCAAGTTGGGATATCCGATTACCTCTGGTCCTAATGGCTATCAGATCTACCCCTTCATCTGCAACCAAAATGTCACCATTTGAGTTGATGACTGGGCGCAAGATGGTGCTTCCTCAGCATTTGCTCTATAGGACCCAAGAGCAGACACTGATAAATGCCTCCACTACTCATGAGTATGTAGAGAATTTAAGGAAACACCTCCAACATGCTTTTGCTTATGCTCAGCGGAATCTAGAAAGATCAGCTGATAGCATGAAGACCCATTATGACCTGAAAACTTCCAGGAAGGAATATCAGGTGGGAGACCGGGTCTATCTATACAACTTCCAAAGGAACCAGGCCAAGCAGCGCAAATTTTTGCCTACATGGAAAGGACCCTTTGAGATCATCGACAAGATCTCCCCTGTGGCCTACAAGATCCGCATCCCCAAAGGCGGTTCGGCAGAGGGGGAAGACAAGTGGGTCCACATAAACCAGTTGAAATGTTGCCATCCCAGGCACACTCTGCAACAACTGGAGGAATCCTCTGGAATCCTAGCGGGTACTGTCTCAGACTAATTCTGTTCCAATCATAAAACATACCACATCTAGTCTCTAAAATATTGTGATTTGCATGAAACTGTCTCTTAGTTATACTGTTCTTTTTTCAAAATAAGAATGTAATGTTTCGTTATGATGAAATGCATATGCTGCCCCACTATCTCAACAGTGGTGGAAAAACGTCTATGAGTAGGTATTGCCGCTCTTCCTTTGTCGTCCTAGGAGAAAGAAAACCTGAAGACGGGCCAAGGAGGGCGATCCGGAGACCGGGAACGAAGATCCAATGGGCCCAGTGGACCGCCCAATACTCCCATCAGGACTGGCGAGGAGAACCGATCGATCAGTACCGGATGGAGAAGAAGATGCTGAACTGTGCCATCTACAGAAGAGGAAGAAGATTATGCGGACAGACCGGGGCGTGGGTCAAAACCGTTGGGCACGCGACTCCCCATCGACTCAAATTCAAAGTGCAGTCGCGTGGGGGGGCTTGTTGGGTGTCCTGACCCACGTTTAAGCTATCATGCTACAACATTTGGTGCTGTGGGCTTAGAAAATTCAAGATGGCGGAAAACCCACATGTGCGCCGAAATCCAGGAAAGCTGCGCAGTTTGTGCGCACACCAAAATGGTTGCCTCACTTGCCACCCACCAGTGCGAGAATGAAAGGCCGGGTTGCCATGAGGGAAATGGGTTGCCAAAGGAAAAACAGTAGCGCCGGTTAGCTTCAAAGCGCTTTAAAACCACCATTGGACTACCCGCACAGTAGTCTGAAACCATTGGGAATGGCAATGCTGATTGCCAAATGCAACTTAGAATTGTGGGGAATTCATTTGTTAAATCCCAAAAATGGGTGCAGTACCAGTACTCACCACTATCCAAAAGCCGGCGTTTTAAAACCACCCTGTGTTTCTCTGAAGGCAGGCTCAAAATGCCTATTTTCAAACATTGCAATATGTGCAAAATATTCACTGAACACCAGCAGACATTTGGCGGAATGAGGTTTTGTGTGCTTACAAAATCTGGGAAATGAAGAGCCCAAAACAATGCTTATAACAAAACTGCTATGGAGTCAGCAGTTTAAGTTGCACTGGATTTAAAGACACTAAAATCGAAAATGTTTAGATTAAATGAGTGACCTATGTTTGGTGTCACATGCCTTTGTAACTGTTGAAATGTCATAGTTTTGCACTTAGAATCAGCATTCTAGCTGCATGTGTAAAATTGCAAGTTAATTTAAAAAGCAACAAAAAAACATGACAGTTAGCTGAAAGTCTGGCTTAAGGAACTTGATTTTGCTTGACAGCTACCCCCATCAGGAGTGAAACTTGAGTCACAACTGTGTTCCCAGGCCCATCTGCCTTTTTGCTGGCCACACTAAGGATATGCCATCTATCTGATAATTGAATTACCTGTGCTCTACAGGAGCTCTGAACAAAGCCTGTCTTGACTCAGGCAAAGGTTTTATTACAGCGGTCGTAAAATGTAGCTTCCTCTTGGCAGAAACTGGGAGGGGGAGAAACTGGAGACAGAAGCTGGCTTGGCAGAACTGGATAAACCAGTATTTCCACCATGTGACCTGGGAAACCACACCCCTTTGTAGCCAGAACATAACTCTAAAAAGATGAATAACTCATAGAGCGGACATGTGAAAATTTTATAAATGATACCATAATTCTTGTGATTTTTCTGCCCACAGTTTAAGAGGTTTTTAGAACCGGTGGTATGTTCAGGGGGGTGTTAGCGGAAAAGTGGATATTACTCTAAATGTATGCATGTTAAAAATCGGAAACTTCATCAGCTAATGTCCATACTCCCTGCGCACATGTATGTAAAGTTGGGTCAATGTCAGAAATTGAAAAATCAGTTAAAAAGTCAATTATGTGCCATTTCTGAATGCAAGCTCTTAGAAACAACAGATTTGGACAGAGACATGGCTAAATTCAGCCACACCATGTATATGTAATTTCAAGCAACTGTGTAACTGTGAAATATGTCTTTTGTTATCAAATATAGAATGTGTGCAATCTGACAGAGGAGTGTCCTATCTGCAAGCCATAAAATGACATCACTCTGACACAACCTAGCTCCCCCAATCAAATGAGAAATGGAAGTTTGACCAATTAGAAGCTGAGAGAGAGGTAGGGTCTAGTGATGCTAGAACACACCCACATTCTAAACACATAAAAGCAGACAGACAGGACAGATAGGGACCTTCAATTCCATCTGCCGCTGGAAGCTCTGCCGGAAAAATCCATACTTACCTCCATCAAACTTCAAAGAGCCAACACTTAGTCTCCAAGATAAACAGAGACTTCAGAACCTTAACCAGAAAGGCCACTGCCAGCAAGAGTATTTGTCAGCAGGCCTCAAAATATTTTTGCAACTGAACTCTTCAGACAGCCGGCTGACGCCGTCTGAATTTTGCCAAGAACTTTTGCAAGAACCGGGTGACAGAAATATCCAAAGAGAAGGCAGGACCCGACCCAGAGAACCGGTGCCTAGCAGAGACCAGGCCATTGTATCCAGAGTGCTGACCCCGATGCTGTGAGCAGTTCCAGAGACCAGACGCTGTGCCCAGAGACCGTCCGAAGTCCAGACCTGTTGACCAGATCGTGACAAAGCCGCCTTCCTGTTTAAAATCTCTTGTGAGTACCGCCAAACTGTAACAAACCAAAGCTCTTAGTTTAAATTCATCTAATTCAATCTATTTAACCTAAGTAGAACTGCCTGATAGCTCCAAATCTGTCACCTGTCATTCTAGCTGCAAAAGCTGCACTTGTCATTTTGAGCTTTTAAAATTTCAAATCTGAAAAACGACCTTCACTAAATCGCTCATATCTCCGCGACCGTTTGTGCTAGAGACTTGCAGTAACTTTCATTTGGAAGATGAGATCCTAGGCTTTCCTAGGACCCCAAAACGATCGTGATAGTCCTTGCGGTTCCTCTGTAATTGCGCTCGGCGCATCCGCGAATTTTACCGCGATTTGCAAATTTCTCCTCGTGTAAAAACAGCTGCTGCTTGCCTTCCATTTGCCAGAAATTCGTTTAACCTGCTAATCATTCCTGAACCATTGCAAGAGTGAGCCTGAGCTAATATTAACTAGATACCATTCACCCTGAACCTCTGAAAGGGAATTAAAAGCATTTTAGCATATTTTTTTAATTCATTGCCAGCACATATCAAAGCAATTTGGGCCTGTGTTTTCAAACTTCTGTAGTCTAAGCTTGCTGGGGTGAACTGAATCACTTTTGATTGCATTTCTGAGAACTGTGTGTTTTCCTTCCATTTCCTTGCCTTGCATCAAGGGGGGGAGGGGACTGCCAGAGAAAAGTGATTACATTGTTTTGTTGAAATCATATTGAGTATTTTCTATACTGCATTTCATTCATTCAACCTTGCATTTCCTTGAACCCTGTAAAGCATTCTCTACCACATTATACTTCTGTACCTATTTACCACTGTGCTACCTTATCCATTTCATGTCAACTCCTTATTGATTATAGAGAAGCGTGTTAGTGCCAGATTCTCCGTTGTTAATCTTTAGCATATCAGATTAAGTGTGATATTCAATTATTAATTTATTATAAGGTGTGACATATATATATCTATTGTTTAAATTATCGAATAAACCTTTTAACTTGCAAAACAGAACTACTTCTTGGCTCAGTGGGGTCAGGGGGATTCCAAGAGAGGGGTGTTATATAGGGGTAGTCATCCAGAACGCATGAACTGGACATAAAGATATATCAATAAGGGTTTTCATTCAGTATTATAGACTAGGCGTTGACTTAGCTGTAGTGTTGAATTGAATCCTCTTACAAGGCACACTCCAGGATATCCACATGCTGGAACCCAGATAAGGGGGAAACTGGAGGGCCGTGTGAGGAAATAGCCTCCAAGGCAGCGACACAGACTACGGACTCTGTGGTATTACCGAAGCCAGAACTACACATAAGTAGGGTGACAGTAGTGCCACCTGGGGTAGATACGGTCGATGATACGACTGGGAGCACAGTTAGGACCCCTCGGGTACACCCAATAGCTGCAAACAATACAGAGGGTGTGGGGCCCATTCCACTTACCCACACAGCAGTTAAGCATGTGGGTCGCAGGGTAAACATGAATACCTCAGTAGATGGTTTGGTTAAGCAGCATGATTCAGAGGTGTTAAAATTATGCCTCTTGAATGCACGCTCTCTCGGTAAGCATGCGGCAAATATCCATGACCTTATCTTAGAGGAAGATTTGGACATGTTATGGTTAACAGAGACGTGGCTTAAGGACCCTATGGATCCGGCTTGCGACAAAGCCGTACCAGATGGGTACATAATATACCACCAGAAAAGAGACAGTGGAGCCGGTGGGGGAATTGCTATTATAGCAAGCGAGTCAATCAGTCTGTTCAAGGCAACATTGGTGTGTACTGGTTATGAATCCCAAAGAGTGTATTAATTTTATTGTGATTTATAGGCCTCCCTCCCTTGTTTCAGACTTCTGTAGTGAAATCACACAACAGTTGAACAATCTGAAATCAACTAACGCTGCTACGATACTGGTTGGGAATTTCAACAGGTGGTGTGGAAACCCTCTGGATAAAGATGCAATTCTTCTCGAGAAAACTATGAAAAATAATGATTTCACAGTTCAAAATATCGAACCCACAACGGCGAAAGATAACTAGTTAGACTGCATTGTTATGCAAAATGTTAATTTCCAGAACATGGTAACTCAGCCATGTATTTGGTCAGATCACTTTACAGTCACCTTTGAAGTACACCTACGTGATCTACCAAAATCAACTCAGAGCCCCCATATTATGGTACAGAGTAGAAACTTTAAAGGCTTAAACCCAGATCAGCTGGAACCCTGCCTAATAAAGATTGCCAAAGGTTTTCAACCCGGTGACTCAAGTGACAAAATGCTGAAGCAATATACTAACCAAATATGAGAAGTAGTGGAGCAATCTGCACCCCTGAAGCCGAAAATGGTTAGGAAGAACAATAACCTTCATAACTGGTTCCACAGTAAGCTTTGTATGCTCAAGTCTGAAAAAAGAAGATTGGAAGGGATCTGGCAAAAAGATCCATCGACAGACAATAAGGAATGTTGGAATCACGTAAACACAAAATACAGAATAAGCATTAGAGAGGCCAAATCTAATTATTATAATGAGCTGATAGAAGCCGCACCAAATTTGACAAGCAAACTCTTTGACATTCTCAACTCGGTAGAAAAACCCAAAGTACTGTCCCCCCCACGTGTTCCATCTGAGGAGGACTGTGAACTGCTGCAAAGGGCGTTCCATGATAAAATACAGAAAGTCATCTTGGCTAGAGAGGCCTCCAAGGAGACCCATCTGCCCATAGCTGTATATCTGCGGAAGAAAGAATCAGTGAGCTTTCACTTCCAACCCATCTCAGAAGAAGAGATGATTAAAGTGCTGACAAAAATTAAACCCTCCTCTTGCGCAGAAAATTTAATTCTTCCTAAAATAATCCTGGAAAACAAGGAACTGTTCTCCCCAGTTCTGACAAAAATAATGAATGCCTCTTTCCAAGATGGCATTGTCCCCCAGGGCATTAAGAATGTTACCATCACGCCCTTGGTTAAGAGACCGGGCTTAGATCCTAAGGACCCTGGTAACCTGCGTCCAGTAACCAACACCAATTGTATGCTGAAAATTATGGACAAAATAGCAACAAACCAACTTCAATCACATGTTGAAGCTACCAACATTCTGCATGAGCAACAGTTGGGTTTCCATGCAGCACATAGCATGAAGACTGCGATGCTCGATCTACAGTCATGTATGCTATCTATACTAGATAAGGTTAAGGTAGGGATGTTAATGCTCCTAGATCTAAGTATCTAAGTGTGGCTTTGAATCTGGTGGACCACCAACTACTACAGCAGGTCTTGGAGAAAACGGCAAGATGCACCAAGGCGGCCCTGGCCTGGTTGACATCCTTCTTGGAAGATCGAGTAGCAAGAGTCCACTAGTGAGAGAAGTTTTCTAAGGCCGCCCATATAAGCGCAGGGGTCCCACAGGGAGCCAGCCTATCCCCTCTACTTTTTAACCTTTTCATGAAATGTTTATGTGAACTTTTAGAAATTGTTGGCGTATATTTCACCAATTACGCCGACAATACACATCTGGTGCTGGAGCTAGAGGGTGACTTTCAAATAGACATGGCTAAGATTGCAGCAATATATGGCATAATTTATAAGTGGATAGAGGATCATTGGATGTGGTTGAATAGCAAAAAAAATGAGCTCATGATATTTGGCTCATGCCAAGCAAGAGCCAAGTTAGGAGTATAATATGAGTATTTTTTTATTAAAGACTTGTGCATCGAGGTAGCTGCTCAGGTAAAAACTCTTGGGATGATGATGGAGGTGTCCTTGGGCGTAGAAGCTCAGGTGAACTATCTCCATAAAAAAACAATGCTTACTATCTGAGTCTCCTGAGACCCAACCGTCCCTCCTAAGTGAGAAAAACTCGGCCACTATTGCCCGGGCCATTATCCTGTCGCGTTTGGACTATGGCAACTCATTGACTCTCGGTGCCACTAAGAAAGGCATTGAGAGATGCCAGATAATGGAGAATAACGTGGTACGTGTCATCAAAGTGATCAACAGAAGAGACCATGTGACTGAAGGAAGGAGAGCACTACACTGGATTAGGATTAAAGACAGGATTCTCTTCAAATCTATGACTCTAGTGCACATATGCCTGCATGGGGTGGCACCAGCGTACCACAGGAATAGGTTTAAAAGATACACACCCAATAGGCCACTGAGGTCTGCAGCGCATGGCAGGCTACAGGTGCCTTTGGTCAATCGAGTGACTGGTGCTGGGAAATCCTTCCCTGTGCGGGCTGCACAGCAGTGGAACAAGCTTCCACCGGCTATCCGCCTAGAACCAAACTACAGAATTTGCCTCATATACTGAAGGGATCCAGAATTCTTCTGTCTAAATATTCCTTTGTCTCCAGGTTCTGCGGGCTTTCGGCGCATTAGGGCTTCTCATGATTTATGACAAAGGGTCTCTTCCCTTGGACTTCTCACAAATTATGCCAAAGGGTCTGGACTTCTCGGGATTTATGCCAAAGGGTCTTTTCCCCTGGACTTCTTGTCTCGGTCTGTGGGTCGCAGATTCCTTGTTCAACTCTATAATATCTCTTAGCTGGGCTCGGTTCACTCACCTGACAAGTCTCTCTTTCAGTCTCTTTGGGGCGCACTTTCACCCCCTTCATTCTCAACTGGTCTCTCTAAATGTTTGGGTCCTTGAACCCTCTTTCAACTGTGAAATGTCTTTTAACTAGGCACAGTTCACTATCCTGCCAGGCCTCTCTTTCAGTCTCTCTGGGGTGCTCTTTTACCCCCTCCATTCTCAACTTGTCTCTCTCTTTGGTCCCTGTCTATGTACCTCTGTACTTGGTCTGTGAGGTTTTCATGTCTAGGTCTCTCATGGTCTTCCTTTAGACTCCACCATGCTGGTTTCTCTCTACTTGTCAGGTCTCACGTGGACCACTCAAATAGCTTGGATTCTGCCACCTGACACTGGTTTCTGCCACAACCAGGTAAGTTGTGGTTATTCCCTGCCTGGTCGTTCAATGCCTCTCTGCTCCAGGCATTCGGGTCCGCCGCGGGACCTCTCAACAGCACGCCACTCTCCAACGTGAAGCCGCTCTGGGGCAGGACAGACTCTGTGGAGAGTCCCTTGTCAGTTTTTATGCCCTAATTTCTTCATAGCTTCCGATAGCTAGCTTGTTTGTATTGAGTCTACGTAGGGCTTTCCATTGTCATCTGCCTGATAAACATTAATACTATGTATGAGAAAATTAGTAGAAGCAAGAGGAGAAAGGGAGGATGGGGTTATCTGAGTCCTTTGCCTCCCTCTATCACACCCACTTTGATGCTCTCAATCTCCCCCATCTTCTGTAACTGCTTTTCTATTTCCTATCCTTCTCTTCTCGCTTAGTCTGGAAGGAAGAAGCTGAAGAAGGACACCCTGGTCTCCAAACTAGGCCTTCCCATTGCTGACACCTAAGCCAGTGCCTCTTCCAGACAAACTCTCACCGACATCCTCTTTGTTGTTCCTTCACCCGACCTATGGACCCTTCATATGGTCGCACTTCTCTCTCCTTCCTCCTTCTCTCCCATTAATGGTGGCACCCGGTGGGAGGTCCTGATGGTCCCTTCCAGTCTTCCACAGTCATCATTAATGTATATATAAATGGCACTATCATGGTCCAGGACCCTAAGCCCAATCTCCTACTATTTGATAGGTGCCTCCTGCGACCTTATGAACTTCCTTCCTTCTCCTGCTATTTCGTCTACCACTTCTTGGGCTAGTGCGCCTACTCCTCCTTCTACCGCTCTGGCTCCCTTGCCATCCACTACATCTCTGGCTCCTCAGCTGCCTCTTTCCCCCTCCTCTCGGACCCCCTTGTCTTCCAGTTCCTCTCTGGCTACTTTTTGCCTCCTCCTTCCTTCCCTCTGTCTCCTCTGCAATCCCTGTCCACTACCTCTCTGACTCCTTTGCCGACTCCTCCTTCCACCTCTCTTGCTCCTCTGCCACTTCTGTTGGGGACTATGCTTTACTCCACCCCCGAACCCGCAAGTCTTTCAAAAGTGGCACCCTGCTTCACGTGGCTACTCTCAACTCTCGCTCTGCTGACAAACACTCCAATGATGTCTGCCACCTCCTTGAACATCTGGACCTGGATGTTCTTGCTCTTACTGAGACATGGTTCAAGGCCAGCTCTGTCACAAGTTTTGACACACTCCTCCCTGAGGACTACACAATCCTCTCTGAGCCCAGGCCCAATTGGCAGGGTGGCAGAATGGCCCTGATATTTCCTGAGTGGATCTCTGCTTCCATCATCTCGACTCAGGCCTATTCATCTTTTGAATGCCTGGTCAGCATGCTCTCTATTTCTCCTGGCCTCTCTCTGACCTTGGCCACCATCTACAGGCCACCTGGCCAGGTCACCCTCTTCCTCTCTGAATGGACTGACCTCACTTCTTCTCTCCTTTCCTCTACCTCACAGCTTCTCCTCCTCCCAGACTCCTCTGGGCTGTTTCACAACCTATGCAACTCTCTTTCCCTCTCCATTCTACTCTTTGGTCTGACTCACTCTGGCGGCCACACCTTGGATGCTTTCATCTCTTCAGGCATACCCCTCCCTAATCCTCTCACTACTCCTCTCTCCTGGGCCTAACACTTTCTACTCTCTTCACACTAGAAACTTCCCGTCCCTTTGGCAAAGGCCCGCCCAGCACTGCCAGCTTCCTTTGCGCTCATCCGACCTATGAAGTGAATGGCAGTGACAGTCCTTACGTCCACCTTCTCCCCCCAACCTACTCCTGCGGCTGACTCCCATTCGGACTCAGACCTTTCCAACCATCACCTCCCCATCTCTAACACTCTGGATATCCTTGCCCCTGTTATAAGGATCTGCACAAATCCTGCTACAAAGAGCAACTCTTGGTACGACTCTGATCTGGCTCTTCTGAAAAGTAAGTGCAGAGTAGCTGAGCAGAAGTGGGTTGCTTCGGGTGCACCCTCTAACAAATGGGTGTGTCCCCTGATCCAAAGGCAGTACAGACTCTCCATCTTCTATAAGAAGAGGGTTCACATTCAAGTCTGCATCTCTGTGGCCTCTAACAACATGGCCACACTTTTCAAAATCTACATGGAGCTGGCCAATCTAACTGCACTATCCTCCTCCTCTACACCCACCCAGGCCCTCTGTATGGCTCTGGCCTCTCAATTCACCACTAAAACCCTGGACATCCTGTCTGCACTTTCTACCACTTCTCCTCTCTCTCACCCCTCCCCTCTCAGGCCTGCCTTTGCCACCCTCACCCTCCATTCTCCTGTAACACCAGAAGATGTTTCCCGACAAGTCTGGCCGATGAAAGTCTGATCTACACAGGTGACCCCAGCTCCTCTAGAACCATCAAGTTAACAACATTAGTACTCTTGCTCCAACCTTGGCTGATTTCTGTAATCACTCCTTTGCCACTGGCACTTTCCCCTCTCTTCTCAAGCTCTCCCTTGTGCACCCCCTGCTAAAAAGACTTCTGCCGACACCTCCATTCTGGCAAACTATCACCCGATCTCTATCACTCGTTCCCTGGGCAAAATCATGGAGAGGTCGGCTATCTCCCAGCTAACCCTCCACACTTAATCTGTTAGTTGTCTCCATGACCTTCAGTCTGGTTTCAGAGCAGCCAAAGGCACAGACACTGCACTCCTGAGCTCCTGTGGAGATCTGCTCTCGAATTTAGCTCTACTTCCTCATTACTCGTCTATGAGAGACCCTTGGCATCACGGATCAGGCTCTGGGTTGGCTGACCTCCTTCCTCCTGGAACAACACTCTAAGGTCCAGCTTGGTTCCTTTCTCTCCACCACCTCTACATGTGGTGTTCCCCAGGGCTCTATCCTCTCCCCCTGGCTCTACAACATCTATCTAGCCCCTCTGGCCCTCCTGATCTCTACCTTCACCTCTATCTTTCAGTGTTATGCAGATGAAAGACAGCTCTCTTTCAGGCTACCCTCGGCCTGCTCCTCCTCCCTCCTCCATGATCGTCTATCTGCTATTCAGTCATGGTGCACCTCTAACGATCTCTGCCTCAGCGGCAACAAGGTTGAGATCCTTCTCATTGGGACCTCTGTTCCTGCTTTCCCTCTCTCACTCTAGCCGCCTTCCTTGGGCCCTCTGCCCTCACCTGGTGAGGCAAAAAACCTTGGAGTTATCTTTAACTCAACACTCTCCTTCTCTCCACACATCACAGACCTTGCCAAGAAGGCCCACTTCCAGCTGTACATCCTCAAAGGTATTCAAACTTTTCTTACCTTCCCCCAGAAGTTCACTGTCTCCAGAACCTGGTTTTCTCTATGCTGGACTACTGAAACAGCCTCTTTCTCCATCTGCCTACCTCTACTCTTTGCCCTCTTCAACTCATCCAGAATAGGACCGCAAGACTTATCATTGGCCTCAAGTCCAGGGTCTGCATCTCTAAGGCCATGAAATCCCTCCACTGGCTCCCGGTGGCTGCAAAGATCAAGTTTAGGACCCTCTGCATCATCTACAAGGTGTTTTAAGGCAGAGACCCTTACTACCTCCAACTCTCTCTTTTCTTAAGTACCTTCCTCCTAGAGCCGTTCACTCATCTACCTTTAACTCTCTGCAAGTGAGTCACTTTTCCAAGCAGAGATTGGGAGATCTAACTCTCTCCTCTGCAGGTGCCTACCCCAGGAATGCTCTCCCTGCCTCTCGCCACCTTAAGCCAGACCTCCTTAAGTTCTAGAAACTCCTGAAGACCTACCTTTTCTCTTCGTCTTTCTCTCTCCCTCTACACTGCTAACATTCCCTTGCTCATGCTGCATCTGCTGACTGGCTGCCTGGTTGTCCTCTGAGTTTTACATGACGACCGGTCCCCGTGATCTTGCCGCCTGGCACTATTTGCACAGCCTCCTGGATTGCCCCTTGTAGTCACAGCCTCCCAGAACTTTATTCAGAGCTCTGGTGCTCTGGGTGTACTTCTCCCTGTACCCTCTCCCCTTGTTTATTCACTTGCACGATCTCAATGACACAGGGCCTAGCAAGACTGTTGTTGTCTTGTTCTCCCTCTTTTCCATCTCCCCTGCCTCGTTGTGCTTTGAAACACTTGTGTATATGCACATAATAAATAACAAATCAATCAATCAATCCAATATGTAGGGCTTGATGACTCATGTCTGACAGCATGATGGTGTGTATACTGCATTTGGCCTCTCCACTCCTCACTTCTCTCATAGAGGGGGTCCTCCACTGTGGGATCCTCACACTGAGTACCACCCACAAGAAGGCTATCGGGTAGCAACCTCACCTCCCTGGCCCCATGGGAAGGGTCTTCCTTGTGGGGAGAAGTGATGTCATCACGGGTTTCAACAAAGCACTGATACAAATAACCAAAAGTCCCAAGTGTAAAAGGCAAGGGTGATACAACTAGGTCAGAACACCTTTGGTGCGGGTTTGCACACCCTTCACCTAGTTTAACGACTAGATAAACATTGAAATGTAGATTATTAAGAACTCGTATGGACCAGTTTCTACTGAAGTCTTGAAAACACAAATAATGTTCAAACTTTTCTTGGTTTTTCAAAAGCCAGCAACTGTATTGTTAGCGCCAATAATAAGGAATGTAATTCACAGCCTTCGCCAACCAAAGGTACAAGTGCCAATGCATTTCGGATCATTGGTCCATCCTCAGGGCCAGTAGCTCTGAACATTTTACAAACAATTATATGTCCAGTTGCCCGGAGCAAGTATTTTCAGGAAACCGAAAATGGCTGAATCCGGTTAATCGTGTTTTCAATGGTACATAAATAATTATCATCAATGGTGTCAAAAAACAATTAGAAAACACCATGCCCAATAAGTCATGAATTGCATAAACATACCATCAATCCATGGTAATGGTTTAAAAATCATAACCAAGACCATTTCCATTAAGGCCAACAGAAATAACACATTCCCAATGTCATAACATAGTATTGAACATTTAAAGAACACAAGAAGAAGCAGAAAGAGTAATAATAGAAAATGTAATTAAAAAAACAATAGATACAATGTACAATGTATCCACCACCCATCATGAAGACACAGGCGCTGATTCATGGAATTTGTGAACTATCCATCGAACTAGCTCAATGCCTTGACCTTAGAGGAAATGCTATATATTTTGATTCTACGTGACCATGCCGGTAGCGTTCAAAAGACCAGTACATACCGTGATTGCTGGTTTTTAAAGATGTATTACAACATAAATTGGTCCTTGCCTGTGTATCATTGTGTGCTTCCCCGAAGCTATTCCAAAGCTCGAATTGTGCCGGGTATCAATTCCTACAATTAGTTAGTACATTTCGTTCTAGTTAAACATATTGCCCCATTCTAAAACACTGTAAGCTTACCGGCACCATTGTTTTCCGGACTGGCAAACTACGAGTTTACGGGCAGGTGCCATACTGAATGACACCCGCCTGCAGACTTTCACGGAAGCACCGGCACCGCTATGAATGGTAACTGTGCTTCCGTGGTCCCCTCTCCCATAGAGTCCTATCGGACTCTATGAGAATAGGGATCAACATTTTACCGTCACCTGACTTACCGGACAGCTGGGGTTGTAATGTCCTGGTGTTTACAGCACGTCAGGCTGTGGTAAATCATTACGGTCCGGCGGCTACCTGCCGGTTTTACCAGCACGGTTACCGCCGGACCAGTAATGAGGGCCTGTATCACTTCTCATCTAGTGTAATAAGTCAAGACTAAGTAAATGTATTGCTGTAGCTAGCCACCTCCTATACACAGAAGAAGTGGAGGTTAGTACTCAATAATCTCCTAATTTTGCAACTGCCTATAGTGTCTATGGCTTCTATACCCATTACTATAGACCAAACTAAAAAGTGAAAATAAAAACAATAATAGTAATGATAGAAAAAATGAAAAAATAAAAAAGAACCAACTTAAAAACTATGAACTCCAATATTGTGTGTAAGTGTCAGAAACTACTACATTGATTAATGTCCAATACAACTAAGAGAAATAAAAAAACAGATATAGATACTGAAAAATGAAGAAAGCCTGAAAAGGAGCAGATGCACATAACTCTCAGTAAACTATTGAGTGATTTACATACACCCCATAATGTACAAAGAAATTTAAAAGAAGCAGTTGGTTGTATGATCTACCATTCCTGACATCATTGGCATCTCTGATACCCCAGAGTTAGCAGAAACCAGTCTGGTGGATGCCCTATCACACTGATAGCAGACAGTAGGGACAAACAACCGCAATCAGAATGCAAAGCAGCGACCCCCCGGGAAGGGCTGGGATGGTGGGTGGCTATTGTAAAATGACCAACAGGGGCCTTGGGAATGTCCTGATGCTGGTTGAACTAACAGGGATCAACAGTGGCTTTCATCTGGTATTATCTTTTCCCACTGCATCTCCCTCTCTGCTTCCTCTCACCAATCTGGATCAGTGCCAGTGCCCATCACTGACCAGGATGGTCTGGATGACCAAGGGGCCCAGGCATACAAATGCAATCTTGTTTTGCCTGAGTTGGCGTCAATTAAAAAACATCTCCAATTATTGCTGGAAGATCATGGGAAAGGAGAGACCAAGGGGATGTTCCTATCACCCAGGAGGGCAAAATGGGGGACTCACATTTTTTGCTGATTAGATTGTTTATTTACCCTGTCACCTCTCTTAGTAATGTAAACCCCAACCCTGTTTGCCTGGGGTCCATTAGCGGCTGTAGTGGGAGCCACCAAAATTAAAAGTGCCCCACTCGACAATGTGCCTCTGGTCCCTACAGCCCAAACGGGGCGAGATTGCTCCTCAAGTACACAGAATGCCAGTCCACTCCCATGTTTGCAGATTACTACCAGGAAGGGAGAGGGTGGGACTAGGCCCAATACCACTATGGGAAAGTTATCTTGTGGAGGGGGCCATGCAACATTGAATCATACTGCCAACTCCAGCACAGAGATAGTGCCTGGGGAACAGTATAACAAAATGCCCCTGGCCTCGGAAAGACCCTGTTCATCTGTGGCCACAGGAAGCCTAAATATTCAGGCTAATGGCACCCAGAGTCAATATATCTACATAGGGTCCCAAAATTGCCCCCAAATTATAATGAACCCAGGGAAGCCCTTTAGAATAAGTGGATTCACTGGATTCCGGGCTGTGCAGGGTTGCCTATTCTTAACACGGGAGAAGATCCTAAGGTGTACCAGGCTGCCGGGTAAAGTTCCCATGACTATGTACAAATTAACTTCAGGAAGCCAAGTGTGAGGAAAATGTATATTGGACTTTGTTAGGAGATGCCACCCCCAGGCAACACCCTGGTTGATGTAAGAGCGTAACCTGGAGGAAATACTGATGCCCACCACAAAAATAGCCCCCACTGGCCTGTGCTCTCTGGCACCAACACAGTCCCATTGGGCAGAATGACATTGGCCTATTCTACTCGGGCATAGGAGTCAATAATGGAAGCGTGCTCCTTTGGGGAAATAATAAGGCCAGAGGATATTGCGTATGATTTACTTGTAATATGGATGGAATCTTTTATTTGTTATTGTTATTGGTTGACTATTGTCATAATGTACTTTTATGGCCCCATGGCCGAAATAAAGTTATTCATTGATTGGTTAGGGTTTCTGCTTACATTTTAAAGGTGGCTTCTTATTTTGGGGAATGCTCTGTCTCCAGTTTTCTGAATCAGCAAGGTCCTTTTTCAGCTGCCTTTCTGGAAACCAACATCCAATATCTGTTCTACTCATCTCTCTCAGAAAGGGCTCCATTCCCCACCGTGCATGGGGCCCAGTCATCCAATTGGTGTCAATTCCCCTAAGCCAGTCATCTCCTTCCAGCTATATCCCGATATATTCATCAATATCTCCTTCAATGTGTGTGCAAGTTATTATATAATCAAAAACTCCTCTCCAAATCTTGTGACTATGGTCTGGTTATCCACCCGCCTTGTGAGTGGAATGATCCACCCCTAGCCTTGTGAGTGTAAATGGAAGGAAAAATCACTCCTAATATTTGCATTTTATTTTTGTAACCTAATTGTTTATGTGAATGTCCTAGTTTAATTAAGTAAATATAAATATAATCTACGCATCAGGATACACATTCAAGATGCTCCATTCCTCTGTGAGGTGTTTATTTTTGGAGAAATTAATTGTTCATATTTTTGTTTTTTTACTTGTATAATATTCAACAATTCAAATTTGGTGTTGCTGAAACACATAAATCGTATAAGTATAAAGAACAATTTGCCGAAATTATTGGGATCATTCACTATAAAGCTATCACTTTTAATCTATTATATTGTTAGGTCAATATACAACACATAGAACATTTAGTTCATCTTAATAAGAATTGCATATTAAAAGCAATGCGACTTTCGGCCTGCAGATATCCTTGAACACAACATCAGATAAGTAGTCCCATGACCAGTTACATGGATTTTTTTATGAGGGGCCAGAGGTTGACTATGACAGCTCCTTTGTACTTGTGCATTAGCTAGCATCTGGCAGAATGTGTGTGTCATCTGCATATGAATGGTACTGTTGTGGAAATGTGTGAAAAATGTTCATCATGGGTGATATTTAGATTGAATGTCATGCCGGAAAGCCATCAGAACAGACTCTGTACCATCCTTCGGATATACGCCAGATTGATAGAGATCCCATAGGATGTTTGTTTGATGAAGTCCTGTACTTTCATATTGACAATTTTCTCCAGGATCTTTGCTTATAAAATGACATGGCAATGGCTCAAAAAATTAAATCCAAAATAGTTTTTTGTTTTTTAAGAGTAGCAAGATTAAAACATTCTTTAATGAAATGGGCTTTGTGCCTTGCATGAGGCAGATGTTAACTACTTGAGTAACCATCTTAACTATATATGGGGCTGAATGACGAGCTACTATAGCTGAGAGATAGTCTAGATTGGTTTGTGTGTGTTTGAGTTGTTGAAGTGAGGATAATACCATTTCATCAGATGCTTTTTGAAAGACGAACGGAATGTTTGTGTGTTGACTGTCAAGGAATCATCCAACAGTGGAAAGGGAGCATCACCAGGAAATTGTTGAATGCTTGATATGATATGATATGGCATTTATAACGCGCCCATACACAAGTGTTTTTTGAGCAACGGCCAGGCAAGGGAGGGGAACAGAGGGAAGACAGAGACAACGATCTTACTAGGCCATGTGACATTGAGATCGCGCAAGTGCAGGGGATGGGGAAGGGAAAAAGTGTGAGGGGCAAAGGGGTAGAGGAAGTGCAGTACATAGGATAACAGTAAATACATAAATAAAATAAAAACAATAAATAGGATCAATAAATGAGAAGCTGGTTGGAAGGTGCAAGGGTAAGTGCAGCAGGGCTGGAATGCCTTGGTAATTGCTGGGTGCCGGATAAAAATGACTGCGGCGGCAGCCATGCCGGTAATTACTGGCACGGCTACCACCATAGTCGTAATGAGGCCCATTGTGCTGAAACACATTCTGATTTACCTGACATCACTTGTTAACTTGTGCTGGCCTCACAGCTGAGGAAAACGTCTGGTGTGCCACTTGCTCATGTCATTTCCAGAGCCCTCTGCATTTCATTGCACTGCCACTGCCACAGGGATGAAGGGTGACATGTTCTTGTCACAGTGGGTGAGGGGCTACTAGGGTTAGAGAGACTTCATCAATCATGCTTTTGTGGCAGTCCATTAATGTGACCCACTCACCATTCTTTGTAAACACAGTCTGACTTTCTGATTCACGAAGCTGAGCTTTCAGGATTGAAGATTATTAATTAGCTTCAAATGCTCTGAAAACATTCCCATGATGTTCAATATTGCGGTAGGAGTTGTCCCTAAAATCTGTAGGTGTTAGAGCTGCTTAAAAAGCAGTAGCTTACCGCCTAAATCTGCAGGGTTGACAAGTATGCTGCCATAATGGTTCTATTGGGCCCTTGCAAGTTAACAACTGGCAAATGATGTTAACACCTTGGTATATTATGACTGTGCTTGGCAAATGCCTATATAAAGCCAACACAAGGCAATACTGTTGGTTTTGCCAATGCGTGTTATTAATGTGAATTCAGTGCAAGGAGCAGGTGCAAGGAAACACGTATTGATTGTATATCAAGTGCCTGAAGACACACTTGGTTGAGCCATTGTTATTACATCAGGAGTTGGTTACATTTGAAATGACATCATTAGCTTACTGGAGACCACTTAGAAATAACAAAGGGTTCCCCTTAAAACCCAGAGATAGCTCCAAAATATCCTGAGGGCAGGGTGTTTCGTTAAGGGAGTGGCAGGTAGTAGGTGGGAATGGACATAGGGCCTAGCATGCCCATGGATGTTCAAAGGCTTGATAGAAATTCTGGGTTTCTGAAAATACATCCATTCACCAACAATGTTTTGCACTGCATGCCTTCTCTTTGTAGGAGACTGGAGCCTATTGAAGAAAGGCCTGATTCCTACTCGGAGCATTTGTATGATTGTTCTGAAATAGGTGAAGACCATAGGGATCATTTTTAATGGTGACACTATGTTTTTGCAATGGGACCATTAGTGCATGAGTCGACACCAGCTGCAGATCACCTTCCATCCTCAGTACCTGTAACACCTGCTCAGAGTGTCAGACGTAGTGCAAGACCAGGATCAGGTGCAACAGAAAGGGTTATTAGATCTTGGAGTAGGTGTTGCAGGAACTGCAAACCTCCAACACTCTGAGGCTGGAATTTGGTGGAAAGGACTGTCAGGCTAGTTGGGAGGCCAGGTGTAACTCGAGTCCAGACAGCTATTTTGTGGGCTGTGGCAGAGGATGCCATGGGCCAGTCCAGGGCTTATGTGGATGAGGACCAGCAACTGACCAATGCTATTGCAGAGGATGATGGGCCCAGGTTTAAAGTTATTTGGAGGCACTTGTGCATTGTGGCTAGGTAGGCAGCCACCTCCAAATACTGCCTCATCAGAGTCTCACAGAATACTGTGTGTGGGCTGTACAGTGTTGCCTGGTCGAATTACTGTTCCAACCACTATATGTTGGAAGCCAGCCTTTGGAATGCCCCGTTTAAGTTACCAGTAGTAAGGCTCGGACACAAGGTTGGCATATTTTGGGGTATAGACTTTTGTAGATCAAGAAAGGCTGGGAAACATACCTCTCTACCCCTAAATAATCTAAGAGGGGGTTCCCTACCACAATAGAACTAGTGAAAACAGTCAGGATGTCCACATTTATGTCCCAGTCACATCCCCAAAACTCTGTCCCTCACACCATAAACTAACAAAATGGTGCAAGGTTGATCTCACTCTAAGAAATAGTGTTCATCAAGGCAACATAAATGTACTCAGTCAGGTGGGCTTGCAAAGGATTCAATAAAATAATGTTCCAATACTAGGGTGTTGCTCCTTTCCCCTAGACTTCAAAAAGGACACATGTCTTTCCATTCTCTTCTCATACAAATCACAAAGTATTCTCCAACAAGTACAACACATTCTCATTCCTAGGGTTTTAAACCCATTTGTTTCCAGTCTAATCGCAGACTCGCAATACTTGAGGGGTCTTTTTATACTCTCCTGCCAAGACCCACTTATTTTATATATATTGTCTTTCTTTCATGTATAGGGCTCTAGGCCCTGTTATTTCTGGTTATCTTTAGGGTGCCAGACCATTTTGTCTTTGGTCTCTCTTTTTTGTGAGAGTCCCAGACTCACGATGAAACCTTGGGTTCGTTTGGTTTACTCTCTCGCCAAACATACCATTCCTTGTTTCCAATCTTTCTTTCATGAGGAGTAGTGGATTACCTTATGCTTTCTAATTCATATGGGTGCGGATCCCAGGCTTGCAAAATGTGTCTGCAATAGCCTGGTTCACTCTCCTCCAAAGTTAAGTTTTCACTTATCTTGCATTTACTTGTCATGCATTTATTAATGAATGATCTCTATCCTGCGGCCTGGTTTTTGTTTTCTTTCAAACTAGGGTCCCAGGCCCTCTTATTCGTGACTCCTACTTGGGTGCAGCCAGGTCCCAGACTCGCAACAAGTCTTCACTTCTGCCTGGTTTTCTCTCTTGATAAGCTTATCACCTTTTCCTTTTAACAAGAAGACACAGCCTTAGTAAACAAGATCTACCTCATCATTCAGGCATGGATGGCCTCCCACGGCCTCTGCCTGACTGATGACAAAACTGAGATACTGATCCTGGGTTCCGACTCCAACCTCAGAAAACTTAGCCCAAACTACTGTGCCTTCAACATTGATGGCAACATAATCAAAGTGGCAACGGAGGTAAAAACACCAGGTTTCTACCTCGACTCCACGCTAACTCTCAAAAAACAAGTTAATTCCTTAGCATCCTCCACAGCCTACACCTGCAAATTAATTAGGGCCTGTAGACCTTACCTCTCCAAATCTAATTGCATCACCCTAGCCAATGCCTTAGTAATGTCGAAACTGGACTATTGTAACGCCCTCTATGCAGGTGTTAGCAAAACTGTCATAAACAAAATGCAAATACTGCAGAACAATGCTCTCAGAGCAGCACTGGACATACCCCGCAGAGCCCACATCTCTAACATCAGAAAAGACCTGCATTGGTTAAAAATCAGTGATAGAGTTCTCCTTAAGACACTATCCCTCACCCACAAAGGCCTGAATAACACTGCGCCCCCATATATCTCGGCCAGACTGACAAGAAAATCCTCTACTCAACGTACTAGAGCTTCCAACCACTTTCTGCTTGACATACCCAGATTCAGACTATCCAAAGCGGGTGGGGCAAGCTTCCCGGTTAGAGCTGCTCATGCTTGGAATGCACTGCCCATCGCACTGAGAGCCAACCTACCCTACACCAGATTTAGATGCAAAGTGAAAAGTTGGCTTTGGACCAATGACGACCTACAAGCGCGCTAGGCCAAGACTGATTAGAATATCCAACTGCCATGCTACCTCTATTACCTGACATTAGACTTTATTATACTAGGAAACTGTATTTCACTTATCCTGTACCTAACCCACTCTGTATACCTGCTCTGTAATTTCTTCATGTACTTCATTCCCTGTATGTATTCCTTTATGTAACCTAAGCTCAAGTAATCTTATGACTGCTGCGCCCGGCTACCCCTGGGTTTTGTGCGCATTATAAATAAATAAACAGAAACAGAAACATAACAATGTTGTTTTTAAAGTCCCCGACCCTCTTATCTTGCCATCTGTATTGGCGTCCTATTTACTCCAGGACCTGCAGCAACCTGACAGCTGCCCATGTAGCTGACCAAATCGTTTGCATTCTCTGCCTTGCTCTGGTGAGAGGGTCCGGCCCCACTCAGTGGTCCTTATCTCGCTGATTCCTTCTGCTTGCCTTGTGTCACATAGACAATAGTGTTGTTTCTCTGGAAGGTGTCCCGTCGACAACACTTTGACTCCCTGTCTGCGATCGGCTGGGAGTGTAGCTTCCCCAGTGCTCAGGATGCCCAGAGGGGTTTACAGCAGGCATGGCTGGTAGTCTTCTCTGCTTGGACTACCGTCTGTTCTCTGCGTTGCTCTGTGCATGGCGTCCTGCCGTTTGCCGGGTTCCCGACTAAGCGGCGTCCTCCTTGGAGGATTAATCCCCTTTTTATTCTCAGCTGCACTGCTTTTGAAGCTAATCACATTTGTTAAAGGACTAGCCTGCCCACTTTGGTTTACCCGAGTGATCTTCATCAGTCCTCTTCTTCATCTGAGTACATGGTTTCAGATGTAATAAGTCAATGTCTATACTAGCTAAATCTTTAGTCTGAATGAATTAGTTGGATTGGTTTCACAATAAAACATGAGTTTTTTCAGGACAGCTGGAAGGGGAATTTAATAAATGAAAAGGGGATGAAGGACTTTCAGTGGGGTAATACTGTGTCTCTTCAAGATGGTCATCCCTAGTCCCATAAGAGGTTTGCCTTCCCAGGTGATTGTCCCCCTGTGTATCGCCTACAGGGGGATTATTGTACTGTGGACGCACTGCCCCGCCCCCTGGGAAAGGTTTATCCCTGGTGAAGAAGGGATGACATCCTCCCATTTGTCACACCAGTTCCAAATGCTGGTTTCACTGGTCTGTTTGTGCAGGAGGAGCAGTGCCTGTCTGCAGAGCAGACATTTTCAACTACAACATGAGCACAACCTCTTTTACTGCGGCATACTTCACCAACAGCATCCCCCAATAGGGGGATCTGTTTTATTTTGACACTTACTGTCAGAGTATATTTGTTTGTTGGCAGCCCATTTTGCATGTTTTAATTTATTTTAAACCCATCTAAGCAAGGCCCCTTGGACTCCCTCCCCCATTGGGCTGTTTTGAATTTTGTTTGGACCCAACCTATTAAGAGGGCATTTGTTTTCAGCACGCTACAGGGGTATTTTCAAAGATGGCCACGTTGTAAAAATGCACAGAAGGACCATTCCCAGAGTACTGGATTGCCTCTGTTTTCCCACACTGCTGGGCTAACACTTTGTTCGTCAAATGATCCTTATGCCAGAGCTTCTGTTTTGATGAGCTTCCATGGCTGCTGGAACAACTCATTGCTCCTCTTCACCAGTAGCTTTTCCATTTCACTGGTAAACATGGCACTGCATGGGTACCCGGGACTTCTGGGCTACTCTGATGTGCCTTGTGGATGAGTATGATCACTTGTGGGTTCTGGCAGAAGCTGTTGTGGGTCACTGGGGCCTTTGACTTGTGCTGGGGCCTTCAGGAATTGTGAACCATCCTCTCCTCACACCCTACCAACCTCCATTGTGTTCAGTTGATGTTCCACAACTGAATAGAGGGAAGACATTGTGACCCCTGCGAAGGTCTGCAGTGAGAATGCAGACCACGTGATCTGTGACAGACAGTTGTGCACACCCTGCCACAGGTTCTCCTGGTCTTTGTTCAGAACTGGCACTCCTAAAGGGGGCGCTTGGTGTGGGGCACACCTTTGATGGAGCACTGGCCTGAACATGTTGGCTGGCTCACTTCCAGCATCATAGTTGTAAATCAGTTGTAACTATGTACCAGACACTGCCACGACCATGCACCATTGAGTGTCTGTATTTCCTCTGTACAACACACGCTAGGAACTAGGAGAAAAAAAATGTTTACTGGAGACTCCATGGAACTCCCTAATTTGTGGCAGTGTCAGGCATGATTGCTCTCCATGCTCCACTCAAGAGTAGGTGGGACTGCACTTTGCCATGAACCACTATTTCTGACTTCTACTTAACTCTACAGCATGTCGTGCATTCCTTTTCCATGAGCACATCATCTTTATATTGACCCCTTACAGTCCTCCCTGCCCCACAATCAATCCTTTATTATGAAGTCCTCATTTCAGAGACACAGCTACATAAGACATTGAATGCCAGGAGGATAGATCAGGGGCAACACACACACACCTTGTGAACAGGAGGGTGCTCTGCACCATCGATGCGATCCCCGCCTGGAGCCTAGAAGCCTTAAGAAGCCGAGCTTTAATCAAAATAATAATACACATCTTTCCAGCTCTGGCTTCTGTTACTGGTTAATATGCTGCAGGTGTCCTTGACTGAGTTGTCTTGGTGCTGAGGGTTGTTTCCTCCTGCCTGCTCAGGTGATGACCTTGCAAACCTCTTCTCTCCTTATGTGTGTGTCTTCGACATCGGTCTCACGTAGAGCATGCATGGCACTGCAGTTGTTTGCTCATCATTTCGTGGCCATCCGCAATACTGAGCCTGGGTTCTATGTCAAAAGGGGAAAGAAACAGGTTCAGCAGGATTTTGCAAAGGAGATTCCCTGAGACTCTCTCCCCATGCTCCAGAATGGTGCTACTGCATCCACTCCCAGGACCAGCGGCTCCTCTCCTACATTGAAAACTGCATTCATCGGGTGCCACCCGAAAATGGGGTTTAACTCACTCCCAGCATTGTGGTCAGCGTTCAGTTGGATCTACGACTCCCTGATCAGGTGCTTTGGGCACGCATATGTTCACTGTACACCACACACTGGCAGAATGGTGGTTCACTGCTTACTGCAGATTGTGTAGGACTTTCTAATTGTTGGCAGTGTCAGATGTGATTGCTCAGCAGCCGATATCAAAGTATAGCATGGATTGCATTAGGCTTTGAACCACTATTTTGCCACCCCACTTCACTCAACGGCATGTTGCATGTCCTTCCCAAGAACACACCATCTTGATGTTGCTCTCTTACAGTCCTGCCTTCCTCACTGTGAATTCTTGCTCATGCACCCCTCAATTTAGGGATGTTCAGTGAACATTTGCCGGGCTTTAGTTCCAGGTTCTGGTCATTGGTGATGCAGATGCCCTTGACTGCATTCCTTGCTGGTGTTCTCCCTGGGGGCTGCTTCGTCCTTCCTGGTAGGTAATTGTACTCTGTGCTAAGTTGCTCATGCATCTCCAGCCTCCCCTTTCCTCACCTTTTTCTCTTAAGGCTAGGCTCACATCTACGACATCCCGCCTAGACTACTGCCTGCCACTGTGCATGTATCATGATCTTTTCGTTCACCTTTTCCAGCCCATCTGAGTGTGCATTCTATGGGGAAAGCTGCTGGATTTTGTGAAGATGCATCCATACTCACTAGTCACATTCCAGACTGATTTTACAGCATTCCCTTTACAGGAACAGTGTCTTCTCTCATATATTGATGAGGAGGGATAGCTCAGGGCAACGTGTTTGTCTTAAAAGCAAGAAAATGCAGCGCAACACAAGTTCGAATCCCGATCCTGTGCTTAGAAACCAATGTCTGCTATTTAGTGGGCCATAATATAAAAATAACAATTCTACCAAAAATGTACTCTGCAGAACACTCCTGGGCCATATGGAATGAGAGGCTTAACTCCATTGGCCTATCAATTGATAATTTAACCTACAAGATCAGCACATTTCAAGGCAGGATAGATGAGCAGAGGTGCCGGATTTCAGATACCGAGAATAGGGTGGGCGCTCTGGGCGATGGAGCACTGATGATGGAGATGATGGAGATGCTGACTCATGAGATGAAGAATGTTCAGGTGAAGAAAGAAAATGTAGAGGCACACCCATGCTGAACAACGCCTACATGCTTGGGCTGTCTGAATCCAAGTCCATATCTAATATGGAGCTTTTCATAAAAGCCTTGAAGAAGGAGGTCCTCTGGGTTGCACCACTCTCGTTCACTTGTTTGTAGAAAGACGTTGTTTGCACCCCATCCAAAGCCTACCCAACTTTATCATCCCATCATATCATGCATTGTCAACTACAGTGACTGCAACTTGGTTCTCTTCAAGGCAAGGGAACTAGGAGACTTGCAGTAGGAGAACTTGCGAATGTGTATCTTTCCTGATTTCAGGCAGCAAGTCACAATGTCACCCCAGTTCAGCATTGACTGTGTGACTGTGGCCTTGTTATGCAATGGGGGTCCCTGAGGAGCAATGTGTTAAATATTAAAATAAGAGGCACTTCTTTCTAACTTCTCAAGTTGCATTGTCATTTCCTGACAGACTTCCAATGGAATCTCCTCATTCAGGAAGCAATAAGTGAATCTAGGAGCCCAATCCTCTACCAGTGGCTGACATGTTGTCATGATATTTATTTTCATTCGACAAGAGATCTCTTCATTATACTCTTCCTCTTAATTGATGATTATCGTGAAGCATGTTCTACGGTGCTGATATTATTTCCGTCTCTAGTTGTGTGGATGCCACTTCCGTTTAGCATGTACTGCTCGTGCCTCAGGGTTGCTGACAGTTGCTAACTAAGTAGTCCTGAGATGTTCTGAGTTTTACTCCTGATTTTCCCAGCCTGCTCTCCTCAGAGTCCCCAGCTTTTCAAGATGTGCCCCCCTGGGACTTGGCTTTGGAGCTGCTCCAGCTGAACTGAACAGTTTGCTATTGCTTCTACAGCTGGGCGCTCTTTGCAGTCTTACAATTGCGCTGTTCATTCCATTTAAAACTCGATATTTTGAGCTGTGGATGTTGTGAATTTGCCCACGTATTGTTAATGCTAAGCATAGCTTTTTCTTATAATTGTCGTAATTGCACATTTATAAATGCTTTCACTAATGTTCTTGGTTTCTGTTCTTATTATACTTATTTAGGATGTAACAAAACAGTCCTTTGAATTCTCCCCATAATGTTCCTACTGATGATAGTTCTTCTGGTTGGTCTGGCTGTTTCAGCCAAATGGACATGGCATCACTAGTGCCCCGGGCTGGTCTCTCTCTATACCTATCTATACTTTGGGTATGAGGTTGGTAATGAACTACACATGTGTGCATTGAAGTGCAGGGGGTGTGGGTTTTAGGTTTCTTGACCTTCTTTGGGGAACAAAGCTGGACTGAATGCGGGTACAGTTTGCATGTATTGATATGATATGATAGGTTATTTATAACGCGCTTAATACCCAGAGGTTTCTAAGCACGGACCCAGGGATCGAACCTGTGGTGCTCCGTGTCGTCTTGCTTCCGAGGCGAGCACGTTGCCTACTGAGCTATCCTCCCGGATGACACGTGTGTGTTCTTAATTGGAACTGTTGACCGCTCGATCTGAGCAGAGGACTAAGAGGTCTGACACCATTATGAAAATGAGCGGGACTGTTCGGGAGCATGACATCCTGGAAAATCACTGCATCCATGGATAGGATGGGTGTGCAACTTTCATTCCTGTAAGAAATTAACCATCCTGTTCCTGGTAAGGATAGTGTTGTCAGATCCTGGGGTAGTTCCCAGTTCTATAGCTTGTATTCTTCTTGTTCATGGGGGGAGGTGAGGGTTCCACGTTAGGCAACAGAACATGTCCTTTCATTATTTTTTGTTAATTTTTTTTTATTTACTTGTTTATAATCGCCTTAGCAATTTTTACAAGACTCTTGACTGTTCGTTGGGAGCTAAGAGGTTTGCAGACAAAGACGAGAGGACAGAAACTGCAGAAGGCGAAGCGAAAAAGGAAAAATTGAAGCAGAAGAGGAAGGCACAGTAGAAGTGGGAGCAGAAAAAGATGAAGATGAAGAGATGACAAAAGGAGAGGGAGAAGAAGACGAGGACAATGGAAGAAGGGAGCGAGGCAGATAGAAAAGCAGGAAACCGCGAAACACGAAGAGAAAAGGTCTGGTAACATAACCGCTAAGATTAGAGGAAAATGCTCCATTTCGGGAGTCAGGAAAGAAGAGAGAGAGTACGCTGATTGCATTTTAAAGTTCAAAATTCAAAAGTCCACGGCAACGCAGGGCAAGTTCACAACGATTAGATTCAGTTCACCAGTCACTCCTTTTGTCAGTTTAGAGTCTATTTCCAACAACTATCATCCGGCCAGATCTTCTGCTTGGGTTATGGACCGTGCTACAGTTTGTACGTTAATTTTTTGGAAAGCGGCTTCCAGAATTTTTGCCGTTGCTAGTGTCCAGGCCGTTATTTCCCCTGACATCAGCCTGTTCCACCATGTGGCTTCTTCTTCTCCTTGAAGACCCACAAGGTCAGTGCACAGGCTGTTTAGGTACGTAGCCCGTACTTCTCTTAGCTCCGAACATTGCATCAGCAGATGTCTTACTGTTTCAAGTTTGTTTATTTTGCCACATAATCTGCATTCTTTGGTGGGTTTTTTTAGTCTAATTGCCTGAATTTCGCATGTCGGGAGGAGATTTAAGCGTGCTCTCATATAGGTTGTCCTTAGTTGTTTATCCGGGAACTTTGTACAGTACGGCAACGGCTTGTTCAGACTGTTGAAGGTTGGTGGCAGATGTTTTGTGAGTTTGTTGCCTTGTGCTTTTTCAAGGGTGTTGATCCAGTCTTGGGCTAACAGTTTGGATTTCACTCTTGCTGGGTTCATTTGCAAATCTTCTACTGTGCACGCCACCTCCACCAGTTTCTCTCTTAGCTTTTCCACCCACCTATTTAAGGTGGTCAGTTTGCGGTTAGATATTTCACTTCTGATGATCGTGTAGGTCAGCGGGGATTCAGGTAGTGATATGTTTATGAAGAGTTGCATAGCACCCAATGTTACAGATTGTTCTAGTGAAAGCAGGCCTAGCTCTCGTCTGATGAGGTCCACTGAGACTGAATTTGATAGACCTAATAGGGATTTCCAAAGATACCCTTCCAGGTTTCACCACATGGTGTTTGGCATATTCAAAGTTGCACCCATCCCATAGGTGAGGGTCTGGACTACTTTCCCTTTATATAATTGAATGACTGGTATGGCTGAGAATTTCCTGTATTTTCTGTCCAGGGTCTTCATTTGGGCTGCTAGGTTTTTTTGCTTTTTTCCAGAGTGTTGCTTGCATTGTTTCTTCCTTGCTTGATGCGTCTATGGAAACTCCTAGATATTTATATGAAGGGACCACCTCGATGTTTACCTTGTCCAGAAACCATTTGTTATTTGTCTTTTTTTTCATAGAGCGTTTTCCTATTATCAGAATCTGTGTTTTTTTCTTGCTTATTTGAAGGTTATTTTGGTCCGTATGCGCCGCCAAGTTGTTTACTTGGCGCTGGAGGCCTATCTGTGTCTGATCTAACAGAATGAGATTATCTACGTATAGTAGCTGTGAGATGTTCACATTTCCCAAATTAGGCGGAAAGGATCTTGCGGAAAGTTCGGCTTCCTTAAAGTCTTCTAAGTACGCGATAAACAGGGCCGGGTCTAAGGGACAGCCCTGCTTCACTCTGCGATTTTAGGGAATTTCGTGCGATAGCATGCCTTGGGTGTTGAGGCGCACTCTTAATCTGGTGTTCTCGTGTAGGGCCATTACTGGGTCAAGTAGCTCTTTTGGACAATTTCATTTTTCCAGTTTGGTCCATAGTCTTCGCCTATCCACTCTGTCGAACGCCTGCGACAGGTCTACGAAAGCCATAAACACTGGAGGTGCATCTTGTTTTACCTTCGCTTCTATAAGGCTTAGCATGCAGATATTGACTGTAGTGCTTCCGTTTTTGAGGAGGCCCATTTGGAATGGGTCGTTGGCAGGAGATGTTTTGGCCCAGGTACAAAAGTGGTATAGGAATAGGGTTGCGAACATTTTTCCTATTATGTCAAGGAGTGCTATCTGGCGATAGTTGCTCGGTTCTTCCCTGTCACCTTGTTTGAAAATCGGTACGATCACCGCTTCTGTCCAGGATGGAGGGATGGCTTTTGTTTCTCTACAATGTTCAAAGAGAGTACTGATGAAGTCTGACCATTCCTCCGCATTTTGTTTGATGTCTATGTTACTGAGGCCATCCGGGCCAGGCGCCCTTGATTTTGTAATCTTGTTATTGTTGAGCTTATCTCTTGTTTGTCAGATAGATCGATCCATTGGGGCCCTATAGTTCTTTGTGATGGCCCTACCTTTGATGTCGGGCTTTAAAGAGGTCTTCAAAAAATGTGGCCCATGTTTCTTCACTCACTGCATTGGTAGTTCGAATGTCGATTGCTTTGTTGGGCCTTTTGATGAGTGCCCAAAACTCGCTGGTTTTCTTGGTACTTAGCGCCCTAAGCATTTCCTTCGCATCCTTCTGGTACTGAGCATCTCTGTGCCCTAAAATCCAGAATTTGTATATCCTTATTTCGGACTGCAGGTTTCTCCATGCCATCGGGGTGTTGAGTTTCTTGGCTTGTTTTTTCGTTTTTCTTAAAATTCTTCTCTTTTCCACTACTTCTTTGTCATACGCATGGATGTTTTTGGTTATGGCGTGGTTTCCCCCCTTCGTTTTCTTTCTATGCTGTAGCAGGAAGGGTAAGTAGTCCGGCCGTGCTGTTTTGGTTTCCAGCGAGCGGGCTCCCCTTTTGTAGACATCCGTGATGTTTACAATGTCAGAAGCAGTCAGGCGTAGGCAGGTGAGTTGGTTGCTCACCTCAATCGAGTGTTTATTTTGGGTAGAAGGGCGTGTTGATGACCATGCAATTGTTACCAGGTTGTGGCCACTCTCTGTGGTTCTGACTACCGCATAGTATTTTATGTAGTCTAGCATACTCTCGGAAGTAAAGAAGTAATCAAGGGTAGCTTTCGATTCTCCTCTCTCCCAGGTAGGTATCGTCCCCCCCATGCTCTCGATGATGCGACATTATGTAGGTTTCTTGATTTCATTAGAGAAATCCATCTTGCTCCTCTTTCTTCAGCTTGTGGACAAACTTTCTTCACCCCAATGTTGTCTGTGTTAAAGTTGCAATTAGAGTTTAAATCTCCACATATGATTATGTGTGTTTGGGGATCTTCTACTGAGATGTTGTCAACCACCTTTTCTATTTTTTCGCAAAACTCCGTACTTGATGTTCTCTGTGGATTCAAGTATGCAGTTATGATTGCTATCTTTTCAGTTTCCGTTCGCCTTGTTCCACTCTGTTTTTGGCTCCAAGTTGTTAAGACCGCAAGAATACCATATGATTCCGTTATTTTTTTTTTATTTCGATTCCTGATCCCATTCGAATGGCTATTAATAGCCCTGCAGATGGTCGGCCAAAGATGCCTTTTATTGCCGCGGAGAAAGCTATGTCAAAGCCGTCCAGTGCTGGTTTCGCCATTAGCCATGTTTCCTGGAGACAAAGTTTGTCAAATGCTCCTAAGTCTTGGTTGTCTGGATTCGTTAAATGGTGTTGTCCTCTGGTATTCCATGAGGCCATTGTCAAGGCATTCTTTGTTGTCGTTTGGCAAGAGTCGGACGGAGGAGGTCGTTTTCCCGGCGCTCCTCCTGATGGTTGCTACTTGTCAGATTTAGTGTTTAGGACTGATTTCAACCATTTCCACGGCCCCTTTGGTTTTCTTGAGTCTTCCCTTTCTAGGCCCATCTCTCCTCTTTCTTGGACGATTTTGTGCTTCTTTTCTTGGTTGTTTTTATTGCAGTGTGTGGCTGGTCTCTGATGGTAGTCATCTGCTTCTGAACCCAATCTATGGTTGTGATATTGCTCGCTCTTCCCGACTGGAACCTCCTTTCTTGCGACCGTGGTGTAGATCTCTCTTCTCCTGCTAGGCTCCCATCTACCCTCTCGGTTATTGCACCTCCTGTATCTTTGGTTCTCCTCTATGTTTTCCGGTCTTACTTCATGCCTTTTCCGATTTTCAAGGGCTTGAGTTTTCGACATGTGGTGGCGTATGCAATCATCCCTCTCCTCGCTTCTCCCCCCCTTGTATGTTGTTTTTTTTCCTGTGTGATTTCTGTCAGTGTGAAGCCTGCCTTTTTTAGTTCTTTATATGGCTCGTTTGTGAGACTCTTTAGTGCCTTGCCTTTAATGTGGAGGTATGCTTTTGCTTTCTGGTCACGGTGATACAGTTCAATCAGGATGAAGTCGTCTGTATTCATATATTGCAAAGATTCGATTTTGTTCAGCGTTTTTAAAACTGTTTTCCTATTAAGGATGATGTAGTTGCTTTTACATGATGATTGTTCTAATTTGAATACTCTGACTTCTTCCGATTGGGTTTTTCGTGTAGTGGGTCTCTCTCGCCTTCTTCTTATTCTTTCCTCTGAGATTCCTTGTGTTCTTTGTTTTTTTGGGGTTTGCGCCCGTCTATTTTTGTTTCTTCGATTCGTTTCTCGTTTTCCTTGGGTGTTTTCCCACTGGACTTGCTCTGTTTGGTTTTCTCCTTGCTGTTCGGACAGTATTTGTCCCCTCTTTTTGGGCGTCTTGTTTTCACTGGTGGTTAATGACTCTGTCGGGTCTCTCTTTGGGTGGCCTTCTTGGACCATGGGCTCGATGTCTTTTTCTTGCACTGTGTCCTTTTCTATCTCTGATTCGGGATAGTGTGATAGGTCCATTAATGTACTTATCGTTAGAAATTCCTCCACCGTTCTTGGTGACTTTTCTATTTGAGTGGCCTCTTTTTGCATTTTTATTGTTTTCTAGTTGTCTCGATTCGGGCTCTTGGTCAAATCAATGTTGATATTTTCTTTGTTGCCCTCTGTTGATGGAGTTTTGTTCTTCGCCATTTCTGTTTGTGTTGCCAGCTGTAGGCCTATTTTTTCACTTTGATTTATCCTAGGTATTGTTGGTTTTTGAGCGGATCTCGGGTTTTGCCTTTGCATGAGTGAGTCTTCTGATTCTATGGATTGTTTAGGGTTGACGAAAATCCGTTCTGTTTCACCCTTCTCCTTTGTTGGCCATGTCTGAGTTGATCTTTCTGTTGTCTTTTCTTTGTGCTTATTCCTCTGCGTGTTCTCCTTTAGTTCTGCCTCCATATGTTCCCATTTCGTCTCCCACATCGTTGTCTGTCTTTCATTTTTGGCTTCTACCGCTGTTAGGTAACCTTAAATAAACTCACATTTTGATAGAAGTTTCCCTAGAATAGTTGTGTTGTCTTTTGTTGCTTCGTTCATTGTTTCATAGAGTTTCCCAAACGGGGAAAGGGCGATCGTAATTGCTGCCATACTTGTTTTCATATCTGGTTTTATGTTGGGTGATTTTTTTCTGTGTATCCATCGAAATTTTGCTGTATCTTTTATGCTTCCCCGGTGTTGGTTCTTGATTGTATGATTGCAGGTAAGATTGTACCGGGATTTCAGGACGAAACAGTACCCGGGTGGGGGTTAACAATAGTCGACGGTCCCCATAGTTCCCCGTATTGCTCGTTGTTGGCAATGTTTTTTCCGCAGTTTGGAATGAGCGATTATTGCTCCTGTTTGAGTGGTGGAGATGGATTTTTGTCCAGGGCTGCTCACTCATTTTCCCCGCTGCCCCCGGTGTTTGAGGGTGAGCCCTCGCCTGCTCCTCCTGTGGCTTTTTGTGCCCCCGAGTTTCTGAAACTAATTTCTTTTCTGTGGGGTCTGATGTTTCCTGTTGTAGCAGGCTACAGTTTTGCCGTGGCTCTGTCTCGGAAGTGGGTTTCTTCACTGGCTGAAAAGCTGCTTTTGAACGTGGGAATGTTGTACCTTGAGCCAGGTTGTCTGAATACTGGCTGTCCTTCGGGTCCGTTGGAGGGAGACTAGTGTTTTCTTCTCTTGGTAAGTTATTGGGATCACCTGCGTTTAGATCCTGAATTAGTTCTATAATCCTCTGTGGACCCTTTTCTATTTCTTTGTTGGTGTGGATTTTTGGGTCATCAGTTTTTCTTGCTTTATTTGCAGGTAGGATCCCTTCTACCACTTCCAACATTTCTGCATCAAATAATTCTGTATCTGATTTAAGTTTCCGTTTGTGCTGTTGCTTCTTAAAGAAGTTCAGCAAGGCTTTTGAAATTAGAGGGTTTGGCAATCTTCTTTTTGCCGATTTTTGGATTTTTTTTTTTTTTAGTCTTTTGCTCCAAAGCTTGTGTCCGTACATCTGCAGCTGGCCGGGACATTTTGGTATGCTTTTGCTTTTCTTTTTGCTTTTGGTACCTTTTCTTTTTGACTTTTGCTGTAAGTTGTTTTTATTGACTTTGTACCGGATGCCTTTTAAGGTGCCCGGTTGCGTGCTCCCCTCAGAATCAGTCAGGACACTGTGGTCCTGGGCCACACTGGTCTTTGTAGTCAGGGCAGAATTTTCCTCCGTGATCGCCAGTTCAGATAAGGAGATTTCTTCCCTATTAGCGGAACGTTTTGATACGTCAATGATAACTGGTGTGGCTTTATCCTTTGTTATCTTATTTTTTTATTCATATAAGTTTTGCGCCTCTGTTTGAGAATGGGGATGAATTTGGGCTGTTATCAACATTATCACTTACCCCTCCTTCTCTGATTCACCATCCGGGGGTGGGTGCTGCTCGGGCTCTTTTGTCTGAGCCCCTCCTCTTCGCACCTCACCCTCGGGGGGTTCACTACCAACCACACTCATGCTTTGTGGATTAGTTTATTGTTTATCCGCCGTGTCTGAAAAGGCCGTCTCCGGTGTGTTCTTGTTTGTGGCCGGGCTTGTGTCATGCGGGTCGCGTGTGTTGGCGGGGCGGACCGGAAAAAGGGCCAGCCCAGACTGCCCTCCGGCAGTCTCGGCTAGCAAACCTTTCACCGAAGCGGAACTCCGGCCTCTATCCCCACCGTACACTGCCGCTCCCGCATATACTGCTGACAGCGTAGTTTTGCCCCCAGACACTGCCACTGCCATTTCCTGTGCACTACTGGTGGCGGCCTTTGATATTTTCTTTGATTTATTTGGGCATTCCAGGAGAAAATCAGGGAGAAAGTCAAAGAAGGACTCAGTAGCACGTGTGGGAGTGGATGTGGCTGTAGCTGTGGCGGCGGTGTTCTTACCTCGTTTTATTGGAGGTGATTTTCTGTCTGAATGAAAAGGGTGCTTCGAGTTGCTTCTAAATCATCTTGCAGGCTCCAGCTCCAGCTCCGTCAGGTCAACCACGTCCGGACTCACCACGGTTTCTGCTGCCGTTGGTGCTGCCTTGTGGGTCTTCCCCGGGGAATTAATGTCCACAGTGTCCACAGTGTCCGTGCCACTGACCCTCTGCACTCTCTGCATGACTGCAGACTGCCCGACTCTGCTGACTCCGCTGTAGCTCCGCGGTCCGCTCCGCAGAAAAGGCTGTGTTTTGAAGTGGGTCCGCCCACCAGAAACGAAACGAAAGGCAGACTCTGCAGACTGACCGACTCGGCTGACTCTGCTGTAGATCACTGTCTTTGAAAGGAAATATGTTATCAATCCAGAGAAAATGCAGCAATGTTTGCACCACTGGTGATTGTGTACAGTCTCAGTATTGATGTTCCTGATGTTTTACTTCATTTTGCAAATAAATGCCATCCGTATTTAGATACATGAATAATTTGGGCTGAAAACGATTAAAACGCTGCAGCTACAACCCTAGATCGATCTCCCAGGATGCCCCACTATTTACCTGAGCAGTATGTTAGGCTCATGGTTGTATGGGGAGCATTACACCCAAATAGCCTTGAATATTTATTCTGTTTTCCAGTGCTCAATATCAATATGCATTTGAGCGTTGATCTCATTTTGAGCTCCTCAACTATATTGCCCACTATTTGTGAGGGCACCATACAACTGCACACCAACTCAGATCACTTTTCCATCTGTCTCCAGCTGGCCAATACTGGTTGCTCACTTCAACTACCTCGTGATGGTTTTAGCCACTTGCCATACTGATGTGTGAAATTGTGTGAAAGATTCAAAGTTATATTTGTGTATTCATTGTCATAAAATGAGTTATTTCACCAAAGTGCTTTACAACAGAATAACGGTACAAAATATAAATGCATGTTGGCAAAATGTGAAGGCCAACATAGTGGTAAGAGGTTACCGGGAGGACAGATGGAAGAGAAAATTAGTTTTCAAGGAAAGATGATAGGTATGAAGAGAGAGAGAAAGAGAGAGAGAGAGAGAGAGAGCGAGAGAGAGACGCAGAGAGAGATAGAGTGAGAGAGAGAGAGAGAGAGAGAGAGAGAGAGAGAGAGAGAGAGAGAGAGAGAGAGAGAGAGAGAGAGAGGAACGAATGTCCATAGGCAGAGAGTCCAATGTTTTGCAGCCAGCAGGGAGAAGGAACAGTAGTGAGAAGGAGTGCAGGGAGATTTGAGTACAGTGAGAAAAAAGTGTGATTGAGAGTAAAGTGGAAGAGAAAGGGAGTAGAAGGTGACAAGGAAGACACATAGGAAGGAGCAGGCCATGTGGACATTTAAAGACAATGCATAGAAAGTGAAAAAGCAGATAAGAGTCAAACAGAAGTAATGAAGCAGGGATAAGGGATAGGGTAAAAGATAAGCAGGAAGGGAGATGACAGATAAGATCTACAGCAGAATTTTAGACAGAGCGAAAAGGGGTAGAAGAAGGAAGACCAAGTAAGAGAGCAGAGCAATAGCTGAGGTGAGAAAAGATGAGAGAGAAGAAACTGGGTTTAGTAGCAGAGAAGGAGAGCAAGGACTGAGCGCAACAAAGATTGTAGAGATGTAAACAACAAGTGTGAGTTGTAGAAGTGATATGAGAATATAAAGAAAGAGAAAGGGGTTGAAGATGACACCCAGATTGGGAGCAGGAAAAGAGAGAGGAAGAGTAGCAGGATGGAAAAATAGGCCAATAAGAAAGGATGTTGGGGGAGGAGGGTGTGAAGTATAGTATTTCTGACTTGTGAGGGTTAAGATGGAGTAAGGCAGACGACAGCCATGACTGGATGGCCGTAAGACAGAGGACTGAAGAGAATCAGGAAGAGAAGACAGGGAAATGAAAATGTGGGTGTCATCAGTATAAATTTGACAGAAAAGATTGAAAGATGCTTCCCGTGCCAAGGGACCAAGGAGAAACATTCTCACCCGGCTGTGGTGCTCAGATGACACAGAGCGTACATGTCAGATGGCTTCCTTGTTTACAACAAGAACCCTGAAACCAATCTTCTTCCAATGCCTCCGAGGTTATTCAGTACAGTGAAGTGTTGGGTCTGCAAATTAACGGCTCTAGATATAGACCTGCTCCCCTGACTGGGGCCACTGCTTGCCCTGTGGATATATGCCAATATAGGTGGGTGCAGGAGTAAATAGCCTATCTACATATCCGAGTCAGAAGAAATGAGACTAGGCTGTTTGATCTCAATAATTCTGCCTACCTCTTCTGAGGTATTCCAGACTGAGTGGTGAGTAACTCTACCTCTATATGTTCATGGCAAGATCGAAATCATGAAGATAGTCGTCCTTTCAAAGAGAAATATTAAGAACTAGCCCCAGGCCTGTACTAAGAGCCATGGGTCGTGAAAACCAAGGTAAACACCCAAGCGCTGCTCTCGGGCACTTTGACTTCAGGTCCCATAACTCCTTGTACGGCCCTAGGGTGTAGTCTATGAAGCTGCTGTGTCCCTATTTCTTTCTAAAAAAGGCATTCTGTCTGGAGAGGTTGCTGGCAAGTTCCCAGCAACTGTGTACAAGGGTGATGGAGAGTGAGGGGCAAGGCTTAGAAAACGCGCTTTGCCACATCTGTCAGTTGTGACCCGGCCAGGACTGCAGGCAGGAAGGGGGGCAGGTGGCCACCTCCTTCTATAAAAAATGTAAGGAGCAGGAACGAGGGGGAGTTATTTTCATTGCCCGGGCTGCATTTCTGTCAGCGCAGTTCCCCCACTCATCACGGGAGCGCTGCTCTCAGACCCAAAGCGGCGCATGTTGAGAGGGAGAGCTGCACTGAGAGCCACGCGGCACTGGCAGGATGGCTGTCAGTGTGGTGCTCCCTCTCATCATAGGAGTGCCGTTGTGAGAGCCATGCAGTGCTGCAAGCATGGCTGTCATCATGGTGGCATGTGGGGCTCCCAGGATGAGCGTACGTGAGACTGTGCTGGCAGCACAGAGACCCAGGGAATGGCGAGGCTTTCCTCATCAGCCAATTTCCAGGCTATAATCATTTTCCAATCCATACCGGCTTGGGTAGCCAGATCACTCTCCAAGGACATATTTCTGAAATACCTATGTATGACTCGAGATTCACTACTTCTATGGATTGTGTATCCTTCTGATTCATCTCATTTAGCATTCGTCCACACCTTACCCAAGCTGTGATAGATAGCTGTGATACACTGGGCTTCATTACGAGTTTGCCGGTCCAGTGAAAACCGTACCGATAAGCTTTCCGGTACCGTTGTTACCAGACCGGCAAACAACGAGTTCTGTTCGCGGGTTCCTTTTCGCCTGCCCGGTCTGACCGGGCGGGCGGACTGGCACCCAAGAGCAGACCATGTCGGATGCACGGCACCATTCATGAATGGTGCCGTGCATCTGGCCTCCCCATTCCCACTGAGTTCAATGGGACTCAAATGGGAATGGGAGTCATGTATCCCAGCGCCCGGGAATGGGCAATTACCGTGTCCGCTGGGGTTGTAAAGCCCTGATAATAGCCCAATCCCGGGCGCCGGAAAGAAATTGACCGCCGGTTTCATAATGAGGCCTACTGATCAGAACGTAACCTGAGTGTGGCATAAAAGCCCCAAATATGAAGCTTTCCTTCTCTTAGGAACAAGCTCAACTCCTGACATACTGGGAGAGAAAAGGATATCGGTGCTTTATGTGTCTGAGGAGAGGGAATCTGTCTATCTGCTATTACTGTATCCTTTCTCCTCTTCTCTTTGGTCAAATCTCTAAAGATTGTAAATTTGACCCTGTTCACTGCACTTTTCTGGCACTGTAGACACTGTTCGATTTACTACGAGTTATCAAACCCTGTGCTCAGGAAAACTATCTGACAGAAAACCAAGCTGCTGACTTCTTCTTGAGAACCTGCCATTTGGAAGTGCCGCCACGGGGGAGGGGCGGGGGGGCATTTGCTGACTATGGCATAGGTAACTGGAAGTCTCCTTTGTTACTCATGAGTTATTTGCTAAGAAGGCTGGGAGTGGTCACACTGAACTCCTCCAGTGGTACCAAATGTGTTAATTGATCTGTCTTTCCCCTGCACCCTCCTCCTTCTCCCTTCCTTCAATATAATATAAAAGCTGCTGGGTGAAAGCACATTGCATCCATGGTCAATCATATACACAGGGTGCCAGTGCCCGTCTACGCCCACCCTCAAAACAGAGACCTTATTAATGTGTTCACTGATAACCAGTGGTCCCATGTTATATTCAGGTGAAGATCCTTAGTATGGCGAACTTTACTTCTCCTACCTTTCCACATTTGGAGTGAGATTGGCACTGCTTTCCACAGTTGTGGACATGTGCACTTCACATTCCTGCATATATTTTAGGAATGTTCCACTAAGCATGCCTTTTGGCCTGAGGTCGTTTGTAACTTGATTTACTTCACTGGTCTCTCTCACTCTCACTTTCACTCTGTTGATGGTACTTTTATTACCCAAATCACAATTAGCGTTATTTTACTCACCTAGAAGGAGAGTGTTTTATTGTTGGTTGCTGCCCAGATCTGAGCTCACATGGAAGCTCAGGTTGAATTGGGGGGTAACGTTAATGGAAGGCGTAAAAACCTCGAGTAAGTCTTTAATGCCTTCCATTAATGCCACACCCCATTGTTAATCATTTTAATGGCAAAGAGTCGGGGTAGAATGCAACTTGTGTTTCCACTGCCTTCCTTACTCCCCGCCATACAAAAGCTTCAGCATTTCTGCTGGCATGGATGTTCTTGCTGGCACAAATGCTGGAGATCCATATGGGGTACGCCTGCTTAATGTACCACCATGAAGCAGGCGGACCCCGTAGGGTTCCAATGTGCATGCTGCTTGCCATGCTTGCATCGTTGGGCAGCGTTTATTTGTAATTGTGAACACTGCTTACTACGCGCGCATGGTAACCAATGTTCACTATGAATATTAAATCCTGCCCGACATGCTAGCATGTCCCGCAGCGTTTAACTGTAATTGTGAGTGCTGCTAGCCATGTAAGCATCGTAAGCGGCGCTCACAATGAAAAGTAAACGCTGCCTGGGATGCCAGGCAGGACATTTACTCACTTTACACAGCGGAGTGCAAAAGTGCAAAGCAGACTGTGTTGCACACACATGTAATGCCACCTTTTGCCCTGCACTTTGGCACTCGCCATGCAAATAACCAGAATTTGACAGCGGGGAACGACGTACATGCATGTCAACACTTAACAGCTCCCCGTAGCCAAATTATGCATTTTAAAAACATGAGCTTCATGGTGCAATGAATGCAACGAGGGAAATTGTACCTAAATCCATCATCGGCAGCTCCCAAGAGCTATTAGAGCTACTTTCTGACTATATACATCTGGCAATATAGATGGCGGCAGTACCACGTGAGAGCCCTCTGCCCCACAATGTCCATTAGCTGACTCTTTTGCAGGGTGATTTATGTGTGTACACCCTTTTTTTCATTTTGCATTGTATATGCTTTATGCTGTTCTCATATGTTGTCATATATGATATGATATGGCATGTATAACGCACCCATACACAAGTGTTTCAGGGCGCGAGATATATAGAGATCCATGGCATATTGGTGTAGTTATCGCCCATGTATTTTTGCAGTTAAAATGGAGGATTTTCCTCTAAATCATTATGAGGTAAATCTCCCCTTCAAGATCAAGCTCCAAATGTGGCAGTTTAGAAAAATGGTGGTGATTATATACGCCAGAAAATAAGGCCGGATTGGAAGTGCTAGCAATTTTTGGCAAACCACATGTGTGTAATGATAATCATTTTCAATTGTTGGATTTCAATATAACCTCCAACCGTCAAAAAGAAAAAAATGTAATGTCCTTGGAACCTGTCCCGCAAGGACATATTTTTTTTTAAGCATCACAGCCCCTATTTGTGTGAACAGAGGAAAAATGGAGACCGTTTTCATTTTTGTTTTTATGGTAGTGTTTGGAAGGGGGGAGGATTTTGATCTTTGGCTTGAAATATACACAAATAAATACACAATGCAAGAAGATTTATACATCACTGGGAACGCTTTCTTATGCTGTTGCACAATCCCATCTATACTGTCCACATCTCGCCAGTGACCATCATCTCTGTCACTCTGATCATCACGCTCATCCTTCTCCATCACCTAATCAGGCATCTGCACATTCATCTGGTGGTGATGTTGTATAGTAACCAGAACAATGCTGTAATAAGACAACCCTTGTCTGTGCTGTATTTTAAGGAATGCCAGCCATATAGAGACACTTGGAGTAGTTCCTCAGTACATCAGAAACTCACTCAATGGTGTTCTAGATGCTGATATCTGCCTGGTGTTACTGCTGTTCACGTCCTGTCACATGATGACAGACCAGTGACATCAGCCAAGTTTTTTAGGGCTTTCTTGAGTCCCCAGCAACAAGGGTTTAGGGGTATTAGTAGTGGAGGTTGTGCATGCAAAGGGCCATTTCCAAAGGAGTATTGTACCATGTGCATCCCTTCACCGAGGCTGTGCCCAAATACTCATGCATAGTGATTAGTAGATCAGTGGATATAGTTCTTGGTGGTCTATGTGCTCGCCTTCAGTGAAAGTGCAGGTTGTGTTTCACCACCTCTGTCTTCCACTCACTGAAACGTGTGAAGATACGAAGTAAGGAGTGTGCTCTCAGGTAAGGGAAAGATGGGAAAATGTCATACTGGGATGTACTGATGTACATACATTAGGATGCACACACACACCCAGCAGGTATTTCTGCCACAGTGGTAGTTCCTCCAACATGTGTGACAAGCAGCTGTTCCTCCTGATTGTGGGTTGATCCTCTGAGGCATGCACGTACCTGGGTCCGGCATAATTGACCATTAGCATGTTGTTACTGTGCTGCATCTGTCTGGACTGGAAGACCAATTGTCTGTCCCTCGGTGGTGCAAAAGCCCCAACGAGGCTCGGATAGCTGGAAATGGCATACAGTTTGGCTATCATTGCTTTTAAAGCACCTTGGTCCATTTGGGAAACATCTGTGACATTCTTTCCACCACATCATGATGGCCAGGATTTGGGTTAGGGAGTTAGATAAGCATGTCTGCATAATGACATGTAAAAGTGCCACTGTGCACTGAAATGAGACACTTGCACAGACATGCAGCACAGGAAGCAACCTCTGCAGGTGAGATATGATATGCTACTATGTCCATTCATAAAGGCACTCACTTCTGGGGAGACAACCTCGAGATGTGCACTACTGCCAAGGCTGCAGTCGTTCTGTCTGTTGGGATGGCAGATGTGGGGACTGCAGGAAAAGGGGGGTGGACAGGACCATGGGTAGACTGATGGGGTACCCGCTGGCATGGCAGATGGGGTGGCTGCTGCAGGCTGAGGGTGGCAGCTAGGCATGGTGATGGATTGGCTGCTGGGTTTCAATAAAGTACTAGGACCTGTGAGGATAGCTTAAGGGTAACATGCGTGTGATGCCTCTGAATTCTTGTCCTTTACTGCTTTTTATCGTGTGTTCTGTCATGTTTTCTGCCCAGGAGTCCATGTGGGACTCCTGGCAGTGCAGCTCTCTCTTTTGGTTTGGTGAACAGACCCATGGGATACCCTTATGGCACCCATGGGTAGGGGTACAACCCTGTGCCCCTAGTGTATGTTTTTGGGCACCTGTGGGTGGCCCACAGAGCAGGGTATGGGCTGGTGGCTGCTCCATGCTGAATTTGACAGGTGCTCTGGGTGTCCTCCATTTTGGGATACCCAGGCCCTGCCATTGGGATCAGTTGATTCCTGATAGGAAACAAGATGGCCCCTGTGGCTCTTGCTTTCTATTGCCTGTTACCTTGTTTCCCAAAGTCCTGGGAAGCCCTGACTCTGTCCCTTCCCCCTGACTAGCTGTTGGGTGGAAGTTCCATATATGGTGTGGTTGTGAAGGCCCAGCTAGACTGACTGGAGCCTTCCCAGTGACTGTATGTTGTGGGTACCTCCTGTGGGTGGGACCTGGGTGAATGGAGTGTGTGACCCATATACACTCCTTGTTGTGGTTGTCTGGTTTCTGGCATGAGAGACAAAGACTGAGACAGCCCTGCCCGAAACTGGCCTGAATGCAGTGTGTAGTGTTGAATGGCTGGGTACTTGTCCCAATCCACATTCCTTGTTGTGAGTGTCTGAAAGGGAGGAGTGTGGCCTGAATGCACTGTGTGCCTGATTGGCTGACTGACTGCATGAATGCCCTTCTGTATGATTGGCTGCTGAGTGTGTGCCAGCAGTGTGGATGAGAGACAGAATAGTATATCTGGGGACCTCTCACCACTGTTCAGAAGGGTTCAGGGAACGTTCAGAAGCGTTCAGAAGCGTTCTGGAGCTGAGTCTCCACTCTAAGAGTAACTGGAACTGCTGATCCTCGACATCCAGCTGGAAGAAGAAGACTTGCTGTGGCATTTGCTTCGACCGATCCGAAGGCTGCCGAAATCGTTGAAGACTGACCCGAGAGAGGACCTGGTAAGGCGCCCTCTTCCCGTGCTCCGAGGGACCATCGAGCACCGCTCCATCTTCGCCGAAGCGCCCTGGAAGACAGACCCTCGAAAGGCTGCCGACCCGAGACGGGACCGCCGAGGAGATCGAAGTGAAGCACCCGGACATCGCCGCCGTCAAAGTCCATTGCCGTCGACCAGGGTTCGCAGGTTTGTGTAACCGCTGGAGGCCCGTCGAAGTTGTGTTGCCCAGCCGTGGGAACCACTTGACGCCGTGCCGCCGCCGACCGGAGCCGTCCGCTCCTTTGCCTAAGAACATTCGAATCGAAGGACTCCCTCGTCCGCACCGTCGACCGCTTTATCCTGCCGGGGAAAGTCGAGGACGACCAACGCGCCGAGGAGAAACCTGCCAGTGGGTTTCCCGCCATCCGAAGACCACAAAGACTCGAACGACTCGACGCCCTTGCTGGGCCTCCGTCTCCACAATCTTTGCGGTCCAGAACTATTGTCACTGAGGTGCCCCGCACGCCTATGCCTTGCAGGACGCCGACGCTCCGATGAGCACCGCTCGGACGAAGCTGCCGCCTCATTGACGCCGTTCTACCCTGTTTGTCGACGGACGTTCGACGCCCCGTGTCTCCCGCTTGAAAGGCATTCAAGAAGGGCCGTCGATTCCCCGTCGCCGAACACCGAGTTCCTCGACGTTTCTCGACGCCTCTCGACGATCCGTGACTCCCGCTTGAAAGGGGGTCGCTCAAGAAGGATCTGTCGACGCCTCTTCGAAGAACTCGACTCCACCAGGTACATTGGGGGGGTAAAAACATTATAGGAGGGAATAAGACTTGCAGAACAATATATGGACTGGGCTTGTGCTATATCTTTATTTTACAGGTTGCCCAGGTGGGGGGATCCCCACACAGATCTGTGTCTAGTGGTAGGGGCCAGTATTCTGCCTATTGCTCAACCATCTTATTTTCTCTCCTCTCTCTATTGCTGGTTTCACTCTATTGATCTGTGTGACATTGTTACAGTATTGTTGATGCACTTTAATAAGATCTAATACAAAGGGTGGTACCACTTTAGAATTGTATATATTTGCCCTTGTTGATTTTCCTGAGTACAAAGTGAGTTATTATGATACGTGTACATAACCTTGAATATTGATTATATAAAGACTGTGTTCTAACCAATACAGTGTGTGGACATTCCTTTGTGGGGGCTTGGGGACTACACTGTACTTAGGAACCAGCCTGCATCACCTCCTGAGAAGCTAGGCCTTGATTGCTCGACCATTGCTACCGTACTAGGGAATCTTGGCTGGGGTACTCTGTGCCTCTCCTCTACCATATAGAGAGCAGAAGTACAGACACCCCCCACCGGTCTTCTTTTCACAATGCTCACCTTGGAAACAAGACTACTGTAAGCGATATTCAATCAACACTACAGCTAAGTCAATGCCTAGTCTGGAATGCTGAGGAAAACCCTTATTGATGTATTTTTATATCCAGTTCAGTACTCCGGATGACAACCCTTGTATAACACCCCCCTCTTAGAATCCCCCTGACCCCACTGAGCCAAGAAGTAGGTTTGTTTTGCAAATTAAAAGGTTTATTTGGACAATTCAACAATATATATCTATCACACTTTATAAATAAATTGATAACTGATATCACACTTCAGAATATGACCGTGATCAACAATGGATAATGTTACAGGGGTACACTGATTTGGTTACTTAGGAGTAGTGTAGAGGATGAGGTAGCTGGAAATGCTTGATGGTTTCAAGGAAATGCAAGGTGGAATAAAATGCAGTACAGAAATAACTTGTTATGATTTTAGCAAAAGGTAATATGATCACTTTTTCATTTGACAATTCACTCCCCCCCTATGCAATACAAGAAATGGAAGGAGAGCACACAGTCTTCAAGAATCCCAACAAATCACACTTTATAATGCAATACACAGTTCCAGTTCCCCCAGCAAGCTTAGAGAAAACAGGGATGAGTTTTAAACACAGGCAAATTACTTTAACCCTTTAAGTGCCATGGGTATTTCTCCCCAGTGCCAGGGCCTTTTTTGGTGATTTTAGTATGTGGCCATTCAATGGCTTGTGACTTTTTTGTTACATGAGAGAATTTGGCTCCTTTTTTTCCCACATGTAGGCGGTCGTAACGCCACCCAGGAATCCCAGGTTGCTGTAGGGGGGTGAGAGAAAATAAGGAAAAGGTGTGAAAATTTTGGGTTTTTTCAAAAAATGCCAATAAAATGATGTACAAAGAAGCCTGTGGTTTTTTCCTTGTAAGAGCTAGGAATAAATGGTTTGCTGTGCTGAGTTCCCCAATGTGTTGGCTTTCAAGAACAGGTTGAGCGGAAATGGAAAAAAATTATTTTGATGTGGTTATCAACCGTTTTGTGAGAGGTAGGCGAATTTTGCCATTTTTGCCAATTGGACATGCATGGACGTAATGGAAGAAAAGGGCAGGAAAGCCAAATTGGAGAACAGAAAGGCATATATTTCTGAAAAGTAGACAAAATTCCAAGTTTAGGAAGGGGTGATTTGCATAGGTCAGGCAACAACTAGATAGGGGAAACTGCCATCAAATGGGGGAAAAGCGGGAAAATGACTGAAAAAAAAGGTATGTGTTGGACATGGTTGGCTTGGTACGGCAATGGCTTCTATGAATTTTGAGAAAAGCAATGCTCCGCTACATTCCCCCGACTCTTGCAGTTAGGAGAGCATACCATTTTTGTAGTGTTTTTACAAAACAAGCAATACCACAAGCCAAACACTGAGCCATGGTACACAGGAGTTTTATGCTCACGGCCTGACCAGACGCACTTAGCATGTGTAAATTGGGAAAACCAATGTGGTGAGGAACGGCAGCCATACATTTTTTGAAAGAGCACAGGCAGACCTTTTCAAGGGTAGGTGACTTGTGCAGGTTACAAAAGTGTATGGTGGCTCAAGCAGCGACTAAATGTAGGTAACATTTGGGAAAAGAAAGGGTTGTGAGACAAAGGGCACCAGCAAATGGGTCAAAACGTTATGAAAACCACACAAACACAACACATGGCCTACCGTCCCGCGTTCCCACAGGTGTCCCGATGAAAACAGTACCCCACATGTGTGGGTGCACCTACCTGGCCACCAAGGGGAAAGCCTAAAACACAAGTAACCCCAAGTCTGTTTTCAGAGCGAAATCTCAGACATTCTGCCGACCGGCACAACGTACAGATATGGGCCTCGGGTGTCCGAGCCACCGAGGAAAACAGGGAACCCCATGCATTTCCGAAAAGAGGACACCCGTGGGAATCCGCAGAGGTATGATTTGCGCACATCGCCCCAGAATTTTTTACCCAGACAGCCCTGCAAAGTCCGAAATGTCGGAAAAAAAACACTTTTTCTGCACATTTTGCTCGACGCACCCATCAAAACACGCCCCCAACAACACATGGCCTACCGTCACGCGTTCTCACAGGTGTCCCGATGAAAACGGTACCTCACATGTGTGGGTGCACCTACCTGGCCGCCAAGGGGAAAGCCTAAAACACAAGTAACCCCAAGTCTGTTTTCACACCGGAAATGTCACACTCTCACATCATACAGATATGGGCCTCGGGTGTCCAAGCCACCAAGGAAAACAGGAAACCCCATGCATTTCCGAAAAGAGGACACCCGTGGGAATCCGCAGAGGTATGATATGCCCAAATCGCCCCAGAATTTATTACCCAGACACCCCTGCAAAGTCAGAAATGTGGGAAAAAATACGCATTTTCCGCACATTTCGCTCGGCTCACCCATCGAAACACGCCCCCAACAACACATGGCCTACCGTCCCACATTCCCACAGGTGTCCCGATGAAAACGGTACCTCACATGTGTGGGTGCACCTACCTGGCCGCCATGGGGAAAGCCGAAAACACAAGTAACCCCAAGTCTGTTTTCAGAGCGGAATCTCAGGCATTCTGCCGACCGGCACAACGTACAGATATGGGCCTCGGGTGTCCAAGCAACCAAGGAAAACAGGGAACCCTATGCATTTCCAAAAAGAAGACACCCGTGGGAATCCGCATAGGTATGATATGCCCAAATCGCCCCAGAATTTATTACCCAGACACCCCCGCAAAGTACGAAATGTGGGAAAAAATAGGCATTTTCCGGACATTTCGCTCCGCTCACCCATCGAAACACGCCCCCAACAACACATGGCCTACCGTCCCGCATTCCCACAGGTGTCCTGATGAAAATGGTACCTCACATGTGTGGGTGCACCTACCTGGCCGCCTAGGGGAAAGCCGAAAACACAAGTAACCCCAAGTCTGTTTTCAGAGCGGAATCTCAGAAATTCTGGCGACTGGCACAACATACAGATATGGGCCTCGGGTGTCCAAGCCACCAAGGAAAACAGGGAACCCCATGCATTTCCGAAAAGAGGATACCCGTGGGAATCCGCAGAGGTATGATATGCCCAAATCGCCCCAGAATTTATTACCCAGACACCCCCGCAAATTCCGAAATGTGGGAAAAAATACGCATTTTCCGCACATTTCGCTCGGCTCACCCATCGAAACACGCCCCCAACAACACATGGCCTACCGTCCCGCATTCCCACAGGTGTCCTGATGAAAACGGTACCTCACATGTGTGGGTGCTCCTACCTGGTCGCCAAGGGGAAAGCCGAAAACACAAGTAACCCCAAGTCTGTTTTTACACCGGAAATGTCACACTCTCACATCATACAGATATGGGCCTCGGGTGTCCAAGCCACCAAGGAAAACAGGGAACCCCATGCATTTCCAAAAAGAGGACACCCGTGGGAATCCGCAGAGGTATGATATGCCCAAATCGCCCCAGAATTTATTACCCAGACACCCTTGCAAAGTCCGAAATGTGGGAAAAAATACGCATTTTCCGCACATTTTGCTTGACTCACCCATCGAAACACGCCCCCAACAACACATGGCCTACTGTCCCGCATTCCCTCAGGTGTCCCGATGAAAACGGTACCTCACATGTGTGGGTGCACCTACCTGGCCGCCAAGGGGAAAGCTGAAAACACAAGTAACCCCAAGTCTGTTTTCAGAGCGGAATCTCAGGCATTCTGCCGACAGGCACAACATACAGATATGGGCCTTGGGTGTCCAAGCAATCAAGGAAAACAGGGAACCCCATGCATTTCCGAAAAGAAGACACCCGTGGGAATCCGCAGAGGTATGATATGCCCAAATCGCCCCAGAATTTATTACCCAGACACCCCCGCAAAGTACGAAATGTGGGAAAAAATACGCATTTTCCGCACATTTCGCTCCGCTCACCCATCGAAACTCGCCCCCAAAAACACATGCCCTACCGTCCCGCGTTCCCACAGGTGTCCCGATGAAAATGGTACCTCACATGTGTGGGTGCACCTACCTGGCCGCCTAGGGGAAAGCCGAAAACACAAGTAACCCCAAGTCTGTTTTCAGAGCAGAATCTCAGACATTCTGGCGACTGGCACAACATACAGATATGGGCCTCGGGTGTCCAAGCCACCAAGGAAAACAGGGAACCCCATGCATTTCCAAAAAGGGGACACCCGTGGGAATCCGCAGAGGTATGATATGCCCAAATCGCCCCAGAATTTATTACCCAGACACCCCCACAAAGTCCGAAATGTGGGGAAAAATACGCATTTTCCGCACATTTCGCTCGGCTCACCCATTGAAACACGCCCAAAACAACACATGGCCTACCGTCACGCGTTCCCACAGGTGTCCCGATGAAAACGGTACCTCACATGTGTGGGTGCACCTACCTGGCCGCCAAGGGGAAAGCCTAAAACACAAGTAACCCCAAGTCTGTTTTCACACCGGAAATGTCACACTCTCACATCATACAGATATGGGCCTCGGGTGTCCAAGCCACCAAGGAAAACAGGGAACCCCATGCATTTCCGAAAAGAGGACACCCGTGGGAATCCGCAGAGGTATGATATGCCCAAATCGCCCCAGAATTTATTACCCAGACACCCCCGCAAAGTCCGAAATGTGGGAAAAAATACGCATTTTCCGCACATTTCGCTCGGCTCACCCATATAAACACGCCCCCAACAACACATGGCCTACCGTCCCGCATTCCCACAGGTGTCCCGATGAAAACGGTACCTCACATGTGTGGGTGCACCTACCTGGCCACCATGGGGAAAGCCGAAAACACAAGTAACCCCAAGTCTGTTTTCAGAGCGGAATCTCAGGCATTCTGCCGACCGGAACAACGTACAGATATGGGCCTCGGGTGTCCAAGCAACCAAAGAAAACAGGGAACCCCATGCATTTCCGAAAAGAAGACACCCGTGGGAATCCGCAGAGGAATGATATGCCCAAATCGCCCCAGAATTTATTACCCAGACACCCCCGCAAAGTACGAAATGTGGGAAAAAATAGGCATTTTCCGCACATTTCGCTCCGCTCACCCATCGAAACACGCCCCCAACAACACATGGCCTACCGTCCCGCGTTCCCACAGGTGTCCTGATGAAAATGGTACCTCACATGTGTGGGTGTACCTACCTGGCCGCCTAGGGGAAAGCCGAAAACACAAGTAACCCCAAGTCTGTTTTCAGAGCGGAATCTCAGAAATTCTGGCGACTGGCACAACATACAGATATGGGCCTCGGGTGTCCAAGCCACCAAGGAAAACAGGGAATCCCATGCATTTCCGAAAAGAGGATACCCGTGGGAATCCGCAGAGGTATGATATGCCCAAATCGCCCCAAAATTTATTACCCAGACACCCCTGCAAATTCCGAAATGTGGGAAAAAATACGCATTTTCCTTACATTTTGCTCGGCTCACCCATCGAAACACGCCCCCAACAACACATGGCCTACCGTCCCGCATTCCCACAGGTGTCCTGATGAAAACGGTACCTCACATGTGTGGGTGCTCCTACCTGGTCGCCAAGGGGAAAGCCGAAAACACAAGTAACCCCAAGTCTGTTTTCACACCGGAAATGTCACACTCTCACATCATACAGATATGGGCCTCGGGTGTCCAAGCCACCAAGGAAAACAGGGAACCCCATGCATTTCCAAAAAGAGGACACGCGTGGGAATCCGCAGAGGTATGATATGCCCAAATCGCCCCAGAATTTATTACCCAGACACCCTTGCAAAGTCCGAAATGTGGGAAAAAATACGCATTTTCCGCACATTTTGCTTGACTCACCCATCGAAACACGCCCCCAACAACACATGGCCTACTGTCCCGCATTCCCTCAGGTGTCCCGATGAAAACGGTACCTCACATGTGTGGGTGCACCTACCTGGCCGCCAAGGGGAAAGCCGAAAACACAAGTAACCCCAAGTCTGTTTTCAGAGCGGAATCTCAGGCATTCTGCCGAACGGCACAACATACAGATATGGGCCTTGGGTGTCCAAGAAACCAAGGAAAACAGGGAACCCCATGCATTTCCGAAAAGAAGACACCCGTGGGAATCTGCAGAGGTATGATATGCCCAAATCGCCCCAGAATTTATTACCCAGACACCCCCGCAAAGTACGAAATGTGGGAAAGAATATGCATTTTCCGCACATTTCGCTCCGCTCACCCATCGAAACACGCCCCCAAAAACACATGCCCTACCGTCCCGCGTTCCCACAGGTGTCCCGATGAAAACGGTACGTCACATGTGTGGGTGCACCTACCTGGCCGCCTAGGGGAAAGCCGAAAACACAAGTAACCCCAAGTCTGTTTTCAGAGCAGAATCTCAGACATTCTGGCGACTGGCACAACATACAGATATGGGCCTTGGGTGTCCAAGCCACCAAGGAAAACAGGGAACCCCATGCATTTCCAAAAAGGGGACACCCGTGGGAATCCGCAGAGGTATGATATGCCCAAATCGCCCCAGAATTTATTACCCAGACACCCCCACAAAGTCCGAAATGTGGGGAAAAATACGCATTTTCCGCACATTTCGCTCGGCTCACCCATCGAAACACGCCCCCAACAACACATGGCCTACCGTCACGCGTTCCCACAGGTGTCCCGATGAAAACGGTACCTCACATGTGTGGGTCCACCTACCTGGCCGCCAAGGGGAAAGCCTAAAATACAAGTAACCCCAAGTCTGTTTTCACACCGGAAATGTCACACTCTCACATCATACAGATATGGGCCTCGGGTGTCCAAGCCACCAAGGAAAACAGGGAACCCCATGCATTTCCGAAAAGAGGACACCCGTGGGAATCCGCAGAGGTATGATATGCCCAAATCGCCCCAGAATTTATTACCCAAACATCCCCGCAAAGTCCGAAATGTGGGAAAAAATACGCATTTTCTGCACATTTCGCTCGGCTCACCCATCGAAACACGCCCCCAACAACACATGGCCTACCGTCCCGCATTCCCACAGGTGTCCCGATGAAAACGGTACCTCACATGCGTGGTTGCACCTACCTGGCCACCATGGGGAAAGCCGAAAACACAAGTAACCCCAAGTCTGTTTTCAGAGCGGAATCTCAGGCATTCTGCCGACCAGCACAACGTACAGATATGGGCCTCGGGTGTCCAAGCAACCAAAGAAAACAGGGAACCCCATGCATTTCCGAAAAGAAGACACCCGTGGGAATCCGCAGAGGTATGATATGCCCAAATCGCCCCAGAATTTATTACCCAGACACCCCCGCAAAGTACGAAATGTGGGAAAAAATAGGCATTTTCCGCACATTTCGCTCCACTCACCCATCGAAACACGCCCCCAACAACACATGGCCTACCGTCACGCCTTCCCTCAGGTGTCCTGATGAAAATGGTACCTCACATGTGTGGGTGCACCTACCTGGCCGCCTAGGGGAAAGCCGAAAACACAAGTAACCCCAAGTCTGTTTTCAGAGCGGAATCTCAGAAATTCTGGCGACTGGCACAACATACAGATATGGGCCTCGGGTGTCCAAGCCTCCAAGGAAAACAGGGAACCCCATGCATTTCCGAAAAGAGGACACCCGTGGGAATCCGCAGAGGTATGATATGCCCAAATCGCCCCAGAATTTATTACCCAGACACCCCTGCAAAGTACGAAATGTGGGAAAAAATAGGCATTTTCCGCACATTTCGCTCCGCTCACCCATCGAAACACGCCCCCAACAACACATGGCCTACCGTCCCGCGTTCCCACAGGTGTCCTGATGAAAACGGTACCTCACATGTGTGGGTGCTCCTACCTGGTCGCCAAGGGGAAAGCCGAAAAGACAAGTAACCCCAAGTCTGTTTTCACACCGGAAATGTCACACTCTCACATCATACAGATATGGGCCTCGGGTGTCCAAGCCACCAAGGAAAACAGGGAACCCCATGCATTTCCAAAAAGAGGACACCCGTGGGAATCCGCAGAGGTATGATATGCCCAAATCGCCCCAGAATTTATTACCCAAACACCCCCGCAAAGTCCGAAATGTGGGAAAAAATACGCATTTTCTGCACATTTCGCTCGGCTCACCCATCGAAACACGCCCCCAACAACACATGGCCTACCGTCCCGCATTCCCACAGGTGTCCCGATGAAAACGGTACCTCACATGTGTGGTTGCACCTACCTGGCCACCATGGGGAAAGCCGAAAACACAAGTAACCCCAAGTCTGTTTTCAGAGCGGAATCTCAGGCATTCTGCCGACCAGCACAACGTACAGATATGGGCCTCGGGTGTCCAAGCAACCAAAGAAAACAGGGAACCCCATGCATTTCCGAAAAGAAGACACCCGTGGGAATCTGCAGAGGTATGATATGCCCAAATCGCCCCAGAATTTATTACCCAGACACCCCCGCAAAGTACGAAATGTGGGAAAAAATAGGCATTTTCCGCACATTTCGCTCCGCTCACCCATCGAAACACGCCCCCAACAACACATGGCCTACCGTCACGCATTCCCACAGGTGTCCTGATGAAAATGGTACCTCACATGTGTGGGTGCACCTACCTGGCCGCCTAGGGGAAAGCCGAAAACACAAGTAACCCCAAGTCTGTTTTCAGAGCGGAATCTCAGAAATTCTGGCGACTGGCACAACATACAGATATGGGCCTCGGGTGTCCAAGCCTCCAAGGAAAACAGGGAACCCCATGCATTTCCGAAAAGAGGACACCCGTGGGAATCCGCAGAGGTATGATATGCCCAAATCGCCCCAGAATTTATTACCCAGACACCCCTGCAAAGTACGAAATGTGGGAAAAAATAGGCATTTTCCGCACATTTCGCTCCGCTCACCCATCGAAACACGCCCCCAACAACACATGGCCTACCGTCCCGCGTTCCCACAGGTGTCCTGATGAAAACGGTACCTCACATGTGTGGGTGCTCCTACCTGGTCGCCAAGGGGAAAGCCGAAAACACAAGTAACCCCAAGTCTGTTTTCAGAGCGGAATCTCAGAAATTCTGGCGACTGGCACAACATACAGATATGGGCCTCGGGTGTCCAAGCCACCAAGGAAAACAGGGAACCCCATGCATTTCCGAAAAGAGGACACCCGTGGGAATCCGCAGAGGTATGATATGCCCAAATCGCCCCAGAATTTATTACCCAGACACCCCTGCAAATTCCGAAATGTGGGAAAAAATACGCATTTTCCGCACATTTCGCTTGGCTCACCCATCGAAACACGCCCCCAACAACACATGGCCTACCGTCCCGCATTCCCACAGGTGTCCTGATGAAAACGGTACCTCACATGTGTGGGTGCTCCTACCTGGTCGCCAAGGGGAAAGCCGAAAAGACAAGTAACCCCAAGTCTGTTTTCACACCGGAAATGTCACACTCTCACATCATACAGATATGGGCCTCGGGTGTCCAAGCCACCAAGGAAAACAGGGAACCCCATGCATTTCCAAAAAGAGGACACCCGTGGGAATCCGCAGAGGTATGATATGCCCAAATCGCCCCAGAATTTATTACCCAGACACCCTTGCAAAGTCCGAAATGTGGGAAAAAATATGCATTTTCCGCACATTTTGCTCGACTCACCCATCGAAACACGCCCCCAACAACACATGGCCTACTGTCCCGCATTCCCTCAGGTGTCCCGATGAAAACGGTACCCCACATGTGTGGGTGCACCTACCTGGCCGCCAAGGGGAAAGCCGAAAACACAAGTAACCCCAAGTCTGTTTTCAGAGCGGAATCTCAGGCATTCTGCCGACCGGCACAACATACAGATATGGGCCTTGGGTGTCCAAGCAACCAAGGAAAACAGGGAACCCCATGCATTTCCGAAAAGAAGACACCCGTGGGAATCCGCAGAGGTATGATATGCCCAAATCGCCCCAGAATTTATTACCCAGACACCCCCGCAAAGTACGAAATGTGGGAAAAAATACTCATTTTCCGCACATTTCGCTCCGCTCACCCATCGAAACACGCCCACAAAAACACATGCCCTACCGTCCCGCATTCCCACAGGTGTCCCGATGAAAACGGTACCTCACATGTGTGGGTGCACCTACCTGGCCGCCTAGGGGAAAGCCGAAAACACAAGTAACCCCAAGTCTGTTTTCAGAGCAGAATCTCAGACATTCTGGCGACTGGCACAACATACAGATATGGGCCTCGGGTGTCCAAGCCACCAAGGAAAACAGGGAACCCCATGCATTTCCAAGAAGGGGACACCCGTGGGAATCCGCAGAGGTATGATATGCCCAAATCGCCCCAGAATTTATTACCCAGACACCCCTGCAAATTCCGAAATGTGGGAAAAAATACGCATTTTCCGCACATTTTGCTCGGCTCACCCATCGAAACACGCCCCCAACAACACATGGCCTACCGTCCCGCATTCCCACAGGTGTCCTGATGAAAACGGTACCTCACATGTGTGGGTGCTCCTACCTGGTCGCCAAGGGGAAAGCCGAAAACACAAGTAACCCCAAGTCTGTTTTCACACCGGAAATGTCACACTCTCACATCATACAGATATGGGCCTCGGGCGTCCAAGCCACCAAGGAAAACAGGGAACCCCATGCATTTCCAAAAAGAGGACACCCGTGGGAATCCGCAGAGGTATGATATGCCCAAATCGCCCCAGAATTTATTACCCAGACACCCTTGCAAAGTCCAAAATGTGGGAAAAAATACGCATTTTCCGCACATTTTGCTCGACTCACCCATCGAAACACGCCCCCAACAACACATGGCCTACTGTCCCGTGTTCCCTCAGGTGTCCCGATGAAAACGGTACCTCACATGTGTGGGTGCACCTACCTGGCCGCCAAGGGGAAAGCCGAAAACACAAGTAACCCCAAGTCTGTTTTCAGAGCGGAATCTCAGGCATTCTGCCGACCGGCACAACATACAGATATGGGCCTCGGGTGTCCAAGCAACCATGGAAAACAGGGAACCCCATGCATTTCCGAAAAGAAGACACCCGTGGGAATCCGCAGAGGTATGATATGCCCAAATCGCCCCAGAATTTATTACCCAGACACCCCCGCAAAGTACGAAATGTGGGAAAAAATACTCATTTTCCGCACATTTCGCTCCGCTCACCCATCGAAACACGCCCACAAAAACACATGCCCTACCGTCCCGCGTTCCCACAGGTGTCCCGATGAAAACAGTACCTCACATGTGTGGGTGCACCTACCTGGCCGCCTAGGGGAAAGCCGAAAACACAAGTAACCCCAAGTCTGTTTTCAGAGCAGAATCTCAGACATTCTGGCGACTGGCACAACATACAGATATGGGCCTCGGGTGTCCAAGCCACCAAGGAAAACAGGGAACCCCATGCATTTCCAAAAAGGGGACACCCGTGGGAATCCGCAGAGGTATGATATGCCCAAATCTCCCCAGAATTTATTACCCAGACACCCCTGCAAATTCCGAAATGTGGGAAAAAATACGCATTTTCCGCACATTTCGCTCGGCTCACCCATCGAAACACGCCCCCAACAACACATGGCCTACCGTACCGCATTCCCACAGGTGTCCTGATGAAAACGGTACCTCACATGTGTGGGTGCTCCTACCTGGTCGCCAAGGGGAAAGCCGAAAACACAAGTAACCCCAAGTCTGTTTTCACACCGGAAATGTCACACTCTCACATCATACAGATATGGGCCTCGGGTGTCCAAGCCACCAAGGAAAACAGGGAACCCCATGCATTTCCAAAAAGAGGACACCCGTGGGAATCCGCAGAGGTATGATATGCCCAAATCGCCCCAGAATTTATTACCCAGACACCCTTGCAAAGTCCGAAATGTGGGAAAAAATACGCATTTTCCGCACATTTTGCTTGACTCACCCATCGAAACACGCCCCCAACAACACATGGCCTACTGTCCCGCATTCCCTCAGGTGTCCCGATGAAAACGGTACCTCACATGTGTGGGTGCACCTACCTGGCCGCCAAGGGGAAAGCCGAAAACACAAGTAACCCCAAGTCTGTTTTCAGAGCAGAATCTCAGACATTCTGGCGACTGGCACAACATACAGATATGGGCCTCGGGTGTCCAAGCCACCAAGGAAAACAGGGAACCCCATGCATTTCCAAAAAGGGGACACCCGTGGGAATCCGCAGAGGTATGATATGCCCAAATCTCCCCAGAATTTATTACCCAGACACCCCTGCAAATTCCGAAATGTGGGAAAAAATACGCATTTTCCGCACATTTCGCTCGGCTCACCCATCGAAACACGCCCCCAACAACACATGGCCTACCGTACCGCATTCCCACAGGTGTCCTGATGAAAACGGTACCTCACATGTGTGGGTGCTCCTACCTGGTCGCCAAGGGGAAAGCCGAAAACACAAGTAACCCCAAGTCTGTTTTCACACCGGAAATGTCACACTCTCACATCATACAGATATGGGCCTCGGGTGTCCAAGCCACCAAGGAAAACAGGGAACCCCATGCATTTCCAAAAAGAGGACACGCGTGGGAATCCGCAGAGGTATGATATGCCCAAATCGCCCCAGAATTTATTACCCAGACACCCTTGCAAAGTCCGAAATGTGGGAAAAAATACGCATTTTCCGCACATTTTGCTTGACTCACCCATCGAAACACGCCCCCAACAACACATGGCCTACTGTCCCGCATTCCCTCAGGTGTCCCGATGAAAACGGTACCTCACATGTGTGGGTGCACCTACCTGGCCGCCAAGGGGAAAGCCGAAAACACAAGTAACCCCAAGTCTGTTTTCAGAGCGGAATCTCAGGCATTCTGCCGACCGGCACAACATACAGATATGGGCCTCGGGTGTCCAAGCAACCAAGGAAAACAGGGAACCCCATGCATTTCCGAAAAGAAGACACCCGTGGGAATCCGCCGAGGTATGATATGCCCAAATCGCCCCAGAATTTATTACCCAGACACCCCCGCAAAGTACGAAATGTGGGAAAAAATAGGCATTTTCCTCACATTTCGCTCCGCTCACCCATCGAAACACGCCCCCAACAACACATGGCCTACCGTACCGCATTCCCACAGGTATCCTGATGAAAACGGTACCTCACATGTGTGGGTGCTCCTACCTGGTCGCCAAGGGGAAAGCCGAAAACGCAAGTAACCCCAAGTCTGTTTTCACACGGGAAATGTCACACTCTCACATCATACAGATATGGGCCTCGGGTGTCCAAGCCACCAAGGAAAACAGGAAACCGCATGCATTTCCAAAAAGAGGACACCCGTGGGAATCCGCAGAGGTATGATATGCGCAAATCGCCCCAGAATTTATTACCCAGACACCCTTGCAAAGTCCGAAATGTGGGAAAAAATACGCATTTTCCGCATATTTTGCTTGACTCACCCATCGAAACACGCCCCCAACAACACATGGCCTACTGTCCCGCATTCCCTCAGGTGTCCCGATGAAAACGGTACCTCACATGTGTGGGTGCACCTACCTGGCCGCCAAGGGGAAAGCCGAAAACACAATTAACCCCAAGTCTGTTTTCAGAGCGGAATCTCAGGCATTCTGCCGACCGGCACAACATACAGATATGGGCCATGGGTGTCCAAGCAACCAAGGAAAACAGGGAACCCCATGCATTTCCGAAAAGAAGACACCCGTGGGAATCCGCAGAGGTATGATATGCCCAAATCGCCCCAGAATTTATTACCCAGACACCCCCGCAAAGTACGAAATGTGGGAAAAAATACTCATTTTCCGCACATTTCGCTCCGCTCACCCATCGAAACACGCCCACAAAAACACATGCCCTACCGTCCCGCGTTCCCACAGGTGTCCCGATGAAAACGGTACCTCACATGTGTGGGTGCACCTACCTGGCCGCCTAGGGGAAAGCCGAAAACACAAGTAACCCCAAGTCTGTTTTCAGAGCAGAATCTCAGACATTCTGGCGACTGGCACAACATACAGATATGGGCCTCGGGTGTCCAAGCCACCAAGGAAAACAGGGAACCCCATGCATTTCCAAAAAGGGGACACCCGTGGGAATCCGCAGAGGTATGATATGCCCAAATCTCCCCAGAATTTATTACCCAGACACCCCTGCAAATTCCGAAATGTGGGAAAAAATACGCATTTTCCGCACATTTCGCTCGGCTCACCCATCGAAACACGCCCCCAACAACACATGGCCTACCGTACCGCATTCCCACAGGTGTCCTGATGAAAACGGTACCTCACATGTGTGGGTGCTCCTACCTGGTCGCCAAGGGGAAAGCCGAAAACACAAGTAACCCCAAGTCTGTTTTCACACCGGAAATGTCACACTCTCACATCATACAGATATGGGCCTCGGGTGTCCAAGCCACCAAGGAAAACAGGGAACCCCATGCATTTCCAAAAAGAGGACACCCGTGGGAATCCGCAGAGGTATGATATGCCCAAATCGCCCCAGAATTTATTACCCAGACACCCTTGCAAAGTCCAAAATGTGGGAAAAAATACGCATTTTCCGCACATTTTGCTCGACTAACCCATCGAAACACGCCCCCAACAACACATGGCCTACTGTCCCGTGTTCCCTCAGGTGTCCCGATGAAAACGGTACCTCACATGTGTGGGTGCACCTACCTGGCCGCCAAGGGGAAAGCCGAAAACACAAGTAACCCCAAGTCTGTTTTCAGAGCGGAATCTCAGGCATTCTGCCGACCGGCACAACATACAGATATGGGCCTCGGGTGTCCAAGCAACCAAGGAAAACAGGGAACCCCATGCATTTCCGAAAAGAAGACACCCGTGGGAATCCGCAGAGGTATGATATGCCCAAATCGCCCCAAAATTTATTACCCAGACACCCCTGCAAATTCCGAAATGTGGGAAAAAATACGCATTTTCCTTACATTTTGCTCGGCTCACCCATCGAAACACGCCCCCAACAACACATGGCCTACCGTCCCGCATTCCCACAGGTGTCCTGATGAAAACGGTACCTCACATGTGTGGGTGCTCCTACCTGGTCGCCAAGGGGAAAGCCGAAAACACAAGTAACCCCAAGTCTGTTTTCACACCGGAAATGTCACACTCTCACATCATACAGATATGGGCCTCGGGTGTCCAAGCCACCAAGGAAAACAGGGAACCCCATGCATTTCCAAAAAGAGGACACGCGTGGGAATCCGCAGAGGTATGATATGCCCAAATCGCCCCAGAATTTATTACCCAGACACCCTTGCAAAGTCCGAAATGTGGGAAAAAATACGCATTTTCCGCACATTTTGCTTGACTCACCCATCGAAACACGCCCCCAACAACACATGGCCTACTGTCCCGCATTCCCTCTGGTGTCCCGATGAAAACGGTACCTCACATGTGTGGGTGCACCTACCTGGCCGCCAAGGGGAAAGCCGAAAACACAAGTAACCCCAAGTCTGTTTTCAGAGCGGAATCTCAGGCATTCTGCCGAACGGCACAACATACAGATATGGGCCTTGGGTGTCCAAGAAACCAAGGAAAACAGGGAACCCCATGCATTTCCGAAAAGAAGACACCCGTGGGAATCCGCAGAGGTATGATATGCCCAAATCGCCCCAGAATTTATTACCCAGACACCCCCGCAAAGTACGAAATGTGGGAAAGAATATGCATTTTCCGCACATTTCGCTCCGCTCACCCATCGAAACACGCCCCCAAAAACACATGCCCTACCGTCCCGCGTTCCCACAGGTGTCCCGATGAAAACGGTACGTCACATGTGTGGGTGCACCTACCAGGCCGCCTAGGGGAAAGCCGAAAACACAAGTAACCCCAAGTCTGTTTTCAGAGCAGAATCTCAGACATTCTGGCGACTGGCACAACATACAGATATGGGCCTTGGGTGTCCAAGCCACCAAGGAAAACAGGGAACCCCATGCATTTCCAAAAAGGGGACACCCGTGGGAATCCGCAGAGGTATGATATGCCCAAATCGCCCCAGAATTTATTACCCAGACACCCCCACAAAGTCCGAAATGTGGGGAAAAATACGCATTTTCCGCACATTTCGCTCGGCTCACCCATCGAAACACGCCCCCAACAACACATGGCCTACCGTCACGCGTTCCCACAGGTGTCCCGATGAAAACGGTACCTCACATGTGTGGGTCTACCTACCTGGCCGCCAAGGGGAAAGCCTAAAATACAAGTAACCCCAAGTCTGTTTTCACACCGGAAATGTCACACTCTCACATCATACAGATATGGGCCTCGGGTGTCCAAGCCACCAAGGAAAACAGGGAACCCCATGCATTTCCGAAAAGAGGACACCCGTGGGAATCCGCAGAGGTATGATATGCCCAAATCGCCCCAGAATTTATTACCCAAACATCCCCGCAAAGTCCGAAATGTGGGAAAAAATACGCATTTTCTGCACATTTTGCTCGGCTCACCCATCGAAACACGCCCCCAACAACACATGGCCTACCGTCCCGCATTCCCACAGGTGTCCCGATGAAAACGGTACCTCACATGCGTGGTTGCACCTACCTGGCCACCATGGGGAAAGCCGAAAACACAAGTAACCCCAAGTCTGTTTTCAGAGCGGAATCTCAGGCATTCTGCCGACCAGCACAACGTACAGATATGGGCCTCGGGTGTCCAAGCAACCAAAGAAAACAGGGAACCCCATGCATTTCCGAAAAGAAGACACCCGTGGGAATCCGCAGAGGTATGATATGCCCAAATCGCCCCAGAATTTATTACCCAGACACCCCCGCAAAGTACGAAATGTGGGAAAAAATAGGCATTTTCCGCACATTTCGCTCCACTCACCCATCGAAACACGCCCCCAACAACACATGGCCTACCGTCACGCCTTCCCTCAGGTGTCCTGATGAAAATGGTACCTCACATGCGTGGTTGCACCTACCTGGCCACCATGGGGAAAGCCGAAAACACAAGTAACCCCAAGTCTGTTTTCAGAGCGGAATCTCAGGCATTCTGCCGACCAGCACAACGTACAGATATGGGCCTCGGGTGTCCAAGCAACCAAAGAAAACAGGGAACCCCATGCATTTCCGAAAAGAAGACACCCGTGGGAATCCGCAGAGGTATGATATGCCCAAATCGCCCCAAAATTTATTACCCAGACACCCCTGCAAATTCCGAAATGTGGGAAAAAATACGCATTTTCCTTACATTTTGCTCGGCTCACCCATCGAAACACGCCCCCAACAACACATGGCCTACCGTCCCGCATTCCCACAGGTGTCCTGATGAAAACGGTACCTCACATGTGTGGGTGCTCCTACCTGGTCGCCAAGGGGAAAGCCGAAAACACAAGTAACCCCAAGTCTGTTTTCACACCGGAAATGTCACACTCTCACATCATACAGATATGGGCCTCGGGTGTCCAAGCCACCAAGGAAAACAGGGAACCCCATGCATTTCCAAAAAGAGGACACGCGTGGGAATCCGCAGAGGTATGATATGCCCAAATCGCCCCAGAATTTATTACCCAGACACCCTTGCAAAGTCCGAAATGTGGGAAAAAATACGCATTTTCCGCACATTTTGCTTGACTCACCCATCGAAACACGCCCCCAACAACACATGGCCTACTGTCCCGCATTCCCTCTGGTGTCCCGATGAAAACGGTACCTCACATGTGTGGGTGCACCTACCTGGCCGCCAAGGGGAAAGCCGAAAACACAAGTAACCCCAAGTCTGTTTTCAGAGCGGAATCTCAGGCATTCTGCCGAACGGCACAACATACAGATATGGGCCTTGGGTGTCCAAGAAACCAAGGAAAACAGGGAACCCCATGCATTTCCGAAAAGAAGACACCCGTGGGAATCCGCAGAGGTATGATATGCCCAAATCGCCCCAGAATTTATTACCCAGACACCCCCGCAAAGTACGAAATGTGGGAAAGAATATGCATTTTCCGCACATTTCGCTCCGCTCACCCATCGAAACACGCCCCCAAAAACACATGCCCTACCGTCCCGCGTTCCCACAGGTGTCCCGATGAAAACGGTACGTCACATGTGTGGGTGCACCTACCAGGCCGCCTAGGGGAAAGCCGAAAACACAAGTAACCCCAAGTCTGTTTTCAGAGCAGAATCTCAGACATTCTGGCGACTGGCACAACATACAGATATGGGCCTTGGGTGTCCAAGCCACCAAGGAAAACAGGGAACCCCATGCATTTCCAAAAAGGGGACACCCGTGGGAATCCGCAGAGGTATGATATGCCCAAATCGCCCCAGAATTTATTACCCAGACACCCCCACAAAGTCCGAAATGTGGGGAAAAATACGCATTTTCCGCACATTTCGCTCGGCTCACCCATCGAAACACGCCCCCAACAACACATGGCCTACCGTCACGCGTTCCCACAGGTGTCCCGATGAAAACGGTACCTCACATGTGTGGGTCTACCTACCTGGCCGCCAAGGGGAAAGCCTAAAATACAAGTAACCCCAAGTCTGTTTTCACACCGGAAATGTCACACTCTCACATCATACAGATATGGGCCTCGGGTGTCCAAGCCACCAAGGAAAACAGGGAACCCCATGCATTTCCGAAAAGAGGACACCCGTGGGAATCCGCAGAGGTATGATATGCCCAAATCGCCCCAGAATTTATTACCCAAACATCCCCGCAAAGTCCGAAATGTGGGAAAAAATACGCATTTTCTGCACATTTTGCTCGGCTCACCCATCGAAACACGCCCCCAACAACACATGGCCTACCGTCCCGCATTCCCACAGGTGTCCCGATGAAAACGGTACCTCACATGCGTGGTTGCACCTACCTGGCCACCATGGGGAAAGCCGAAAACACAAGTAACCCCAAGTCTGTTTTCAGAGCGGAATCTCAGGCATTCTGCCGACCAGCACAACGTACAGATATGGGCCTCGGGTGTCCAAGCAACCAAAGAAAACAGGGAACCCCATGCATTTCCGAAAAGAAGACACCCGTGGGAATCCGCAGAGGTATGATATGCCCAAATCGCCCCAGAATTTATTACCCAGACACCCCCGCAAAGTACGAAATGTGGGAAAAAATAGGCATTTTCCGCACATTTCGCTCCACTCACCCATCGAAACACGCCCCCAACAACACATGGCCTACCGTCACGCCTTCCCTCAGGTGTCCTGATGAAAATGGTACCTCACATGTGTGGGTGCACCTACCTGGCCACCTAGGGGAAAGCCGAAAACACAAGTAACCCCAAGTCTGTTTTCAGAGCGGAATCTCAGAAATTCTGGCGACTGGCACAACATACAGATATGGGCCTCGGGTGTCCAAGCCTCCAAGGAAAACAGGGAACCCCATGCATTTCCGAAAAGAGGACACCCGTGGGAATCCGCAGAGGTATGATATGCCCAAATCGCCCCAGAATTTATTACCCAGACACCCCTGCAAAGTACGAAATGTGGGAAAAAATAGGCATTTTCCGCACATTTCGCTCCGCTCACCCATCGAAACACGCCCCCAACAACACATGGCCTACCGTCCCGCGTTCCCACAGGTGTCCTGATGAAAACGGTACCTCACATGTGTGGGTGCTCCTACCTGGTCGCCAAGGGGAAAGCCGAAAAGACAAGTAACCCCAAGTCTGTTTTCACACCGGAAATGTCACACTCTCACATCATACAGATATGGGCCTCGGGTGTCCAAGCCACCAAGGAAAACAGGGAACCCCATGCATTTCCAAAAAGAGGACACCCGTGGGAATCCGCAGAGGTATGATATGCCCAAATCGCCCCAGAATTTATTACCCAAACACCCCCGCAAAGTCCGAAATGTGGGAAAAAATACGCATTTTCTGCACATTTCGCTCGGCTCACCCATCGAAACACGCCCCCAACAACACATGGCCTACCGTCCCGCATTCCCACAGGTGTCCCGATGAAAACGGTACCTCACATGTGTGGTTGCACCTACCTGGCCACCATGGGGAAAGCCGAAAACACAAGTAACCCCAAGTCTGTTTTCAGAGCGGAATCTCAGGCATTCTGCCGACCAGCACAACGTACAGATATGGGCCTCGGGTGTCCAAGCAACCAAAGAAAACAGGGAACCCCATGCATTTCCGAAAAGAAGACACCCGTGGGAATCTGCAGAGGTATGATATGCCCAAATCGCCCCAGAATTTATTACCCAGACACCCCCGCAAAGTACGAAATGTGGGAAAAAATAGGCATTTTCCGCACATTTCGCTCCGCTCACCCATCGAAACACGCCACCAACAACACATGGCCTACCGTCACGCATTCCCACAGGTGTCCTGATGAAAATGGTACCTCACATGTGTGGGTGCACCTACCTGGCCGCCTAGGGGAAAGCCGAAAACACAAGTAACCCCAAGTCTGTTTTCAGAGCGGAATCTCAGAAATTCTGGCGACTGGCACAACATACAGATATGGGCCTCGGGTGTCCAAGCCTCCAAGGAAAACAGGGAACCCCATGCATTTCCGAAAAGAGGACACCCGTGGGAATCCGCAGAGGTATGATATGCCCAAATCGCCCCAGAATTTATTACCCAGACACCCCTGCAAAGTACGAAATGTGGGAAAAAATAGGCATTTTCCGCACATTTCGCTCCGCTCACCCATCGAAACACGCCCCCAACAACACATGGCCTACCGTCCCGCGTTCCCACAGGTGTCCTGATGAAAACGGTACCTCACATGTGTGGGTGCTCCTACCTGGTCGCCAAGGGGAAAGCCGAAAACACAAGTAACCCCAAGTCTGTTTTCAGAGCGGAATCTCAGAAATTCTGGCGACTGGCACAACATACAGATATGGGCCTCGGGTGTCCAAGCCACCAAGGAAAACAGGGAACCCCATGCATTTCCGAAAAGAGGACACCCGTGGGAATCCGCAGAGGTATGATATGCCCAAATCGCCCCAGAATTTATTACCCAGACACCCCTGCAAATTCCGAAATGTGGGAAAAAATACGCATTTTCCGCACATTTCGCTTGGCTCACCCATCGAAACACGCCCCCAACAACACATGGCCTACCGTCCCGCATTCCCACAGGTGTCCTGATGAAAACGGTACCTCACATGTGTGGGTGCTCCTACCTGGTCGCCAAGGGGAAAGCCGAAAAGACAAGTAACCCCAAGTCTGTTTTCACACCGGAAATGTCACACTCTCACATCATACAGATATGGGCCTCGGGTGTCCAAGCCACCAAGGAAAACAGGGAACCCCATGCATTTCCAAAAAGAGGACACCCGTGGGAATCCGCAGAGGTATGATATGCCCAAATCGCCCCAGAATTTATTACCCAGACACCCTTGCAAAGTCCGAAATGTGGGAAAAAATACGCATTTTCCGCACATTTTGCTCGACTCACCCATCGAAACACGCCCCCAACAACACATGGCCTACTGTCCCGCATTCCCTCAGGTGTCCCGATGAAAACGGTACCCCACATGTGTGGGTGCACCTACCTGGCCGCCAAGGGGAAAGCCGAAAACACAAGTAACCCCAAGTCTGTTTTCAGAGCGGAATCTCAGGCATTCTGCCGACCGGCACAACATACAGATATGGGCCTTGGGTGTCCAAGCAACCAAGGAAAACAGGGAACCCCATGCATTTCCGAAAAGAAGACACCCGTGGGAATCCGCAGAGGTATGATATGCCCAAATCGCCCCAGAATTTATTACCCAGACACCCCCGCAAAGTACGAAATGTGGGAAAAAATACTCATTTTCCGCACATTTCGCTCCGCTCACCCATCGAAACACGCCCACAAAAACCGATGCCCTACCGTCCCGCATTCCCACAGGTGTCCCGATGAAAACGGTACCTCACATGTGTGGGTGCACCTACCTGGCCGCCTAGGGGAAAGCCGAAAACACAAGTAACCCCAAGTCTGTTTTCAGAGCAGAATCTCAGACATTCTGGCGACTGGCACAACATACAGATATGGGCCTCGGGTGTCCAAGCCACCAAGGAAAACAGGGAACCCCATGCATTTCCAAGAAGGGGACACCCGTGGGAATCCGCAGAGGTATGATATGCCCAAATCGCCCCAGAATTTATTACCCAGACACCCCTGCAAATTCCGAAATGTGGGAAAAAATACGCATTTTCCGCACATTTTGCTCGGCTCACCCATCGAAACACGCCCCCAACAACACATGGCCTACCGTCCCGCATTCCCACAGGTGTCCTGATGAAAACGGTACCTCACATGTGTGGGTGCTCCTACCTGGTCGCCAAGGGGAAAGCCGAAAAGACAAGTAACCCCAAGTCTGTTTTCACACCGGAAATGTCACACTCTCACATCATACAGATATGGGCCTCGGGTGTCCAAGCCACCAAGGAAAACAGGGAACCCCATGCATTTCCAAAAAGAGGACACCCGTGGGAATCCGCAGAGGTATGATATGCCCAAATCGCCCCAGAATTTATTACCCAGACACCCTTGCAAAGTCCGAAATGTGGGAAAAAATACGCATTTTCCGCACATTTTCCTCGACTCACCCATCGAAACACGCCCCCAACAACACATGGCCTACTGTCCCGCATTCCCTCAGGTGTCCCGATGAAAACGGTACCCCACATGTGTGGGTGCACCTACCTGGCCGCCAAGGGGAAAGCCGAAAACACAAGTAACCCCAAGTCTGTTTTCAGAGCGGAATCTCAGGCATTCTGCCGACCGGCACAACATACAGATATGGGCCTTGGGTGTCCAAGCAACCAAGGAAAACAGGGAACCCCATGCATTTCCGAAAAGAAGACACCCGTGGGAATCCGCAGAGGTATGATATGCCCAAATCGCCCCAGAATTTATTACCCAGACACCCCCGCAAAGTACGAAATGTGGGAAAAAATACTCATTTTCCGCACATTTCGCTCCGCTCACCCATCGAAACACGCCCACAAAAACACATGCCCTACCGTCCCGCATTCCCACAGGTGTCCCGATGAAAACGGTACCTCACATGTGTGGGTGCACCTACCCGGCCGCCTAGGGGAAAGCCGAAAACACAAGTAACCCCAAGTCTGTTTTCAGAGCAGAATCTCAGACATTCTGGCGACTGGCACAACATACAGATATGGGCCTCGGGTGTCCAAGCCACCAAGGAAAACAGGGAACCCCATGCATTTCCAAGAAGGGGACACCCGTGGGAATCCGCAGAGGTATGATATGCCCAAATCGCCCCAGAATTTATTACCCAGACACCCCTGCAAATTCCGAAATGTGGGAAAAAATACGCATTTTCCGCACATTTTGCTCGGCTCACCCATCGAAACACGCCCCCAACAACACATGGCCTACCGTCCCGCATTCCCACAGGTGTCCTGATGAAAACGGTACCTCACATGTGTGGGTGCTCCTACCTGGTCGCCAAGGGGAAAGCCGAAAACACAAGTAACCCCAAGTCTGTTTTCACACCGGAAATGTCACACTCTCACATCATACAGATATGGGCCTCGGGTGTCCAAGCCACCAAGGAAAACAGGGAACCCCATGCATTTCCAAAAAGAGGACACCCGTGGGAATCCGCAGAGGTATGATATGCCCAAATCGCCCCAGAATTTATTACCCAGACACCCTTGCAAAGTCCAAAATGTGGGAAAAAATACGCATTTTCTGCACATTTTGCTCGACTCACCCATCGAAACACGCCCCCAACAACACATGGCCTACTGTCCCATGTTCCCTCAGGTGTCCCGATGAAAACGGTACCTCACATGTGTGGGTGCACCTACCTGGCCGCCAAGGGGAAAGCCGAAAACACAAGTAACCCCAAGTCTGTTTTCAGAGCGGAATCTCAGGCATTCTGCCGACCGGCACAACATACAGATATGGGCCTTGGGTGTCCAAGCAACCATGGAAAACAGGGAACCCCATGCATTTCCGAAAAGAAGACACCCGTGGGAATCCGCAGAGGTATGATATGCCCAAATCGCCCCAGAATTTATTACCCAGACACCCCCGCAAAGTACGAAATGTGGGAAAAAATACTCATTTTCCGCACATTTCGCTCCGCTCACCCATCGAAACACGCCCACAAAAACACATGCCCTACCGTCCCGCGTTCCCACAGGTGTCCCGATGAAAACAGTACCTCACATGTGTGGGTGCACCTACCTGGCCGCCTAGGGGAAAGCCGAAAACACAAGTAACCCCAAGTCTGTTTTCAGAGCAGAATCTCAGACATTCTGGCGACTGGCACAACATACAGATATGGGCCTCGGGTGCCACCAAGGAAAACAGGGAACCCCATGCATTTCCAAAAAGGGGACACCCGTGGGAATCCGCAGAGGTATGATATGCCCAAATCTCCCCAGAATTTATTACCCAGACACCCCTGCAAATTCCGAAATGTGGGAAAAAATACGCATTTTCCGCACATTTCGCTCGGCTCACCCATCGAAACACGCCCCCAACAACACATGGCCTACCGTACCGCATTCCCACAGGTGTCCTGATGAAAACGGTACCTCACATGTGTGGGTGCTCCTACCTGGTCGCCAAGGGGAAAGCCGAAAACACAAGTAACCCCAAGTCTGTTTTCACACCGGAAATGTCACACTCTCACATCATACAGATATGGGCCTCGGGTGTCCAAGCCACCAAGGAAAACAGGGAACCCCATGCATTTCCAAAAAGAGGACACCCGTGGGAATCCGCAGAGGTATGATATGCCCAAATCGCCCCAGAATTTATTACCCAGACACCCTTGCAAAGTCCAAAATGTGGGAAAAAATACGCATTTTCCGCACATTTTGCTCGACTCACCCATCGAAACACGCCCCCAACAACACATGGCCTACTGTCCCGTGTTCCCTCAGGTGTCCCGATGAAAACGGTACCTCACATGTGTGGGTGCACCTACCTGGCCGCCAAGGGGAAAGCCGAAAACACAAGTAACCCCAAGTCTGTTTTCAGAGCGGAATCTCAGGCATTCTGCCGACCGGCACAACATACAGATATGGGCCTCGGGTGTCCAAGCAACCATGGAAAACAGGGAACCCCATGCATTTCCGAAAAGAAGACACCCGTGGGAATCCGCAGAGGTATGATATGCCCAAATCGCCCCAGAATTTATTACCCAGACACCCCCGCAAAGTACGAAATGTGGGAAAAAATACTCATTTTCCGCACATTTCGCTCCGCTCACCCATCGAAACACGCCCACAAAAACACATGCCCTACCGTCCCGCGTTCCCACAGGTGTCCCTGTGATGCCGGAAATGCATCTGAGGGACAGGGCCTCTGAATCCTTGTCCTTTCTCTGTTTTTACCGTGTGTTCTGTCATGTTTTCTGCCCAGGAGTCCATGAGGGACTCCTGGCAGTGCAGCTCTCTTTTGGTTTGGTGAACAGACCCATGGGATACCCTTATGGCACCCATGGGTAGGGGTACAACCCTGTGCCCCTAGTGTATGTTTTTGGGCACCTGTGGGTGGCCCACAGAGCAGGGTATGGGCTGGTGGCAGCTCCATGCTGAATTTGACAGGTGCTCTGGGTGTCCTCCATTTTGGGATACCCAGGCCCTGCCATTGGAATCAGTTGATTCCTGATAGGAAACAAGATGGCCCCTGTGGCCTCTTGCTTTCTATTGCCTGTTATCTTGTTTTTCCCAAAGTCCTGGGAAGCCCTGACTCTGTCCCTTCCCCCTGACTGGCTGTTGGGTGGAAGTTCCATATATGGTGTTGTTGTAAAGGCCCAGCTAGACTGACTGGAGCCTTCCCAGTGACTGTATGTTATGGGTACCTCCTGTGGGTGGGACCTGGGTGAATGGAGTGTGTGACCAATATACACTCCTTGTTGTGGTTGTCTGGTTTCTGGCATGAGAGACAAAGACTGAGACAGCCCTGCCCGAAACTGGCCTGAATGCAGTGTGTAGTGTTGAATGGCTGGGTACTTGTCCCAATCCACATTCCTTGTTGTGAGTGTCTGAAAGGGAGGAGTGTGGCCTGAATGCACTGTGTGCCTGATTGGCTGACTGACTGCATGAATGCCCTTCTGTGTGATTGGCTGCTGTGTGTGTGCCAGCAGTGTGGATGAGAGACAGAATAGTATATCTGGGGACCTCTCACCACTGGAAATTGTTCAGAAGCATTCAGAAGCTGAGTCTCCACTCAAGAGTAACTGGATTTGCTGATCCTCGACGTCCAGCTGGAAGAAGAAGACTTGCTGTGGCATTTGCTTCGACGGAACTGAAGGTTGTCGAAATTGTCGAGGGCTGACCCGAGAGAGGACCTGGCTAGGCGCCCTCTTCCCGTGCTCCGAGGGACCATCGAGCACCGCTGAATCTTCGCCGAAGCGCCCTGGAAGTCAGACCCTCGAAAGGCTGCCGACCCGAGACGGGACCGCCGAGGAGATCGAAGTGAAGCACCCGGACATCGACGCCGTCGAAGTCCATTGCCGTCGACCAGGGTTCGCAGGTCTGTGTAACCGCTGGAGGCCCGTCGAAGTTGTGTGCCCAGCCGTGGGAACCACTTGACGCCGTGCCGCCGACGATCGGAGCCGTCCGCTCCATTGCCTAAGAACATTCAATCGAAGGACTCTCTCGACCGCATCGTCGACCGCTTATCCTGCCGGAGAAAGTCGAGGACGACCAACGCGCCGAGGAGAAACCTGCCGGTGGGTTTCCCGCCACCCGACGACCCCAAAGACTCGGACGACTCGACGCCCTTGCTGGGCTCCCGTCTCTACAATCTTTGCGGTCCAGAACTATTGTCATCGAGGTGCCCCGCACACCTCCGCCTTGCAGGACGCCGACGCCCCGACGCCGACGAGCACCGCTCGGACGGAGCTGCCGCCTCTTCGACAACGTTCGGCCTCGTTTGTCGACGGACGTTCGACGCCCCGTGCCTCCCGCCTGAAAAGGAAGGCATTCAAGAAGGGCCGTCGATTCCCCGTCGCCGAACAGCGAGTCCCTCGACGCTTGTCGACGCCTTTTCGAGGAACTCGACTCCACCAGGTACATTGGGGGGGTAAAAACATTATAGGAGAGAAATAGACTATTGAACAATATCTGGACTGGGCTGGTGTTATATCTCTTTATTTTGCAGGTTGCCCAGGTGGGGGGATCTCCACACAGAACTGTGTCCAGTAGCAAGGGCCAGTATTCTGCCTATTGTTTCAACCCTCTGTTATCTCTCCTCTCTCTATTGCTGGTTTCCTTCTTATTGATCTGTGTGCCATTTCTACAGTATTGTGAATGCACTTTAATGAGGTCTAATATTAGTGGTACCACTTTAGAATTGTAGATATTTACCATTGCTGATTTTCCTGAGCACAAAGTGCGTTATTGTGATAAGTGTACATAACCCTTGAATATTAATTATATAAAGACTGTGTTTTCAGTAATACAGTGTGTGGACATTCCTTTGTGGGGGCTTGGGGATACACTGTACTTAAGAACCAGCCTGCATCACCTCCTGAGAAGCTAGGCCTTGATTGCTCGTCCATCGCTACCGTAATCGAGAATCTTGGCTGGGGTCTTCTGTGCCTCTCCTCTACCATATAGAGAGCGGAAGTACAGACCCCCCCACCGGTCTTGACAAGCTGGTGGCAGCGGTGGGATGCTTATGGTTTTAAGACTCAGTGTATAACCGTGCCACTTACAAAATATCCGCACTTTATTAGATTAAGGTTTGGGTGTGTACCAAATAACTGCATTACAGGCAATGGAGCCCATTGCAAATGGTAAATTGACTCGGATGAGCTTAGAGGCTCTCCAGAGTGCTTGTGAAGCCAGGGAGTTGGACTTTGTGGATAAGTCTAGGGCTGAGCTGATAGCTGCCCTGGTGGACTACCAGACTGATGGTGAAACCCTTGATGAAGGGGGGGATGCAACCAGTGAGGACTCTGCCCCTGGGGTTGTCGCTGAATCTGTTTCTGGGAATGCCACCATTCCTGCTGCCTCTGTTCCAAACCCCAGCAATTCCATGGAACTTGAGTTATTAAGGATGAAATTGGCCTTTGAATATCGCAAGTTGGAAATAGAAGCTGAGCTTAAGAAAGAGGAGCTGGCACAGCAAGTGGAACTCAAGAATAGGGATCTTGCGCTCAAAGACAAGGACACTGAATGTCAGAGAATCCAGCTAGAGAGAGCTAGAGTGGAGACTTCAGCTAGACCAATTGAGAGTGGCAGGTCCCCAGCCACCAAGTTTATGAAAGATTTGGTTGGTGTGTTTGTGGAGGGTTCAGATATCCTCCAATGGATTGAAGCGTTTGAAATGGCTTGTGCAATTCATGATGTAGATAAAAGAGATTGGGCTAAGTGTTTGTTAAGCAGGGTGCCTCAAACTGGATATGACTGTATTCTGAAGCTGAGTGTGGAAGAAAGGGGTCAGTATGAGTGTATGAAGTCTGCTTTGATTGCCAAGTTTGGCAAGACACCTGCCCAATACCTTAAAAGGTTCAGGGAATTTAAGAAAAGAGAGAATGTGTCTTGGGTTGACTGGGTGAGTACTGCGCACATGAACATGATGGGGTGGATTGATGGATACAAGGTGAAAACTTTTGTTGAGTTGTCCCACCTCTTGTTTTTTGAGCATTTTTCTGAAGCCTGTTCACCAGAGCTGCGTCAGTATGTGGCTGACCAGAACATTTTGGACCCCTTTAAGCTGGCTAGGTTGGCTGACAAGTGGGTCTCCCACCGGGTGTCCCCTAAGGACTCCAGTGGGAAGGACAAGGACAAAGAAAAGGGGACCTCTCAGAAAGCTGAGGAGTCCCAAAAGCAATCACAGTCGGGTAAACCAAAACCTTCCTCTCCTAAGACCCAAAAATCTGGTGGGGATAAGTCCTCTGTGGGTGGGAATAAGAGTAGTGGTCCACCTGCTGCAAAACAGGTTCCCAGTGGTTCCAGTACCGTACCCCGCACTCCTGGCACTTGTTGGGATTGTGGGGCTCTGGATCACAAAAGGGGTGACCCCAAGTGTAAAGGTAAGGCACTTGGAGTACAGGCTGTCAGCCTGACCTACCCTTACCCCGTGGCTGAGGTGGAGGCCACTGTCCTCCCCTCCTCTACAGGAATCACATTTGGTGCTCCGGTAGAGATTTCCTTAGTGTCCCTTGGGGCCTGGGACCAGTACGCAGAAGTACTGGCAACTATCCCGCAGAACACCCGTAGGTTTTTGAGAAGTGTCCTCTTGAATGGCCAGCCTTCTACTGGTTTGAGAGACACTGGGGCAAGCATGACAGTGGTGGACAGGACCCTGCTCAAGCCAGAGGACTATGTAGGTGCTCCTCTGAGAACCACCAGGTTAGCTGGTGGGCCTCCCAAATTATCGCCTGTAGCCCTAGTCACACTCATGATTGGAGACAAGACAGCAAAGCTTCCTGTCCTGGTTCAGGACAATGTCCCTGCTAACATTCTGTTAGGAAATGATCTAGTAGAGTTGGGGTTGATCTCGGATGGTCTTCCCATGACTGCTGCTGCAGTCACTAGGTCACAGGTGACACCGGGTCTGGCTGTGAGTCAGGTATCCGAGCCAAAGGCGAGGCCTAAGGCAAGAAGAAGGAAGACCAAGAAGGCCACCTCTGTGGAGGGAACACCTTCTCTTCCTGCTGTTCCGACAGCACCCAATGGGATCCATGCTCCGGACGGGCTGGGTCCAGCGGAAAACCCAAACTCAACTCCTGTGGGAGAAGAGACAGAAGACTCTCCTGTGGGAGAGGTTCTCAACCCGGAGGATCATCCCGACCTTCAATGCTTGTTAGCTGAAGGGGGACCCTCCCGGGCAGACTTCTGTAAGGGACAGAGAGAGTGCCACTCTCTCGAGGGCCTGAGGAAACAGGCCCTGTCCCAGGCACAAGGTGAAGTGCCTAGGACATTCAAGATTTATTGGGAGGGTGAGCTCCTTGTTAGTGAGCCCACTAAGCCCGAACCTGGTGCCCGCAAGAGGTTGGTGGTACCCCAGGTTTACAGGCCCTTCCTACTGCAGTTGGCGCATGAGGTGCCCTTGGCTGGTCATCTTGGGACCAAGAAGACTAAGCAGAGGCTCTCTGCCCATTTCTACTGGCCACGGATGGGAGTAGAGGTGGAGTCCCACTGCAGGACCTGCCCAACTTGTCAGTTGTCTGGCAAGACTGGAGGCAGGGTCATTGCCCCACTGCAGCCATTACCAGTGGTTGGCACACCATTTGAGAGGGTGGGCATCGACATCGTCGGTCCCCTTGACCCTCCCACTTCAGGTGGACATCGGTTCATCCTGGTCTTGGTAGATCATGCCACCAGGTACCCTGAGGCAATACCCCTTCGGACTGTTACTGCCAAGGTGGTTGCCAGGGCTCTCCTGGGCATTTTCACCCGTGTTGGATTCCCCAAGGAGGTTGTCTCTGACCGAGGATCCAACTTCATGTCTAGTTACATGAAAACCATGTGGAAAGAGTGCGGGGTAACCTACAAGTTCTCCACCTCTTACCACCCCCAGACCAATGGTCTGGTTGAGAGATTTAACAAAACTCTCAAGGGCATGCTAGGTGCTTTGGAAGAGCCCCTAAGGAGGAAATGGGATCTCCTCCTGCCATGCCTGCTGTTTGCTTACAGAGAGGTACCTCAAGAGGGTGTTGGTTTCAGCCCCTTTGAGTTACTCTTTGGACATCCCGTGAGGGGGCCCCTCGCCTTGATCCGAGAAGGCTTGGAAGCCACCCCTCCAGGTCCCGCCAAGCAAGTGGGGGACTATGTGTTAGGCCTCAGGCGGAGGATGACACAAATGATGGGTCAGGCAACAGCAAATCTCAAGGCCAGCCAGGAATTGAATAAGTACTGGCATGACCTGAAAGCTTCGCAAGTGGATTGGACTCCGGGACAGGAAATCCTTGTGATGGAGCCTACCAAGCCTAGAGCTTTGGCAGACAAGTGGACTGGACCCTTCAGGATCATCTCCAAGATGGGCGAAGTCAATTATCTGGTGGACATGGGAGCCTCTGGGGTAGCCCCCCAGGTATTCCATGTCAACAGGCTCAAGCCTTTCCACAGGCGAGCAGAGGTCTCATGTCTCTTGCTAGCTTCAGGGCAAGAAGAGGATGAGAGTGAGCCCCTTCCTGATTTGCTGCATAGCAACCCTCAGGATGGCTCAGTGGAGGGAGTACAACTCTCTCCCGATTTGACAACAGAGCAGCAGAGGGCCTGCCGGGCTTTGCTCCAGCAGTATGCCCCTCTGTTTTCACTGACACCGGGCCTTACACCGTGGTGTAAGCACGAAATTGACACTGGTGACAGTGTGCCTGTCAAAAGCAGGAGCTATCGTATGTCAGATACCGTCAAAAACCACATCCAGGCTGAGGTCGCCAAGATGTTGGATCTGGGTGTTATTGAACCCTCCACCAGTCCCTGGTCCAGTCCAGTGGTCCTTGTCCCCAAGGCAAGTTCCCCGGCGGGTACCAAGGATTGGAGGTTCTGTGTGGACTACCGAGGAGTCAATGCCGTCACCAAAACTGACGCGCACCCATTGCCCAGGGCTGATGAGCTCGTGGACACTATAGGTGCTGCCAAATTTGTGAGCACCTTTGACCTTACCTCAGGCTATTGGCAAATAGCTCTGACGGACCATGCCAAGGAAAAGACGGCATTCTCCACACCTGAGGGACTCTACCAGTTTAGGGTCATGCCCTTTGGGTTGAAGAATGCCCCTGCCACCTTCCAGAGATTGGTCAACCATGCGCTCAGTGGGCTGGAAGCCTTTTGTGTGGCTTACTTAGACGACATTGCCGTCTACAGTTCCACCTGGGAAGAGCATTTGACACATCTGGATAAGGTGTTGCAGGCCTTGAAAAGGGCTAACCTCACTATCAAGGCCACCAAGTGCCAGATAGCTCAGGGGAAAGTTACCTATCTTGGTCATGAGGTAGGAGGGGGTCAAATCCAACCTCTCTCCAGTAAAGTACAGGACGTACAGAACTGGGAGACGCCCACTACTCAAACCCAGGTGAGAGCCTTTTTGGGCCTCACTGGGTACTATCGCAATTTCATGGCAGACTATGGAACCATAGCTGCACCCCTGACAGCTCTAACTTCACCCAAACAGCCTAGGAAGGTTAATTGGACTGAAGACTGTCAGAGGGCCTTTGATGGCTTGAAAGAAAGTCTGTGTAGGGCACCTGTGTTGAGTGCGCCTGACTACAGCCGACCCTTTATCGTCCAGACGGATGCCTGCGACACCGGAATTGGAGCTGTCTTGTCCCAGTTAGATGACAAAGGGAGAGAACATCCTATCATATTCATCAGTAGACAACTCAAGGGTAGAGAACTTAGGTGGGCTACTGTTGAAAAGGAATGTTTTAGTATAGTTTGGAGCCTTAGGCGTTTTAGGCCCTACCTTACGGGGTCCACCTTCAAGGTCCAAACAGATCATAAGCCCCTGAAGTGGCTTATGCAGATGAAGGGTGAGAATCCGAAATTGCTCAGGTGGTCGATTAGCCTACAAGGGCTAGACTTCACCATAGAGCACAGACCAGGGAAGAGTCACGATAATGCAGATGGCCTTTCCAGAAGGTATGTTGACCGTCTGGATGAGGGTGTCTATCCCGTGGGAGATTAGGCACCCTCCACCTCAGTCTGGGGGGGGCGACTGTGATGCCGGAAATGCATCTGAGGGACAGGGCCTCTGAATCCTTGTCCTTTCTCTGTTTTTACCGTGTGTTCTGTCATGTTTTCTGCCCAGGAGTCCATGAGGGACTCCTGGCAGTGCAGCTCTCTTTTGGTTTGGTGAACAGACCCATGGGATACCCTTATGGCACCCATGGGTAGGGGTACAACCCTGTGCCCCTAGTGTATGTTTTTGGGCACCTGTGGGTGGCCCACAGAGCAGGGTATGGGCTGGTGGCAGCTCCATGCTGAATTTGACAGGTGCTCTGGGTGTCCTCCATTTTGGGATACCCAGGCCCTGCCATTGGAATCAGTTGATTCCTGATAGGAAACAAGATGGCCCCTGTGGCCTCTTGCTTTCTATTGCCTGTTATCTTGTTTTTCCCAAAGTCCTGGGAAGCCCTGACTCTGTCCCTTCCCCCTGACTGGCTGTTGGGTGGAAGTTCCATATATGGTGTTGTTGTAAAGGCCCAGCTAGACTGACTGGAGCCTTCCCAGTGACTGTATGTTATGGGTACCTCCTGTGGGTGGGACCTGGGTGAATGGAGTGTGTGACCAATATACACTCCTTGTTGTGGTTGTCTGGTTTCTGGCATGAGAGACAAAGACTGAGACAGCCCTGCCCGAAACTGGCCTGAATGCAGTGTGTAGTGTTGAATGGCTGGGTACTTGTCCCAATCCACATTCCTTGTTGTGAGTGTCTGAAAGGGAGGAGTGTGGCCTGAATGCACTGTGTGCCTGATTGGCTGACTGACTGCATGAATGCCCTTCTGTGTGATTGGCTGCTGTGTGTGTGCCAGCAGTGTGGATGAGAGACAGAATAGTATATCTGGGGACCTCTCACCACTGGAAATTGTTCAGAAGCATTCAGAAGCTGAGTCTCCACTCAAGAGTAACTGGATTTGCTGATCCTCGACGTCCAGCTGGAAGAAGAAGACTTGCTGTGGCATTTGCTTCGACGGAACTGAAGGTTGTCGAAATTGTCGAGGGCTGACCCGAGAGAGGACCTGGCTAGGCGCCCTCTTCCCGTGCTCCGAGGGACCATCGAGCACCGCTGAATCTTCGCCGAAGCGCCCTGGAAGTCAGACCCTCGAAAGGCTGCCGACCCGAGACGGGACCGCCGAGGAGATCGAAGTGAAGCACCCGGACATCGACGCCGTCGAAGTCCATTGCCGTCGACCAGGGTTCGCAGGTCTGTGTAACCGCTGGAGGCCCGTCGAAGTTGTGTGCCCAGCCGTGGGAACCACTTGACGCCGTGCCGCCGACGATCGGAGCCGTCCGCTCCATTGCCTAAGAACATTCAATCGAAGGACTCTCTCGACCGCATCGTCGACCGCTTATCCTGCCGGAGAAAGTCGAGGACGACCAACGCGCCGAGGAGAAACCTGCCGGTGGGTTTCCCGCCACCCGACGACCCCAAAGACTCGGACGACTCGACGCCCTTGCTGGGCTCCCGTCTCTACAATCTTTGCGGTCCAGAACTATTGTCATCGAGGTGCCCCGCACACCTCCGCCTTGCAGGACGCCGACGCCCCGACGCCGACGAGCACCGCTCGGACGGAGCTGCCGCCTCTTCGACAACGTTCGGCCTCGTTTGTCGACGGACGTTCGACGCCCCGTGCCTCCCGCCTGAAAAGGAAGGCATTCAAGAAGGGCCGTCGATTCCCCGTCGCCGAACAGCGAGTCCCTCGACGCTTGTCGACGCCTTTTCGAGGAACTCGACTCCACCAGGTACATTGGGGGGGTAAAAACATTATAGGAGAGAAATAGACTATTGAACAATATCTGGACTGGGCTGGTGTTATATCTCTTTATTTTGCAGGTTGCCCAGGTGGGGGGATCTCCACACAGAACTGTGTCCAGTAGCAAGGGCCAGTATTCTGCCTATTGTTTCAACCCTCTGTTATCTCTCCTCTCTCTATTGCTGGTTTCCTTCTTATTGATCTGTGTGCCATTTCTACAGTATTGTGAATGCACTTTAATGAGGTCTAATATTAGTGGTACCACTTTAGAATTGTAGATATTTACCATTGCTGATTTTCCTGAGCACAAAGTGCGTTATTGTGATAAGTGTACATAACCCTTGAATATTAATTATATAAAGACTGTGTTTTCAGTAATACAGTGTGTGGACATTCCTTTGTGGGGGCTTGGGGATACACTGTACTTAAGAACCAGCCTGCATCACCTCCTGAGAAGCTAGGCCTTGATTGCTCGCCCATCGCTACCGTATTAGAGAATCTTGGCTGGGGTCCTCTGTGCCTCCCCTCTACCATATAGAGAGCAGAAGTACAGACCCCCCCACCGGTCTTCTTTACAGTCCCGATGAAAACAGTACCTCACATGTGTGGGTGCACCTACCTGGCCGCCTAGGGGAAAGCCGAAAACACAAGTAACCCCAAGTCTGTTTTCAGAGCAGAATCTCAGACATTCTGGCGACTGGCACAACATACAGATATGGGCCTCGGGTGTCCAAGCCACCAAGGAAAACAGGGAACCCCATGCATTTCCAAAAAGGGGACACCCGTGGGAATCCGCAGAGGTATGATATGCCCAAATCTCCCCAGAATTTATTACCCAGACACCCCTGCAAATTCCGAAATGTGGGAAAAAATACGCATTTTCCGCACATTTCGCTCGGCTCACCCATCGAAACACGCCCCCAACAACACATGGCCTACCGTACCGCATTCCCACAGGTGTCCTGATGAAAACGGTACCTCACATGTGTGGGTGCTCCTACCTGGTCGCCAAGGGGAAAGCCGAAAACACAAGTAACCCCAAGTCTGTTTTCACACCGGAAATGTCACACTCTCACATCATACAGATATGGGCCTCGGGTGTCCAAGCCACCAAGGAAAACAGGGAACCCCATGCATTTCCAAAAAGAGGACACCCGTGGGAATCCGCAGAGGTATGATATGCCCAAATCGCCCCAGAATTTATTACCCAGACACCCTTGCAAAGTCCAAAATGTGGGAAAAAATACGCATTTTCCGCACATTTTGCTCGACTCACCCATCGAAACACGCCCCCAACAACACATGGCCTACTGTCCCGTGTTCCCTCAGGTGTCCCGATGAAAACGGTACCTCACATGTGTGGGTGCACCTACCTGGCCGCCAAGGGGAAAGCCGAAAACACAAGTAACCCCAAGTCTGTTTTCAGAGCGGAATCTCAGGCATTCTGCCGACCGGCACAACATACAGATATGGGCCTCGGGTGTCCAAGCAACCAAGGAAAACAGGGAACCCCATGCATTTCCGAAAAGAAGACACCCGTGGGAATCCGCAGAGGTATGATATGCCCAAATCGCCCCAGAATTTATTACCCAGACACCCCCGCAAAGTACGAAATGTGGGAAAAAATAGGCATTTTCCTCACATTTCGCTCCGCTCACCCATCGAAACACGCCCCCAACAACACATGGCCTACCGTACCGCATTCCCACAGGTATCCTGATGAAAACGGTACCTCACATGTGTGGGTGCTCCTACCTGGTCGCCAAGGGGAAAGCCGAAAACGCAAGTAACCCCAAGTCTGTTTTCACACGGGAAATGTCACACTCTCACATCATACAGATATGGGCCTCGGGTGTCCAAGCCACCAAGGAAAACAGGAAACCGCATGCATTTCCAAAAAGAGGACACCCGTGGGAATCCGCAGAGGTATGATATGCGCAAATCGCCCCAGAATTTATTACCCAGACACCCTTGCAAAGTCCGAAATGTGGGAAAAAATACGCATTTTCCGCACATTTTGCTTGACTCACCCATCGAAACACGCCCCCAACAACACATGGCCTACTGTCCCGCATTCCCTCAGGTGTCCCGATGAAAACGGTACCTCACATGTGTGGGTGCACCTACCTGGCCGCCAAGGGGAAAGCCGAAAACACAATTAACCCCAAGTCTGTTTTCAGAGCGGAATCTCAGGCATTCTGCCGACCGGCACAACATACAGATATGGGCCATGGGTGTCCAAGCAACCAAGGAAAACAGGGAACCCCATGCATTTCCGAAAAGAAGACACCCGTGGGAATCCGCAGAGGTATGATATGCCCAAATCGCCCCAGAATTTATTACCCAGACACCCCCGCAAAGTACGAAATGTGGGAAAAAATACTCATTTTCCGCACATTTCGCTCCGCTCACCCATCGAAACACGCCCACAAAAACACATGCCCTACCGTCCCGCGTTCCCACAGGTGTCCCGATGAAAACGGTACCTCACATGTGTGGGTGCACCTACCTGGCCGCCTAGGGGAAAGCCGAAAACACAAGTAACCCCAAGTCTGTTTTCAGAGCAGAATCTCAGACATTCTGGCGACTGGCACAACATACAGATATGGGCCTCGGGTGTCCAAGCCACCAAGGAAAACAGGGAACCCCATGCATTTCCAAAAAGGGGACACCCGTGGGAATCCGCAGAGGTATGATATGCCCAAATCTCCCCAGAATTTATTACCCAGACACCCCTGCAAATTCCGAAATGTGGGAAAAAATACGCATTTTCCGCACATTTCGCTCGGCTCACCCATCGAAACACGCCCCCAACAACACATGGCCTACCGTACCGCATTCCCACAGGTGTCCTGATGAAAACGGTACCTCACATGTGTGGGTGCTCCTACCTGGTCGCCAAGGGGAAAGCCGAAAACACAAGTAACCCCAAGTCTGTTTTCACACCGGAAATGTCACACTCTCACATCATACAGATATGGGCCTCGGGTGTCCAAGCCACCAAGGAAAACAGGGAACCCCATGCATTTCCAAAAAGAGGACACCCGTGGGAATCCGCAGAGGTATGATATGCCCAAATCGCCCCAGAATTTATTACCCAGACACCCTTGCAAAGTCCAAAATGTGGGAAAAAATACGCATTTTCCGCACATTTTGCTCGACTCACCCATCGAAACACGCCCCCAACAACACATGGCCTACTGTCCCGTGTTCCCTCAGGTGTCCCGATGAAAACGGTACCTCACATGTGTGGGTGCACCTACCTGGCCGCCAAGGGGAAAGCCGAAAACACAAGTAACCCCAAGTCTGTTTTCAGAGCGGAATCTCAGGCATTCTGCCGACCGGCACAACATACAGATATGGGCCTCGGGTGTCCAAGCAACCATGGAAAACAGGGAACCCCATGCATTTCCGAAAAGAAGACACCCGTGGGAATCCGCAGAGGTATGATATGCCCAAATCGCCCCAGAATTTATTACCCAGACACCCCCGCAAAGTACGAAATGTGGGAAAAAATACTCATTTTCCGCACATTTCGCTCCGCTCACCCATCGAAACACGCCCACAAAAACACATGCCCTACCGTCCCGCGTTCCCACAGGTGTCCCGATGAAAACAGTACCTCACATGTGTGGGTGCACCTACCTGGCCGCCTAGGGGAAAGCCGAAAACACAAGTAACCCCAAGTCTGTTTTCAGAGCAGAATCTCAGACATTCTGGCGACTGGCACAACATACAGATATGGGCCTCGGGTGTCCAAGCCACCAAGGAAAACAGGGAACCCCATGCATTTCCAAAAAGGGGACACCCGTGGGAATCCGCAGAGGTATGATATGCCCAAATCTCCCCAGAATTTATTACCCAGACACCCCTGCAAATTCCGAAATGTGGGAAAAAATACGCATTTTCCGCACATTTCGCTCGGCTCACCCATCGAAACACGCCCCCAACAACACATGGCCTACCGTACCGCATTCCCACAGGTGTCCTGATGAAAACGGTACCTCACATGTGTGGGTGCTCCTACCTGGTCGCCAAGGGGAAAGCCGAAAACACAAGTAACCCCAAGTCTGTTTTCACACCGGAAATGTCACACTCTCACATCATACAGATATGGGCCTCGGGTGTCCAAGCCACCAAGGAAAACAGGGAACCCCATGCATTTCCAAAAAGAGGACACCCGTGGGAATCCGCAGAGGTATGATATGCCCAAATCGCCCCAGAATTTATTACCCAGACACCCTTGCAAAGTCCGAAATGTGGGAAAAAATACGCATTTTCCGCACATTTTGCTTGACTCACCCATCGAAACACGCCCCCAACAACACATGGCCTACTGTCCCGCATTCCCTCAGGTGTCCCGATGAAAACGGTACCTCACATGTGTGGGTGCACCTACCTGGCCGCCAAGGGGAAAGCCGAAAACACAAGTAACCCCAAGTCTGTTTTCAGAGCAGAATCTCAGACATTCTGGCGACTGGCACAACATACAGATATGGGCCTCGGGTGTCCAAGCCACCAAGGAAAACAGGGAACCCCATGCATTTCCAAAAAGGGGACACCCGTGGGAATCCGCAGAGGTATGATATGCCCAAATCTCCCCAGAATTTATTACCCAGACACCCCTGCAAATTCCGAAATGTGGGAAAAAATACGCATTTTCCGCACATTTCGCTCGGCTCACCCATCGAAACACGCCCCCAACAACACATGGCCTACCGTACCGCATTCCCACAGGTGTCCTGATGAAAACGGTACCTCACATGTGTGGGTGCTCCTACCTGGTCGCCAAGGGGAAAGCCGAAAACACAAGTAACCCCAAGTCTGTTTTCACACCGGAAATGTCACACTCTCACATCATACAGATATGGGCCTCGGGTGTCCAAGCCACCAAGGAAAACAGGGAACCCCATGCATTTCCAAAAAGAGGACACGCGTGGGAATCCGCAGAGGTATGATATGCCCAAATCGCCCCAGAATTTATTACCCAGACACCCTTGCAAAGTCCGAAATGTGGGAAAAAATACGCATTTTCCGCACATTTTGCTTGACTCACCCATCGAAACACGCCCCCAACAACACATGGCCTACTGTCCCGCATTCCCTCAGGTGTCCCGATGAAAACGGTACCTCACATGTGTGGGTGCACCTACCTGGCCGCCAAGGGGAAAGCCGAAAACACAAGTAACCCCAAGTCTGTTTTCAGAGCGGAATCTCAGGCATTCTGCCGACCGGCACAACATACAGATATGGGCCTCGGGTGTCCAAGCAACCAAGGAAAACAGGGAACCCCATGCATTTCCGAAAAGAAGACACCCGTGGGAATCCGCCGAGGTATGATATGCCCAAATCGCCCCAGAATTTATTACCCAGACACCCCCGCAAAGTACGAAATGTGGGAAAAAATAGGCATTTTCCTCACATTTCGCTCCGCTCACCCATCGAAACACGCCCCCAACAACACATGGCCTACCGTACCGCATTCCCACAGGTATCCTGATGAAAACGGTACCTCACATGTGTGGGTGCTCCTACCTGGTCGCCAAGGGGAAAGCCGAAAACGCAAGTAACCCCAAGTCTGTTTTCACACGGGAAATGTCACACTCTCACATCATACAGATATGGGCCTCGGGTGTCCAAGCCACCAAGGAAAACAGGAAACCGCATGCATTTCCAAAAAGAGGACACCCGTGGGAATCCGCAGAGGTATGATATGCGCAAATCGCCCCAGAATTTATTACCCAGACACCCTTGCAAAGTCCGAAATGTGGGAAAAAATACGCATTTTCCGCATATTTTGCTTGACTCACCCATCGAAACACGCCCCCAACAACACATGGCCTACTGTCCCGCATTCCCTCAGGTGTCCCGATGAAAACGGTACCTCACATGTGTGGGTGCACCTACCTGGCCGCCAAGGGGAAAGCCGAAAACACAATTAACCCCAAGTCTGTTTTCAGAGCGGAATCTCAGGCATTCTGCCGACCGGCACAACATACAGATATGGGCCATGGGTGTCCAAGCAACCAAGGAAAACAGGGAACCCCATGCATTTCCGAAAAGAAGACACCCGTGGGAATCCGCAGAGGTATGATATGCCCAAATCGCCCCAGAATTTATTACCCAGACACCCCCGCAAAGTACGAAATGTGGGAAAAAATACTCATTTTCCGCACATTTCGCTCCGCTCACCCATCGAAACACGCCCACAAAAACACATGCCCTACCGTCCCGCGTTCCCACAGGTGTCCCGATGAAAACGGTACCTCACATGTGTGGGTGCACCTACCTGGCCGCCTAGGGGAAAGCCGAAAACACAAGTAACCCCAAGTCTGTTTTCAGAGCAGAATCTCAGACATTCTGGCGACTGGCACAACATACAGATATGGGCCTCGGGTGTCCAAGCCACCAAGGAAAACAGGGAACCCCATGCATTTCCAAAAAGGGGACACCCGTGGGAATCCGCAGAGGTATGATATGCCCAAATCTCCCCAGAATTTATTACCCAGACACCCCTGCAAATTCCGAAATGTGGGAAAAAATACGCATTTTCCGCACATTTCGCTCGGCTCACCCATCGAAACACGCCCCCAACAACACATGGCCTACCGTACCGCATTCCCACAGGTGTCCTGATGAAAACGGTACCTCACATGTGTGGGTGCTCCTACCTGGTCGCCAAGGGGAAAGCCGAAAACACAAGTAACCCCAAGTCTGTTTTCACACCGGAAATGTCACACTCTCACATCATACAGATATGGGCCTCGGGTGTCCAAGCCACCAAGGAAAACAGGGAACCCCATGCATTTCCAAAAAGAGGACACCCGTGGGAATCCGCAGAGGTATGATATGCCCAAATCGCCCCAGAATTTATTACCCAGACACCCTTGCAAAGTCCAAAATGTGGGAAAAAATACGCATTTTCCGCACATTTTGCTCGACTAACCCATCGAAACACGCCCCCAACAACACATGGCCTACTGTCCCGTGTTCCCTCAGGTGTCCCGATGAAAACGGTACCTCACATGTGTGGGTGCACCTACCTGGCCGCCAAGGGGAAAGCCGAAAACACAAGTAACCCCAAGTCTGTTTTCAGAGCGGAATCTCAGGCATTCTGCCGACCGGCACAACATACAGATATGGGCCTCGGGTGTCCAAGCAACCAAGGAAAACAGGGAACCCCATGCATTTCCGAAAAGAAGACACCCGTGGGAATCCGCAGAGGTATGATATGCCCAAATCGCCCCAAAATTTATTACCCAGACACCCCTGCAAATTCCGAAATGTGGGAAAAAATACGCATTTTCCTTACATTTTGCTCGGCTCACCCATCGAAACACGCCCCCAACAACACATGGCCTACCGTCCCGCATTCCCACAGGTGTCCTGATGAAAACGGTACCTCACATGTGTGGGTGCTCCTACCTGGTCGCCAAGGGGAAAGCCGAAAACACAAGTAACCCCAAGTCTGTTTTCACACCGGAAATGTCACACTCTCACATCATACAGATATGGGCCTCGGGTGTCCAAGCCACCAAGGAAAACAGGGAACCCCATGCATTTCCAAAAAGAGGACACGCGTGGGAATCCGCAGAGGTATGATATGCCCAAATCGCCCCAGAATTTATTACCCAGACACCCTTGCAAAGTCCGAAATGTGGGAAAAAATACGCATTTTCCGCACATTTTGCTTGACTCACCCATCGAAACACGCCCCCAACAACACATGGCCTACTGTCCCGCATTCCCTCTGGTGTCCCGATGAAAACGGTACCTCACATGTGTGGGTGCACCTACCTGGCCGCCAAGGGGAAAGCCGAAAACACAAGTAACCCCAAGTCTGTTTTCAGAGCGGAATCTCAGGCATTCTGCCGAACGGCACAACATACAGATATGGGCCTTGGGTGTCCAAGAAACCAAGGAAAACAGGGAACCCCATGCATTTCCGAAAAGAAGACACCCGTGGGAATCCGCAGAGGTATGATATGCCCAAATCGCCCCAGAATTTATTACCCAGACACCCCCGCAAAGTACGAAATGTGGGAAAGAATATGCATTTTCCGCACATTTCGCTCCGCTCACCCATCGAAACACGCCCCCAAAAACACATGCCCTACCGTCCCGCGTTCCCACAGGTGTCCCGATGAAAACGGTACGTCACATGTGTGGGTGCACCTACCAGGCCGCCTAGGGGAAAGCCGAAAACACAAGTAACCCCAAGTCTGTTTTCAGAGCAGAATCTCAGACATTCTGGCGACTGGCACAACATACAGATATGGGCCTTGGGTGTCCAAGCCACCAAGGAAAACAGGGAACCCCATGCATTTCCAAAAAGGGGACACCCGTGGGAATCCGCAGAGGTATGATATGCCCAAATCGCCCCAGAATTTATTACCCAGACACCCCCACAAAGTCCGAAATGTGGGGAAAAATACGCATTTTCCGCACATTTCGCTCGGCTCACCCATCGAAACACGCCCCCAACAACACATGGCCTACCGTCACGCGTTCCCACAGGTGTCCCGATGAAAACGGTACCTCACATGTGTGGGTCTACCTACCTGGCCGCCAAGGGGAAAGCCTAAAATACAAGTAACCCCAAGTCTGTTTTCACACCGGAAATGTCACACTCTCACATCATACAGATATGGGCCTCGGGTGTCCAAGCCACCAAGGAAAACAGGGAACCCCATGCATTTCCGAAAAGAGGACACCCGTGGGAATCCGCAGAGGTATGATATGCCCAAATCGCCCCAGAATTTATTACCCAAACATCCCCGCAAAGTCCGAAATGTGGGAAAAAATACGCATTTTCTGCACATTTTGCTCGGCTCACCCATCGAAACACGCCCCCAACAACACATGGCCTACCGTCCCGCATTCCCACAGGTGTCCCGATGAAAACGGTACCTCACATGCGTGGTTGCACCTACCTGGCCACCATGGGGAAAGCCGAAAACACAAGTAACCCCAAGTCTGTTTTCAGAGCGGAATCTCAGGCATTCTGCCGACCAGCACAACGTACAGATATGGGCCTCGGGTGTCCAAGCAACCAAAGAAAACAGGGAACCCCATGCATTTCCGAAAAGAAGACACCCGTGGGAATCCGCAGAGGTATGATATGCCCAAATCGCCCCAGAATTTATTACCCAGACACCCCCGCAAAGTACGAAATGTGGGAAAAAATAGGCATTTTCCGCACATTTCGCTCCACTCACCCATCGAAACACGCCCCCAACAACACATGGCCTACCGTCACGCCTTCCCTCAGGTGTCCTGATGAAAATGGTACCTCACATGTGTGGGTGCACCTACCTGGCCACCTAGGGGAAAGCCGAAAACACAAGTAACCCCAAGTCTGTTTTCAGAGCGGAATCTCAGAAATTCTGGCGACTGGCACAACATACAGATATGGGCCTCGGGTGTCCAAGCCTCCAAGGAAAACAGGGAACCCCATGCATTTCCGAAAAGAGGACACCCGTGGGAATCCGCAGAGGTATGATATGCCCAAATCGCCCCAGAATTTATTACCCAGACACCCCTGCAAAGTACGAAATGTGGGAAAAAATAGGCATTTTCCGCACATTTCGCTCCGCTCACCCATCGAAACACGCCCCCAACAACACATGGCCTACCGTCCCGCGTTCCCACAGGTGTCCTGATGAAAACGGTACCTCACATGTGTGGGTGCTCCTACCTGGTCGCCAAGGGGAAAGCCGAAAAGACAAGTAACCCCAAGTCTGTTTTCACACCGGAAATGTCACACTCTCACATCATACAGATATGGGCCTCGGGTGTCCAAGCCACCAAGGAAAACAGGGAACCCCATGCATTTCCAAAAAGAGGACACCCGTGGGAATCCGCAGAGGTATGATATGCCCAAATCGCCCCAGAATTTATTACCCAAACACCCCCGCAAAGTCCGAAATGTGGGAAAAAATACGCATTTTCTGCACATTTCGCTCGGCTCACCCATCGAAACACGCCCCCAACAACACATGGCCTACCGTCCCGCATTCCCACAGGTGTCCCGATGAAAACGGTACCTCACATGTGTGGTTGCACCTACCTGGCCACCATGGGGAAAGCCGAAAACACAAGTAACCCCAAGTCTGTTTTCAGAGCGGAATCTCAGGCATTCTGCCGACCAGCACAACGTACAGATATGGGCCTCGGGTGTCCAAGCAACCAAAGAAAACAGGGAACCCCATGCATTTCCGAAAAGAAGACACCCGTGGGAATCTGCAGAGGTATGATATGCCCAAATCGCCCCAGAATTTATTACCCAGACACCCCCGCAAAGTACGAAATGTGGGAAAAAATAGGCATTTTCCGCACATTTCGCTCCGCTCACCCATCGAAACACGCCACCAACAACACATGGCCTACCGTCACGCATTCCCACAGGTGTCCTGATGAAAATGGTACCTCACATGTGTGGGTGCACCTACCTGGCCGCCTAGGGGAAAGCCGAAAACACAAGTAACCCCAAGTCTGTTTTCAGAGCGGAATCTCAGAAATTCTGGCGACTGGCACAACATACAGATATGGGCCTCGGGTGTCCAAGCCTCCAAGGAAAACAGGGAACCCCATGCATTTCCGAAAAGAGGACACCCGTGGGAATCCGCAGAGGTATGATATGCCCAAATCGCCCCAGAATTTATTACCCAGACACCCCTGCAAAGTACGAAATGTGGGAAAAAATAGGCATTTTCCGCACATTTCGCTCCGCTCACCCATCGAAACACGCCCCCAACAACACATGGCCTACCGTCCCGCGTTCCCACAGGTGTCCTGATGAAAACGGTACCTCACATGTGTGGGTGCTCCTACCTGGTCGCCAAGGGGAAAGCCGAAAACACAAGTAACCCCAAGTCTGTTTTCAGAGCGGAATCTCAGAAATTCTGGCGACTGGCACAACATACAGATATGGGCCTCGGGTGTCCAAGCCACCAAGGAAAACAGGGAACCCCATGCATTTCCGAAAAGAGGACACCCGTGGGAATCCGCAGAGGTATGATATGCCCAAATCGCCCCAGAATTTATTACCCAGACACCCCTGCAAATTCCGAAATGTGGGAAAAAATACGCATTTTCCGCACATTTCGCTTGGCTCACCCATCGAAACACGCCCCCAACAACACATGGCCTACCGTCCCGCATTCCCACAGGTGTCCTGATGAAAACGGTACCTCACATGTGTGGGTGCTCCTACCTGGTCGCCAAGGGGAAAGCCGAAAAGACAAGTAACCCCAAGTCTGTTTTCACACCGGAAATGTCACACTCTCACATCATACAGATATGGGCCTCGGGTGTCCAAGCCACCAAGGAAAACAGGGAACCCCATGCATTTCCAAAAAGAGGACACCCGTGGGAATCCGCAGAGGTATGATATGCCCAAATCGCCCCAGAATTTATTACCCAGACACCCTTGCAAAGTCCGAAATGTGGGAAAAAATACGCATTTTCCGCACATTTTGCTCGACTCACCCATCGAAACACGCCCCCAACAACACATGGCCTACTGTCCCGCATTCCCTCAGGTGTCCCGATGAAAACGGTACCCCACATGTGTGGGTGCACCTACCTGGCCGCCAAGGGGAAAGCCGAAAACACAAGTAACCCCAAGTCTGTTTTCAGAGCGGAATCTCAGGCATTCTGCCGACCGGCACAACATACAGATATGGGCCTTGGGTGTCCAAGCAACCAAGGAAAACAGGGAACCCCATGCATTTCCGAAAAGAAGACACCCGTGGGAATCCGCAGAGGTATGATATGCCCAAATCGCCCCAGAATTTATTACCCAGACACCCCCGCAAAGTACGAAATGTGGGAAAAAATACTCATTTTCCGCACATTTCGCTCCGCTCACCCATCGAAACACGCCCACAAAAACACATGCCCTACCGTCCCGCATTCCCACAGGTGTCCCGATGAAAACGGTACCTCACATGTGTGGGTGCACCTACCTGGCCGCCTAGGGGAAAGCCGAAAACACAAGTAACCCCAAGTCTGTTTTCAGAGCAGAATCTCAGACATTCTGGCGACTGGCACAACATACAGATATGGGCCTCGGGTGTCCAAGCCACCAAGGAAAACAGGGAACCCCATGCATTTCCAAGAAGGGGACACCCGTGGGAATCCGCAGAGGTATGATATGCCCAAATCGCCCCAGAATTTATTACCCAGACACCCCTGCAAATTCCGAAATGTGGGAAAAAATACGCATTTTCCGCACATTTTGCTCGGCTCACCCATCGAAACACGCCCCCAACAACACATGGCCTACCGTCCCGCATTCCCACAGGTGTCCTGATGAAAACGGTACCTCACATGTGTGGGTGCTCCTACCTGGTCGCCAAGGGGAAAGCCGAAAAGACAAGTAACCCCAAGTCTGTTTTCACACCGGAAATGTCACACTCTCACATCATACAGATATGGGCCTCGGGTGTCCAAGCCACCAAGGAAAACAGGGAACCCCATGCATTTCCAAAAAGAGGACACCCGTGGGAATCCGCAGAGGTATGATATGCCCAAATCGCCCCAGAATTTATTACCCAGACACCCTTGCAAAGTCCGAAATGTGGGAAAAAATACGCATTTTCCGCACATTTTCCTCGACTCACCCATCGAAACACGCCCCCAACAACACATGGCCTACTGTCCCGCATTCCCTCAGGTGTCCCGATGAAAACGGTACCCCACATGTGTGGGTGCACCTACCTGGCCGCCAAGGGGAAAGCCGAAAACACAAGTAACCCCAAGTCTGTTTTCAGAGCGGAATCTCAGGCATTCTGCCGACCGGCACAACATACAGATATGGGCCTTGGGTGTCCAAGCAACCAAGGAAAACAGGGAACCCCATGCATTTCCGAAAAGAAGACACCCGTGGGAATCCGCAGAGGTATGATATGCCCAAATCGCCCCAGAATTTATTACCCAGACACCCCCGCAAAGTACGAAATGTGGGAAAAAATACTCATTTTCCGCACATTTCGCTCCGCTCACCCATCGAAACACGCCCACAAAAACACATGCCCTACCGTCCCACATTCCCACAGGTGTCCCGATGAAAACGGTACCTCACATGTGTGGGTGCACCTACCCGGCCGCCTAGGGGAAAGCCGAAAACACAAGTAACCCCAAGTCTGTTTTCAGAGCAGAATCTCAGACATTCTGGCGACTGGCACAACATACAGATATGGGCCTCGGGTGTCCAAGCCACCAAGGAAAACAGGGAACCCCATGCATTTCCAAGAAGGGGACACCCGTGGGAATCCGCAGAGGTATGATATGCCCAAATCGCCCCAGAATTTATTACCCAGACACCCCTGCAAATTCCGAAATGTGGGAAAAAATACGCATTTTCCGCACATTTTGCTCGGCTCACCCATCGAAACACGCCCCCAACAACACATGGCCTACCGTCCCGCATTCCCACAGGTGTCCTGATGAAAACGGTACCTCACATGTGTGGGTGCTCCTACCTGGTCGCCAAGGGGAAAGCCGAAAACACAAGTAACCCCAAGTCTGTTTTCACACCGGAAATGTCACACTCTCACATCATACAGATATGGGCCTCGGGTGTCCAAGCCACCAAGGAAAACAGGGAACCCCATGCATTTCCAAAAAGAGGACACCCGTGGGAATCCGCAGAGGTATGATATGCCCAAATCGCCCCAGAATTTATTACCCAGACACCCTTGCAAAGTCCAAAATGTGGGAAAAAATACGCATTTTCTGCACATTTTGCTCGACTCACCCATCGAAACACGCCCCCAACAACACATGGCCTACTGTCCCATGTTCCCTCAGGTGTCCCGATGAAAACGGTACCTCACATGTGTGGGTGCACCTACCTGGCCGCCAAGGGGAAAGCCGAAAACACAAGTAACCCCAAGTCTGTTTTCAGAGCGGAATCTCAGGCATTCTGCCGACCGGCACAACATACAGATATGGGCCTTGGGTGTCCAAGCAACCATGGAAAACAGGGAACCCCATGCATTTCCGAAAAGAAGACACCCGTGGGAATCCGCAGAGGTATGATATGCCCAAATCGCCCCAGAATTTATTACCCAGACACCCCCGCAAAGTACGAAATGTGGGAAAAAATACTCATTTTCCGCACATTTCGCTCCGCTCACCCATCGAAACACGCCCACAAAAACACATGCCCTACCGTCCCGCGTTCCCACAGGTGTCCCGATGAAAACAGTACCTCACATGTGTGGGTGCACCTACCTGGCCGCCTAGGGGAAAGCCGAAAACACAAGTAACCCCAAGTCTGTTTTCAGAGCAGAATCTCAGACATTCTGGCGACTGGCACAACATACAGATATGGGCCTCGGGTGCCACCAAGGAAAACAGGGAACCCCATGCATTTCCAAAAAGGGGACACCCGTGGGAATCCGCAGAGGTATGATATGCCCAAATCTCCCCAGAATTTATTACCCAGACACCCCTGCAAATTCCGAAATGTGGGAAAAAATACGCATTTTCCGCACATTTCGCTCGGCTCACCCATCGAAACACGCCCCCAACAACACATGGCCTACCGTACCGCATTCCCACAGGTGTCCTGATGAAAACGGTACCTCACATGTGTGGGTGCTCCTACCTGGTCGCCAAGGGGAAAGCCGAAAACACAAGTAACCCCAAGTCTGTTTTCACACCGGAAATGTCACACTCTCACATCATACAGATATGGGCCTCGGGTGTCCAAGCCACCAAGGAAAACAGGGAACCCCATGCATTTCCAAAAAGAGGACACCCGTGGGAATCCGCAGAGGTATGATATGCCCAAATCGCCCCAGAATTTATTACCCAGACACCCTTGCAAAGTCCAAAATGTGGGAAAAAATACGCATTTTCCGCACATTTTGCTCGACTCACCCATCGAAACACGCCCCCAACAACACATGGCCTACTGTCCCGTGTTCCCTCAGGTGTCCCGATGAAAACGGTACCTCACATGTGTGGGTGCACCTACCTGGCCGCCAAGGGGAAAGCCGAAAACACAAGTAACCCCAAGTCTGTTTTCAGAGCGGAATCTCAGGCATTCTGCCGACCGGCACAACATACAGATATGGGCCTCGGGTGTCCAAGCAACCATGGAAAACAGGGAACCCCATGCATTTCCGAAAAGAAGACACCCGTGGGAATCCGCAGAGGTATGATATGCCCAAATCGCCCCAGAATTTATTACCCAGACACCCCCGCAAAGTACGAAATGTGGGAAAAAATACTCATTTTCCGCACATTTCGCTCCGCTCACCCATCGAAACACGCCCACAAAAACACATGCCCTACCGTCCCGCGTTCCCACAGGTGTCCCGATGAAAACAGTACCTCACATGTGTGGGTGCACCTACCTGGCCGCCTAGGGGAAAGCCGAAAACACAAGTAACCCCAAGTCTGTTTTCAGAGCAGAATCTCAGACATTCTGGCGACTGGCACAACATACAGATATGGGCCTCGGGTGTCCAAGCCACCAAGGAAAACAGGGAACCCCATGCATTTCCAAAAAGGGGACACCCGTGGGAATCCGCAGAGGTATGATATGCCCAAATCTCCCCAGAATTTATTACCCAGACACCCCTGCAAATTCCGAAATGTGGGAAAAAATACGCATTTTCCGCACATTTCGCTCGGCTCACCCATCGAAACACGCCCCCAACAACACATGGCCTACCGTACCGCATTCCCACAGGTGTCCTGATGAAAACGGTACCTCACATGTGTGGGTGCTCCTACCTGGTCGCCAAGGGGAAAGCCGAAAACACAAGTAACCCCAAGTCTGTTTTCACACCGGAAATGTCACACTCTCACATCATACAGATATGGGCCTCGGGTGTCCAAGCCACCAAGGAAAACAGGGAACCCCATGCATTTCCAAAAAGAGGACACCCGTGGGAATCCGCAGAGGTATGATATGCCCAAATCGCCCCAGAATTTATTACCCAGACACCCTTGCAAAGTCCAAAATGTGGGAAAAAATACGCATTTTCCGCACATTTTGCTCGACTCACCCATCGAAACACGCCCCCAACAACACATGGCCTACTGTCCCGTGTTCCCTCAGGTGTCCCGATGAAAACGGTACCTCACATGTGTGGGTGCACCTACCTGGCCGCCAAGGGGAAAGCCGAAAACACAAGTAACCCCAAGTCTGTTTTCAGAGCGGAATCTCAGGCATTCTGCCGACCGGCACAACATACAGATATGGGCCTCGGGTGTCCAAGCAACCAAGGAAAACAGGGAACCCCATGCATTTCCGAAAAGAAGACACCCGTGGGAATCCGCAGAGGTATGATATGCCCAAATCGCCCCAGAATTTATTACCCAGACACCCCCGCAAAGTACGAAATGTGGGAAAAAATAGGCATTTTCCTCACATTTCGCTCCGCTCACCCATCGAAACACGCCCCCAACAACACATGGCCTACCGTACCGCATTCCCACAGGTATCCTGATGAAAACGGTACCTCACATGTGTGGGTGCTCCTACCTGGTCGCCAAGGGGAAAGCCGAAAACGCAAGTAACCCCAAGTCTGTTTTCACACGGGAAATGTCACACTCTCACATCATACAGATATGGGCCTCGGGTGTCCAAGCCACCAAGGAAAACAGGAAACCGCATGCATTTCCAAAAAGAGGACACCCGTGGGAATCCGCAGAGGTATGATATGCGCAAATCGCCCCAGAATTTATTACCCAGACACCCTTGCAAAGTCCGAAATGTGGGAAAAAATACGCATTTTCCGCACATTTTGCTTGACTCACCCATCGAAACACGCCCCCAACAACACATGGCCTACTGTCCCGCATTCCCTCAGGTGTCCCGATGAAAACGGTACCTCACATGTGTGGGTGCACCTACCTGGCCGCCAAGGGGAAAGCCGAAAACACAATTAACCCCAAGTCTGTTTTCAGAGCGGAATCTCAGGCATTCTGCCGACCGGCACAACATACAGATATGGGCCATGGGTGTCCAAGCAACCAAGGAAAACAGGGAACCCCATGCATTTCCGAAAAGAAGACACCCGTGGGAATCCGCAGAGGTATGATATGCCCAAATCGCCCCAGAATTTATTACCCAGACACCCCCGCAAAGTACGAAATGTGGGAAAAAATACTCATTTTCCGCACATTTCGCTCCGCTCACCCATCGAAACACGCCCACAAAAACACATGCCCTACCGTCCCGCGTTCCCACAGGTGTCCCGATGAAAACGGTACCTCACATGTGTGGGTGCACCTACCTGGCCGCCTAGGGGAAAGCCGAAAACACAAGTAACCCCAAGTCTGTTTTCAGAGCAGAATCTCAGACATTCTGGCGACTGGCACAACATACAGATATGGGCCTCGGGTGTCCAAGCCACCAAGGAAAACAGGGAACCCCATGCATTTCCAAAAAGGGGACACCCGTGGGAATCCGCAGAGGTATGATATGCCCAAATCTCCCCAGAATTTATTACCCAGACACCCCTGCAAATTCCGAAATGTGGGAAAAAATACGCATTTTCCGCACATTTCGCTCGGCTCACCCATCGAAACACGCCCCCAACAACACATGGCCTACCGTACCGCATTCCCACAGGTGTCCTGATGAAAACGGTACCTCACATGTGTGGGTGCTCCTACCTGGTCGCCAAGGGGAAAGCCGAAAACACAAGTAACCCCAAGTCTGTTTTCACACCGGAAATGTCACACTCTCACATCATACAGATATGGGCCTCGGGTGTCCAAGCCACCAAGGAAAACAGGGAACCCCATGCATTTCCAAAAAGAGGACACCCGTGGGAATCCGCAGAGGTATGATATGCCCAAATCGCCCCAGAATTTATTACCCAGACACCCTTGCAAAGTCCAAAATGTGGGAAAAAATACGCATTTTCCGCACATTTTGCTCGACTAACCCATCGAAACACGCCCCCAACAACACATGGCCTACTGTCCCGTGTTCCCTCAGGTGTCCCGATGAAAACGGTACCTCACATGTGTGGGTGCACCTACCTGGCCGCCAAGGGGAAAGCCGAAAACACAAGTAACCCCAAGTCTGTTTTCAGAGCGGAATCTCAGGCATTCTGCCGACCGGCACAACATACAGATATGGGCCTCGGGTGTCCAAGCAACCAAGGAAAACAGGGAACCCCATGCATTTCCGAAAAGAAGACACCCGTGGGAATCCGCAGAGGTATGATATGCCCAAATCGCCCCAGAATTTATTACCCAGACACCCCCGCAAAGTACGAAATGTGGGAAAAAATAGGCATTTTCCTCACATTTCGCTCCGCTCACCCATCGAAACACGCCCCCAACAACACATGGCCTACCGTACCGCATTCCCACAGGTATCCTGATGAAAACGGTACCTCACATGTGTGGGTGCTCCTACCTGGTCACCAAGGGGAAAGCCGAAAACGCAAGTAACCCCAAGTCTGTTTTCACACCGGAAATGTCACACTCTCACATCATACAGATATGGGCCTCGGGTGTCCAAGCCACCAAGGAAAACAGGAAACCCCATGCATTTCCAAAAAGAGGACACCCGTGGGAATCCGCAGAGGTATGATATGCGCAAATCGCCCCAGAATTTATTACCCAGACACCCTTGCAAAGTCCGAAATGTGGGAAAAAATACGCATTTTCCGCACATTTTGCTTGACTCACCCATCGAAACACGCCCCCAACAACACATGGCCTACTGTCCCGCATTCCCTCAGGTGTCCCGATGAAAACGGTACCTCACATGTGTGGGTGCACCTACCTGGCCGCCAAGGGGAAAGCCGAAAACACAATTAACCCCAAGTCTGTTTTCAGAGCGGAATCTCAGGCATTCTGCCGACCGGCACAACATACAGATATGGGCCGTGGGTGTCCAAGCAACCAAGGAAAACAGGGAACCCCATGCATTTCCGAAAAGAAGACACCCGTGGGAATCCGCAGAGGTATGATATGCCCAAATCGCCCCAGAATTTATTACCCAGACACCCCCGCAAAGTACGAAATGTGGGAAAAAATACTCATTTTCCGCACATTTCGCTCCGCTCACCCATCGAAACACGCCCACAAAAACACATGCCCTACCGTCCCGCGTTCCCACAGGTGTCCCGATGAAAACGGTACCTCACATGTGTGGGTGCACCTACCTGGCCGCCTAGGGGAAAGCCGAAAACACAAGTAACCCCAAGTCTGTTTTCAGAGCAGAATCTCAGACATTCTGGCGACTGGCACAACATACAGATATGGGCCTCGGGTGTCCAAGCCACCAAGGAAAACAGGGAACCCCATGCATTTCCAAAAAGGGGACACCCGTGGGAATCCGCAGAGGTATGATATGCCCAAATCTCCCCAGAATTTATTACCCAGACACCCCTGCAAATTCCGAAATGTGGGAAAAAATACGCATTTTCCGCACATTTTGCTCGACTCACCCATCGAAACACGCCCCCAACAACACATGGCCTACTGTCCCGTGTTCCCTCAGGTGTCCCGATGAAAACGGTACCTCACATGTGTGGGTGCACCTACCTGGCCGCCAAGGGGAAAGCCGAAAACACAAGTAACCCCAAGTCTGTTTTCAGAGCGGAATCTCAGGCATTCTGCCGACCGGCACAACATACAGATATGGGCCTCGGGTGTCCAAGCAACCAAGGAAAACAGGGAACCCCATGCATTTCCGAAAAGAAGACACCCGTGGGAATCCGCAGAGGTATGATATGCCCAAATCGCCCCAGAATTTATTACCCAGACACCCCCGCAAAGTACGAAATGTGGGAAAAAATAGGCATTTTCCTCACATTTCGCTCCGCTCACCCATCGAAACACGCCCCCAACAACACATGGCCTACCGTACCGCATTCCCACAGGTATCCTGATGAAAACGGTACCTCACATGTGTGGGTGCTCCTACCTGGTCGCCAAGGGGAAAGCCGAAAACACAAGTAACCCCAAGTCTGTTTTCACACCGGAAATGTCACACTCTCACATCATACAGATATGGGCCTCGGGTGTCCAAGCCACCAAGGAAAACAGGAAACCCCATGCATTTCCAAAAAGAGGACACCCGTGGGAATCCGCAGAGGTATGATATGCGCAAATCGCCCCAGAATTTATTACCCAGACACCCTTGCAAAGTCCGAAATGTGGGAAAAAATACGCATTTTCCGCACATTTTGCTTGACTCACCCATCGAAACACGCCCCCAACAACACATGGCCTACTGTCCCGCATTCCCTCAGGTGTCCCGATGAAAACGGTACCTCAAATGTGTGGGTGCACCTACCTGGCCGCCAAGGGGAAAGCCGAAAACACAATTAACCCCAAGTCTGTTTTCAGAGCGGAATCTCAGGCATTCTGCCGACCGGCACAACATACAGATATGGGCCGTGGGTGTCCAAGCAACCAAGGAAAACAGGGAACCCCATGCATTTCCGAAAAGAAGACACCCGTGGGAATCCGCAGAGGTATGATATGCCCAAATCGCCCCAGAATTTATTACCCAGACACCCCCGCAAAGTACGAAATGTGGGAAAAAATACTCATTTTCCGCACATTTCGCTCCGCTCACCCATCGAAACACGCCCACAAAAACACATGCCCTACCGTCCCGCGTTCCCACAGGTGTCCCGATGAAAACGCTACCTCACATGTGTGGGTGCACCTACCTGGCCGCCTAGGGGAAAGCCGAAAACACAAGTAACCCCAAGTCTGTTTTCAGAGCAGAATCTCAGACATTCTGGCGACTGGCACAACATACAGATATGGGCCTCGGGTGTCCAAGCCACCAAGGAAAACAGGGAACCCCATGCATTTCCAAAAAGGGGACACCCGTGGGAATCCGCAGAGGTATGATATGCCCAAATCGCCCCAGAATGTATTACCCAGACACCCCCACAAAGTCCGAAATGTGGGGAAAAATACGCATTTTCCGCACATTTCGCTCGGCTCACCCATCGAAACACGCCCCCAACAACACATGGCCTACCGTCACGCGTTCCCACAGGTGTCCTATGAAAACGGTACCTCACATGTGTGGGTGCACCTACCTGGCCGCCAAGGGGAAAGCCTAAAACACAAGTAACCCCAAGTCTGTTTTCACACCGGAAATGTCACACTCTCACATCATACAGATATGGGCCTCGGGTGTCCAAGCCACCAAGGAAAACAGGGAACCCCATGCATTTCCGAAAAGAGGACACCCGTGGGAATCTGCAGAGGTATGATATGCCCAAATCGCCCCAGAATTTATTACCCAGACACCCCCGCAAATTCCGAAATGTGGGAAAAAATACGCATTTTCCGCACATTTCGCTCGGCTCACCCATCGAAACACGCCCCCAACAACACATGGCCTACTGTCCCGCATTCCCACAGGTGTCCCGATGAAAACTGTACCTCATATGTGTGGGTGCACCTACCTGGCCGCCAAGGGGAAAGCCGAAAACACAAGTAACCCCAAGTCTGTTTTCAGAGCGGAATCTCAGGCATTCTGCCGACCGACACAATGTACAGATATGGGCCTCGGGTGTCCAAGCAACCAAAGAAAACAGGGAACCCCATGCATTTCCGAAAAGAAGACACCCGTGGGAATCCGCAGAGGTATGATATGCCCAAATCGCCCCAGAATTTATTACCCAGACACCCCCGCAAAGTACGAAATGTGGGAAAAAATAGGCATTTTCCGCACATTTCGCTCCGCTCACCCATCGAAACACGCCCCCAACAACACATGGCCTACCGTCCCGCGTTCCCACAGGTGTCCTGATGAAAATGGTACCTCACCTGTGTGGGTGCACCTACCTGGCCGCCTAGGGGAAAGCCGAAAACACAAGTAACCCCAAGTCTGTTTTCAGAGCGGAATCTCAGAAATTCTGGCGACTGGCACAACATACAGATATGGGCAACGGGTGTCCAAGCCACCAAGGAAAACAGGGAACCCCATGCATTTCCGAAAAGAGGACACCTGTGGGAATCCGCAGAGGTATGATATCCAAATCGCCCCAGAATTTATTACCCAGACACCCCCGCAAATTCCGAAATGTGGGAAAAAATACGCATTTTCCGCACATTTCGCTCGGCTCACCCATCGAAACAGGCCCCCAGCAACACATGGCCTACCGTCCCGCATTCCCACAGGTGTCCTGATGAAAACGGTACCTCACATGTGTGGGTGCTCCAACCTGGTCGCCAAGGGGAAAGCCGAAAACACAAGTAACACCAAGTCTGTTTTCACACCGGAAATGTCACACTCTCACATCATACAGATATGGGCCTCGGGTGTCCAAGCCACGAAGGAAAACAGGGAACCCCATGCATTTCCAAAAAGAGGACACCCGTGGGAATCCGCAGAGGTATGATATGCCCAAATCGCCCCAGAATTTATTACCCAGACACCCTTGCAAAGTCCGAAATGTGGGAAAAAATACGCATTTTCCGCACATTTTGCTCGACTCACCCATCGAAACACGCCCCCAACAACACATGGCCTACTGTCCCGCGTTCCCTCAGGTGTCCCGATGAAAACGGTACCTCACATGTGTGGGTGCACCTACCTGGCCGCCAAGGGGAAAGCCGAAAACACAAGTAACCCCAAGTCTGTTTTCAGAGCGGAATCTCAGGCATTCTGCCGACCGGCACAACATACAGATATGGGCCTCGGGTGTCCAAGCAACCAAGGAAAACAGGGAACCCCATGCATTTCCGAAAAGAAGACACCCGTGGGAATCCGCAGAGGTATGATATGCCCAAAGCGCCCCAGAATTTATTACCCAGACACCCCCGCAAAGTACGAAATGTGGGAAAAAATATGCATTTTCCGCACATTTCGCTCCGCTCACCCATCGAAACACGCCCCCAACAACACATGCCCTACTGTCCCGCGTTCCCTCAGGTGTCCCGATGAAAACGGTACCTCACATGTGTGGGTGCACCTACCTGGCCACCATGGGGAAAGCCGAAAACACAAGTAACCCCAAGTCTGTTTTCAGAGCGGAATCTCAGGCATTCTGCCGATCGGCACAACATACAGATATGGGCCTCGGGTGGGTGTCCAAGCAACCAAGGAAAACAGGGAACCCCATGCATTTCCGAAAAGAAGACACCCGTGGGAATCCGCAGAGGTATGATATGCCCAAATCGCCCCAGAATGTATTACCCAGACACCCCCGCAAAGTACGAAATGTGGGAAAAAATAGGCATTTTCCGCACATTTCGCTCCGCTCACCCATCGAAACACGCCCCAAGAACACATGGCCTACCGTCCCGCGTTCCCACAGGTGTCCTGATGAAAATGGTACCTCACATGTGTGGGTGCACCTACCTGGCCGCCTAGGGGAAAGCCGAAAACACAAGTAACCCCAAGTCTGTTTTCAGAGCGGAATCTCAGAAATTCTGGCGACTGGCACAACATACAGATATGGGCCTCGGGTGTCCAAGCCACCAAGGAAAACAGGGAACCCCATGCATTTCCGAAAAGAGGACACCCGTGGGAATCCGCAGAGGTATGATATGCCCAAATCGCCCAGAATTTATTACCCAGACACCCCTGCAAATTCCGAAATGTGGGAAAAAATACGCATTTTCCGCACATTTCGCTCGGCTCACCCATCGAAACACGCCCCCAACAACACATGGCCTACCGTCCCGCATTCCCACAGGTGTCCAGATGAAAACGGTACCTCACATGTGTGGGTGCTCCTACCTGGTCGCCAAGGGGAAAGCCGAAAACACAAGTAACCCCAAGTCTGTTTTCACACCGGAAATGTCACACTCTCACATCATACATATATGGGCCTCGGGTGTCCAAGCCACCAAGGAAAACAGGGAACCCCATGCATTTCCAAAAAGAGGACACCCGTGGGAATCCGCAGAGGTATGATATGCCCCAATCGCCCCAGAATTTATTACCCAGACACCACCGCAAAGTACGAAATGTGGGAAAAAATACACATTTTCCGCACATTTCGCTCCGCTCACCCATTGAAACACGCCCCCAACAACACATGCCCTATCGTCCCACGTTCCCACAGGTGTCCCGATGAAAACAGAACCTCACATGTGTGGGTGCACCTACCTGGCCGCCTAGGGGAAAGCCAAAAACACAAGTAACCCCAAGTCTGTTTTCAGAGCGGAATCTCAGACATTCTGGCGACTGGAACAACATACAGATATGGGCCTCGGGTGTCCAAGCAACCAAGGAAAACAGGGAACCCCATGCTTTTCCGAAAAGGGGACACCCGTGGGAATCCGCAGAGGTATGATATGCCCAAATCGCCCCAGAATTTGTTACCCAGAGGCCCCCGCAAAGTACACCTGTGGGAACGCGGGACGGTAGGCCATGTGTTGTTGGGGGCGTGTTTCGATGGGTGCGCCGAGCTAAATGTGCGGAAAATGCGTTTTTTTCCCCACATTTCGGACTTTGCGGGGGTGTCTGGGTAATAAATTCTGAGGCGATGTGCGCAAATCATACCTTTTGCCAGCCAGGTAGGTGCCCCCACACATGTTTTCATTGGGACACCCCATGCATTTCCCAAAAGAGGACACCCGTGGGAATCCACAGAGGTCTGCCTTGCGCAAATTGCCCCAGTTTTTATTAGCCACAATCCCCGACAAAGTGTGATATTTGGTGGGGAAAAAACACAATGTTCACTTTGTCTGGGGTTCTGGGTAATAAATTCTGGGCCGCTTCGCGCAAGTCAGACCTCTGTGCATTCCCACGGGTGTCCTCTTTTGGGAAATGTATGGGGTTCCCTGTTTTCCTTGCTGGCTTCGACACCCTAGGCCCAAATCTGTAGGTTGCCCACATGAACAAAATGGGCAGTGGCGAAAGGCTTGGGGTTACCAGCGGGTTACCCTTTTCCTTTTGCGCCCCCGGTAGGTGCACCCACACATGCGAGGTACCTTTTTCGTCGGGACACCTGTGGGAACACGAGAAGGTATGACATCTGCTGTTGGCGACGTGTTTCGGTGAGTATCCACAGGGAAATGTCTCTGAAATTGGCTGGAAATGAAGACATTTCTCAGACATTTCGCTCTGGCCACCCATCGAAACACACCGCCAACAACACGTGGCCTACCTTCCCGTGTCCCCACACGTGTCCCGATGAAAACAGTACCTCACATGTGTGGAGGCACCTACCGTGGGCGCAGAAGGAAAAGGGTAACCCACTGGGAACCCCAAGCCATTCGCCACTGCCCATTTTGTTCATGTGAGCAACCTACAGATTTGGGCCTAGGGTGTCGAAGCCAGCAAGGGAAACGGGGAACCCCATGCATTTCCCAAAAGAGGACACCCGTGGGAATCCACAGAGGTCTGCCTTGCGCAAATTGCCCCAGTTTTTATTAGCCACAATCCCCGACAAATTGTGATATTTGGTGGGGAAAAAACACAATGTTCACTTTGTCTGGGGTTCTGGGTAATAAATTCTGGGCCGCTTCGCGCAAGTCAGACCTCTGTGCATTCCCACGGGTGTCCTCTTTTGGGAAATGCATGGGGTTCCCTGTTTTCCTTGCTGGCTTCGACACCCTAGGCCCAAATCTATAGGTTGCCCACATGAACAAAATGGGCAGTGGCGAATGGCTTGGGGTTCCCAGTGGGTTACCCTTTTCCTTTTGCGCCCCCGGTAGGTGCACCCACACATGTGAGGTACCATTTTCATCAGGACACGTGTGGGGACCCGGGAAGGTAGGCCACATGTTGTTGGCGGTGTGTTTCGGTGGGTGGCCAGAGCGAAATGTCTGAGAATTGTCTTCATTTCTGGCCAATTTCAGAGACATTTCCCTGTGGCCACTCACCGAAACACGTCGCCAACAGCAGATGTCATACCTTCTCGTGGGTTGCATGGAGGGCCCCACCTCATGCAACCCACCCTGGGGGCAGATAGGGGGGGCCCACCTCATGCATCCCTCGCTGCGGTCAGATGCCCCTTCCTAGGAGCAGATATCTGCCCCTAGGGAGGGTTGCATGAGGTGGGGCCCTCCATTTGGGGTGGGGGGGTTGAAGGCCACCCCCCGTTGCGGTACATCATTCGCTGCCAATTTAGGGTGGCCCTCAGCCCCCCTAAAAAGCAGCCTGTGATTTTGTATATTTTTTTTGTTTACCCAACTTCGCTTGGTGCAGATGGGCACATTAGTGTGGCTATCTGCCCCCATGGTGCTCAAACCCTACTGCCCCATCTATTGGGGGCCGGGAGGGGGGAGAGGGCTGCTTACTTGAGGCAGCCCCCCCCTCACAAACGGATCCATGGTGGTCTAGTGGGTTGCTCTGCGCCGATCCGTGACCAGCAATGCCTCATATATGTGGTGTCCTTGGAAAGGGGGGAACCCCTCCTTTCCAAGGACATCATTTTTTACAAAATCCCTGGTGGTCTAGTGGGCCCCAGGGCCCCAAACCCCCTCCCACCTCCCCCTTCCCTCTGATTTTTTGGAGTGATCATCTGCCCCCAGGGGTCTCTGCCGCTGTGGCCCCATGCCTTGGGGCCATGGGGGAAGGGGGGCGCTTACCTAGTAAGCAGCCCCCTCCTCCCCCTGCGTCACAAACGGATCTGTATTGATCCGGTGACATTGCTGCCCACGGATCGCGCGCCCTGCGCCCGATCCGCAGGCAGCAATGCCACACAATGGGTATCGTTGGAAAGGGGAGAATCTCCTCTTTCCAACGATACCCGCCTCGATCTCCGGCTTCAAATACAGCCGGAGATCGAGGCGGACAAAGAAGGTCTCTTACCTTCTCTCTTCCCCGCAGCAGCCGAAAATGGCTGCTGCGGGGAATTTACTTTCAGTTTCACGCCGACGTGCGTTACGCACGCCGACGTGAAACTGAAGGTAATCCAGCCCCCTGGCAGTGAGGGATCGCTCAAAACAAGGTGCCGAAAAGGACGAGCTATCTCGTCCTTGGCACTGCGTGTGCACTGTCAAGGACGAGATACCTCGTCCTTGGCACTTAAAGGGTTAATGTGGTTTGCAAGGAAGTGAAAAGGTGCTAAAATTGCTTTTAATTCCCTCTGGAGGTTCAGGGTAGGTGATGGCTACTTTATATTAATTCAGGCTCACTTTATCAATACTCTATGAATGATTAGCAGATTGCAAACAAATTTTAGCAAAGAGAAGCAAAAAGCTGCTGATTTCTACAGATGAAGAAATCAGGCCAAATCGCAAATCGCGGTAAATTTTGCGAGTGCGTGTCTCGCAATTACGGAAAAAGTATAGGGAGTAGGAAGTCGGTTCTAGGTTCGTTGGAAAGCCTAGATTCTAAGCTTTCAAATGAAAGTTACACCACGTTCCAGAGATACGGACGATTTAATAAAGGTAGATTTTCGGATTTAAAGTAAAACTCAAAATGACAGGTGACAGCTTGCAGCTGCAGAATTGACAGGTGACAGTTGTGCAGCTTTACAAATGACAGATGACACAATTTCTAGGAGGCTGTTCTAATTAGGTTAAAATAGTTTGGATTAGATAATTTTAACTAAGAGATTGGTTCTGCACAGTTCTACTAGGTACTCACAATATAAATTTGAACTAGGCCTCGTCACGGATCTGGTCAACACGTCCGGCTGCGGTTCCGTCTGCTCGGCGGGTCAATCAGGCACCGGTTCTGCTCACAACGGTCTGGTTTGTGGTTCTCTCGGGTTCCGGATACAGCACTGCTTTCTGGATACTGCTACAGGTTCTTGCAAAAATTCTTGGCAAAAATTCAAACAGCTCGCCCGGCTGTTGAATAGTTGGTTGGTTCTGAGGCCTGCTGAAGAGGATTCAGCTGGTGGATTCAGGCCTCTCTGCTACAAATTCTGGAGTTAATTTCTGCTACAGGTTCTGGAGATTGATGGATTTGAAGTCTGGATCTCTAGATGTGAAGTCGTCGGTCAGCATGCTCTGCAGCAAATGGAATTGAATGTCCCTACCTGTCCCAGCAGTCTCTTTTTATGTGTTTTGAAAATGGGTGTGTGCCTGAGCCTAGCTAAGCCTGCCCCGCTCTACTTGTCATTGGCCCAATTCTCTCCTCTCCCATGATTGGGAGAAGGAAATGGATTGTCATCATGATGAGGTCTGTTTATGGGGCAGAGGATCCTCCCCTTGTCAGATTGCACACAAATCTATTTCTGACCCATATACATATTTATCTATGTACCATTTTTCTAATATTATAGGTCCAGTTAACATATTTTCTGTAGCACCAAAACATCCGATCCCTGTCTTTGTACGATGTTGTGTACACTGATGACAGAATTCTCCCCTTTTCATCCAGATAACGACCTCTAAACCTTTCCAGATTTTACACAAATGTGCACCAGGGATATGGGTTACAGATGATAAAGTGTCAGATTTTTAACATGCATACATTTGGAGTAACAACCTTTTTTTCCGCTACTGTCCCCAGGAACATACCACAGGGTCCTAACACCTCTTAAAATGTGCACAGAAAAATCCCAAGAACAATGATATTAATTATATAATTTTGACCAGTCGCACTATGCGTTATCTATCTTTTTTTAAAATTATGCTCTGGACAAAAAGGGGTGTTGCTTCCCACATCACATGGTGGAAGAACTGGTTTATCCACTTCCCCCAAGCTCAGCTGCTAGCAGAGGCACTGCCCCTCCCAGTTTTCCCAAGAGGAAGCCACTTTACGGTCCCCCCAATATAACATGTGCCTGAGTCCAGGACAAGGCTTTGTTCAACCTCCTGCAGTCTGCAGGTCCCCTCCCTTAATTCAATCAGGGAGGTGTGAGCTCCTTTTGGCAATGGGCAGCAGGATGCAGCTAGGCCTGGGAAGAGTGGCTGAGCAGGTTTCAACTCCTGTCAGGGGTAGTTGTCAGGCAGAATCCAGTTTCATTAAGCCAGGTTTCAGCTAAATGTCACTTTTTGTTCCCAGTTTTCTACATTCAAATCAAACTGATCATTTTTACCTATACATTAAATAATTACTTCCTTCAAGTCATTTCAGAATATAGTTTTACATTGTATCCACCTCTTAGCAAGTCTTTCCTTGGCCTGGTTTTGTTTCATTTGTTCAGTTTTACACAAAAGTCTGGTGGTTTTAAAACGCCGGCTTTCTGATAGTGGTGAGTACCGGTATCGCAACCATTTTTGGGATTAAAAAAATTAATTCCCCACAGTTCTGAGTTGCTTTTTGGAAATCAGCATTGCCATTCCCAATGGTTTCAGGCTACTGTGTGTGTATCCCAATGGTGGTTTTAGGCAGTGCCCTCCTGTGCTCACAACATAGGCAAAAATGGGTGGCCGCCTATTCTGCATGTTTTCCCTGTGCACTCTCTGGGGAGTTCTGGCCATCATGATGTTTTCCATGCCAGTAATGCACAGTTTTATGGTAGGGCTTGGATGCATGGGTAAAAACATCCCACAAGCCCCCCCTCTCGCGATGGCCATTCTGTCTTTTCACTGATGGAACTCGCAAGATCTGGGATGTTCGCCTCCTCTTCTTCCAATTCCATAGATGGCACAGTTCAGCATCTTTTCCTCCCTCCAGTCGATCAATCAGTTCTCCTTGCTTGTCCTGATGGGAGGATTGGGCGGTACCCCGGGCCCCTCGGGTCTCTGCTCCCGGTCCCCGGTCGTCCTCCTTGGTCAGTCTCCATGGTTTCATCTCTCCTAGGATGATAAAGCAAAGAGGCAATACACATTCCTAGACATTTCTTCCCCACCATTGATATGGTGGGGTGGCATATACATTTTATAGTCAAAACGATTTGCGTTCTTATTTCAACCAAAACAAGATACAATTATAAGACATTTTTTTCAAATTCATAATATTTCAGAGACTATATGTGGGATATTTTAGGGTTGGAATTGAATTACTCTGGAGCGGTCCCCTCTGGTATTGCAGAGGACTCCTCCAGTTGTTGCAGAGTGTGTCTGGGATGGCAACACTTTAGCTGATTTATAGGGACCCACTTGTCTTCCCCCTCTGCCAAACCGCCTTTGGGGATGCGGATCTTGTAGGCCACAGGGGAGATTTTGTCTATAATTTCCATGTAGGCAATAATTTTCGCTGTTTGCCCTGGTTCCTTTGGAAATTGTATAGATAGACCCGGTCCCCCACAGTATATTCCTTCTGGTGGTCTTCAAGTCGTAGTGGGTTTTCATGCTATCAGCTGATCTTTCTAGATTCCGCTGAGCATAGGCAAAAGCATGCTGAAGGTGTTTCCTTAAATTCTCCACATACTCATGAGTTGTGGAGGCATTTATCAGTGTCTGCTCTTGAGTCCTGTAGAGCAAATGCTGGGGAAGCACCATCTTGCATCCAGCCATCAACTCAAATGGTGACATTTTAGTTGCAGATGAAGGGGTAGATCTGAGGGCCATTAGGACCAGAGGTAATCGGATATCCCAACTTGGCCCAGAATCTGCCGCAAACTTTTTTAATATGCTCACAATGGTTCGGTTGTATCTCTCCACTGCTCCAGAAGAAGCTGTCCTGTAAGCAATATGTAGCTTCCTTTTGACCCCCAGTATCTCCGACATCTTTGTCATTACTTCACTGGTGAAGTGGCTACCCCTGTCTGACTCAATCCTTTGAGGTAGACCAAAACGGGAAAAGATGTGGTTAATCATCAGGGCAGCTGCTGTTTCTGCCTTGCAATTTGGGGCTGGGAGTCATTCCACCCACTTGGTAAACAAGCCTGTAACGGTCAACATGTACTTGTTTCCTCTAGACGAGCGGATTACAGGGCCTACAAAGTCGATTTGCAAATCTGACCATGGCAGTGTCATCCCCCTCTTTTGGAGAGGTACACGGTGCGTGAGGGATGATGGCTGAAATTGTGCACACACAAGACACCCCTTCAAGTATTGGTTGAGGTCCTGCCCCATGTGTGGCCAGTATGCAACCTCTCTTAAGATTTCCAGTGTTGTGTGAAACCCCCTATGACCGGGGGTGGCCGCATCATGGGCGTGACTTAACATCAGGCTTCGGAATGAGGTAGGAACCACCCACTGATCGTGGCCATCTTTGGATTTCCTTACCAGCAAACCGTCTTGGATTCGGAACATTTTTTGGACATTTCATCAACACTCTTAGGTCCTCTTTCCCAATGTAATCGGTATCCGTCAGGGGAAAGTTCTCAGGGTCCTCAAGGTGTTGGTAAAACTTACCAATAATTGGATACCCCTTCTGAGCTGTAATTAAGTCAGCATCAGGGGTCTCCTTACTCTATTGGGCAGTTGAAAGATCATTGTGAGCATTTGTCTGGGACCTAGTGATAGCAGTGACCTGGATTTCCCCCAACAGGGACTCTATTTCGATTAGATCCGCTTGGATGGCCCTGGTTTTGGCCAGCTGATCAGCTAAGTCATTTCCAGTTTTGTCTGGTCCCTCTACTTTGGAATGACCCTTGATCTTTTTCCAGTAGATGGTCATCCCATTCGATGTGACCAGATCATCTATGTTTTGGATTAACTTCCCATGTTTCAGGGGTTTGTTATTAGCACATAACATGCCTCTGGTTTTCCAATTTACCAGGTGCTCCACGAACCCGTTCCGTACATAATCCGAATCTGTGATTATGACCAGTGCGTGGAGTTGATGCTGGACAGCAGTGAGGATGGCCTGATGCACAGCCATCAATTCTGCCACCTGACTACTTCGGGGACCAATTTTGTATCCAGCGGAGGCTTCTGGAAACTCCTTCACCCATGTATTCCCTACGCCGGCCACCAGTTCTTTCTCCCCGTTGTTGTCAACATGGTAAGAGCATCCATCCACATAGACAGTGGGCATTCCCTCACACTTGTCTTCTTCAAAGACTTTGTGTGGGGAATTAAGGTATGCCTCCATGTTGTCCTTGATTTTTAGACTTTCGTCCTCGAGACAGTTTTCTCTGGCACAATCATGCAAGTCAGCCAGACCTTGCGCGAGGGGACTCTTCTTGTTTTGGCCATATCTGACCTCCACAGGAAAGCCTTGCATTGACAGAATCCAAGCAGTAATTCGGGAATTACTCACATTTCCGGCCCGGATCCTGTCACTTTGGAGATATTGCAGAGGCTGGTGTGGAGTCTCCACTATGATGTGTTCCCCCTGAATAAAAGGGCGGTAATTCGTCAATGCCCACACCGTTGCCAGGAGTGCCTTCTCACAATCGTTGAATTTTTCCTCCAAAGAGGATAAAGTTTTGCTCGCATAGGAGATTACTTTATTGACCTTGTCATGCTTTTGGTATAATACTGCCGTCAAGCACGTATTAGAGAACCCTGTCTCCAGGAAAAACTCCTTGTTTCTGACAGGGTAAGCTAGGAAAGGCGCTTGTGAGAGGCTTCTTTTGAGTTGTCTTACTGCCTCGGATTGTTCTGGACCCCATTCCCACTTGACCCCCCCTTCAAGAGATGAATCAGGGGTCTAGTGATCTCTGCATAGCCTTCAATGAACTTTCTGCTGTAATTAGTCAGGCCAAGGAGGCTCCTTAGTTCCCGCAGAGTTGTGGGATCTTTCAGCTTCTGAAGTGCTTCCACTTTCTTTTCTTGGGGACAGAGACCCTGAGGAGTAATCTCATGCCCTAAGAAATTAACACGGGTTCTACACCACTATGCTTTCTGAAAGGAAAGTTTTGCTCCGGTGGCCCTCAACTGCGTCAGAACATAACGATCTCCACTATGTGTTCTTCCACAGATGAACTTTTGATGAGGACATCATCTACATAAGCCAGGTTACTCCTCCCACCCAGGTCGGGCATGGCCTTATGTAGGAAAATGTTGAATTCATTGCCGGAGTTGAGGTATCCGAAGGGAGTCCGGGTCCATGTGTACTGCTGGCCCCCAAAGGTAAAAGCCAGTTTGTATTGGTCCTCCCTACTGACAGGCACGGTCCAGTATCCATTGGTCAGGTCTATTGCTGTGAATAACTGTGACCCCTGAATCTGGGCCAGCCGTTGGTCAATGTAAGGCAGAGGCCATCGGGAAGTATGGACCCGTTTTTTGAGCTCCCTAAGGTCGGCGCAGAGTCTCCACTGGCCGTTTGGCTTCAATATTCCCAGCACCGGATTATTGAAAGTGCTGTGGACTGGACGGATTATTCCCCGGGACTCAAAGTTCTTAATTATTTCAGTAAGGGACTCCATGGATGCGAGAGGCAAACAATATTGCTTCACAAACACTGGAGTCATTCCAGGGTCCGTGGGAATTGCTGTGGTGTGGATGTCGGTGCGACCACAGTCATATGAGTCTACTGCAAAGAGATCTTGGAAATCCAAGAAAACTTGTTTCAACTTTTGCTTCTGTTCCAGAGTCACGCAGGCATCAGCTAGGTTGACCCTCTCTTCCACCATCTGCCTGAAGCCTGGAAAGACTTCTGGTTTTGCTATCTCTGTGGCCTCCTCCAGCTGGGTGGAGAAGTCCCTGGTCAGAGTGCTGATTTGGACTGGAGGCTTCAGGTGGGAAAGGCAGCCCCTGAAGTCACAAGTCACATCTTCCTTACCATAAGGGCAAGAAGTGTACACCAGGAAGTTCCCCCCATGCAGGGTGAAAATCCTGTCTGGTGTTGTATTGTCCTCACTGTCACTGTCAAAACAGTCCTTGGGGATCGGTCCTAACAGTTCATTCCCTAAATCAATGGAAAAATGTCGGTCATCAACCGCCATTCCAATAATGGTGCCTGCGGCTAGAGTAATACTCTTTAAGTCGCTGTTATCCACCTCTATTGGAATGGTGTCATGTTCTATGTTGACTAATGGTGTTGGGTTTACCCCTAACCCTTGCTGTTGGAGAGAAGCATTTAGATGAATGTAAGCATCAGGGTTTTTCAATTTTTGTCCTCTTTTAACTTTCACTCCCAGAGAGAATTGTCGGGTCCTTTCTGGGATGGTGACTTCCTCTTTAATCTGAATTTCAACTGCATAAGGTAGCAATTGAGCTGACCTAAATGCTTTTTCTGAATCATCAAAGCCCATGGGATTATCCGCTAATCGGGACCAAGCTTTGAAGTTTATTAGGTCCAAACTATGGCGAAGCGATTGAGAATGTCACTGCCTAAGTAAAAGGCGGCAGTGACGTCTCGCACGACCCAACAATTATGGACTATGCTCTTGTTGCCAATGGAGATTTTGAGCATACACCTGCTTGGCAGGAGATGTTTGGAATTAGGTGCTTCCAGGTCCATTTCCCATTTGTCTATCAGTTTGAATGTGGGAATGGCTGGATCTTGTGGGAGTTGGCGGAACATGGCTTCGCTGATGAAGCTCCTACCGTTGTTCACACAGACTCGAGCGAGAAAAGAGTCCTTCCCATCATTTAACTGAACAGGGATGAACAACTGCTCTCCAATTTGCTGAATATCAGCCAGGCTCTGAGATCATTTCACCTCTTTCTGGACTATAGGAGTGGGAGTGTTGGATTGTGGATTGGTAAAGAATTTCAGAGTGTTTCCTTCCAGTGTGGAATACCACCTTAAACTGGAAGGAAGGTTGATTTTCAGAAATAGAGAGGACCCCCCATCACCAGTCTGTTGTCCTACTGCTATTACTGTCACGTCTGGAATTTGGTTGTTCTGGAAGTGAAACTCTACTTGGTCAGATTTTTGTTCAACCATGTAGCAGGTGCCATTTAAACTAACATGGTTGGCACTCTGTTTTAATTTTATTGGTCGGCTAGTCTGGGTCCAGAGGACCTTGTTTATGCAATCTATTAGGGGTGACAACCTTCTCAGGAGGTCATTCCCTAGTAAACAAGGGGTGCCCTCTGGAGTCACTACTATGACCGGGTGTTTCACCTTGTGTCGCCCAATTTTGATGTCCAAGTCTGCAGTTCCTTCAACAGGAATTTCCTTCCCGTCAAAGTTCTGCAGTTGTCCAGTTGTGTGTTCCCCTGGTTCCGGTTCTGGGCCGCCCCCCCCTTTTTGGAGGCAGTCATCAGGATAGGCTTGACCCTTGGGATTTTGGTATTGTCGGTTCTGGGATGAGATGATGGGCGGCGGTAGCTCAGTCTCCACATCTCCCCAGTCTGAATTGGCATCCCTGGGGAATCATTTTTCCTTCGGCGGAGTTCCCCCATCTCTGAAGGAGAAGATCCTTTACCCAGGATCTACTGAGGATCCCTCTCCCTCAAATTGGGAGACCTGTACCTCCTCCACAAAGTGGGTCTGTTTGGGTCCTTTGTTTCTCCTACCCCCCCTCTGCTCCTTGGGAGGCAGGCCTTCATGGGCAGGAGATTTTGTTTCCGGTTCCTGGTTTTCCAGGGGCTGTTTACAAGTTGGGAAGGAAGCTTCCTCCAAGGCTTTACACCCCCTTTCCCCTTGTGCCTCATCCCTGGGAACCGGTGGGTTATCGGGGTGCTGCCCCCGTCATTGTTCTGGAGTCCAGAGTTTGGGGCATTCTGCGGTGGCATGCTCATCTGAGGGTTCTGTTGATCCCTCAGTATGTGACCCAGATCCCGTGCCATATTTTGGACCTGGCGCTCAAGTTGTGAAACCCGCTCAGGCTGATACGGGGCTCTATTTTCTCCCCTGGGCTGATCCCGGGAAGGGTAGCTATCCCTTCTCTGGTAATACCCCGGATTGGGAAGATTCGGGTACCCCTCCACCCTTGGCCTCCCCTCTCCCGGATTAGGTTGTCTGGGCTCAGGGAATTGGGGAAAGAATGATGGATGATTTTGGGCTGGAAATTGGGTGGATACCTGGGGAAAAAGTTCTGCCCAGGATTTGGAGAATTTCTACCCTCCTGTGGGAAGTTCGGAGGCAAGTTCCCTGGGTTAGGTGCTTGGCTGGATCTCCCCCCTTGGGCTTGAGGAGTCCACTCATAACCCAGGATTGGTCGGTTTCCCTTGTAGCGGGGACTTACATAGTCAGGGGAGCGGGAGACCCCATTTGTGGGACTACCTCCTCGACTCTCTGTCTGTGACTGGCCCGATGGCCTTCTGGGCTGTGAATTATTTGGTGCAGGCAGGTTTTTAGGCCCCCCCATCTCCAAATCTAAAACGGGGGCAACCTTTACCTCTGCCACCTTAGCAGCAGCAGGGGTGCTGTTGGTTTTGGGGGTTTTCGGTGATTATTTTTATTTTCGATGGGCTTCTGCACCTCATAGATCCGGGTAGCCTGTTCAATGACCCAGTCTAAAGATCTTTTCTCATGAAAATCTCTCACGAGCTGGGTCATTATGTATTTGGGTAAGGCATGGAAAAACGTATTGATAAATTCTCTGCTATCCGCGTGCACCTTTCTGGTGGTCTGCGCAAAAGCACGCTTTAATTCTTGCACAAACTCTTGTGGGGCCTGATCCTCCCCACATTGCAAATTGTAGGCTGCCTTGCGAGCCTCTTGAGGATTTCTGTGCACAGAAAAATGTTTCAAGATGGCCGCCCTGTATGTGGACCACCTTGAATGGTTTTGATCCTCCAGCCCCGCAAAGAAACTGGAGTATTCTGGTGAGAAGGTCCACTTTACATATTGAATACAGCTTTGGCTGTCCTTCAAATGGAAAGTCTCGATCATTTGCTCATAGAGCTCCAAGTGTTCCCAAACAGAATACTTGGCGTTCTTATGATAAGGCGTGATGACACTGCTTATTGCCTTTATTTGTTTCAATGGGTCCTTAAGCAAGGCCCTTTTTGCCTTATTGGCCTTTTTGGTTCGGGTAACCCTGGTCCATTCATCCTCCGACTCAGAAGCGCTGCTCCCAGAGGTGCCCGTCTGATCTTCCAGGTTTTCCCGGATTCTGCGAGCCTGGGAATGGCTGGCAGAATGTGGGGACCTGGTCTCCCGTGTCCTGTGACGCTCAGAGGAGTCTTCAGATCCCTCCTTGCTACCAGGATTTGCTAGGTATCCCCCCCACTGACCTAACTGGGCAGAGGTTTTCAGGATTCCCTTAATGGGCCTACTCTCCTGGGTTCCCCACTAAATTGCACTGTGCTTGGGTGCCCATACCCGGATGCCCGCCCATCCATTCCCTGGAGGTACTGGCCTATGAGCCCCATACTTCTAGCTGGATAGTAATCTGCCATCCCCGTGGCCCTGGGCTCATGTGCACGAGAGGACATGGGGGTGGCAGAGTCCAGGGACTGGGAGAGATGAAGGCCTCTGGTACTAGGGCTCCTGAGGTTATGCTCAGGAGTTTCTCTTTCCCAGCAAACCTCATCTCTATCCACCCCTGTTCCCTGTTGCAATGCAAGAGCCTGCGCTTTCAGTTCCTCAGTTAAGGCCTTACTAGACTCTATCAATCTCTCCTGCATTGCTACCTGTTGCTGGAGCCTATCATTGTGCTGACAGAGAGCCTCATTTTCTCTCTGTGCCTCCTGATTGGTCCTGGAGTACTGGGCCAGTCTCTGCTGCAGGAGGGTTACCTCCTCAGTCCCATCCCTACTGGCCTGCTCCTTTCTTGCCAGAGCCTCCTCCACCCTCCTGGTGTGATCTAGCAAGCCCTGATGCTCTTTTTGGAGGTCACCCAGCCCCTGGAGGGGCACATGATTTTCTTCAATTTTTCTTTTTAAGTGACAGACTTCCTGGCCTAAGGTATCCCTTTCCTGACCAAGAGCCTGCATTTGTGATGCCAGGTCATCCCTCTGCCTTTGAAAGGCACCAGCTTTCTGGCGTTCTTCATCAAACGCTGCCTGGGTATCCAGGTCTTTCAAAATCAATGTATTGCTTTCCTCTTTCTCTCTGTCTAGTTGGATTTGCAGGGTGGCTACCTGCTCTGTGCATGCCCTGTTGAAATTGATCTGTTGCTCCAGCTTTTTCTGGCTCTGCAGTAAGGAGTCCAAACTGTCTTGGTGCTCCTTCTGCAAAGCCAGAATTCTGGTATCCTGGTCTGTCTTTTCCTGTTGCAGTATATCCATGTCCTCTTTTGTTTTAATGATATACTGCCTACTATCTTTTTCTGACTCCTGGCTCCTCTGCAGCCTCTGCTCAGAAGAGACCAGGTCAGTTTGGGCCTTTTCTAACGCCATCTGTTGCCTATTTGCCAGATCTTGGCCTTCAGCACATTTGTCCTGCATGGCTCCCATATATAGATACAAATATGCCGCTATCCTAACCATCTTGTCGTGTTCATCTTTAACTTTAGGAGCCATGTATAATTCACTCAGGGCCACATGTAATGGACCCTGATCTCTCCATATATCTGACCCTGTTTCAGTGACCTATTGCGCGATTGCCTGCAACCAGACCGTTTGGTCCTGATGAGTCCACTCACCTCTAACAAATAGCTTATGTAAGAAGTGCTCTCTGGCTATTTTCATATCTGCCAAGGTCGTCATTCTGGAATTTGAGTTCCTTCCTGACTTAGAGCGTTCCTTTGAGGGATGCTTTCACAGTGTAAAACAGCGTGGTGATCTAACCGGATATGTGTATCTGGTCAGTTGGCACACTGTATTAATCTGCACAAGTGGTAAATTTAACCCAGAATATCCCGGCTCCGAGCCCCCACTTTTGTAAGCGATATTTAATCAACACTACAGCTAAGTCAATGCCTAGTCTGGAATGCTGAGGAAAACCCTTATTGATGTATTTTTATATCCAGTTCAGTACTCTGGATGACAACCCTTGTATAACACCCCCCTCTTAGAATCCCCCTGACCCCACTGAGCCAAGAAGTAGGTTTGTTTTGCAAATTAAAAGGTTTATTTGGACAATTCAACAATATATATCTATCACACTTTATAAATAAATTGATAACTGATATCACACTTCAGAATATGACCGTGATCAACAATGGATAATGTTACAGGGGTACACTGATTTGGTTACTTAGGAGTAGTGTAGAGGATGAGGTAGCAGAAAATGCTTGATGGTTTCAAGGAAATGCAAGGTGGAATAAAATGCAGTACAGAAATAACTTGTTATGATTTTAGCAAAAGGTAATATGATCACTTTTTCATTCGACAATTCAATCCCCCCCTATGCAATACAAGAAATGGAAGGAGAGCACACAGTCTTCAAGAATCCCAACAAATCACACTTTATAATGCAATACACAGTTCCAGTTCCCCCAGCAAGCTTAGAGAAAACAGGGATGAGTTTTAAACACAGGCAAATTACTTTAATGTGGTTTGCAAGGAAGTGAAAAGGTGCTAAAATTGCTTTTAATTCCCTCTAGAGGTTCAGGGTAGGTGATGGCTGCTTTATATTAGTTCAGGCTCACTTTATCAATACTCTATGAATGATTAGCAGATTGCAAACGAATTTTAGCAAAGAGAAGCAAAAAGCTGCTGATTTCCACAGATGAAGAAATCGGGCCAAATCGCAAATCGCGGTAAATTTTGCGAGTGCGAGTCCCGCGATTACGGAAAAAGTATAGGGAGTAGGAAGTCGGTTCTAGGTTCGTTGGAAAGCCTAGTTTCTAAGCTTTCAAATGAAAGTTAAACCACGTTCCAGAGATACGGACGATTTAATAAAGGTAGATTTTCGGATTTAAAGTAAAACTCAAAATGACAGGTGACAGTTTACAGCTGCAGAATTGACAGGTGACAGTTGTGCAGCTTTACAAATGACAGATGACACGATTTCTAGGAGGCTGTTCTAATTAGGTTAAAATAGTTTGGATTAGAATATTTTAACTAAGAGATTGGTTCTGCACAGTTCTGCTAGGTACTCACAATATAAATTTGAACTAGGCCTCGTCACGGATCTGGTCAACACGTCCGGCTGCGGTTCTGTCTGCTCGGCGGGTCAATCAGGCACCGGTTCTGCTCACAACGGTCTGGTTTGTGGGTCTCTCGGGTTCCGGATACAGCACTGCTTTCTGGATACTGCTACAGGTTCTGGCAAAAATTCTTGGCAAAAATCCAAACAGCTCGCCCGGCTGTTGAATAGTTGGTTGGTTCTGAGGCCTGCTGAAGAGGATTCAGCTGGTGGATTCAGGCCTCTCTGCTACAAATTCTGGAGTTAATTTCTGCTACAGGTTCTGGAGATTGATGGATTTGAAGTCTGGATCTCTGGATGTGAAGTCGTCGGTCAGCATGCTCCGCAGCAAATGGAATTGAATGTCCCTACCTGTCCCAGCAGTCTCTTTTTATGTGTTTTGAAAATGGGTGTGTGCCTGGGCCTAGCTAAGCCTGCCCCTCTCTACTTGTCATTGGCCCAATTCTCCCCTCTCCCATGATTGGGGGAAGGAAATGGATTGTCATCATGATGAGGTCTGTTTATGGGTCAGAGGATCCTCCCCTTGTCAGATTACACACAAATCTATTTCTGGCCCATACACATATTTATCTATGTACCATTTTTCTAATATTATAGGTCCAGTTAACATATTTTCTGTAGCACCAAACCATCCGATCCCTGTCTTTGTATGATGTTGTGTCCACTGATGACAGAATTCTCCCCTTTTCATCCAGATAACGACCTCTAAACCTTTCCAGATTTTACACAAATGTGCACCAGGGATATGGGTTACAGATGATAAAGTGTCAGATTTTTAACATGCATAAATTTGGAGTAACAACCTTTTTTCCGCTACTATCCCCAGCAACATACCACAGGGTCCTAACACCTCTTAAAATGTGCACAGAAAAATCCCAAGAACAATGATATTAATTATATAATTTTGACCAGTCCGCACTATGCGTTATCTATCTTTTTTTTAAATTATGCTCTGGTCAAAAAGGGGTGTGGCTTCCTAGATCACATGGTGGAAGAACTGGTTTATCCACTTCCCCCAAGCTCAGCTGCTAGCAGAGGCACTGCCCCTCCCAGTTTTCCCAAGAGGAAGCCACTTTACGGTCCCCCCAATATAATTTGTTCAACCTCCTGCAGTCTGCAGGTCCCCTCCCTTAATTCAATCAGGGAGGTGTGAGCTCCTTTTGGCAAGGGGCAGCAGGATGCAGCTAGGCCTGGGAAGAGTGGCTGAGCAGGTTTCAACTCCTGTCAGGGGTAGTTGTCAGGCAGAATCCAGTTTCATTAAGCCAGGTTTCAGCTAAATGTAACTTTTTGTTCCCAGTTTTCTACATTCAAATCAAACTGATAATTTTTACCTATACATTAAATAATTACTTCCTTCAAGTCATTTCAGAATATAGTTTTACATTGTATCCACCTCTTAGCAAGTCTTTCCTTGGCCTGGTTTTGTTTCATTTGTTCAGTTTTACACAAAAGTCTGGTGGTTTTAAAACGCCGGCTTTCTGATAGTGGTGAGTACTGGTATTGCAACCATTTTGGGATTAAGAAAATGAATTCCCCACAGTTCTGAGTGGCTTTTGGGCAATCAGCATTGCCATTCCCAATGGTTTCAGGCTACTGTGTGTGTAGCCCAATGGTGGTTTTAGGCAGTGCCCTCCTGTGCTCACAACATAGGCAAAAATGGGTGGCCGCCTATTCTTCATGTTTTCCCTGTGCATTCTCTGGGGAGTTCTGGCCATCATGATGTTTTCCATGCCAGTACTGCACAGTTTTATGGTAGGGCTTGGATGCATGGGTAAAAACATCCCACACTACACAAAGCAACACAGGTTTGATCCCCGGTGGGTGCTTAGAAACCTCTGGGTATTGAAGCGCGTTATAAATATGCAACTAAGACAACAACAAAAAAATCTGTAATAGCGCCTCGAAGCCCACTGGCTGGGTAAGCGCTTTAAAAATGCAAATAAATCAATGAATTCCTCAGTGTGATGAAGTGGGCTGCTGCCACCTCCACAGTGAAATGTTTCAGCATGTAGTTGACATTTGGTCAGTTTTATAGAAGCCCGCTATTTGAGGCAGATTTTATAAGTGGCTAATTTCCAGAAGTGTTTTCAATTATTTTGCAAGTCGTTATACGATTGTTATGCCTCCATCTTGAATCCATGCCTGCTGTGTGGAGGTGAAAAATTCAGTAGGAGGACACTTCATTCATTCTGGCAGTTTACTCATGGATCCTGTTGACAACACCACAATCTTCCATGTGTAAAATATGATATTAGTTTGCAAGACACTCTGATTTCGCACACAGATCATCAGTACTCTTTTTGCAAATTATTTTACGTTGTATGAACGGCCACTCTTTCTTTTACGTTTTGAAATTATTTATGTTTGGATAATGTGCGCGTGTCTAGAATGACCTGGGGGCAGTGCTTTAAATGGGTCAGTCCTAAGCGCCTCTGAGGGCCGTCAATTCTAAATGTTCTCCTTATTTTTTTTTTTTTTTAGGTTTTATTGGTTTCAAACTATTACAGCAAGTAAAAAAGAAACCTTTAACAGTACAACAATCTAAAAGAATAGAATAACATTCCTACTATTTCAAATAAGAAAAAAACTGTTACCGTTTCAAGTCAGATAAACAATGAAAAAGGAGAGCTCACAATGTCAATCACCAATTCATCACCTAGATTGGACCCAAAAAAACCAAATAGTGACCCAGTGTCTTAGACAGGAGTCCCCCCAATAGCAGCTAACCCCAATCATACAGTGTCTACTCCTTTATTGTCTTCAGCTTGCAGCCAGGCCTATAAAGGGATTTGGTGTTCAGGCCGATTGTTAAATCCACCAATTTAAGCATTCCCAAGGTCGGGCCAATCCTTTGCCCCATTAACAACCAGTCCCAACGCTCCTCCATAGATAGCGTTCCGACTTTTTTCAAGTATGCTCCTAAATGGAGGGACCTCATCTCAACAAAGCCCAGACACTCCATAACAATGTGGAAAAGTGACTCATCCTGGTTCCTATTTCCACAGAATCTACAAAAGCCATCCTGCAGCTCAATAAGATGACGTTTCAACAGGACATCTCGCGTGGGCATAACATTTAAGTGGCATCCTAGCAGAAGGTCCCTATAATAGGCAGAGGGGAATTTTCAGAGATAGGATGGCAAATCATTTAACCCCTTTGTTCTCCTTATTGGGGACCAGGACTTCTCAGAACTGAAGGAGAGCACTGGTGCTCATTTATATGATGGAAAAAATAAAGGCGCTTCATAAACTGCACGATAAGCACTCCTGTAACGTTTATTATGAGACACTGCGTTTGTTTCCCCACCTCACTCCCACCCTCTGTGTCCCATCGCATAGTGCTTCCTTTCAGCCATTGCCATTGCGGGACAACCCGCAGTGAGGGGGTCCTCAATGCACAGCTCATTTCCATTGGGGTCCTCCAGGGACATCATTTGGGCGTTGCTAGGGGTTGCACCTGCCACCCCTGTGGTCCCAGGTGCAACCGCTGTGGTCTAGCTTGCGATCCCTATATAAAGAAAATGTAAACTACTTTTTTTATTTTTTTATTTTTTTCAAACAGAAGTTCCTGGCCTTTGACCACTTGCAGCGTAAGCTCAGACAGTTGCTTGAGCTTTGCCTGTGTCCTGACACTCTCCTGCCTTCTACAGGGCCCTTGGGTGTACTGGGTGTGATGCTCTCTCTATCTGGCCTCTGCATGTTAGCAGTGGAGGCCAGGGCTAAGCATATGCTGTGCACGAGTTGTCAGGAGTGCTAAAATATTACACCTGCACACATTGTGATTGTACTCGGCTCTGCCGTATTTCCGGTCAGCGCCGTATCTTTATTATGCTCCTCGACCCCTTGTCACGTGAGGCGGACTCCCCGTCGCTCACCGACATGGCTCAGATCGGCATACATCATATTCCCCCCAAACTTGGATCTCTTGAATGTAGTCTATTGACTCACTTGGGTCTGTCCATAAGTCTCTCTCGGGTTGGATGGGTCCTCGCACCTCCGGGCTCTTCAGTGGTAGGCTCCATGTAGGACATACCCCCGAGTCGGGATGAGGGGCAAGATTCTTCCATATGGTGTTGGTCCTTCTCTCGTGTTCTCCTTCTTCCTGGCTTTCGCCCAGATCCTCGTCAAGGGGATGTGGTGGTGCGGCCTCATTCTGCACGGGTTTGTTGTCCCTTTCCTTGTGGTGTTCCTCGGGCGGCTTCGGTGTCCCCTCACCCTCTGGTATATGAGGTGGTGCTCTTTCCAGAGTGTTGAAGGTACCTTGCGGAAATGGGAGATTTTATGTGTTACTACTTCCTTACCTATGATGGCCATTATCATGCTGTGGTCAGTATTGCTCACTGTCCAGTGGGGCGACTCGTATCGCAGAGTCATTTTCTTTGGGGGTGTCCTGTTTTTGACTAGCACTGCATCACCAGCCTGGAGTTCTCGGTGTTGTGGCTGACCAGTGTAGCTCTCCCTTTCATTCCATTTCTCTCGTGTCTCTTCAATGAGTAGCAAGTCGGGCTCAGGTGCTACCCATTTTGAGTGCAGCAGAAGTTCAGATTGAATGGGTACCCAAAACAGTAGTGCTGCTGGGCTGACTTGTGTAGAGGTGTAGGGGGGGTTTGCCTGTGTGACCTGAGGAATTGATACATGGCTGACATCCATGGTTGTTGTTGGTCCTTTGCAATTCTGGAGGGCTTATTTAGTGACCCCATGATCCTTTTGGTTCTTTGTTTGCTTGCGGCCATCATGGAGTAATCTTGTGGTGGTTTATGCTGAGGCCTTTCAGGAACTGTAGTAGTTCTCAGCTGGTAAAAGGGGGCCCATTGTCGCTCTTTATTTTCTGTGGTATTCCATGTATGTCAAACACAGTTTCCAGGGCCTTTATGACAGATGTGCCATCTGGGGATTTAATGTGTTCAACTTCCTGCTGAATTTGTCAATTAGGACAAATAGATAGCCTTCTCCAGTGATGGTGCAGAAGTCCACACTGACTGAGTCCCACCTTGTGCTGCTTCTGAGCACTTTTGCAATGGGCTATGGCACCATTTATCTCCTTGATGATTGGCACACTGCGCAGGTCTTTACTATGCCCTGGTGTTGTGGGATGTTTTTACCCATGCATCCAAGCCCTACAATAAAACTGTGCAGTACTGGCATGGAAAACATCATGATGGCCAGAACTCCCCAGAGAGTGCACAGGGAAAACATGAAGAATAGGCTGCCACCGATTTTTGCCTAAGTTGTGAGCACAGGAGGGCACTGCCTAACCACCATTGGGCTACACACACAGTAGCCTGAAACCATTGGGAATGGCAATGCTGATTGCCCAAAAAGCAACTCAGAACTGTGGGGAATTAATTTTCTTAATCCAAAAAATGGTTGCATTACCAGTACTCACCACTATCAGAAAGCCAGCGTTTTCAAACCACCAGACTTTTGTGTAAAACTGCACAAATGAAACAAAACCAGACCAAGGAAAGACTTGCTAAGAGGTGGAAGAATGTAAAACCATATTCTGAAATTACTTGAAGGAAGTAATTATTTAATGTATAGGTACAAATTGTCAGTTTGATTTGAATGTAGAAAACTGGGAACAAAAAGTGACATTTAGCTGAAACCTGGCTTAGTGAAACTGGATTCTGCCTGACAACTACCCCCGACAGGAGAAACCTGTTCAGCCACTCTTCCCAGGCCTAGCTGCATCCTGCTGCCCCTTGCCAAAAGGAGTTGTCACCTCTCTGATTAGATTAGGGGTGGAGCACCTGGGAACTGGAAGGAACAGAACAATGCAACTCCCTTGACTCAGGCAAATGTTATATTGGGGGCGTCGTAAAGTGGCTTCCTCTTAGGGGAAACTGGGAGGGGCAGTGCCTCTGCTAGCAGCTGAGCTTGGGGGAAGTGGATAAACCAGTTATTCCACCCTGTGATGAAGGAAGCCACACCCCTTTTTGACCAGGGCATAATTTTAAAAAGATAGATAACTCATAGTGCGGACTTGTCAGAATTATATAAGTAATATCATTATTTTTGTGATTTTTCTGTGAACATTTTGAGAGGCGTTAGGACCCTGTGGTGTATTCTGGGGGGTTGCTAGCGGAAAATAGGGTCTCACTCCAAATGTCTGCATGTTAAAAATCTGACACTTCATCAATTAATGTCCATACTCCTTGCGCACATGTGTGTAATTTTGGGTAAATGTCCGATATTGCAAAACCAGTTAAAAAGCGCAAAATGTTGTCATTTTTTAATGCAAGCCCCCAGGAAGATCAGAGGCGGACAAGCATGGACCATAAGGAATATATAACGTGTACATGTAATTTCAACAAATTGTATATATGGGAAAGATGTATTTGAATCAAATATAGATTTGTGGTCAAACTGACCAGGGGAGGATCCTCTGACCCATAAACAGACCTCATCATGATGACAATCCATTTCCTTCCCCCAATCATGGGAGAGGGGAGAACTGGGCCAATGACAAGTAGAGAGGGGCAGGCTTAGCTAGGACCAGGCACACACCCATTTCCAAAACACATAAAAAGAGACTGCTGGGACAGGTAGAGACATTCAATTCCATTTGCTGCGGAGCATGCTGACCGACGACTTCACATCCAGAGATCCAGACTTCAAATCCATCAATCTCCAAAGACCAGAACTTTACTTCAGAACTTAAAGCAAGGGCCTAAACCCACAAACTGAGAACTCTTCTCAGCAGGCCTCAGCAACCTTAAAATCATTTGCAAACTATTCCACAGCCCGGCGAACTGTTTGAATTCTTTTGCCAAGAACAATTGCCAGAGACCAGACCAGAGATCCAGAGTGACCCAGACCGCTGTGAGCAGAACCAGAGAGCTGACCCAGATCACTGTGAAGTGCCGAGACCAGAACCGGAGTCCAGTCCAAAACCTGACCAGATCCGTGGCGAGGCCTATTTCAAATTTATATTGTGAGTACCTAGCAGAACTGTGCAGAACCAATCTCTTAGTTAAAATAATCTAATCCAAACTATTTTAACCTAAGTAGAACTGCCTCCTAGAAATCGTGTCATCTGTCATTTTTAAAACTGCACAACTGTCACCTGTCAATTCTGCAGCTGCAAGCTGTCACCTGTCATTTTGAGTTTTACTTTAAATCCGAAAAATGACCTTTACAAAATCGTTCATATCTCTGGAACCGTTTGTCCTAGGAACTTGGTTTAACTTTCCTCTCAAAAGCTTAGAATCTCAGCTTTCCAACGAACCTTGCTACTCCTTATAATTTGCAGTAATCGCGATTCACTCACTCGCAAATTTTGCCGCGATTTGCGATTTGGCCTGATTTCTTTACCTGTGCTAAAAAATTGTTTGCCTCTTAATAACCATCCCTGAATCATTGCTAAAGTGAGCCTGAGCTCATCCCAAGTATCCCTCACTCACCCTGCACCTCCTAAAGGGAATTAAAAGCATTTTCAGCATATTTCTCACTTCATTGCCACCACATTCAAAGCACTTGGGCCGGTGTTTTAAAACTCATACCTGTTTTCTCTAAGCTTGCTGGGGTGGGAATTGAATTTCGTAGTGTATTTGATTGCATTCCTGAGAATTGTGTGTGTTACTTCCATCTCCTTGCATTGCATATAGGGGGGGGGGGTGAATTGCCACCAGGGGAAAAGTGAACATATGATATCTTGGGAAACCATATTAGTTAGTTTCTGTACTGCATTTTCATTCAACATTGCATCCATTTGAAACCATAAAAGTATTTTCGCTGCCTTATCCATCCTACACCAACTCCTCATTGATTATAAAGAAGTGTGCTAGTGTCAGATTACCCATTGTTGATTAACATTATATTTATAAGGGCGATATAGATTATTAATTTATTATAAAAGCGTGGTTTCTATATTTTGTTTTATTTCTCAAATAAACCTTTTAAACTTGCAAAACAGAACTACTTCTTGGCTCAGTGGGGTCAGGGGGATTCTAAGAGAGGGGTGTTATATAGGGGTAGTCATCCAGAACTCATGAACTGGACATAAAGATATATCAATAAGGGTTTCCATTCAGTATCCCAGACTAGGCATTGACTTAGCTGTAGTGTTGAATTGAATCCTCTTACAAAAGTGGGGGCTCGTCCGGGATATTCTGGGTTAGATTTATCACTTGTGCAGATTAATACAGTGTGCTAACTGACAGGAGACATACATCCGGTCGGATCGCCATGCTGTGTTACGCTGTAAAGCACTCCTCAAAGGAACGCTCTAAGGAAACGGTCTGTTTTGCAAAAATAAAATACAAACTTCTGTAAGTCAGGAAGGAACTCAAATTCTAGAAAGACGACACTGGTAGACATCAAAATAGCCAGAGAGCACTTCTTACATAAGCTATTTGTGAGAGGTGAGTGGACTCATCAGGACCAAACGGTCTGGTTGCAGGCAACCGCGCAACAGGTCACTGGATCAGGGTCAGATACATGGAGAGACCAGGGTCCATTCCATGTGGCCCTGAGTGAATTATACATGGCTCCTAAAGTTAAAAATGAACACAACAAGATGGTTAGGATAGCGGCATATTTGTATCTATATATGGGAGCCATGCAGGACAAATGTGCTGAAGGCCAAGATCTGGCAAGTAGGCAACAGCTGGCGTTAGAAAAGGCCCAATCTGACCTGGTCTCTTCTGAGCAGAGGCTGCAGAGGAGCCAGGAGTCAGAAAATGATAGTAGGCAGTATATCATTAAAATAAAAGAGGACATGGATAGACTGCAACAGGAGAAGGCTGACCAGGATACCAGATTTCTGGCCTTGCAGAAGGAGTACCAAGAAGGTTTGGACTCCCTTCTGCAGAGCCAGAAAAAGCTGGAGCAACAACTGGACTTCAACAGAGCATGCACAGAGCAGGTAGCCACCCTGCAAATTTGATTAGACAGAGAGAAAGAGGAAAGCAATAAATTGATTCTGAAAGACCTGGATACCCAGGCAGAGTTTGATCAGGAGCGCCAGAAAGCTGGTGCCTTCCAAAGGCAAAGGGACGACCTGGCGGCACAGATGCAGGCTCTTAGTCAGGAATGGGATACCTTAGGCCAGGAAGTCTGCCACTTAAAAAGGAAAATGGAAGAAAATCACCTGGCCCACCAGGGACTGGGTGACCTCCAAAAAGAACACCAGAACTTGTTAGAGCACACAAGGAGGGTGGAGGATGCTCTGGCAAGAAAGGAGCAGGCCAATAGGGACACAGCTCAGGAGGTAACCCTCCTGCAGCAGAGACTGGCCCAGTACTCCAGGACCAATCAGGAGGCACAGAGAGAAAATGAGGCTCTCTGTCAGCACAATGATAGGCTCCAGCAACAGGTAGCGATGCAGGAGAGACTGATAGAGTCTAGTAAGGCCTTAACTGATGAACTGAAAGCGCAGGCTCTTGCATTGCAACAGGAAGCAGGGACAGATAGAGATGAGGTTCGCTGGGAAAGAGAAACTCCTGAGCATAACCTCAGGAGCCCTAGTACCAGAGGCCTTCATCTCTCCCAGTCCCTGGACTCTGCCACCCCCATGTCCCCTTGCGCACATGAGCCCAGGGCCACGGGGATGGCAGATTACTATCCAGCTAGAAGTATGGGGCTCATAGGCCAGTACCTCCCAGGAATGGATGAGCGGGCATCCGGGTATGGGCACCCAAGCACAGTGCAATTTAGTCGGGAACCCCAGGAGAGTAGGCCCATTAAGGGCATCCTGAAAACCTCTGCCCAGTTGGTCAGTGGGGGGGGTACCCATCAAATCCTGGCAGCAAGGAGGGGTCTGAAGACTCCTCTGAGCATTACAGGACACAGGAGACCAGGTCCCCACATTCTGCCAGCCATTCCCAGGCTCGCAGAATTCGGGAAAACCTGTTAGATCAGACGGGCACCTCTGGGAGCAGCGCTTCTGAGTCGGAGGATGAATGGACCAGGGTTACCCGAACCAAAAAGGCCAATAAGGCAAAAAGGGCCTTGCTTAAGGACCCATTAAAACAAATAAAGGCAATAAGGAGTGTCATCACGCCTTATCATAAGAACGCCAAGTATTCTGTTTGGGAACACTTGTAGCTCTATGAGCAAATGATGGAGACTTTCCATTTGAAGGACAGCAGTAGCTGCATCCAGTACGTCAAATGGACATTCTTCCCAGAATACTCCAGTTTCTTTGTGGGGCTGGAGGACCAAAATCATTTAAGATGGTCCACCTATAAGGCGGCCATCTTGAAACATTTTTCTGTTCACAGAAATCCTCAAGAGGCTCGCAAGGCAGCCTACAATTTGCAATGTGGGGAGGATCAGGCCCCACAAGAGTTTGTGCAAGAATTAAAATGTGCTTTTGCGCAGAACACCAGAAGGGTGCGCACGGATAGCAGAGAATTTATCAATACGTTTTTCCATGCCTTACCCAAATACATAATGACCCAGCTCGTGAGAGATTTTCATGAGAAAAGATCTTTAGACTGGGTCATTGAACAGGCTACCCGGATCTATGAGGTGCAGAAGCCTATCGAAAATAAAAATAACGCGCCGAAAAAACCCAAAACCAACAGCACCCCTGCTGCTGCCAAGGTGGCAGAGGTAAAGGTTGCCCCCGTTTTAGATTTGGAGATGGGGGGGCCTAAAAACCTGCCTGCACCAAATAATTCACAGCCCAGAAGGCCCTCGGGCCAGTCACAGACAGGAAGTCGAGGATGTAGTCCCACAAATGGGGTCCCCCGCTCCCCTGACTATGTAAGTCCCCACTACAAGGGAAACCGACCAATCCTGGGTTATGTGTGGACTCCTCCAGCCCAAGGGGGGGATCCAGCCAACCACCTAACCCAGGGAACTTCCCTCTCAACTTCCCACAGGAGGGCAGAAATTCTCCAAATCCTGGGCAGAACTTTTTCCCCAGGTATCTGCCCAATTTCCAGCCCCAAAATCATCCATCCTTCTTTACCCAATTCCCTGAGCCCAGACAACCTAATCCGGGAGAGGTGAGGCCAAGGGTGGAGGGGTACCAAAATCTTCCCAACCAGGGGTACTAGCAGAGAAGGGATAGCTACCCTTCCCGGGATCAGCCCAGGGGAGAAAATAGAGCCCCGTATCAGCCTGAGCGGGTTTCACAACTTGAGCGCCAGGTCCAAAATATGGCACGAGATCTGGGTCACATACTGAGGGCTCAACAGAACCCTCAGATGAGCATGCCACCGCAAAATGAGCCAAACTCTGGACCTGGTGCTCCAGAACAATGACGGGGGCAGCACCCCGATAACCCACCGGTTCCCAGGGAGGAAGCACAAGGGGAAGGGGTGTGTAAAGCCTTGGAGGAAGCTTCCTTCCCAACTTGTAAACAGCCCCTGGAAAACCAGGAACCGGAAACAAAATCTCCTAACCCTGAAAGCCTGCCTCCCAAGGAGCAGAGGGGGGGTAGGAGAAACAAAGGACCCAAACAGACCCAGTTTGTGGCAGAGGTACAGATCTTCCAATTTGAGGGAGAGGGATCCTCAGAGGATCCTGGGGAAAGGATCTTCTCCTTTAGAGATGGGGGAACTCCTCCCAAGGAAAAATGGGTCCCAAGAGACGCCAATTCAGACTGGGGAGATGTGGAGACTGAGCTACCGCCGCCCATCATCTCATCCCAGAACCGACAATACCAAAATCCCCTGATTCAAACCCATCCTGGTGACTGCCTCCAAAAAGGGGGGGGCGGCCCAGAACCGGAACCAGGGGAACCCACAATGGCTCTGATCTCCAGTTGCCAACTTTTTCTTTCAGATTCCCAAGACTCTCCACAGAATTCTGCCCAAATCTCGTCGCTAGCAATGTCCAAAACCAGAAAGTTAGCCCACCAGTTGTCCAAAATGTGCATTATCTGTGCCCTTTTGAGGAGAAGGAGGGAAGATATTATGCCCCGGTACAAGTACAGGGGCAGGGTACAATTTCGGCACTGGTGGACACTGGATCCCAAGCTACCCTTCTGTCCAAAAGGGCCTTTGAGGAACTAAATGCAGGAAGGGTGGAGAATTACCGAATTCCTCTCACCTCTCTTCCTGGACAACTGCAGAACTTTGACGGGAAGGAAATTCCCCTTGAGGGGACTGCAGACTTGGACATTAAAATTGGGCGACACAAGGTGAAACACCCGTCATAGTAGTGACTCCAGAGGGCACCCCTTTTTACTAGGGAATGACCTCCTGAGAAGGTTGTCACCCCTAATAGATTGTGTAAACAAGGTCCTCTGGACCCAGACTAGCCGTCCAATAAAATTAAAACAGAGTGTCAACCATGTTAGTTTAAACAGCACCTGCCAGATGGTTGAACAAAAATCTGACCAAGTAGAATTTCACTTCCAGAACAACCAGATTCCAGACGTGACAGTAATAGCAGTAGGACAACAGACTGTTGATGGGGGGACCTCTCTATTTCTGAAAATCAACCTTCCTTCCAGTTTAAGGTGGTATTCCACACTGGAAGGAAACACCCTGAAATTCTTTACTAATCCACAATCAGAAACTCCCACTCCTATAGTCCATAAAGATGTGAAATCAGCTCAGAGCCTGGCTGATATTCAGCAAATTGGAGAGCAGTTGTTCATCCCTGTTCAGTTAAATGGTGGGAAGGACTCTGTTCTCGCTCGAGTGTGTGTGAACAACGGTAAGAGCTTCATCAGCGAAGCCATGTTCCGCCAACTCCCAAAAGATCCAGCCATTCCCACATTCAAACTGATAGACAAATGGGAAATGGACCTGGAAGCACCTAATTCCAAACATCTCCTGCCAAGCAGGTGTATGCTCAAAATCTCCATTGGCAACAAGAGCATAGTCCATAATTGTTGGGTCGTGCGAGACGTCACTGCCGCCTTTTACTTAGGCAGTGACATTCTCAATCGCTTTGCCATTAGTTTGGACCTAATAAACTTCAAAGCTTGGTCCCGATTAGCGGATAATCCCATGGGCTTTGATGATTCAGAAAAAGCATTTAGGTTTCTCAATTGCTACCTTATGCAGTTGAAACTCAGATTAAAGAGGAAGTCACCATCCCAGAAAGGACCCGACAATTCTCCCTGGGAGTGAAAGCTAAAAGAGGACAAAAATTGAAAAACCCTGATGCTTATATTCATCTAAATGCTTCTCTCCAACAGGAAGGGTTGGGAGTAAACCCAATTCCATTAGTCAACATAGAACATGACACCATTCCAATAGAGGTGGATAACAGCGACTTAAAGAGTATTACTCTAGCCGCAGGCACCATTATTGGAATGGCGGTTGATGACCGACAGTTCTCCATTGATTTAGGAAATGAACTGTTAGGACCAATCCCCAAGGACTGTTTTGACAGTGACAGTGAGGACAATACAACACCAGACAGGATTTTCACCCGGCATGGGGGGAACTTCCTGGTGTTCACTTCTTGCCCTTATGGTAAGGAAGATGTGACTTGTGACTTCAGGAGGGATGAGGTGATTTTCCAGGTCCATGAGGGCTGCCTTTCCCACCTGAAGCCTCCAGTCCAAATCAGGACTCTGACCAGGGACTTCTCCACCCAGCTGGAGGAGGCCGCTGAGATAGCCAAACCAGAAGTCTTTCCAGGCTTCAGGCAGATGGTGGAAGAGAGAGTCAACCTAGCTGATGCCTGTGTGACTCTGGAACAGAAGCAAAAGTTGAAACAAGTTTTCTTGGATTTCCAAGATCTCTTTGCGGTAGACTCATATGACTGTGGTCGCACCGACATCCACACAACAACAATTCCCACGGACCCTGGAATGACTCCAGTGTTTGTGAAGCAATATTGTTTGCCTCTCGCATCCATGAGTCCCTTACTGAAATAATTAAGAGCCTTGAGTCCCGGGGAATAATATGTCTAGTACACAGCACCTTCAATAATCCGGTGCTGGGAATATTGAAGCCAAACGGCCAGTGGAGACTCTGCGCTGACCTTAGGGAGCTCAACAAACGGGTCCATACTTCCCGATGGCCTCTGCCCTACATTGACCAAGGGCTGGCCCAGATTCAGGGGTCACAGGTATTCACAGCAATAGACCTGACCAATGGATATGGACGGTGCCTGTCAGTAGGGAGGACCAATACAAACTGGCTTTTACCTTTGGGGGCCAGCAGTACACATGGACCCGGACTCCCTTCGGACACCTCAACTCCGGCAATGAATTCAACATTTTCCTACATAAGGCCATGCCCGACCTGGGTGCGAGGGGTGACCTGGCTTATTTAGATGATGTCCTCATCAAAAGTTCATCTGTGGAGGAACCCATAGCGGAGATCCGTTATGTTCTGACACAGTTGAGGGCTGCCGGAGCAAAACTTTCCTTTCAGAAAGCACAGTGGTGTAGAACCTGTGTTAATTTCTTGGGGCATGAGATTACTCCTCAGGGTCTCTGTCCCCAAGAAAAGAAAGTGGAAGCACTCCAGAAACTGAAAGACCCCACAACTCTGCGGGAACTAAGGAGCCTCCTTGGACTGACTAATTACAGCAGAAAGTTCATTGAAGGCTACGCAGAGATCACTAGAGCCCTGATTCTTCTCTTGAAGGGGGGGGTCAAGTGGGAATGGGGTCCAGAACAAACCGAGGCAGTAAGACAACTCAAAAGAAGCCTCTCACAAGCGTCTTCCCTAGAACCCTGTCTTCCTGGAGACGGGGATCTCTAATACGTGCTTGACGGCAGTATTATACCAAAAGCATGACAAGGTCAATGAAGTAATCTCCTATGCGAGCAAAACTTTATCCTCTGTGGAGGAAAAATTCAACGATTGTGAGAAGGCACTCCTGGCAACGGTGTGGGCATTGAAGAATTACCGCCCGTTTATCCAGGGGGAACACATCATAGTGGAGACTCCACACCAGCCTCTGCAATATCTCCAAAGTGACAGAATCCGGGCCGGAAATGTGAGTAATTCCCGAATTACTTCCTGGATTCTGTCAATGCAAGGCTTTCCTGTGGAGGTCAGATATGGCCAAAACAAGAAGAGTCCCCTCGCGCAAGGTCTGGCTGACTTGCATGATTGTGCCAGAGAAAACTGTCTCGAGGACGAAAGTCTAAAAACCAAGGACAACAGGGAGGCATACCTTAATTCCCCACACAAAGTCTTTGAAGAAGACAAGTGTGAGGGAATGCCCACTGTCTATGTGGATGGATGCTCTTACTATGTTGACAACAACGGGGTGAAAGAACTGGTGGCCAGCGTAGGGAATGCATGGGTGAAGGAGTTTCCAGAACCCTCCGCTGGATACAAAATTGGTCCCCGAAGTAGTCAGGTGGCAGAATTGATGGCTGTGCATCAGGCCATCCTCACTGCTGTCCAACATCAACTCCACGAACTGGTCATAATCACAGATTCAGATTATGTACGGAACGGGTTGTGGAGAACCTGGTTAATTGGAAAACCAGAGGCATGTTATGTGCTAATAACAAACCCCCTGAAACATGGGAAGTTAATTCAAAACATTGATAATCTGGTCACATCGAATGGGATGACCATCTACTGGAAAAAGATAAAGGGTCATTCCAAAGTAGAGGGACCAGACAAAACTGGAAATGACTTAGCTGATCAGCTGGCCAAAACCGGGGCCATCCAAGGGGATCTAATAGAAATAGAGTCCCTGTTGGGGGAAATCCAGGTCACTGCGATCACTAGGTCCCAGACAAATGCTCACAATGATCTTTCAACTGCCCAATGGAGTAAGGAGACCCCTGATGCTGATTTAATTACAGCTCAGAAGGGGGATCCAATTATTGGTAAGTTTTACCAACACCTTGAGGACCCTGAGAACTTTCCCCTGACGGATACCGATTACATTGGGAAAGAGGACCTAAGAGTGTTGATGAAATGTCCAAAAATGTTCCGAATCCAAGACGGTTTGCTGGTAAGGAAATCCAAAGCTGGCCACGATCAGTGGGTGGTTCCTACCTCATTCCGAAGCCTGATGTTAAGTCACGCCCATGATGTGGCCACCGCCGGTCATAGGGGGTTTCACACAACACTGGAAATCTTAAGAGAGGTTGCATACTGGCCACACATGGGGCAGGACCTCGACCAATACTTGAAGGGGTGTCTTGTGTGTGCACAATTTCAGCCTTCATCCCTCACACACCGTGCGCCTCTCCAAAAGAGGGGGATGACACTGCCATGGTCAGATTTGCAAATCGATTTTGTAGGCCCTGTGATTCGCTCGTCTAGAGGAAACAAGTACATGTTGACCGTTACATGCTTGTTTACCAAGTGGCTGGACTGTCTCCCGGCCCCAAATTGCAAGGCAGAAACAGCAGCTGCCCTGATGATTAACCACATCTTTTCCCGTTTTGGTCTACCTCAAAGGATTGAGTCAGGCAGGGGTAGCCACTTCACCAGTGAAGTAATGACAAAGATGTGGGAGATACTGGGGGTCAAAAGGAAGTTACATATTGCTTACAGGCCAGCTTCTTCTGGAGCAGTAGAGAGATGCAACCGAACCATTGTGAGCATATTAAAAAAGTTTGTGGCAGATTCTGGGCCAAGTTGGGATATCCGGTTACCTCTGGTCCTAATGGCCATCAGATCTACCCCTTCATCTGCAACTAAAATGTCACCATTTGAGTTGATGACTGGACGCAAGATGGTGCTTCCCCAGCATTTGCTCTACAGAACCCAAGAGCAAACTTTGATAAATGCCTCCACAACTCATGAGTATGTGGAGAATTTAAGGAAACACCTTCAGCATGCTTTTGCCTATGCTCAGCGGAATCTAGAAAGATCAGCAGAGAGCATGAAGACCCACTATGATTTAAAAACTACCCAAAAGGAATATAAGGTGGGTGATCGGGTCTATCTATTACAATTTCCAAAGGAACCAGGCCAAACAGCGAAAATTCTTACCTACATGGAAGGGACCGTTTGAAATTATAGACAAAATCTCCCTTGTGGCCTACAAGATCTGCATCCCCAAAGGCAGTCTGGCGGAAGGGGAAGACAAGTGGGTACATATAAATCAGCTAAAGTGTTGCCATCCCAGACACACTCTGCAACAACTGGAGGAATCCACTGGAATCCCAGAGGGGGCCGCTCCAGAGTAATTCAGTTCCAACCCTAAAATATTCCACATATAGCATATAAAATTCTGTGATCCTTGTATATATATATATGTTCTTGTCACCTAAGTTAAAAAGGAAATGTATATGTTCATATCTTCTGATTCATAAAATGTATATGTTCGCCACACCATAAATAGTGGTGGAAAAATGTCTAGGAATGTGTATTGCCGCTTTGCTTTATCATCCTAGGAGAGATGAAACCATGGAGACTGACCAAGGAGGACGACCGGGGACCGGGAGCAGAGACCCGAGGGGCCCGGGGTACCGCCCAATATTCCCATCAGGACCGGCGAGGAGAACCGATCGATCCAACTGGATGGGGGAAAAGATGCTGAACTGTGCCATCTAAGATGAGGAGAACATCCCAGATCTTGCGAGTTCCATCTGAGAAAGGACAGAATGGCCATCGCAAGAGGGGGGGCTCGTGGGATGTTTTTACCCATGCATCCAAGCCCTACAATAAAACTGTGCAGTACTGGCATGGAAAACATCATGATGGCCAGAACTCCCCAGAGAGTGCACAGGGAAAACATGAAGAATAGGCTGCCACCCATTTTTGCCTATGTTGTGAGCACAGGAGGGCACTACCTAACCACCATTGGGCTACACACATAGTAGCCTGAAACCATTGGGAATGGCAATGCTGATTGCCAAAAAAGCAACTCAGAACTGTGGGGAATTAATTTTCTTAATCCCAAAAATGGTTGCAATACCGGTACTCACCACTATCAGAAAGCCGGCGTTTGAAAACCACCAGACTTTTGTGTAAAACTGCACAAATGAAACAAAACCAGACCAAGGAAAGACTTGCTAAGAGGGGGAAGAATGTAAAACCATATTCTGAAATGACTTGAAGGAAGTAATTATTTAATGTATAGGTACAAATTGTCAGTTTGATTTGAATGTAGAAAACTGGGAACAAAAAGTGACATTTAGCTGAAACCTGGCTTAGTGAAACTGGATTCTGCCTGACAACTACCCCCGACAGGAGAAACCTGTTCAGCCACTCTTCCCAGGCCTAGCTGCATCCTGCTGCCCCTTGCCAAAAGGAGTTGTCACCTCTCTGATAAGATTAGGGGTGGAGCACCTGGGAACTGGAAGGAACAGAACAATGCAACTCCCTTGACTCAGGCAAATGTTATATTGGGGGCGTCGTAAAGTGGCTTCCTCTTAGGGGAAACTGGGAGGCGCAGTGCCTCGGCTAGCAGCTGAGCTTGGGGGAAGTGGCATAATTTTAAAAAGATAGATAACTCATAGTGCGGACTTATCAGAATTATATAAGTAATATCATTATTTTTGTGATTTTTCTGTGAACATTTTGAGAGGCGTTAGGACCCTGTGGTGTATTCTGGGAGGTTGCTAGTGGACAATAGGGTCACACTCCAAATGTCTGCATGTTAAAAATCTGACACTTCATCAATTAATGTCCATACTCCTTGCGCACATGTGTGTAATTTTGGGTAAATGTCCGATATTGCAAAACCAGTTAAAAAGCACAAAATGTTGTCATTTTTGAATGCAAGCCCCCAGGAAGATCAGAGGCGGACAAGCATGGACCATAATGAATATATAATGTGTACATGTAATTTCAACAAATTGTATATCCGGGAAAGATGTATTTGAATCAAATATAGATTTGTGGGCAAACTGACCAGGGGAGGATCCTCTGACCCATAAACAGACCTCATCATGATGACAATCCATTTCCTTCCCCCAATCATGGGAGAGGGGAGAACTGGGCCAATGACAAGTAGAGAGGGGCAGGCTTAGCTAGGCCCAGGCACACACACATTTCCAAAACACATAAAAAGAGACTGCTGGGACAGGTAGAGACATTCAATTCCATTTGCTGCGCAGCATGCTGACCGACGACTTCACATCCAGAGATCCAGACTTCAAATCCATCATCTCCAATGACCAGAACTTTACTTCAGAACTTAAAGCAAGGGCCTAAACCCACAAACTGAGAACTCTTCTCAGCAGGCCTCAGCAACCTTGAAATCATTTGCAAACTATTCCACAGCCGGGCGAGCTGTTTGAATTCTTTTGCCAAGAACAATTGTCAGAGACCAGACCAGAGATCCAGAGTGACCCAGACCGCTGTGAGCAGAACCAGAGAGCTGACCCAGATCACTGTGAAGTTCCGAGACCAGAACCGGAGTCCAGTCCAAAATCTGACCAGATCCGTGGCGAGGCCTATTTCAAATTCATATTGTGAGTACCTAGCAGAACTGTGCCGAACCAATCTCTTAGTTAAAATAATCTAATCCAAACTATTTTAACCTAAGTAGAACTGCCTCCTAGAAATCGTGTCATCTGTCATTTTTAAAGCTGCACAACTGTCACCTGTCAATTCTGCAGCTGCAAGCTGTCACCTGTCATTTTGAGTTTTGCTTTAAATCCGAAAAACGACCTTTACAAAATCGTTCATATCTCTGGAACCGTTTGTCCTAGGAACTTGGTTTAACTTTCCTCTGAAAGCTTAGAATCTCAGCTTTCCAACAAACCTTGCAATCCTTATAATTTGCCGTAATCGCGATTCACTCACTCGCAAATTTTGCCGCGATTTGCGATTTGGCCTGATTTCTTTACCTGTGCTAAAAAATTGTTTGCCTCTTAATAACCATCCCTGAATCATTGCTAAAGTGAGCCTGAGCTCATCCCAAGTATCTCTAACTCACCCTGAACCTCCTAAAGGGAATTAAAAGCATTTTCAGCATATTTCTCACTTCATTGCCACCACATTCAAAGCACTTGGGCCTGTGTTTTAAAACTCATACCTGTTTTCTCTAAGCTTGCTAGGGTGGAAATTGAATTTCGTAGTGTATTTGATTGCATTCGTGAGAACTGTGTGTGTTACTTCCATCTCCTTGCATTGCATATGGGGGGGGTGAATTGCCACCAGGGGAAAAGTGAACATATGATATCTTGTGAAACCATATTAGTTAGTTTCTGTACTGCATTTTCCTTCAACTTTGCATCCATTTGAAACCATAAAAGTATTTTCGCTGCCTTATCCATCCTACACCAACTCCTCATTGATTATAAAGAAGTGTGCTAGTGTCAGATTACCCATTGTTGATTAACATTATATTTATAAGGGCGATATCGATTATTAATTTATAATAAAAGCGTGGTATCTATATTTTGTTTTATTTCTCAAATAAACCTTTTAAACTTGCAAAACAGAACTACTTCTTGGCTCAGTGGGGTCAGGGGGATTCTAAGAGAGGGGTGTTATATAGGGGTAGTCATCCAGAACTCATGAACTGGACATAAAGATATATCAATAAGGGTTTCCATTCAGTATCCCAGACTAGGCATTGACTTAGCTGTACTGTTGAATTGAATCCTCTTACAGTGTCCCTCATTCTCTTTTTCTTGAGGGGTGGCTGCTCATGGGTGGTGGGACAAATAGTCTGCAGGGTTGTCCCCACCTGCTCGGTATATCACCTCAACGTTTAATGGTTGTAACTTCAGCATCCACTTGTCAAGGCATGCTGGAGGATGTGGGTCTGAACCCTTGAAGATTGGTATTAGGGGCTTATGGTCTGTAAAGATCTTGGCCGGTTGGCCCAGCAGGTAGACCTGAAAGTGGTGATGTCCTCACAGAATTGCCAGTGCCTCCTTTTCTATGTGTGCGTAATTGTATTCATTCTTGGTGAGCACCCAGCTCGTAAAAGCGAATGGGAATATGCTGCCCTCTTGATCGACTTGTGTCAACACAGCCCCCAGTGCTACCGGGCTAGCATCAACCAGCAGTTCGGTGGCCCGGTTTGTGTATAAAAATGCCATCCTGGTTGGCCTTTGGCAGGGAGTCTTTAATCTGTTGGAAGGCATGTTGGTGTTGTTGAGACCATTCCCATAGTTTTTGGGTTAGTTTTCTTAAGGGGGCTGTGATGGTGGCTAGGTCCTGGATGAACCTAGCACAGTATGTAGCCCTTCCCATGAAGCTTCTGATCTCTGATGCAGACGTGGTGTTTCGGCTTTCTTGATATCTGTCACCTTGGCAGGGTCTGGTGATACTCCCTCTGCATTGAATATGTAGACAAAGAAGTTTGGTTGCATCCTCCCAAATTCACACTTCTCTGCATGTAGGGTGAGGCCGGACTCCTCTAACCACTGCAGGACTGCCACTAGTCGATCATGGTGTTCTTCTGTTGTTTCTCCATACACTAGGATGTCATCAGTGATGTTCATGGTGCCCGCCAGGCCATTTTGGACTTTCTGGATCTCATTTTGAAAGACCTTGGCGGCTGAGGATATCCCGAAGTTCATCCTCCAGTGTCTCCTGAGGCCAAGGTGGGATGAGAATGTTGTTATTTAGCATGACTCTCGAGCTAGGCTTATTTGGTGATAGCCTGAGAGCAAGTCTAATTTTCAGAAGATCTTCGCCCCTGTTAGATCTATGATTAGCTCATCAATTTTTGGGGTCATGTGCCATTCACATCTGATAGCTACATTGGCCAAGCGCATATCAATGTAGATCTTGACTGTGTTTGGTTGTCGTGGTTTTTGAGCCAAGACCATGGGGGATACCCATGGCGTTGGTCCTGAGGTCTTCTCAAAGATTGCTTGGGCTTCCAGTTTTTCTAGTTCTTTTTCTACTGCTTCACGCAGGTGAAAGGTGACCCGGCAGTGTCTCACAGCCTTGGGTTCGATCGTTGGTTCTGTTTGACTGTTCTTTCTCGAAGGCATCCTATTCCTTGGAATACCTTGTTGTTTATCGTTAGACGGTTACCGATATCAGGTGTGTTAATGTCAAATGCAAACTGTATAAGCCTTAGCTTTTCAGCTGCACGGCAGCTCAGAAGTGTCTCCAAACCTCTATCGCCCACATAAATTCTGGCTTGGCACATTGTAACATTGTTTGTTAAGCCTAAGCAGAATGAGCCAGTCACTGGCAGTGGCTTTTTGCATCCATATGCGAATAGTTGCACTCGTCTGTCTCGGAGTCGGGGCAATGGTTCGATTTTCTTGAATTTCAGCAGAAGCATGATGTTCACCATCGCTCTGGTATCGAGGGTCCCTATCAGCTAAGATGGTGCAGGAGGGTTGCCTGGGCTCTTTTCCTATGGGTTTGTTCTTTCAGGGCTTGATGGCGGATATCATATGGACTTTTTTCTACGGTTGAGCTTGTTGTCTTTACGGGAAGTTTCTTCAATGTTGCTCCTGCTGGGTGACCTTATCGCAGTGGCTACAGCCCGTGCCTGGCCCCTCTCTTTACGTATGGCGGTCAACGCCTTTGGTTGTTCCATTCCCTTTCCGAGGGGGTGGATTTAGGCAGACAGCTGCAAAATGATTCAGTCACTTGCATTTGCAACAGGTGACCCCTAATGCTGGGCAGGGCTCTCCCATATGCCAGGGTCCTTCACACCACGTGCATGAGTCCCGCCGCCCTGGTTCTTCCCGGATGTGGTATTGGTGGGTCGTCTCTTGTCCGGCCTTCCTCTGACTGCTGCTATCTCTGGTTCCTTTTGGGCATTGTCGAATGGAAGCCGTTGCATGGCGGCCTCTATGATTGCAACCTGGTCATCGGGGCATTCCCGTAGTCTGCTCATGGCCAAAGTGCAGTCTAGAGGGACGTTCTTCTAGAGAATATCGGCCTGCGTAACTTCTCTGAGGAGATCCCATTGATGATTTGTAGGCGGAACACGAACTCTTCATCCAGGAATTTTCATCCCAGCGCCATTTCCCTGAGGCGCGTGTGGAAATCGTCAATGTTCTCTTTTGTCCTTTGACGGGCCATGCAGAAATAGAATCTTTCCTAATCAGGGTTTAACCCTGGTTTGAATTTGTTGTTCAGTGCCGTCTTTGCTGCCTCATAGTCATCTGTTTGTGCCTCTGTTAGGCAGAGTGTTGAACAGTCTGAGTGCTAAGGTGCCAAGGTTAAGTAATAGTAGGGTGCACAGCTTCTTTGCTTCCATGATGTCTTTAGCTTGCACGTTTAACTCTAATTGTTGGAGTCATATTTCCCAGTGTAAGGCAGCTCATATGTCATAAGGGTCAAATGGCCTCATGAATGTCCCATGTATGTTATCTGGACCTGGTATTGGCCCATCCACCCTCAAAGAGCTTCTCATAGTGCGCCTGCTGCTTCTTTCGCTATTGGGGGCTGCTCTGTGGGCTTGCCATGAGTGCAAGTCCATGTGTATGTCCGTAATACTATTTCTGCTTGTTGGACAGGGGCCCAATGGCCTTACAGTTAGTGATGTGGTGCCTCCTTCTCACGTCGTCACCTCGTACAGGCCTGTGTGTTGTGACGCACTGCTTCTTCACATGCAGTACCACGTGTGGCCACAGTGTTCACCCTGTTAAGCTGGAGGAGCCGACAGCATGTTATAAATGGAGCGCAGGCAGAGCCAGTTTGTCTCATCACCATTGTGATGCTCTCTGTACCTGGCCTCCGTATGTTAGTAGTGGAGGCCAGGTCTAAGCATAAGCTGTTCGCACGTTGTCAGGAACGCTAAAATAATACACCTGCAAACATTGCAATTGTAATTGGCTCTGCCGTATTTCTGGTCAGCACGATAACTTTATTATCTTCCTACTCCTCCCCTTGTCACGTGAGGCGGGCCCCCCCTCACGCATGTGACTTGGGTTGGCATACACCACTATGGGGATGAAGTAAGGGATCAGCTGGTTCACGTAACCTGTGTTTTTCAGTATTGAAGGAGGATTTATTGTGTGCTTTTCACGTGCATGGGTGCTGTCGAGCACAGATCCCTTTTCAAAAAGCTAGTTTAGTTTCAAAACAAAGAATCCACATGGGGAGTGGCACTGTGGATGGGCACACTGTGCCTGCATATAGCAGCATATCCTATAACGAGGATCCTATCCAGTGGCGGAAATGGAGAAAATGTGGTGGGGGATCCCACAACACAAAGGCCTTGGATTGGCGGAGGAGTTTGGGGGGCGGTGCCCGAGGGGGCGTGGTATAAAGGGGGCGGGGCTCGTAGTGGACAACCAGCAATGCTGCAATACTTACAAAAAATAATAATAAAGCGCCTTCAACGGCAGCATTGCCTTTTACCGCAGCTTTGGCACTAGTGTCTAATGCACAATGCTCGCTACATGTACAACTGATTCTGTACATGTAGGGAGTATTGTGCATTACACACCAGTCCCAAAGCCACGGTAAAACGCAATGCTGCCGTCGTGGGCGCTTTTTTTTCTCCATTTTTTGTTTTTTAAGTATTCCAGCGTGGTTCATGGGCTTGGGCGGCTGACTCTGGCCAGATCCCGAGATCTGGCTTCCTATCTGGTGCCAAAAGACTTATACTTTTGCCGTAATCGCGAATCACGCACTCGCGAATTTTGCCGCGATTTGCGATTTGGCCTGATTTCTTTACCCGTAAAAAGATAGCAGTTTTTTGCTTTCCTTTGCTAAAAAATTGTTTGCCTCTTAATAACCATCCCTGAATCATTGCTAAAGTGAGCCTGAGCTCATCCCAAGTATCTCTCACTCACCCTGAACCTCCTAAAGGGAATTAAAAGCATTTTCAGCATATTTCTCACTTCATTGCCACCACATTCAAAGCACTTGGGCCTGTGTTTTAAAACTCATACCTGTTTTCTCTAAGCTTGCTGGGGTGGAAATTGAATTTCGTAGTGTATTTGATAGCATTCCTGAGAACTGTGTGTGTTACTTCCATCTCCTTGCATTGCATATAGGGGGGGGGGTGAATTGTCACCATGGGAAAAGTGAACATATGATATCTTGTGAAACCATATTAGTTAGTTTCTGTACTGCATTTTCATTCAACATTGCATCCATTTGAAACCATAAAAGTATTTTCGCTGCCTTATCCATCCTACACCAACTCCTCATTGATTATAAAGAAGTGTGCTAGTGTCAGATTACCCATTGTTGATTAACATTATATTTATAAGGGCGATATCAATGATTAATTTATAATAAAAGCGTGGTATCTATATTTTGTTTTATTTCTCAAATAAACCTTTTAAACTTGCAAAACAGAACTACTTCTTGGCTCAGTGGGGTCAGGGGGATTCTAAGAGAGGGGTGTTATATAGGGGTAGTCATCCAGAACTCATGAACTGGAGATAAAGATATATCAATAAGGGTTTCCAATCAGTATCCCAGACTAGGCATTGACTTAGCTGTAGTGTTGAATTGAATCCTCTTACAGTGTCCCTCATTCTCTTTTTCTTGAGGGGTGGCTGCTCATGGGTGGTGGGACAAATAGTCTGCAGGGTTGTCCCCACCTGCTCGGTATATCACCTCAACGTTTAATGGTTGTAACTTCAGCATCCACTTGTCAAGGCATGCTGGAGGATGTGGGTCTGAACCCTTGAAGATTGGTATTAGGGGCTTATGATCTGTAAAGATCTTCGCCGGTTGGCCCAGCAGGTAGACCTGAAAGTGGTGATGTCCTCACAGAATTGCCAGTGCCTCCTTTTCTATGTGTGCGTAATTGTGTTCATTCTTGGTGAGCACCCAGTTCGTAAAAGCGAATGGGAATATGCTGCCCTCTTGATCGACTTGTGTCAACACAGCCCCCAGTGCTACCGGGCTAGCATCAACCAGCAGTTCGGTGGCCCGGTTTGTGTATAAAAATGCCATCCTGGTTGGCCTTTGGCAGGGAGTCTTTAATCTGTTGGAAGGCATGTTGGTGTTGTTGAGACCATTCCCATAGTTTTTGGGTTAGTTTTCTTAAGGGGGCTGTGATGGTGGCTATGTCCTGGATGAACCTAGCACAGTATGTAGCCCTTCCCATGAAGCTTCTGATCTCTGATGCAGACGTGGTGTTTCGGCTTTCTTGATATCTGTCACCTTGGCAGGGTCTGGTGATACTCCCTCTGTATTGAATATGTAGACAAAGAAGTTTGGTTGCCTCCTCCCAAATTCACACTTCTCTGCATGTAGGGTGAGGCCGGACTCCTCTAACCACTGCAGGACTGCCACTAGTCGATCATGGTGTTCTTCTCTTGTTTCTCCATACACTAGGATGTCATCAGTGATGTTCATGGTGCCCGCCAGGCCATTTTGGACTTTCTGGATCTCATTTTGAAAGACCTTGGTGGCTGAGGATATCCCGAAGTTCATCCTCCAGTGTCTCCTGAGGCCAAGGTGGGATGAGAATGTTGTTATTTAGCATGACTCTCGAGCTAGGCTTATTTGGTGATAGCCTGAGAGCAAGTCTAATTTTCAGAAGATCTTCGCCCCTGTTAGATCTATGATTAGCTCATCAATTTTTGGGGTCATGTGCCATTCACATCTGATAGCTACATTGGCCAAGCGCATATCAGTGTAGACCTTGACTGTGTTTGGTTGTCGTGGTTTTTGAGCCAAGACCATGGGGGATACCCATGGCGTTGGTCCTGAGGTCTTCTCAATGATTGCTTGGGCTTCCAGTTTTTCTAGTTCTTTTTCTACTGCTTCACGCAGGTGAAAGGTGACCCGGCGGTGTCTCACAGCCTTGGGTTCGATCGTTGGTTCTGTTTGACTGTTCTTTCTCGAAGGCATCCTATTCCTTGGAACACCTTGTTGTTTATCGTTAGACGGTTACCGATATCAGGTGTGTTAATGTCAAATGCAAACTGTATAAACCTTAGCTTTTCAGCTTCACGGCAGCTCAGAAGTGTCTCCAAACCTCTATCGCCCACATAAATTCTGGCTTGGCACATTGTACCATTGTTTGTTAAGCCAAAGCAGAATGAGCCAGTCACTGGCAGTGGCTTTTTGCATCCATATGCGAATAGTTGCACTCGTCTGTCTCGGAGTCGGGGCAATGGTTCGATTTTCTTGAATTTCAGCAGAAGCATGATGTTCACCATCGCTCTGGTATCGAGGGTCCCTATCAGCTAAGATGGTGCAGGAGGGTTGCCTGGGCTCTTTTCCTATGGGTTTGTTCTTTCAGGGCTTGATGGCGGATATCATATGGACTTTCTTCTACGGTTGAGCTTGTTGTCTTTACGGGAAGTTTCTTCAATGTTGCTACTGCTGGGTGACCTTATCGCAGTGGCTACAGCCCGTGCCAGGCCCCTCTCTTTACGTATGGCGGTCAACGCCTTTGGTTGTTCCATTCCCTTTCCGAGGGGGTGGATTTAGGCAGACAGCTGCAAAATGATTCAGTCACTTGCATTTGCAACAGGTGACCCCTAATGCTGGGCAGGGCTCTCCCATATGCCAGGGTCCTTCACACCACGTGCATGAGTCCCGCCGCCCTGGTTCTTCCCGGATGTGGTATTGGTGGGTCGTCTCTTGTCCGGCCTTCCTCTGACTGCTGCTATCTCTGGTTCCTTTTGGGCGTTGTCGAATGGAAGCCGTTGCATGGCGGCCTCTATGATTGCAACCTGGTCATCGGGGCATTCCCGTAGTCTGCTCATGGCCAAAGTGCAGTCTAGAGGGACATTCTTCTAGAGAATATCGGCCTGCGTAACTTCTCTGAGGAGATCCCATTGATGATTTGTAGGCGGACAGCGAACTCTTCATCCAGGAATTTTCATCCCAGCGCCATTTCCCTGAGGCGCATGTGGAAATCGTCAATGTTCTCTTTTGTCCTTTGACGGGCCATGCAGAAATAGAATCTTTCCTAATCAGGGTTTAACCCTGGTTTGAATTTGTTGTTCAGTGCCGTCTTTGCTGCCTCATAGTCATCTGTTTGTGCCTCTGTTAGGCAGAGTGTTGAACAGTCTGAGTGCTAAGGTGCCAAGGTTAAGTAATAGTAGGGTGCACAGCTTCTTTGCTTCCATGATGTCTTTAGCTTGCACGTTTAACTCTAATTGTTGGAGTCATATTTCCCAGTGTAAGGCAGCTCATATGTCATAAGGGTCAAATGGCCTCATGAATGTCCCATGTATGTTATCTGGACCTGGTATTGGCCCATCCACCCTCAAAGAGCTTCTCATAGTGCGCCTGCTGCTTCTTTCGCTATTGGGGGCTGCTCTGTGGGCTTGCCATGAGTGCAAGTCCATGTGTATGTCCGTAATACTATTTCTGCTTGTTGGACAGGGGCCCAATGGCCTTACAGTTAGTGATGTGGTGCCTCCTTCTCACGTCGTCACCTCGTACAGGCCTGTGTGTTGTGACGCACTGCTTCTTCACATGCAGTACCACGTGTGGCCACGGTGTTCACCCTGTTAAGCTGGAGGAGCCGACAGCATGTTATAAATGGAGCGCAGGCAGAGCCAGTTTGTCTCATCACCATTGTGATGCTCTCTGTACCTGGCCTCCGTATGTTAGTAGTGGAGGCGAGGTCTAAGCATAAGCTGTTCGCACGTTGTCAGGAGCGCTAAAATAATACACCTGCAAACATTGCAATTGTACTTGGCTCTGCCGTATTTCTGGTCAGCACGATAACTTTATTATCTTCCTACTCCTCCCCTTGTCACGTGAGGCGGGCCCCCCCTCACGCATGTGACTTTGGTTGGCATACCCCACTATGGGGATGAAGTAAGGGATCAGCTGGTTCACGTAACTTGTGTTTTTCAGTATTGAAGGAGGATTTATTGTGTGCTTTTCACGTGCATGGGTGCTGTCGAGCACAGATCCCTTTTCAAAAATCTAGTTTAGTTTCAAAACAAAGAATCCACATGGGGAGTGGCACTGTGGATGGGCACACTGTGCCTGCATATAGCAGCATATCCTATAACGAGGATCCTATCCAGTGGCGGAAATGGAGAAAATGTGGTGGGGGATCCCACAACACAAAGGCTTTGGATTGGCGGAGGAGTTTGGGGGGCGGTGCCCGAGGGGGCGTGGTATAAAGGGGGCGGGGCTCGTAGTGGACAACCAGCAATGCTGCAATACTTAAAAAAAATAATAATAAAGCGCCTTCAACGGCAGCATTGCCTTTTACCGCAGCTTTGGCACTAGTGTGTAATGCACAATGCTCGCTACATGTACAACTGATTTTGTACATGTAGCGAGTATTGTGCATTACACACCAGTCCCAAAGCCACGGTAAAACGCAATGCTGCCGTCGTGGGCGCTTTTTTTTCTCCATTTTTTGTTTTTTAAGTATTCCAGCGTGGTTCATGGGCTTGGGCGGCTAACTCTGGCCAGATCCCGAGATCTGGCTTCCTATCTGGTGCCGGATCTCGGATCCGCCGAGAGCCGGCCCAATGACCAGCACTGATCCTATCACCATTTAAGAAGTTCCCAAGGATGTTGAGTGATCAGTGACCTTTGGTCTTGAAGTCTTCTACAATTAATCTGAATGACCAATTCCAGCACCTGCCATAAACAGACTCTCTCCAGCACACCTGTGCCCTACTTGCTTAAAGTCCACAAAAATGGCTGTTCTGATCTGCCTCTAGTAATGAGGCACTGTAGATGTGGCACGAGCCAATGTTTGCACAATGCTTCTCTGGTATTGATTTCTTGGTCTTATCCCAAACCGAACACCATCTTAATTTCTCCACTGTTCACCCAATATGGACCATGGCATAGAGCAGGACACAGTACACCAATTTGCGGGCGGTCTCCAGGTAATAGGTTTGGATTCACTTCTCCGTTTTAACTCTTGCAAGGTCAATACATTGAGTACAATATATGTGAGTACTTCTTGCTTTAAAAGGGGTTGCAAAACTTGAAAATCTGTAGCAGCCTTGTGTATATTTAAAACCAAGATGACATGAATGTGAGCGTATGAATGAGAACCAAGTTCATGAAATGAATGGTGCCCTGAACAAATGGCCGGCTTAGAGGATACTGCCAACAAGTGTTTAGTTTGGTAGCTGCTCACTTCAGTAATTGTGGCAGTTTGTAGCAGAAGACACTGCAGTTTGGCATGATACGTAGTCATGCATTTAAAGTTCAAAGCATTGCCCTTCTTCTGACAGTTAATGCAACACACTTTGCTGACTCCCTATTTTGACCCATTGTTTGTGGGGCACTAACAGAAATAAAAAAGGGACTTGTAATAAGCACTGATTTATGCGTTTTTTGCTAACTCTGGCAACACATATTCAATTAACTTTATGATTTAGCATCTGGGACACAAGCATCGTGTGCCAATTGGGAGGGGTGCCTAGCTGTGTGTATGGGATGGGTGTAGGTTGATGGGTCGTGCAGTGTTTCCCTTGGCTGCCAGAGTGCCTTGAAACAACACGGTGCATGTTGTACACGGCGGGCCACCGTTACTGAACACCTGCCCGCACCTCTGTACATGATAGTCATCAGCCCGGCTTAAAGCAATGCTGGTGCAGTGAGCAGAGCCATGCTGCAGCAGCACTGGAGAGTAAATGTCAGGCAGTGGAGTCTCTAGAAAACAGGCACAAATAAAACAAGGTGGGTGGCGAGATGGTGGCATATTAAATAAGTGTCAATGGTGTATTTCCATTTATCCTTCCCTTTACTCTTAGGCTTTTCATTCCAGCTCTTCCCTACTCATTCAATCTTTCCATGTCCACCCTTCCACCTACTTTACTACCACCTTTCGCTCACTCATTCTTATTGGCTTTCTTTCCGCCCTTCCTACCTTTCTTTTTTCTTTCTCTTTCCTCCTGCCTTTATTCTATTTTCTACTCTCCATATTTTCTTCATTCATAATTCCTTTCCTTAATTCCACTTGTTTCTTTCCATCTTCATCCCATATTTTCTTCTGTTCTTACTTCATTGCACCTTTCCTTCTTTAAATTTGAATTAATTCCCTTAGATTGAAAACAATTGGGGAAAAACACAGAGCAAAACGGAAGCCCTGTCATGACTGCATGCGCCACTTGGTCTTGTCTCATGCTTTCAAAAGTTCTGTAACTTAAGTAGTTGCTTAGCAACCACAAAAAGTTACCAAACTCTTGAAAGAAAGAGAGCCCCCCATCTGAACCCTGTGGTGGAAGAGGGGTGAAGGAGAGGACCTTGCAGACAAACATACGCTGGATATCCTGACGCACTCTCCTAAGGGGGGAACATGCGTGCCAGGCACGTGGTCTGCACGGCTCCCTGCACATGGAGAAGAAGCTGAAGAGATATGTAAGTGCCCCATAGCGTTTCTATCTTTTGGATCCTGTGCATGACACTGCAGTAAGAATGAAGTATTAGATGTGTTTTTGATCTATATTTAATGAAATTAAATTATATTTTATTTATATCGCGCTCGTACACAAGTGTTTCATGTTATATGTTGTTTGCAGTAACTCTTCTCGCAGCTTCTGCTTGCAATGAACGCAATTTGTTTCAACCCTATGACCCAGAAGTATGATGGGCAAAAAAAGCGAAGGTAATAGCAGCCCTTTCAAAGTGCCCCCTAACAGGCAGGAGCAGTGCTCTCAGTCCCACGTCTTGCATTCCCCTTCATGGTTTACTCGCACCTGTCATGGGACAGCTTGGGAGCTTTGAAAATAAGCAAAATACTGGGTGCACTAACTTCAGCAGAGCAGGGTGCTGAAAGTCCAGCTGGTATTTCAGTGTGCAAAAGAAATTGTCAGTTCAGAGCGCATTTTTTAACTTGTGTTAATGATAGCAAATAGACCACTTTAATGTTAGTACATGTCGATAAACAGTCGGCAAGGGAGACACTTTGTAATCAACTGGACCTTCTTTTTTACTCTCCAGGTGACCCGCTCTGTTCCTGGCCCCATAGTGTAAGGTCAGTTGGTGTATTATAATGCAAATTACATACAGACATCTCAAATTCAGACTTCCCCTATTCTAATTGTTTCCGCTTTCAATGTGCGATTTGCTCTGTGCAATATCCTCGCACACTGGAATTCATCTAATGACAGAATGTAGTCTGGCGACTTGTAGTCTTGGTTAACTGTGACTGGACAAATTGAATTTAACCACCTGACACAAACGGTCTGCAAAAAAGGAAAGTCTGAGAATGATCACGTGTTCTGCTGGTGACGGGGAGTCGCTTGATCACACAATAATAACACTGTGTTGCCCAGTTACCCTGTAAATCTCAGCATTTAGCCATTATCTAAACACTTTTTTAAAAATCTGTGCCCAATAAGGGCATTTAAATGCATTTGTTGGCCAGGGCAACACAATATACTCAAGTGGGCAGGGTGGGATTAGAGTCTTGTTATTCTGGTTCCCCAGATCTCAGTAAAAGCACTTTGGGCCTCATCAGGGGTTGGGCAGTGCAGTAAAAATGTGGCGGTAACATTATTGCCACCGCATTACTGCAATGCCCAATCCCAAATTTGAGGGAAACTCAGAGGATTCACCTCCAGCTTTTAGCTGGAGGTGAATGCGCCAACTTTCTGTCCATTTTCGGCAAAATTACTGCCGCACAACTACTGCCACAGTAATGCACTGAAAATGCCCATTTGAGTCCCATTAACTCAAAAAATGGGGGCCTACACCGCCAACACAACTTGAGATCTGGCGATAATGGTGCTGGATCAAGTTGAGGTAACGGTAATTGCATTGGGTGGTATCCCGGCAGATTTAACGCCAGGATAACACACAACTTGTGATGAGGCCCTTTGTCGCTTGCCTATCAATCGAGGAAGTAATTTTGCATATTCTGTCAGACTGTTGCTGTAAGCATTGGAGCTATTGGCAGGCAAGCACAAAGGCATTCTGCGTTCATTATTTTAGGTGATCAAGGATTGGGTACTAAATGTTCTCTCTCTCAGTTGACGAGATAGCAGCTTCAAACATACCACCGGCTTGTAAACTTCAGCACACTGTCGCCTTTTGAAAATAATGTGCAGAGGGCAGGCTTCTTTTGCTTTCTTGAAAACATGTTCCTGTCAAGGAAGGTCGGACGCCGGGGAGCGGAGTTTCGTGGGCTATTGGGGTCCAGGCGTTGGATCCACAGGAAGAAAGCTGGCAAGAATTTAGCACCCACGAATAAGAACAGTCCGTGGAGATGAATGCATGATGCAAAGTGGACCTTGATTATGTAGACTCGTCTAATTCATAAAGAAGTGCCTTGCATTTAAACATGAGCGCTATACAAAGTGATACATTTAGTTGCTTTTTTATTATTAGCAGCCCACTGAAGTTGTGAATTTCGGTGTGACAAAATATCAGTGATTCTTTTTACTGGGCAGCTTGTAGAGCATGGGATTCCCTTAATATATCGCCAATCGGAAAGGAGAACAATAGTTTAAAAGGGTTGTATGTGTTATGTTCAAGGTATTGCACCCACATGTTAATTTGCATTATCTATAAAGTATGAACTTCAATTTCTTTTCAGGTATTTGCCAAATAGCCCTTCTACGTGTTGGTCTGCTCTGCTGATGGCTGCCATGTTGATCAGATGTGTGCGATCTGGCTGTTCTTGAAGTGCCTTCTTCCTTATGGCATTGAATTTGTTATGGCAAAGCCAACAGGATTATGTTATGTCGGGCTACTGGCATACTGACAGAGCCAGCGTGGGCATGTTTTCTTATAGTATCATTTCTGGCATTAAAGCCAGCATGCGTATACCCAAACATGGGAACATGGCACATATTTGTGCAGCCATCATGGACCACACACAACTGCTAGTGAGGAATGTGGGCTTATGGCAGGCCTTGGGGGGAAACGAATGAGGGTCTATCTCTCATTCACACTCAATTTATGAGAACTGTCTAAGAATTGATATTGCTTCATAAAACTTTCAACACCTGCACATATATATAAACTGCTATGATCTTTGTTTTTGTTGCATATCCCAAAAGGGGATGACTGTAGAGTTCCTTGCTTCTGGCTCAGTTTCTAAGGGTTGAATTTATTGACTGACCTTCTTTCATTTCATGCAACAACCACATGTATTTTCTTTCCATTGCATGGCATCATTTTACATTCACAGTAGTTTGTTAAAATGAGCCTATAACGCTACATATTGTGATCCATTCTTGTATGAAATGTTTATCATATTACAGCGTACTCTGGAGCAATGCTGTGATGCCACTTGTGGGTGGGGTCCGCTCAGGCTTAAAAAGCAAATATTTCCTTTTTGAAGTCACACAACTTTAGAAATGATTTCCATTATGGTCCGTTCCTGTAACAGAAATATTTTTATTTGAAGTTAGAGTGACTTAAAAAAGAAATTATTTCCTTTTGGAGTCACAGGGCCCACCCCATTGCCCCCTAATGACATGGCAGCCTCAGCACCTCTGCACATGACAGGAACAAGTGTTCCTGCTGTGTGGAGCAGGTAGCTGGAGGCCTCGTTCCTCAGACCAACGGATTCATAAAGGAATGAAAATACATTTTGTACAATTGTGTGTGCATGCATGTAAGTGTGTGTGTCTGTATATAATGTAATGTTTGTGAATTAGTGAGTGCATGATGTATAGGTGGCTGGATGTGCATGTTTGAGCTCACTATTCTTAGAGAGGCACAGCTCCTACCTACTGATGAGGTCCAACCAGACCGAAACACGTGTCTGGGGATGCTGTTGGTACTCTTGTTCAGAGGAGAATTGCCTAGCATTTCGGTGCTGGACTGACCCAGGGCAGGACAAAGACTGATATGTTTGGGATATTTCTTCTCTGTGAAAGATAGTGAGCTAAAGACTCTGGGTAAGTCTCTCGCAACCAGGACTAAGGTCTGGCAGAGGGACTCCCAGGACCCCCTTGTTAATTTGCATATTTGAGTAACTTTGGGTCTCACCCTAAGTTACTAGGGGAATCCAGACGTGGACACCTTGCTCACTATTCTTAGAGAAGCACAGCTCCTCCCTACTGATGAGGTCCAACCAGACTGAAACACGTGTCTGGGGATGCTGTTGGTACTCTTGTTCAGAGGAGAATTGCCTAGCATTTCGGTGCTGGACTGACCCAGGGCAGGACAAAGACTGATATGTTTGGGATATTTCTTCTCTGTGAAAGATAGTGAGCTAAAGACTCTGGGTAAGTCTCTCGCAACCAGGACTAATGTCTGGTAGAGGGACTCCCAGGACCCCCCTTGTTAATTTGCATATTTGAGTAACTTTGGGTCTCACCCTAAGTTACTAGGGGAATCCAGACATGGACCCCTTGCTCACTATTCTTAGAGAGGCACAGCTCCTCCCTACTGATGAGGTCCAACCAGACCGAAACACGTGTCTGGGGATGCTGTTGGTACTCTTGTTCAGAGGAGAATTGCCTAGCATTTCGGTGCTGGACTGACCCCAGGGCAGGACAAAGACTGATATGTTTGGGATATTAATTCTCTGTGAATGATAGTGAGCTAAAGACTCTGGGTAAGTCTCTCGCAACCAGGACTAATGTCTGGCAGAGGGACTCCCAGGACCCTCCTTGTTAATTTTCATATTTGAGTAACTTTGGGTCTCACTTTAAGTTACTAGGGGAATCCAGACGTGGACCCCTTGCTCACTATTCTTAGAGAGGCACAGCTCCTCCCTACTGATGAGGTCCAACCAGACCGAAACACGTGTCTGGGGATGCTGTTGGTACTCTTATTCAGAGGAGAATTGCCTAGCATTTCGGTGCTTGACTGACCCAGGGCAGGACAAAGACTGATATGTTTGGGATGTTTCTTCTCTATGAAAGATAGTGAGCTAAAGACTCTGGGTAAGTCTCCTGCAACCAGGACTAATGTCTGGCAGAGGGACTCCCAGGACCCCCCTTGTTAATTTGCATATTTGAGTAACTTTGGGTCTCATCCTAAATTACTAGGGGAATCCAGACATGGACCCCTTGCTCACTATTCTTAGAGAGGCACAGCTCCTCCCTACTGATGAGGTCCAACCAGACCGAAACACGTGTCTGGGGATGCTGTTGGTACTCTTGTTCAGAGGAGAATTGCCTAGCATTTCGGTGCTGGACTGACCCAGGGCAGGACAAAGACTGATATGTTTGGGAAATTTCTTCTCTGTGAAAGATAGTGAGCTAAAGACTCTGGGTAAGTCTCTCGCAACCAGGACTAATGTCTGGCAGAGGGACTCCCAGGACCCCCCTTGTTAATTTGCATATTTGAGTAACTTTGGGTCTCACCCTAAGTTACTAGGGGAATCCAGACGTGGACCCCTTGCTCACTATTCTTAGAGAGGCACAGCTCCTCCCTACTGATGAGGTCCAACCAGACCGAAACACGTTTCTGGGGATGCTGTTGGTACTCTTGTTCAGAGGAGAATTGCCTAGCATTTCGGTGCTGGACTGACCCAGGGCAGGACAAAGACTGATATGTTTGGGATATTTCTTCTCTGTGAAAGATAGTGAGCCAAAGACTCTGGGTAAGTCTCTTGCAACCAGGACTAATGTCTGGTAGTGGGACTCCCAGGACCCCCCTTGTTAATTTGCATATTTGAGTAACTTTGGGTCTCACCCTAAGTTACTACGGGAATCCAGACGTGGACCCCTTGCTCACTATTCTTAGAGAGGCACGGATGCTGTTGGTACTCTTGTTCAGAGGAGAATTGCCTAGCATTTCGGTGCTGGACTGACCCAGGGCCGGACAAAGACTGATATGTTTGGGATATTTCTTCTCTGTGAAAGATAGTGAGCTAAAGACTCTGGGTAAGTCTCTCGCAACCAGGACTAATGTCTGGCAGAGGGACTCCCAGGACCCCCTTGTTAATTTGCATATTTGAGTAACTTTGGGTCTCACCCTAAGTTACTAGGGGAATCCAGACGTGAACCCCTTGCTCACTATTCTTAGAGAGGCACAGCTCCTCCCTACTGATGAAGTCCAACCAGACCGAAACACGTGTTTGGGGATGCTGTTGGTACTCTTGTTCAGAGGGGAATTGCCTAGCATTTCGGTGCTGGACTGACCCAGGGCAGGACAAAGACTGATTTGTTTGGGATATTTCTTCTTTGTGAAAGATAGTGAGCTAAAGACTCTGGGTAAGTCTCTCGCAACCAGGACTAATGTCTGGCAGAGGGACTCCCAGGACCCCCCTTGTTAATTTGCATATTTGAGTAACTTTGGGTCTCACCCTAAGTTACTAGGGGAATCCAGACGTGGACCCCTTGCTCACTATTCTTAGAGAGGCACAGCTCCTCCCTACTGATGAGGTCCAACCAGACCGAAACACGTGTCTGGGGATGCTGTTGGTACTCTTGTTCAGAGGAGAATTGCCTAGCATTTCGGTGCTGGACTGACCCAAGGCAGGACAAAGACTGATATGTTTGGGATATTTCTTCTCTGTGAAAGATAGTGAGCTAAAGACTCTGGGTAAGTCTCTCGCAACCAGGACTAATGTCTGGCAGAGGGACTCCCAGGACCCCCCTTGTTAATCCGGTCCTGTAACAGAAATATTTTTTTTCTGAAGTTAGAGTGACTTAAAAAAGAAATGATTTCCTTTTGAAGTCACAGGGCCCACCCCATTCCCCCCTAATGACATGGCAGCCTCAGCACCTCTGCACATGACAGGAACAAGTGTCATCGTTCCTCAGACCAACGGATTCATAAAGGAATGAAAATACATTTTGTACAATTGTGTGTGCATGCATGTAAGGTGTGTGTCTGTATATAATGTAATGTTTGTGAATTAGTGAGTGAATGATGTATAGGTGGCTGGATGTGCATGTTTGAGCATAAGGTCAAATTGGCGTACATGTAAATGTATGGGCGGCTGGGTGTGTCTGTGTGAATATATGGTGAATAGTGTGTGAATGACTGTGTGCTTTTGTTTAATGCCTGGATTACTTACTCAAAATCTGTATTACTCCTAGCCCTATTATTCCTCGTCTCAGTACTTGTGTATGCAGCACCTTGCCTGATATACAAGTATTGAGATGGGGAACAGGGATGTGGAGGTAATGTCTGACTTAGTTACTTAGTTCTTCATTACTGCTAGTCCCACTCTTCCTCGTCCCAGTACTTATCTATGAGGCAAGGTGCATCATACGTAAATACCGGGACGAGGAAGAGGGATGCAGAGGTAATTCTGGGCTGACAAGCTGATTTTGGCGGTTGGGGATGGAGGAAAAGTGGATGTGTGGATGCGATGGGGTGGGTGTTGGCATAATAAGTATTATTATCTATCTAGATTGGCATTTAGGTGCAGCTGATCTAGTCATTTCATACTGTGGCATGACATTTTTTTGTACTGGCTTCTCTAATAAAGTAAGCATCATAAGTGTTATTTCTCTTGGCGGTGGATCACTCAGCTCGCGCGTCGATGAAGAACACAGCTAGCTGTGAGAATTAGTGTGAATTGCAGGACACATTGATCATAAGTGTTATTTCATTTCTAAACTGGCATTTTGGTGCAGACAGTCTAGCCATGCCTTACTGTGTAATGGCATCATTTTCTGGGCATCTATGATCAAGTAAGAATCATAGGTCTTTGTCACATGGCTAGACTAGCATTTTGGTGCATTCAGATAGCCATTTCTTACTTATTTTATTTGTTTGTTTGCAATGCGTCGGTAGCCCGCAGGCATCAGGGCGCAGAGAGACAAATTAGAGTTAGGCAGAACGCTAGGTGGGAACTAGGGGTGGCACATTATTTGAAGAGATGAGTCTTCAGGCTTTTCCTAAAGATTAACAGGTTAGGCTCTGCTCTCAAAGTACCTGGAAGATTGTTCCACTGCTGAGATGCACGGACCGGAAAAGATTTCCCGGCACCCGTAGTTCATGATGCCTGGGTTATCTGTAGCTTGGCAGATGTTTGAGATCTTAGAGCCCTATTAGGGATATATTTTGTGAATTTGGTTCTAAGGTAGGATGGAGCCACTCTGTACACACATCTGTGTACTAGAGTCATGGACTTAAAGAGGATTCTCTCCTCAACTCTAAGCCAGTGAAGGGATCTTCTAGCCTCTGTCACATGACTTCTTCTATTGATCCCTTTTTACGACCCGGATTGCATTGTTCTCCATTATCTGGCATTTACTGCTGCATTTTTTGGAGGCTCCCAGCAGCAATGAATTACCATAGTCCAAACGTGCCAGTATAATGGCCCTGGCTATTGTGGCCGCATTATTTTCTGTCAGAAAAGGACGTATAGCTCTCAATAGCCTAATATAGTATGCATTGTCTTTATGAAGGTCGTTTGCCTGGGATTCTGATCCCAAGGACGCCTTCAGCATCATCCCAAGTGTTTTGACATGGGAGACCACCTTAATGCATGAGTCTTTAATGGCAAACTCTTCAAATTCTTTGCCGAGCTTAGCCCTTGCTTGACCAGAGCCGAAAATCATAAGGTCCGTTTTTTTACTGTTCATGCACATCTAATTATCTTCCATCAGATTGTAGAGGTTATAATCCTTTCCTTATCTAGTTGGTATTCTCTGTGGCGTGACTTGTTTTTACTGGGTATCTCTGATAAATCAGTCCTGATAAGTGTAGTTACCTGGCTAGACAACATTTGGGTGCAGCAAGTCTAGCTGTTTCTTACTTTGTCATTGCATATTTCTCTGGACAAATATGATAAAATAAACATGATAATTGTTATTGCTTCGACTGGCATTTTGGTGAAACCAGTCTAGATAGGTCTTACTGTGGTATGGCATGCTTTACTGTAATATGTGTTTCAAGTGCTTATTGCATGTCTAAAACTGGCTTACATTGTGCAGCCAGCAAGACATGTTTTCATTGTGGCATGGCATTTTTAATAGAAAAGCATTACATTAATTAAAGTATGAATGTTCATATGCACTGTAGGTGGTTTGCATGTATTGGATTTTTGGCCTAAAAAACAATTGCAAACTGTGGTACGTCAGACGAAGGAGTCCGACAAAGGGGTGGCATTTCAAATCAAGGTTTTTAACTAAACGGATTTCCCTACTGAGCTGAATTCTAACTTGGGAGCTCATCGACTGAGTGGTTGTCAAACTAAAGAATAAAACTACCCTACTCTGACCCTATCACTAACCAAAGATATTCTTCAGCAAACAAAAAAGGTAACCAGGAAAATGACTCCCTTCTACTGGTTCAACTGGTTAAGCCTTATGGGCTGATTTATAGTCTCTGGAAATAACTTTGGTAAGTCCTTGTTACTCCTCCTAGGGCTTGGTTAAATGTCCAACAATTACTCTTCTTCAAAATATATATATATATTCCTGGTTTTTCTTCTTCTGGTCTATTGTAACAAGGGAGATCACTCCCCAAATGTCTCTGGCTTGGTCATCAAATCCACAACTTTTCTGAAAAAGGGGACTACTCCCATGGTGACTTTTGTTCTTTATATCCAATAGGAAATTACTGTAATAAGGGAGAATACTCCTGATGTACTCTCTCAGTAATTACTGTGACAAGGGAGTTTATCCTGGCCGATTTGCGGCTAGGGTCTCTAGCTCAATAATGGCATAGGTCTTCTCTTGAGGCAAGAGTTTCCTGCTAATATACAGGACATCGAGTTCTACTCTTTCATACTCTTGAGAATGAACACCCCTAAGGCCTACTTTGGATGCATCTGTCTGTAGGATAAACACCCTGGTGAAATTACTGTTCTTGAGGATAGGCTCACTACAGAGTATATGCTTTAACACGTTAAAGCTATCTTTATCTTGTCTCTACCACAGAAGTTTCTGGGGTTCCGCATTCTTAGGTTTATCCAGTAAACATGAATTTATGGTGGAATAACTAGTGATAAACCAGCGGTTTGTGAGCCCCAAGAATGCCTGAAGTTTCTTTTTGGTTTTAAGGGGAGATGTTTCTTGGACGGCTTTTACCTTTCCCAGCTGTGGCTGAACGAAACCATTCCCAATAAAGAAAAACAGGTACTTGATGGCTGACTCTGTTGGATGGCATTTCTTAGGGTTGGCATATAGTCTTCTATAGTGCCCTTATGATTTCATACAAGTGGAAAAGATGTTCTTCCCACATTTGGCTATGGATCAGAATATCATCTCGGTATGCACCACAGAAATGGGAAAAGGGTTGCAATACCTTAACCATCAACCTTTTATAAGATGGTGTGTGCCCCATGTAACCCAAAAGGAAGGTCTTTGAACAGTGCACGAAGTGTACAAAAAGTAGTAGTGGAACTATGTTCCGTACTGGCCTGCTCCCACTCCCCACAAACCCCATTGCCATGCCCCCTCCCACACACAATACAAACCCCCAAACAAATGCATGAAAGTGCAATTTTCAACTTCTTCATACACTTTTATTTTAAAATGAAATCATTCTGGAATGATTTCTTTATAAAATAAAAAAATAAAAGTATATTAACAGTACAATGTAACAAAAAAAGTATAGGAGCACTGCTGCCAACCACTCCTGTCCACTTAAACCACTGAATTGGAATTGGAACAGCCCTCAGGGAGTATAAAAAGCCATCTTCTCCTTGTCAGAGGCGTACAAAGGAACCTGCCAATAGCCGTTTGTTAGATCAATCGATCAATAGTGGAGATGTACGTAGCTGGTCCCAGTTTGTCTATCAGATCATCAGTCCTAGGCATAGGATAACTGTCAAATGGGGAGATGGAGTTGAGCTTTCGAAAGTCAAAACAAAAAACGCCACTACTGATCTGGTTTAGTGACTAGGGCTATTGGCAAGGACCAAGGGCTCTCAGACAGCTCAATGTTATCTGCCTCCAACATGCTATCTACTTTCCAGAGGATTGATTCCTTTCTGGCCTTAGGGATTCAATACGGTTTTAGGTTTACCACCTTCCTTTGTGGGGTTTGAATGTGGTGCATTCCTGACTGATCATTAAAGACATCAGGAAACTGATAAAGTAAGTCTTGGATGTCTTCCTGTTGCAGAGGTGTTAAATCAGGAGACATCAAACTATTTTCGGGGCCTCCCTCTGTCAACAATGTGTCTCTAGTCACCAAAGTGGTTTCTATGGGGTCTACCTTCCACTTCTTTAACAGGTTTATGTGGTAGACCTACATTTTAAACCTTCGGTCGGGCTGGGCTACCAGATAGTTATAGCGCCCTTTTTCTCTAGGATTTCATATGACCCATACCATTTTGAAAGCATCTTTTGGTCAGAGGTGGGCAAGATAACTAACACCATTTGACCTATTGAAAAGGAACGTTGGACAGTCCTTTGATCATACTGAGTCTTTTGTCTCTCTTGGATTTTTCAAGATGTTTGGTGACTATTTGTCTTGATATAGCCATATGCTCTTTTAAATGTTGGGCAGTTTGTGAAATGAGGAGAACTGCGTCTCTTTCCTCCCAGGTCTAACCAAGCATGTCTTGTACGTCCCTCAGTTCTCGTCTGTTTAGAAGCGCAAAGGGGAAAAATACAAAGAGTCCTGAGGGGATTTACATATGGCAAATAGCACCCAAGGAATCATAGCCTCCCAATTGTACCAATCAGATTCTTCCAGTTTCTCAAGGATGTTTTTAATGTCTTGTTGAAGCACTCTACCGAACCATCCATTTGGGGATGGTAAATGGAGGGGCGTAAAGTCTTTATTTGTAGTATTTCCTTTACTTCAACCATTAGTTTGGACATTAAGGTAATACTTCGGTCCATTAGAATGTTCCCGGCGAAACCCAACCCTAAACAGGAAGGGGATCAAATGTTTTAAGATCTATTGAGATGTGTTGTTTTTTAGGTCAGAGGCTTCTGAGTACTGGGTGGCATAATCATGGATCAACAATAAGTATTTATTCCCCAATTTTGAGGGCTCTAGCGGACCCACTATGTCCATTCATATCTGGGAGAAGGGTACCCAAATAACAGGGAGGGGTGATAGTGGGGCTGTAGAAATTCCATTGGCAGGCTGTCTTCTGGCATAAGGGGCAAGTGGTTATGAAATTCTTTGACTGGCCAGTAGAACCATGGATTGACCTGTGCTTGTTTTTTTTGTCACCCCTAGGTGACCAGATGTAATGTGAGAATGCACCAATCCTAAGACTTCTTGCTGTTGACTATGGGGGACTAAGTGTATCCTTCACTGGCCCTCATGGACATGTCACCGCTGTATAGGAGCCCATGATTTAGAAAAAAGAAAGGATCACCCTGTGCCATACCTTCAGCCTCCGAAACTACTTTCAAGAAGGCCTCCACTAAGATTGGATCATTATGTTGGTGGAAGACTCCATCTGGAATAGGTTATGACCCTTCAGGGGTGTTTGATTTCTCAGGTATGACTACATCTGCCTCCCCAAAACCTGAATGCCCCTTTCTGTGAGATCTTGTTCCTGCACTTATGTGGGTTGTGGAATGACAGCATTTTCCAAAATACTTTCAGAAATGTGTTCTCCTATCTTAACCTGGTAGACCTGTTTCTCATGGTTGTGAATCAATACCTTGATGTCACCTCGATATTCAGCATCTATTACACCAGCCATGACATCCAGGCCATACAAACAAGCTAAGCCTGCCTTGTAAACCAACCGTATATATGTCCCTTTTGTATGGGGACACAATTAGACGGGTAGGGACCATCGACATTCTCCTACTGCAATGGCAACCTCACTACTACTATCAAGATCAAAGCCAATAGACTTGGCTGTAACAACTCTTGGATTTGGGCTCAAGGCATACGTTTGCTGAACTTCAGGGTTCCCCAATTTCTTTCATTCAGGCCTGATCCCACTTCTGACATTGTATGTGGTAAGTCAGAAGAGGGAGTCAGACAAAGTGGTGGCATTTCAACAAAAAGGAAAAGGACCTTTCTTTCCCTACAACTATAGGGATTACCCTACCTAAGTGAATTCTAACTTGAAGGGGTTCATTATCAGAGTGGTTGTCAAAGAATAGAATCTATCCTCTGTCCAAAAACGATCCTACTCTGGCCCTACCACTATCCAAAGTTACTCAGCAAACAAAAAAGGCAACAAAGACAATGACTCCCTTCTCCTGGTTCAACTGGTTCAACCTCAAGGGCTGACTAATAGTCTCTAGCAATAAATTCTCTGGGCTTTGTTAAATGTCCAGTAGTTACTCTTCTTCAATGACATATATATTCGTGGATTTTCTTTGTTTGATCTATTGTAACAAGGGCGATCACTCCCAAAATGTCTATGGCTTTGGCCGTCAATTCCACAACTTTTCTGAGGATGAGGACTACTCCTGTGGTGACTTTTGTTCTTGATATCCCTTAGGCAATTACTGTAATGAGGGAAGTTACTCTTCAGTGTTGATATCTTTTCTATACTCACTGTGACAAGGGAGATTGCTCCTATGTACTCTTTACCCTACTCTCACTGTAATTACTGTGATGAGGGAGATTACCCCCAAAGTTCTCTTCACTCTTGATGCCTTTTCGGTAATTACTATGATGAGGGTGATTACTCCCGAGTTACTGTTCAGTCTCAGTGCTTTCTCTGTAATTACTGTGATGAGGGAAATTACTCCCGAGGCCCTCTTCAGTCTTAGTGCTTCCTCTGTAACTACTATGGTGAGGGAGATTACTTCCAAGGCACTCTTCAGTTTTAGTGATTTCTCTGTAAATACTATAATGAGGTAGATTACCCCTGAAGTACTCTTCACTCTTGATACCTTCTCGGTAATTCCTGTAATGAGGGAAATTACTCTGGAGATACTCTTCAGTAGCGCCCAAACCCCTAGCAGGACTCCCATGACTCCTGTTACCTTCTTCCTTGTGGGGGCAAGTCACTGGCTCTTCCTGGGGTGTTGGTCTTGCATCTTCCCTTTGAACTCGGTTTGCATCTATTTCTGCACTACCTCATGCAATGCGTTGCCTCTGTGACTTATTGTCATGATTCCTGCCCCTCATGTCCCCAGCCCTCCAAGGTGTCAGGCTGGAGCCGGGCCACGATCACCTACATGGCCCTCAAGGGCCTCTCCATCCCTCCAAAGACCCACTTGGAGTCAGACTTGGCGCTTGTGGCACCAGACTCACTCACTGCCATAGGATAACATTGGGGATTGGACTTGTAGTGCATTGATGGGGACAAGATGGATGCCCCCACATATTTTGGTAACCAGAACTGTATGTGCGGTCTAGTCTTTTGGGTGTGGTTCAGCCCAGAGGCACCTGGCATACCCAGAGACAAGCCACACCCAGGTTGAGAAACATGCTTTGCGTTTTCTGCACCTGCAGCGTGACACTCACCGTGTTCGGATCGGCCTCCTGTAGGCCTGCATCTTTCTTCTGCGCTCAGCTCCTGCAAGAACAAGAACACCGTTAGGAACAGCCTTACCTTGCGGCGCTTCTGCCCATCAGTCATCGCTCCTTCTGTTCTGCGGGCATCTTCGGCGGTGTCATTCCCATTCCGGCACGCCGCTTCCTAAGGAAAAGGGAAAAGAACAGAAAAAAGGCATTAGTAAGCATTCTGCAAATCTTCGCTTAATTTTTAAATACTGTACGAGCTTCAAACACTTACCTGAATCCCAGCCGCTCTGGGGGAACTCTGTCTCCGGAACTTCTCATCCATCTGCAAGAGGGAAAAGACACTCCAGGTTAGCGTGGAAACATCTAGAGGCGCTGCATTCCGCGCTTACCCACCGCATTTGTTCTTCATAACCGGCATCCACACTGAGAACGTCGTGGCACCTAAAAGACACAGAAAAAGAACTCAGTTCAATGCAAATACGAAAGGGGTGCATCACGCACCGTGCTGTCACTCACCTTCAGCGCTACTCATCTCAACAGCACGCTGCCATCCCCAGAAGCCGGCCATCATCTAAGGAACGAAAGGAATGAAGTTAGAGAACTATTCAAAAGACTCATTATACTTACCTGTCGGACTCTTGCCAGTGAAATAACTAGGCAGCAACGAGCCCGCAACAATCAACGCACCCTTGCGCTGAAAGCAGGATGGAGGGCACACTATCCAAGAAAACAAATTGAGCTGTGGATGAAATGGAAGGGTTGGACCCTGGGGAAGAAGGGGTTCAAGCACACAGAGACAAAAGGGAGTTAAACTCTACCAATCCTGTGTTTCAGGCCCAGTCTCCAGTCGAATAGCCTCCAGGCAAGGGTTCAAGGTCGTAAGAGGTCAGAACAGGCCGAGTGACGTCCCCATGGATACCAGGGAGCGTTACAGAACGCAAAGCCTCACATCAAAATCCACCTGGGTGTCATGGTCAGAAACCGACCAGTTAGCCCACATGTTGGGGCAGCTACTTTCCGAAGTACATGCAGCCAGGCAGGAGACCAACACCCTGAGGAGAGAGCTGATAGTAGCCAAGGAACGCACTGATGATTTAAGCAGGCAACTTCTCGAGTCACAAGCAGGGCATGCACCATTGCCGGGAAGCATGCCCTCGATGCCAGCGCCATCAGCCAATCCCGTTCAGATAACCCTTCCTGGCGCAGTTCCCTTAGCCCCGCCCGAATGATTTACGGGGTATCCCATGAGGTTTGCAACGTTCATGAACCAGTGCTGCCTGCACTTCCTTTGTAGGCCAGGGGCCTTTCCGAATGACCAATCACGGGTCGCTTTTGTGCTATCCTACCTGAGTGGTAGCACCGCGGACTGGTCTGTACCCTTTGTGGCCCAAGACGATCCTTTGCTGAATGACTTCTGGGGCTTTCAGCAGGAGATGGAAAAGCTGTTCGCCCGTCGTACTCATGAGCAGGCATTAGACAACGAACTTCTGTCCCTACGACAAGGGAATCAAGACCTATTAACATACATAGCCACGTTCAATAGACTCGTAGTTGAAGCAGAATGGCCAGTGGAGAAGAGAACCACGTTATTTCATCAGGGGTTGTGGGGGGAGCTCAAGGATGTTCTCGCACAAGTAGTGAACCCCCCGTAAGACTGCTTAGAATTCATTGACCTTGTTGTTCAACTGGATCATAGGTTGCAGGACTGAAGAGCAGATCGAACCAGACCGGACCCTCACCCTATGTATGTGCGTTCAAAGGACAATACTGCCCGAACAACGGAAGGTTCAGGAGAACCAATGCAAATCGGGGGGGTCAGATCCCCCTTGACTAAAGCGGAAAGGGATAAAAGGAGACAGCAGCAGTTATGTCTGTACTGTGGAAGGTCAGGTCATTTCCTTAAAGAGTGCCCTGTGAAGCCACTGAGGAGGACAGTAGGGGCCATGGACAAGGAAGATACCATCAAGGAATCGGAAATCTCCCCAGCCCCGCAAGTGTAGGGGTCCACTTGTCGAGAGAAGAAAGTGAACAACAGACCTCCCATTTTGCACTATCTGTGGTCTTGATCAATCACCACAACCATCTCAGATGCACGCAGTAAGAGCATACATAGACAGTGGAGCCATTGGGAATTACATCGACCAGGATCTTGCGGCAAAGATGGGGCTTCCGTTACGCCCTAAATCAAGCACCGACACTGTTACCACTGTCCACGGCACGGAAATAGCTTCTGGTCCAGTATCCCAATGCACTGCAGCTTTAACCCTTCTGTGCCAGGATGGACACCAAGAATCTATCGTTTTCGACCTCATTAAGGCACCATAGTTCCGGTTGATTTTGGGAATGCCATGTTTGGTAGCTCACAATCCTCAATTGTTGAGCAAAAGAATTGGCCTTTCCCGAGACTTGCGCCTACACATGTTATCGCCAAGAGAAACAACCAATAGACACCAAAACCTCCACGCTTGCGACTGTGGCAATCGGCACCCTACCAAGTGAATACCAGGACTTTCAAGATGTCTTTCAGAAAGAACAGGCTAATACCCTGCCACCGCATAGACCATACAATTGCCAAATCGATCTGATACCCGGCGCACAAATCCCTTGTGGGCGAATTTACGCAATCACAGAACCAGAAAACCAGCACCTGAAGGACTATCTTGACCAATACCTGGCCAAAGGGTTCATCCGTCCCTCGAAGTCTCCAGCAGCCAGTCCTCTATTCTTCGTACCAAAAAAGGAGGGGGACTTGAGAACGTGCATTGACTATCGCGCACTGAACCAGATTACCGTAAAAAATCACTACCCCCTGCCACTGATCCCTGAATTGCTTGATCAAGTCAAAGATGCCCAAATCTACACAAAACTAGACCTGAGGGGGGCATTTCACCTTGTTCACGTAAAACAGGGGGACAAATGAAAAACCGCTTTTCGCACCAAATACGGCTTGTACGAATATCAACTAATACCCTTTGTCCTTTGCAACGCGGATGCTGCATTTCAATACTTCATGAACGATGTCCTACGGGAATTGATTGATGTCTGTGCTCTAGTGTACATCGACGATATCCTAGTATATTCCGCATCAAAGAAGGATCACGTTAAACACGTCCGATCCGTATTGGAGAAACTCCGTCAACACCAGCTCTATGCCAACCTCAAAAAGTGCTCATTCCACATCTCCGAAGTGGAATTCCTGGGCTTTATTCTCAGCCCGAATGGAATCCGAATGGATGTACACAAGGTAGATGCTATCCTAAACTGGCCATCCCCAAATTCATTCAAGGGGTTTCAAAGTATGCTGGGTTTTGCAAACTTCTACCGCCGGTTCATCCCAGGATTTTCGCAAATCGTGCATCCCATCACGTCATTACTAAGGAAAAGCAACAAAAAGTGCCAGTGGACAACAGAAGCCGATGAGGCTTTCCAGGAACTCAAAGCAAGACTCACATCTGCCCAAATCTTACGCCACCCTCGCCCTGATCTCCCATACCTGGTGGAAACGGACGCCTCAAGCATGGCTGTGGGAGCCATCCTCTCACAAAAGGACCCCGAAACCGGGCCAGTTACACCCTGTTGCCATCTGGTCGCGTAAATTCACACCCCCTGAACTCAATTACGCTATCACAGACAAAGAACTCCTGGCCATTAAGTCAGCCTTTAAGGCATGGCGGCACTACCTCTTGGGTGCCAGACACACAATCACCGTAATAACTGACCACCGGAACCTCCAGTACCTAAAAACGGTAAAGGCCCAATCCTCACGACAACTACGCTGGGCTCTTTTTTTTTGCTTAATATGACTATGTGATTACATTTCGACCAGGGGTGAAAAATGGGAAGGCCGATGCCCTTTCCCGTATGGGGGTGGAAGAGCAAGGGTATCAGACCCCTGACCCAATAGCAATCATCCCGAGTGACAAGCTCCTAGGAATTACAGCAACCATAACTCAGAAAGAATTACATGAAGAAATCCAAAACCTGATGAGTCCGGAGCAATTACAAGCGTGGAGTGCACAAGGAGAACATTACATGATAAAAGATCAGTTGCCCTACTTCAGGAATCGTTTATTCTTACCAAATCAAGAACTACGAGAACAAGTCATGTCCGGTTATCATGATTCCTTGATCGAGGGCCACCCCGGAATCGCTAAAACCCTAGCCAAGGTAAAACAAAATTATTGGTGGCCCACATGGCGTAAAGACATTATCCAATTCATCCTATCTTGTGGAGTGAAGTCATCCAAGCAGAAACCGGCTGGGCTATTACAACCATTGGAAATCCCACCAGCACCCTGGCACATGTTGTCCCTCCATTTTATTACTGACTTACCACCCAGTCAAGGGTTTAACACTATTCTTGTGGTCGTGGACCTATTTTCAAAAATGGCACATTTCATTCCTCTTAAGGGGCTCCCAAATGCTTCCACTCTGGCAAAGGTATTTCTTGAAGGCATTGTACGGCTCCATGGGTTTCCTTCAGTTTTGGTCTCAGACTGAGGTACTCAATTGGTATCTAACTTCTGGAGAAAATGCTGCTCTATGGCCCAGATCGACATCCGGCTATCCACCAGTCACCATCCCCAAACGGATGGTCAAACTGAGAGGACAAATCAGATGCTCGAGCAGTATCTGCGTTGCATGTTACACCAAGCTGAAGGAAGCTGGTTCGACCTATTATGGATAGATGAATATGCTTATAATAATTCCCTACACACCAGCACTGGGCAGACACCCTTTTATACCATGTATGGCAGGCACCCAGGTACTTCTGAGTTGGACGTTCCTATAACCCTGGAAATGCCAGCAGTCAAAACCTTGCACACAACCATTTCTCAAACCTTTAAAAGGGCAGCTGAACACATAATTCAAGCTAAAATTGCCAAGTTTGCTGATCAACACCGAGCAAAGGCCCCCAACTACCAAGTGGGAGACAAAGTCTGGTTGGTGTCTAAACACGCGTCCATTAAAGGATCCCAAACTTTCCATCCAAGATACATGGGTCCATTCACCGTCACCTCTGTGATAAATCCTGTGGCAGTCAGACTAGCTTTGCCGTCAAACATGTCATCCTGTGTTCCACATGTCTCTCCTTAAACCTGTTCAACCTGGGACCCGGGTAGCAACGCCACCACAGCCAGTAGTAGTCGCCGGGGAGCCAGAATTCGAAGTCAAGGACATCCTAGATTCAAAGTACGTCAGATCCAAATTACACTACTTAGTAGACTGGAAGGGGTATGGTCCACAAGACACCACATGGGAGCCTTGTGAGTACATCCATGCACCTCGCTTGCTTAGACGATTTTATCAAAACCATCCAACCAAACCAGGACCAGACAGAAGAGCCACCTTGAGAGGGGCCTTGGGGGGGGAGTGCTGTCATGATTCCTGCCCCTCATGTCCCCAGCCCTTCATGGTGTCAGGCTGGAGCCAGGCCACAATCACCTACATGGCCGTCAAGGGCCTCTCCATCCCTCCAAAGACCCACTTGGAGTCAGAATTGGCGCTTGTGGACCAGACACACTCACTCCCATAGGATAACATTGGGGATTGGACTTGTAGTGCATTTATGGGGACAAGATGGATGCCCCCACATATTTTGGTTCCCAGAACTGCATGTGCGGTCTAGTCTTTTGAGTGTGGTTCAGCCCAGAAGCACCTGGAATACCCATAGACTATTTAAGCCACACCCAGGCTGAGAAACATGCTTTGCGTTTTCTGCACCTGCAGCGTGACACTCACCGTGTTCGGATCGGTCTCCAGTAGGCCTGCATCTTTCTTCTGCGCTCAGAACAAGAACACCGATAGGAACAGCCTTACCTTGCGGCGCTTCTGCCCATCAGTCATCGCTCCTTCTGTTCTGCGGGCATCTTCGGCAGTGTCATTCCCATCCCAGCACGCCGCTTCCTAAAGAAAAGGGAACAGAACAGAAAAAAGGCATTAGTAAGCATTCTGCAAATCTTCCTCTATTTTTTAAATACTGTACGAGCTTCAAACGCTTACCTGAATCCCAGCCGCTCTGGGGGAACTCTGTCTCCGGAACTTCTCATCCATCTGCAAGAGGGAAAAGACACTCCAGGTTAGCGTGGAAACAGCTAGAGGCGCTGCATACCGCGCTTACCCACCGCATTTGTTCTTCATAACCGGCATCCACGCTGAAAATGTTGCAGCACCTAAAAGACACAGAAAAAGAACTCAGTTCAATGCAAATACGAAAGTTGTGCATCGCGCATCACGCTCTCATTCACCTTCAGCGCGACTCATCTCAGCAGCACGCCACCATCCCCGGACGCCGGCCATCATCTAAGGAATGAAAGGAACGAAGTTAGAGAACTGTTCAAAAGACTCATTATACTTACCTGTCGGACTCTTGCCAGTGAAGTAACTAGGCAGCAACGAGCCTGGATCAATCAACGCGGCCCTGCGCTGAAAGCAGGATGGAGAGCACACTATCCAAGAAAACAAGGTGAGCTGTGGATCAAAGGGAAGTGTTGGAACCCGGGGAAGAAGGGGTACAAGCACAAAGAGACAATAGGGAGTTAAACTCTACCAATCCTGTGTTTCAGGCCCAGTCTCCAGTCGAATAGCCTCCAAGGAAGGGTTTGAGGTCATAAGAGGTCAGAACAGGCTGAGTGATGTCCCCGTGGATATCAGGTGAGCGTTACACTTATTGGCCCTTTTGGTGCAGTTAAAGGACCTCACGGTCCACCTCCCTAAGGTCACGCCACCGTTGGCCTTTCTCCAGCTTCTGCAGAGGTCGGGTCTCTGCCCCACGATGGATAGTTCTTCCGAGCCTTCCACAACATCCTCATGACCGAGGACTAGCTTCTCCTTCTCACTTCCACATTCCTAGGTTTGAAACTCCCAGGGTTGACAGGCTTCATGGCATGACTTCTTTTCATTAAGTTCCTTCTTGCTTTTTATGTTCTGTAGCTGGGTCCTCCCCAGCAGAGTACCATAGTGTTTCTTCTGTATTAAGAAGGTAGAAGTCAGCTAGAAGGCTCAGGTACAATAAAAATGCCCACTTGGCGGTTGCCCGAAACAAATATGCAAGATCCAGGGGCAGCAGTTTCCCAATAATGGCCCCTAAAAATTGGAATAAGCTCCCACTTCTCATCAGAAATGAATCATCCCACCAATGTTTTAATAAAGCCCTAAAACCGTGGCTATTCAACAAATACTAGGTAGGGTTGGGTAAGGGCTATCGGCACCATAATTCGAAGCCCACCCGTCTGTACCAATGAGTCATCGATGCAATTGAAAAACCCAATGGGCCTCATTACGACCCAGGCGGTAAGTTACCGCCTGGGTCGTACATTTACCACCATGGCGTAAACTACGTTTACGCCATGGTGGTTGGCGGACTTACCGCCCCATTCCGAGGTTGGCGGGGCGGTAAGTCCCCATTAACCCATTTACCCTTTCCCATTCCCATTTTTGCCCCATAGGGCCTAATGGGAGTGGAGAAGGCGTTAATTACGCCACCGTAAATTACGGTGGCGTAATTAACAACAAGGTCCCATAGCGCCATGGATTTTAACACCTGCTAAAAGCAGGTGTTAAATCCTCCATGGCGCTAAGGGACCTCGGAATCAGGCGGTAAGGGTCGGCGCTGTTTACGCCGCCGTAAACCCCTTACCGCCTGGGTCCTAATGAGGCCCAATGTCTAGTAGTTGCTACCCAAGGCATTTGTACCTGATAGTAATTTAGTTTGTTTATTTGTACTTACTGCATGCTTATGTATTGTTATGTAATTGTAAATGTACTGAATTATCTGTAACTACGTCGTGACACCTAAGGGTTTGGGCTTATAACAAATGCAATAATAATGACTTAGGATCACTCTGTTTTTTTCTACTAGTGTTGGTATTGTCATGTTTTATATTAGAAAAGGAGGGAATTTTACAATAACATAATTGAAGTCTCCTTAGGTTGGTTCATGGCAGACTTTGAAGACTGCATGGTCTCAAAAGTAAGGGAGATAGGGAGTTCCATCACAGAACGGTAGTCCTTGTCCCCAGAAGGGGAGTCTCTGCCTATCAGGTCCTGCATTCCGACAGCACTGGGGCGATTCTTGCATAACAGGCTCACCTCCTTAGCCTCACAACGAAGGGCTCCCCTCTGGAGAGAAGTGACAAGATCCTGTAAATCATCACAAAACACTCTGGCATTTTATAAAATTTGTCTCAGAAAGTGTGCTGTATAATGTACCATTTTAACCCATTAATCAAACATTTATCTTCGGGTACCCTCAAATCTCATTTGGATGGGTTGGGCTCCCTCTCTATGCTCAGTCACTGTGGTATATTTGTTGGAAATGTTCATGCCCCTTCAACAAAAGAATTCACCAGCCGCCACTGGGTGAGTCACTGGTGTGTAAATGGTTATGTATGTATGTGCGCAAGCTTGGGGCCTTGGCAAGGGGCATTGGAATATGCACGTTTTCTTCCATGTTTTACTGGAATTTATGGGTAAAGCCAACTTGATGAATGTTATTACATGGAGGGGTGTTTGTGGTGGTGTGCTTATAGCTCAAGAGGGCAGGCAGATTGTAGATTTTCTATGGTGTGGCATTTTGCGGCAATACCACTATGATGTGTGTTCTTACATGGTCGGTGGAGGCATTTGTGCAGCCGAACAAGTCCCCTTACTGTAGCATTGCAAGTTTTACTAGCATTGAGGGTACTTGATGAGTATCCTTGCATGGTGATGCTGGAGTTGGGCAGGCTGTAACCAGCAATAACATGCTTTCTTCTTATTGCAGGAGATGTTAACTAGCATTAAGGGCAGAATGTTTGTATATGTGCATACTGTCAGAGCCAGCATGAGCATGTTTTCTTATTGTTTTCTTATTGTATAATTATTTTGTGAAATATTGCTGGCCACGCACTGAGTTGCCTGGTAAATTTGGGTGATCAAAGCCAGGGACAACCCCCTTGTTGATACGCTAGCTGAAAGATTTAAGGTTTTATTAAAACACACAGCCTGATCATCATGAGTATTGGACAAGCATGGTGGTCCAGACCGTCCAGGAGTATGGCAAGACCTATGATTTGTTGCCAAGATTGGTAGGGGGGGGGGCTCAGCATAGCTTGTAGGGGAGCCCCACATTTTGTGCTACACCACTGCTTTTATCCCCACCCAGCAGACAGGTGAAGCCCTCATCTCTCTTCCTAATCTCTCTAGCATGCCAAGTCTTACAAAAGCATCACCAGTTAGTGCATTGCGGGATTGATTAATTCACACCACCAAACAGGAGGCGCCCCCCCCAACCCACGGCTTAAATCTCCTGCCATGCCCCTTTGATGTTCTCACCTCTGAGTCACTCTGGCCCTCCCTTGGCAGATAATCTGTGTCATGAAAGACGGAAATAGCGCAGTCACACGTAAATGCAGCCTAGGTGATTCAATTTAACAGATCTTCCATACTTCCTGAGACAATTTCTTTGCAGATGTGCTTACTGTTTTGTTAATGGGCACATTATAACAACTACTGTTAAACACATAGAATAAAAATGTTTGAGGTTTGCTCTCACTGCTACAGTAAGTCTGGCTTCATTTCAATCAGTGCATACTTTGAACAGCCATGAGATAACACGTTTGTCACCACCTGCGATATTTTCTACTTGAGTAATGTTCTCAACACTTCGAGCAGTAAATCATTAAAGCATTTGGCGATTTGTCAAATGCATGAATCTTGTGGACTTTTCGTGAGTTTTCCCTCTACAATGAGTACAGTTCATCTCATACAGAAGTTGCAAGACTGTATTAATAACACATGCTTCACCCAATGTCTGTCTCTTTTGATGTGCTAAAGGCCAGGTTACTGCACAAACAAAACTGATTCGCAATATGTGTTGTAAAAAGCAAACATACCGCTCTTGTGCTTTTGAGTAAAACCACGCCTGCAATTGAAACCTAGAGGGGCGATGAATGTAAGCCCAAAAGTGCATTTGCATCATTTGCTCACATGTGAAAGCATTGCACATTTCATGCATGTATTGTACTGGCTAAAATTATCTTAGTTGTCTTTCACTTTTTTTCTCCCCTTGTTTTATTTCTGTGTCATTGATCACCACCCACCACAAACAAAGCTTTATGAAAACGTTCTAATCCGGATGGAGTATGCCACAGGGTACCTGGTCAGCTCATGGCTCTGCAATGCTGGGCAGCATAAGCTCTGCTAAGGAAGTCGCCATGGCAAACTACCTCTTAGTCTCAGATGTTTGTCTACAATAGTAGCAAGGACAAATCCATGATCAGATGACATGAAACCCTTTCTGAACCATGCTTGATAAATGGGTAGTATGTTATTAGCAAGTGACCATTGCTATTCATCGCGGTTTATTACGCGGTCACACTCAACTCAGGGAGTTCCTTTCCCCCCAATCAAGGTGGCGCTAAGGAAGTCGCCATGGCAAACTACCTCTTAGTCTCAGATGTTTGTCTACAATAGTAGCAAGGACAAATCCATGATCAGATGACATGAAACCCTTTCTGAACCATGCTTGATAAATGGGTAGTATGTTATTTGCAAGTGACCATTGCTCTTCATCGCGGTTTATTACGCGGTCACACTCAACTCAGGGAGTTCCTTTCCCCCCAATCAAGGTGGCGCACAACAAAGCACTATTATTTTGATTCAGGTTCAATTTGGTAAGGCCTCCAACCCGTCTCACACCCAATCCCAACAAAAACCCGGTGCCACAATGGACTAAGAACCAGGCCGGTGTGTAGTAAGAATATATATGTATTAATTTATTTAAACCAAGTTGACAAACAGTCTAACATCAACCACCAATGCTGTGGTAACACAAGAACAAAAATGACTTCCGTAATGGCACCAACACAGAGATAATACTGAGATATGCAGTCACAATTTCCCGCAACTTTCTTTTCAAATCACCCACCAATACAAAAAAAGAACAATTCAAGACACACAGTGATTGCTGATTTGGTTATAATACTTTTTCTCCCAGCAGCCCCCACCCTCCAAACATCAATTAAACTTGACCACTGTGAATTGAAGGCCAAAGTCAGAGAGTTGGAACACAATGGGAACATCATTTTGGGGTTCTGATAAAAATGCACTCTTTGGAATAAGGGATTCAAGGGGAAAAATGTTTTTTCACCTATTACTACAGATGCAATATGAGGGAAAGAAAAACAATGGGAAAATTTGTTTTGCCACACCTGAAAAGAACAGGCAGTGCTTTGTGGTTTGGGTCAGAGCACAATGGCAACCAAGGGGCAATTTCGTTTTTTTTCCCCCCACCACACATACAAAGGAAATACAAGGCTTTACACTTCTGATTTACAATGCATGTGAATCAATGGGGAATTTCATTTTTCACCCTGCACACTCACTTGGAAACAGGGTTTTGGGATTCATTCTGTACTGATGTCAGGGGTTTTCTTACTAATAGTCAATCAAATCTTTTTGTCTATACCGGCTCAAACAGCAGGACATCTCTGGGACAGCAAGGGTGTCAGCCAAGGATAGTCCCCTCTGGATCCTCCAAGGGGTCCCAGTCAGCATCTATGTCTACTTGTCCCTGTCTCCAATGCAAGATTTGGGGCCTTTCTGCTTGGGTGTTTCTCGCAAGAGTTCTGCAGCAGGTTACCTCCCGGGATAAAATGGAAAAAGCCCAGTTGTGATGCAAACGGGTCTACTTATAGGGCAAATGAAATTACGAACTTGTCATGATTCCTGCGAAAGGGATCAGTTGGTTCTCTCAACCCACATCCCACCTCCCACCTGTGTTCTAATAGGACAAGGAGAGAAGGGTGTGAGTTAGAAAAGTTGGGGGGAGGAGAAAACTTTATCATTCCAAACTGACATGTGTGTTTGGCATGTTCAAACTCTTTACATGTATGGATATATTTTTAAGAACTACATTTTAAGGCTGTCAGGGGTATTGACCCACGTTTGAGTCATTAAGCTGCAAAAGTTGGTGTTGTGGGCTTAGAAAATCCAAGATGGCCGAAAAGCCCACGTTGTGCCAGAATCCAGGAGAACCCCGCAGTTTTGCGCACACCAAAATGGTCGCCTAACCTGCCACCCACCGATGCGACCGTGATGGACCGGAAGCGCCATGGGTAAAAGGTGGTGCCCAAGGAAAAACAGCAGGGCCTGTTAGCTCAAATGCGCTTTTAAACCACCTTTGTTTCTCTGAATGCAAGCTTAAAATACCCATTTCAAACATTGCAAGATAGCTAATACAGGAGACCATCTGTTCAAAATCCGTTTTAATTAATGTCAAAAATGGCTAAAATTAGGAGCGTAAAATTATTCTACTGCAGAATCCACACCAAGGCCATGTTGAGCAATGATCATATACTATCAAGAAAATCCCTTTTTTTGAAATGGAGTTAATTCAAGACAACTCCTAAAAAAAATGGGTGCAGTACCGGCTTTGGACACAAACCGGCGCTAGCGGTCTAAACTCTGACAAGAGAACTGTACTTCAGGGGTTGCAAAAGGATCCTGAGCCAGCTGGAAACTTCAAAGCCTTTTGGTTAATTAAAATTCTTAAACACCTGCTGTTCCCAGAAGACAGGCTGATTCAATTAACAGTCCAAGAGGCTGGGAAACCTTCTCACCTCAGAACTCCACACAAGAAGGCAGGATATCACATGGCCCTGTTGACTGAGAGGGAGGGGTTTCTCCTCCAGCCTGCAGGACCCAACACAATAGACTCTTTCCATTGAACAGGATATGCTGATTTGGGTGTTGACTGTAAACAGTGCCCTGCCAGCAAAGAAGGCCATGTGACCATCTGACTCCCCAAGCTTCTGGGGGCGGACACAAACACTGAAGTGAAGTGAATTGAAGGCAAATATATGTTTTATAAGGATACTGATAACTAATTGTAACCAGATGACAGAAATGTACAATTTTGGGATCTTTAAAATGACACATTCACTCCCAGTTCAAGACTAGGCTGGTCGCTCTGTGATAGTCTGAGGCAAAACCCCGGGAATTATGAATGCTGCAAACACTGTATTTATGCTAGAGACACGATAACTTAGATTGATATGCTCAGGAAGAGGGTACAGGTCTGTGTAAAGATTTGCTGAAAAACCAATGTTGCAAAGGCTACCAAAAACGAAAATAAGTTGTCAATTTTGAATGCAAGCTCTTAGAAACATCAGAGTTGGAACAGAGACTACCTTATGTGATATATGATATGTACATGTAATGTCAACGACGTGTGTATCTGGGAAACCTGTTAGTTATGAAAAATTCATTTTCTAAGTAAAAGCAAAGGGGTGTTTCTTCAATAGATTGTAAGACTCTGACTCATTCTGACTCACTGCTCCCTTCTCAAATCAGGTCACAGAGAATCCTTGACCTATCAGATCACGAGTGGGTAGGGCATAGAAAGTTAGCATCCACACCCATTTTCAAAAGACATAAAAAGAGCCACTGGAAGCCAGACAGGGACATTCATTTTCCAACCTTCAACTGAATTCCTGCGCAGCACGCTGACAGAGAACTCCAGAATCCAGAACTCCAGAGATCCAGACTAACTCCAGAACAAAAACCCCAAAGAGCTGAACTCTTCAGCAGGCCTAAAAATCTTTTGCAAACTATTCAACCGCCGGGCTGTGCGGTTTGCTGCTTGCTAAAGGTCCTGTGTATCCAGAACAGAACCAGTACCCAGAATGCAGTGTGGTATCCAGAATCCACTTGATCCAGACCAGCAGAACCAGAGACCCAGACCAGACTGATGTGAACAGAACCGGTGTCTGATTGACCCGCCGAGCAGAGAGAACTGCAGCTAAACTTGTTGACCAGATCCGTGACAAGGCCATTCCTTTCAAATTTATAGTGTGAGTACCCAGCTAGAACTGTGCAGAACCCATATCTTAGCTTAAAATAATCTGATTCAAAACATTTAACCTGTCCAAAACTGCATCATAGAATTGTGTGTCCCTTCTCCGATTTTAAACCTGTAAAAGTGTAATTTGCCATTTTGAATCATTATTTCATTTCTGAAAAACTACCTTCATAAAATCGTCCGTATCTCTTGAACTGTTCATTGGGAAGCTAAGATTCCCAGCTTTCCAACAAGCTCCAAACTGACTTTCTATTCATTATACTTTTTCCGTAATCGCGCTCGACGCATTCGGAAAAAGTGCAGCGATTTGCGATTTGGCTCAAATTTCTTCACTTGTCAAAATAGCAGCTTCTTGCTTTCCTTTGCTGAAATTCGTTTGCAACCTGACAATCATTCATAGAGCATTGATAAAGTGATCCTGAACTAATTTAAAGTAGCTATCACCCACCCTGAATCTCTTATAGGGAATGAAAATCATTTTTAGCATATTTTTCCCTTCTTTGCATACTACATTTAAAGTACTTTGCCACTGTTTAAAATCATCCATGTTTCTCTAAGCTTGCTGGGGGGAACGGGAACTGAATTGCATGTTGATTGTATTCCTGAAAACTGTGTGCTTTACTTCCATCTCCTTATATTGCATAAAGGGGGGGAGTGAATTGCCATAAGGGGAATAGTGAACATATTAGCTCTTGTGTAACCCATATCGGTTTATTCCTGTGCTGCATTTTTCCATCACTGCATTCCTTGAAATCACAAAAGTATTCTCAGCTACCTTGTTCTTTCCATACCAACTCCTAAGTAATAAAATAAGTGTGTTATTATAACATTATCCATTGTTGATCGACATTATACTCATAAGTGTGATATCAAATATTAATTTATTATAAAGTGTGATATATATCTATTGTTTAATTTTTCAAATAAACCTTTTTAATTTGCAAAACAAACCTACTTCTTGGCTCAGTGGGGTCAGGGGGATTCTAAGAGAGGGGCGTTATACAAGGGTTCATCATCCAGATTATAACTTGTCATAAAAATATATAAATAAGGGCTTCCCTTGAGCAATCCCAGACAAGGCACTGACTTAGTGGGAATTCTTGATTGGAGTCATTAACAGAGTGGGGGTTCGTAGCCGGGGATTCTGGATTAGTTCTACCGCTTGTGCAGCTTAATACAGTGTACTAACTGATAGGATACATAAATCCTGTTGGATCACCACGCTGTGCTACGCTGTGAAAGCACCCCACAAAAAGGAACGCTCTCAAGAAACGGTCTGTTTTGCAAAATAAAATACTAACTTTGGTAAGTCAGGAAGGAAATCAATTTCCAGAATGACGACACTGGTAGACATCAAAATTGCCAGAAAACACCTCTTACATAAGCTATTTGTGAGAGGTGAGTGGGCTCATCAGGACCAGGCGGTCTGGTTGCAGGCAATCGCACCCCAAATTACTGAAACAGGGTCAGATGTATGGAGAGATGAGGGTCCCTTACATGTGGCCCTGAGTGAACTATATATGGCCCCTAAGGCCAAGGATGAGCACAACAAGATTGCCAGGGTAGCGGCATATTTATATTTATATATGGGAGCCATGCAGGACAAATGTGCTGAAGGCCAAGATCTGGCAAGTAGGCAACTGCTGGCATTACAGAAGGTCCAATCTGATCTGGGCTCTTCTGAGCAGAGGCTGCACAGAAGCCAGGAGCCAGAAAATGAGAGTAGACAGTACATCATTAAAATAAAGGAGGATATGCATATCCTGCAACAGGAAAAGGCTGACCAGGATACCAGAATTCTGGCCTTGCAGAAGGAGCACCAAGACAGTTTGGACTCCTTACTGCAGAGCCAGAAAAAGCTAGAGCAACAGATCAATTTCAAATGATTTTGAAAGACCTGGATACCCAGGTAGAGTTTGATGAAGAGCGCCAGAAAGCTGGTGCCCTTCAACGGCAGAGGGACGACCTGGCGGCATAGATGCAGTCTCTTACTCAGGAAAGGGATACCTTAGGCCAGGAAGTCTGCCACTTAAAAAGTAAAATGGAAGAAAATCACCTGGCCCTCCAGGGACTGGGTGACCTCCAAAAAGAGCACCACAACTTGTTAGCACACACCTGGAGGGTGGAAGATGCTCTGGCAAGAAAGGAGCAGGCCAGTAGGGGTGGTACCCAGGAGGTAACCACCCTGCAGCAAAGAGTGGCCCAGTATTCCAGGACCAATCAGGAGGCGCAGAGAGAAAATGAGGCTCTCTGTCAGCACAATGATAGGCTCCAGCAACAGGTAGCCATGCAGGAGAGACTGATAGAGTCTAGTAAGGCCTTAACTGAGGAACTGAAAGCGCAGGCTCTTGCATTGCAACAGGGAGCAGGGGCTGACAGAGATGAAGTTCGCTGGGAAAGGGAAACACCTGAGCATAGCCTCAGGAGCCCTAGTACCAGAGGCCTTCATCTCTCCCAGTCCTTGGACTCTGCCACCCCCATGTGCCCTGGCGCACATGAGCACAGGGCCATAGGGATGGCAGATTACTATCCAGCCAACAGTATGGGGTTCATAGCCCAGTACCTCCCAGGAATGGATGGGCGGGCATCCGGGTATGGGCACCCAAGCACAGTGCAATTTAGTGGGGAACCCCAGGAAAGTAGACCCACTAAGGGCATCCTAAAAACCTCTGCCCAGTTAGGTCAGTGGGAGGGGTACCCATCAAATCCTGGCAGCAAGGAGGGATCTGAAGACTCCTCTGAGCAGCCCAGGACACAGGAGACCAGGTCCCCACATTCTGCCAGCCATTCCCAGGCTCGCAGAATCCGGGAAAACCTGGAAGATCAGACGGGCACCTCTGGGAGCAGTGCTTCTGAGTCAGAGGATGAATGGACCAGGGTTACCCGAACCAAAAAGGCCAATAAGGCAAAAAGGGCCTTGCTTAAGGACCCCTTAAAACAGATTAAGGCAATCAGGAGTGTCATCACGCCTTATCACAAGAACTCCAAGTATTCTGTTTGGCAACACTTGGAGCTCTTTGAGCAAATGATGGAGACTTTCCATTTGAAGGACAGCAGTAGCTGCATCCAGTACGTCAAATGGACATTCTCCCCAGAATACTCCAGTTTCTTTGTGGGGCTGGAGGACCAAAATCATTCAAGATGGTCCACCTATAGGGCGGCCATCTTGAAACATTTTTCTGTTCATAGAAATCCTCAAGAGGCTCACAAGGCAGCCTACAATTTGCAATGTGTGGAGGATCAGGCCCCACAAGAATTTGTGCAGGAGTTAAAGCGTGCTTTTGCGCAGACTACAAAAAGGGTGCGCACCGACAGTAAGGAATTTGTTAATACGTTTTTCCATGCTTACCCATATAAATAATGACCCAGCTCGTGAGAGATTTTCACGAGAAAAGATTTTTTGACTGGGTCATTCAGCCACCCACATCTATGAGGTGCAGAAACCGGTGGAAAATAAGAATCAGCCCAAAAACCCCAAAACCAACAGCACCCCTGCTGCTGCCAAGGTGGCAGAGGTAAAGGTTGCCCCTGTTTTAGATTTTGAGATGGGGGGCCTAAAAACCTGCCACACCAAATAATTCACAGCCCAGAAGGCCTTTGGGCCAGTCACAGACAGGGAGTCAAGAAGGTAGTCCCACAAATGGGGTCCCCCACCCCCCTGATTATGTAAGTCCCCGTTACAAGGGAAACCGACCCATCCTGGGTTATGTGTGGACTCCTCCAGCCCAAGGGGGGGGATCCAGCCAAGCACCTGACCCAGGGAACTTCCCTTCTAAATTCCCACAGGAGGGCAGAAATTCCCCAAACACTGGGCAGAACGTTTTTCCCAGGTATCCACCCAAATTCCAACCCCAAAACCATCCATCCTTCTTTCCCCAATTCCCTGAGCCCAGACAACCTAATCCGGGAGAGGGGAGGCCAAGGGTGGAGGGGTACCCAAATCTTCCCAACCCAGGGTATTACCAGAGAAGGGATAGCTACCCTTCCCAGGATCAGCCCAGGGGAGAAAACAGAACCCCGTATCAGCCTGAGCGGGTTTCCCAACTTGAGCGCCAGGTCCAAAATATGGCCTGGGATCTGGGTCACATACTGAGGGCTCAACAGAACCCTCAGATGAGCATACCACCGCAGAATGCCCCAAACTCTGGGCCTGGTGCTCCAGAACAATGACGGGGGCAGCACCCCGATAACCCACCGGTTCCCAGGGAGGAGGCACAAGGGAAAGGGGGGTGTAAAGCCTTGGAGGAAGCTTCCTTCCCAACTTGTAAACAGCCTCTGGAAAACCAGGAACCGGAAACAAAATCTCCTACCCCTGAAAGTCTGCCACCCAAGGAGCAGAGAGGAGGTAGGAGAAACAAAGTACCCAAACAGACCCATTTTGTGGAGGAGGTACAGGTCTTCCAATTTGAGGGAGAGGGATCCTCAGAGGATCCTGGGAAAATGATCTTCTCCTTCAGAGATGGGGGAACTCCTCCCAAGGAAAAATGGGTCCCAAGGGATTCCAACCTAGACTGGGTAGATGTGGGGATTGAGCTGTCGCCGCCTATCATTCTGTCCCAGAACCAACAAGACCGAAAACCCCTGGTTCAAACCCATCCTGGTGACTGCCTCCAAAAAGGGGGGGCAGCCCAGAACCGGAACCAGGGGAACCCAAAACCGCATCAATAGACTGGGTAGATGTGGGGATTGAGCTGTCGCCACCCATCATCCTATCCCAGAACCAACAGCATCAAAATCCCCGGGTTCAAACCCATTCTGGTGACTGCCTCCAAAAAAGGGGGGGGGCGGCCCAGGACCGGAACCAGGGTACTCGAATATCCTGTTTCAAGTTGCCAACTTTTTCTTGCAGATTCCCATGACTCTCCACAGAATTCTGCCCAAATATCTTCTCTCGCAATGTCCAAAACCAGAAAATTAGCCCAAAATCAGATGTGGGAGATACTGGGGGTCAAAAGGAAGCTACATATTGCTTACCAGCCAGCCTCTTCTGGTGCAGTGGAGAGATACAACAAGACCATTGTGAGCTTCTTAAAAAAGTTTGTGGCAGATTCTGGGCTAAGTTGGGATATCCGATTACCTCTGGTCCTAATGGCCATCAGATCTACCCCTTCATCTGCAACCAAAATGTCACCATTTGAGTTGATGACTGGACGCAAGATGGTGCTTCCCCAGTATTTGCTCTACAGGACCGAAGAGCAGACGTTGATCAATGCCTCCACAACCCATGAATATGTGGAGAATTTGATGAAACACCTCCAACATGCTTTTGCCTATGCTCAGCGGAATCTAGAAAGATCAGCTGATAACATGAAAACTCACTATGATTTGAAAACCACCAGGAAGGAATATAAGGTGGGGGAAAAATGTGTAGGAATGTGTATTGCCGCTTTGCTTTGTCATCCTAGGAGAAAGAAAACCCGGAGACTGACCACGGAAGACGACCTGGAGACCGGGAGCAAAAATCCGAGGGGCCCTGGGTACCGCCTAATACTCCCATCAGGACCGGTTAGGAGAACCAATCGATCCAACTGGATGGAGGAAAAGATGCTGAACTGTGCCATCTACGGAATTGGAAGAAGATGATGCGGACATACCAATGCGTGGATAAAAACATCCTTTGCACCCGACTCCCCCTCGACTCGAAATCAAAGTGCAGTCGGGCGGGGGACTTGTCAGGGGTATTGACCCACGTTTGAGTCATTAAGCTGCAACAGTTGGTGCTGTGGGCTTAGAAAATCCAAGATGGCCGAAAAGCCCACGTTGCGCCAGAATCCAGGAGAACCGTGCAGTTTTGCGCACACCAAAATGGTCGCCTAACCTGCCACCCACCAGTGCGAGCGTGATGGACCGGAAGCGCCATGGGTAAAAGGTGGTGCCCAAGGAAAAACAGCAGGGCCTGTTAGCTCAAAAGCGCTTTTAAACCACCTCTGTTTCTCTGAATGCAAGCTTAAAATGTCCATTTCAAACATTGCAAGGTAGCTAATACAGGAGACCGTCTGTTCAAAATCCTTTTTAATTAATATTCAAAAATGGCTAAAATGTGTGGCACAAAATTATTCTAATGCAGAATCCACACCAAGGCCATGTTGAGCAATGATCATATACTATCAAGAAAATCCCCTTTTTTGAAATGGAGTTAATTCAAACAACTCCTAAAAAGAAATGGGTGCAGTACCGGCACTGGACACCAACCGGATATCACATGGCCCTGTTGATTGAGAGGGAGGGGTTTCTCCTCCAGCCTGCAGGACCCAACACAATAGACTCTTTCCATTGAATAGGATATGCTGATTTGGGTGTTGACTGTAAACAGTGCCCTGCCAGCAAAGAAGGCAATGTGACCATCTGACTCCCCAAGCTTCTGGGGGCGGACCCAAACACTGAAGTGAAGTGAATTGAAGGCAAATATATGTTTTATAAGGATACTGATAACTAATTGTAACCAGATGACAGAAATGTACAACTTTGGGATCTTTAAAATGACACATTCACTCCCAGTTCAAGACTAGGCTGGTCGCTCTGTGATGTTCTGAGGCAAAGCCCCGGGAATTATGAATGCTGCAAACACTGTATTTATGGTAGAGACACGATAATTTAGATTAATATGCTCAGGAAAAGGGTACGGGTCTGTGTAAAGATTTGATGAAAAAGCAATGTTGCAAAGGCTACCAAAAACGAAAATAAGTTGTCATTTTTGAATGCAAGCTCTTAGAAACATCAGAGTTGCAACAGAGACTACCTTATGTGATATATGATATGTACATGTAATGTCAATGACGTGTATATCTGGAAAACCTGTTAGTTATGAAAAATTCATTTTCTAAGTAAAAGCAAAGGGGCGTTTCTTCAATCGACTGTAAGACTCTGACTCACTCTGACTCACTGCTCCCTTCTCAAATCAGTTCACAGAGAATCCTTGACCTATCAGATCACGAGTGGGTTGGGCATAGAGAGTTAGCATCCACACCCATTTTCAAAAGACATAAAAAGAGCCACTGGAAGCCAGACAGGGACATTCATTTTACAACCTTCAACTGAATTCCTGCAAAGCACGCTGACGGAGAACTCCAGAGTCCAGAACTCCAGAGATCCAGTCTAACTCCAGAACAAAAACTCCAAAGAGCTGAACTGTTCAGCAGGCCTCAAAATCTTTTGCAAACTATTCAACCACCGGGCTGTGCGGTTTGCTGCTTGCTAAGACTCCTGTGTATCCAGAACAGAACCAGTACCCAGAAAGCAGTGCGGTATCCAGAATCCACTTGATCCAGACCAGCAGAACCAGAGACCCAGACCGCTGTGAACAGAACCGGTGACTGATTGACCCGCCGAGCAGAGAGAACCGCAGCTAAACTTGTTGACCAGATCCGTGACGAGGCCATTCCTTTCAAATTTATAGTGTGAGTACCCAGCTAGAACTGTGCAAAACCCATCTCTTAGCTTAAAATAATCTGATTCAAAATATTTAACCTGCCCAAAACTGCATCATAGAATCGTGTGTCACTTCTCTGATTTTAAACCTGTAAAAGTGTCATTTGCCATTTTGAATCATTATTTCATTTCTGAAAAACTACCTTCATAAAATCATCCGTATCTCTTGAACTGTTTGTGCTAGGAACGAGAAGCTAGATTCCCAGCTTTCCAACAAGCTCTAAAACGACTTTCTATTCATTATCATTTTTCCGTAATCGCGCTAGACGCACTTGGAAAAACTGCTGCGATTTGCGATTTGGCTCAAATTTCTTCACTTGTCAAAATAGCAGCTTCTTGCTTTCCTTTGCTGAAATTCGTTTGCAACCTGACAATCAATCATAGAGCATTGCTAAAGTGATCCTGAACTAATTTAAAGTAGCTATCACCCACCCTGAATCTCTTATAGGGAATGAAAATCATTTTTAGCATATTTTTCCCTTCTTTGCATACCACATTTAAAGTACTTTGCCTGTGTTTAAAATCATCCATGTTTCTCTAAGCTTGCTGGGGGGAATGGGAACTGAATTGCATGTTGATTGTATTCCTGAAAACTGTGTGCTTTACTTCCATCTCCTTATATTGCATAAAGGGGGGGAGTGAATTGCCACAAGGGGGAAAAGTGAACATATTAGCTCTTGTGGAACCCATATCAGTTTATTCCTGTGCTGCATTTTTCCATCACTGCATTCCAGGAAATCATAAAAGTATTCTCAGCTACCTTGTCCTAAGTAATAAAATAAGTGTGCTAGTATAACATTATCCATTGTTGATCGACATTATACTCATAAGTGTGATATCAAATATTAATTTATTATAAAGTGTGATATATATCTATTGTTTAATTTTTCAAATAAACCTTTTTCATTTGCAAAACAAACCTACTTCTTGGCTCAGTGGGGCCAGGGGGATTCTAAGAGAGGGGCGTTCATCATCCAGATTATAACTTGTCATAAAAATATATAAATAAGGGCTTCCCTTGAGCAATCCCAGACAAGGCACTGACTCAGTGGGAATGCTTGATTGGAGTCATTAACAAGGCAAATCAGATGATGCTAATCTGAAGTCGGCAAGCCCTTCCTTTGAAGACATACAGTTTTGCTTCATTTACTCAAGAGCCACATCAGTGAGAAATATGGAATTCCATATTTCTCATGTTAATTTAGTCCTTCACCCTCACACCAACTTTCAAATCTCTCCAAATCAAGAAAAGGCCCAAATCATATTTTCCTTAATAACTTCTGTTATGTTAATCATATGAACCTGAAGGCCCTTTTAATGAGGTAACGCTTTATTGGATGGAAATGCGGAATTTACTCTTACACCAATAATAAGACCGACTCAGGAAGTTGGAAAAACATAGCTGTTTTAATATCAATTGTCTAAAACAGGGAGTACAACGGACATCAACGGACGTCTGAAAGCATATCTCTCAACGATTTACATGAAATAATACACTTTTACAGTAAAAGCTTGTCATCTTTGATGTCATGCTACGTGGCAAATTAAGAATACATATCGAGGATTGTGCTTGGTCTACGGGGAACATCTAGGTATATATTCTATGGGGTATGGGATTATGATTGGGTTTCTATAGTCAGGTGGAAAACTATACCCACCCCTAGTGCAAGTCATCTTCATTGTCATCAAATGCAGGACGTTTCATTGGCTCTCTTATAATAGGGCTCTTTGCTATGTGGCCCTCCATAATTGGTTGGCATGCTTGTACCCTTCTGGAATATTCCACTCGCTAGCAGCACGCAAGCTGGTACCCCAGGTGCTTGTGGGTGGACTTGACCATGCCTCAACACCCAATTAGCCATCATCCATCATCACTCCTGCTGTCTGCCATTTGAATTGTCTTTGTAGTCGGCCTTGCAAAGTATCACTGCACATGAGAATAGAAGGGAATGTGAGCACATTCTTATCTTCAATCTCGATGTAGCTTGCACAAAGTCTATTTCCATCTACCCCATCTGACAGGAGAACATGTTTTAGCTCCTTCTTTGCATTCAATACTATTAATGAATACAACTTGGCACTCATAGTGTTTTTCCATTGCACCTCAACAGAAGCTCGCCTCTCACATTCATTGTATCTTCTCGAATAGATAACCAGTTGCTTGACTGCCTCAACCCTTGACAGTTGGCCAGACAAGCCTTCTCGATTCTTCCTCCATCTTCAGCTGCTTTTCTCTGGTGCGCCACACTTTCAGCCCTTTTGCTACTGAGGTCCTACTTTGTTAAAATGCGACATGGAACATCCAGATTCTATACACATATAAATGTTGGCTGCAGTGCCTGCAGTGTATTCAATATGTATAGCCAGCCTTCATGGTTACTTAGTCTACTTGCATTTCAGCATCTGTACAGTTATATAGTGACTTATATTTTCTTCAGTGTTCTTTACACGTGCAATCTTCACCCCTCACATGAAATGTTACTTGTCTCTTTATTTCATAATCAGATTCTATAAGGTCTATTAATCTTCTCTCTTGGCATCTCTTCTTGGCACGTCTTTTTTGCTTCATGTGATGTCACCAATCTCCTCTTTCATTTATCTTTATATTTCTTCAGGAGCCTCCTTTCAGAAACTGTCATCTCTCCGTGCATGCATCATATATGGCTTTCTCAAAGGATACCTTGTTCCGAGGATTTGGCCCCCCCTCTGCACCCACAAATATCAATTTGGCATGATTCAAAAGGGGTTACTGACTCCTTTAAAAAAAAAGTCTGTAATGAGCATTGCGGCATATACGCTGCCCTTTTTATGCAATAAAATGTATTTTTCTATTAACTAAACTCCAGCCTCACATGCCTCACTCATTCTGGCTCCCATTTTTTCTCTTAAGCATGTGACCAGCCAGATGCTGGCTCATGTTTACCTTAGCCTATCCATTCATGGCCTTCTAATGGTCCTGGCTGCAGCTTTAATGCACATTTTAGGGGAGTTGTGAACTCAGGGTCACTTCTGATGAAAAGACAGTCCGGGTGTCCATCAATGGCAGTGTATGTCTTTGTATTTTTAAGCAATGGATCTCATTGATTTTTGCTAACCAGACTTCCCTCTCATGGACAAGCAGAGTAAAGCTCTTTTATGTTAAAGTTTCATTTCAGGAGAAATGCCCGGCTGCAGGTATCATCCTGCAAGAAATGGCTTTTAACCCACACACAATGCATTGTATAAGGAATCTGGGCCTTATATCCATATGTAATGTAATTCTTTAATCTCACAGTTGCAAAAGACATGAGTATCAGTTCTGGATTGGCCATATGTATACAGCAGTTATATAAGAAAACCATGTTCACCTTTTGCTAACCAGACTTCCCTCTCATGGACAAGCAGAGTAAAGCTCTTTTATGTTAAAGTTTCATTTCAGGAGAAATGCCCGGCTGCAGGTATCATCCTGCAAGAAATGGCTTTTAACCCACACACAATGCATTGTATAAGGAATCTGGGCCTTATATCCATATGTAATGTAATTCTTTAATCTCACAGTTGCAAAAGACATGAGTATCAGTTCTGGATTGGCCATATGTATACAGCAGTTATATAAGAAAACCATGTTCACCTTGAAACCAAGTAGGCACTTCTGTCTGCATAATTTCATTTTGGGATGAGGAAAAGGAAGTTCTTGTATTTCTTATAAATGCAATAAGCTTGGTTTCACTTGAGATTTTGGGACCACTCTCTGGTATTATATTGGATATAATGTACACACTGTTATCTGTCTCTTTCAGTAGAAAGTGTAGCTTTTCATGGATTTAGTAAAATAACATCGTCAGCCACATGTCTTCATTTTCCTTGCTGAAATGCATTGCCCATATCTTTGCACTTTTGGATTTAGGCCTGTTTCTGTTTCAGAAGGCCTTTTGTCTGACATCGCCATTTCTGTGCTGGCTTTAGACTTCAATGGGACTTCACAAGTCACTCTAGCCTCTTTATTTCTGGCATTTAGTGGCTATATTTTACACCACATGTAGCCTAACAGAAAGGCAGCTAGCAAAGATTTTAGCTGCATTATCCAATAAAGATATCATATGATAACAGTGAGGTTCCGAATATGCGCCCTTTTTAAAAATCTGCTTAATAATGCTTTTGGTCCAAAACGATGGAAGAGTCAAAGAGGAAGCGATTGCATTAAACTCTTTCACCAAAACTGGAGCTCACCATTCTGTAAACCACTTATACATTTCTGGCCTGACTCCATCCGGTTCAGGAGCCTTGCCCAGCTTAGCTCTTTTAAAAGCCACCAATAGCTCCTCAGATGAAAAAGTGATACTAGTGCTATCATAGCACACATTTTGAAATAAAAAAGAAGGAAGTATGATAGCTTTATACAGAATAGCCCTAAAATGTAACACCCAGGCAGATGACGATATTGGGCCAGCAGCGTCATATACTTATTCTCTAAATCCAGATGAAAAAAGGTTCCAAAAACCTTTGACATTTGTATCATGTACATTCTCTTACAACTGTTCCCACTGCAGCTCAATAAACAATTTTTTCCTTCACTTCAACAGTTTTTTTTTATATTCGCACTTAAGGTTATATATAGTCCCTTGGATTTATTCATAGCAGCAAACCACAGATTGAATTTAGCTCTCCGGCATTCGCCGACAAACCAAGAAGCATCATTGCATGCGCCAATTCGGTCACCAAAAGGTGCAGAAGAGAATAATACACACACTGTTTGACAATAGTGGCAATTCATTTCTCGTATGCCACAAGAATAGCCCCTGAATCCTCATCAAGAGCCTTTTCAAAAATACTAGACCTTGCAATTTCTGCTCCTGCAAGATATCTACTAACTCATCTTCCTAGAAAATAATGGTCAAAATTATTTGTCAGAGTTGGCAAAAGACATTGGGCCTCATTACGAGCATATCTGTGCCTGTAAAGCAGGCACGGCTACCGCCATGCTCGCTACTGGCACCGCCTCCCGCGGTTGGGCAATAACCGGCCCATTACGAGATGTATGGGCAGGTAATTGCCCATTCGCGGGTGGCGGTAATGCCGTTCTCCCGATCACCATTCTGGCCCATAGGGCAGAATGGGGATGGGGAGCGTGGCTGCACCGACACCTTTGATAACGGTGCTGGTGCAATCACAAGTTCTGCTCGCGGGTGCCGCGCAGCCCGCCAGGTAAGACCTGGCGGGCTGTCAGGAACCCACGAGCAGAACTCGTAGTGCGGTGGCCTGGTATGAATGGTGCTGGTGCCTTAGCCGCACCGGTCATACTGTGGCCGCCACCCTCATAATGATGCTCATCGTGCCCAAGTTTGGAAGAAGAGTGTTCTATACAAAATGAAAAGATTATGATCCCTTTCGGGGCGCTCATAGACCACAAAGGGCCTCATCACAAGTTGGGTGGAGCTGTAAATATGCAGCGGTAATGCTATTACCACCGCATTACCACTCCGCCTAACTATGAGTTGGGTGGAGAGTTTGAGATTTACCTCCAGCTTTTAGATGGAGGTAAATCTGGTCACTTTCTGCCCATTTTTGTCTCTATTACACTTAAAATGCCCGATTGGGTCCAATGGACACAATATGAATGGGGATTTACCACCCCACCGCAACTCAGGATCCGGCGCTAATAGTACCTGACCGAGTTGCGGTAATGCTATTTGTGTTGGGTGGTATCCCGTCAGATGTATCGCCAGGATACCACCCAGACATGTTGAGGCCCAAAGTCTAGCACCCTTCGAAAAGAAAAGCAATCCACCAAACAATAATCAATCAGAGAATCCTGGTGCCTAGGCTATAGGTGGATTTTGGAGGGTCATTGCCAGGGAATCTTCATTCACTTCGACAAGGGAGTATAATGCAAAAAGGCATCAAGTAAAAACCCACACGCATCCCCAGTGGGAATATTTATGTTCATTTTAGGCCGTCATGGTCGTGCTCCATACAGCTACATAATCTAGCATTAAAGTCACCCATAATAATTAGGCTAGAATCATTCTCAGTTAAAGGAAATCCACTAGCCACCCATTAAATGTAAATATATTTTTGAAGGCCTCCTTTGGCTGCAATTAGATATTTGCTATGAGAAGCTTGCTCTACCCTTATCACTTCAAGTAGTAGAAATAAGTAAGATTGTATCAGAAGGGCTAGGAATCTGAATAGGATTCCGTCTAAGGGCCCTATGAACAAGGTCGTCAGAATCTTGCGAGGACTGCCAGACCCATCCTGGATGGCCACACAAGGAGCCATCCAGTACTCTGGAATCACATCAACCAACTTGGAATCGTCCATCAGCCAAGTTTCTTGTAAACATTATACATCAAATCTTCTCAACCAATTTAACCAGTCCAAATCATCCAATTTATTACGAATACCAGCGACATTACAACTAAGCATTTTCACTGATATTGTAGATAAACTGGACAAATCATATGCCTTGCCGAATTCTTTACACCCATGCATTACCAAGACCACTGTTATGGTCAATAATGCCAGCTCTTCCAATTGTGCAGCTCAGGACGACTTAATCAATAGCTAAATCGACCTACTAAAAGAACCTTGCTGCGCAAAAGATTAGACTTTCTCTTTCGCTTGTTTTTATATAATACACTTAAGAAAAGACTGCTGATCAAATCTCTTTTCTAATTCTTCTCTTAACAGATTGTAGAGAAGCATATGTACACGTCACTCATGGATCTCACCGCCTCACCGTCATCATATTGGAAGAACAGCAAGAAAGCACTGTGCATGACACCTGGTATCATCCCAATACTGCATCAAAGATATGAATGACGTTATGCGCTTAGACAACCGTACCGAATGTAACCACGAACTGAAGAGGTAGAAGGTAGTCTGCAGACAATACAGGAAATAGAAGAACTATAAGTAACGTCTGACAGGTGTTAAGTGATATAAAATAGAGTGCAGCCTGTCAAAGCTCTTACTAGGGGCCTCCTGTATTTTGTAGTTATTACTTGGGTTGTCTAGCAATGGTTCTTCCCAAAATGTGTGGCTGCCACACACAAGTATTATTCCAGTGTGTGTGGATAAGAAGAAATCTTCAGTCCACCAACCAATATATTCAGTTTTGTTTGTTGATTCTAGCGTGAGTCAATAGGTCAAATAGTTCTCTGACATAGGTTAAGGTTTCAAACTAAAGTTTATTACTGGTATCCGTGCTGGTTATTAATTAAATTGTGTTGCTTCACACTTTCACAATTTATTTATATTCTATTAATTGGTTCAGCAAATTCAATATATTTCCAAAGTAAATCTGATTCAGAAATTAACTAAATTGGTTCGCACAGTGGTACTCAGATCTTTCTGAGTGTCTCAGTGTCTCAGTGTCCGAATCTCTCAATTTCCATTTAATTTCAGATTCAACAGTAAGCAGAGTAGGTTTCCATAATAATACTCATAGTTTTCTGTATGTCTCTGTTTCCTAATCTCTCAACACGTTTCCCCATTTTTGGTATCAATGGTTCATCAGGAGAGAAAAATAGTCTGAATAAAGGTAAGAGATAGGAAAAAAGCTGTAATGTACATAACATTGAAGATCAAAAAAGACAAAAAAGAAAATAAGGGAAAAGAAAGTTCTTCTATTATGGTCTTAATTCTATAGTTAATTCTGACAATAAAGGTTTGTTTATGCATTCTACTATTCAGTGGTTAAACGGTACAAATTAGAGCTAGTGACTCACCCAGATTCCATTTATTTGTCTTGTTTTTCAACTTTTGAGTTTAAAAGATCCCAATTAGGAAATCTCTTTTGGAGAGCAGAAATGGATTCTTATATTTTTCTTTCAATTGTTGGTTTCCTTAAAGTAAGCTGGTGCCGCAGAAAAATGAGAAAAGAAACAGTAAAAAATATGTATATATGAAGTAAAGTTCTTTTTAAGGTAGATGTAAAATAGTCAAAAAAGAAGATGATCTTTATTTGTCAAGGGACAAATTTACTAAGTTCTATCTAAGGTATTATGAAAAATAATAGTCAAATAATCTTACCTTAAAGAAAGAGGGTGCACCAACGCCATGATAAGCATAGAAGTCTGTGATATCCTATAGGAGGCACGGGTTGCTACTTATTGCCTTCTAATTTATACAGTCAGAAATGGTGCAGAGGCGTGATGACGTCATGCGCACCCATGCATGTAACATATCCGTGCGTCATGACATCATCATGTTTTTCCCGTAACCCGTGGCCATTTTGGAACAGGAAATGGAGCTAACATGACATGTTGTTGATCCCAGGATAAAAAACAATAATCAAATATATTTTTCAATCTCTCAAGCTGGTAATTGTGAATGATAATGAGTTATGCAAATGTGTTCATGTGTGTATTTGATGCATTGTAAAATGCATTATAAAATAAAAATATTAACGTAAGTGAGATAAAATTCATAGCAATAATATGCTGATTGTCATTGAACAGATTCAAATATATTAATGAGACATTATGAAGAGAAGACACGATGGCACACTGAAATGATACAAGAATACTTTAAGAATGAAGATGTGACTGAAGTAACAAAGTAACCATACATATGGATACGAAGAAATCTTATATATTGAGAAGATAAGTGAGAAGAGATGCAGTAGATGTATATACGCAGAAACGCAAGATAGATGAGAAATATAGAAGCTCGCTGCAGTAGAAAATACTACTGGTAAAGCAGACATGATGGCAAAATGGACGTCGGTTTCATATAATAGTAAGCTAAAAACCCCAAGAAGAGAGACCAAGGCTGCAGAGCTGACATGCATTGGAAACCAATTTTCTGCAAGAACAAATAATATTTGTTTGGCTAAAGATCAAGGATGCCTCAGCAAGAAGCAACTGCAAAGTACATAAGAGTCGAAGAGGATAAACCATGTACGTAAGACATATTTCTCTTAGATTAAAGGGGTAAACACCTGCGAGTGCCAAGTATTGAACAATTAAAAATGCAAAAATCATATGCAAGATGGAGTAGCCAAGTCTCCAGAGGCTAAGGAGAGTAATAGCACCCAGTATAAATGAATCAAATAGCACTAAATAGGAGGTTAAGATGGACAAATCATGGTCTCCTCACACGTGGTGCAGAAAACAAGGCCTATTCACAATGTTCCAGATGAAGATAGCAATGTACCTTCACTCGCTTTAAAGTTCCAGAAAAGAGAACAGTCAGCAAGGTCAACTACAAAGAAGAGGACTTGGCTTGTGCCTAACCGATGAGAGATGGCAGGCTAATTGGCCAAGTGGGCAGTTGTCTGACGTTGTTCCCCATACCTGGGTTTTGTTTTGCTTATGTGCTTCTAATGAGCCGAATATCCAAGGTTGGAAGAGGGTGCCAACCAATCAGGATGGCCTGTGTGATAATGGACTATACTTTGTTGCAGAAGCCAATCCACTGCTGTTATTCTACTATTATCTGTTTTGTGCAGCTAATGATGTTATTAATACCTAAATAAGCTATAGATATATATGTTCCCTTAACCTTTCCCTCCGCCCAATATTTTTTTATTATTTGTGGTATAAAGCCTTTTTGTAGCTGAAATATATTCAATAGTGTGTGTGCTTCAATTTGCTATGCTTGTCAGATTTCCCTACTTTATGGAACTGATAATAAAGTAATACTTTTCCATATTCTTTGAGTCTGTCCGGTTATTTGGGCTTGAAATCAGTTATTGTGGTAATCCCGTCCAACACTTAATACGCTCCAAGTGCTACTGCACAATGTCTATAATCAAAGCATCCAGACCATCCAGTCCATTTAGACTTGTACTTCCCATCAACTTTGTGGTTCTTGGCCCAGCTGCAGACTTTTCCCAGTCACTCAAGGTGTTCCAAATGCTGTGAAGGTGGCAGATAAGGGACCTTGCATCTTTATGGACCCCAATCCCTTTATGTGGCAATGCTTCCCAACAATTTTAAATGCATGAAGGTAAAACTGTACTGGAAAAACAGAAACGAACATTACAGCCCTTGCAATACATGCAATCAGAGAATTCAAACACTAGGAAACGAGCTAAAGGAGATGTAATTGCCTCCTAAAATTTCAGACAAAGCTTTGACTAAAGTTCTTTTGTATACGTTATTGTTTCCATGTGTAAGGCCCTTGAAGCACAATATTAAGTTGTTTTCCCTCCAACCTGCCAAAAGATCTTCGCCAGGCATTCTACCTCTTATGACATGATTACTTGTAGATTTTGGATAACTGCCTGCACCCACATTTGCCTGTGACAACCCAGGTTTTTTGCTGACTGTGCGCCATTCTGGAAGGTGCAGGAGCAAGAAGCAACTTGGCTCACTGGAGGTAAGTTCATATTATACATCACTGATGTGGGGCCTTGAAAGACATCTTGAATGCCAGGTTGAGTTCTTAATACAGAACTCAACCTGGCATTCTAACCCCGGGAGATTGTCCAAGCCCAACCCCAGAGGGGATTTCTCAGTAGTGGGTCTGGGTATATTAATATCCTCAACCGGGGCCTCGAGGAGTGATGTTAGGTGAGAAGAGTGGGTAGTCGTTTGTAGTAGGTCTACTGGAATTCAATATGTTCTCATCAGCAGTAACTTTCCATGCAGGCAATGACTGTGTGGCAGAAGACAAAACATGCTATACTGCCAATCAAGTCAATGTAACCAATGGGGCCAGGTACAATCTCATGTTTATTTATTTATTGGTTATTTGTCATCTGCATTATACATCAAAAATAGTGTTTCGAGGCACATCAAGACGGGGGATGGGGTATAAAACAAAAACATGTGGCCTGACTTAAAGGGGCTGGCATTGTCTTGCTGTGTGGTCACGTCTTCTGAACTTATTTTCTGTGGTGCTGCACATTCACTGTGCTAATTAGGTCTTGCGCCAGAATGGGCATTTCTTCTTGCAGAGGAGTTGCTGGTATTGTACACCAACATACGTGTGTGCATATTTGAGCATACTGTAATCACTGGGCACAACCTGCATGGGCTTGTTTTTAATATACTTTGAACAACAATACAAACTTACAATCTTAAATCCCCTGTAAAAAAAAGGGTGGCTTCTGTGGAGCAGGTTCAAAGCCACGTCTTCCAAATGTTAAGCAATTATAACAAAAGGCAGCCGCCTAAAAAAATAAAAATAATAATGATAACTTTTCTGATGCTTCTATGAAGTCCTGCCTTATAACCACTAAGTTTCTTTAGATGGTTATGTTCGCAGAGTTGTTATCTATGGTCTTTCTTGCTCCCCATCCATCTTAAGGACTTCCTAAGGACTTCAGTTTCCATAACTCTCAATCACGATCTTTCTGTGTCATTTCTTTTACGTAAATGTGTCAAGTTGATCAGCCTAAAATATGTTAAAAAATGCCCCGGTGTACTGTGGGTGACCTATCAGAGTTTCCTGGTGTGGAAACACCCTCTCTCACACTCACTGCCTCGCTATCTCACTCCTTGCACGCACAATTTTCACTCTCGTCCTTCTCTTGCACACTCTCTCCCCTTCCTTACCGTCCTGCTATCAGACTCCCTTGCTTACACCTCCCCTTGTTCTTCCTCACTGGCGTCTCTATTGATACCACTGTCTTTTTCTTCCTCTCATCCCTGCATCCATTCTTGCACCCTCCCCCCCTTGCTATTAATGCCACTAAAGGCAAACTGCAATGAACAATAACAAATATCAAAAATCAAAAGTTGATGTGAGTTTGGAGAAACCACATTCATTATTGGAGCTGGGTTGCTTTGCACGTGGATGTTTGATTCTTTCTGGTCTGGCACAGAAGTGCTCAAAACGCCTTGGTACCGCTGTGAATGCGATGAAACGTTGACTGGAGAAAGAATTGTCTGTGCACTCTTATAGCATGAAAACTGCACATCAGATGTGACCGCAAGCAAATTAATTAATGTGCAAACTGACGCAGGATTCAAATGTGGTATATTTTGTGGCCAAGTACATCCATCGGGCCTGGTTGAGAAGATGCAACTGGCCAAAGAATGCCGAACAAACTGTCTGCGGAGAGCGAGGATCCAGCTAGATAGTCAGCATAATTGTGATTAACCGACCCTTAAATGCCGAACCAACCCTAGGAAATCAACATGTACCTGCCCCGCTGTCGCTCTAAAATTTGAATTAACTGAGAACTAATTTAATTAAGTATGTAATTGTGGTGTCACGTGACCCTGCGTGCGCAGGCACGTGACACCGGAAAAGAGAATAAAGGAATCACCGGAACTGACGAAGAGTCAGTCCGGGTTTAAGCACGAAGGCCGCGAGTCGCGAGTTTTGTTACGCGCAGCTGCTCCCGCGCTGCGCCCTGAAATCGCCCGCCCCCGCGCATCGGCAGGGGAGGTAGCAAACCCCTGGGGCCCTGATAAGCATCATCACACTGCGACGAAGGGAGCCACGAACCCGACACGGAGCTGTGCACCGACGCCCACATCAAAGAAAAAAAAAAAAAAAAAAAACAACCTGCAGCCAAGAACAACGCTGCGATTGAGGTGGTTGAAGCCCCACCTTCTGATCTAGACAGGGGCTCCCACACACAGCTGCAACGAATCCACCTGACACTCCTGGAGGAGTCCAGCAGCCCTGACCAGGTACTGCGCAGCAGCATACAAGCACCCTAGGCCCACGCTCCAACACTAAGAAGAACGCCCACAAATTAACATGTCGAGCCCAAGCACCAGCCCTGGGAGGGCCGGCACCAGTCCTTCTTCCAGGAGGAGCATCTCCTACGAACACCCCGACCTGACACAGACATCATTTATGCCGCCATTCGACCCTTTCACCTCTGGCGCCGCCATCAGATGGGAAATCTGGCTCCAACAATTCGAGATGCACCTCGAAGCCAGAGACATCACCGTGCCTAAGAAAATGCGCACTTTCCTCCTACTTAACATTGGAGCTGCGGCCCTGCGCCTCTTTAATGCAAAACCCAACCACGGCAGCGCAGACAATTATGACGCAGCGAGATCTGCACTCACAAATATGTTCAAGCCCGACCTCAACCCGGACTACGAACGCTTCCACTTTTGCATGGCGAGGCAGCGAGAGAAAGAGACGGTTGACAAATTTCACGCCCGCCTTCGTGAAATGGCTGTAGGCTGTGAGTTCCCAGACGAGGAATTCGCCATCCGTCTCCAAATCATTAACGGAATATCCTCTGAGAAACTGAGACGGGCTATACTTTCAGAACGTAACATACGCCTCTCACGGATCCTTGAAATGGCGCGCCTCCGTGAACAAACGGAAGACCAGGTAGCAGTCATGGAAGCAGCAATCCAGAAACTACCACTAGACAGCCCCGGACCTACGGAAGATGTAGCAGCCATTTCCAGGCGCCAGAACACTCGCACGAGACAAGATTGGAAGCCCCACCCACCACAAGGGCGGGAATAAAGCTGCAAATGGTGCGGAGGCCCATGGCACAAAGGCGAATCCTGCCCCGCATGGGGTTCCACGTGCAGGAAATGCAATCGCCTTAACCATTTTGCCGCGGTCTGTCTAAACCCACCGGACAAAGACTCTACCCCGCGCCAGACACAAGAACGCCGGAAAAAGTTTGCGCCCAGAGAAACCTCACACCCCCAGACACGAAAAGGAAAAGCCAGAGCCGTCGACGAGTCCCAAAGGTCCCCGGACTCGAGCGACAGCGGCGACAGCGACAGCAGCACGTCCCCCGAAAGAGGAGACAAAAGTAGACGGAAAAAAGGAGGCAGACGGATACACCGAATACATCTCATATCTGCAGTTGAACCACATCGGTCACGGCAGAGGAAGAGACTGTTGTGCACCGTCCTCTCCAATGGAGAACCACTGAAGGTGGTCATCGACACCGGCACAACAGTGAACGTCATGCCGGTGGCTGCATTCAACAAACTTCACCCAAAGCCCGATCTCCAACAAAAAAGAGACAGGCTATACGCCTACGGTTGCAAGAAACCCCTCCCTGTGCGAGGGTCATTCAAATCAAACTTTGCCCACGAGAACACCAACTGCCGCGCACGCATATATGTGGTGGACGCCGGCTGCGAGACGCTACTGAGCTGCAGGACAGCAGAGAAGCTGAAACTAATACACTTCGCGTTCAGCCTCCAACAAGACGAACTCAACAGTCTACTAAAATGACACAGTAAACTATTCCAGGGCATCGGGTGCCTCAAGGGGAGGACCATCAAACTCCACATAGACACCACAATTGAACCGAAAGCAGTTCGGCAGAGACGGCTCCCTTTCCACCTACGAAGTGCGGTAGAAAAAGAACTGACCAGGCTTGTAGAAGAAGGGATCATTGAGAAAACATCTGGACTAACCCCGTGGGTCTCACCCATGGTCGTGGCGCAAAAACCCAAACAGCCGAATGCAGTAAGAATTTGCATCGATATGAGGCTTCCCAACGTCGCGATCGGGAGAGAACGCCATGTAACCCCCACGATCGACGAACTCATCGTAGACCTCACCGGAGCAACCGTCTTCAGCAAACTCGACCTCAGGTCGGGCTATCACCAGCTACGTCTATCGAGAGAATCGAGGTAAATCACTACCTTCTCATCTCACCTCGGCCTGATGAGATACAAACGGCTAAATTTTGGAATATCCTCTGCGGCAGAAGTGTTCCAACATGAAATCCGCAAAGTTATCGCAGGTTTAGAAGGGACCACCAACATCAGCGATGACATCCTCGTATATGCCCCAAATAAAGAGGAACACCACCAACGCCTAGCGGCAGTCCTGAAAAGGCTTGAAGATGCAGGCCTGACACTCAACGCAGAGAAGTGTGAATTCAACAGGAGTGAGCTGTGTTTCTTTGGCTACATATTCAGCGCGGAAGGAGTATCCCCCGACCCGTCAAAAGTGCGAGACATAAAGGACTCCAAAGCAGCACAATCAGCCTCTGAGGTGAGGAGCTTCATGAGGATGGCTACCTACTGCGCACATTTTATCCCCGACCTCGCAAGCGTCGCAAGTCCACTCAGAGAATTAACAAAGAAAGACCAGAAGTGGGAGTGGACCGCAGCTCACCAACAAGCGTTCCAACAAATCAAGGACACTCTATCTACCTCCACCACCATGGCATTCTTCGACATAGGAAAACAGACCGAGCTTCTCGTGGATGCCAGCCCTTGTGGCCTAGGAGCAGTGTTAACCCAAACAGACAATGAAGGCAGAGTGTCCCCCATAGCATTTGCCAGCAGAGCCCTCACAAAACCCGAACAAAACTATGCGCACATTGAAATGGAAGCTTTGGCCATTTTGTGGGGATGCCGACACTTCAAGGTCTACCTGCTAGGGAAGCAAGCTAAAGTATTTACAGACCACAAACCACTAATCCCGATCTTCCGCGGCTCAGCCCCCCACCCACCTGCACGCATAGAAAAATGGATGCTGCAGCTACAACCGTACAACATTGAGGTGGAGTACCGCCCAGGATCGGACAACCCAGCAGACTACCTGTCTCGTCACCCAAGGCCAGCTACTGACAGTGAGCAGCACCACGCGAAAGAGACCGATGAGCATGTTTGTCAGGTAGTTGCCTGCGCAAGACCGAGAGCCCTGACTCTACAAGAAGTTGTGCATGAGACAGAAGAAGATACCGTCTTACAACACACGGCGGGAGCCATCCAGTCTGGCAATTGGAAAAACTATCTCACGTCAATTGCCCACCGCACAACACCAGCCCAAACCAAGCTCAGAGCACTGTTTGGAGTAATGTCAAAGTTAAACCTGTTTGTCGAGGAAAGCGATTACTTGGTCACGTGTTCACCGCCATTTTAAACTCATCCATATGGCTTTCATTCCCCGCTGTATACAAGGTCTATTTCACGCACTGATATTATGTCTGTATCTAATGTTTATCTGTTTCGTACATTGAGGCTTTTAAATTCAAACTGCAAAATATATACGTTTTTTTAAAAGAAAAAAATGTATATTTTAAGCTTGTGGTTTTAATAACTGCACTAATAGAAATTGTTTATTTGGTATTGATAGGATTTGTGTATGGTTCATGGAATCAATGCTTATTGTTAATGTATGTGTTTATCTAATCACACAAAGTCGCATAACGATATGTCGAACCGAATCGCAAATGATATGCACACTGAGGTCGAGGGAAAGGTGGGGAACGAACTGCCTTTGTCTCAATATCTTCCCAGCCTTTTCCAAATTGCTTTGGTCTGTCTGCAAACAAACAATAGAACGTCTTAAGAGTAATGGTAGATACGCCTGAGTGCTGCCAGTGATCTGTAGGTAGAGAAGAAACGTGTGATGTTCTATGGGTTTAACATTGTTACAGAAAGAGAAAATAGTCTGACCCTGCCAATGAATAGCTGTCAAGCAGACAATGGGCCTGATTCACAATGCATTTTTCCATCGGTAAATTCCATTGAGAAAAGTTTTATGAATCAAGCCCAAAGTGTTCTACACAGCGTTATGCAAAAGATGTCAAACAAGCAATTTGGTTTACATGAACTGATTAAAATTTGACATACTCATTAAGGGGCCGATTCATGGAAAGGGGTAATTTACCCTGCAAATGCTGCATGCCGAGAACGGCATTGCACGAGCCTGCGTGCAGAGGTTTTTACATGTGCTCCGCATATTCATAAATCAAAACGCGCATTACAACCCGATCTGCAAATCAAAACAAGCTGCGTGAATCACCCAAACCAAAACACAAGCAATATTCCAAACAAAGGGCAAACCTCTGCCTGCACCCCTGACTCACCATCCAGCACCCCTCCGAAAACACAGGCGCACCCTCATAAGTCAATGTGGCACCCCTGCGAAAACCCACAAACTCCCTCGTTGTCAAGGCTGCACCCCTGCAAAAACACGGGCACACACTCCTAAGTCAAGACTGCCACCTCCTGCAAAAACACGAGAGATCCCTCATAAATGAAGGCGGCACCCATCCGAAACGTTTACCCCCCTACTTCCACGACACACAAACTGCAGTCATATACACTTACTGCACATCAACCCATCAAGTCCAGACACCACCCACCAGTCCCCCACACCTCCGACACTGCCCCCAGCCAGCCCCCTCAAGTCCAGACACCACCCACCAGCCCCACTAACCTCCGACACTACCCCAGACCACGGGAGCTAACTTATGAATTTCCCAGGGGGAGGGAGGGGCCCAAATACAGGAAGTGACATCACTGGCAGTTATAGGACTGCAAACTTGCATGTAGTCGCCAACCTGGTACAACAGCGCGCGGGGGGGGGGGGTGGATGCGCGCACAACGCAGAACAGTGGAAACATTGGCTAGCATATACTGCATATACTGAAGTCAAGTAAGAAGGAGATTTAAGCCTTCGGGTTGCATTCCAGTAGGCCATCACTGCCCCTACTCCACCCCTCTATAATCATCCAGGTTGTAGTAGCCCTCAAAAGGCAGAGCAACACAACTAGGATAGGAGAACGAAATGCCGTCCCATCCTGTGAGTGTGTCAAACGTCAGAGCAAAGACTGTTCGTGTGCCTCTCACTAATTTGGTGCAAATCTCGCAAGTGGGAGCATGGGAATCCCCTGCGTGTTGTGAGCTGCAGACCCCGGATCACATGCTCACTTCTTCAGTGTGAAACTCTTGGTCATCTCAGTGACCCCATGTATATTAATGGAGTCAGTCTCCCATCTGGGAAGACAATTATATTTCTGTTGAAACACTCTGAATTGTCACTCCAGTTTTCTCGATCTATAGATCCATACCATATTCATTCAATGTGTGTGTAGGGGTGATAACTTGTGTCTGAGAGAGCGCATTCTTTCATTCAGCGGAGATAAAGGGGTAACAACCCCCTGTATGTGGGATCAGGCTCATCTTGCCCCATGGCCCCTCCAGAAGGAGTGAGCAGGTTTTAAGACCCTGCTGATTCTGCTATCGGACAGGCTCGAGCCTTCTATCCCTTGTCCCATTACGGCTCCCAACATCCTGGGTGGCAGCTTATTGACAGCAGGCAGCTCCGGACAAATGAATGTAGACAGATCTACTATTTAGACACTGGGAGAGAGCCATGAATCCACATTGGTGGTGAAGAAGCACTCAACATACAGAGCACAATGGTATAGTGTTTCAGTCCTGCTGAGAAATGACAATTCTGAGCATGTGAGCAGTAGGCTGGATCAGTGCTGCCCCATAAAAGGTGTAGAAGCCTCTGTGAGAAGTGGCAGTACTGTCCCAATGGTGAGAAGTGTAGTATTTTCACATTAACTATGCTTAAGAACTTTGTGTTATTTTATAGTGCTGCTACATTCTGAGTAATTCCATCCCTTTAAATATATCAGCTCTTGTATAACCACGACCGTGTTGAGTTATTCTGATGATGACAGACTTGCTCAATAGTTCTGGTTCTGTATCATTAAATGTACTTCAGTTCTTTAGAGTATCGGAAGGATAGCTCACGGGCAACGTGTTCGCCTTGAAAGCAAGACGACACAGAGCAACACAGGTTCGCTCCCTCGGTCCGCGCAACACAGGTTTGCTCCCTCGGTCCGCGCAACACAGGTTTGCTCCCTCGGTCTGCGCAACACAGGTTTGCTCCCACTGTCCACGCAACACAGGTTTGCTCCCTCGGTCCGTGCAACACAGGTTTGCTCCCTCAGTCCGCGCAACACAGGTTCGCTCCCTCAGTCCGCGCAACACAGGTTCGCTCCCTCGGTCCTTCATCTGTACCTCCATTTCTAAAAATCCTTCTGGGTTGGGTGTACCTCTACATCTGTTCACCCCTCTTGCCAAGAGGGGTGCACAGATGTACAAATACACCAAACCCAAAACGATTTTTAGAAACTGAGGGACAGACTTGCTTTGCATCTGTGCTTCCATTTCTAAAAATCCTTCTTGGTTGGGTGTACCTCTACATCTGTGCACCGCTCTTGCCAACAGGGGTGCACAGATGTACAAATACACCAAACCCAAAACGATTTTTAGAAATTGAGGGACAGACTTGTTTTGCATCTGTTCCAAAAAAAACTAAAAATCAATTTGGGTTGGGTGTACCTCTACATCTCTGCACCCTGGTGCACAGATGTAGAAGTATACCCAACCCAAAACGATTTTTAGAAGTTGACAGACAGATGCAAAGCAAGAGCCTCTTGCTTTGCATCTGTCCCACAATTTCTAAACATCGTTTTTCCCCGGCTTTTACCCAGGCGGCCAGAGAGAGACACAGTATGGATGGAAAAAAGGGCCATCCATACTGCGTCTCTTCTCTCCGGCCCGGGGGCTGGGGGGCTCAGCCCCGACTTCATTCTTCCGGGGGGGCGCCTGGGCCCCGCAGCCCCCCGTACTCGGTGCCCCTGCCCCAGACAGCCCCCTCAAGTCCCGACACAACCCACCAGCATTCACTCACCTCTGACACTGCGCCCAAGCAGCCCCCCCAAGTACAGACACCATCCAACAGCCGCCCTCTCCTCCAACACTACCCCAGGCAGCACCCTCAAGTCCAGATACCACCCACCAGCCCCCCTCACCACTGACACTACTCCAGGCAGCACCTTCACAGTACAACCCCCTCACCTCCGAGACTGCCCCCAGGCAGCCCCCTCAAGTCCAGACACCACCCACGAGTCTCCCCACCTCCAACACTACCCCATGCAGCACCCTCACAGCACTACCCCCTCCTCCCCACACCGCCCTCACCTCTGGCACTGCCCTCAGGCAGCCACCTCAAGTACTCACACGACCCACTAGCCGCCCTCGGTTCCGAAACTAACCCAGGCAGCCCCCTCAAGTCCAGACACCACCCACCAGTTGCCCTCACCTCCAACATTAATTTAGGAAGCACCTACACAGTTCTCCTGCCTCCCCACACTGCCCTCACCTCTGACACTGCCCCCAGGCAGCCCCCTCAAGTACACACACCAATCACCAGCCCCCCTCACTTCCGTCACTACCCCAGGCAGACCCCTCCAATTCAGACACCACCCACCAGCCCCCTCACCTCTGACACTACCCCATTCAGCACCCTCACAGTATCCCCCCAACCTGCCCTCACCTCCAACACTGCCCCCAGGCAGCCCATTCAAGTCCAGACACCACCTACCAGCCTCCCACACCTCCAACACTATCTCAGGCAGCTCCCTCAAGTCCAGACAGCACCCACCAGCCCCCTTCACCTCCAACACTACCCCAGGCAGCCCCCTTAAATTCAGACACCACCCACCAGTCCCCTCACCTCCAACACTACCCCACACAGCACCCTCACAGTACTTCCCCTCCCCACGCTTGCCCCACCTCAGACACTGCCCCCAGGCTGCCCCCTCAAGAACATACACCACCCTCCAACACCCCTCACCACCATCACTAGCCCAGCCAGCCCCCTCTAGTCCACACACCATCCACCAGCCCCCCTCACCTCTGACACTGACCCAGGCAGGTCCCTCAAGTTATCTGGTCACGAATACTGTTGTAAAGTCGGCCAGGGCCCACAAAAATTAAAAATGAAGTATTTATGGGGCATCACCAATGGGTGCCCATAATTGTAATGTCAAAATTCCAAATAAATATATGAAGTAACATTTTTCTTTTTCTTTTTTCTTTTTTCTTTTTTGCTATTGATATTTACCCATGATGTAACATCTACTGATTGGTATGTTTCCTTTCATTCATTTTTTTCAATGTATGTTTCGTTTGAATTGTCGCCATTATATGAATTTATGTCACATACTTGCATTTGTTATGTTATATACTTGCTTGCTGGACTTATATAATTAGACTCGCCCTGATGAAGGAAATCATTTCCGAAATGCATTGGCTTTTTTAGTCTAATACATGTGGATTGTGGCAACTGCTTCCTCACTAAGGATTATTAGTGATAGCTTTTTGTTTGAACTACTATGGATAAATCATTTTTGATATGAATCAGAAAGACTCATCTTCCTTTCTCTAAGAAGTATGGTATATTATGGATACTTGAACATATTGTCGTGAATCAGATATAAATACGTGCCCATCTTGGGCCCCATATGAGAGCGGTTGTGTGACCCAGTATTATTACTTGGTCTCCAGCGTGTGTTGCAATTATAAGTCCGGGTGTCTCCAGACTTGTCACAGCCAGCTCCTTTTCAATTGGATGTATATTCTTTTTTGAAATATTTGATTTTTACTTGAATATTCTGAACATTTTTGAATACATGGTGGTGCCCACTCTCTTCTCTGTTTGTTCCTTTTTTCCCTCTTTGCGAGACACAAAACAGTGGAGGCACACCATTTTTACTCCAAAACATTTTTCACTCAAAGATTTACTACACCAATATGTCATTTGAAGACATAGAAGGCCTTTCATCTAAATGTGATGAGACCTTAGGGTTCTCTTCAGAGGAAGCAACCGCGATCCTCAAACTTATTAGTGAGACGACAATAGGTGCACATGGGACAGCACCAAAAGATCCAGCAAAGCGGATAAAACAACTAGAGTATCTGGTACGCAAAGAAATTAATAGGAAGCTTCATGCAATCACTCTGGGGCGCTACTTTAAAAACCAGCGAATTCCAAGGGGACTCCGAGTACAATTACGCCCGACTCTTTGTAAAGAAAGCAAGGAATTCGTTCGCAAGTGGGAGGCTATCCTAAACAAATGTTCATTAGACCTGATCCTACTTACCATCCAGGAACTCGCAAAAAACTTGGTTACTTTGGGTACAGAAATTCAAGAGATTGAAAAGGAACTAGTGGCTACATTGGGTAAAGAGGAATATGATTCAATTCTTCTGGATATTAATACAAAACTTGAAGAATACAAAACTGAACTTGAACAAGAGAAAGTTAAGAAATGTAAGCGTGACACATACGACTATATTAATGATGAAGTATACACATGGATGGAGAAATATGGCCCAGTAGCACCAAAAAAGCTCTATAAATACCCATCCGACAAACAATCATCTGATAACACCTCTAGTTCAGACTCAGAAGTACAGAGAGATTCAGAAACACCAATTGAACAAGCACTTGACAACCTCAACCACATAGCGAGCTCCTCAGCACAAACATCCACCGCTGTTTTTTTAGGCGCCCGGCCAAAAGAACCCGCAGGGGGAGGAGGAAGCCTAAGACCCAAACCTCAAACACGTCTACAATTAAGGAAAACTTAGTGATTAATATCTCAGACAGAACTCTTACTAAACAGGAAGAAGACACATTACAAAAAGGTCTCAGTTTTGTTCCGACCTATAGTACAACATTGTTCAACAGTAAGATCGAACTCTATAAATTTGTAAGGAAGCTTAAATTGAAAGTGTTCTTTGAAGAATTGGAAACATACTATAAACCTCCCAACATGCCTGATTTCCAAGAGTTTAGGGCTAAAAGTGGGTTCATACCTCCCATCAGTGTCCCCTCTATCAATATTTTTCAAAAACTGGTCACTCGAGATCTTGAACGGATCAATTATCGAACCCCGCCACACAAGAACTTGAAACCTCACGAAATGAGACTTATTAGAGAGCTCTACAGCGACACCAAAATCACTATTCGCCCTGCAGACAAAGGCGGTGCCTTTGTCATCCTTAACACTACAGACTATGATTCTGAGTGCAGTAGACAACTTCAAGATCAGACCACATATGCCACTCTAGATCATGATCCAACTATCCCAATCAAACAGACCTTAGTTATTCTGCTGGACAAAGCACTCGAACTAAATTGGGTAAATGAACATACACATAAGTTCCTGCTCAATGAACATCCGAGAATTCCGAATTTCTACACTCTGCCAAAGATTCATAAGGACCCTATCAAACCCCCTGGCAGACCCATTGTCGCAGGAATGGACAGTATAAACCAGCCACTTGGTGTTTACATTAATTTTTTCCTACAACCCCTAATTCAAGAAACCCCTACTTATACTCGAGACACAACTCATTTTTTACAGAAGCTTAACAATATTACTTTCCAACAGGATCATCTGATGTTTACTATAGATGTCAAGAGTCTATACACTTCTATACCACACGACCTTGGAATTGAAGCAGTAGAATGTAGATTACCCCTGCTATCTGCACAGGGAGTATTAATTCTATTAAAGACTAAGGAGGCGAGCATTATGCTTCATCTTCCTTTATTTCTACTCTTCAGCAGTTCAACAAACATATATAATACCATGAAAAGTACACAACAAACTTTTCCATTTTTTTTTTTTTTTTTTTTTTAACTACAACCTCCATGAGTCTCTGTAGTCCATGCTCATTCCACCAGTCATGAGCTCCTTCCTGTGCTTAGACTCCTCCTCTGCTTTTACTCGCTCTGATATTCACTCCTGTCCATTAACTGATCCTCGTCAACGGTGCGAAGAACCTTCTGAACTTTAACTCAACTGCCAGTGCACTCCCGACCTCCTGATATTCTTCTCTACGACCCTGTCTTCAGTTATTCTTCTGCTCTTCCCCTATGAAGACACAATAACAAATCTTAGGGTGGTGCGTATGTACTGTCCTCTCACATATAAATTCCTCAACATTTTTACTCAGTACATCAATCGGGCGGGAATTTAATGCTCGCCTCCTTAGTCTTTAATAGAATTAATACTCCCTGCGCAGATAGCAGGGGTAATCTACATTCTATGACAAGACTGGAGGCGAGCATTATGCTTGTTCAAAGCTTCCCCAAGACCGTACCAGCCAAACCCTCTGCTGGCTTAAAGTAAAACTCTTTAAATGTACGATCGCTCGCCCAATCCGCTGCTCTCATTATTTCACTCAAAGGCACTCCTGCTCTCGCGGCTGACGAAGCCATTGCCCCTCTCACTGAATGAGCTCCATACGTGTCCACATTCACCCCTGCTGCGCACATGATCTCTTTGATCCATCTGGCTATGGTAGCTGATGCTACAGCGTGATAAGGTTTCCTACGCGCTATTAACAATTGAGTAGTGCTAGCTGCTCTATTCTCTGCTGTTCTGACCTCGTATTCTTTAATACATCGAGCTACGCACCATTTCAAATTGTCCGGAAAATAAGGGTAATGGACTGTGAGGGTGCCTGTCTTAGTCCTTCTGACTATGGAAAAGGTAACTCCATCCGGTCCGAAGACTCGTCTATTAATCTCTAGTGCCTTAACGTCTGACACTCGTTTACATGAGATCAGACACAATAGCATAGCCAATTTACCTGACAGCTGTTTGAGAGAAAGGTATCTATCTGCTGGCCAGTCCGATAGTAATCGTAACACTGTCGCCACGTCCCATGTTGTACTATACTTGGGCCCTGGTGGCGCTCTGAATCTCGCTCCTCTGATGAGCCTCACTACTGCGGGATGTTCCCCTGCCGGTACCCCCTCAATTGACGTATGTCCCGCTGATATAGCCGACCTGTACACTCCTATCGTACGGAAAGCTTTTCCGTTCTGCAATAGATCCGCTAGAAAATTTAGTATTTCCACTACAGGTGCTGAAACGGGATGAACACTTCTGTTCTTGCACCAGCTCGTCCATTTTGCCCAAGCTGCGTCGTAGCTCCTCCTAGTGGAAGGAGCCCAGGATTCAGCGATAAGCTGCGCAGCCTGCTCCGAAATTCCTGGCAGAGCCCAGCGTCTCCTGATATCCTGCACGCGACTAACGGGAGTGTCCCTCTCACTCTCAGAGGATGACACGACCCAACTGGGTCCGTGAGCAGTCGCTCTCCTTCGGGAAGGACTCTGGGAACGTCTGCGGCTAGCTCCATTAACGTTGGGAACCACACTTGAGACTTCCACAAGGGTGCTACTAATACTAGTTCTGCCCTCTCCCTCCGACACTTCGCTAGAACTCTGCTCAGCATCGCAAAGGGGGGAAAAGCGTAATGCGGACCCCCTGTCCACTCTTGTAGAAAGGCATCCGTCCCTAGAGCTCCCGGATCCAGCCTCCAGCTGTAATAGAAACTCGTCTGAGCGTTGAGCCGGGAGGCGAAAAGGTCCGTATGCAATGGGCCCCACCTTCTGTCCAGCCTCAGAAACACTGCTGGGTCCAGTCTCCAATCGCTGGAGTCTGTCAGGTAACGAGAGTTCCAATCCGCTACTACATTCAGTGAGCCCGGCAGATACTCTGCAGTCACTGACGTTTCTGACCGAAGGCAAAAGTGCCATAAGTCCTTCGCTAACTCCGCCAGCATCTTGGACCTCGTGCCACCTAAGTGGTTTATGTACCTTACCGACGAGATGTTGTCCATCTTCAGCAGCACACAAGACTTCACTCTCCCTCTTGTGAAGGCCTTGATCGCGAACGATCCCGCCAGGAGTTCTAGACAGTTTATGTGCAGCTGGAGCTCCTCTTCGCTCCACTTGCCTCCAGTCTGTAGGTTCCCGCATCTGGCTCCCCAGCCCTGCCGGCTGGCGTCTGATTCTATAATCAGATCCGGCTTGTCTCCGAATATGGCACGCCCATTCCAGGCGTCCATATTCTTTAACCACCACTCTAGCTCTGTAATGGAGTCCTGATCTAGGGGTACCTGTTGGTGATACTTCAGACCCTGTTGAAGATGTTTTATCTTCAGCCTCTGTAGTGCTCGGTAGTGTAGAGGCCCAGGGAATATGGCCTGAATGGATGCTGCTAACAGCCCAACTATCCTCGTCAATGTCCTGAGGGATATTAGTCTTCTCTCTAGGCATACTCTGATCTCCCTCTTTATATCTTTCATCTTTCGCGCTGGTAGCTCTAGGGTTGCTTTCTTTGTGTCTAGCACAAACCCTAGGAAGTCTAACCTCTGCGCTGGTATGGTATCTGATTTCTCTATGTTCATTAGAAATCCTAGCGATATCAGAAGGTCTTGTACCCATCTCGTTTGGTATATTAGCACTTCCCGATTTTCTGCTAGCAGCAGAAGGTCGTCTAGATAGATGATCAGTCTGACGCCCTTTTCTCTGATTGCCGCTGCTACGGGTCTCATTAGCTTTGTAAATGCCCAGGGAGCCGAAGCCAGCCCGAATGGCATCGTCTTGAATTGCCAGAACTGTTTGTGCCAGCGGAAAGCTAGGTAAGGTCTGTACTCCTCGAGTACCGGAACCGTGAGATACGCATCCTTCAGATCTAAACGCGTCAGCCAGTCTCCTTCCCTTAGGGAGTCTCTCAGCTGATGTATGCCCTCCATCTTGAAGTGGCGGTATACAATCCATCCGTTCAGCTCCTTGAGATTTATAACTGGACGCACCTTTTCTTTCCTGTGCACCAGGAACATATTGCTCACGAATTTGGGCTCCGTCGTGCATCTCTCTATCGCCTGCTTGAGCGCTAGCTGCGCGATCTCGCCGTCTAGCCATGCTTGTTCTGCTTGCGCCAGTCTCTGGCCCTGTGGCCTGTACCGCTGAATTGGGGTTTCTATAAAATCTAGCTGCAGTCCTCTGACGGTCTGCAATATCCAGGAATCGCTTGAAATCATGCGCAAACTTTCTAAAAACATGCGCGTCCTCCCACCTACTGGAGGATACTGAATCGCTCTCACCTGGCGTAAATCCTTGGCCTCGGCCTGATCCCCTGGATCTGCGACCTCTCGGGAATCTTCCTCTGGACGGGAAGAATGTATCCTGGCCCTTGTTCTCCCAGTATTGTGCTCTGGGATAATGGGGTCTTCTCCCTCCTTGGCTGCGACCGGCTGCACGACCCCGACCGCGGCCGGTCCCTCCAAAAACTCTACTCAGAAAAATTTTGCAGATCGATGCTTGGGCTTTCTCCAGGGAGGCGTATGTTGCGACGAACCGGCCCATCTCCTTCCCAAAGGTCTCTCCGAATAGAAGACCTTGGGCCCCTTCTCCCGCTTCATACGATGATAGATCGCTGAGCTTCGAATCTATCTTGAGTAATAGACCCTTTCTCCTCTCTGAGGCTATGGCGCAATTTGCGTTTCCGAGCAGGCAGACCGCTCTCTGCGCCCATCCCGCGAGAGCCTCCGGGTCCACTGCTTCACCAGTGTCCTTGGACCTCTCTGCGAGGTCCATGATCTTTGCCAGTGGCCCTGACAGGTCTAAGATCTTCTCCTGGCAGCTTTTCCAGGACCTATCGATACCCTTGCGGGGATCCTTATTCGTTTTTGACACGAAGGTCAGCATTTTCGGGTCGAGTTCGGGGGCCTCTGCTACTTTGCCCGGGAGATCTGGTCGCGGACACGCTGCACGCAGCCGTTGTCTCACTTCCTTGTCCAATGGCTTGCGCAGTCTAGCCGTCATGTACTGAGCTACTCGGGGGGATCGCTGCCACTCGGTGGACCTTGGATTCCTAATGCTGTCCGCCCGCGGGTGGGGACTACCGCTGCGAGAGCCGTCTGGCAGTCTCGTAAGACTCGCGAGCGCCGCTCCTCCCACCCGAGGGTGGGGGCCGCTCGCGAGTGTCCAGCGGCCTCAGCCGCGAAGTTCGCGAGGCCTGACTGAACCCCTGCGGTGCCGGGTATGCGTCACGGGGCCGTCAGCCTCGCGAACCGGCTTCTGCCACCTGTCGCCTAAAATGAATCTCTGTTCCGGCTGCCCGCGTGTACGCGAGGGCACATCGAATTAAACTCGCCTATGCGTGCTGACAATTAACCATTACATTTCTCCCCTTGCATATGCTCTCTTATTTTTATTTTTTTTTTTTTTATGTATCAAACAACAATCTCCTACACACACCAGCCGTGCCTCAACTTATTTGACCCTAATCTCCCACTCCAACACAGGCAATTTATCCCAGTCATACAGAGAGTGGAGAAAAGGTACTTATCTGCTTGAAGAGCAGTAAAAGAAGAGGAGGAGTCTAAGCACAGGAAGGAGCTCATGACTGGTGGAATGAGCATGGACTACAGAGACTCATGGGGGTTGTAGTTAAAAAGAAAAAAATGGAAAAGTTTGTTGTGTACTTTTCATGGTTTTATATATGTTTGTTGAACTGCTGAAGAGTAGAAATAAAGGAAGATGAAGCATAATGCTCGCCTCCAGTCTTGTCATAGGATGGCTTTTACTTCAATCACCGGATGTTCGAGCCCAAAAGGAATTTATTCTAACCCTTCTGCAATTTATTGCCGAAAATTCTTATTTTCAATACCATAACCAGTTTTTCCTTCAAGTCTCTGGTACATCCATGGGCGCAACTATGGCGCCGACTTACGCCAACTGCTTTATGTACAAATTCGAGTCAGACCACATTTTGAACAAACCGGAATGGAAGAAGGATATCTACATGTGGACTCGATACATAGATGACATTTTTGGCATTTGGACAGGCACAGATACAGCATTTGATGACTTCTTTGAGCACCTTAATAACATTGACCAACAAGTTCAATTCACTAGGGAATCATCACGGGACAAGATTACGTTTCTAGATGTACAAATAATAAAGAAAGACAATGGTTATAGTACCACCCTTTTCCGGAAGCCAACTGACCGCAATAATCTGTTACACCGCCTTAGTTTCCATCAGCCTAGCTTACTAAGGAATCTGCCATTTAGTCAACTTCTTCGAGTCAAAAAGATTGTAAGTGACCCCGAGGATTGTATTTCACAGCAACTGGCTATGAAAGAGACATTTCTTGCAAGAGGTTACCATCAAGAAGAACTGGATTCTGCAGTTGAAAGGGTCAACAGTCTTGACCGTAAAACCTTACTATCCACTCCTAAGAAACCAACAAGGGACCTTAAATCACCAGTATATGTATCAAAATTCTCTACCCAGAGCAATAAAATCAAACAAACAACTAAGAAACACTGGAACATTTTCAAAAACGACATAAGAGTACAAAACTTGTTTTCTGAATTACCTGTGTTTGCATACCAGAGGAGTAGGAATCTCAGGGACGAACTTGTACATACAAGACCTCCACTGAAAAAAATTATCACACAACGCACTGGTACGTTTCCCTGCCTACACTGCATTAATTGCAATTCCGTCATTAAAGGCAATGTAATCTTCCATCCACGCCCAGGTAAGAAGATCATCCTCAAGACATTTGGCACATGCGACACTGCCAACATCATATATGGCATTAAATGTCCTTGCGGAAAATACTATGTCGGCCAGTCAACTAGAGCAGCCAAAATCAGATGGAACGAACACCGGTCATGTATCCGTAATTCCAACCCTAATTCGGCTGTAGCTCGCCACTGGGCCTTGAACAATCACAATCTTTCACAGATTAAGTTTCTGATTCTGGAAGTACTCACAAGAAATAATCCTCATGAAGATTTAGGTCTGCGCCTCAATCGCAGAGAGACATTTTGGATTGATAAACTCTGTAGTTTGGTCCCGAGCGGTCTGAATGAAGAGATCAATTACCACTGTTATATTTGATTGTGATACTACTGTTTTGCCTGTGTTAAAGGTGTATGCTTTGCCATGTTTTCACACATAAGGGTCTCTGCTGTTCCTCTTGTGACTTTACTGTTTCTACTGTTCTTTCTGTGCTTGAGTTGTATACTTTAACATGTTTTCATATATAGGGGTCTCTTTGCCCTGTGCTCTAATTATTACTTTTTGATTGCATTGGCTACTCTATATGATACTCAGAGTAATTTGTGAAAGATGTTCTGAACATTTGGATACTGTTTTTTTTTACATTTCCACATGTTGACAGCCGTTGAGCTTAACTTGTTCGAATCACTCTACCTCATGTAGCCTTTTTTGTCTGGCATATGTTGCCTTTTGTCTAATCATGTTTGGAGCATTCTAGTAACAGCCCTAGTGCATGTCCCGGACGTATGTCTGGCACCCAAGGTGCCGCCCCTGGGCGACACCTTACGCACTGTGACTGTACTTCAACTGCTCATCTACGTTTGAATAGTCTTACTATTACCTTAGCTTAATTTCGTTATGTCTTGCTGTCCAGACAGCTTAAAGACCTGTGACAGTATTTTTTCTTTCTTTACTACTTTGTTACTTCATATATTTATTTGGAATTTTGTCATTACAATTATGGGCACCCATTGGTGATGCCCCATAAATACTTCATTTTTAATTTTTGTGGGCCCTGGCCGACTTTACAACAGTATTTGTGACCAGATAGCCATAGGACCTGTGACAGTATTTTTTCTATCTTCATTATTCTAATGTTTAATTTTTTTTCGGATTTTATCATCACAGTTATGGGCACCTATTTATGATGCCCCATAAATACTTGGTTTGACATCTTTGTGGGCCCTGGCCTATTTTACATCATTATTTGTGACCACCTGCATAAATCCATCACTACTACTTTGTTTTTTCATAATTTTTTTAATTTGGGAATTTGTTATTACAATTATGGGCACCCATTTGTGATGCCCTATAAATACCTCATTTTTTATTTTTATTTTTGGGGGCCGTCAGCAGTATTTGTGACCAGACAGCCACAGGACCTGTGACAGTATTTTTTCTATCTTCATTATTCTAATGTTTAATTTTTTTCGGATTTGATCATCACAATTATGGGCACCTATTGATGATGCCCCATAAATATTTGGTTTGTCATTTTTGTGGGCCCTGGCCGACTTTACATCATTAATTGTGACCACCTGCATCTCACAGAAACGAGGTGGTCACATACTAAACAAAAGAACCGTTGCCTAGACAACGGCTTCACACTGCAGTCTGTGTCACTGCCCTGCAGCTGCACAGTGGAGGATCGTTTCTCTCTGTGTATTACAAGGTAAGAATCTGATTACAATCCTTCTCTTTGACCAAGTATGAGTGTAAAACACAGTATCTAATTGGATCTTTTATGATCCACAGATTGGTTTCCTTGTAAGCACGAGTGGATTTTCTCCATGTCTTTGTGCATAATGTCATTTACAACCCACTGCTGAGTGGGCATGAACGCAGGACGTTCTGTTTTTCACCACTGACCACACCAATGAGGTAAATCCACACCTAATATTCTTTGGTTTCATTTATTTACCTTATAAACCACTTACGGCATTTTTCTTTTTCTTTTTTCTTTTTTCTTTTTTGCTATTGATATTTACCCATGATGTAACATCTACTGATTGGTATGTTTCCTTTCATTCATTTTTTTCAATGTATGTTTCGTTTGAATTGTCACCATTATATGAATTTATGTCACATACTTGCATTTGTTATGTTATATACTTGCTTGCTGGACTTATATAATTAGACTCGCCCTGATGAAGGAAATAATTTCCGAAATGCATTGGCTTTTTTAGTCTGATACATGTGGATTGTGGCAACTGCTTCCTCACTAAGGATTATTAGTGATAGCTTTTTGTTTGAACTACTATGGATAAATCATTTTTGATATGAATCAGAAAGACTCATCTTCCTTTCTCTAAGAAGTATGGTATATTATGGATACTTGAACATATTGTCGTGAATCAGATATAAATACGTGCCCATCTTGGGCCCCATATGAGAGCGGTTGTGTGACCCAGTATTATTACTTGGTCTCCAGCGTGTGTTACAATTATAAGTCCGGGTGTCTCCAGACAATTTCAATTGGATGTATATTCTTTTTTGAAATATTTGATTTTTACTTGAATATTCTGAACATTTTTGAATACATGGTGGTGCCCACTCTCTTCTCTGTTAGGTCCCTCAAGTTGACATCCCCCACCAGCCCCACTCACCTCTGCCACTACCCCAGGCAGTACCATCACACTACTCCCCCTCTCCACACCGCCCTCAACTCTGATACTTCCCCAAGAAGCCCCCTCAATACACACACCACCCACCAGCCCCCCTCACCTCTGACACTACCCCAGGCAGCACTCTCACAGTACTCACCGCTCCCCACAATGCCCTCACCTCTGAGACTGCCCCAGGCAGCCCCCTCAAGTACACACACCACCTACCACCACCCACCAGCCCCCCACAGCTCCGACAGTACCAGTCCAGACACAACCCACCAGCACTCACTCACCTCTGACATTGCTCCCAGACAGCCCCCTCAAGTCCAGACACCAGCCAACAGCCACCCTCTCCTCCAACACTACCCCAGGCAGCACCCTCAAGTCCAGATATCACCCACCAGCCCCCTCATCTCCGACACTACTCCAGGCAGCCTCCTCAAGTCCAGACACCACCCACCAGTCCCCTCACCTCCAACACTACCCCAGGCAGCCCCCTCAAGTCCAGACACCACCCATCAACCCCCCTCACCTATGACACTACCCAGGCAGCACCCTCACAGTACTCCACCCTCCCCACACTGCCCCCACCTCAGACACTGCCCCCAGGCTGCCCCCTCAAGTACGTACACAACCCTCCAGCACCCCTCCCCTCCATCAATAGCCCAGGCAGCCCCCTCAAGTCCACACACCATCCACCAGCCCCCATGACCTCTGACACTAACCCAGGCAGATCCTCAAGTTGACATCACCCACCAGCCCCTCACCTCTGCCACTACCCCAGGCAGCACCCTCACACTACACCAGCCTCTCCACACCACCCTCAACTCTGATACTGCCCCTAAGAAGCCCCCTCAATACACACACCACCCACCAGCCCCCCTCACCTCTGACACTACCCCAGATAGCCCCCTCAAGTCCAGACACCACCTACCAGCTTCCCTCACCTCTGACACTACCCCAGGCAGCACCCTCACAGTACCTCTCCCTCCTAACACTGCCCTCACCTCCGACATTGCCCCAGGCAGCCCCCTCAAGTACACCCACAATCCACCAGCCCCCATCACCTCCTACACTACCCCATGCAGCCCCTCAAGTCTAGACACCACCCACCAGGCATCTCCACCAGAACACTACCCCAGGCAGCACCCTCACAGTACACCCCATCCCCACACTACCCTCACCACTGACACTGCCCTCAGGCAGCCCCCTCACATCCAAACACCACCCACCAGCCCACCTCACCTCCACCACTATCCCCGGCAGCCCCCTCAAGTCCAAAAACCACCCACCAGCCCCCTCGCCCCTGTCACTACCCAGGCAGCATCCTCACAGTACCAGCTTCTCACACCACCTTCAACTCCAACACTGCCCCAAGAAGCCCCCTCAAGTCCAAAGATCACCCACCAGCCCCCCTCACCTCTGACAGAACCCCAGGCAGCCCCCTCAAGTGCAGACACCACCCAGCAGTGCACCTCACCCCTGACACTGCCTCCAGGCAGCCCCCTCAAGTACACACGCAACCCACCAGCTTCCCTCACCTCCGACACAACCCCAAGTAGTCCCCCAAGTCCAGACACCACCCACCAGCCTGCCTCACCTATGACACTACCTCAGGCAGCACCCTCACAATACTCCCCCCTCCCCACACTGCCCTGACCTCCGACTCTGCCCCCAGGCATCCTCCTCAAATCCAGATACCACTCACCAGCCCCTCTCACCTCTGACACTACCCCAGGCAGCACCCTGTGGGATGTATTGACCTACCTTTGCGCCTCTATGCTGCATCACTATGTTATGATGGTGCCAGAAAACAGCAAAATGGCGGCAAAACCCTAGTGCGTGCCAAAACCTCTGAAAATCGCACTTTGTAAGGCACAAAAAGATGGCTGCCCAATCTGCCACACATGTTGTCAGTGGTGTAACAGGGATCTCACTCCTGAAATATGTCACTGGGCTCTACAACAAGTGGAAATGGAGTACAGAAGGGAAAAGCAGTGCTTTGCTAAAGGAAACCCAAAATCTTGCTTTAAATCCCTTTTTCTTTGTGGCTGAAACTTCAGAATGACGGTACAGAACACCCTCAAATATCCAAAATTCTTGCTGGGTGCTACAGTTCACTTAGTTTAAGAAATCATTGTGAACTTAAAAAATCCTGAAAAGCGGAAGCATAAAGAGATTTCCACAGCAAAAGTGGCCTGTCTGTGGATCTGTCAAAAATCTCTGTGCAGTACCCTAGGCCACCTGAATGACAGCTGTCAGGAGCCTGCCTGATTAAACTTTAACATGTATAAACTGAAATCAAATGTTTGCAATCTTAGAGGCCTGTTACTGATAGTAACCCATATTGTAATTGTTTTGATACCATGGGTAAAATCTTGAATGAGATTCTAGCTGCGATTTGATACAAGTTTGTTTTAAGCTAAGAAAAAAAAAAGTTAACAATTAAAATTAAGCCTGGCTGAAGCTACCAAACTGGAATAACAGGTCTTCTCACAGAAGGAAGGTCTTTCCCCCCAGCAGGAAATCACACAAAAGTGTTAATTATGGGGCAGGAAAGAACCTAGGCTACAGAGGCATGAGGAACAATGGCCAGCTGCAGCTAAGGAAATGTGAGGTGTGAGGACAGTCGTAAATGGCCTCTGCCAAGAGCAAGTGGGGAAGAGACTGCTCCTGAACTGCAGGGAGACAAAAAGAGGCAGACCCAAACAACCATCTGTGGCTGAACATTAACAAAGAACCATTTTTTAAAAGACTTATAACATGCCAGTCAAAATTGAGAAAAATATAAAAGTAACAGATTTGTGAATCTAAATTTTGGCTGCACGTTCCAAGAGGAGGCAAAATCGTGTGACATGTTCTGGAAAGAAATGGCAAGAAAAGTGATTTTATGCAAAATGTAATTCCGCTAGAAGTATGAAACTTTATACACTTATGCCCATGTTAAACGCGCACACTTCTAGAAATTTGCTTAAACATTGGTCCTTGTGTTCCTGATGAAAAGGGCAAAATTCTATGAAAAGCGGAGGCAAGATCCCACAGCTACGGGGTTTTGTGGAGCAGCTGCTATAGAAAATATGTAATCTGTATATGTGATTGTTATAGAGGTTGCACATGTGTAAATATGGATTGTGCCAAAAGTAGATTGTGTGTACCAAGGGCTAGGGGTGGATTCTCAGCCTCATAAAATCACACCATAAAGGTGACACTGTTTCTCTCCTCCTATCAAGGCAGAGAGTAGACTCTGACCCAATCACCTGTCAAAAGGGGCAAGCTTAGGATAAACCGGCCCACACACCCCCTTTATCATAGCATAAATAGAGACGGCTCACCACACAAAAAGACCTACAGAATCACTCACTATCCTGATGCTGAACTCTACATCTTCCTTGCTCCAGACTCCAGAAACTTGGCAAAGCAGAAACCCATTGCATAGCTGGCCTCAAATTCCAGAACCAGAACCCCACCAACCAAAGGGGAAGCACCAAATGACAGCCGGGCTGTGCTGTAGTGCTTGCCTGCTGAAAATAATTATCATCAGAACCAAGAAGGGCAGATCCGATCCAGTCCTCTGCAGTGCTGTGACCAGAGGGCATTGCTGATCCTGCCCAATCTGATGAGCCCAGCTATCTGTCTTAAATCAGATCCAATCCCCTGACCAGAATCCTAATGGTTCCATTTAAAAACATATCCATTGAGTACCTATAGAAAGAATTGTGTCACTGGCATATGTACTTTGCACAGTCAATCCCTATGTGAAACCCATCTATCTTGTTTTCAGAACGTGTGTTGTTAGGAGTATTTTTGAATTGTCTGAACTCTATATCCTACCATCCTATCACCCTCCTATACTAGTATTGCTAAAACTATCTCTGCGCTGATCTTTTCTCATCTGAAGAAGGTGAGTTTCCTCCACAGGCAGTCATTCTGATCAAGTGGCTGTGTTCCTGTGTGGCATTTGTTTTGTTCATAGTCATCCTCTAGTGTAAGAAGCCCTTTTGTCATTTTAAAAGTGCATTCTTGTTTTCCATTCTTGCGCCTGTCTCGAAAAAAAACAACCTCTACTAAAACGCCTATAACTCCCTCAGGTTTTGTGCTAGAAACAAAATTTCAACTTCTGCTTGTAGCTAACATCCAGAGCTTTAAATCACATCTAAAATCCAAATCAATACAGTTCTCCCGGTATCGTGAATATCGTGCAGTGGAAAGTTTGCCACAATTTTTCGTTTTGGAAAATTCTTACACGTGTCAAACAGTTTTTAATTGCCTCCGACTTGAGTTTTAAGATTTCAAATTGTTTTTTGGTATTAAATCATTGCTTGTGTTTGTGTGCAACTATCCAAAGCGGCTCCCATAAGAATGTATAGCAATTTCAGCAATTTTGACCATATTTGGTGTTTTTGCCCAGTCCATTTTAAGATAACTTTAAAAGCCATTCTGACAGCTTGACAGTCAATTCCGTTTTTCTTTTGTGTTTGCTGGGGGAAAGTGGGATTGATATTCTGTTTGAATTATGTTTGAATTATGTTATTCCTGAATACCTGCTCTCTCCTCCTATCTCTTTACATTGCCTATTGGGGGGTTGAGGGGTGTGCAGGGGGAACCTTTAACCACAGTGCTATCCTATTTGAAGCCACTCACAAGTATTATTTTCTGTGCTGAATTGTTTGCTCACTGTTACTCCTTGTGTATTAAAGAGATTATTCCGTGTAACCTAACCCCTTGGTGAGTGTTGTGTACCTATTAAGACATATTGTGATAACATTTTAAATGCATAATAAAATAAATCTTTACCTTTGCAAACCAGCCTGATTCCTGGTTCAGTGTGACTGGGGGGGTTCCAGGAGAAGGGTGTGATATGAGTGGTATATCATTCAGAATAAAGAACTTTTAGACAAAAATAAATAAGGATTTCAGTTGTGCATTACATGCTAGGCATTGACTTGTGTGTGTGCCGGATTGAAATCACTTACAACCCTCACAGTGTCCCACACAATCAGTACAATGAATGGCTGCAACTCACCTGTACCTCTTTGGTCTGCCTCCACCATGAAGCAGAGCCCCAACATGTCTACCACCAACACCATCAACAGGAAGCACCGAATATTATTCCTGAACCGGAGGCATCCCCTGTCACTTCCTGGCAGATATGAATCTGCAGCACCCCAGCCAGACAGCACTTTATTCTGTGGTCCAACACCACAGTGGCCACCCCATCCACATGTGGCAAGTGAATGCAATGCAAAGTGGTTATGCATGATGCCTTTGCATTGACCCATGGCATGATGGCCATGGGTAACTGCAAAGGCACCAACGCACAGCAAATAAATGTGACCTGAAGACAGAATTAAACTGAATGAAACAACGGCCAGATCAACAAATACTGACCATGCACTTCACAGCCTGAGCAGAAGTGAGTCGGGAGGAACGGGTAGCAAAGTCCCTGTCAGGGACCACACCATGACCAGCCCATGCATGGGTAATGGGAGTGCAGTCAGAGAATGCGCGACTCACTGGGACAGAAAATGTGTGCTGCCACACAGAATGAGAAAACATTGGTTGCAACTGCATTCCAGGGGCAGAGGTGGAGCAAGACTTGAGTTTAGGCAGTGTGTGACTGCACATGCTGGTCAGTGTGCGCATGACATGGGAGTGACACAGTGTTAGGAAAGATTTCATATTGTATGTAATTTTCCCTCCATGTGGCAACCCCCAAACTCTTTGCTGCTGTTTTACACCCTGATCTAGACTTTGCCAGAGAAGTGCAGCCTTCCACCGCACTCCTCTGGGCTTTCGCTCAATTCTTATGGGGAAACTGACATGCCCTTCTTAGTCCTTTCCTCATGTTGCAGCTTTTGTGCAACATGAAACAAGAGAGCACTGTAACTTATTTTACCACGCTCTTGGGTCTCTAGTCATTCCAAAGGCCCTAGAAACTCTTGCTGGACTTATTATGAACTGTGCAAGTGTGTCACGGACAGGACTGGTGGCAGCTATCGTTTCTTGTGTTTTGAACCCTTTTTTTGCCATGTTATCCGCGCTTACCGCGTTTGGCACAAATGAGTGGCCTGGCTCCAAAATGGCCATGCCACGAGGTTCTTTGTCCTGTCCTCTGACCGTCTTGCCCCTTCACCTTTCCCGAGGTCGAGCCAACCCGGGTCCGTCCTTATTTGGTCATGCACTTTCCCGCGAAACCCAACGCTTTTGCGGGCTTCTGCAGGATGTGGGCTGGGATGTATGTTCCCAATACACATCCTGGGTGCCAGAGAGTCTGGAGTGTCCTGAATGCCTGGGACCACCGTGGTCCGTGATAGGTCCACGTATGGTGTGAGTGTTTGTGAGCAGATCTCCCATTGGGTCCTCTCCGTTTTGGCATGAAGGGAACTTTGGATAAGAGGAGGCTGAAAACACCACTACCATGTCGATCTCCTGAGTTCACACCGAACAAGGGATAAGGAGCCAAGTATCCTGAAACAAGAAGCTGAGTCATGGAATTGCTGGTGACCCACTGAAGGTTTGGCACCCTGAGCTGCTGTCGTCCTCCGAGACCCCTCTGCATCTGATCGTCCTAGAAGGTCTGCGAAGGCGCTTCGACCCATTGGAAAAGTGGGATCAACTGTTACCGGCACCTTCATCAAACCCTGCAAGTAAGCCTCTTCGCAAGTGTCCCTGGGCCAACCTGTTGGCTGACCAGTTTACGCAGGACGCTTTGCTCTGTCACCACCGCCGTTTCGGGGAAGCCCTCGAAACTTGGTCCCAGGTCTGAAGTGAGACGAGTGCGCCCGGACCAGAGTAAATGCGGTTGCGGTGTTGCCCTGCAGGGATAACAACCTGTGCATGTCCGCTCCATTTGGGACACCCTCGACCCTGCATCCTGCTACACAGAATCTACACAGTGTTGAGACGTCCTGATCATCACAGCTGAACCTGCCAGCAAAGTGAACTGAACTGGAGAAGTCTGGGTCTGCCTGCGTCTGTCAGCGATTATACTTTGTTGGACATAAATGAGATTTGCTCCAGGTGAACAGAGAAGGAAAACAGAAAATCACCTACCGGAACTGAGTTAACGGAGAGCAATGTCCCGTGGACTGGTGATATCCAGTAATGAATCTCTCTGTGACCTTCCCTGCAGTAATTAGGAATTTCCCTGAAAACCCCTCCGGAGTCCGGCACAAAGGCTTGATCCCCGGGAGGTCCCCAGGGAAACCCTCATGGGGAATAAAACCCTGCAGAGAGCTGCTAGGGAGCGTTGTCTCCCCGAGGTGTTCTTGTGCGGGATGTGATTCCGCCTTCTGGTGTTGGAGGCTTCTTAACGAACGTAACTAAGGACTGGATATGAAGGTAAACATTAGAGTAGGGTAGAGTAGGATAAGATTCCTTTCAAGCTGTCAGACCTCCAGTAATATTCTATTCTATATCTTACCCCCGGTTTGTGGAAAGAAAGGCATCTTGGGTTATAGATATGAAGGAAGGGGGAGGCCGCCTGGCATTCCCAAGAATACTGGATAGATGGGCTAAAGAGAACAGTATAACTATAAACAGGGTAGATGAGGAAAAGATGATAAAACAATAGCAACAATCCAATGGAGCAACAAAGAAGGAAATACAAACGCCTACCAGTTTGTGAACAAGGGAAGCCACCCGCAGACTGCTCACAGGGGAGTGGCTGTAAACCTAGAGTATCGTGCTAGAAAGACCACGCTAGAAGGAAAACATGAAAAAGGTACAACAGATTACGGAGTACCTTAGAATGCAAATTGGAGGAGGATCAAGACGGGGCGTAATGTAATACCACGTGAAGAGCGAGGATCCGAATACCGAACCAAAGTGAGACTGGGCTGAAACCGCGCTCCTAAAGGGCGTGGTTTTAATCGTCTGAGATCAGGTAACGATTTCTCTCGAACTGCCGTAGCGGTCTGCGGATCAAGAATAGGAGGAAGGGTTAGCGAGGTTATAAAGAGCGTCAGAAAGGGAGTCAAGAGTAAGGAAGTAAGGATAGATAAATCACAAACAAACTAGCTCACGTAGCGCTTGTATACTCCTATGAGAGAAGCAAGGCACTGGGCTCTTGGAGGATTCTGTTGATAAGCTGTTTGGGAGGATGTGATATCAGTGAGTTGCAGTGTGTTCTGGGATAGAACATCTAGACTGTTGCGTTTGCAATGATCGCCAGATAGGGCGGCCATGTTGGAATACTTCCCGGAATAAGAATCTGCCATACAGAACATGACAGCGTTGGGGACCGGTGAGTAGTCCATATCCCAAACGATGGCCCCTCGCGCAGGAGCCCGTTTCTTTTCTACCGCTGTTGTAAAATAGCAACTCTATACCGCACTCTCACCCTGCCTCTGCCCACAAGTGGAGGCCTTGCTTGAGTAGTGGGGACTTGTTCTGCATCGCTTCATTCACCTTCCTGAACTGCCTCAGACCCTTGAAGAGACGCTACTTTATCCATTGGCACCAGCGCGTGCAGGTACTTTTGAGCATAAGGCTCCTCTCTTCGTAGGGCTCGGACTTCCTCCTAGTTAGGTGTATTTCTGATGTCGAACTGGGTCCAATGATTACTTGCACTGCCTGTTTTCCTCCTCATCTAGGTGGTCTACATATTACGTGCTCATAACACCTTGATTGTGACGTGTTAGTTTACTTTAGTATTATTGTGAATCTTTGCTATGTTCGATGTTACAAAGGCCTTGTAATAAATGTGTCTATATTTTTAATATAACACCTGTCTGAAGTAATTTGTAAGTGTCCTTGCTTTGTGTGCTCATTGAGGTCTTTCAGTCACCCTCACCCCTCTTGAGACTTAGACTTGACCGCCGCCACCGCTACCCTGATTGGTCTGGCTTGTCCAGAGGTTACCCTGTTCCAAGAAACTAGGCTGGCCTTCTGAACCTCTGCCCCTCCAGGTCAGAGTTCAGAAATCCATCTTAACACACAGCAATGATAAATCAATGTGCACGTGACGTGACCAGGCCACCCATCTACAGTGATCCCACCTCCCACTGCAGCAACCACAATGCAAAAAACACAATGCAGTAAACCGAGCGTTAGCACATACACAATCGCAAGCATTTGCAAAGTGGACACATGAACAACAGTGGCCCTGAAATGGAAAGAATGAGAAACTGTGCAAACACACAGGTACAGGTGACATTACATCCACAATCAGAGTCAAACCACAAATACTAAACACATCTACACATGAATGCAACCTACCCTGATGCACACCATATCACACACACCAGAACCCTCCTCCCCAACCACACTGATGCTAAACCGACAGTGATGCTGCACATGTAAATGCAACTGAAAACATCCAGTGCTACCCCCAATTTGTCTGATGGGCCCACCCCCACATGTCAGGCACATGTCTAGACACCACCCACCATTATAAATGCCATATCATATATCATATATATCATGTTCATCAATCCACCCACAGCCATCACAGCAGCCACATCACACACAGACGCAAGCCACAATAAACATGACCTGCAATGGAGAGATGCACTGAATGAAATGTCATCAATCAAGGTAACATACACATAAATGAAGTGCATGAAGCGTGGAATGGAACCATATAAAACCTGTATTAAGCAAAACTATACACAGCAAAAGAAAAAAGAAAGAAATTAAACCTCTACCTAAATAACTATATAGAAAGGCAATGGGCCATTCCTCATCACCAATGCTACCTAACTTGTCGACCAGGGCTGAGTCACATGCCACGTCCACCTCCATCAAGTGGGCCTCTTTTGATTCCTGGAGCGCTTGCAGGGTGGACAGCATTGGTAGTTCGTTGTCCCGCACCGCCCTGCAGGTGGCCTCCAGGACGTGTAAGGAACTCATGGTGGCAATAGTAAAGAAAGACACAAGTGATCACAGTTCAAGGGTATTCATTAAACTGTAAATGCAGGGTGGAATAATGCCTAATCTAATCTGAAACCTAAGTTGGGAGCAAGCGTCGAGAATCAAATGAAAAATAAGGCAGTCCTTGTGGAGTTGTGTGAATATAAAAGGGCATATACTAAGAGAAACCTATTGCCAATTCCTTGCAACTACTTACAAAAACAGTGTGGGATAAGGGTTCAATAAAGAAAGAAGTGTTCACAAATAATAAGTTAGGATGTGATTGCCAGGGGTCTCCCTTCCCTGCGTTTTCAGCATGGGACAAGGTTGGACCTTGGAGCACAGCACATGCTCGAGCTTTCTCAGCACGAGCTAACAGTTCCGTTCCAGCTAACAGGTTCTTCAATGGATACGTTTCTTTTCAATAAAACGTCTCTTGCCTTTGAAGGCCTGATTTTGTGAACAACAAACAAGCAAACAAAATGTTTCCTTTGGGTGAGGATTTTTCATCCCTGGATGTCCCTCGACTGGGCTCGGACCCACTTGACAAGGGGGACCATTCACTTCCCCTGGTCTTCCAATGCTTCTTACTTTGACGAGTCTTAATGTATTTCTAAAAAATTCTCCAGGCTTCGCCCATGATTGTCGGCTTCCCTCTACCAGGTTCACTCTTACCAACTTTTCCTCAAACAGTTCACTATGGGGCTTTAGACTTCGCCCGTCAAATTTTAACAGTTAATGTACTAGTTTTCACCATGCAGGATACATTCCCTTTCTTTCACAATCATCGATCGGTCAAAGACTTTCAACGCTACAGAGGAATTTACAAGACCCCTGTATGACCACTTCGACCCTTCTTTGCCTCTTCTGAAGGCCTTCTGGTTACGGTAGTCTCTTATCATCAGGTAATCACCCAGAGTTTCCTGCTTTAGAAACCATGTGGTGCCGGTCACCTCTGTTAGAGGGTTTCCCCCTCTTTTCTCAATAGTTCCTTTCAAAGTTCAAATCAGCACTTGCTACTTTTCGTTCAACACAGTTTGGTTTCTTATCGACTCTCAACTCTACTCACCAGCTGTGATGAACTTCTTGCTTTCTTCTCCATCGAGTCAAGCTTGGTACTACCGAGAGTACCGTCTCTCCCTGTCTTGGTTATCAGAGGAGGAGGGTCTTGTTTACCGTAGACATCTGCTGCAACACCCGCTGGCCTTTGTTTGCGGTTTTTGTTTCCGATTGGGGAGGTTCCACAGGCCTAGATCGGAAAGGGCAAGGTCATGTCTCTCCTTGTCACCCTTTCGGAATTCACCATCTTTCTCCTCCTCTTGAACTGCTGTGCTGAGTTAGCCCTCATGTTGTGCGGTCTGCCTTGCTCGTCCTGTGCTCTTGTGCTCAATCTTTTATCCCGGTGGGTAAGAGAAAGGCTCGTCGGGTGTGTGTGGATCTGGTCAATTGACTTTGTCAGGTAAACAGCTCTGGTTTTAGTCCATTGTCTTTCGTGTTGTGTTCAAGTGTTTGTGTCGAAAAAGGGGGGGTTTGGAATATCCTATGTGGTAGGATGGGGAAACAGTGTTGAGAGAAGGGGATACCGAGTCTCACCCATTAGTGTCCCACTCACACTCACAAGAACCCCCATCTAGGTGATCCTCCCTCACTGGTCCACCCCCAGGAACTGGATCCAATAGCGATGGCCATGTCCTGGCCACCTGGATGACAGATCCCGGGGACTAGCTAGGGAGACACCTTCAGGTTTCTCACAGACAGCAGCCCGCCTCCTCGCCCGATGCAGCACCACCTCAGCCCTGATCACCCTCACAAGTGCCTCATGTGCCCACTGCCTCTCTGCCAGCAGCTTCCTTTTGTAATTGCGCAACACAGAAGAAATGCAGTTTAGCGCACCCACATGGTCCTCCTGCACCAAAGTTGCCACCTGCCTCCTTTTATTTATTTATTTTATTTATTGCATTTGTTGTACGCCCAAACCCAAGGGTATCACGGCGTAATTACAGGGAGAGCATGACTTGCTTGGTATTGTCTGCCCTGTAACAGTCCTCATCCTTCTTCCTGCCATCTGCTGGCCTTGTGCCCAGTGCATGATCCGTTGGTACGCCCTCCAACTTGATGATGATTGTCGAGTGCATATGGCACCTGCACTGCTCCGAGATGCCTGTTGTCCCACCATTACCAGTGCCCCTGTCAGTGCCTGATGTGCTTTGGACTTCCACCTCGTGTACGGATGGAAGCTCTGCCAGACAGAGTGTTTGGGGTGTCACTGGTGCACAGGGGACCATGATGGTATGTGGCCCAGAAGGCACCCCGGAGGATGACTGGTACTCAGAGGAGTAAGCCGAGGAGGAGGTTGCAGCAGTGAACCGCCCATGGCACCCACCAGGGAACAAGCAAGGTCATGAGGCAGTACAGCTCATTGTGATGATGGGAAAACATACCAAGAGTAGCCTGCCCATCATCATGTAAGACTGCAGTCCACCTCGTCAGGCCAGCCAGCAGGGGCAGCAGGTGACCCCTGATGAACATATCAGCTAGCATGGGGTTTCTGCACAGCCTCATGCCCCCATGGACACGGTTGCACCATGCACGCCCACCTCGACACCCCCACCTTGCCTCATGGGCTGGGCTGCAACAGCCACCTCCTCTGCCTCCCCCTCCGTCAACTTGATGACTCCAGCATGTCTTCCTCCATAGATTGCCCCTGTGTGGCATCCCCTGGTCCCACTGCTGCTGAGGAGTCCCCTGCCACCTTCACCTCCTTGGACTTACCTCCAGCAGCCACGTCCAATGGTACAGGTGCTACCTCAGCCACATTGCTCCCTGAAGACAGGGGAGTGGCGGGGCCTCAGCCTTTGTCTAGTGGAACGGTGCTCACATCCAAGCTCCACAGCACCACTTACACCCTCTTCATCAGCTACAGCAACTGTGGTAAAGGAGACACAGAACAGCAACATCAGTGTACTGCATGAAAGCCGGTGTGGCATCACCAATGTTCAAGGGAACATTATTTGTCCAAAGCACAACCAGCATCATCCACACTCACACACATGGACATGCAATTCACATCCAAACAGACACAACAACCCGTATCAATGTCAACCACAGTCATGACCCATACGCATGTGAAACGCACCACAACGTGGTCATAGACACATACCAAGAGAAATATCATGTTGCAATGGTAAAGTCAACATCACCCAACTGGTACCTGATGCACATCCATGGTAGACCTGCCATGGGCACAGTGGTGGGCTGTTAATACACTGGTAGGATGTACATACATTTAAACCATGTGAACCCAGATGTGCATTGCCACCACTGTGGACACATTGTGCCCAAAACACACAGTGAATTCCTGCCCACCAGTAGTCAACCATGATTGCATCACTCACAGCATGGTCATGCCAACACCTGCCTTGGCAACTCTCCACACAATCACATCAAACAACATGACTCCGTCAGCACCCACTCACTGCGCATGCAACACATCTATGCATAAATTGCACAGGCATGTGTGGATACCTTGGCCCTAAACACATACACGTGGCATGAACACACATCAACTCTGAGTGCACAATCGGTGCCATGTCAAATCACATCTGAGTCCCAGAAACTACATTGCCCCAACTTCACTACGTCAAACATCATGAAGCACATGCCACCTTCAGATGTGGGGGAAGCAGAGTCACTCATTGCTATAGTCCACACAGCATTATGCCCAAAATGCATATACCTGACATGGGCAACACACACTCATCTTGCAACATTGCCATATAAGCACGTCTCAGCCACAAGTGACATTGCATGTGCATGTTTTTCACAACTGAACAAATACGCACACTGTACATGCCAGCACATGCACTATCCACAGATGTCTGACCTCACACATGGGGAGCATGGTCCAGAACTGCATGCAAATGTCGATCTCAGGAACACACATGCTGCAAACATAAGGGTGTTACTACAGACATGCAGGCACATGCACAACACACATGCACCGTAGAGCACTGCGCCACATGCCTACTCACCAGCCGACTCCAGACTTAGTTGCCAATCGAAGTCCTGGGTATGCAGCTATGTGTAGAACCTCGCCAGGACCCGCATTTTGAATATTTATTTATTTATTGTGCATTTGTTATGCACTTATACAATAAGTCAATTCTATTTTAAACCGTCCACAGGGCAACAGGGAGGGAACATGGGATTGAAAAAATTAATACAGTGGAAGATAAAAGACAAACCTACTATGCCTTGTGAGTAGCCTTATGAGTATTCAGAAAGTGCAAGTGCAGTGAGAAGAGGGGAATTGGGGGGTGTGGGTAAGTGCTGAAATGTCTGTGCTTGTGGTTGCACAGCAGATGAAGTGCATAGTATGGTAAGTGCTATGCAGCCCGGAGCAGTATTGGGTAGAAAGTGCAAGCTTACAGGATTGAGGCCGGTGGGTGCAGAGGCAAGTGCTGAGAGGTAGGCAGAAGCGGGGCCGATTGGGTATAGGAGGCCAGGTCCCTGAGGGAGGCATAAGGGCCCCAGCCACCAATCACAGAGACTGTGAGATTAGCAGAGGAGGGACGAAGGGAAGGAGAAGGTGAAGAGGAAAGGCTTGAGGAACTTCTGGAATTTGAGTAAATCCTGCTCAAGACGAAGAGGAAGGGGGAGGTGTTCCATAAGAGGGAACCAGCTGAAGAAAGTGATCTGCCTCTGGCCCTCTGTTTAGCTAAGTGCTTTACACACAGAGAGTTGGTGCCAGAGGATGGCAGAGGTCTAGAGGTAGAGTATTTAGTAAGAGAAAGTTACAGATAGTGTGGTCCCAGGGCCCATACAGCCTTGTGGATGCTGGAGAGGAATTTAATCTGTGCTGCAACCAGGAGCCAGTGAAGAGTTTTTAGGGCAGGAGAGATGCAGTCCCTGGGTTTAAGACAAAGGATATTTCTCAATGCCCTATTCTGGATTAGCTGGATGGGTCGTAAAGTGGAAGAAGGTGGATTCAGGAGAAGGCTTTTGGAGTAGTCAAGCTTAGAAAGAGCCAGGGCTTGGGTAACATTGAGCTGCTAGTAGGAAGTGAGAAAATGGGAGAATTCCTTTGAGCAGAAAGAGTTGAAAGTGGGACATCTTGGTAATGTCCTGAGTGTGAGGGAGGAGGAAGGAGAGAGAGGAGTCTAAGATGACTCCAAGGTGTCTGACTTCAGAAGAAGGAGCAGGGGCAGAGCCCATGGAGGATGGCCAGAGTGAGAGGAACAATGAGGGAGCAGGAGTCCCAATCGGAATGATCTCAGTCTTGCTGGCATTGAGGCAGAGATCATTGGAAGTACACCAAGACTGGATGGCAGATAGGCAGTCAGGGATGATGGAAGATGCCAGAGGGTCATCTGGAAGTTTGAAAAAGAGTTGTGTGTCATCTGCGTAGCACTGGAAGTTGACAGAGAAGGAGGAAATGAGGAGTGTTAGCTGAGCAAGGTAAGTGTTGAAGAGCCAAGGGGAGAGGTTTGAGCCCTGGGGACACCCCAGGTGGAGAAGGAAGTAGGTGAGGACAAAGTGCCCAAAATGACTTGTCAGTTAGAAAGGAGGTAAGCCAATCAAGTGCCCGCTCCGAGATAGCAAGGGTATCATGGAGCCATTTTATGAGGATGGAATGGTTAACCGTATCAAAGGCAGAGGAGAGAGTAGGATGAGGATACTAGAGAGTAAAAGTCCAGAGAAGCAAGCAGTTCTTCATAGGTGTTCAGAAGAGCAGTTTCCATGCCTCTGGATGCTCAGAATCCAGGCTGATGATCGTGGAGACCACCAACAAGTTCAGTGTGTGAGGTAAATTGTGGAAAAAACAGCTTTTCCAGAAGTTTCCCAAGGAAGGCTGTGATAGAAATAGGGCAGTTGTTGGATGGACAGGTAGGGTCTGCTGAAGGTTTATTCAGGAGGGGGCACTCAAGGGAGTGCTTGAGGGAGTTTGGGAAAGATCCAGTGGCTAAAGCATGGTTGCAGAGATCAGCGAGTACAGGTTCAAGAGAACCAGTTTTGTCCTTGATGGTTCGGGAGGAGCAAGGGAAACCCTGTTTGTAAGAGACCTTCATGGAGCAGACAACACTGGTGATGTCTTTAGGTGTGACAGGGGAGAAAGAGGAGAGAGAGCAAGAAGGAGGATGAGAAGCCATAGGAGGTAAGGGAATGAGGGAGGGGTTGGGCGGGAGGGTAGCAAGGGTGCTCAGGATGTCCAGAGTTTAAGTGGGAAGTGTGTGGCCAATGCGCTGCAGAAGGCCTGAGATGGAAGAGGGGAGGAAGAGACTGCGGAAGGGTTGGCTAGTTCCCTGCAGGTTTTAAATATTTCAGCTGTGTTGTTGGATGCACCTGATACCCTTGTCTGGATGTGGGCCCTTTTCTCGGTATGGAGGAGAGTCTGTGTTGCCTTTGGAGCAGACAGTAGGCAAGTTTGTCAGAGGGTGGGCGCGAGGTTTGCCACTTCCGTTCCACAGCTCTGCAATTGCATTTCAGGGCGTCAAATTCAGAGTCGTACCAGGTGTTACCTTTGATGGTGGGTTTCAGGCGGATCCTCATGACTTGGGCAAGAATGTCAAGGATGCTGGTAATGGACAAATGGAGGTTGCTGAGAGCAGAGTTGGTGGTAGAGTCTGGGGGTGGAGAACAGGGGGGTATTAAGGTGGATGAAAAGGCAGCAGCTGACACTCGATTCATCAGACAGATGTTTGTGAATGAGGTTGGCAGGGCTTTTGGAGGAGTGGTCAAAGGGCAAAGGTAACCCGGGTGCAAGGAAAGGAGAAAATTGTCTGACCAAGAGAGTGGAGTGACCAGAATGGGGTGAGAGAGAGGTCAGCATGGATCAGGTCGTCCAGAGTGTGTCCGACTGAGTGGGTTGGACCATAAGGGACAATGGAGGAGAGGGATAGTGATGTGCAGAGGTCAAGGAAGAGAGTGGATGCTGTGACAGGAGAGTCCAATTGGATCATGAAATTGGTAGGATGGGGAAAAGGTATAACAAGAAGAGGGTTACCACGTGAAGTAGCCTCCACCTTTGAGGGTTTTCTGAAATTGATTACAGGGACGTGGTGAAAGATTAAAGAATATCAAGGCTTAACACCACATAATAGAAATACGCCAGTCATGAGACCAAAGGTACAATGTACTATTTATTAACAGACAGCTGTCTGGCTCTTAACACCCCGCAATGTGTGCAAAGCAGACACCTTGAGATGAGAGAGTGCTGGACGTTTCAAATACACATACATTCATACAGATTATCCACAATCCCTGACACATCGTCCAGCCCCTCTTCTTTTCATACATTTACCTAGGGTTCATGGCCTATCCACATAACTAAGTCATGCTTAAACATCTTTGAATAGTTTGTTGTTTTCCTTTAAATATTTCACATGTTTTCCCAAATATAAGACACAAAGGTAACATTCCTTATTTTGCTCGTTTATATTTGTTTATCATTTGTTCTTGAGTTTAATGTCAGCTTAGCTTAAAGGAGCGAAAACAAAGATTTCTGAAAGAAGAGCACGTTCAACTATTCATCATTCTACTTTGCTGTTTGAATGGAGAAGGCACTATTGGAACAGATGGTATCTAAATTACTGATTGGTAGAACTTTTGTTTAACTCCAAGGTTTCTCAGTGTAGGACAAACAATCCACTTTAGCAGCTTCAACATTCTTATCTACGTTGACATCATGCAAACAGTAAAAAGTTAATTTCGCTCTGCTGGAGCCGAAAACACAATTCTAAACATGGAACAGAAAGCAAGAAGCCATCAAAATGGCGGATAACTCAAAATGGCGGCATAGTCAGCCTGTTTCAGGTTAATTCAATGCAATTTGTAGTGCGATGTGAATGTGCTACTATCAGATGGTATTCATGCAAAATATACTTTTAAAAACCCTCCTTTTGGCCTAAGCCAAGAGCATTACTCAAACATTAGAGGGGGGTCTGGGAAATTCTCTACCAGCACGAACACAGCCCATTGACTTGTTCTCGGGTGGATGGCCCCTGGGAGAGTCTCAACCAACTCTTTAGCTCACTGTTCTTTTCACAGAGAAGAAAGTTCCCCGCATATCAGTCTTTGTCCTGCCCAGGGGCAGTGTAGCACCGAAACGCTAGGAAATTCTCCTCTGAACAAGAGTACCACAGCAACCCCATACATGTGTTTCAGCCTAGTTGGGCATCATCAGTGAGGTGACACTGTGCCTCTCTAAGAGCAGTGAGCAATGGGTCCACGTCTGGATTCCCCTGGTAACTTAGGGTATGACGCAAAGTTACTTGCTATGCAAAACAGAGGAGAGGTCTGGGAAACTCTCTACAAGCACAAACACAGCCCATTGTATTGTTCTTGTTTGGATGGCACCTGGGAGAGTCTAAACCAAGTCGTTAGCTCACTGTTCTTTTCACAGAGAAGAAATTTCCCTGCATATCAGTCTTTGTCCTGTCAGGGGCAGTCCAGCACCGAAATGCAAGGCAATTCTTCTCTGAACAATTTCATTGATGGTTTTCTCTAAAACCCTTGCCTAATATCTTGGAAGGTTATTATCTGTCCCCAAAATGGTACAAAGGATTTAGCAAAGTCACACAGATTCTGTGAGGAAGTGTCACCATCCTCATCCCGCCTGGGACGAGTTCTAGAAACTTCAGCAGTGGTGGTGACATATACACCTGGTGACAGTATTCCTAAATAACAAGTACCCTCCCAGTCTCTTGGCAACCATGGATACTCTTCATTACCGCAAACAAAGTAAACAGGATCTCCTACCTACAGAGGCCTATCCTCACTGGTTAGTACAGCAGTATTCATACACCCCTCAAATGTACCCATTGGCTGGGAACGCTCTCTCTTTATACAAAATGGAACTGAATGCGGACTATGATTGATGGTATAGGACGGAGGCATGGCAACCCTATTACCTACGGGAGCAATTTTAAAGGTAATCATAGATTGAAAAGGTCTGGAGAGTCTGTCGGAAGGCCTAATAGAAGCAACAATTAGCTGGCTCATATTTGCAAACAGAGAACATCCTAAAGGTGTTAAAACTCGTTTTTCAAACTCATTAAGATTAGTGCCATCAAAATTCCCAGTGACACTGTTGTTCCATCGGCCAAAGAATAATGCCTTAAGCGAAGTATAGCAGTAGTTAGAGGGAGTGGATGTATATACCAGCCCAATCCCTTTTCCCCATGCTGTGGCAGATGTGAACATATCCAACAATTGGTCCTATTAAAAATGGCATGCGTGGCGTTAATGATCATCAGGAGAGTGTTGTTGTGATAACCCCCTCTATGTTGTAGGTCTCGAGAATGGATAGTGTGCGAATGCACATAAGGTGGAGATGTAGTGGAGACACTTGCATTTGGTAATAAAATATCAGGCGCATGTATACTCTCCAGATACCGAAATTTTAACGTCATACATTTACCTAGGGTTCATGGCCTATCCACATGACTAAGTCATGCTTAAACATCTTTGAATAGTTTGTTGTTTTCCTTTAAACATTTCACATGTTTTTCCAAATATAAGACACAAAGGTAACATTCCTTATTTTGCTCACTTATATATGTTTATAATTTGTTCTTGAGTTTAAAGTCAGCTTCGTTCCAAGGAGCGAAAACAAAAATGTCTGCAAGAAGAGCATGTTCAACTATTCATCATTCTACTTTGCTGTTTGAATGGAGAAGGCACTATTAGAGCATATAGTATCTAAATTACTGATTAGTACGGCTTTTGTTTAATTCCAAGGTTTCTCAATGTAGGACAAACAATCCACTTTAGCAGCTTCAACATTCTTATCTACGTTGACATTGTGGAAACAGTACAAGGTTATTTTCGCTCTGCTGGTGCCGAAAACAGAATTCTAAACATGGAACAGAAAGCAAGAGGCGATCAAAATGGCGGTTAACTCAAAATGGCGGCATAGTCAGCCTGTTTCAGGTTAATTCAAAGCAAATTATAGTGTGATGTGAATGTACTTAGGCCAATCGTTTAATATCAGGCGGTATTCATGCAAAATATACTTTTACAGTGGTACACCAGTCAGATTGGGAGGGACAGAGAGAGTGGTATAGGATGAGAGGTAGGTGATGGAAGGAAGTTAATGCGGGACGGCAGGCGCCAGTCAAACATGAGGAGGTTGAGTTGAGTACCCTGAACCAAGATAGTTCCTGTGTGGTATTTATTTATTTATTAATTTATTTTGTTATTTATTTATTTGTTTTCACTTGTTATTCGTGTATACAGGAAGCAAATACTGTTTCAAAGCGCCAACAGGGCAACAGTTAGGGGCAAGGGATGATAGACAATTACAATGCATGCAAATAATAAATAAAAGACTACAATGGTGAGGGGAAGACGAAACCTACTATGCCTTGTGAGTGTTCAGAACGTTCAAGTGCCGAAGGGAGAGGGAATGGGATAGGTACTGTGGTGCTCGTGGGTCAGCAGCAGGCGAAGTACAATGTAAGGTAAGTGCAAGCCTCCAAGGGTGGAAGGTGAGCCGAGGCAAGTGCTGAGGATAGACAGCAGCTGGGATGATACAGTGTGGAAGGTCAGGGCCCGAGGATGCATAAGGGCCCTGCACACCAATCAAGTTGCTAGGGAAGGAAGAGGTAAAGAGGAAGGTTTTGAGGGTCTTCCAGAATTTAAGAAAGTCCTGCTCAAGACAAAAAGGGAAGGGGAGGCTGTTCCAAAGAAGGCAGCCAGCTGTGGAAAGCACTCAACCACCTACCTTCTGTTTAGCTAACAGCTTTAAACACAAGGAATTGGTGGCAGACGAGTGCAGAGGTCTAGAGGAGAAATATTTAGTAAGAACAAGTTGCACATAGTGTGGTCCCCGGGGGCAGAAATAAGGCAGTAGTTGGCTGGACAGGCAGGGTCTGCTGACAGCTTTTTAAGGAGGGGCACACAAGGGAGTTCTTGAGGGAGGAAGGAAAAGAGCCTGTAGCAAAGGAGTGGTTACATAGTTCATCGAGTGCAGGGGCAAGAGAGCAAATGCTGTCCTTGATGGTTCTGTATGTGCAAGAGGCAACCTTTTTGGAAGAGACCTTCATGGAGTTGACAATTCTGGTGTCTTCTTCCGGTGAGACAAGGGCAAAGGAGGAGAAGTAAGGCGGAGGGTGAGTGGCAAGGGAGGCAAGGGGTTGGGGTATTGGTTGTGAGAGTGAGTGACAAGGCTGTTCAGGATGTCCTGTGTTTTGGTGGTGAAGTGAGTGTGTTGAAGAGGGCCTGAGAAGGAGTAGGGGAGGAGGATACTATGGAGGGGTTGGCAAGTTCCCTTCAGATTTTGAAAAGTAGACATTAATGGGAGAGGATGTGAAAGGGAGGAAAGTGGAGATGAGATGAGAAGTCCATAGATCTGGAGAAGGGACACAGAAGAGGGTATCAGTGGAGACCTGTCTGAAAGTTGTACTGATGTAGGTGTCTGCGATAAGTAGGCCAGGGTTCGTGGACAGGATGTCTATTTTTTTCCTTTTTCCTTCCAGACCTCATGAGAGAGGAAGGATAGGTGATAGTGTAGCCGTTAGAGAAGATGTGTGAGATGGTGAATGGTTAGTAGAGAAATTAAACAAGAGTGGCTGCACAGCACAGTTCTAGCTAAAAGCTCACAATGTGGCCTAGTAGTCACAAAAGGCACACATGCAATAGAAAACGGAAATTTGAATTTCTAGAAACAAGAGGCACCTAAATTCAAAATTCAAAAATAGTGGCACGGAATGCAATGCAAAGAGGGTGCAGCAATGTAAAAGCACGCACACCTGAATTGGAATTTCAAAAATAGTGGCACAAATGCAATGAGAGATGAAGTAGGTTAGCTGAGGCAAGGAAAGCAGAGAGAAGAGGCAAAGTAATTGGTTGAGAAAGTTAGTGGAGGCGGCAATGCGAGAGTTCAGCCATCACTCACTAATAGATCTGCAGGGTGCTTAGAGGTCAATGGGTCCAAGTTCATGGGGTAGCAGTATGTATGTCTGGAGGCCGATTCATATTTTTCGGATGGGGGACAAAAGGTGGAGGGCCTCCCGGCCCACCTTGGCCGGGACGGACACAGACATGGCCTTATATGTGGGCCTTCAGCCTAGAGGCCAGCTTCTGCCTGCTGGTGCCAGTGATTGGGTAATGAAGAAGATGCAGTGGCTTGGATGAGTGATTACACAACCCTAGGAATGGTAGGCCATCTTGCAGAGTGGCAGGCTCTGCGTTTATTGAATATCAAATGGCCCCAAAGAAGGTTTGCCACCTCATAAAATGCACCCAAAGTGGGTCCTGTATTTTATGTCCTACCAGCGCTTGTGGATGGTCTTGTAGCAGTGGCTTGCCACCACCTCGCAGTTGATGACAGCTGCAATGTGCTCTCAGATCTGCATACGTCCATCCTTGCCACATTGCTCTGCTGGTTCAAAGAGGACATCATCATTTTCCAGGACCTTCTCCACCAGGATGCCAACTTCCCTTGAGCTGAAGTTGACAGCCCTCTGACTCGCTGCAGCAGGGTTGCCGCTCTGGTCCGAGGAAGATGGTGCTGACATGGAAACTTCTGAGGCAGGTGTGGATGGACAACATGGTCCCGGAGATGGGCCGTGGAGCAGTGGTGATGGAATGGTACAGTGTGAGTCTGACACAGCAGCTGAGGTGGTCGCAGAGTCAGGAGCACAGGCAATGGCTGGACAGCAGACATTCGAAATGCAGTGCAGGTGGGCACCAGACACCCAAACTGGGTAGGCAGCAGCAGATGGAAACGTGAGAGGCAGCACAGGGCAGGGGGAGGCAGGTAAAATAGCACAGAGGCAGGAGAGTGGTTCTTCTGTGCCTAGCAATGAAGGCAGTCAAAAACAGAAAAAAGGCCTTTAGCAAATATGTTACATAACATGCTCAGCATTCCAACGCTGAACACGCCATTTGGAGAGCTTTGCCTTTGTGCATATCCACATGTTTTTGTGACGTTTTTGAGCCATACGGTGTATCACATATGCAATTTTTGTATCTCTGGGTGCCACTGTGTATCGCGTACCACTTTTTTCACTTTACATAAGCTTGCCGGGTATCATGTATGCAATGTTTGTGTTTGGGGGTGCCAGTCCATATCGTGTAATGCTTTTCCATTTTCGGAAGGCTTCTGGGAATCGTATGCGCAATTTCGTTTTTTTTGGGTGCCACTGCATATCGCATACCGTATTTGTTTCATTTTGGGCTACATTTGAGACTTCCTGGACCACACATCTATGTTGTACATTAACTAGAGTGTTCCCTTACGCATATTGCCTTGGACAATAACTTGGTGTGCCTTCCATTCATCCCTTACACCTGTGACATGAGTGGAAAGACCTCAAGAGGGAAAGGGGGCAGATGGGATCTGGGCCAGGGGTGTGGTGATGAAACATCTGCCCCAGTCCTAGGGGGTCGGGGACGTGGTGTGCAGACATCTGCCCAAGCCCTAGGGGGTCGGGGACGTGGTGTGGAGACATCTGGCCCAGCCCCAGGAGGACATGGCAGACCCAGTCCACAGGTGGCCCGGCACCTGGATGCCAATGTGGTAACAGCCAGACAGGGGCTCCAACCACACCCTGTGCCACTCATGACAGGAAGATACACCTTGCACAGCAGGAAGACACTCAACGACAAGACATGGCACAGGACACTGGCCCGCAGAGGAAGAAGAAATTCACTGATGAGGAGCTCCACATCCTCATTGACTACGTGACCGATCACCATCATGACATGAACCTGTATGCATGGAGCACACACAAAGCCACACAACATATGGTGCATTGGCATGTAGTGTGTCACAGACCAGATCAATGCCTTAGTGGTGGAGATGTGTACTGCTGAACAGGTACAGAAGCGCCGGAATGATCTCATCCCTTGCACCAAGCACAGGGACATAATTTCACCAAAATGCCAGGGGTAGCAGAAATGACATCGCATAACCCTTGACCTCTGATGACATCACAGGAAGTGATGTCATTTGACCCCACCTAGAAGTGATACTGTGGAAAGCGATGGAAAACGACCTTTCACCATTTGACAAAATAGGAAGTGGCATCACATAGTATTGTTCCTACGTACACTACAAAAAATATGGTCATGATATCACTATAATGTGATATACATTTCATACAAGAATGGATCGCCATATGTACCATTAAGATCAGTGTTTATAGGCCCATATTACCAAATTACTGTGAATGCAAGCAGACATCCATGGCCAAATGATAATGATGTGTTATTATATAGCACATACGCTTCAGCGCTTTATATAGAAAAAATATACATACAATGGGCCTCATTAGGACCCAGGCGGAGTGGGTTTCCGCCAGCGCTAATCGCGGCGGACCCGTCCGCCGTACTACGAGTTCCCGTAGCGCCATGGCGCCGTTTTCCGCCTGGTTTTACCAGGCGGAGAAAACCATGGCGCTACGGGACCTCGTTGTTAATTACGCCACCGTATTTTACGGTGGCGTAATTAACTCCTTCCCCACTCCCATTATACCCTATGGGGCAAGAATGGGAATGGGGAAGGGCAGAATGGGGATTGGGGATTTACCGCCCCGCCAAGGTCGGAATGGGGCGGTAAATCCGCCAACCCCCATGGCGCTATCGACGGCTTTCCGCCGTGCTTCGCGGTGCATTTAGCACCGCGAAATCCGCCAGGGTCCTAATGAGGCCCAATATCACCCAACCTGTTTTGGTACTCATGTATCGACATCAGAAGGATGAAAGGCTGAGTTGAGGTGTTTAAGAAAAGAGTAAATCAGTGACTCATCCCTGAAGTATAAAAGAAAAAATGCTTTCCTATTTAGGAAAGCTTCGTTCCCTGCACACTATCTGCGAGGCCAAGGCCTAATGGTTGCTTAAGAATTAGGTGGAAAGAAACCTATTAAGAGGTCCCTAAACAATGGAAGCACACTAAACAGGTTACCACCCTTGGTTAATGGAAATAGAAGACATTTTTTAGGCATTTTCAAACATATTTGTTCTGGGATATAGATCTTCCCCAATAAATTCTATTTGACAACTTATAAATCAAATTCAAAACAATACAATTTATTATTCATACAAAATAATGGGAGTTGGCCCAACGCGTTTCGAGTTAAAAAAAGACTCTTCATCAGGGGCTTCTTTTCATTTTCAATTTACATTTCTATAAAGAAAAGAAAAATTTAAAATTTAAACAATATAAATGAATGTCTGTACATATATATAGTGCCAAAAGACAATTTTCAAAACAACTTGAGTGTGAACAACATCTCAAAATCACAAAGTAACGCTCAATTCCTCGAGTTTAAGGGTTTAAATGTAGAGTATATATTTTATTTTACATCAAGAATCTAGTGACCTGACTAGTTTGTTTGTACATGTTACTGGGTTCGAAAGAAGCGCCACCAAGCTATGCTTTTCGATGTGAATCTCATTGGTTGAGAAGATTGTCTTCAACATTAAAAAATGACTTGCTAACATATAGGTGTTATTATAGGGCTATTCTTGCCCTATTGATATAGCCAAAGAGGGTATCCTATACGTCCAATGAAGGTAATATTCAATCCATAGAGGGTAGCTGTGGTTCAAGAAACAACGAGGCTGTAAAATGGTCCAGTATATGGGTAAAAACCCAAAGACATTTCTATTCTGTCTAAAAAAGATATTAACTTACTGCTCAAGGATCTTGGAGCTGCCCTATGGGGTTGATCAGGTCCGTGAATACCAGATAGCCTTTGCAGTTGTAGTGATCCTGTTGACTAATCTATTCATGTGGGTCTGCGTCTAAAGGTTGAAGTCCTGCAGAGTCCAAAAAGGGAGAGGTAAGTCTACTAGTTCCAGTCAGTTAAGGTATTATAGCTAAGAGTTTCAGGGTGACTTACTTCTGTCTCTGTTTTTTAGATCCTGATGGAGTGCTGCATCTAGTCCGGCGAGGGTAGGAGAAGCGCCTGCCATCTTGGATTCAGGAGTCCCTTAAATATGTCTACAGGTGTCCGACGTTACTCGCGCATGCGCGAGTGACGTCACAGTCATCCTGCCGCTCGCGATTACGCAAGCTTCTACATAATCTTGAAATCATGGCACCAGTCGTGCCACAGACAGTTAAGTATCAGGCTGAGCGTGCGTCGGGGCCCGCGAGCTGTTCTATGCTTGAACTAAATGTGGACCGTTAGTCACATAGTGAATTGGGTTGCCGATATTGTGACGTCACTCGCGTATGCGCGAGTGACGTCACTGATGTTTCTGTATCAAAGTTGCGTCATTCGCGGAGTGCGAGGCGCTAATTCTAATGGTAGCTGGCAGCTATATTGTGTTTTCAATATGAGGCTGGATGCAATACCTGTTGCTGTCCTCAAAAGACTTATTATTAAAAAACAGAGGCTGTTTGGTGTTCTAACTTAGACAAGTAGTAATTCCCATTTAAGGTTTAAATGTATGGAAAAATAGAAAAATAGAAAAGGTGATGCTCCCTGAAGAGGTCCCGCTATCTCTCATTACACACGACAGCGTATGTTTTAATGCACTACTGTACTGTTGAGCACAAGACTCCCCACTTATTAGGGCTGGACTGCGTAAATTAGGGATCGATTGTGAAGAACTGCCTAATGATATATTTGTTTTAACCTACCCTTCTGTTATAGGTTGTGGCTGTGTTTACCCCTTTACCGAATTAGGCGAAACGTAACTGTAAATATGCAAAATAGTGAAATGCGTGTGTGGTAACTGTTTTATGTTACTGTGGTTTATTTGTGTTTAATTATAAGGCCTATAATATATGTATATGTATTTTTGATATACACTTGTCTAAGTGTATTCTGTGGGGTTTTACTGTGTGTGTTCTCATTGTGGGCTTTCAATCACTCTCACCCCTCCTGAGACTTAGACTTGACTGCCTAAAAAGCTACAGTAGATTGGTCTGGCTTGTCAAGAAGGTTCCCCTGTTCCACTAAACAAGGGTGGCCTCCTAAACTTTTGCCCACCTGGACAGAGTTTAGAAATCCATCTAAACATGTATCACCCACATCATTTGTGTATTGGCATATCTGGATGCATTTCCGTGACAGCCCTGGGTAAAGCATGTCCTGTGACATACAGACTAATGTCAAATGTCATCATACTGAGAGTACTCTGCGTGGCGGACATTTGTGGCACATATCTGTTTGGCAGTACACATCCCCCACAGAGTACTCCCCTGGTACATTGGGCATCATGAGACACCTACATGCACTGTTGTTGCGTACCACTGTGCACTGCTAGACAGATGCATGCAGACCAAGTTTTACTTTGAAGCAATGTCATGCAGAGTTGCATGTTCCATTTGGCACCTGCTCCTAGGGTTTGCCTTGTCATGATGCATATCTGAGCTGTCTGTCAATGCACCTTGTCATGATCCCAGAGTGAAGTTGCATAAGTGTCCACAGACCACATCCAGAGTGACTCAATTCCAGTGACACAGAGAGCCTACTCATTGTGACGCCTGCTCCCTCTTATCCTCCCACAGTCTGGCCCCACTCCATGGGACCACACCCCTCACCCTCTTGTGGTGGCTCAGTGGACTTTATTTACATTGCCCAATCCACTTTCTGTATCTCTGCACTTCACAGATCTTGACTAGAAGGCCCACTTTTGGCTGTACCAACTCATGGGCTTTTCCCCTTTTCACACCTTTCTGCAGGTCCTCATTGTATCCAGTTCCCTGTCTCAGACCTGATTAGTGTGTCATGTTTTGACAGTGGTGTTGTCTGTGGATATGGATGTCTGGCTATTGCCATGTGATGTCATTGAACATTTAAATGTCACATGTGCATTACTCTTCCCCTGGTATTTGTGGCAACTCAACTGTTGCATGGCCCCACATTGTGCGTTTATACCACTGTTGAATGTCAATGTGTCCAATGCTGGCATAGACATGACAGGTAGGAGTGGAGGGGGCATCACTTGTCAGCAAAATCCATGCATACTGAACAAAGTGTGTGAACAAAGTGTGTGAATGCACACTGTCTGATGGGTGCATGTCCTGCCATTTGTTGTTATAGTGTACCGTGAAGCATATATGCATTGTTTTCTCTTTGAACATGGCTCAATATGTCTTTTTCCGTACATGTGCAGGTGAAGATGTACCCGATGCAGAGGAGGAGGAGGAGGAAGAGTTAATGGTGTTTCAGACCACCAGTGGGGGACATGGTGTGGTAGGCCGTGAGAACCCGGTGGTGCTCCAGACCATCATCAGTCGTGCTGCAGACTCTTCAGACTCTTCTGACTCAGCTGACTTTGATACTGCACCTAATGTGTATACATTAAAGAGGGCAAGGGTCAGTGCCCCAATGGGCGGATTAGATGAGACCTGTGAGTGTACGGTGCTGCAGCTGGATTCACAAGTCCAGTCAGTTGTTGTCCCCGTCTATGATGGTTATGGCTGCAAAGCAGGTATGGTGTTAGTTCGCCTCTGCTCAATTTTGTATGGTTAGCATTGGCACTGAGGTCCTCCTGATATTGTGGATAGTCAGTTGATCTGCTGTTGGCTCTCCTTTTTCTTTATTGTTTTAACTGTTTGCTTGCCTCCTTTTATGGTCTATGACCGCGGCTCATGACTGGGCACTTGTTATCTTTACTTTAGCAGCATTTTACGTTTAAATAATTAATTTTCTCGGCTTACTTATTTTCATTTAATTTTGTTTTCCTTGTATGCCACGACCGTGGGGGAAGGGAGCCTGGCCTTCAATTCACCCCTGGGCTCGATCCGGCGGTCAGTCTTTCCTTCATTTCTAGCTTGCACACACAAGGCAGCAGTCTCTCTTCAGTGGCTGCTGGCTGGCTCCTGGGCGAGTGGCCTCTGTGATAACATGTGTATATGTTCAAAGTCGGCTGGCCGGAGGCACAGCAGATTGGTGCAACATGCGCGCACCTTGCGCACGCACCAAAGTCATGCCAAAGTTAAGCCCATCTCTGCCCCATCTCTGCCCTCGGGCGGCCTGGAGGGCAGACCGCCGTGGATCCTGCTGACAGCACTAACATCTCAGTGCTTCACTCGCTGGCAGCTAGTGAAGCTTGCACCACCATTGACAATCTTTCCAATGGGTTTCAGCAGTCAGAGTGAGTCCCACAGCTTGGGAGGTTTCCATTCAGCCTCTTTGAACAGCATACTGTTTATATTTTTAAATGACATAGTTTAATTTCTAAACTTTTCATTTACTCATACTGTATTAATAGATCACATCAAAAGAAATGTAGTAGTCATTCATAATCATTATTAACAACCATTTTCTAGAATGCTGTCCCAAAATTGGATAATGGCATAAACCAGTTTCTTGTTATTACCCAACAAATTGTGTGGCCAGCGTTCTTTCACCTCCTTCTGTGTATTGTATGACAGAACCATTTCTCTAAACAAATGACGCTTCTCAGATAATGCGGTACATTCCATTAAAATATGGAATAGTGACTCTACAGATTCTGTTTGGTTACAAAATCTACAGAACTTGAGCATGTTTGGAATTTGATTGGTTTTTATTAGTAATTCCCGTGGGGGAAGTAGATTCAGACGTAATCTCAAGAAGCTATCTCAAATGCGCTGATCGAAAAAAAGTACAATATATGTCGGTAGTTGGTTTATCAATCTTATGTCGAATTCACATTTGAGCTCCATTTGATACTGGGCTTTAAAATGTAATGTGGTTATCCAGTCATTTCAAAGAATTTGTTTTTTTGCCTGCAATGGACGCTGGATCAGCATTTTGATAGAAACCTTTGACCTCGAGGTATTTCATCTATGTTGTTTTTCCAGTCACCTAAGACTTTGACATTATACGGTGTTTCTTTGTTTCAAGATGTCAAATGCCGGTAACTGATTTTCACTTGGTATTTTCCTGTAGAGATCCAATTTTTTCCACGTCATTACAGAGTGTAGAAATTGAGTGGCGATTTCATACCGGATACGAGGCATCGGATATGACGGTGGTAATCACAAAACATTACACCAAAACATTGCTTCCAGCTGTTGCCAAACACCGGGATCAAGATTGATCAAGGTCTCACTTCCATATTGGAGAATTGCTGTCACCTTTTTCCTAAAAAAGGCTATTACGGGTTTCACTGAGAATTTCCCATATTTGCGATGAATGAATGTGCCTTGTCTGGCAAGCGAAAGCGCCTTTGATTTTAGGTAAACCACCCAATCCTTGTCAGATTTCGATTGATTGATCGAAATACCTAGATATTTTATTGTGGGAACTTGCAACAATTTTTCCTTTTATATGAACCAACTTGGTATTTTGGATAGCGTGGGGGGTATCTTTGTTAAAGACATTGGCCCTCATTACGACCCTGGCGTCAAGGGGTTAACGGCGCTGTAAAAGGTGTCGGCGCCGTTAAACCCTTAACGCCTGATTACGAGGTCCCTTTGTGGCTCCCGACCTTAACGGCTGCTCTGGACCAGCCGTTAAAGTAGGGACCCGCAAAGGGACTTTCGAGGTAATTACGGTACTGCAATTTGCGGTACCGTAATTACTGCCTTCCCCAGTCCCATTGAGCCCTATGGGGCAAAAATGGGAATGGTGAAGGGCCAATGGTAAATGGGGAATTACCGCCCCGCCAACCTTGGAATGGGGTGGTAATTCCCAATTTACCATTGGCGGAATTGGTAAGTTACCGGCGTTAACCATGGCGCTATTAGCTATTTTAGTGCCATTGGTTAACGCCGGAGTAGTAATGAGGGCCCTTATATTCGTTTTTGATGTGTTAATTTTCAATTCATTTGAGTTTATATAAGATTCCAGATATTAAAGGCTTATCTGCAGGCCTCATGGTGTTTTATCAAAGATGACAATATCGTCGGCATACATCATTAATAGAAGTTGAACTGCGTTAATTTTAGGTGGATTAGTTCAAAGTATGAAGTGTAGAGGTTGAAAAGGGTGGCCGCTAAGGCATACCCTTGTTTCAGGCCATTCCAAGTTTTAATAGGCGATGTCATCACTACGTCCGCAGTTATACGGATTTGTATCCTTGTGTTAGAGTACAGTTCGTTATGGGTTCTTCTATGTCTTTTGGTCATTTCCAGCAAATCAATTTATCCCACAGAATCTGTCTGTTGACTAGATCAAATGCAAGTTGGAGGTCAACAAATGCGGCATAAATCCAGGTTTTAGTTCTTATGGATTCTTGTTTAAGCAAGTTCAGCAGGAACAAATTAATGTTTGTACCGACATTTTTAATGAATCATGTTTGTCGTACCGCTTGATGGTTGTTATTCAATGCCCATGTTGTTATTTTTTTCACAGGAATGACGCAAAGATTTTTTCTAATGGATCCAACAGGGCGATTGGGCGATAATTGCCCGGATTCTTTCTGTCACCCTGCTCATAGATGGGAATGAGGATCGCTAATTGCCTTGTCTTTGGTATTTGATTTCTTTTTGCTATCAAGCTGAAAATATGTGCGCATAACGTTGTTCATTCTTTAGGATTACGTTTGATTATCGCGTTAGACAGACCATCCAAACCAGGAGCACGAGACATATTCAGATTCTTGATCAAATTTGATACATCTTCAATGTCATAATCCACTGAACATTACTGTGTTTGAACAATGTGTGGCATCACACTCTGTGTAGTCCTTTCTTTATATAGCTCAGTGAAGTATTTTATCCAATTGGATTCCAAAACATCGGGAATCATTTTGCTTTGAGAATTCAATTGTTGATTAAGCATATTCCAGAGTTTCTATTCTTGATGGCCTATTGAAGGATAATTTCAGCATCACTTTGTTTAGCTAAAAGTCTCATGTTGCTTCTCCATTTTGAGCAGCCTATATTTATCTTTGTCTAATACTTTTAAGAGATCCTTTTAAGAGAGCTCTTATCCTCTTACGTACTTCTGTTTTTTTTTCTTAATGAATGGATTGAATGCATGAGTATGTTGTATTCTTTCTTTTCCATCGCAGATTTGGACTTTCTGGAATGGCATCAAAAGCCATTCATAGCTCAATTTTGCGACACCTTTCCGGCTGTACTTTTCAAATGTAGTTGAGAGCATTCCTATTTGTGAATGGGTCAAACGAAGTTTGTTTAATCTGCTATTGATTTCCAACGGTGAAAGATGGAGTTTAGGTTTAGATAATCCCCACAAAAACCATGTTAGGGACAGCATATGATGGTCACTATTAGCAGAATGTATATTTCCAGTGTCATTAAGTTTGTCCTTTATGCCCTGTGAGATGTAAATATAATCTATCGTAATGATGGAATTTCCCCATAACCATGTTGGTAATGCGGAGCCAGTGTCGTCGCTAAGGGTAACAGTAAGGAACAAATTTCGATCTTCAATTTCTTTTCTCCATTTTTGTGCTCTTTGTGACAAGTCAGAAATTGCATATCTAGCTCCTTTCGATGTATATAGATGAATATTCAGGTCCCCACAGATTATAAAATCAATTTGGGGGAATCGTTCAGTTGCTAGGTCAATCGCTGAAAAGGCAGAACGCTTGTTCGGTGGTAGCACACTGTGCACACTGTCATGACCTGATTGATGACTACTTTCCAGATCTTGTGTGCATTACGGAAACTTGACTTGATGATAAATCAGCCTCTGTTTCGTGGGCACTTACAGCCTCCCGATTATAGCATTTTACACTAAGACCTGCCATCCCCAAAGATGGGGGGGCATTACTGTTATTTTTAAGTCTTATGCTTATTCAATCATTGTCATCAGCCATCATTTTAATATGGAAGCTATGCTAGTACGTTTATCCACTTACTGGTGGTACATGGCCCTCCAAGCTGTGATGCTCTATTTTTGGATGCCTTTCTTGATTTTGCCGCAGACCTATGGAGACATGCGCATCTTATTATTTTGGGTGACTTTAATCTTAAGGTCAATGAGGTGGAGAACTTTAAGGTTCAAAACTTTCTGTCCTCTATGAAAGAATTCTCCCTCTCATAACAGGTTCATGAACAGACCCACTCATTAGGTAATACCCTGGACATGATCTTCTCATCAGATTCTGTGGCCTTTCAAATCCTGTGGTCTGACCACTTTGTTGTTGCCTTCACCTGGGGTGTTAAGGGCCCGCCGGCTGCCCCGCCAGCCAAACTAGTTCAGCAGCGTGAATGCATTCAGTATCTCAATCTGATATTACTTCTCTTATACTGGCTTGACTTTCAGGGCTGCCCCCTGTGGGTATGTGCTGTTTAGCTAGTAAGCTGACAACAGTGGCAGACAGCATTGCTCCACTTAAGACATTGAGGCTATCTTCCCACCCCCCTCAGCGGTCGTTCACAGATGGACTGAGCGCCCTTTGCCGACAACGCAGGCAGATGGAGCAACAGTGGAGGCATTCCTATACTCACAGGGACAAGCTTACCTTGTCCCTGTTACCTCCCAGTATCACCTTGCCATTTCACGTGCTAAACATGTCCACTTGCATCTCTTATTGAAACCTCTGTGAATCATTCCAGGGAGCTGTTCAAAGTGGTTTGTAATCTTTCCACTACTTCACTGGTCCCTGTTCCCTCCTCTCAGGCCCTCTGTAGTTCCCTGTGTGGAAATCGATTTAATATTGTGACCCCAATCGTATTGTTTGAATATATGTTGGCCTACGCCAAGCCGCCAAAAAGAATACTATGTACATAGGTTCCGCGGCAAGGTCTTGACCTTAATGTATCGTGAAAGCCGCCATCTTGGATTTAGCCGCCATTTTAGGTACTCTTGCAGTGTGGAAGTCACCTCGAATCACAAAATGGAGGCCGAATGACATTTCGAGTAAGACTTCGGCTATGGTGACCTCCGCACACATGAATGAATAATATGTCCACAGGCTACCTGTTAGGGTCATGAACTAAGACCCTGTCCTCTGTTTAACCTAGGTGTAAATATGTAACTGTATCAGCGGAACTGATCTAATACATGGAAATTGCGTGTTTGACCTGGCTACGAACCCTAGCCGTTGTTCCAAGAATGGTTAACTTGTAAGAGGGCTGGCCAATGCAGCACAAAATGTATAAAAAACCCGAGCATCCCGATGATCGGTCTCTCCCGCTTTCAGTGCGAACCTAACGTTGAAGGTTCGTGTGTAAGTCAGAGGGCCGAATAGCTATTCGCATGTCAATTGACTTTGATAACTTTGTAACTTTGAAATAAAGCGCTTTGTGTGTCCTTTGTAACCTGTGTTGGTGTGTTTCCTTTTGGGCTTCCCGGCCTCATATCAATTTCTCTGTTTCCACAGTTGGCGCCCGAATAGGGACCCTCAAGATTGATGCCGGATCATTGAAGGTTGACGCAGACTATCGAATCGGGATCGGACGGTGTGATTCTGCGGGCCTGACCGATCGAGACGCGATACCTCGGCAGCGCTGCACGATCCGATCCTTGGGCGATAGTCGTGCGGTCTGACACGGCATCTTGACGAGGGTCCAATTCCGAGGCGGGCAGATTTGCCGAAACCACCGAACGCAGGTAAAATTCGTTAGTTGAAGTCCTTTGTAAACCGTACGGTCCTCCTTAGGTTTGGTCAGGTGCAGTCGTGACCCGGCTCTTAATTTAACCCTGACAATTTGAATTTGGCGTATTGTATCTGCAGACACAATTATTGGACCAGGTAACACCAATTCTTTGAGAAATGCCTGGGAAATTGTCTAGCTGTTTTAGGGCCCTGTTCCGCAGCGATCGACAATCTTTGGAATTTGGCCGTCCGGCACCACAGGAGGGGTCGCCGGCGTGTACTATGTACTGTAAGTATGGCATTTGGTAGTATTGTATTTAATGACATTTGGCACAGACAGACCAGAAATGCCTCCGAATTTCAGTGGCCAATCTATGGTAGTTTTGAGATCCCCCGTATTGAATACTTAGAGTCGATCTTGCTTAAAAAAAAAAAAAAGGCTAGGCCAGCAGCCTTTGATGTGTTACAAAATTGGAAAAAGGAAGCATTACAGCAGCTTAAAAGTAGGGATAAACATGCACGACGTCATAAAACGAATGCCGAAAAGGCCTTGTTATATGACAAGGAAAAACGATTAGATGAAACCCAGAAAATGGACAGAGCTTTCTCGCACGGAGTCCAGAAAATTTACCCCTCTAAAGATTTCCATGTTTCCGAGGAGTTTATCGAGAAAATATTAAACGAACGGAGGCCTGATTCTTCAGCGCCACCTCCGTATGCTCCCGTTGTGGGCGCTTTGCCCATTCCTGCTATTGCTCCTATCGCTATTCCTACTCCTCCTGCGCAGCCTACTGCCCCTAGTTCTTTAGTTGTCGCTCCTCCGTCTATTTCGTCTGTTACATTACCTCTTTCCCCTGCACCCTTGTTAGGTTCACCTACACTTTCGATTCCGGGGAGTCCTGTGTTCACTAAATCAGATCCCGGTGCAGGGTCGAGAATAGTGACTCGTAGTACTGTTCCTGCAGGCGGGAAACAGGAACTATTTGCTTGGGCTAAACATTGCATGGAAAAAGGTGATCAAACTGATGTATTTTCAACATTATCTAATTTGCACGATTTTCCCGAGAAAAACGTTTTTATTGAAGGACTGGGGATTCACTTATGTGTAATGTGGGGTAGATTGCAGACTTCGGATCTCCCACAAGGGGTGAGAGATCTGAATGCCTTGGAAGCGGTCGGAGGTCCCTATATCTCAGTTGCCTATGAGAGAGGTCCCTCCGACCCTTGTCCCAAAAGTAGAAATCCCCGACAAGATTTACAGCAACCTTTTTCACGGGAAAAATCAGACTCCGAGTATGGACTCGAGAAATATATTTGATCACCCTTCCGCCGCCTATCTTTCTGAGGAACTTCCCTTTGATGAAGTTCTGCCTTATTAGGATTGCCCGAAGCAGCGTTTGGAACCTTTACCTATTCCAGTTATTCAGAAGGGCCCCTACGTTGAATTATTGGTGGGGAATAGGAAACATCAGTTCTTGATCGACACTGGAGCACAGAAGTGCTCCATCGACCATTCTCGGGTTCCAAATATCCCCCTGTCAGGGCAAACAAATGTTTCTATAGGGTTCTCTGGTATACCAACTGTTTGTCCGGTTTCTGCGCCGGTATCCGTTTCTTTAGGCCCTTTTACAGACCAGTGCCCTTTTCTTCTTACTTCAAACTGTGGAGAAAATTTGCTGGGGTTGAATTTGTTGAAGAAATTGAACGCAGTGATTCATTGTTCCCCTGATGCAATAAGATTAACAGTTTCACCACAGCAACCCTTTAACTCCCAATACTTGACCCGACCTCTACCTCCCGAATTTGACATTGTCCCAGAATGTTTGTGGGCAATAGACGACAATGATGTCGGGATATTGCACATCGACCCTGTTAAGATAGTATTGAAACATGGGGTTAAGCTACCGCGCATCCCGCAATATAAAATTTCAGTTGAAGGTGAGCGCGCTCTGAAATGCATTGTCTCCGATTTTGTACATCGTGGAGTGATCGAAGAGATTACAGGTAGCTTATGTAATAGTCCGATCTTGCCGGTATATAAGAAAGGCGACAATGCAATTCCGTACCGGTTTATAATAGATCTTCGTGCTATTAACCGGGTAGTGGCCCCACAATTTCCAATCGTGCCTGATGTAACAACAATCTTAACAATGATCCCTGCTACGGCTACACACTTTAGTGTCGTAGATTTGAAAAACGCCTTCTTTAGTATTCCGATACATGAGGAGAGCAGGTATTTGTTCGCGTTCACCTTGGGGGGACGCTCATTTACATTCACAAGGGCACCTCAAGGGTATACTGAAAGTCCTAGTATCTATAGTAGAGCCTTAAAAGAGCAGCTCGACACCCTTGAATTGCCACCTACTTGCACGCTGCTTCAATATGTAGACGATTTGCTCCTAGCTGCAGACTCTGAGAAAACTTGTAAAGAAGGCACTATATTGTTGCTTGTTCATTTAGCCGAACATGGTCACAAAGCTTCACTTAAGAAATTTCAATATTGTTGCCAGGAGGTTGCCTATTTAGGCTACCACCTGTCAAAGGAGGGGAGAAGATTGACACCTGAACGAATAAAACACATTTCTGGCATGTCTGTCCCAAAAACACAGAAGGAAGTCAGAGCCCTGATAGGGATGGCGTCCTACTGTAGACTGTGGATCCCGAACTTTGCCCTAGTGGTAAAACCGATGTTGGCTTTGACGAAGAAGGGCATTTCTCTGCCACTGCCATGGGAATCGGAACATCAACGATCATTTGAGCTTCTCAAAGCCGCGCTGTGTTCAGCACCGGTTCTGGGTACACCAAATTACGATAAGGCCTTTGTGTTGTTTGTGCATGAATGTAATGGATGTGCTTTGTCTGTGTTAACGCAGGAACATGGAGGGAAGAATAGGCCGTGCGGCTATTATTCCTCCGCCCTCGATCCTGTTGCATGCGCTTTGCCGCGATGTCTGCGCGCTGTTGCTGCTGCCGCTGCGTCTGTAAAACAGAGTGAGGGGATGGTCCTAGGCCACGATTTGTTTGTTTGTTTGTTTGTTTATTATTTATAGCGCGCGCCAGACCCGAGGGTAACCGGGCGCGTTGTTCAAGGATACTTTAAACTTTACAGGTTACGCATGTTTACAAGTAGTGGTTATACGTCGTAGAAGTTACATAATGCAGGACAGTAAGGAGAATATACATTGTGCATAATATATACATATAACATGATATATACAGGAAATATGCAGTAGGAAGATAGAGAGTATATAACTATGTACATAGTACGTTTGTAGAACAGTGGTTATATTGGTGTAGGGCAGGACTATCGGTCATTTTCTTTGATCCAATTGATACAGTTAGATCTGAAGAGAGCGTAGGATTGGGTAGATCTCAGGCCAGGCGGGAGGGAGTTCCAAAGCTGGGCAGCTTTGACCGGGAAGCTGTTTCCTCCGGCCGTACTTAGTTTAAATGGTACCTGATGGTACCTCACTCTGTTGATATTCTATTGAATAAAACTCAAACACAACACCTTACTTCTGCCCGGTTGACCAGGTATGAATTAGTTCTATTTGCTCCTCATATCCAAATTAAAAGGTGTTGTGTTCTCAATCCGGCTGAACTTTTGCCTCTCCCGCAAACTACTGCTTGCGGCGATGATGGATCACATGACTGCCTGTATGCCACCGAACAAGAAACGAAGGGCAGAATAGACCTCTCAGATACTCCTTTGGAGAATGCGGAAGGGGAGCTGTTTTGTGATGGCTCCTGTTTTAAACTTCCGAATGGCACATCTACAGCTGCTTATGCAGTTACTACTTTGAACAAGATTGTAGAAACTAAAAGGATTCCGCATAACTCCGCGCAGGCCGCAGAGATTATAGCGTTGACCCGTGCTTGTGAGCTCACCCAAGGGCATAGAGTTAACATTTATACGGATAGTCAGTACGCCTTTGGGGTGGCTCACAACTTCGGAAAACTGTGGTCGGAAAGAGGGTTTCTGACCTCACACGGGACCAAGATTCAGCATGGCCCCTTAATAGTACAACTACTCTCAGCACTCTCACTCCCTGAACAACTAGCGATCATGAAATGTGCAGCACATCGGAAGGTCATAGACGATGTGGGCAAAGGAAATGCTTTTGCAGATTCGATAGCTAGACAAACAGCCACAGACCTTAGCACAGACATGTATACCTCGAGGGAAGTGAGAGATGGTTGTATAATAGATGAAGGCATTGGGTCTGTGCGAGATATTCAGACTGATGCCTCTGTTGAAGAATCTAGGAAATGGGCTGAAGGCATGGGGAAATTGGAAGACGAAGGGTGTTGGGTGGACACATCTGACGGGAAATGGTTGCTTCCTGATTCTTATGTATTAGCAATGGTCACAATGGCACACGGTCCAACACATGTGTGTGCCCAGCAAATTGCGAAGATATTACAGCAGGTTTGGGTGAATGACAAAATTTTGGAAACTGCAAAAAGATATGTTCAGAATTGTATGATTTGCTCTCAACACAATGTGGGTAAAGGGACAGTGACTTCAAGGGGAAGTTTCGGGCCCCCCTCTGTCCCCTTTGAAACCATTCACCTTGATTTCATTGAAATGGAACGATGTAATAACTTGAAATATGTTCTTGTTATCATTTGTGCTTTTAGCAAATGGGTCGAGGCTTTCCCTGTCAAAGATGCTACCGCCATGACTACCGCAAAGATCTTGGTGAAAGAATATTTTCCTCGATTTGGGCTCCCGAGGATAATCTGGTCGGACAACGGCCCACACTTCATTGCAGCCGTAATGTTGCAAATATGTGTTGCCTTAGGGATTGAGAAACGTTTTCATTCAGCTAGGCACCCTCAAAGTGCGGGGTTGGTAGAAAGACACAACGGTATTTTGAAAAACAAACTTGCAAAAACATGTGCCGACACTAAATTAAAATGGCCAGATGCTTTACCTATTGTGTTGTTAGCTATGCGCACCACACCCCAGACTAGAACTGGGCTTTCTCCATTCGAGGTAGTAATGGGAAGGCCTGCTAATATTTGGGGTCTCCCTAAACCTAAAGCCCTGAGGGATGTGGAGAATGTATTGCTCATAGACTATTGTAATCAATTGACTAAAAACCTGTATTTCATTTACCACCAGGTGAATGCCGCCTTACCTGTACGGTTTACGGGCCCAGGACACGATATATTGCCTGGCAGCTGGGTCCTGGTAAAGGCCTACGAAAGGTCTTCCTGTCTCGCGCCTCGCTGGCGGGGACCTTACCAGGTTTTACTGGTCACCAGGACGGCAGTGCGGGTGGCAGGAAAGAAGAACTGGGTACATGCAACGCATGTTAAGAAGATCCCTCACCCGACGCCACACGTTACAGAAGAAACAGAACCCCTTGCTGATGCTACGATCTCTGATCTCGGAGTAGCAGGCAGCGCTGTGAGTGCGTCGGAGAAGTTCTCTGAGCCCGAGGAGCTCGGGGAGCCGTCCATCTTGTCTCCGCACTCTCTTGATCGATCACTTCCGGAAACTCTTGTTTCAAGTTCTGCGACTTCCGTCGCCACCGACGCGACGCTCCCCTCAGGGAGCGACGATACTTTGCTTTTGGATTCAGCAAACTTGGGTACCATCAGGTACAACCTTCGACCACGAAAATAGAATCGCCGCATGAGTATTGTGCATCTGGAAGAAAAAGGAGTGATTGAAATACTATTGTCTTTCCTTTTTTTGGAACAGAGAAAAGAAGGGTTCTGTTGGCTAGGGTTGGGAAGGACTAAGAAGTCGCGCGGCCGAAGTGCCGCCAGCAACGAACATTGGGGCCGACGATCGGGATAACCATGATGCCTGCCGCCTTCACCGCTGCTCCTCGTATTGAACTATTAGATAAGGAGGTGACCAAATCGAACAACGGACAATGTGCCTGGGCCCTGAAAACGTACTGTTGTGTTCTTGTTTTGATTATTGTTAGTTTTGCAACTGCTGCCGTGGGACTTTGGTATTTTGAAGAAATCTATCCTTTGAAGCCTCTGTTACCGACCAAAATTGTACCAACTGTTTTGACTCCCTCTGTACACCTTCACACTCTGTCCCCTAGGGACTCTCGGCATAGACAGAAATATCATAATAACACTTTGATGATAGTGATGAATGCTACGCATGCTATTTTTAATAGGAGTAATTGTTGGATTTGCACTCACTTACCACAACATGGGAACAAGGGACTGGGATGGTATATACATCCCCTACCTCTAACGACTTCCTGCTATGCCTCTCTTAGAGCACTCTTCTTTGGCCGATGGAATGATAGCATCTCAGGGAACTTCGATGGCACTAATTTGAATGAATTTGAAAAACGTGAATTGACTCCCCTGGGATGCTCGCTTTTCGCAAATAGGAGTAGACCTAATATCGCTTCTATTAGGCCGTCTGATAAACTTTCTTTTCCTTTTCAAAATCTAGTTTCTTTTAAGATGGCTCCGATAGGCAATAAGGATGCCATGCCTCCTTCTTATTCTGTAAATCACAGTCCTGATTCTGTCCCTTTCTGTGTACAAAGAAATGGCACTAGGCCAATGGGAGATTTTGAGCCTTGTGTAAATATTGTAAATTTGACTGGGGAAAATAGGCCTTTGTATGTAGGGGGACCCGTTTATTTTGTGTGTGGTAGTTTAGCTTTTCCCTGGTTGCCCAAGGATTGGCAGGGGACTTGTTATTTAGGGATATTGTTACCAGGTGTGTTTATAGCCAGTACCTTAGAGGTATCTAAGGCTCGCCCGCGACGGGATAATGATGGAGATACCCCTGGACAAGTATTCGGGGATATAGCCAAATCAGTTGTCCCCTTCTGGGGACAAATAGCAAATTCAGAAAACATTAGGGGATTAGCGAGGGTATTGGAGAAAACGATCAACCGGACCACGGACATACTTTACAATATGACCTTAGAGCAAAAGGCGATAAGATTGGTAGCACTTCAAAATCGAATGGCATTAGATGTCATTTTAGCTGAACGAGGTGGAGTATGTAAATTAGTGGGGTCCGCTTGCTGTGTTTTTGTACCAGATTCTTCACCAACAATATTTAAAGCAATTCAGAATTTACACACTCTTAGTTCTGAAGTCCATATCCCTGTAGGAGACTGGAGCCTTAGCACTTGGTTTTGGGATTCTCTACGATCTTGGGGGTGGAAGGTGCTTTCTGTTATTTTAGGTATTTTAGGGACTCTGTTATTTCTTTGCTGTTGTTTTCAATGCCTCCCGAGTGTATGCGGAATGATGGGGGAATGTTGTGCCCAGGTAATGAGCACAGTAGGGCGTAAAATATACACCCCGAAGACAGCATCTAAAGAGTTCATGTTGCAAGAAGTTCTTATGAATAACTTTATGGCTATTGACATTTCAGACAATGATGCGGAACCTATGGATGATAATGCCTTCAAGTATTTTCAAAAGTATTAGGAAATTATGTTTTAGCACTTGGCATAGGCCAAAAGGAGGGTCTGTGGAAATCGATTTAATATTGTGACCCCAATCGTATTGTTTGAATATATGTTGGCCTACGCCAAGCCGCCAAAAAGAATACTATGTACATAGGTTCCGCGGCAAGGTCTTGACCTTAATGTATCGTGAAAGCCGCCATCTTGGATTTAGCCGCCATTTTAGGTACTCTTGCAGTGTGGAAGTCACCTCGAATCACAAAATGGAGGCCGAATGACATTTCGAGTAAGACTTCGGCTATGGTGACCTCCGCACACGTGAATGAATAATATGTCCACAGGCTACCTGTTAGGGTCATGAACTAAAACCCTGTCCTCTGTTTAATCTAGGTGTAAATATGTAACTGTATCAGCGGAACTGATCTAATACATGGAAATTGCGTGTTTGACCTGGCTACGAACCCTAGCCGTTGTTCCAAGAATGGTTAACTTGTAAGAGGGCTGGCCAATGCAGCACAAAATGTATAAAAAACCCGAGCATCCCGATGATCGGTCTCTCCCACTTTCAGTGCGAACCTAACGTTGAAGGTTCGTGTGTAAGTCAGAGGGCCGAATAGCTATTCGCATGTCAATTGACTTTGATAACTTTGTAACTTTGAAATAAAGCGCTTTGTGTGTCCTTTGTAACATGTGTTGGTGTGTTTCCTTTTGGGCTTCCCGGCCTCATATCAATTTCTCTGTTTCCACACCTGTCCACATTTTTTATGGATAAAATCAGCTCTATTCGATTGAATATTGTCATTGGTCATCTTCCTTCTGAGGCTGATATTGGAACTTATTCTCTTTCGGAGGTGACCACTGCTGTGACCAAGCTTAAGTCATCATCCCCCTTGATCCTATTCTGCTTCATCTAATTAAAGATATTCTTCCTCAGGTTTCTCACTTGTTGACGGAAGCAGTTAATGTATCTCTCTCTGCGGGAGCCATTCCCGCCTCCATTAAACTGGCCACTCCCACTGTTAAAGAAACCCTTGCTGGATCCTCCGATGCCTGCTTATTTCCGTCCAATCTCTCTTTTACCTTTCCCGATGAAACTTCATGAATCTTTGGTCTGTCCTCTACTCTCACAAGGGGTGTTCTGGGAGTTACTCTACTACCGGCCTATATCCCGGTTTAGAGTCACAACCAGAGTTTTAACTCACCATCCTTTCACAGAAGAGAAATTTCCACTACATATCAGTCTTTGCCCTGCCCAAGGGCAGTCTAGCACCGAAATGCCTGGCAATACTCTTCTGAACAAGAGTACCAACAGCCACCCCAGACATGTGTTTTGGACTGGTTGGGCCTTTTCAGTGAGGTTGAGCTGTACCTCTCTAAGAACAGGGAGCGAGGGTTCCATGTCTGGATTACCCTAGTAATTTAGGGTGTAAACCCAAAGCTACTTAATATTCAAAAACAAGGAGGGTTCTGCGACCCCTTGCTCCCTATTCGTAGAGAGGCACAGCTCCACCCTACTGATGAGGTCCAACCAGACCGAAACACGTGTCTGGGGTTGCTGTTGGTATTCTTGTTCAGAGGAGAATTGCCTAGCATTTCAGTGCTGGACTGACCCGGGGCAGGACAAAGACTGATATGTTTTGGATATATCCCCTCTGTGAAAGATAGTGAGCTAAAGACTCTGGGTAAGGCTCTCGTAACCAGGACTAATGTCTGGCAGAGAGACTCTCAGGAACCCCCTTGTTATTTGCATATTTTAAGTAACTTTGAGTCTCACCCTAAATTACTAGGGGAATCCAGACGTGGACCCCTTGCTCACTATTCTTAGAGATGCACAGCTCCACCCTACTGATGAGGTCCAACCAGACCGAAACACGTGTCTGGGGTTGCTGTTGGTACGCTTGTTCATCAGAGAATTGCCTAGCATTTCGGTGCTGGACTGCCATAGGGCAGGACAAAGACTGATATGTTTTGGATATTTCCCCTCTGTGAAAGATAGGGAGCGTAAGGCTCTCGTAACCAGGACTAATGTCTGGCAGAGAGACTCCCAGGACCCCCTTTGTTATTTGCATATTTTAAGTAACTTTGGGTCTCACCCTAAGTTACTAGGGGAACACACCTTGCTCAATATTCTTAGAGAGACACAGCTCCACCCTACTGATGAGGTCCAATCAGACCGAAACACGTGTCTGGGGTCGCTGTTGGTACTCTTGTTCAGAGGAAATTGCCAAGCATTTTGGTGCTGGACTGCCCGGGGGCAGGACAAAGACTGATATGTTTTGGATATTTCCCCTCTGTGAAAGATAGTGAGCTAAAAACTCTGGGTAAGGCTCTCGTAACCAGGACTAATGTCTGGCAGAGAGACTCCCAGGACCCCCCTTTGTTATTTTCACATTTTAAGGAACTTTGGGTCTCACCCTAAATTACTAGGGGAATCCAGACGTGGACCCCTTGATCACTATTCTTAGAGAAACACAGCTCCACCCTACTGATGAGGTCCAACCAGACCGAAACACGTGTCTGGGGTTGCTGTTGGTACTCCTGTTCAGAGGAGAATTGCCTAGCATTTTGGTGCTCGACTGCCCCAGGGCAGGACAAAGACTGATATGTTTTGGATATTTCCCCTCTGTGAAAGATGGTGAGCTAAAGGCTCTGGGTAAGGCTCTCGTAACCAGGACTAATGTCTGGCAGAGAGACTCCCAGGACCCCCCTTGTTATTTGCATATTTTAAGTAACTTTGGGTCTCACCCTAAGTTACTAGGGGAATACACCTTGCTCAATATTCTTAGAGAGACACAGCTCCACCCTACTGATGAGGTCCAACCAGACCGAAACACGTGTCTGGGGTCGCTGTTGGTACTCTTGTTCAGAGGAAATTGCCTAGCATTTTGGTGCTGGACTGCCCCAGGGCAGGACAAAGACTGATACGTTTTGGATATTTCCCCTCTGTGAAAGATGTGAGCTAAAGGCTCTGGGTAAGGCTCTCGTAACCAGGACTAATGTCTGGCAGAGAGACTCCAGGAACCCCCTTGTTATTTCCATATTTTAAGTAAGTTTGGGTCTCACCCAAAGTTACTAGGGAAATCCAGACCTGGACCCATTGCTCACTATTCTTAGAGAGGCACAGCTTCACCCTACTGATGAGGTCCAACCAGACTGAAACACGTGTCTGGGGTTTCTGTTGGTACTCTTGTTCAGAGGAGAATTGCCTAGCATTTCAGTGCTGGACTGCCATAGTGCAGGTCAAAGACTGATATGTTTTGGATATTTCCCCTCTGTGAAAGATAGTGAGCTAAAGACTCTGGGTAAGGCTCTCGTAACCAGGACTAATGTCTGGCAGAGAGACTCCCAGGACCCCCTTGTTATTTGCATATTTTAAGTAACTTTGGGTCTCACCCTAAGTTACTAGGGGTATCCAGACGCGGACTTCTTGATCACTATTCTTAGAGAGGCACAGCTCCACCCTACCGATGAGGTCCAACCAGACCGAAACACTTTCTGGGGTTGCTATTGGTACTCTTGTTCAGAGGAGAATTGCCTAGCATTTCAGTGCTGGACTGCCCCAGGGCAGGACAAAGACTGATATGTTTTGGATATTTCCCCTCTGTGAAACATAGTGAGCTAAAGACTCTGGGTAAGGCTCTCGTAACCAGGACTAACATCTGGCAGAGAGACTCCCAAGACCCGCCCTTGTTATTTGTCCTCTACTCTCTACTTTTCTTGAGGAATATTCCTTTTTCCACCCTTCACAGTCATGGTACCACCCAGGGCGCAGGACCAAGATTGTCCTGGTATCTGTCATGGATGACCCAGCATGGACTCGCGATGGAGGCAGCAAAGGTTCTTTGATTTTATTGGACCTGTCAGCCGTCTTTGATACCATTGATCATGGAGTCCTGCTAGGCCGCCTGGCAGGGGCATGCCTTGCGGGCACCGTTTTTGATTGGTTTTCTTCCTTTCTCCCCGACTGTCGCCACGACCTATCACTCCCGCTTTCTACTCTGAGGCTATGGCTATATCTTGTGGGATTCCCCCAACGGTCCGCCATCTCCCCGGTCATATTCAACATCTACGTTCAGCCTCCAACCAAAGTGATACTCACTCACGGTTTCCTCTGCTATTCCTATGCTGACGACATGCAGATCCTGGTTTGTCTGGATCTCTCCAGCCCTGAGTCAGCTGCCAGATTCCATACCTGACTGGAGGCTGTGGGAGAGTGGATGAATTCAAATTGGCTCAAGGTGAACAGTGATAAAACCGACGTTCTGGTGGTGGGCCCTCCTGCTGCTGCCTATCTTTGGACTCTGGCCTACCTATCAGGGCCCCTTTTTCTCAGCCAGTCTCAATTGTTAAGGACCTTGTTAAACTCACTGCTTCCTTGTCCATAGAGTCACAAGCCAGCTCTCTGTGCCAGAAGGGCCATTTTCAGCTAAGGCTTTTGCTCAGGGTTTTCCCCTATATTCCGGAGCATCTCTGGGCCTCTGATCTGGTAATGTCTTCTTTGGACTATTGTAATTCTCTGTATCTAGGCCAACCTGCTTATTTACTTCATTACCTGTAAGTCCTCCAGAATGCTGCTGCGCGGCTGGCGACCGCTACCCCTCGTGGCTGTCACATTTCCGCCACTCTATGCAAACTTCATTGACTGCCAGTTGCCAAACATATTCAGTTTAATGCCCTTTGCTTAGTCCATCAAGCTTTCTATGACCAGGGGGTGGAATACCTCATGACAAAATGTTCACCTTACATCTCGAGCTGAGCTCTGCGGTCAGCTAACGCTTGTTTTCTGACCGTTCCATCCGTCAGATACAGCCACATTGGTGGCTGCTCTTTCTCAGTGGCTGGGGCAGTTTTCTGGAATTCTTTACCTATGTCTCTTAGAGTCCCCCCCATTCATTTGTTTTTTCGTAAAGCTTTGAAAACGTTTCTTTTCTAGGCTATTTCCTCACTGCTCTACAGGGAGCGCCAAGATGCCCTTGGGCGATTGTTGCGATATACAAAAACCATTCCAAGACCAACCTCCTAGGATTTGGTTTCTGGTCCTGGCACTGATGTCCAAGGGAGGGTTAAAGACCTGCAGCCAATGATAGGGGTACCACAGCAACAGGGATGTGTGCAGGCTGGGGAGACAGAGTGGGAGCAGCAGATGTTGCATGCCACCCTCCAATATGGGAATGTGTTGGACAAAATATCTGAGGGGATGGATAAGATAGCCAAGTCCATGACCCCGCCAGTGGCCTGGGTAGAGCAGCAGCTACAGGTCATGCGTTCCTCATGCCACTGCCATAGACTGCGCATGGAGGCAAACATCAAGGGCTGCCGGGCTGATCTTCAGGCACACAGTGAAGCCCTGAGGCATGAGATATTGGCCATGAGGACCGCTATCCATGAAGAACTCACAGCCACTAGGACACTGATCCATGATGAGATGGATGTCTTCAGACAGACACTCTCAGAGCAACTCAATGCATCACGGGTGAGCGCGCATACAGATTCTGCAGCTATCCATGACTAAATGCATAGAGACCTCACCAACCTCACTGTGCGGGTGCATTCCACTGTGTCATGGCTGGCCATGGCAAGTGAAGACCAGGTCTTGGCACTGCGTGCTGCTGCTCCAATACCACGTTAGCCTGCAGATCAGCCACAGGATGAGGGGTCCCAGCACATACCAGCCTCCTGGTCCACTGTTGAGGTCCATGAGCCCATAGAGAAGATGTATTATTTTCTTTTTGACAGATATTTGAACCTTGAATGCACCCTACCCTTCCCCCTCCAGGGTGGACTCCCCTCCCCCAGTACATGAAGGAAATTTCTGTTTTATTTGTTGTTCATGGGCAGAGTTTTTCTTGATCCCCTTGATTTGGCACGGACACTTTTTGTTATTATTTCTTTTCAGCTGGGACAGATGTTGGCATTGGTTTTTGCTTTGCCCTTTCGAATGTGGAATTTTTATTATTTATTTATTTAAAATGTGTTGCTTCTTTCGAAGGTGCAGTTGACCTCTCAAGGGCATGATGAATGCACATGTGGAAAAGCAGCTATGCACATTGACGTCAACTGGCATGGTTGTCTCATGGTGAACAAGTAGGCATGTGCAGGTAACATTTGATGGCAGGAATATTGACGCATGCCTGCTGTATGAATGACTGTGAACTGTTGTAATGCATTGGCCAGTGCTCTACTATCATGCAGTGACTGCACTCCATGGGAGGTCCAACATGCACCATTTAACATCCATAGTTGACATGTCCTCTGCCAGGCACTGACCCTCCTGTCACACATTTGGAGGTACAGTTCCTGGAGGAGGTGATAATGGAATAACATCATGCCAGCTCAGTCAACAAGTAAACATGAGCACTGTCTCGCGTCTTGTGTCGGTGCTCTTGGTCACCTTGTTATTTGCATGCAGTACACACTAATCACACTTTCCCCATTGGCAGTGTTTCATTCAGTCTGAATGTACGTACTGATTGACGGCATGCATTCACTCTGCCTCTGTGTATCTTTTGAACTGCAGCACTTGCCTCACTGACCATGATGATATCTGCTTACTGCCACCCTCCACTCCCCCTATCCATATGTTTCCTAATGTGCCATGTAAGTGCACTCCCTGTGCACACTACTCTTTGACCTGTGCTACTTCCCAATCCACTCCCTTCTCCGCTTACATAACCTGCCCAGCCATACCACTGTTCAACATGTACCAGACATGTTCATTGACATGCATCCTCATCCTCCGCTGCAGTGCTTCATGGCGTAGCTTATAGTGAATCAATTCTGGCTTTTTGTGTGCATTGATTCCACAAGACATGTTTGTCACACTTGAAGCGTGTCTGGTTGGACAGAACAATGAGGTGACTTTTTGTACAGTGTTTGATTCTGTTGATTATCTGCACCAGGGAGTCTTACATGTCTTTTTTGTTTTGATACCTTCTTCATGTCATCTGTCACTGTCAGTGAATGTACATTGTGTGCCCACATTGTGGTCCCATGCATGTGTGAGATCATCGACTCCCCACAGCTTGTCTTCATCTGTTCTCCCCGTGTGAGTTGCAAGTGCACCCTGGAATCCATGCACACTTACTGGTACAGTCTCAAAGAGGGTGTGTGGTGTGTTGGGGGTGAGTGAACAGCTGCATTATGTCCAGAGGTACATTTGCAGTTTTGTGGTACAGGGGTGTATGTTGGTGCGTGTTGGGTCTGGGTATATGGTTGGAGTGCCTTCTTCCCATGGATGTAGCGTACATGAGTCTTTTTGTGATTTGCATGCCATGGTGGGTGTTACCGGTGTTTTTTCTGATGTAGAGCTGATGATTGTCCTTTCACATGTTCCCATTCTTTGCCAGTCTGCTCTTCACTGTCAGCCAGTTTTGTCCTTCATGAACCACTACATGTGGTTCTTGTCCATCTCTGTCCCTTCTGTGCGCTCCAACCAGGATGTTACTTCAAGAGGTCTTCATGTCTACATCTTCCTCCCTAGGGCGTATTGTCTATGCCCTCACCCACTGTGATGTCAGACATGCCCGTCCTCATCTCTGCTCTGGATAGTGTCTACCTTGCTATGCCTTTTCCTGTCCCTCTCTCTCTCCTGCACCACTCCACTGCTCGTCAATGGTGACTGTGTGTCCTGTCTCCCTCTTGCACTCTGTTATCCTTGTACACTGGGTGGTGCATGCCTATTTTCCTGTTCCCTACATGAGTTATCATGGATGGCCGGTATATTTAAGTTGTTGCAATGCATGTCTTTGCAAATAGAAAATGTATTTGCAGGTGTGATGTAGTGGATGCATGCCTGGTGGGTACCATGTGAGGGTAAGCAAAGGGCACTCAGGGTGACACTTGTGTTGTGATTTGTGGCAAAGAGTCTGGCACTGTGTGGGGTCACTTTTCTTTTACTTGTTTTGGGGTGAACAGGTCAAGCTTCGTGGGTGCATGTGACACATAGTGTGGTTAGGCTGGTGTGTCTATGCATGCTGTTTTCTCAAGATAATCGTGGCAGCCCTGGTTGGGGGATCCTAGCTCGGGGTGGCTATCACTGTAGGCGCTTAGTTGGTGAGTTGTCATGAGGGAGGCTGGCAGGCTGTTTGTGTGCTGTGACAAATGTTTATGGTGGTGGTGTTTAGTGTTTCCTTGCACGTTACACATGTTTCTTGGCTGCCACATGGGTTCCCATGCAATGATTGATTTTAGAACAGTAATTCCTACCCACACAGCCAATTCAATCTTGGTACGTCTTTGCCTTCTGGGAGTGCTGTCCCAAACACATCCACATACTTAAAAGCATTGCTGCTCATTGGTTGAATGCAATGCACTCCACAGACACCAGGCACACACATGATTGTCCATTCTTTGTTGGTGGCCATGGTGACCATGTACCGTTCAGGGTGCACAGTCACTTATTATGATGCCTATTGACAGCTGCTGGGTGCATCTCAATTCTCCCTTCAGTTCAATGCAAATTTGACCCAATTCAATCCATTCCCAGTAAAGTCTGCCTTCCCTTGCACTTTCCTGTTTCATGCTCCCTTTGGTGTGTGTTTGTCCTTGGTCTCTGTTTCTCATTGCTTTCTGAAGTCTGCATGTGTGTTTCATGCCAGTTACCGCAGTGACCTGCCTTCCAGTCTGACAGCTGTCTATGTGATGTGCTGCCGTCTGAAAGATCCTGTCTTCTGTGCAATTGGTGAGATTTATTGTTCACTTGTTCTTGGGCTTAGCATCATTGGCTCCACTGTCAGTGTTGCCTGCATTATTCCAGTGTCACATTGATGAGGGAATGGCATATCATGGCATTGAGAATACTACAAAGGTGCTCCTGGGTTTGCATCCCCCTAGTGTTCTCTTTTTGGGGGTCCTCTCAGTGTCATGATGACTATGGCCAGATGCATGTGTATGGAATATACCATCAGCATGATGATGGGTAAGTGTAACATGGTCATTCACTGCATGGCACTCAGGGGGGTAGGCAATGTAGGGGTTGTGGGTGGGTAAGGTGTCACTGTGTTGCATGTTCATGTTGCATTGGTGTGAGGTTGTGAGGTGGGTGGATGTGGATGCATGTGTGCCTGGACACATAGTGATTGGTGACTGGTGAGTTATTGCATGCATTTGTTGCATGTCACTCTGGGGTGCACATTTTGCTGTATGTTTGGGAGCAAGGATGTGTTGGCAGCCCTCACATTGATTTGTATTTCTCTACAGATGAATTTGGCATGGAATGGTGGATGCAGGAATTGTGGAGGAAGTAGCAACTCTATACATGCACAGGAAACAGCATACGTGTTTGGTGGTTTCCAGGCCAACAGTGGGGGTGGGGAGGCTATAGTGGACTGCACAGTCCAGATGATGAGATGAGGTAAAATGTGCATTTCTCTTACAGCGCACTGTTTCTTCTGTTTCACCATGACTACTTTGATGTGACTGCATTGTGAGCATAGTGGTTGTCAGGGAATGGTTGGGCCACTGAACATGTGTATTGTTGTGTTATACACGTGGTGAGCCCAGGGCTGTCCTCTCATGCGTTTGTTAGCATCAATCTAGTTGTATGCCTTCCTACTTGTGGTCTCATGTGTGTGGTTTGGTGTCTACATGCAGTCCAGTTGTGTTTGGCCATGTGACACGGTCTGTGACTTTGTTACTTGTGCTGTGTGCTTTTGGGTGTGCTACATGGATACTGTTGTGTAAAGTTGCTATGCCTCTGTTGTTAATTTGTGCTCTACCATGCAGATAATGGGCATGAGTCACAGGCTGTTTTCATGTGTGATTTCACCTTTATTTAATGCTCTGGTGAATGTGATTCTTGGGGGGTGTCTGACACCTTTGCTCACTTCAAAATCGGCTTGGAATTCAGTGGTTGTTTTGATGTGGGGTGCAATATATCCCTATTCCCAGTATGTATGTCACAAGTGGAATCTTGCACCCCTGCTTTCACTCTCAAGGCAAGATGGATATGCTTGTGCCTGTAGTGCACATGGTGCCACAGGTTTTTAATCCAATTTTGGTTTGCTTATAGGAATTGGTGGGATTGTTGATTTTGGTGTCCATGAAGGGCTAGATACTAAGATTGTATTGTTGCCTAGTTCATACATATTTGCATGTGTTGTTATATGTTTCCCATTTTTACATCTGATGAGCCTCTAGAATGATTTCACTACATATTTAGCAAAGTGGAAGTGTTATACTCCCACTTACAAGTCCTTTCTGGGGCCTCTGCTTGTGCATGTTGTTTTATTTCTAATAAACACACACAATTTTGCCATCCCAGTGACACATTCTCAGGGTGTTTTTGAGGGCATGGAGGATAGGCCTCAATTCATCAATGAATGGCACCTGGGAGGTCGCTTCACTGTGTGTACTCCACAGTGCGTGTTGCGTGCGTGTTGTGTAGATCCATGCCCTGGGCATCCTCCTCCTTCTGCAGTGTCCGTGCCCGATAGGTCCGACTACTGCTTGATTCATCATGTTTGTAGACATTCATTTGGTGTGTACTACATGCTTTATTGGCATTTGCTCCTATGCACATTAACGTTTACGACTGCTATCATGTGGCGTATGGGTTCTCGGATTTGCATTTGCTTTTTTGTGGCCCGACGTTCTGAGTTCAAATCTTCTCTATACGGTTATATTTGAGCAGCTATTGGCGAGCGATAGCTTGACCGTGTACGTCCCACAACATGGCCACATTTTCACAAGTTCTTCCTCATTCTGCATGTTCCGCCCCCTATTTGGTCGATGCGTAGGTCCGGCCCACACTCTGCATGGAGTCTCATGCACGGTGCTCGTCGACTCGCCAAGACGTGCTGGGCCTGCGCAAACTCTACACATGTCCTGTACAGATGGTTCCATGAATCGACAAACAACAAACAGGGATTAGCGTACAGATTGGCACGCAAATCCCTGATTTTTCACGCAAATATTTCCATCAATCGGTCCCTAAGGTTATTGGAGCCGTTATAGTATTCTGGGATCGAGTACTGGTGTCAGTTATGTGTTGAGAAAGCAAAATTTGCCAATGACTGCTTTATTCTTATCAAATAATATAACCCCTCATGTCAAATAGAGACTGTGTAACAATGGATAAATGGATATGAGCAGGAAAGTATGTTGTTGCAACTTGCGGGCAAATATTTTGAAAACATTCTTTTTTTATTGTGTGTCAAACTTTTTTATCTTCACTATGATTCTTTTTTTTTAATGGTTTATTACAAACCTTTAAAAAAGAGAAATACAGATCATCCATATACTTGTGTCAACATTAAATCAATAACTCCTGAAATCAACACACTCTTCTAAAAAGACCGAACTGGCATCCTGTAAATGAGATAGAGGATAACAACCAAATGGGGCTTAAACGTAAACACTAACAATACTGCAAAACATATGCTGGTCCTTCTTTGCTCACATCAATACAGTGTAAATCAAATAAAAACCAGAAGGATGAAAACAGCATATTACAATTCCTCATTTACAGAACGAAATCGTAGCAATATATCTTCAAGAAAAAAAGTTAATGTAATCGTCAATGCCCTGCTGGTCTCGTCGAACGTTAATTGCCACCAGTCTAGAGCGGTTAATGTTGAACAGTTTCCAATGAATCTTCTCAGATGTTTTGTTCTTTGTTTCTGAGTGAAGGGCAGAACAGCGTTAAATGTTTTAGGGTTTCCTCCATAGCTTTGCAAAGCCTGCATTGATCACTTGGATTGTTTAAGCCTGCCCATAAATTTGTTTTTTCTCTTGTTTTGAACAGATTTAAAGGAAATTGCATTTACAGCTTTCTTCGATGTGGATCCGGAAATCATTTCCAGAAATTTTGAATTTCGTTAAATGCTCTTTTCTCATTTGGAACATTTTTCATTATTCAATGTTTTCTTTTTTGATCGCAAGTTGAGCACCAATCACGTCTCCATAACATTTATTTAGTGTGTTCTGGATTTGTTTGTAAAGTCTCCAGCTTGATATCAAGATCTAACATTATATCGCTGCATCGTTTCATCCATAAAGCAAAGACTGAGTTCTCATTACAGTGAGTAGATGCTTGCAAAATTTTAAACTGCATTGGAGATTCTGTCAACGTGACTTTCCTGTATAAAGAGAGCATGTTCCTACACACTCTAGCTTTTATAGATATTAAGCTGAGTACGGTTCAGATACAAGCGGTGGGAGTTCCCTTAGGCAGGCTCAAAACTCTAGACCAAAAGACTTCTCCAGAGAGCTCCAAAGTTCTTCTGAGCAGCCGAATGCGCATTCTGCACCAAAATTTAATGCTGGGACCGCTTTTTGTTTATAGAAGGCCACAGCTAGTAGCAAAGAGTATTTCCCATATTTTCAATTTGGGACTGTAGCTTGAACTGCTAGAATATGGTATTTCTTTTTCGCTGTTTCGACCCACGGGGAGTCATTGATGTTTGAATTGATTTGCATACCCAAATATTGTGCATTCATTGTGATGTTCGACATGGTTTTATCCATATGCCATCGAAAATTTGGGTGAAGGTTCTTCCTTTGACCACTTAAGTTCTCAAGAACAAGTATTTCCGATTTTGACGCATTGATAGACAACCCATTGTTTCTTACATATTGGTTCAATGCATTCAATTTTCTTTGGTGGCCAATAGGTGTTAAGTCTAATAATATCAAGTCATCTGCATAAAGGGGGTGATTTATAAGCACTCCATTTATTTTTGGTGAAAATGATCTAGGACTCTCAATGTCCTGATCAATATCGGAGATAAATAAATTGAAAATAATCGCAGCCAAAGGACATCCTTGCTTCACTATGCATGAAGTTTGAATGGGCGCGGATAGATTGCCTAGGCGATCCAAACTAATTCTTATCACTGTGTTCGTATGTAAGTCCTTTATTGCCAACAACAAGCTCGCAGTGCAATTCCAATTAGACATGTTTGACCATAGTTTCTCACGATCTATGCTGTCAAATGCGTGAGAAAGATCAATTATAGCTAGGTAGATCTTAGTGCTAGTTCTTATTGCATCCATCTTCAGTATGTTGACAATTAGTAGGTTCAAGCTACAGCCCACTCCTTTAACAAACCCTGTTTGCCTCTGGTCAATATGCTTACTAGCTATAGCTCAGGCTAGAAGTTTGCGTTGTAGGAGCGTGGCATAAATCTTGCTTAGGACATCCAATAGTGCAATGGGGCGATAGTCAGTTGGATTTACTCGATTGCCCTTCTTAAACACAGGTATGATTAAAGCACTTTTCCAGGATGCTGGGGTTGCGCACGCACGTGTGATATCTTCAAATAAAGTACAACAGAATTCTGGCCAGGCTTCTGGATTTTCTTTCAATATGAAGTTGGTTAACCCATCTGGGCCTGGCGCACGCGATGTACTTATTCTGTTGATGGTTTCGAGAATATCAGAATGTTCAAATTGCAGATCCCACCTAGCCAGATCTGGCAGTTCAAGGTCAACGGAATCGCCTTTCTTTTTATAGAGATGTTCATAGTGTCTTATCCAATCATTTTCCGTGACCATACTTGATTGTAGTGCAGTCTGCGAGCCCTCTTGCTCATTAACTAGGGCCCAAAACTGACAAATGTTTTTATTTTGTATTTTTGCAAGCATCAGTTATGCATCTTGCTGGAGCATAATTACTCGATGTGACTTAAGCCAATTTTTATAAGACTGTTTAGCCTTTTTAATGTTGACCAACATTTCAGCGGTATACGGTTTCTCGTATGCTCTAATTTTGCTTCTTAGTTGCCTTTTTTGTTTCATGATGTCAAGATCAAAGGCATGTTTATTAATGAATGTTTGTTTCCTCACACCTTGTGTTTCAGTGAAGATAGCTAGAAGATGACGATATTCCACACAGTCGTCTTATTCTTGATAGGCGTGGTTAATCATTCTCACGTTCTGTTCTTTAATTCTAAGTCTAAAGCAGCTCGACTCCACTGCTATTTCATGTTCCCATAATGTTGACTGCTTATGCTGCAACCAATGGAAGTTCAAAAGAACTAAGTTTTGGTCGCTTTCAGTCTTGGGCACCACACAAAGTTCTTTGACGTGGATTTGTAAAGCTTCTGAGGCAAAATAATAGTCCAGTACTGATTCCCATTGCTGTCTCTTCCAGGTTGGTTTTGGTGGAATGTCACCTGGTGTGTTGCTGTTCAGAAGATATAAGTTTCTCATATCAATTTCAGCACACCATTGTGCTGCTTTAGGTGAACTTTCAACATTTCTAGGTCGTTTTTTTGGGTTCGATCTAAGCAGTTGATGTTCAAGTCTCTGCAGATTAGAATTTTCGGTGCCGCTTCCTGCTCATAAATTTGATCTATAGAGTGTGTAATTTGGTCTATGAAGATGGCTGAGTCACTGGAGCTGTGTTACCAGCAGACGCTATATAGGTGTAAGTAATTTTGATCATTCTCAGCCGGTCCTTCCAAAATCACCACTACTTTCTGAATGTAGGGTGATATGTTAAGCACTTCCAGAATTTTATGACCAGACTTCCTTTGCATGAATGTCAGTAATCCAGACGATGGACAACCCAATTTCTTTTTAATAGCTGTATTTAAAGCCACTTCATAACCGTCTACAGTAGGGCACTCAACCAAGCAGGTTTCCTGCAGGCATGCTACATTCAAATTTCCCAGCCAATTGGTTTGGAACAGGTGAGCATAGCCACCAGTGTTCCAGCATCCAATGGTGCACTCCCTGGAAGATCCCAAGTCCTGGCATTAGCTGCAATTTTGAGCAGCCAAGTCTGACGCAATCCAACTCCAATCCGTGACTTCACTGCAAGGTTGAATTGTGCAGGGCATGATGGTTTCTCCTCCGGATATTGAACCTTTATGATGGGTTCTCTAATTTCTGATGCTTGCGAGATTTCTTCTTGGCACTGTGGCGTATTCTTGAGAGTAGATGTTTGGTAATTGTGTAGATTGATTCCAGACTCTTTCTGTTTTATATCATTCAATGTATGACCCTGATTTACCATTCTGTCTCTTTTAGGGTCAGCATCAGATGTTGTTTGTTTGCCTTCCGGATTAAACTTTACTTGCGATTCTGTAATATCAAAGCCCATTGATATTAAAATGGGGGCAGCATCCAATATGATATTACAAATTATGCGGGAGTGAATATGAAGTTTTACTGCATCATTTTGATTTTCTTTGAAGAATTCAACAATTTTTATGTCATTTGAATTGATCATACGCAGGCTCGGTACGTAGTGCAACAACTGTAGGACATTGTTCCGGTTCAAGGACAAGTCATCTTCAATGTCTTCTATGCGTTCCAAGCACAGACATAACTTCGCACTTAAGTGGTTCTTTGCGATTTGCCTCTCATAATTTCTTTTCCCAGCTGTTGTCTTGTGGCCATTGGGGGTTTCATTCGGAGGAGGTCTTCTCATCTGTGAATTGACTTTCTGATTAGTATTTCTCACTCTTTCCTCAACATTTCTTTTAATGGTAAGCCCTTTATCCTCCTCAATGCCTAGATTGGGACCTTTGTTTATTGCTATAGTCTCTTGAGACACATTGCACTGAGGGGCAGTGAGTTTGTCCCATTTTTGAAAGAGCGTCACAAAAGGTGGGCTATGTGGTTTTTCGGGCTCTGTCAACGTTAGCGGATCCGCGCAGATGGGTGGCACTATCGTGCATACTCTTGCCGGTTTATCCTTTCTGGGATGTGGCTTCGCAGGAGGTTCACTAAGTTGATGAACAGCACCCTCGGCCTCTTTGAGCTCTTGAACTTGTTCGACATCATTCAAATCAACATCCTCATAAACAGATAAATGCAGGAGGTTAGATCTAATATCACTATTATCTGCATCACTATTTTTTGTGTCATCTTGAACCACATGACTTATATTCACGTTTTGAGGAGCTATAGGAGTTGCCTGTGTGCACATGGCATTTGAGTTGATGGTAAAGCTTACAGCTTTTATATTTCTAAGGAATTTTCTCGAGTTGTTACCTATCCAAGCTCTATTCCTTTTTTGAATTTTAGTTTTTTTTACTTGTAGGTGGTTTTGGTTGTACAGCTTTGGCAACTTCTTTTTGCGGCCCCTTAAAGATCGAAAACACATCTTCAGTGGTGTTTCTGGCTGAATGAGGAGGCAGCACGGGGCTCACAAGATCTATGGTGCGGCCTCTAAAATCAGCAGATGTTGAAGGCATCTGGGCGTCGCTGTTTGCCTTGTTTCCTGTGTTTTGTGATGTTTTCTCCTCCGGATATTTAACCTTTATGCACAAAGGTTATTTTGATGGGTTCTCTCATTTCTGATGCTTGCGAGATTTCTTCTTGGCACTGTGGCATATTCTTGACAGAAGATGTTTGGTAACTGTGTAGAATGATTCCAGACTCTTTCTGTTTTATATCATTCAATGTATGACCCTGATTTACAATTCTGTCTCTTTTAGGGTCAGAATCAGATGTTGTTTGTTTGCCTTCCGGATTCAACTTTACTTGCGATTCTGTAATATCAAAGCCCATTGATATTAAAATGGGCACAGCATCCAATATGATATTACAAATTATGCGGGAGTCAATATGAAGTTTTACTGCATCATTTTGATTTTCTTTGAAGAATTCGACTATTTTTATGTCATTTGAATTGATCATACGCAGGCTCGGTACGTAGTGCAACAACTGTAGGACATTGTTCCGGTTCAAGGACAAGTCATCTTCAATGTCTTCTATGTGTTCCAAGCACAGACATTACTTCGCACTTAAGTGGTTCTTTGCGATTTGCCTCTCATAATTTCTTTTCCCAGCTGTTGTCTTGTGGCCATTGGGGCTTTCGTTCGGAGGAGGTCTTCTCATCTGTGAATTGACTTTCTGATTAGTATTTCTCACTCTTTCCTCAACATTTCTTTTAATGATAAGCCCTTTATCCTCCTCAATGCCTAGATTGGGACCTTTGTTTATTGCTATAGTCTCTTGAGGCACATTGCACTAAGGGGCAGTGAGTTTGTCCCATTTTTGAAAGAGCGTCACAAAAGGTGGGCTATGTGGTTTTTCGGGCTCTGTCAACATTAGCGGATCCGCGCAGATGGGTGGCACTATTGTGCATACTCTTGCTGTTGTCTTGTGGCCATTGGGGCTTTCGTTCGGAGGAGGTCTTCTCATCTGTGAATTGACTTTCTGATTAGTATTTCTCACTCTTTCCTCAACATTTCTTTTAATGATATGCCCTTTATCCTCCTCAATGCCTAGATTGGGACCTTTGTTTATTGCTATAGTCTCTTGAGGCACATTGCACTAAGGGGCAGTGAGTTTGTCCCATTTTTGAAAGAGCGTCACAAAAGGTGGGCTATGTGGTTTTTCGGGCTCTGTCAACATTAGCGGATCCACGCAGATGGGTGGCACTATTGTGCATACTCTTGCGGTTTATCCTTTCTGGGATGTGACTTCGCAGGAGGTTCACTAAGTTGATGAACAGCACCCTTGCCCTCTTTGAGCTCTTGAACTTGTTCGACATCATCCAAATCAACATCCTCATAAACGGATAAATGCAGGAGGTCAGATCTAATATCACTATTATCTGCATCACTATTTTTTGTGTCATCTTGAACCACATGACTTATATTCACGTTTTGAGGAGCTATAGGAGTTACCTGTGTGCACATGGCATTTGAGTTGATGGTAAAGCTTACAGCTTTTATATTTCTAAGGAATTTTCTCGAGTTGTTACCTATCCAAGCTCTATTCCTTTTTTGATTTTTAGTTTTCTTTACTTGTAGGTGGGGTTTGGTTGTACAGCTTTGGCAACTTCTTTTTGCGGCCCCTTAAAGATCGAAAACACATCTTCAGTGGTGTTTCTGGCTGAATGAGGAGGCAGCACGGGGCTCACAAGATCTATGGTGTGGCCTCTAAGATCAGCAGATGTTGAAGGCATCTGGGCGTCGCCGTTTGCCTTGTTTCCTGTGCTTTGAGCACTTTCCACTGCTATGGCAAAGGATGTAATTTCAACACATGGCTCAGTTGCTCTTTCGAGCGTATTTTTCCCCAAATTATCATTCTCACCGTTCAGGGGGGTGGGTGTAAGTATCTTTGCTTCACGTGCAACTTCTCCAAGTTCAACATTGTTTGTTAGTTGCACTTCTATTACAACTGATGTGTCCATTGTTGTTTGACCTGCTCTTGACTTCTGGCCTGTTTGTTTGAATACAGTTAGGGTATCTGTAGGCATTAGAGTTGGTACTTCTTTAATCACCGCCTCTTTGTTTAAATCCTTGACTACTGATCGTACCCCAGAGGTTTCACAGTCAAGAATGACAAGGTCCGCTTTAGGTTGAGGACTGGGCCCCTCATGAACATGGTGTCTTTGTTGCCTTAATAAGCTAAGAGCTTCTTTGGCCACTCCAGCTAGAAGCTTCTTGTCATGACTGTTCTTTTGCTTTTGGTCTACTAGGGTCGCCAAAGAGCTGTCAATTTTATTTGTTGATTCATAGTACATTTGCTTGAATAAGTTGTTATCATATTCTAAGTTAACCACTTTGGAGTTCATCAAGGCATCTAACATAGTTAGATCATGCAGGCTGTCCTTCACTTGCTCATACAACTTAATGAACAGACTCAAAGACAAAGTCAGTGTGGATGTTAAAATTGGTTGCAAGTCTCGCATTATTTTTGTGAGCAGTTCTTCTTGATTTACAGGCCCTTGTGTTGTGTGCGTCTTGGGACGACGCTGTACTCTGTGAATTTTCGGATACTCTCGGTAGAGGAATCATCAGAACTGGACTCTTTTTCACCAGTTGAACCGCTCACATTTATGTTTGAAGTTGTAGGTTTCTGAACCAACTCTTCAATATTTTTGAGTAGGCAATTTTGTATTTTGCATCTTCTGTACTCTTATTTGTGAGCATATAATGCCTGTGGAATCGCTATCTGCGATCCTTCTGTGCTTTGAAGGAACAGAGCGTCCCATGATGACTTTTGCACTTTTTATTTTGTGTTGATCAGAGCCAAATTCTAGCACAACCTTCTTACTACATTCTTTCGTTGGCTCGTCTAATTTTGATGCAGTACACACCAGATTTATTTTCGTTAGATCCTGTAAAAGCTTGTTGACTACCTCAAGTGAGTTTATGCTTGGTGTTACATTAGCAACATTATTAGAAAGTTCGTTAGGATCTGCTGTGGAGGTAGTATCCATGGCTTGCCACACTTCAGGCATTATTTGAACAGAACTTGTATTATCGATAGATCCAACCCCAAAGTTGTTCCGCTAACCGCATGAACCTCCAGAATCTTGCCGCAATATGCATCGTACACACTGTTTGCAACTAGAGCAACTTGTACAGGCTCACTCATTTTAGCCTCTACTTGCTCTCTATACAAGGGGTTAGCATTTGGCTCAAGATTTTTAGGTCCATAAAGTTCACGTTCTTTTGACATTACATTATGCTATAAATGTGAATACGTTCCATTGTTCTAACCAGAATGAGGGGTTAATAAAGCAACATCCGGAAATTTAAAATGTATTTCAGAAGTAAACGCCCTGCTTTCAGAGGCGTTAGAGAGTACTTCTGAATTGATAGCTGTGCGCTCTTCCAAAAAGTCAGTGGGCATTTCAGATGCAGAGAAGTATGGAGTTGCGTATGTATTGTGCTCCACTTCTCTGCCCATTATCATTTGTTTGGAGCAACACAGCCGTCGCTGGCATGCAGACCACGCATGCGCGGCTTAGGCAGCCAGGGCAGGAACAGCCTGCTCTACAGCCGCCATCCGAAGTCCAGCCCACGGATACCTTCCAGGAGAAAACCCCTCAGTGTGTGGAATCAGAAAATACAATATTAAGGCTTTTACACCATGCAAAGAGAAATACACCAACACAGGCTTGTAAAGATTCCCAGAATCTTTATTGCAACACTGAACAGTTTACAAAACAAAGTACACAAATAGCTATTTGGCTGTCAGTACACCACAGAGAACACCAATAGGTTCAATGTGAGCAGTGAACAGGAATTGCTAGCTGGACATCAGCATATTTATACAGTTTCTTCATAACGATGTCCAGCCTCTTACGAGTTAATCAAGTACTGGGCTAGGGTTCGCGCCAGGTTCATTCCTAATTTACATATCTCGTGCATGTGGTTTACTTCTTAATACATTTACTAACAAATACTATTATTCTCTGGGTTTAACTTTACACTCTTTACACATTTGCTTCAATGCAGGTCAAACAGATGTTTTGCCTATGATGTTTTAAATAGCATTATCGTTCTTCTATACTTGTAGGTTAACATCGTCGATCCAAATAATCCCCTGATCCCGAGGTCAACAAAGGACAAGGTCTACATGACCCTAACATGTAGCCTGCAGGCAGGTTGGACATTAACTCGCCTAGAGAGGTTGAAGAGGTTAAAGTAAGAACAATAGAACACAGGTCAGCCATTTTAGGCCACAGGGTGACTTTGCACGACAAGCCAAAATGGCTGCTTTAACCTAAAATGGAGGCTTGATTAACTTAAGGTCACAAACTTGCGATGCGGATTTCCTCGCAAAGCGACTGGGCATAGGTCAATATATACAATGAGGATGAAACAATATTATATCAGTTTTGACAAACCCTCCTTTTGGCCTATGCCAAGCGCTAAACTACTTCCAATCACTTTACGACTAACTCCACATTTCAACGTCTATACACCCCGAATCATTATCAGACATATCTATTGCCATTAGGTCAGACACTAGAGTTTCTTTCGACACGTACTCCTTGGAAACCTTATCTGGGGAGTATATTTTATGCCCTAATACAGTTGATGGTTGCACGCAACATCCCCCTAATACCGAACATATACCAGGGAGACACTATATACAACAACAAAGGAACAGTAAACTACCCAGGATAATCAGCAAGGCCGAAAGCAACTTCCATCCCCACGACCGTAGGAGATCCCAAAACCATGCACTAAATTCCCAGTTTCCCTCAGGAACATGCACTTCCGAATTAAGAACATGTAGATTTTGGATTTCCCTAAAGATCGTTGGAGAGGAGTCTGGTACGTAAACGTAGCAAGCGGACCCCACTAATTTACACACTCCTCCACGCTCAGCCAGAATGACATCTAATGCCATCCGGTTCTGAAGAGCTACTAATCTTACCGCTTTCTGTTCTAACGTCATAGTATAGAGTATGTTAGTGGTCCGGTTGATGGTTCTCTCCAGTACTCTCGCTAGTCCCCTGATATCTTCTGAATTCATAATTTGCCCAAAAAAAGGCACAAAGGATTTCATTATGTCTCCTAGAGTTTGCGCTGAAGTATCCCCCTTCACATCTCGTTGTGGACGAGTCTTTGAAATTTCTGCAGTGCTGGCAATAAATACCTCAGGTAATAGAATCCCTAAATAGAAAATTCCTTGCCAATCCCTGGGCAACCATGGAAATGCCACATTACCGCAAACAAAATAGACAGGTTCACCTACATACAGAGGTCTGTTCTCACTAGTCAAAATCGCAACGTTGGCGCAACTTCTAAAATCACCCATTGACCGTGTTCCATTCCTCTGTATGCAGACGGAAACTGAATCGGGGCTATGGTTAACAGAATAACATGGAGGCGTGGCATCCTTATTGCCTATAGGAGCCACTTTGAAAGAGATCAAAGACTGAAAAGGACGAGACAATCTATCAGAGGGCCTAACAGAAGCAACGTGTGGCTTACTCCTATTTGCAAAAAGCGAGCATCCCAGGGGCATCAAAACACGTTTTTCAAAACTATTCAAATTTGTACCATCAAAGTTCCCTGAGATGCTGTCATTCCAACGGCCAAAGAATAGTGCTCTAAGAGAAGCATAACAAGCAGTTGTCAAAGGTAAAGGATGAATGTACCAACCTAGCCCCTTATCCCCATGTTGCGGTAAATGCGAGCAGATCCAGCAGTTGGTCCTATTAAAAATTGCATGAGTGGCATTCATTATTAACAAAAGAGTATTATTCTGATAGTTCCGTCTATGTGAAGAATCTCTAGGCGACAAGGTATGCAATTGCACGGAAGGAGTGGGCATAACAGAAACATTTTCAACAGGTAAAAAGTCCTCTAGCGGATATGCTTCCTCCAGGTACCACAACCCAAAACCAGTAGTTACTAGAAACCCAGTTATTATTACAAAAAGGCAATAATACATTTTCGGGGTCCCCTTACACGCTTGCTCATTGTCTCTGCTAGTCACATATTTATCTAAAAGTTCGGTACGAGCGGTAGCGGGTGCAGGCATTGTAGTCTTCAATCGAAAAAACACCAATTGTTTGTTTGCTGGTGACTCCAGTCGCGCGTCTTCTTAATGTCTTTCCCACACCCCTTAGCCAATAGAATCCTTTCGTATAGTCGGGCCAAAAAGGCAAGCCCTCAAATGATTTCTCCAATTGCACAGTCAAACCGTGCCATACGCCTAACTTCTAGGACGTAAATTATATTTCACAATTTCCGGTGCTGAAGGATCAGAAAGCAGTGTGTCGTCACTTTCCACTGGAGGTGGCGAGTGAACGGAAATGGGATCAGAAAATGGATGATCCGGTAGTACCACTGTTGGAGAGTGCGGAAACAATATGGCCGTTTTGTCTGGCCTTACGAATTCTGGAACGGTCTCTGATACTCTCTTGTCGGTTGTTGCTGTTTCGGACACGTTGGTTACAGCATTGGAAAGGGATTCTGTGTCTTCTGTTTCGTATCTCACGTGCTGCGGGATCTGTTTGGTGTGCGTTGCATGTATCCAGTTCTTCCACCCTGCTACCCGCACCGCAGTCTGGGTGACTAGCAGGACCTGGTAGGGACCCCTCCACCGAGGTGCAAGGCAAGACAACCTTTCAAAAACTTTCGTGAGGTTCCAGTCCCCCGTTCGTAGACTGTGACCGGGACCCTCGTACCGTACAGGTAATGCCTCTCGCACCTGGTGATAAATTGAAAATAGATTTTTAGTCAACTGGTTACAGTAATCTGAAAGAAGCACATTCTCTACATCCTGCAATGAGCGACTCTTTGGCATACGCCAAATATTAGCAGGCCTCCCCATCACCACCTCGAAGGGAGAGAGACCAGTCTTAGTTTGAGGGGTTGTTCTCATCGACAGCAACACGATCGGTAAGGCGTCCGGCCATTTTAACTTGATGCCAGCACACGTCTTAGCGAGCTTGTTCTTTATAATGCCGTTATGCCTTTCCACGAATCCGGCACTTTGGGCATGTCTGGCCGAAAGAACCGTTTATCAATCTGTAATCCTTCACATATTTGTAGGATTACAGCAGCAATAAAGTGTGGCTCATTATCCGACCAGATGACTCTCGGCAGCCGGAACCTAGGAAAGAACTCTTTGCCGTGGTTATGGCCGTTGCATCTCTAACAGGGAAGGCCTCAACCCACTTGCTAAATGCAGAAATGACAACCAACACGTATTTAAGATTGTTGCACTATTCCATCTCAATAAAATCAAAGTGGATGACCTCAAATGGAACAGAAGGTGGAGCGAAACTTCCTCTAGGAGTCGAGGTACCTTTTCCTACATTGTGCTGCAAACAGACCATGCACCCTTGGACAAAGCACTCTGCAATTTTGAAGATTTTATCATTGGCCCATACATTGTGTAACATTTTAGTCAATTTATGCGCACAGACATGGGTCGGACCATGAGCCATAATGACCATCGTTGTAATATAGGCGTCAGGGAGTAACCATTTTCCTTCAACATTGTCCACCCAACACCCATCACCATCCAACCTCCCTGCACCCTCGACCCATTCTTGGTCTCCTCTACAGTAGCATCTGCTTGAATGTCTAAAATCAGTGGCAGTTTGTTTAGCTATCTGATCAGCGAAAGCATTTCCTTTTTCTATATCATATGTAACCTTCTGATGTGCTGTACATTTTACAATGGCTAACTGAACAGGGAGTGCGAGCGCTGAAAGTAATCGCACTATTAAAGTGCCATGCTGTATTTTTGTGCCATGCGAGGTCAAAAAACCTCGTTCTTTCCAAAGTCTACCGAAGTTGTGAACTACCTCAAAGGCATACTGACTGTCGATATATATATTTACTGTAAGCCCTTCAGAAAGTTCACAAGCTCGAGTTAATGCTATAATTTCTGCAGCCTGCACGGAATTATGCATAATTCTTTTGGTTTCCACAATCGTGCTTAAGGTAGTGACCGCATAAGCAGCCGTGGATGTACCATTCGGAAGTTTGAAACAGGAGCCATCACAAAATAGCTCTCCTTGTGGGCTATTCAAAGGTGTATCTTTCAAATCGATTCCACCTTTAGTCTCTTGTTCTGTATTGTAAAGGCAATCGTGTGACGTTTCGTCACCATCAACAGTATCTTGCGGGACAGGTAAAAGTTCAGCCGGATTTAATACACAACACCTCTGAATTTGAATGTGGGGAGCAAACAAGATCAATTCGTATCTTGTCAATCGTGCGGAAGTAAGGTGTTGCGTTTGAGTTCTATTTAATAGAACATCTACAGAGTGAGGTACCATTAGGGTTAACGCATGACCCAGGACCATTCCCTCGCTCTGTTTTACGGACGCAGCAGCAGCAGCGACAGCTCTCAAACATCTCGGCAAAGCGCATGCAACAGGATCAAGGACGGATGAGAAATAGCCGCACGGCCTATTCCTCCCTCCATGTTCCTGCGTTAACACAGCCAAAGCACATCCATCACGTTCATGCACAAACAACACAAAGGCCTTTTCATAATTTGGAGTTCCTAAAACCGGTGCCGAACACAGCGGGGTTTTGATTAAATCAAATGCTGTCTGGTGTTCCAAAGTCCATGGCAATGTCAAAGAAATGCCCTTCTTTGTCAAAGCCAGCATTGGTTTAATCGTTAACGAAAAGTTAGGGATCCACAATCTACAGTAAGAAGCCATACCTATCAGGGCTCTAACTTCCTTCTGCGTATTTGGGACAGACATGCCAGAAATAGTTTTTATTCGTTCAGGTGTCAACCTTCTGCCCTCCTTTGACAGGAGATAGCCTAAATAGGCGACCCCCTGACAACAATATTGGAATTTTTTGAGTGAAGCTTTATGGCCATGATTTGCTAGATGACAAAGCAACAACATGGTGCCTTCTTTACAGGCACTTTCAGAATCAGCAGCCAAGAGGAGATCATCTACATACTGTAGTAACGTGCAAGTAGTAGGCAACTCAAGAGTATCGAGTTGCTTTTTCAATGCTCTACTATAAATACTTGGACTCTCAGTGCACCCTTGTGGTGCACGAGTGAATGTGAACGAGCGTCCACCTAGGGCAAACGCGAACAAATACCTACTATCCTTGTGTATAGGAATACTGAAAAACGCATTTTTGAGGTCAACAACGCTAAAGTGAGTGGCAGAAGCCGGAATCATAGTTAGTATCGTAGTTATATCAGGTACAATGGGAAATTGAGGAGCCACAATTTTGTTAATAGCACGCAAATCAATTATAAACCGAAAAGGAATCGCATTATCACCTTTTTTGTATACTGGCAAAATCGGGCTGTTACACAAACTACCTGTAATTTCCTCAATTACTCCACGATGTATAAAGTCAGAAACTATACATTTCAAAGCTTGTTCGCCTTCAACTGAGATTTTTTATTGTGGAATGCAAGGCAGTTTTACTCCATGTTTCAGAATAATTTTAACAGGTTCAATTTGAAGAATGCCCACATCATTATCATCAATTGCCCATAGGCATTCCGGAATGTTACTGAATTCTGGCGGTAAAGGTGGAGTCAAGAACTGAGAGGCGAATGATTGCTGAGGTGAAATTGTTAACCGAACTCCCTCCGGGGAGCAATGTATTACTGCATTCAATTCCTTCAACAAATTTAACCCCAGCAAATTCTCTCCACAGTTTGTAGTAAGTAGAAATGGGCACTGCTCCGTGAAGGGACCCACTGTTATCGGTACCGGCAAAGAGACTGGACAAACTACAGGTGTGCCTGAAAACTCTACAGAAATGTTGGATTGCCCTGACAGGGGAATGTTTGGAACCCGTGAATGGTCAATGGAACACTTTTGTGCTCCCGTATCTACTAAAAATAGATGCTTCCTATTTCCCACCGCCATCTCAACGTAGGGACCTTTCTGATGAACGGGAATAGGTGTTGGATCCAAATCCTGATTCGGGCAATCCTAACGAAAAAGAATATCATCAAAAGGAAGTTATTCAGAGAGGTACGCGGCAGAAGGATGATCAAAAATATTTCTATTATCCACACTCGATACTTGTTTATCCTGTGAAGAAGGTTGCTGTGATTCTGGCGCAAACTGGCCTCTAGGGCCCCCTACACCAGGGCGACCTCTGGATCTTCTACCCATGTTCCCAAATTACCTTTGCTGCAAGGTCGGACATTGTGTTCGCCAGTGACCTTCCTGCCGATAATAGGCACACTGGTTAATGGTTACCGGAGCCAGGGGCGTACTTCCCTGTGGAACGTATTGATCTCTAAATTGCGTATCACCCCCTCTAGGGCTTCTAACAATCTGTTGTAATAGTACTTTTGTTTTCAGGTCACCCTTTCTTTTCTCAAGTTTTTCCTTTTCATTATTCACACGATTTTCATAGTACTGAGCCATGTGCAGTACTTCTGATTGAGACTTCGCCTGCCAAGCGCTTTCGGAGGACGTAATCTGTAACTGGATGTCAGGCAGCAATCCACATACAAATTTGTCGACAAACAGCCTTTTCCCTGACTCTGTGCCTAAGTCTTATCCACTGAAATCTGAAAATACTTGTTCAAACCGATTGAAGAACTCGGTAGCACCCTCATACTTTCCTTGGACACAGCCCGTAAACTTGTCCCAAATAATTCTTTTTTCAGGAACTATGGTTTTCAATTTTACAATAATCCTATCAGGTAAAGTTAATATCACTTGAGGCGGTCTCTCGCCAGCTGGTCTTTCTCTGTCAAGCCTAACCATATTATCCCATGTATCTCCTAACCCAGGTACATCATCTACAGTCCTAATCTGTTTCCACAAATCAACTGGCAGGAGTATGGCAAATAATAAATCAATATTGCTTAAGGTGAATACCAATGATTGTAAGACTGACTCTATTTCTTTATAGAACCCCGTCGGATTCTTTCTTATATCAGGAATAGATTGCTTTATGGTGTTCACTTCCTGTCTCGAGAACGAGACGTGAACAAACTGCGATACATAATGTGCAGGAATGTCCACAGCGACTATACCTCGTGCAGCATCGGCCGCAATCTCAACTTTTGGGATGAATGTCGGAGGGACCTCTCTCATAGGCAACTGAGAAGTAGGTAGCTCCGAACGCTTACTAAGCAACAGAGCCAAATCAAGTGCTTAGGCAGTCGAAGAGGTGTCAATCGAAAAGGCTCTCTTATAAACACCCAACAATTCTGCAGGACAACAAATCTTTCTTTTTACACACTCATCCTGCCTGTATTCTACCATAACCATCATCACTTTCTTTTGCGTTTCTAACGTATACTGACTATACGTGTCATATACTCCGTCTGGAGTTATCGACATATCCGAAATCCATCTTATCGCATCCTTTTTACAAATTCGCGCTTCCTCACCTATCAATTCACTGCGAGGAGAAAACCGTTTCTGTAAGAATATAGCACCTAAACTATCACCATCTGCTTCTTCATTCTGTAACTCTTCCAACTGCTTCCTATACACAAAAATCCTCTTGACATGCTCATATACTTTCTCCGCAGTATCCCTAGACAACACTAAGGTATTCAAATCCCGTAACCCTTGTGGGAGATCTACATTGTTTCATCTAATCCACATTAGGCTTAAATGAATTCCTAACCCTTCAATAAAAACATTTTTCTCAGGAATACTTTTTAGATTTTCGAGTGTGGAAAAAACATCAGCTTGTTCACCCTTCTCCATACAATGTTTAGCCCAAGCAATCAATTCATTCTTTTTATCTGGGGACACAGTATTACGAGTCACAACCCTTGATCCTGCTCCCTGGTCTACTACAAGCGATGCGGAATCACTTGGAAGAGAAAGAGTAGGCACATTCTGAATGTCAATAGGTGGAGGCAAGGGGGCAGGCAAAGGAGCGACTGGAGGAACAACAGGAAGAACAATAGGAAAGACAGGGGGGACTATAGGAGGAGGAATAACGACAGGAAGAGGCAAAGCACCAGGAGGAGGGACGTACGGGGGTGGCGCAGAGGCATCAGGCCTTCGTTCATGCAAAAGTTTGTTAATCAATTCATCGGACGTATGAAAATCTTTCGAAGGGTACATTTTCTGAATGCCTAATTGAAACGCTCTGTCCGTGTTCCTAACTGATTCTAATTGTTTATTTTGATCATATAACAGTGCTTTTTCGGCATTCGTCATATGTCGACGCATATGTTTTTCTCTACCCTTTTGTTGCTGCAAAGCTTCTGTTTTCCAACTGTGCAATGCGTCAAATGCTGCAGGTCTAACCTGTTTCTTTATCAATACAGACTCTAAATATTCTAACCGAGGGATTTCAAAGCTACCATTGGTTGGCCACCGAAGAGTAGGGTTATGTCTGGTCTGTCTGTGCCAAATATCATTAAATGCTATACTACCAAAGCCTTTCGTACAGTACATAGTACATGCCGGTGACCCCTCCTGTGGTGCGGGACGGCTAACTTCCAAAGATTTTCTGTCGCTGAGGAATAATGCCCTAAAGCAGGCAGACAATTTCCCAGGCATATCAGAATTCTGGTGTTACCTGGTCAAATAATTGTGCTCGCGAGTACAATGCGCCAAATTCAAATTGTCAGGGTTAAATTAAGAATCGGGTCACGATTCACCTGACCAAAGGACTGGGAGGCCCGATCAGGTTACTAAGGACAATCTAAGGACCCAAGTGTCTGGTGATTTCGGCAAATTTACCCACCTCGATATATGGACCCTCGTCAAGATGTCGTCTTGGGCTACAGCTCACCGTTCAGGGATTGGATCGAGCTGTTCTGTCGAGGAATTCGCTACTCATCCAGAGGGGCCTTTTTGTTGACACCGTCCGATCCCAGTCCGATAGCCGAGCCAACCTTCAATGAGACAAAGTCAATCTTGAGGGTCCCTATTCGGGCGCCATCTGTGGAATCAGAAAATACAATATTAAGGCTTTTACACCATGCAAAGAAAAATACACCAACACGGGCTTGTAAAGATTCCCAGAATCTTTATTGCAACACTGAACAGTTTACAAAACAAAGTACACAAATGGCTATTTGGCCGTCAGTACACCACAGAGAACACCAGCAGGTTCAATGTGAGCAGTGAACAGGAATTGCTAGCTGGACAACAGCATATTTATACAGTTTCTTCATAACGATGTCCAGCCTCTTACGAGTTAATCATGTACTGGGCTAGGGTTCACGCCAGGTTCATTCCTAATTTACATATCTCGTGCATGTGGTTTACTTCTAAATACATCTACTAACAAATACTATTATTCTCTGGGTTTAACTTTACACTCTTTACACATTTTCTTCAATGCAGGTCAAACAGATGCTTCGTGTATGATGTTTTAAATAGCATTATCGTTCTTGTATACTTGTAGGTTAACATGGTCGATCCAAATAATCCCCTGATCCTGAGGTCAACAAAGGACAAGGTCTACATGACCCTAACATGTAGCCTGCAGGCAGGTTGGACATTAACTCGCCTACAGATGTTGAAGAGGTTGAAGTAAGAACAAGAGAACACAGGTCGGCCATTTCAGGCCACAGGGTGACTTTGCACGACAAGCCAAAATGGCGGCTTTAACCTAAAATGGAGGCTTGATTAACTTAAGGTCACGACCTTGCAATGCGGATTTCCTCACAAAGCGACTGGGCATAGGCCAACATATACAATGAGGACGAAACAATATTATATCACTTTTGACAGGTGGCCACACTCAAGACCTCCCCGAGGACAGCTCCCACGGGTGCAGCAGTGTGGAGCCCAACGGCCGCTCCCCGGGCCACCCCAGGTGACGTGTCTGCCCCAACGCCGACCGCCGCCCCGAAGGGTCAAGACCGCAGAGCACACGGAGCCCGGACACAGCAAGGACGCGGTGCTGCTCAGCACCGCAGACTTGCACGGTAAAATGCGGAATGGGTCCTCTGGCCATGGAGATCATGGTGTTCTGGGGGGATGTTGACTCGTCGGTGAATGCTGAAACGGTTTTATTAACGGGGGCAAACAAAGCAGAACTGTTAAATGAGACACTGGGCGGCAACTGCATGTTTCCAGAATATACATGTTTTTGGGAGTGTAATGGCACGGGAAGAGGAGCGGACTGTTCATCCATATGTGCCGTTTTTATTGCTTTAACCCCACTATATGGAGAGCTGTGTATGTTCAAGGCAGTGGTAGATGGCATCCAGCTTTTAGGTATGCTTCCCCCCTTGCAACTGGTAGGCATGTAGGTAATATCATTCGATGTTCTTACTTGATTCTTACTTGATTGTCCTGCACTGCTACCAGTCTAAGTACAGCTTCAGTCCCAAGGCGTAGCTGCAATCACTTCAAGGGGTGTTGAATTCCACGACCTCGTCCCTTTGGACCCAGCAAGGGCTCAGACTCCCCCATTGTGCCTCACCACACCACCACACCTCCAAAGACTCTCAAGACTCAGCTGACTCCGCGTCCGCTCCGCGGAGAGTCTTGGGTTTTATGGTCCAGGTAGCAATATGCTCCGCCTCCAGGCAACAGCAATAGAAGAGTTCCTCAGTCAGCAAAGCAATAGGGAAATCAGGGAAGACTCTCAGGACTCAGCTGACTCTGCAGCCGCTCCGCGGAGAGTCTTGGGTCTTATGGTCAGGTAGCAATAGGTAGCAATAGGCTCTGCCTCCAGGCAACAGCAATAGAAGAGTTCCTCAGTCAGCAGAGCAACAGGGAAATCAGGGAAGACTCTCAAGACTCAGCTGACTCCGCGTCCGCTCCGCAGAGAGTCTTGGGTCAAAGATTAGTGTAATCTTTGAGTCATTCTATTTTGGTATGCACAAGCTGAAAACTGGAACATCAGTAGAGGAAATTGTGAAATTTAAGGGTATTGGGATCAAAATTAGTTTAAGGGATTTTGTGAACACAGACTATTCACACGATGCGAGGTGTGGAAGTCAAAGACATTTGGTTGCCTGATTTTCAAAAATGTTTCAAATGGAACTTTCCCCATGTTAAAATGTGTTTATCAATCAGGCCCTTTGTATCTGTTAATGGGTGTGTTGAACACAATGTGAATGGATGAAAAATGTTGAATAAATGTTGGGGCTATTTTCCCCGACGTTGTATAAACTTCAACAGAGAACGTGCGAAAGAATTAAGAAGTGTAGAGGCTAAACCTGAGGTGTGGGATATTGTGTGGCAGTCAGTGAGGTGGGTTGTGGCCTGAAGAAAACCCTGTTTCCAGCACTGCGGTCAATGGTGTAGAAGTTAATATGTTGGTTTATTCAGGGTAGAATTAAACTGTAGTACGGTGTAATGCATGGTAAACCCTATTTCACAGAAAAGGGAGATTGTTAACATATCTGACATAAATGAAGATGCTTATATCCGTTTGCCAATATACATGGTTGGCGGATTTTACGGTCATTGGGCATTCAAAGGTTGAGATTCGATGTGTATGTATCAAAAAGTGTGGATATTTTTAGGGTGGAATAAAGAAAGAGTCCTGGAAATGACATTGCATTTCTGAGTATCAGGTTAGGATTTAACCGTTGGAAAGAAGGTGAAGGCGCACAGCCTTTGGCACGTATTTAGTTAATCTAAAAGGATTCTACTACAAGAAACATTTTATGGAGGAGTCCGTACCAGGATTAGCCAGGATAGGGAATATACCATAGACTAAGGTAAGAGCTTCTCTGAAGAGTTTGAAAAACCTAGTTGTCTAGGTGAGCTAGTCTATCCAGTGGAGGTTGCTGGAAAATAGTCAGGCCAATTGTGTTTATGTGTGGATTTGAGAGTTTTCAACTGATGTTTTGCAATGATCCTCACCACTTTACTTGCTCCAAATGGAATGTTTCAATTTCACTGAATGGTGTTTAGCCTCTTCTCAGCAGAATATTCATTGCAAAGGGTTTTGACTTATACCATTGAGAATCGTTTCCGCTCTCCCTTTTGTCTACTAGCCTTTGTCTTCTTCTGTTCATCCTTATTAGTTGTCTCATTTCCTTTCCTCTACTCCCCTTTTACATTTTCTTGCAGACTATGGTCTGGAGACCACTGTTGAGGTGCACAATTTGCCACTTTTCTGGCAAGCCTAGAAAAAAGAGACTACTAAGGGGGTGATTTGATGCACCATAACATCTTTGTAACAGAATATAACAAAGACTATTTCTTAATTGATCAATATTAACATAAAATATATTATGGCTTTCCTAATCTATAAGACCTTTTTTGCCCATTCCATATTTTAAGCAGTGTGCATTCTGCCGCTAATATTTAAAGTATCATAAGGTGCATTTGTAGACTTAGACACTTTAGCAGATTAATACAAATACACCCCTGAAACAATGGATGACCCCCGTAACTTAAATGGTAGTTAAAAAGTTGCAGCGGCATACATATGCCAACATCACCCGACTATCTACCTGGATTTACTCAACCAGGTTTCGGGTAGATGGGGACGCAGGAGCCTTTTCAGCACCATGGACATTGATGAATTCCCTTATCCAGCATCAGAATATGAATATGTTACCTTTCCCCTGTACAATTGGAGTGTTGTGTTTGTACACATAAAATTTTGATTTGCAAACCAGTAGTGGTTATTATATTATAATCAAAGTATCTTGCAGAGCTGCCCATGATTTCAAATGTCTTAAAGAGAACTCCATGCATTTTCAAATAAGACATTTTTAATAATGGCTCAAAGTGTGTAAGATGTAGTGCCTTTCAAACTAAAGCCAACAAATCACAGTGGACATTCCTCAATGGCATTTTTAGCAACCTGTAGGAACTCTTTTTGCCTGCGGACACTATTTTCGCAGCTTCAATAGCTAAAGTCAAAACGATGATAGAATTGACTTGGAAGCAGATTCACTTTTACATGAAAAATTTGAAGCAGTTTAACAACATGCACAATATGCTATATTTCATTGTGCATGGAACTACATTTGTGCAGACCATTGTTTCATCAATGAAGGTCCCGATTCATGGAATTCTTTGCATGGTTCAAAGTGGCTTTTCACTGCTGAAAAGCGACTTTGCAATGCCTACACAAACCCTGGTTCATGGAACTGTGCAAAGTCAGTGCAAAGTTCATTTTGCACTGCAACAATGACTTTGCACTGCAAAAATACACGTTGCACAGTTCCAAAAATCAGGGGTTGGTTCGGCAGTGCAAAGTCCCTTTTCTGCAGTGCAAAGTCCCTTTGAACCGTGCATGAATCGGGCCCTAATACTTCACTTTCGATATAGCCCGTCTGACTATACGGGCAGTGTTTCTGACAAACAGGGACTACCGCTTTATTGGGCATTGGATATGTTCTGTTTGTGCTGAGTGAATTGACTTGGAATTTGACTTGTTAACTGCATGCCATTAGCCCTCAAAGAGTGTGGTGTGGGCCAAAATGCAGTAGGAAGCAGACACGGCTGTATTTTCCCAGAAGCTGGGAGCTGATGTTACCCATGGAAGTGTGATGAGCAGGGAGACAGTATAAAAGGAATTGCCCAGACAGACACATTGTGTTATTGTTGATTACATGTAGCAGAATGGGACAGATAGAAGCAGTGTACCTGCAGGTAATGGTGGGACACAGCATATTCTCAGACCGAGGTACCTCCCTGAGGATAGTGGATGGAAACCCTTGCTTGTAGCATGCTGAAAGTCACCATATCATGCTCAGACTGTAGGTCTCTGTAGAGGGGTTACCAGACATTTGGTCGAAAAAAATTGGTCGACCAGACAAATGGTCGAACCAATTTGGTTGAAAACCAAATGGTCTAATTTTTTATTTTTTTTATTTTCACCCCTTTTTTTTATTTTTGTTGGGGGGGTCACCTCCCCCAACCCTCTTTTTTTCTAAAAACTCCTTTTTTTAAAAAACGAAAACCCGAAAAATAAATATATAAATTAAAAAAATATTTGACCATTTGGTTTTTGACCAAATTGCGTCGACGAAATGTCATTCGACCCGTTTTCAGTCGACCAAATGACTGGACACCCTGTAGGTGACAGTTTTCCCAGGAGTGTTTTCAGGTAGTCCTGCACTCTCAGGACTCAAAGGGCTGAAAGCTGAAAGTTATTGATGCCTGGTATTTTGGATAAAGGGTCTCTGGCCCAGAGGAAAAGAGCTAATGAGCCTGCCATGCCTCAGAGAAAGGCATTCTAAACCTTAGTTGGCCAAAAACTACTCTACAAAAACCAGCTTATTCTAAAATGAGGGTTCCCAAACAGAATGCCCTGCTGCTACCATCCCCTAAATGTATATGTAATAAAAGGGATCACTGAACAAGTGTCTTACTTTTCATTGCATGTGCAACTTTCTGATAGAAGTCATACCAGAGTTCCTAATCATCTCCATGTGTTGAATCTCACCGAATTGCTCTTATTTAAAATGCTCTAAATCTGTGATCATGAACAGCTCCTTCCTGACGTTTCCAATGTACAAATAATAGATCATGTTTTCTATACTCCATCATGCCACTTTTATCTGTTGCATCAGCACACTGTAATAATTAAGCTTTATAGACCTAGCGGAGGGTGGTTCATGGAGTTATGGGCCCTGAATACAGAGTTAAAGGTCTGAGCATATTGAGGGAACTCAATAAGGTTTATGGGCCCATAACGCAAGGTATGTCCAGAAGGGTGGATGGGGAGGTAAAAAACTGTTTACAAAATCAATCTGCCTGGAGAGGAAGCTGGGAACTGGCTAGTTCCCAGAAATAGCATACAGTGTAATGAGAATGGAGGGGCAGGTCTTAGTTTACAGCTGGCCGGCATCTGCTGGGTGCAGCCCTGGAAGGTGAGTGAGTGGCAGCTGGGACACTCATTTTAAATTGGCAGGGTTGCATCTGCCAGGTGATAATTTGGTAAAGGATGGACCATCCACTCCCCGCCTTAATAGAGTAAGGAGGAGGGTCTGTGAGTAGTGGATTCAGCCGAGCCGTGTCTGTCAGATGCGGCGTGGGCGAGACCCAATGGTGTGGCCGGGAGGTGGGGTTCTCAGCACAGTGCTGTCGAAGATGAGAGGAAGCAGGTGCTGAGAGATCTGTCAGTTGCGGTGACTGGAGGAGTCATACCATGTGCCTTTCCCTCTCATTGGGGAATTTCCAGGCCATTTGAAATTATCGCCCAGAAATTGTCCAATGGGGGAGTACCATGTCACTCCCCTAGTATGATATGATTTGATATGATACATTATTTATAATGCAACTGTACACAAGTGTTTCTAGGCACGACTAGACAAGGGAGGGAAAACAAATGATCTTACTAGTCCGTGTGTCATTCAAATCTTGCAAGTGCGAGAATGTGAAGTGCAAGAGGAAGTCAGAGAGGGGAATTGCCGGGGAGAGGGAAGGGGAACAGGGCAGCAATGCCCTGAGTATTGCAGCCAGGGCAGCGCGGCTCTGGGTAAGTGCAAGGAGGCAAGGGACTGTAGCGGTTACAGTTACAGCCCCTAAGTGTGTGGTAGGCCTGGGGTTAGTGCAGGAGTGACTGATCAAGGGAGAGCCTGGTACCCAGTGAGATTCTGGGGGTAGCCAAGTAGCCAGTCAGCACCGCAGACAGGTTGGTCAGTTAGGTCAGCAGGGGAGGGAGACAGAGAAAGCAGAGGAGAAGAGGAACATTTGGAGATGCTTCCCGAGCTTCAGGTGATCCGGCTGAAGTTTCAGATGGGCAGGGAGGCCATCCCAGAGGGAGGCACATGCAGAGGAGATCTACCACCCACTCTCTGACTGCAGAAGCGTCATACCCTTAGAGAGTAAGAGGTAGCTGAGCAAAGGGCTTGAGAGGGAAGGTATTTTGGAAGAATGTTGGATGTAGTTCAGGAGATAGTTGGATGTAGTTCAGGCCCCAATAAGCCTTGTGGACAATGCAAAGGGTCTTGAACTTGATCTTTGCAGGCAGCAGGAGCCAATACAGAGATTTCGGGGCTGGAGAGATGCGGTCCCTGGGCTTGAGGCCACGGATAATTCTCGCAATACATCAAAAGTGATAATATAACCCTATTTAATGGTAGACAATGGCAGACAATTGTTCTGCCATTGATATATGATGGGCCGTTTCAGCCTTCTCCACATTTGCACCTTTGAAAAGGACATTTGCTTTACACAGAGAAAATGACTTGTTTTTGTTGAAATGTTTAAGTGATGTTGTAAATGTCCAACTGTCTATATGTTTTCCATTTTTCATGTGAACTTCATGACAAATGAAATTTAAATTTGATTTTGTCTTGCACAGACAAAATGGTTGTTTTAACGAAAAACATTTGGCTCCGTGTGATGTAAACATTTTCTGTACTTCAGGTCAATGACCTCCCCCTTTTTTTGATGTTAACTCTGGAACGTCCATTTTATATTGAACTGTACAACTTTAGATAAAGAATAAGATTGATTCTACAACAGAGTTTGAAAATATTTATTCTTTCTTTATGCAGAGGGTGAAAAAAAACAGGAGTGTTCTGACAGCACCTATGTTTTTTGAACCTATTCAATTGTAATTATTGTTCCCTAATAAACCCTCTTGGGTAGAATAGGCTCCCAACCAGGAGCCCACATTTTTGAACCTAAACAAAATAGGTTACTATAAGATCATTAAGTTCATAATAAATACAATGCACTTACTCTCCCAAGTGGTGTATGGGCCTCATTACGAGGTGGGCGGTAAGGGATTACCGGCACCGGTAAGGGCACCGGTGCCGGTAATCCCTTACCGCCCTACTACGAGTTCCCTTTGCGGGTCCTCCATAACGCCTGGTTTTTCCAGGCGTTAAGGACGGGAACCGCAAAGGGACTGTGGAGCTAATAACGGTACCGCAATTTGCGGTACCGTTATTAGCGCCTTCCCCATTCCCATTGAGCCCTATGGGGGCTCAAATGGAAATGGGGAATGGCCCTGGTGAATGGGGAATTACCGGTCCCGCCAACCTTGGAATAGACCGGTAATTGCTCCATTCACCAGGGCGGAGTCAGAACGAGTTTGGAGGCAGCCATGGCGCTAATAGCACCATGGCTACCTCCAACTCGTAATGAGGCCCTATGTGTAGTGCTTAGAGTCTATTTTATTAATTGAAATTAATTTTAACACCTATTCTAATTTGTCTTATAAGATCAAATCAATTATCCTCAAATATTGGAGAAAGGTATGTACAACAAAAACAGTAGCTCCCTTAGTAGTTTACAAGAGGAGTCAGTTAGCTTTGGCTTCAAGGAAACGCTGGATGAATGGTATCGAGCCCTACCGGTGAGTGAACTGCGACACCGTCTGGCATTATCGAGTGAAAAATAACAAAGCGTTTGATGAGGCTCGCTGGGTTTCGTGAAACCGCAAGCAAAAATACATTGTAACAAGAACGATGAATGCAGAAGCTGCGCATGTCCTAGAAAACCGTGAGGGAAGCCTGCAACATTGCGATTGTGTTTAAGATTGAAATATTGGAAGTATAACAGAGTAGTCGGTGATGGAATATTACCTTCTTGAAAGCCTTTGCACCCAAAAGAGAAACATTGGGAACATAAGCTAGAGAGCAAGAAAGACTACAAGTACCAGACGGCCTTGGGGGAAAGGCTTATAAAAGGTGAAGAGTCAAAGTGGTCATACGCAGGTGTAAGCAAAGTCCTTGTCCAATCGAAAGCCTTTGACAAATGAACAGATGCTGATAAAGTTGCTACGAATAACTGTGAAAGTAAAACTGAGCAAACTGTGATAAAGCTGATAGGCAAGGGTGAAAAAAAACGGGCTTGGAGCGCTCTACAAATAAACAAAAAGTGGGATGCCAAGAGAAAGCTAAGGGGAGCAAACCATGCATGGTGTTAAAGCTGCCAAGTTATATGTTGAAAAAGCTGAATAGAGTTTTTTTATGAAAGTGAAAGACATTGATTGAAAAGGCCCTGTTGGAGTTAAGCGACAGTTTCCTGATGCCTACCGAACTAAGTGTGCTCCAAACCATGGCAAATGTTCTGCTTTGTCCCGTAATGTAATGTGGGGAAGAGGGATGCTGTAGTTCAGTAGTCCTGAAGTAATCGAAATCCCCTCTTGGACATTTCTGTTTACTGAACACTATTTTTGTTTTTACACTTCATTATCCCACACCCCTTTTTGTCATTTCGATGTAGGGACTTGCAATCGTTTTTTTTTAGTCGAGGCCATCTTTATTTTGACATGAATCGACTAGGACATTGTTTTCTTCATGTTGATGGTTGTAGATTGCTCTCATCCTTTAGTTATTAAGTTAGATGAGGTGTTTCTCCAACCCTTGCAAAATGAAATAAACACCATTGAACTATAATTCTTTGGGCCTCATTACAAGGTTCGCGGAATGGGTTAACGGGCTCCGCTAATGGAGGCGGACCCGTAGAACCCGTTCCGCGAAATTACGAGGTCCCCTCGTGGGACCCGGTAAAGACGCCTGATAAAACCAGGCGTCATTACCGGGTCCCATGAGAGGACGAGGGAGCAAACAACAGGCCGCTCGTAATCGGCCCGTTGTTTGCAGCCTCTCCCATTCCCATTGAGCCCTATGGGGGCTCAGATGGGAATGGGGAAGGTCCGGGCCCGGGTTCCCAGATGGAGGAATTACCGGGCCCTCCGTACTCGGAATGGCCCGGTAATTCCTCATTCTGGGAACCCGGTAATGGAGCTCGGTTTGGCGGCAGCCATGGAGCTAATAGCTCCATGGCTGCCGCCAAACTCGTAATGAGGCCCCTTGGGTCTGTCGTGCTTCTGATAACCATGCCTTCCTTACAGCTCCTTGTTGCTGACCTTGGAAATGTCCTGCTCGCCTCTGACCTTGGCTTTGAGCCCTGGCTTGGTGCTTCATGGAGCCGGATTCTGCATTTCTTCATCTCTCTTGTTTCGATGCTCGTGCCTCATGTAACCTCACTACAGTTATATTATGAATTCTATATATCTATACCGTGATATGTTTCTTATAGGTTAGTTGTATCGTGGTCCTTCCAGGTTCCTTATACGATCCTGCAGTTCCATATGCTTAGTTGCAATAAGCATCTGCAAGCTTGCTCTGCATCTCTTCTTCTTGCCTTGCGTTCTGCGTTTCTGCATTTGGCTAATGAGAAAATAATAAAGGCTTTCAACAGTGTGTATATGTATCTGTCCACTATCTACAGAACTGTGTAAGCATGTTCTTCATGTGGGCACGTGTGTGTCCATGTAACTTCATGCATGGGTGAGACTAATGTTGCTATGTCATGGCGTTACTAATGATGTCAGCATGATGGATTTCTGTTATTAGTCAGTCCGATCCATCAAGCGATTAGTATCCATGATCACTGTTGTGGCACATGTATCCATAATGAAGTTGACAGCATAAGGTTTGAATGGTTGTCTCAGTGAATATCTATTTGCATATGTGGATGTCACTGGTCCTCGTGGGGGCTGTCCAAACAGTGAGTTACATCTTGAGTTCTTTACTCTTCGGGCCACCATGTAAATGGGGGGGGGGAGGGGCATTCCAGGGACCCTATCTTCACAGTGAAGACAGAAGTGATACACCCAGCACAAATATGAGTGTGTTTTGTATGTCTCGGGATATCAGGTACTGCCATTTGTGAATCTATGGCTCCATGAATGTCAGGGTTTTGTCTTGCTTGTGGAAAGGGCAACTCTCAGATCCTTCTAGTATGTATTTAGTATATGGTGTGTTTTATGTATGTGCAGTGTTATGCAGTGGCCAATGGAGGCTGTTGGATGATAATAAGTTCTATGAAGTAGGACCCAAAATTGACTTTCAATTCGATTGGCGTTACCATGCATAATAAGCAGGAACCCTGGATTAAATATGTTTTGCTTGATGTGTACAAGCATTCATCTGATTAAATGATATGGTGTTTTTTCTGGTGTGTATAAATTAACTAATATCAGATTGGGTAATTGGTGACTTTTTTCCTCTCTTTTTGATTGTCTTAGTGTTAGGAACCCTACTAATCTGTCTTCAATGCCTTGGAGATCAACACACCTAGAAACCAAAAATCCTGCACATTTTCATTGGATAGCTCCTGATGAATATCATATGGAAGGGGTTTTATGGACAGAAACATGTTGGGTTGATGATTGTTGTACACAAATTGGACCATTATATATGTGTCTTGTCCAATTGTGATAGAAAGACTTTTTTTGTATTGGTGATTAGGGTCATGTTTTGTGTGTATTGTGATTTTTTTACTGATTTTTCTATTGTGGGTTTTATCAGGTTTTAACTGCGCTTGAAATTGAAATTAATTTCTACTAAAATGTGTATTGTTCATTTTAGGTTTTGTGCTGGTCATTTTTTCAGAACTTTGCATTTGAACTTGAGAGGAAATAGTCACTTTTTCAACAATCGCACATTTTGTTCCCTTTTCTTCCTCATATAAAGCATACACTGTTGGTCCCAGAAAGTAGAAAAAGGTTACCCTGTGTTTGGGGTTTATCTGGGTCTCACTACCCATGATATATAAGTGTGTGAAATTAAAATGAACCTGAATGGGTTTCTCCAATACCTATCCTCACTAAATAAGGATAGGTGCAGGAAGTGTCTGAATCAATAGGCGTAGGAAGGTGGCAGCATGCTGGCTGTGATTGGCATATAAAGCAACCAAGAAGGCCGTCGAGAAGTATCCACTTCTATTTAGTTCACAGGTGAGGGCAGCAGAGGTTCCACTTTGCTCGTTGTTGATGAATAAGCAACAGTGTTGCATGCACAGCTCAAGAAAGTAGAATTAGGGTAGGTTAGTGTTAGGCAGAATCACATGCAGTACACTTTGTGAACACTACATGCAATTAGACTACAAGTGTCAGTACAATTTCACCTTTGGTACAAGCCTGTACTACACAGTTATGTGGTAGCAGTGGCTGAGCAGCCAGACTTATCTTAAGAGTTTAGTGAACAGTAGAACAAGTTACACAAAGGACCAACAAATACAGGGATTCAAATATACACAGATGCAAGGTTTCTTGGTAAAAGAATATACTTTTATTTGCACAGTCAGTTAGAAAACTTCCACTAGCAAGAGCAGCTCAATATCACACACTAATAAACTACAATTTACCACCAATATGTTACTGAACAAGTTCAGCTCCCCTGAAGTGGGAGCAAAATGCCACTTCAGTTACTTATACAGGGGATAAAAAAAACAAGGTTATAAGAAAGGCAGTCCAAATACATTCATAGGCAGGGCAAAGCTTTTCGGTTAACTACAACCAGTAATTCTTTTCAATAGGGCTGGGCCAAAGTCAATAGTTCAGAGTCTTTGTATAGGATAGCACAGTTCTGGTAGATAATGGTTAAGTCTTTGCCACAGATTTTAAAGTTATTTGGCTAGGCGAAATGTTTGACGAATATTTAGGGAAGGACAAACCTTCAAAGAACAGACAAATTCCACAAATGTTCTCGATGGCCGCAAAAGATTTCTGGACCGCGTTTGCACAGTACCTTTTCAATGGAGAAGAGCTGTATATGAGGCAGTTGTTCCTGGCAGTTCGAGCAGACCTCGCTGTTCCTGAGCTTCAGTCCTGGGGACAAGAAGGAGGACGTCAGGAGGTTCCTGCACTGCCCAGGGAAGAGGCCACAAGCTTGGCTCAAACATCGGTTTAAGGTATGAATCCCTTAAAGACCACAAGCTGGTTTCCTTCCCTCTGGCTATCTGGTTTTTAACAGCACTCTGATGAAAATTCTACCAGATGGGGACGGTGTCCAGGTGGCTTGCGAGTTGGTTTTTCCCACCAAACTCAAGGGAAGAAGTTAAACTTGAAGGGCTTCTCTGTCGATGGAGTTTCATGCAATTCGGACCAGCAGCAAGGCTTCACCAGTCATCCAGGAGTTGCAGCAGTCCTCTTCCTTCAGCTCATCTGCAGTTCTTTCGTTCCAGTGGTCGACTCTGCTTTACAAGTCCCAGAGACCTGCTTTTAAACAGTTTTCCCCCATTCATTCCAGCCTGGCTGTCACTCACACAGCAGAGTGGCTGTCCTTGCCGGACAGCCAGCCGGCCAATCACACCAGAGTGCATTCAGGTCCCCTAGGAGACTAAGCACAGGGAGTTTCGGGCACCTCCCTCACATCCTGTCCACCCAGACACCCTGGCACCAGAGGAGGGCTTCAGTACTGAAGCCTGCCAAAGGCCAATGAGCAAAGGGACCGAACCTGGTTTGGCACAGAGAGACAAACACAAGAAGGACCTTTCCTAAACCTAATGGCGAAACAAGTCGACCAGAGTCTGTTTTTACAGATAGGTCTCAGGCGCCATATTGAAAAACATGGCTGACCCAATTTTTTCGCTACCATTGTTCGCGGTCGAGAAAAATCATTGTAGATTGATCTAAACCACTGCCACCAGCCATTTAAAGTAGCAAAGGGTAACATTTGACTTTTACATGAGTGTTTTGACTCAGGGGAAGCTAGGCAACCCCTCCAGCAATCTATAGTAAGATAGTGTGTGCTGGGTCAGTACATTTAAAGTGACTAGTAAAGTCAATTTAACTTTAAATGCTCTGGGAGACAGTAGTCAGTCCCAGAGAAGGTATTTAAACCCTGGGAAGTCTGAAAGACCTCCATGTGCCACTGCACTGAAGGTGCTGTGTGACACACAGCAAAAGAGGATGCCTATGGAGTTGTATTAAAACTCCATAACCAAAGAACACAAAAGTAAAACACACATCAAAATGAAAAGTTCAAAGCCCCAAGATATAGCAAAAGAGCTGGAGGGCTCTAAGGTAGAGGGAATTTAGCACTTGGGTGAAGATGAGAGAGACCAGGTGAAGAGATAGCCATGGGAGAATCATGCAATAATGTAAAACCATGTCAGGATTTCCTTTGAACAACTCATCAGCCAGAAACAAAACTTGCACAAGTTGAACTTACCCCAAACTAGACATTTAGAACATGTCAAAGTGTGCATATTTTTTCATCAGCTGTTGATAAATTCTTCCTGTAACACTGCTCCACAGCCAGGCCATTACATTAAGCAGCACCATAAATGAAATGCATCTGCTGTTTATTTCCTGGCATGCCCATAGCCATATGTAGTGATCTATGTTTTCATGACATATTACAGTTAAAACATGTGTTCAGTGAAAGGTTCATGCTTAGAGAGCTACTACTTTAGATTTTAGCGCATTCCTCTCTCTGGTGTCACATAGGACCGATGTCCATTCTTGCATATATATCAGACTGCGGCCCGATTATCAAAGAATTGTGTGTTTCTTTTTGATGCATGCGCCGGCCTTAGCACTGCTTCACAATTATCAAATATTAGTGCTAGGTTGTCAGCAGAAAAAGTTTGCGTGTAGAATTACATTTTATTCTGCTTCCCATGGCAGCGACATGCAAGCACTTTTCAGCGCAAAGAGGGTGAGATGGTCCATTTTAGGTCACTATGCAGTTATTGTTAGCTCTATGAAAGGTAGGCCCAAAACCAGTCGCATTAAAAACAACCCAAGGGGTCAATGAAGAGTACCAGCTTTGCAAGAAAAACTTTTTTTTATGCAAATAGACCCGGGAGGGTCAGCCAGCTCCGTAGACCTGAAAAATTGAAAACACTCTTGACACCCCAATTTCAGTTACAAGTTTGTGTAGCAGAAAATCTACATATGCAACATTTGTCAATTACAGATCAAACCAACAATTCTGATTTGCTAACCCCTGTAAAACAAGTACCAAATCCAAATGATAAAAATTAATCCAATGAGCCAAAAATAAATGCATGGGATGTGAGAAAAACCAAAGTTTATTACACACAGTCCGAACCCCAAACGACATTCGACATGGCATAAGAAAATGGCTGCATTTATACTGAAAAATTCAAAGTGAGGTGGCAACAAGTGTTACAAATTATTTGCAAATCCCCAGCCTGTCATTAGGCAGCATAATTTGCACTATAGGTGAATATATGCAATACCTAGCCCCATTGGCTTATTCTACTCATTGTGACTTTATCGTGACTTCAGTTTATTAATTAATTGGCAGTGAGACAATCTTCTTACCATGTTGCTGATTGGATGTTAACCTTTTAATTTTGTATTATACAGTCTTGGCTTTTGATTGGCTATTTCACGTGGATTATCTTTGGAGAGAGTGACTTGATGGGTTTTAACCAATCCCTATGTGAGGTGTGACAGTGTGGCAACAAACTGTATGTTACCTCCTAATCCTTTCTCGCAGACTTCAATGGTTGGCACCAACCTCCTTTTACCAACATTATAAACTGTCCAGCTGACATTGCAACTCTTGGTTGGAAACATTACTCACTTCCCCCACATCATTTCCTTCCTCGTGGCTTGAGCATGACCTTATTAGCACTGTCTTTAAACTTTCTGAAAAGGGTAACTAAGGTGTCTGCAAAATTCATTCTTCTGCAATAATAGGTGTATATGGGCAACTCAAAATGATATGTATGTATCTCTAGGCAAGAGGTTGTATTGTTAAGATTACTCATGAATCTCCTTCAAAGTCCTTTGATGCCTGATCGATTCTATTCTATTTACAATGATGTCTCATAAGGTTCTTATCTTGGTGGCTGGGTCTCCTGTAGTGAGGTTTTTCCTACACGGGGCAGTGTGCCTGCTCGACCATACTTCCTTAACGCATAGGATTTTCACTGCTTATTGTTCCATTCCCACCAAATTGTGACCTTCACTGTTTAAGTTTCATCGCACTGGCTAAGCATTGAACTTGTTATATTTACTTTGGACACATGCTTGGGTACAATGCTAGGCTAATGTTTCTTAATCAATCTGTGTGCAGTGTCTGTCTCTTAGCTCAAGGAAACATTTCATTTTTGTTTTGCATGACCTTTCTGCCAAGCTTCAGAGCTTGAGAATGTATTTGCCTACCTGTCTTGACCAATCACTGTGCGCCATTCAGCTCTGCTGTTGGAAGTTACTGGCTTAGTATGTGTATGCCTTTTTGAAAAGGACTGATATTTTCTGTCAATTTAAAAATGATTCTTATGCTTCTGAAATGGCTGAGCTTGTTTTTCAGGCCACTTATATATTGTTCATTCAATTAGTGTCAAGCCTACATTCATTTGCCATCATGTTTAGTGCCCCTACTAATTTCCTAGTTAGTGTTAAATGTGTTAAATGTTGCTATTCTCAATTATGTGTATTTGTGTATACTCTGGCATACAGTTGGTACCTTTATGGCTTACCTATCCTCAGAGACATGGCCTACTAAGGCACCGGCTAGTGCATTTTAAGCCTATATGGGAAGTTCTACATGTGTGGGGCTACTTTCTTTATGGCTCTGTTTCTCCTTCAACGGGACATTTGGTGCATGTATTTCAGTGCACATTGGGAGCATTGTATGTACTTCACAATACCCCTATACCAATATCTAATCACCACCTATATTTTACTACCCAATTGGTCAATAACCTATCTGTGACAACATGAAAACAACTCCCTGCACATGACCTAATTGTATAGTCAAGAGAAAAAGAATGTGTTCTTATTGGTCCATTACATTCAGGTAAGGTGCTGCAACAATGGGCTTTCCTTATTGGTCAAAACAACTTCAGATCATTTGTGATGTGCATGCCCCTCAAAGAGACCCAATCATGAGAGATTGTGAACAATGAAGTCAACACCCTTTGGCAATGAAGTGGACTTTCTCATGAGACGCTCTGATGGTTGTATTATTAATTGGTACCATAATGCTGCAAAGGTGGAATAGTACTTACGGTAAACCAGCACCTAATTTCAGTTTGATGCAAACTGCCCCTATGTTTTTAAATAATCCTATTCATAGGTGTTAATGGTCTATAAGCCGGTGGGCACTTTCTCTAGATATTTCTCCAAGTGTGATGGTAATGTCTTAGCAATAAGCATAATGTGAGGTACCTCTCTGTGTTGTATCAATATTTGACTGAGTATGCACATTTCAAACACCATTACTCCTGTGTCCTCGGTATCCTCAAACAGCCCCCGCCCTCCAGTGGCTGCATTGGGCCTATGCACAGAACTGTGTACATCATTTGACCTTGCAGCTGGAACTTTTGGCACACCTTTTGCGACTCCCGCCTTGAAACATGTTGCTTTTCTAGCACGCATCCTTCCCTATCTTTCTTGGGAGCCAGGTGGCTTTATAAAAAATGCAGCCAAGATTCTGCTCTTGGGGTTCATTTCTTTGATTCATTTGCTGTATTCCTTATGTCTGCTGCAGTTCCAATGGGGTTTCCTCTGTGCAATGGGGGCAGTATAATCCCAATTTATTTGCCTGCCCTGACAATGACTGGATCCTAGATCTTGTTCTCAGTAAGATTCGTCCTTTACAGCTGCTGTACTAATCTATTAGTCAGAAACAAAACTGGTGGAATGCACTCCGGTCACAACTACTGTGGAACGCTTGGCCTGGTACCTTTAATTACTATCTGTAAAGTGCTTTACCCTCCCTCCAAGAACCATGGCTGCCTGAACACTTACTGGGCGAAGCATGAATAAACTCTAATTAAATCAGCAAAATAGAAACTCCAATATGCAGACAAATACTCTTTACTGGGAGAAGCTTTAACCTCTAATGGGGCCTAATTTAAAATGGCAGAACTCTTGCTAACAAAGCCGACAGCCCTCACGTTACTAAGCATATGCATCAATTATACTAAATGTTACACTATGTGGCACCTCAGCCACCCTTTCACCAGCTACCAAAGCAACATATTCTGAGTTCCCCTAAATACAAACAAAACACAACATAAGTCACTAATGCTATATACAAAGCCATTAAGTTATCACTGGCCTAAACTCTAAACATGATGAGCAATATTGTTGCTGCACATCGTTTCACTGTGTGATGCTCTGTAAAGTGTGTTGAATCTAACAACAAATAGCACGTGTGCAGAAATGCTAAACCAAATGGCAAAAATGCTGACACTAAATTACCAGCTCCCTATGCTAATATAATTTATGAAATCTAAACCTCTTTCCACATTTGGGACATTGTACTTGCATCACTACATGCCCCTTTAGTTAATTCATTAACTAATCTTGTATCACTCCCTGTCATAATCATCCTTGGGCACTTATACTTTACCAACATGATGCAAGCTCTCTCCCCTCTGCGCATATTCCTTACACGTAAAAAAGACACAATCCCCACCTGCAGCACATTCAACTCAATGTTCAGTACACTTTCCAGGATCAGTCGGGAGATATGAAAGTGTACCTGGGGGACTAGTTGTGTTTGATATCCTTACCATTATATGCTCAGTCTCACCATTCCATTTGTCTGTTTGTGTGTGTACGTGTTTCAAGAGGGGAGTGGCCTTACCTATTTTAAGCGTTAGTGACACCATAGACATTCCTCTGTGCAGCGTCTTTGTGCAGTACCATAGAACCAGCGGACAGAAACAAAATATGACAAGCAATTGAACAACAATGGGAACTAGAACTTTTATGGCTATGCTCATTGACAATGGGACCCATGAAAACATGTCAGTGAACCAATTGTATTCCACCACTCAACCTTCCTTTATCATTGCAACACATTAACTGTGTAGGGCCTGGCATGTGTCAAGGACCCATTGTCTGAATGATGAGGTGGCTTGTAGGTGCAACAAGAATTGCCTATTTTTGCACAAACACCGTCTTCCATTTAGTGGTTCAGGAATAGCATCAATTGTATGGCCCTCAACTCCACTCTAATATCATTGAGGTCATACTCAGTGTCATTTGTGATCTGTGTGCGCTCCCAGCAGGTGATCTGCAACCATTTGGAATTGTTATGTGTATGTATTCCTGGAACAAGCAGGGATGTAAAACAAGTGTGAGTGTTTCTAAACAACTGGTATTGTTCAGGAATAGCTTTAAGCTTTTCAGTAGTACTCAGAGAAATAGATAATGTTTGCGGAGGCTCATTGAATGGTGGGCCTTCTGGTGCGTATGCGGAACAGGTGTTACTGGGGGTCACATTTATTATGGTGAGATGGGTGTCTGGCACTGTAAGAATGGGGGAAATGTAATGTTGCCAGGGCACAAAGTCCTTTCCTAGACCGTGGGAGCTGGAGGAATGCAAAGTTGAGTAAATATCCATGAGCACTGAAGTTCCTCCATTAATGTCTGCAATATAAAGCATTCTGTTGCATTGTTTATTTATGCCAAAAGGAACACAGCCATTCCCCCTAAAACACAAGGAGAATTGTGTAAGTATTTGTACTTTATTGGGACGTTGATTGATCTAGGCCAATTTTTCTACATATAGTCCCCACATAGCAAAACATGTCTCATTGATTTGTGTCACTACTTCCTCAAAAAACCCACCAGTCCTCCTGCTCTGCACACCATCAGTCCTTTGACCTACTTTTTGTTGTTGAAAATGACACCTTCCAGCTGTAATTGAGGTCTTATGCTGCACGAGAAACTGCCAACTATTCTCAGAACATTCACTGTTGTATGCTTCTAACATGGTTGCTTGAACCGTGTATCCTTGGAGCAACCCACAGACCCTACATAGGGCCTGGTGCACTAAACATTGTGCTATTAGAGTTGGAATCTCTTGGGGTATGAACAGCCTGGGTGTGCCAGTTGCATGGGGTATTAAAGAACAAATATAACATAAATCGTTCCCAATTATCTCTTCCCACTTACCACATGTGGTTGTATCATAAATTGTCTGTGTCGAGGTGATGCACATCCAAAATACTTTCAAAAAGAACCCCCTGATACAGATCCACCTGATCCCTCGTGTCCGATATGCTTCTGTTTATGGATATGTTACCACTTGCTAACCCAGATGCTATTTCAGGATTATTAAATCCTGCTTTCCAACCTCCCACCCAATCAACTTTGTCATTAGAAAGGTACTAAAAGAGACAAAAGCACACAACAAACATAACATTTTTTGTCAACTATTATCTGCTGCCCCCGGAGGCTGTGAAAAATAGTTAACGTTTGCTCGTCCAAAAGGACACACTGATTTCAGAAATGTCACTAATATATTAATTGGTCTCATCTTTAGGGTTCCCCTCCTTTTTTTCTCCTGATCCTGGGGAGCATGGTTGTAAATGGTGTCCTTTCAAATGTTTGTGAGGTGTGTCCAGGTCTTATGTCCTTTAACATTCACAGCAGTGTGTGTGTTATAGACAACCTTGTATGGTCCTTGGAATGGTCTTTCATTCCATTTTCTGATGAATGTTCTGATGAACTCCTAATCACCTTGGAAGAGCTGTGGTTGCCGCAGAGATGTTGGGTTGTTGATCTGTGATTTAGCCGGCTGTTGTGGATGAGGTACAAGCTTTTTAGATGTAACTTAAACACATTTGGGTAGGTCTCTGAGATATCCCTGAAACTCTTACCCTAACACTTCTGCTGTTTTGTGAGCATTGGAGACTATGCATGCAGGTGTGAGGGGTGTGTGCAGCCTCCTGCGTGTCACAATCTCGTGAGGTGTTAAAGGGTGGTATTTTTCTGGTTGATTCCTGAGACTAAGTCAAGCTATTGCAAGGCAGCTTAGCCAATTCTTGCTTAAGGAATGACAAATCTTAACTAAACACTGTTTCAATAGACATTTAAGGCACTCAACATCCCTGTTGGCTTGTCGCGTGGTAAACGGAGCACAGTTTGGGTTTCATTCCTAGTAGGGAGGTAATTTCTTTAAAGAGTTCATTAAAATGTGTGCCCCATTGTGGGATTTCATGACATCACATATTCCCCAGCGAGGAAATAGTGTGGGCACCAAAAATGTAGCTGCCAAATTGACATCAGTGTGGACACATGGACCAGCTTCAAGTCAACAAGAGAAGGGACACAGCACAACAATTTAATAACGGCTGCTAACCATGTCGACAGAATCAATGTGGAGCTCCCGGAAGGGCTCTGAAGGGGCAGGGCAATGCTCCCTTCAATGTTTTCATAGTGTGGCCTGTAATATACAAGTGGCAGGTAGTACAGTTTGCTAAACAATATCTAAATTATCCTGGTGATTGGGGGTAAACCAATCCTCTTGTATGTCTGATGCAATGTATTGTTCAGATGTATGTGTAGGATAGAGCAATAGGGGAAGATAAGTAGTGCACACCTACTAGTAAAAAATGAAGACTTAAATAGGTAACAATCAATCCAGTATATGCTGGTTTAAAGGGTTTTAAGGTGTGGGGGAGGAAAAAAGGCCTTGGCACAAAGCCTTAATCAGTGAAGAAAAAGGTAAGAGGACCCAAACTTGGGACCCTCCCGTCCCCTGCACACTAATTACAGATGCCACAAAGGGCGTACAAACATATAGACATAACAATGTCATGTAGAATATAAATAGCAATTTATTTGACATAGAAAACATGTGCCAAGAAGCACTTTCAATTAAAAGAAATATTTTGTTACATTTAACATATTTAGATGCGAAAAAGCAACAAATGATGCAAATAGCGATGTTCAATTGTGTTGTGGCCGACGCGTTTCGAGGATTCCCTCTTCTTCAAAAGGGCCTAATTGGACTAGTTTTAACAATGCAGGGAAACAGAAAGAAAACAATATATAAATCTCAATAGCAGTTAGTAGATATTACAACAATACAGATACCAAGATGATATATACCGGTGGTCAAGGGCAGAGCGATTGAGCCATGGTTTAGGAAAAAGTCAATCCAAAGTTATGCAGGTGGTCAACCTCGTGGGAGTCACTATCGAGGTGCCCAACAACAAAGTCTTAATGAAAAACACTAAAGGTAAAGGTGAAGAAGATAAACTCCCGCATATACCAAAGAAGGGAGGTATCTGAAAATACACCAGGGAAGTGGTATTCAGATTACTGAGTCAGTGAACCAAGACCAGTAGCGAAGTGATTAATGAGTGCGAATGTATAGTTTCCGGAAAAGGAGGGGGGGTGGACAAAATAAAATCAAATGGAGAAAGTGATCTAAATGAAGTAACAAAGGTATCCAACTCACCGCTGAATGGTAAAGTATTCCACGCCTATTTTATGATGATGTCCAATGTTCCCTCTAATTATTTTCTTCTATGTGTGGAACTGGTTGGATGATGTGCGCACATTATTTTCTATGTGCACAACTGATTAATGAGGTAAGCCACTTTGTGAGCATGCATATTTAGTGAACTACCATCGCAGAAGAGAGTTTGGAAAGGAGTGTCTTCTTCCCAGCCACTGCAATTCTTTACAAATCTTAAGACACTTTTTCCAAACACATAGGCTTAAATAAAATGTCATGTGATTATACAGAAAACTCATCCAGTCCAAACATCTGCCAAAGTACCTTGCAAACGTACTTCTATGCAGAGAAAAATGTATGTTTTATGCCACTGGAAAATCACTCATGTCACGTGTATTCCAAAACACAAATATGTCGGGTCATATCTGAGATGTCTGTCAAGAAATTCTGAAAGAATACAACATTTGTCGATGGATTAATGGCAATTAAAAGCAATGTGTCAAAAAATATGCTGATCAGAGTTCAAGTGCCACTTTAATGAAGTAATTCAAGGCCCAGGAGAACAGGCTTCTAATAATGTGTAAGGATGATAATTACATCAAAATAACTGCTCCTCAGATTATGATAATCAAAAATTCCTGTGCCTCTGCTTACTATCCACATTATCTTGTTTTGTGGGTATCGATAACACCATCCTTATAACTCAGACATATGCAGCAAGGGAGTAGAAGCTCGTTACCCTCCTTACTCACCTTCCTCCCTGTAACTGGAACAAGCTTATCAAGCTTATCATTCTTTCAACCGACAAAGCTCCACTGATATTTTACTAAATGAGTGACCAGAAGGAACTCCAATAATATTAAAGCCCAATCTGAAGAGGAATTTTAAGGGGAAAGAACATCTTTTGTTACACAGAAAGTATGTCTATTGGCAAAGCTAATTGCTTTTTTACTCCCTCAAAAATCATTTGACTCCAGGTAGGGAGAAAAATCTGATTAGAGCCCTGCTTCTACCCCTGACATAGGGAGTGAAATTAAAGGGCACATAATAAAGTCATTAGTTTTGCCCACACTTCAGCACCACAGCCTAGATCAAATGTAAACAAGAGCCTTACTGAGGTTTATTATAGAGCCCTGTTGAAGAAAATCACATGTATATGCCTTTTAAGTTGATAGCATCCATTCATCAGAGATACAACTGGTTGAGTGCCTTTTTCTGTAACTATGGATCTCTCTTCTGTAATTCTTTATCAGTTAAATAAGATGCAGGGAGATGCTAGAGACGATACACACAAAACACATGGGCCCTCATTACAAGTCAGGCGTTAAGGGTTTAACAGCGCCGTCGGCGCCGTTAACCCTTAACGCCTGATTCACACTTTAACGCCTACTTTTTGCAGGAGTTAAAGTCCAAGGTGCTAAGCGACCTTGGTGCTAATTACGGCACCGTAATTTACGGTGCCGTAATTAGCGCCTTCCCCATCCCCATTATGCCCTATGGGGCAAAAATGGGAATGGGGAAGGGCAAATGGTGAATGGGGAATTACCGCCCCACTCACCTTGGAATGGGGCTGTAATTCCGCCATCCACCATGGCGGAATCGTAACCTTAGCAGCATGGACCATGGTGCTAATAGCACCATGGTCCACCGCCAAGGTTGTAATGAGGGCTAAGGTTATATTGAAATCCCTCAGCAGCTGAGCATGGAAAAAAAAGGGTGCTGTTGTCTAGACGGTGATAAGTGAAAAAATTCTTTTCACTTTACTGGGAAAATAAGATCAATTTAGACCGCTCTGTGACCTCACAGAGCAGTATTTCTAAATCAAACTGTCATGCCCCTGCCGCACTCAAGTGTGGTCAGGGGCTGACATGCATGGCAAGATCTAGAGGAGCAGTTGCAAGAGTGTCAGGTGAGTGTGTATCTGTGTACGTATGTGTGGGGAGTGTGTGTTATTCTGGGAAGCGGGTGGTGGGTAGTGAAATGGGGTATTTGTGGGGTTAAATCCCTGATTAACAAGACAACCACCGGGAAAGGGTGAGGATGGGGAAGGGATCATGTTGCAGGGGCAGTATGTGATATTTCGGCATTTTAAAGCCAACACAAAAAGAGCCGGAAAAAAAAAACTGTATTTTTTGTGTTCAGTCTTTCAAATATGGAAATATCACATAGAACCATCTAGAAGGGTACTAGAATTTCCTATTCTTCAGCAAATCAGCAGCACATTTCCTTCAGTATACTGCCTAAACGTCTGCCTTGGTTTTTTAAATGTGCTGCTTTGTTCATCACACGCAAGGAGTGATGACCTGTGCTGTTCCACCCATACCCTTCCCCAGCCCCTGTATTAGCCTCCAATACTAGTTGAGAGAGCACTGTAAAAAGTGAGGGATTGTAGTAGTAAACATCCACTGGGAAATGTACAGACCCACAATACTTTGCATGCAAGGCATATTTAATGCCTCAACATATTATCTGAATTTTTAAGAATGTAGTAACTCTGCATGTATACAATCCTTTTGCAGAGCATACAAGATTGTTTGCAACATACCCCACCCTTATATCATTGCGTAGGATTACACAAGTGCTAATTGAAACCGTCTTTGCATAACACGTTACCATATAATGTGTGAAGATCTATGCCCAAGGGACTCTGAACACTTGCAAACGATGCAGGTTGTGTGAAAAGCATTCTCCTGTCTGAATCTCCAGTGCCCTGATACTATGGACGAGTAATTCCAGGCATAGGCCATACCCATTATCCCTTGTAGGCAAAGTAAATGATATTGCAATGTTGCTCTCCACTTATAGGGTAATGATAGTCTTCTCAAAATCCTAACAGGGAAAATTTATATTTGAGTGTTTTAATCATAAACTTGGAAGGGGGGCCACTTCAAAGCACCTGTGTGACATATGTACAAAGAAGAGGAAGTAAGGGATAAGGTTGCACATCTGAGTAGCCTGTTTACTTACAGGCAGTATCTGATATTTGAATTGGTAGTTCGATTATATATTGTGGGTGATGCTTTTGGTAAGGCACAATGAGTAACAGAAATTCTGGCGCATGAACGTTATTCATATTACAACAAACCTAAAACAAGTGGATGTAGCTACACGTTTGCTAACCTTTTGCAGAGACCAGAGAGGAAGCGTCGAGGTTGTCCGGTAGTAGCTTTATGTGTTCTGGGGCAGAAGTTATAGGTGAAAGAGTGGTAGTGAAGTTTAGGAGTCATGGGTGGGCAGGGACCATTATTTGGTTAATGAGTGCAAGCATATCTTGGTTAGATTCTTCTGTTCATGGAGCCAGTTTTTCATATTCGTTTTTAACCTTGTGTGTGTATTTTGCTGTCAGGGATTTTAGGTGTTTACGGTCGCCCTTTCAAATGAAAACGAGCAGTATATCAAGACTATTTGCTTATTTTATGAGATAGAAAATTTCAGGTAATTGCTGTGGCTTGTGCCTTATTAAATCTTTTTGAATAGGTGAGAATTGTCTGTGTGCGCTGCTAAAATTCTTCTGAGCGGCACCCAGAAGGAAGCTGGGCAAGCGCACATGCGCACAGCTTAGAGGGAACATTGATGATGTCCGGTCGAAAGGACAAGGTATCAAGTACGGATGTCATCCAAGAACAACGAATGCTGTGGGAAAACGGTATGGTATTACACGTGGTAATAAAAGTGGTGGCAGGTAGTGCGGGATGGGCAATCCCATAGAAATGATCTAAACTGTAACTCAGGAACGGTCAAGTATAACAATTGAGCTACCCTGCACTAACTTATTGTGTTTTAGAAAAAGCTCTAATGCCACAAACACACGGTGCGACATAGCACTTATATATAAATACAACTGAGTACAAGTGAAAGCATCTAAAATGCTGCGTTCATTACCTCATCGCAGAGCTGTTGAAAAACAATAGTCTCGATGTCTCGATATATAAAAATACAACTGAGTACAAGTGAAAGCATCTAAAGTGCTGCGTTCATTACCTCATCGCGGAACTGTTGAAAAACAATAGTCTCGATGTCCCGAGTTCGTCAATGAAACTGTGTTAAATGAATACAAAGGAATATGTGAGTGAAAGAGATACAAGTCCAAAAAGGAAATGTCCACACATAAAAATGGCTAAATGTAGACAATGCTGTGTGCTAGAGTCAAGGATAGAGCAATAGCTTGAAGGGCAAATATAAGCAATTTCTGGGGAATGTACTGCTTTTTGGGGCTCATTAGGAGGTGACCTGTCCAAAAATAAGGTGCTGGTAACAAGATATACAGGCACCTTTCTGGATCGGCCAAGTCTGCTGGTAGGGGCTGCGATCTATGGGCCGGCCTAACCTGCCAGTGGATCAGGCCTCTACCGGCAGACAATTGCTGCATCCCCATTCCCATCCCATGGAGTCATAATGGACTACATGGGAATGGGAACTTACTAGCGTCTCTGCCATCCATAATATCACAGTAATACTGAGATATTGAGCAGCAGCGATGGTAAGGTAGTCCCCCAGTATCCAATCAGAATTACCGTCGGGATATCGGGGGACTTGTAATGAGCCCCAACTTGTCTCCAAATTAAATCTGTGCTGGATAGGGAACACCCTCTTTGTATCCATACAACCTTCTCTTGTTGTGGTGCTCGCCCCTGAAGTGCAATAATCTGTGCCTGGGGTACCACATTGTATGGGGCTTGCAACGGCACCTAGTGCAATGCTATGTTCAGGGCTCTCTTGGCTTCTGGTACTTCCAGGTATGCTGCTGTTTTGACTGCTCTGTCTGTTGTGTTATTGCCATAAGATCCGTATTGTTTGTATGGGCTGCACACTTCACGATGACAACTACTAAGGGAAGTGCCAGTACGTCACAGTAAGGCTGCATGCTGCACGGGCTAAACATCTCATTTTTGAACCCTCTCCTGCGCCATCTTGATAACCCGTAGTGCACAGTGAAAGTGACATAGACTGAGTCTGAATAAATGGTAACCTAACTCCATTTGGACATTGGCAGTGCCTTGATGAATTCTACAAGTTCTGTAGCTTGAATGGAGTAATGCAAGAGTAACCTCTTTTTGATCATGACCTCATACTCTCCATCTTCACACGTACTACTGCTCCACCTGTGTGCCTTTTGCCCATGCTCTGATCAATAGTCGATGAACCATCAACGAAGAACACTTCTCCTTCCATAAGTCAATTATCCCTGATATGGTGCACAATTATGTACAGAGTCCACTGGCTGTAGGGGCTCTGCAATGATTGTTTCAGGAATCACTGTGTGGCATCTTACTGTGTTACTGGGGGAATTGGACAGCATTACTTCTTATCCCGAAGCTCTCTGTACAGAGAGGGTACACTTTGATTTCTCTAGAATGGCAAAAACTGTGTGTTCCACATATAATGTTACTGGGAATCCCATTGTGATGGTGGAAGTTTTCTGTATTGTGAAAACTGCTATGGCAAGAGCCTGCTCACATGGAAAATGACCCTGCATTACTGGATCTAAGAGTCCACTGTAGTAAGCCAGATGCTTGTGTCCCATTGCTGTCTGCTGAGTGAGGACATCTCTCATCACCTGACCATTTGAATGTGAGAACAGAAATATTTGTTTGTTATAATGTGGCATTGCTGTCACTGGTGCATTACTGATTGCATTTTCGAGTTCCTGAAAACATGTCATCATTTCTTCTGTCCAGCTAATTGATCCTTTCCCTATGTGCATGCCTTAGCCATTGCAGCAGGGGTTGGGTGTAGCTGGAATAAACAAATATCCAACACCTACAATAGTTACATAATCCTAAACATTGTTGCATTTGTTTCACTGTGGTTGGCTGTGGTGTGTTCTGCACTGCTGCTGCTCTTTCTGGTGTCCCTCTCCTTAATGCTCGAATAATATGATATGCCCTCGGCATACTACCTCTTTCTGGCAATACTGAAATTTCTCTTTATCTACCCTGAAGCCCTTCTCCTCTTGTAAAGTTACATGTTTTACTGAGTCTTCTGTGTATTGCTCTTTGTTGTGCTGCAGACCAAATCTACATATTGAATCACTGTGCTCTCTACTTGTAGATTTCCTAAATCTATTTGCAATAGTAATAATAATAATAAGGCAATACTCTATTACAAATATGGCATAACTAGGCATTTCAGACAGTGGAGGGTAGGTGGTCTGAAACCCCAAACCACTTTGGTTGTTATACGAAAAAGATGATCTGCTTCTACATTTTCACTCAAAATGCCCTATCTTCCCGCAAGACCAACACTGTTGTCCCAACCTGGGCCTCATTCCTCCAAATATACGCCCATTGCCTCTTTGAAAACCTCCTTTTCCCCTTTGATAACTTCCGACCTCTCTTCGTTCATCGGTGAACCACTGAACCCATCTCTGCATCTGTCTCTGGTCGGGCTGGCCTTCTGTGGTGCTGGTGATCATTGCTCCTTTTATGCTCAATTTAGCTAACTTGTTCTGTACAATTTTGCTTCTGCGATCCGCGTCTGGTCCACTGTCTCTTTCTCCCTCTCTTTTCTCCTTCTGTGTGCCTCATAGAGGAGCAGGTGGATGCCTCTTCTCTGGTTCCTGACCCCTCACCCCCATCCTATTGAAGTAACAGACACAGAGCTACAATTGGGAACCCATGCATGAATTCATGCAACATTCCTAGAACGTGTTAAGTGTATTAAAGATGATATGCACTCAGACAGCCATTCAGAATGTCCCCAGACATTGAGGCATTAAAAGGATGCTACCAGGAAGGATGTCCACTGCCAAAATGCCAGAGTACAGCTATGGGTAATATGAATGAACTCTAGGTAAAGTCTGACAACAACAGCATGATGTCATTAAGAAGATGTATGAAACTACGCCGGCACAATATGAAAATACTTAAGACTGATGATGTAACTCAAGCACTAAGGGAAATATGTACCTAAAGATGAAGTAATCGTAAATATAAGAAGATGAAGTAACAAGCTGACCAATAACTGTAAATACGCTGTAACACAAGCTAGAAAGAGCACGTAGACGCTTGCTAAAAAGAGGTATATACATAACGTTTAGGACGACCATTGGAATAAAATGGACGTTGGCCCGTGTTAAAGAATCAACCCTGTACCTCAAAATTAGAGCCTAGGATTGCAAATTGAAGAACTGATGAAGAAGCTGTTCTAGTGTGCAGAATAAGGGTGTATCTTTGCCTAATACTACCGATGATCAACAACTCTACCGAATTTCACACAGACCCCACTGCACTAGTGGACTTCTACAACCAAACCCTACTCAAGGCTATCAATACTATCGCTCCTTCAAAATCACGCAAGCCAAAACCCTGTGCACACCTTAAACCTTGGTTTACGCCACACCTCAGAGCCTTACGCAAGAAAAAAGAAATGCAGAGGCCTTCTGGAAGAGCCTCCCCGTAGCTACCAATAAGGACAACCTGCTGATAGCATCCCTCAACTACAAAGAGGCGATCTTACAGGCTAAAAAAGACACATACAACAACTGGATCATGCAAGCCAAATTGAGTACCAAAGAACTCTTCAATATACACAAAGAATTAGAATCCCCATCAGCTCCCCCCGACATCTGCGTCAAAGGCATCAAGTGGTGCTTCAACATCCAAAAAGCACTTCTAGATAAAATCACAATGGTCCAAGAAAAAATGTTATACAAAAAAACCTGCCTCTCCCTCGCCACACCATGAATCACCCCTATAGTCTCACCTTAGAATACCCATAAGCTATTCAACTTCTCCCCACTCTCTACTAAAGATGTAGAAAACATAATCTACAAACTGAAACCATCTAAATGCCCGGGAGACACCTGCCCAGCCCCCATCATCAAGGAGGCAACAAAGATATTGGCTCCATTCATCACTTCCATAATCAACGTCTCATTTAATACAAGCATCGTCCCCAATAACCTAAAAAATACCTTGGTTCTCCTGCTACTTAAGAACCCATCACTAGACCCCAGTATCCCTACCAATTACAGACCCATCATTACGGTCCCCTTCTTATTGAAAATCCTGGATAGCGCAGCCTAACTGCAGATCCAGGAGCACTTACAAACAAACAACCTCCTCGGCGTCAGGCAATCAGGCTTCAGACCTAGGCATGGGATGGAGGCAGCCCTGATTGACCTGAAAACTCACTAAAAGATAATGGCAAACTTGCCCTCCTCCTACTTCTTTACTTGTCTGCAACATTTCAGTTGGTAAATCAAGTCTTATGCAACCACCTAATTTTCGCAGCAGACTTTAAGCAAAGCTACTACTTGGATCCAATCTTTTCTAGAGAACAGAACAATGAGGGTCTTCTCCCCATCAGCCTCAGCCAAATCGCACTAGTCACGTGCGGTGTCCCCCAATGCTCATTCGTGTCTCCAACAATCTACAATGTGTTTACAAAGCCCCTTGTCAACGACCTTGATCATTTGAGTGTCATCTACACGAATTATGCAAATGATATGATATGATACGGCATTTATATGATATGATGATATGATATGATATGATATGGCATTTATAACGCGCCTATACACACAAGTGTTTCAAGGCACGACGAGGCAAGGGGGGGGGACAAAGGGAGGACAGACAACAATCCTACTAGGCCAGGTGTCATTCAGATCGCGCATGTGCATGGGAAAGGGTGAAAGGAATGTGCGCAGGGGGAAGGGAGAGGGGAAAGTGCAGTACAAGGGAAGTGGAATAAACAAGACACATAAAACAGCCAGCTAGTGGCAAGTGCAAGGAAGTGCAGACATAAGTGCTGGTAGGGGGACTGGAGGGATACAGAAAAATGGTCCCCAAGTGCAGGGGTTGGCAGGGAGGCAGTGCAGGTGGGTAATTGATGGGGCCAGGGCCAGAGATCAGAAAGGGTGGCCAGGTAACCAGTGCAATTTCAGTCAGGAGTTCAGCAAGGGAGGAGAGGAGAGAAAGCAGAAGCAAAGAGGAAGATTTTGAGGTGTTTCCGGAACAGGAGATGGTTCTCCTCAAGTTTCAGGAAGGCTGTTCCAGAGAGAGGCCCCTGCCGAAGAGAGTTATCTGCCACTAACTCGTTGCTTGGAGAAGCGACTGACCCTAAGGGAGATGGAGGCAGATGAGCGAAGAGCTCGAGAAGGAAGGTATTTAGGAAGAGAGAGTTGAAGGTATTGCGGCCCCAGACTCCAGAAGGCCTTGTGTGCAATGCAGAGGGTTTTGAACGTAATCCTCGCAGCCACTGGGAGCCAGATTTCAGTTCTGGAGAGATATGATCCCTGGGCTTGAGGCCAAGGACAAGTGTCGCAGTCCTGTTCTGGATAAGTTGCAGAGGGCAGAGAGTGAAGGCAGGCAGGTTTAGATAGAGGCTGTTACAGTAGTCCAGCTTGGAGAGGACCAGGGCTCTGGAGACAGTGAGCTTCTGGGGGAAGGAGAGGAAAGGAATAATACCTCTAAGGAGGTGCAGCTGGTAGTGTGACTTCTTAGAGACGTCAGAGATGTGAGGGGAGAAGGAGAGTGCAGAGTCTAAGATGACCCCAAGGTTTTTAGCCTTGCAGGTGGGAGTGGGAGGAGGGCCAAGAGGGGCGGGCCAGAGTGCTGCAGGGAAGGAGGGAGTGGGTGTGCCGATGAGTATAATCTCAGTCTTACTGGCATTAAGGCAGAGGTTGTTGGTGCACACCATTCATGGATGGCAGACAGACAGTCAGAGATGAGTGAAGGAGAGGAGGAGGCCGAGGATAGCCTGAAAATGAGCTGGGTATCATCCGCATAGCACTAAAAGTTGGGACAGAGAGCGGTGATGCGGTGGGCAAGGAGTGCCAGGTATTGGTTGAACAGCCAGGGAGAGAGGTTAGATCCCTGGGGGACACCACAGGTGGAGAAAAAGATGTTGGAGAGGAAGGACCCACGTTGGAACTGGGAGGGTCGGTTGTAGAGGAAAGAAGTCAGCCATGCCAGAGCCTGACCAGTGATACCCAGGTTATCACGGAGACAGTTGAGCAGGATGGCATGGGTGACAGTGTCAAAGGCAGAAGAGAGATCAAGCAAGATAAGAACACAAGGGTGTTAGAGTCGAGGTTAGTGAGCAGGTCTTTACAGATGTTCAAGAGAGCAGTTTCCGTGCTTCTGGCAGCTCTGAAGCCAGACTCCCCATCACTGGTGACTACAAAGTAGACTCCAAACCACTCAATGATATTTACCTTGTCATTCAGGCCTGGATGGCGCAACACTGGCTCTGTCTTAACGATGATAAGACAGAGCTTCTCTTCCTGGCTCACAACTCGGATTCATTAAGCTAGATGACAAGTTTGACTCCTTCACCATTGATGGCAACCCCATCAAGGTCTCTAAGGACGTGAAAACTCTTGCCATTTACATAGATTCCACGCTAACCTTATCCAGACAAACTAATGCAATAACCTCCTCAACCGCCTATACTTGCAAACTAATCACTGCATGCAGACTCTTCTTAACCACCAACAATTGCACCACCATAGCCAGAGCATTAGTCCTGTCCAAACTAGATTATTGCAATGCGCTCTATATAGGGACTAATTTATGGAATACTAACAATATGCAAATACTACAAAACAACGCCATCAGGGCAGCAAAGAATATTCCTGCGAGCCCAACATATCTCGCCAACTAGACATAGGGCCTCATCACGAGTTTGGCGGTAGCCCTTAAATCCGGCAATTTCGCTGTTATCGCCGGATTTAAGGGTCTGCCAAATCACGGCTTCCGCTGATTTACTTAGCTGGGGGAAATCCGCTGAGATTTTGCCGATTTTCGGCACGTTTACCGCTGGCGGGAAATCCATGGGCAGTAAAAGCGTGAAACTTCTTCATTGAGTCCAATGGGGAATGGGGAATTCCTGAATGAGCTCAATGGGGAATGGGGATTTCCCGTTCCGCCAAACCTGTGATCCGGCGCTAATAGCGCCGGTGGGTTTGGCGGTAGGGCTCATAACGCCAGCACTATTAGCGCCGGCGTTACCGCCCAACTCGTGATGATGCCCATAGTCTAAACTGAGGATGAGGAAGTGATGGTGTACTCATACTCCACCTATGTGACATCAACTGGGCACGCAGACCTGTCATGTTGGAAAAGGTGGGGCTTCCTCCATGCAGATGGCACTCCAGTGCAACATACGACCTACTGGATAGGCTAATTGAAGCATTGAGTCTCAAATTAACCCTAGCAGTTGTAAACTGCTCAGCAAATTCTAAACAAGCAGATTTCATTTCCTGCAGAAACAAAGCCGCAGGCGTAGAGGCCAAAGAAGCAGCATATTACTGTTGTGCTCACCTGGTCTCTGCGGGGACGTTGGAGCATGGTTGGAGCCCTCCCTGGATTTGGCTTCCCTGGATCTTGCTTTACCCCCCAGATTCAGTGATTTGGTCTGGTCAGGTTGCAGCAATGCCCCTAGGGGAAGGTAAGAGGCAATGCAAATGCTGTGACTGAATTGCGACCCCCTCATGCCAGAATGAGACGCGCAAGCATTTTCCCATAGGCTCTCACCTGTTATTTTGCAAAGATGACCCAGTTGCTTCACTGGCCTGTATGTGTAATGGACAATATTCAAACAGAGGTCATGTCAAGCGGAACAATGCTTAATAAGCAAGGCAAAACTAATCAGAAATCAAAAAAATGGAACCAGAACACACACTACAGATCAACTCAAGAGAGATGAAATGAGCTTAAAAAATTGTAATCATTTTATTATCATAACAATGTTAAAAAATACATATTAAATCTGTATGATTGAGTATTAACTTATTTTGTTATATAAAGATAAAGTGCAACACAGTAAAGTGCTTATCTAAAGGAGGGACAGTCTAACCTCTCCATACCGCTGGAACGTAACTGGGCTGCCCGAAACCCCGAGAGAGTGAAGGGGATCACTAAATCGGGGGGTCCGTCAGTCTCAGATGCGTCTGCCGATAGCTTAACTAGAGAAGCAAAGATATAAAATCAGCAAATTGTATTATAATCAAGAACTGACAATCGGATGTCATATGTGTAATGGCCCAGACCGGCTGCGACCAATCCTCGTGGAGGTGAGTGTTGATAACAATGGCTATTGTCTGTATGCTTCTGTAAAGTCTTTCCCAATGATTATTGTCTGTATACTTAATAATGTCTTTCTTTTCCCCAATAGGTGACCCCACTAGAAGGTAAGTAGGGTTTCTAAATGAAACACAAGGCTTAGGTGTTGTGCGGCCAAGCGTTAAATGTTCATGCGGTTTCTAACCTTGTGCTGTCTTTATTTCTTTCAGGGATGGTCTGGCGTCGGAAAATGGAGAACGGCTATCCGGGAAGCTGTTCGCGGCTGCAAGATGGAAGAACCGCGTGGATGCCTGAAGAGAAGAAGACTTCTTCCTGAATAAAGACTCCGACAGGTGAGGAAGAGGCGCCCAACAGAAGATGGATTCGAGGAGACAGGTAAGGTGTCCGCCGGAGATACCGGCGTGAAGCTCGTAGTACTTCAAGCAGTGGTGTGGCTGGCTTCAGGTAAGGGGTGCGCTGCGGATGCCGGATTGAGGTTGATTGCGTTCCTGGCGATGGTATAGCTGGATCCAGGTATGGTGCGCGTTGAAGATGTGAAGTTTGAATCTGGTAGGTGCGCGCCGAAGATGTGAAGCTGGAATCAGGTAGGTGCACGCCGAAGATGTGAAGCTGGACTCAGAAGATGCAGAGCTGGAGACAGGTAAGAGCTTCAGACGGCGGTAAGCGTTATGCTGCATACAGCAGATTAACACAAAGCCTCAACATGCGGGTGGGGCCGGCTTAAATAGTCTGGCCTTAGCCACTCCCCTTTAGCTGTGCCTTGTGGCCCCACCACTCCCATAGATGATTGCACGTGCCTTCCAATGCTTTCTAATGGCAGTGCCTGGATACACGCGCCTTGGACCCAAAGTGTGCAAAGCACACTTTCTTCTGAGCCTGGCACCAAAGGCGCCAGGACAGGGTCCATTTGGACCCTTTGGAAGGAGGAAATAAGGACCCTCGATTAGTGGCCATGACAATTACCCATTCACATCTAGCTTAAAAAATAGGAGATGATAAACAAATGACAAGACAATGCATGTTGGTAAAGGAGGGCTTTAACATGCTGTCTATTGCTCAGTTAATTGAAATACAAGGTCGAGCTCCACAAGAAGAACAGGATTTGTGGAGGAAGCTGGGGTGTTCTTCATCCACCACTGAGGCAATTTGGAAGCAGGATAGCACTGGAAAGACAGTTATGCCTCTAGCATTATTAAGAGTAGCGCTGGAGCAGCTTCACTCCCCAGCACACATTACTGAAGAGATTCTAGCTGCAACAATTGTAGAAGAATGGTTCTCACCCAATCAACTGGAACATTTGGCACAGTTAATTGTAAATTGCATAGTGTGGCAGAATGTACTCCAGGACACACTTTGCGAATAGTGAGAGGAGCAATCCCTAGACCCAATGGCCCAATTCAGCATCTTCATATAGATTATGTAGATATGCTACAGATATGCAATGGCTACAGATATATGCTGGTTGCAGTATACCTTTTTTCTAGATGGATCAAGGCGGGTCCATGCACACACGCTGATGCCTCGTGTGCTGCAAAGTTCTTGGTATGCGAGATGCTCCCCAGGTAGGGGGTTAGGGGTGCAAAGTCTTGCATTCTAGCAATGGACTGCATTTTGTAAATTAACTTTTCGAACAGATAGCACTTCTATTAGGTGCAAAACACATATTTTCATATGCGTATGATCCACAGGCAAATGGTATCTGTGAGAAGCTAAACAGACTTCTTAAAGAGAGAATAGCCAAGATCAAAATCACTCTAAAGAAGGGATGGCTGCATTGCCTGCCCCTAGCATGATATGCCCTGAGAATTCACCGTTGTTCAGATCACCATTTGATTCCTCATGAGTTGGAGACCGGTCGCTGTATGTAAACCCCATTGACTCCCCGGACTAGGGTAAGAACTGGTGCTGACAGTGTAGCAAGGGTATTAGGTGACGAGATGTGTGATTATTGGACAAAAATGATTGCAAGTGTTTGTTTTAAGTCTTAACAGATCAAAAACAGAAGTGAGGGTTCAAAAAGAGCAATAAAGATGATTCATCTCCTGAAACAGAAAATAGGCTAAAACCTCGAAAACTGTATCCAGGAGACCAAGTGCTAGTGCAAAAATGTATTCGCAACTGGAGTATTCCCATTTTGAGGGTCCCCATAAGGTCAAGGAAGCCAGCCCCATCACAGTAAAATTGAAGGGGCAAAGAGCGTAGCTGCATCTGCACACCATCAAACCATACAATGGTGAATTATCGGCCCCTCCCGAAGACATCCCACGAGAAGTAGTTCTGCATGTGCTGATCCATCAGAATCGGAGCAAGAGAGGTAGTTCTGTGTTTGCTGATCCAACAAACAAAGCAAGAGAAGTAGTCTGCGTGTGCTGATTCATCCAAACAAAGCAAAAGAATTTCTGCCATGCAGACTCGCCAAATGGCTAGGAACGAGAACAAGGAGAATGAAGTGCACACAAGCATTATAGATTAGGATTTAACATCTTTCCAAATATAGTGAAGATTGTTGGTTTTCAAATTTCACAAAGGAAAAAAACAACATTGACTTGCAGTGACTTTGGGACATTCCTTCTTAGACAAGTTTCAAGAGAAAATAAGAGAAGAGTCCAGACTTTGAAGAGGAAAGAAGAGTGTCAACCATTGTTTATGATACCTACAATCACCCTAGTAAGAACATTCCCATTGTTTTTTCCTATATACTACAGACTTATCCAGCTGCAATTCAAAGAGTAACAAATATCATCACCTTCTTGGAAGACCCTAAAAACAACTGTATTGTCTAGAGAGTGAAAACTGCAATAATAATCCAGTTTCTGATATAGAAGTGATTAAAAAGAAGATAGTCAATTTGTATATTAAAAGTACATGTAAAATGGATAGAGTTCAACAGTGTAGAAGTTCAATGCCATCCAGAAAGTCAAAAGACTTTCATGGAGTATTGATTATGATTTCAATCGGCTTTATGATTGTTATTTTTCTCCTTATTATCATGGGTGTAAACAGGGTATTAATTAAACATCCATTATTGTCCGAACTAAAGGCACAGACAGCCTGCTTTCTAATATAACTAGCGGGGTTATTTCAATTTAAAAAAAAGATTTTGAGGAAGATTGTGAAGATATAAATATATATCTTGATCATTTGCTCATTTAAAAAATAATCTATGGTGTCAACACATGAAGGAGGTGGGAGAGAGGACATCAAATGAAAGCTGCTATGTCTGTTCCTTAATACTTTATGCTATGAATACAGCAAGGCCATTTATTGCAAAAGAAATACCTGAACAAGATACAAGATGTATAACTCACTTAGCAGCATGTACAACAAGAGGACAGTTGGGAGGGAAGTAGGCAACTCTGAGGTGGAGGTCAAAAACACATTTCCATACAAAGATGAATATATAAAAATGCAGCAAATGGAAAAGGACACAGGCTGAAAGAATAGGATGCACCTATATTTCCTTTATGATATGACTGGAGACCAAATAAGAGTTGTCGAGCAGAAGAGACTGGGATGTGAAGCTACATGGGAAACACCAGGATTGCCTAGGTGCTGGGAAAGACCTCAGCTATCCGCTATGGACGAGTAGCAACCAGCACAGGATGGGAAGATGGAATGCTGGCCTGTAGTGCACATTTATTGATGACAACACCAGTACGGGTAGTGCAAGGACCAATAACTGTAAATACGCAGTATCGCACGGTAGAAAGAAAACATATAACGTGGCAAGGACGCCCATATCTTGAAAATTGACTACGGTTCATGTGAATATAACCAAGCTACCTCAGAAACAGGCAGAGTATGCGAGAATCAGGAAACGTAAAAACCCAGTCCTGTGAGCAGAGCCGACGATGAGTCAAGGTTGGCCCAGAACGAAGATGCTATTCAGAGGGATAAGCACAGGGCACAACGGGAGTACATGGAACGTTTTGAATGTAGGACATTCTTCATAGATGAAGGAAGATGAAAACATCTGTGAGAGCCAAAGTACTAGTTAATTAAAATTATGCAAAGTTCATGTGAGATAGAGTAAGACTCTAGAGGCCAGAAAGAGCAGCAGTAGCCTGTATAATTAAATCAATTAGCAGTAAACGGAAGGCAGAAATTGATGAATTTGTAGTCCACTCACACGTAATTCAAAAGTCGAAAACAAAGACTATTCATTAGAGTAACAAGTTAAGAGAGTGGTGTGTGTGCTCACACTCCCTTGAATGTTCTAGGACAGTGAGCAGGCACAAGGTCAACTACAAATGGAAGACTTTGGCTTGTGGCCTTACCGATGAGAAATGATGGACTAATTGGGAAAATGGGGAGTAGCCTAATGGTATTCAAGCACCTAAGTTTTGTTTCAGAAACATGCTGCTAAAGAGCTGAAAATCTAGGGTTGGGATAGTATGCCAACCAATCAGTGGGGATGGCGGACAGCCTAACACACAATGTTGCAAGAGCCAATCCCCTGATGTTTTTGTCCACTATAAACAGTACTGTATGCATTTAGAGGTAGTTCAAGGCGTGTCCTACAGACAAGGGGTAGCCAATGAAGCACTAGCACTTATATGTTTTATTAAGTAGATATGTTCCTTTCACCAATCCCTGCCCTTCATAGGTTTTGTACTTTGCCACATAGAATGACGTCATAGTTAACGCATATTCAGGTACAAGACCTTCATGAAATCAAACTATGTTGTGAGTGTGCATGCATCAGTCCGATGTTTGTCAGCTCTCCCTACTTTATTACATTGAAAATAAAGTAGTACTTTGCCTTATATCTTGAGTCGGTCCGGTTATTGGGTTTGGACCATTATTGTACTTCCATCGTGCATAAGAGACGCTCCAAGGTGCTACAGCCCATATGTTTTTCTCATGAACATGTTAGAATATTCAAATCCCCTCTCTCTTATGATTAAATTACACATACCTCTAGAATATGGTCTGTCAATCTGTGTTACTTGTCTGAAGTCTCTCTCATCACGTAAGTACAGAGCTTTCAAACATATTCTCTGAACCCGACACCTGCCACTATGTTCAAGGGTTGGTGGCAACATGCCACGTGTTTGTTAATCTTCTTGTCCCATGCCACGGAACATAAACCTGTGCGCATTTATTGCATACTGACCTTGCTATCATTGTTGGTCATGTCACTTTTTGAAACTCCTAACACCTACATCTGCAGCGCTTCCATGGTTTATAGTATGAACTAAGCTCTACCACAGTGCATGTTTTTTTACTGAACACGTGTTTTTGTGTGGTGCCGGTTGCACCAGTTTGGCACACAGAGTTCAACAGCCCTTTTGGTACACTGTGTGCTGGGTAATCCTAGTTGTCTGTTCATTAATTATAGGAATCAGGACTCAGGCAAAAATCTGAGGAGAATTGAGCGATATTGTCAGTTAGGCTTTCATTGTTTGATAAAAGTATATTGCAGGAAAGGGTGTGTTAACTGAATGCGAACAGTCTACCCTTTTTTCTGTGGGTCTAAGTGGTTTCAGATTTGTGCGGTTTACTATTATAGGTGAGCCTAACAGTGTTTGTAATGCAATATAGCCATCATAGATATCACATACCCATTATAATGTGGCATCAAGAACCAATCCAGTGAGCTGGATCGGTTTTATCGGCCCTGGGCCCGAGCTGAAGGCCTGAGCAGAGCGATGGCCTTTAAAGAGAGTGTCTGGGCCGATTACATCCATTCTGGCACAGTGGAGAGGATGTTAAGGCCGTTAGCACCCCGGGTTATCAAAGCAGTAGACTCAGTGTTGAAAAAAGGCGCATTACGTTCAATGAAATAAAAATACTGTCCCAAGATGGCCACCATGGATTAGGAAGGCGGGGCTCCATACGAAGCTCCTCTTCCATTTCCATGGCTGTAACGAATCGAGAGCAGATGCGAGGGGCTGTCCAAGTCAAAGAAAAGAGATAAGTGGGGTGAGGCGGTAGAGGGAACATAAATAATGAAAGATAAGGGAGGGAGGGGGAAAGATGGCCCTGTGGGCCAGGGAAGCAGCCTCCAGGTTACATGGAATGCAGGCTGAGATTAGCAGTTTCAGCCTGTGCAAGGAACCTGATTGGCTGCTCCCCCCTTTGCGGGTGCTAATGGAATGTCTTTGGAAAGGCAGTGACTTCATAGTCTGTCCAGCATTCAAAAACAGGCGTTTGCAAAAGGGTAAGAGTAAGGTGCCCTCTGACGCATTAGGGCAGTGTTGTCATTATTATCACCCACTGGCTAATGCGTCCATACACAGCAGTAATCTGCACTTTGAAAGCATTTTAGTTGGTGAAAGGGCAGCTGGTCAGACGTATTCAAAATCTGCATGTATTCTCACTTTTGAATGTATTCTGAGATCTGTGTCAAAAACTCAAAGTGGGAAGGGAATGTACGTGGGGCATTTCGTTGGCCATTCACTGTAAACGTGTACAGGTTATGGGAGAGGAGAAGCTGTGATTTGTGCCAGACATCTCGCAATACTTCGTTATCGGAACTTGTTATTCGCCATACATAAATATAAAATGTTTTTCTTTATTTATTGCAGAACCTGTGCTTTTTATGGAAACTGTGGACGTGTGACCATATAAAAGCGATAACCCGCAGAGCATAGAGGAACAGAAAGAAACGTGCCTTTCAATGATAATAATGGCTGCCTTCTGTACATTCTCAGTAGATTGGAGGGGGATAACCCCCAACCCTACCTACTCCTGCCATCAATATGAGCTCAACCGCTCAACCGCTCCTAGCTCCAAACACTGCATTTAAGAGTCGACTGTATTGCAGACATCAGTGTGCTGAGCGGGGGAGGTGTCCCGCTGCCAGGAGGATAATGAATTGTTGTGCCCAGTCGCCGTCCCAACAGCGGGACACCTCCTTGACAATGAGGGTGCCAAATGGGAGATGTCCCACTGCCAAGACAAGGACTGTGCTGAGCGCGAGCACACCACATGGCAAGCGGGTGTCTGTGTCCCGCCCCCTCTGGGCCACTGTAGCAGCTGCATCCTGGAGCAGTGCTGAACACGGACACCAGGCAGGACTACTGTGAGCCCCTCCAGCTCCAGTCCTGAGCGTATTCACCAGTCCGACTTCAGAATAGCCTCTCCTGCGATATTTGTGACCCAGGCCTTTTGCTATTATCTGACATATTTACACGTCGCCTTGTCTGTGACACTTGCTGCCCTAGTCATCTCATGGCTTTTCAACTTGGCTGTAAGAACTGCAGTTGCTTTGCTGATAACTTTGTCAGTGTTTGATCCTCAACTGTTGTGCTTGAGGCGCTTGCTCTTTCAATCAGGTGGTTGAATGTCATGAGTGTGCATTATTGGGCACTATAGGGCTCATGCTTCAAGTTCCCATAGATTTCTAGGGGGAACCATCACAATAGTTAATACATTGTATTAAAAGCAGAAAAGGTGAGTGCTTTTGTTTTTACACTAACTCCTCCAATTCGAGGTCCGGACCATTTGACAAACATTAAAACAACACATAAATTTAAACATTGTTTATGATTTAAATGTTTAAATTTGAGGAATGTGACACAAATGGGGGCTTTAATAATATACATAAATGTGTAGGCATACACATGTAATGTTTCAAGTGTCCACGTGCCGGAGTCCAGCTTCTAAGCACTGTACCGGATGCTGCTCACTGTTGTATTGCTTCTAAAACAAGTACATTGCCCCAGAGATGTCTTCCTAGCCTTGTTAATATTTGCTCTCATGTGCTACATTGAAGAAGGATTGAGGCTCTTTAGGAAAATGATGAGGGATGGCACAAAGCTCGGCCTCATGGGGCAGAGTTCCAAGTTACAATGCCTGCCCTGTACCTCCATATATGGAAAGTTTGTTGCTGCTGGAAATGGTACTGGCAGCAGAGAACAATGGAGGATGGGCAGTTATGCTTGGTTTATCATACATGTCCATAAAAAAGTCATGTCACAGCGAGAAAGGGCTAGACTGGCTGCTCCCAAATGCCAGTCTAGCCAAGTAATAACGCATAGAATACTTGGTTTAAAACTAAATATGCTTTGTGTTATTACTTGGCTTGACTGCATTTGGGGACAGCCCAGGGACGGTGTCAGGGCCATACAACCTTTTCAAATTGAAGGGGCCTCGAACCTCAGGGGGGCCACCAACAACTGCCCCCATTTAGTAGTAAACAGTCTTGTAACACAGCAATGTATTGATTTCTGTATTTTTCTTCTGGGGCATAAAATGTTCACTTTGCAGCGCTCACATTACAAACTGTTTTCTCTCTTCCCTCAGGATATGCAGAAGTGTTATCACCTCATTCCCTTGAAGGGTTTAGAGCTCTTCATTTGACATTTAGTGTTAAAGCTCCCTGCTGGCTGGCCGTCTCGTGATAATCTGCGGCTAATAACCTTATATTTGTCTCCATTGCAATGTGTACACCCCATAGGTGCCTCATAACGTTTTCACACTAAGTAGGGGGCCCCCAACCATCATGTTGAAATGGGCCCCCACACATCTTCAGCCAGTGCTGGGGTAGCCCGTCTAGCCCTTTCTTACTCTCGTGTGACATTTCGTCTGGGCATCCAAGATCATCCAAGTTTGATATGTGTTATTACTGGCCTAGTCTGGCATTTTTGGACAGCCAGTTTAGCCTTTTCTTACTGCGGCATGACGTTTGTTCTGGGCATCTGTTCTGAGACAGCAGTATTGCTGTATGCTCCTGCTCTGCCACCTCCATGCACATTGCTCGTCCTAGCAAGAGCACACTCTGTGTTCCACTGCAGGGTGTTGACTGCACTGTAGGCCCAATAAGGGGCAGAGCCAAATGCAGAGCAGGAGCACACAACTTCATGTCCCACCCTTGTCCGAATGTTGCAGGCAGAGGGTACAGAGTCAAGTCGTTATATGGGGGGAAGGAATAATTGTGTGTCAGTTTAACATTAATTTTCCAAGGAGCATTAATGGGGGTATGTAGCAGGACTTTTTCCGTGCCCACCCACTCCCCCCACTCTTGCAATGCTGGATACTCCCCTGGTCAGGGTGCACTAATTTAGTAAATTATCATTGGGACACTTTGCTCCTATCCTAAAATTGCTACTCCTTTGTGCTTATATTGGGCTAAAAAACACAGCAACCTTTGATAATTACGAAAACGTGACCCATCTACATTCCACGCTAACTAACACGAGTGCAGAGCGCACCTCACGTACTTGGATAATCTGGCCCCTGATGGTAAGAGCCATTTTCACATAAGTGAGACAGACTGTTTCTGAGAATATTCCGCAGTATCATTTAGCTCATCCTTTGTCTTAAATTGCCTGTGGATGGAGGGAAGCGAATGCCAGGAAGTGTGCACCAATCTTGCAGGCATTAGACACCACCACATTTAAATATTCATAGCTTTTTGTTTTAAGCCATTAGCTGAAATAAGGAGAAGTGAATTTAAACACAAGGAGATGAGCACGGATGCATTGTCAGTGACTAAGTATTCTGTAAGCTGATCATATGTTTTTAATAAGTAATGGCATTGGGTGAAATAAAAATATGTCTGACATTGGAATATTGAAAGACGAGCAGGATGTTTTCTCTATGGTCACTGGCCTCAATGACTACAGCACTATTTTTTAGTTTGGGTTATTAGGTGGCTAATAAAGCAAACGTTTTGCATTATTGTGGGAGAAATGCCATATGAGGAGGGAATAAAAGCTTGTAGGTGGTGTTTGGTTATTTACTCACACATTGACTGCCCATGGCAATCAATGTGTGACCCCTATGGCCATTGCCACCTGTTTTCTGCCCCTCTCAGGCCAAAACACATGGCTGGAGGCAGGTCTCTGTACTCCTGCTCCCTATATGGTGTAGTCAAGGCACAGAGCACCCCAGCCTAGATTCTCTATTTGGTAAAACATGGACGAGCAATCAAGGCTTAAGCTCTATGGAGGGGATGCAGGCTGGTTCTTAAGTACTGTGTAGTCCCCTAGCACCCACAAAGGAATGTCCACACACTATGCTAGTGAAAACACAGTTCTTTATATAAATAAGGTTTCAGGTTATATACACAATCACAATAACACACGTTGTACTCTGGCAATACTATAATGGTAAATATATCCAATTCTACGTGGTACCCCCTTTATATATCGACTCCTTTGAAATGCATCAACTGCTAACAGTTCAAATGGCATACGAATCAGATTGTAAAATGAATCAATGATAGACAACAGAAAGAATGCAGGTTAGATCAAGCAATGGCAGAATACTGATTACCGTTACCTAGAGACAGTTCTGTGTGAGGACCCCCCCCACCTGGACAACCTGTAAATAAAGCGTATTGACAAGCCCAGATCAGATATGCTTAATATAGTCTTGGTTCCTTCTCAAGGTTCCACAACCGCAATTTATCTGGTTTTGTAGAGTTCTTTAATGAGTCGTCAACAGGCCCTTCCTGAATGAACTCCCTTTAAGGCAGGAACCACGGGGTTGTCGAGATTCCTTGATGAAGCAGCAGCAAGGGTACCCTTGGGTCTGCAGGGGTTGGTGGTGGTATGCCTGACAAGGGGTCCCTTAGGACTGGAGGGGGGAGAAGTGGGAAGAAAAGTTACATCTGTGATGCTGGGAAAGGGAAATTGGGTGTGGGTGGTGGTCACCAGTCTCTGGCAGAGGGTTGGGGAACATAAGGGGGGCAGGGGGGTGTTGCATGTTGAGGACAGTGGGGTGCCGCTTTGTAGTATATCCCCTGTGGATCAGAGAATTAAGATCAGTGGGTTGATGGACAGCAGTGTGTGGGTGGGTGTGAGTCTGTGGTTGAGGCCATGGAGGCAAAATTGGGTTGGCAGATGGTTATAAAGTCAGCAAAGCCTGATCAGGATCTTGTTGAAGTTAGCCCTTTTGTGGTGTCGGAGTGGGTCAGGAAAGGGATTGGAGCTGTACAGTCTGTCCAGGTGATCAGTGGAGGGCGTTTGTTGGTTAAAGGTGTGGATGAGGTGACCAGGAACAAGGAACTGGATTTGGGTTGTCTAAGGAGGCACCCTGTTTGTGTGTCGGAACAGGACGGTGCTGTTTGTAAGGAGGTGATTTATGGGGTACCTCTCTGTGTGCATGCCAAGGATATTGGGATATCCTTGGAGGAGTTGTGGGTTTTGGAGATGGGGCAGTTGGGTAGTAAATGCCCTGATGGGGGCATTACTTCCATGACTGTGGCTATTCGGTTTAGGGGGTGTGAGGTGCCGGAGCACGTGTTTTTGGAGTTTCAGGGTTTTAAGGTGAAGCCTTTTGTTCCAGCCAATCTCTGGTGCTTTAAGTGTCAGGATTATGGTCAAGTGCCGTGATATTGTGGGACGGTGAGGACGTGTGGTAAGTGTGGTGGTCCCCATGATATCAAAGATTGTGTCTCAGTGTGTTCGCCAGAGTGTTATAATAGTGGCAGTGATCACGTTGCTTCCTTTAGGGGGTGTGTTGCTCAGGTGGAGGCCTGGAAGGTTGTCTATACAAAGGTAAGCCATAACATCAGTTATGCTACAGTGGTTTAGCAGGTGCAGGCAGAGAGTGTGGTTGTGACGAGTAGTCCTGTTGAAGTGGTAAAGCAGGTGGATGTGGGGGAGGTTCAGCCCTCGGGGGACAGAGGGTGATTGGTGGAGGTGTCACTATCAGAATGGCAGATTTGCTGTGCTTTATCATTGCAACTATCAATATGACAGCTGAGTGTCAGCCAAAATCGGACAGGTTGCAGTCGGTGGTGAGAGCCGCAAAAATGTATTTGAAGATTGGAAATTTCACGGATAGGGATGTTCATATGTTGATGGGTGATGGTGATGTCTCCATGAGAGTTCAGTGGTTTGAGGTTGTGGCAATGGAATGCAAGGAGTCTGTTGGTGAATGGGCAGGAGTTGTTGAGGGTTGGAGATGCTGATGTGTGTTTTCCAGAGACGTTGCTGAGAGAGGGTGTTCATTTCCGCTTTCCGGGGTATGTGTTGTTTAGGAAGGATAGAGTGGCGAGTTGTGGGGGAGGAGTCTGCATTTTGGTGAAGGCTGGTTTCAATGTTCTGTCCTTGAGTTTGGTGGTGAGTTGGAGATGATTGGTGTGAGGTTGTTTGTGGGTGATGGTGTGTTGGTTGTTTTGAATTTTTATAATCAGTGTAGGCTTCTTGATGTGATGGGCATTGCAGTGTGCCTTGGGGCGGAGCGTCAGATATGTTTTTGTGGTGACTTTATTGTCACAATAATATCAAAATAGAGATAGCTCTTCACAACACCATCAATCATGTATTACACTCCGTCTCAGCAAAAGTGGTTAAAAACCGTCACCTCAATTAGGTGTGATTATCATGCACTTGCCCACAGCTACCCGGCAAGTAAAGAAGTCCTAAAGCTAATTCACTTACCTAAACTCAAGGAGCTAAGTTCTCCCCACGGCCACGATCCTAGTTAGAAATGCGTGGCAAATTTGGTTACTTATTTGTGTGTCGGCGGCAGTCCTAAACTCTGCCACTTATTTCAGATGTACCAAGCTGTGAGAGTATTGTTGTTCATTTCCCAAAGGGAATTAACAATTTACTTTAAAAACGTATGTTACACTTTTGCTTGAATGAATTACTAGGAATATATTAACATATGTTTAACGTGGGCCATATATTGGTAAACTACTCCTCACAAACACTTGAAGAGAAACTTCCAAGTTCGAATTTCTATTATATTAAACCACTATGTGCGCTAGTATGATGAATAATCCATTATGCTAACAATGTACAGTTCCAGCAACAGTTGTTACAAAAATGCAGTTACATATAGTACACTCTGATGAGTGCTTATTGTAAGTTTTAGGACCGGATGTGCAGTGGTACATCCCAAAACAATGCACAATATCACTAGTCAGAAGTCCTACTTGCTGCACAAACTTCTCTGTCAATTACTCGTTTGTCTTACCTTGTATGTGTGTCAGTGTGAACTAGCCAAGACAAAAATTGTTTGAATTATAAATATACAAATATATCCTTCAAATTTGAATCCCCATCATCTGATATTATTTTACAGCCAATTGAGCCTATGCATGTGTTTTCTCTGAAATTAACATTACTACAAGAATGAGCTCATTTCGTGATCAAAGGTTAAACCATTCTCAGTTGCCCTAAAATGAGAAATTATTCTGGCTTCTGTCTGCCATAGGAACCTTTCCTTATTGCCCCCTCTTTTCCTTAGTGTAACCCTTTTGAGACCAGTGAACCTATTATTAGATGTGTTCTCGATTTGGTGCACCCTCTGCCAATGCACTGCTGACAGTAGTCTAGGATCCTGACTGTAAATGGATGCGATAAATTCCTTTATTCTAAATCTAAGAGACCGGATTGTATTGCCAATGTAAATCCTACCACATCACAAATGATTGCATAGCCAACATATGTCATTTTGCAATTAATTAAATCTGTCAGTGGTAACGTAATACCTGTGCAGCAATGTTCCCTCTAATAATTTTTTCCCAAGTGCGTAAATGATTAGCCTTTGTGCGCACATTACTTTCCATGTGCGCAACTGAATAACGATGTGAGCCACTTTGTGAGCATGCATAGTTAGTGAGATACCATCTCCAAAAGAGTTTGAAGGCAATTTCCCCTTCCCAACCACCGCAATTCTTTACAAATCAGTGCAAAAGGAGCATCTTTTTTCCAAACGTATAGGCTATAAAAAACCTAATATTTTACATAGAAAAACGTGCATGCACAAACACAGCTTTGTATGCTCAGCAGAAATAATAAAATTAGCTGTGGCTATTTCTTTGTTAACACTAGTCAGAGACAATACAGAACGTATTTAATGCCATTGGGAAAAAAAACTACTGTTTATTACCAAAAAACAAGTATTGCTAATCACTGATGTGGCTGTCAAAAAAAAAAATCTGATATTATTCAATTTTTGTAAATGAAATAAATACAACTGAAAGGAATGTGTCAGAAAACATGGCAATAGGCGTTTATGAGACACTTTCATGGATTAATTCAATGGCCAGGTGTAATGCACTAATAATTTGTGTAAGGATGATTAATTCATCACAATAACTGTACCACAGAATATGATGATCAGAAAACTTGGGCCTCTGCTTAGTATCCACATTATGTTCTGTGAGTTATGACAACAATTACTCAAAACCAGCCTTACAGCTAGGAGGCATATGCACCACCCATTTTACTCCCTAAAACAAAACAGGGCAATGTGCCCAACAAAACCAGGAAACCATGAACATATAGGACATTTCCCCTGCTTCTACTCACAAAGTTTCACTGATCTTTTCTAATCCACGACCAGCAGAGCAGTGGCATTGGGAGGAACACGAATGTTAGTACCTGGTGGGGGCGGGGCTTAGTTCTCCCAGCCAATGAGGAGGCTTAGAGTGGGGGTTTTAACACACAATCCATTCGAAATATATTTTTGGTGTATAAAGATTATTTCCCAGTGACGAGAAGAACTTGAGGAATCCCACCAGCTAGAAAGAGGGCTGAAATCTGAGGGGAAGCTGCTGGGGCGGAGCTATGCACTCTACGTCCTATTGGTAGGGACCAAAAGCACCCACAGTAACATTGATGGGACACTCAAGGTGTCTACGTTTTTCCATAGGAAAAATATACTAAATGAAAGTAACCGGGGAATCCCAGCATGATGACAGGAATATTCACAGCATGTGAATCTATGAAAGATTGAATGCTGGAGAACATTCTTTTGACACTTCAAGAAGCAGCAGGAGGGAGCCACTCTCCTGAAGAAGAACATTCTGTTAGTTTATCCTTTAGTTATAGTGTGAGGGTTAGAGTAGGATTTGATGCAGGACGTTGGAACTTTGATTTGGCAAACATTTTGACTATTTCTTTAGTTTTAATTCGAGGCAGGGAACTCCCTTTTTGTAGTCAATAAATGCAATTTTATAACCAAAGCCATGCCACCTTTGTGTCAGCTTCCGTCTTCGACACACTTACACTACTCAAAATCCTTAGAGGGCAAATTAATATTTGAGTTTTATAATGAGTTAATTTGCAAGGGGGGTGCTTTAAAGTGCTTGTGTGATATATGTACAAAGAATAGGGAGCATGGGATGAGGTTAAACATCCTAGTAGCCTGCTTACTTACAGTCGGTATCCGATATTTGAACTGACACTTGGGTTACATAGTGTGGGTAATGCTTTAATTCTAGTGCTTGAACATCGTTCATATTATTATAACAAACATAAAACAAGACATGTATCTAAGTCTGGTAACCATTTGAAAAGCGAAAATAGGCAGAGTCAAGGTTGTCTGGTAATATCTGAAAGTGGCCTCGGAGAGAGGTCGAGTCATACCTCGAGTCGAGGTCGAGTCATAAGTGTGGTAGACTGAAGTATAGGAGTCCCAGGTGGGGACGGAAGATAATTTGATTCATGTGTGCAGGCATATCTTAGTTATATGTTCTGTGCTTGGAGCCACTTTTTCATATTCATTTTTAACCTAAATTGTGGGTGTATTCTATTTTTAGGTTTTCAAGATCAAGCTTGCAAAGTAGGGAAATATAAATAGGCTAAATCAGAATATCTACAATAATATAGTGTTCCTTTATTTTGAGAGAACGTAAATATGATGTACTTGTTGTGGCTTGTGCCTTATTAAAACCTTTAGAATAGGTGGGAATTGTCTGTGTGCGCTGCTAAAATTCTTCTGAGCGGCACCCAGAAGGAAGCTGGGCAAGCGCACATGCGGACAGCTTAGAGGGAACATTGCTGTGCAGTCTGTGAAATTATTAGTTGTTTCTAACATGTTAGCACATTATACAAATACAACATTTGCGGAAACCAGTTATCTTTGGATTCAACCAGGTAGTATTTGCTTCCAAAGTTTAGCTGGGCAAAAAGGATGGACTGAGTTTATTTCTCAAGGTTTTGGCTCTCTAGAATACCAATGTCGTCTTATTGCCCAAATGCCAGGCTAGATCTTTATTCAACAGTAGTAAATGCCTAACTTTGTTGAAAATCTTGCGAATTCTGAAATGGTTTTGGCAATATGTTGTGATGAATTGAATCTCCATAGAACTTGTATTTCGCTCCTCTGTGTTTCTTTGTTTCAGGGTGATATCCCTGTTTATGGATTTGGCTTACTTCAGTGCCGCTTGTACATGTTCTCTTGCATACCCTCTCTCGTAAAATCTGTTTCTTAGTAGGTCACATTCTTCTTCAAACATGCTCTGATCTTTGCAGTTCCGCCTACTTGCCGGGTAGCCCTGGGCAAGTGCATGTTAATCACACCTAACTGAGGGGACGGTTTTTAACCACTTTTGCTGAGATTAAGTGTAGTACATGATGGATGGTGTTGTGAAGAGCTATCACTATTTTACATGTACATGTACACATCCCAGATTAATTTAAGACAGTTCTCTGTTCAACCCTGATCTTTCTAAGAGCTTGGGTTCAGAAATGGCAACATTTTGCGCTTTTAGTGGGTTTCGCCATATTGGTTTTTCATCAAATCTTCCACAGAGGTACACCCCTCTCTGGGCATATTACAGTAAGTTTTCATTTTTCTGATATAACCACAGTGTCTGCAATATTAATAAATCACGGGGTTCGGTCTCAGAACATCACACAATGTCCAGCTCAGTCTCAAATTGTGAGTGAAATTGTCATTTTAAGAATCTCCAAATTGTAAATTTTTGTCCGCTTGGTATAATAAGTTATCAGTATTCTCACAAAACATATATTTGCTGGACTCTCTGAATCCACAGTCGTTTGTCTCCGCCCCTAAAAACTTGGCTTGACTCAGAGATCAGATGTCTTGCCTTCCCCCAGAGCAGTGTTGACAGTTCACACCCAAAATCAGCATACCCTATTCAGCTGAAGGCATCCTTTGTCTGGTTTTTCCTGCTAGCAGGGCATTAGTCCAGGGTGCCACTCTCCATCTGATTAACAGAAACTTGTGATTTCCTGCCTTCTTGTGTGGAGTTATGAGATGTGTAGGTTTCCCATGGACCGCAAACCTTTAGAAGTCTGAGTTGCATCAGGATACTGTTTAGCTTCTGAAATCGGTTATTGGGGGGGTCCCAAAATGTGTGCTTTTCCCATATACGCAATGGAAAAGAAATGTGATTGTGCCTACAGCCCAAACCGGTGGATGGATTTTCACCAAATGTGTGGCTGGAGTGGTGGCTTGGTCCTAAAAAGCATGCTTTTGTAAATTTGGTATACATCCATCCAGTAGTTTCTTTTTAAAAGGACCAAAAAGTAGGTAAAAAATGTAGGGACATCTGCGTTCGTTTCGCTGACTTACTTCCGTGTTTGGTCCACGGACGGTCTCTGATTGGCACAGGGGCTGACTTCAGTTCCGCAGACATCGGATATACCCACTGATTGGATGGTGAAAAGCTTCTGATTTTTGGAAACGCCCGCCATGTTGGATTCGCTGACATCCGCCAGTGTCTGTGAACATTGCAGGAAAAGCATATTGGACAACACAACATTGCACTTGTCAAACTTATCAAACAATCTTTGGCGGAGGTGAAAAGGGATGAGGATGGGATACAGCCTTAAAAAGTCAAAACAGCACTGTGATGTCTGTGAACATGTTAGATGTTCAGGGGCATCTATGCTTATTTGTGCAGTACAGGGTTGGTGAAAAGCAGTGTTTTGATGGCTTATAACTATGGTGCCACTCAATGAAACTACATTAAATCTTAGATTTCATTCTAGACCTGATTCTGAATGGTTTTGGAAAGTGTTGGACTGTTTTGTCAAGAGGAAACACAATTACAGGGGGAGTTCTAAAATATTGTAAAGGCTTATAAATGTGATGCCATTTGACGAATCTGCACACATGTTTGCAAAAAGGTTTTGGATCCATATATAGATGTTTTTACAATGTTTGGTGGGATTTTGTCTAGAGGGTGCTAAATTAGAGGGGGGTCTCAACATTTTTAGTTGGATTATAACTTTGTTGCCATTTGACGAAAGTGAACAAATGTTTTCAGAAGGATTAGAGACACAACCCTGAATGTTTGTGCAAAGTCTGCATGGATTCTGTCAAGTGGGGGCTAAGTTATATGACTATTGGATGTACATACATTTTGACACTATTGAAAAAATAGAAAGTGAGCAAATTTCCAGCAAACTTGTGTGAGGAGCATTGGCTAGGACCTGCAAGCATGGTTTTGCAAAGGTGTCCGTGTTTTATTTTTATAGAAGTGTCATAATCTAGGTACACAAAATAGTGATATACCTTTGGTGACTGAGGTATAGCCTATGGCCATGGGCAGTGGCCAGATTATCTGCATCATGGCATAAGGTTATGACCTGGACAATCTGGCTAATGGCCATGACCACGAGGGACGACCAGTGGACATAAAGTGGCCATGTCCACTAGGGTCCGGCTATGTGGTAATTTATTTTAGAAATTGGGATTGGTTTGTAGGGGAAAGAATTGTGCTCATGGTAATATGGTCATAGGGTTCTCTCTTTGCCTTCTGCAGGCTGCCATGGAAATGGAAGAGGGGCTCTGTACAGAGCCCCGCTTTCCCTTTCCATGATGGCCATCTTGGAAAAAGGATTATCCTTCCTACAGTGGGATGACGTGCACGTCCCTGTGTAGGATGTAAAATCATTTTTTTTAGCACCCCAGGTTACCGCTTTGGAAACACAGAGTGCTAATGGCCTTCATCCCCCATAGCAGAAGCTGGAATGGGGATAACGGTCCCGAGCCCTCGTTATCCGCCCTTGCTGCGCTTGGGCGGAAAACTTGGGCTGGTGGCGTGTTATCCCCCGTTCCAGGGACTGAACGCCACATTAGTCCCATTATCATAACATAAAATGCTAATGGAAATGTTGGAAAATGTTATTGTGTCTATGTACTTTACTGAGAAATGTAAAGTAGATGCAGTCTATAAGATTTTTTTGTTCTATTTTTTAACTGTAAAAGGTGGTTCCTAAAGTAATCTTGTTTTTGTTGTTTTTTGATTTTTTTGATTTTTTGCAGGAGAGGTTAGAATATAAGGGGAAAAAGGATGACACACCACACCCTAATATAGAAGGGCAGATGGACAGGGCAAGATGTTGCTTGTGTGTTACATCTAAGGCAGGGTGCATTGGTTCTCATGCTCCTTGATTACAGCTTGAAAAGCACTTCGAAATTGTTCCCCCCGGCAGAGTGGTGTGTTACAGTAAATACAGAGGACTGTTGGCTTTGAAAGCGATGGATCAACAGCCTCTTTTATTGCTTGCAAGTTAGCTGGTGGGAATTTGTGTCCCACAGAAGTAGGCTGTGTGGTTACAGTATTGATTGAGGAAGATGAGGTGGAGGAAGTAAGCCTACTACTTGCTAAGAAAAAAATGCCTTTCTGAGAGCATTGTGGTGGTTAGATTGGGCGTGGAGGTGCATGGAGGTGGTCCTGTGGGAGTACTGTCCAGGTAGTCCGCGACTGAGTACAACGTTGCACTCAATACATTTCACTTTGGTAGCTTTAGCTTTTGGTACATTCCCAACAGTGGTAAAGAACTGCCATACCCAGGATTCTCTCTTGGTGCTAGAGGTAGGCACTTCCTCTACCTCATCTTCTTGGTCCTCTTCATTGTCTTTGGAAGTACTGCAATTTTGCATGTTTATTTAGGAGAATGGCTAAGGAGTACTGATTAAATCAGTGGTGGGAGAAGCAACCGTGTGGCAGGACGTAGTTGTGTGAGCATGAGCATAGTGATACGTGTGTTTGTGGAAATGGTCTACAGTTGTTAGGTAGAGGGTTTTAAGGTGTGACAACTGGAACATGATGGAGCAAGTAAGTGTCGGTGAGTGTTGTTGCAGCTCTGTTCTATTATTACCTTACTTTTTAATTGAAGATACACCAGAGACGCATGAATGGTAGGTTGGTCCATGAAAGTAAAGAGGTGTAACAGATTATAATGGAACACTGTCATGACTGTGCAATATGAAATTGTGGTACTTTATGCCATGTTTCTTGTGTTTAGGCTTCAGATGTTCACTTTGCAGCTCTAGTTTGTAGTGATCAATTAATGTAGAGAGAGAAGAACATGTACCTGTCTTTCATATTTTTGGTAAAGGAATGCTTTTTGATCTATATGCTATTTCTCATAGATTAGTATTACATTTTTGGAGGAAGTGTGTGAAGGATTGCATGTAGTGTAAATAGGACATGCAAAGTAGACTTTCTAAGTATTGACACTGGGCCTCATTACGAGCCTGGAGGTACGGTATGGACGGTGCTGTTATGGCACTGGCACCATCCATATGGTACCGCTTTATTCCGAGTTTCCCTCGCAGGTCCCTGACAGCCTGCCAGGTGTTACCTGGCAGGCTGTGCGGCACCCACAAGGGAAACTCATGATTGCACCAGCACCGTTATCAACAGTGCAGGTGCAACCATGCTCCCGACCCCCATTGTGCCCTATGGGGCAGAATGGGGATCGGGAGCCCGGCATTACCACCTCCCGCGAATGGGCAATTACCAGCCCCTTCATCTCATAATGGGCCGGTTATTGCCCAATCGCGGGAGGCGGTGCCAATAGCGAGCATTGCGGTAGCCGTGCCTTTCATACAGGCACAGCTAATGCCATGTCCATAATGAGGCCCACTGGGTTTTTCATTTTTTTTATGTATTTGTGGTTGGAACAGTATGTTTTTAAGATGGTAAGATTAAATTAAATTTGAGATCATTACATACTTGCTAGTGATCATTTGTTTTAGAGTCTTAGCATGAAAGTTATATTATATATTGAAAGTATAAAGAAACATAATCAGTGACGTTAACATCCCAATTTTTTTATACAGAATTTTTGTAAGATGCCAAAAAGAAAAACAATGACCCTCATTCCGAGGTTGGTGCTAGTCATGGCGCTATTGACTAGCACCAATACCGGTACCGCCACCAACGTGGCGGTATGGGGACTTACTGGTCCATTCCGAGCTTTGCGGGACCGGTAAGTCCCCATTTTAAAAGCCATTCCCCATTCCCATTTGAGCCCCGATAGGGCTCAATGGGACGGCAGAAGGCGGCAATAACTGTACCGCAAATTGCGGTACCGTTATTGACCCCGGTATCCCTTTGCGGGTCCCGCCCTTAACGCCTGCTAAAAGCAGGCATTAAAGGAAGGATCCGCAAAGGGACCTCAGGATAGGGCGCAAAGGGATTACCAGCACCGGTGTCATTACCGGTGCCCGGTATCCCTTTGCGCCCGGGTCGTAATGACCACCAATGTGTCATTAGGAAGCATCCTCTGCAGGGAAGTAGTAGTGTTGTTATATGGTTAGATACAGATACTGTAGATGATAGTACCTGTTACCAACAATACTTTTAAAAATCTGCAATTTTAAATAGGTATGCCAACTCAATTTATCGATGGAACAAAGAATGTTTTTATTGATAGCAAGAAAAGAAAAAGTGTATCAAATGGGTTTTGGTAGCTAGTAACAAAAGAAAGATTTTTAGGAGAAAAGGTAGGAAACGTGATATCAATTTGAAACAGAGGAATAAAGATATAAGAAAATGTATCACTCTCGAGTTTCTACACATCTTTGGAGAGGTGTGAAACCAAAATCTAGATGTGTGGTACAGCATATTCTGCAAAAGAAAAATGTAGAAGCAATAATTAAAAAAGCATTTGATATGAAAAGAAAATTGTTCATTTTCGTATTGAATTAACTTAAGGAATTACTTAAGGTGACTATACCTTTCTATACAAATATAGAAAGAGTTAATGTACTTACACATGACAACTTTTGTGATGTGTTTGGTGGAGAGTAGAAACACACTTCTCATACAGAAATATTTTTTAATGAGGAGAATTACATTTGAAGAAAGAATGTTCTCTTAGCTATTGAGAGTGGACATAGCTATGAACTACACAATTATATGATTTCTAAAAAAGAAGAAATCCTAAAGTCTGAAAATACAAAAATTGAAATGTTAGGTCAATCTAGAATAAAGCAAAGGAAGCATTGTGAGGTATGGACATGCAATTTGTTTTGCAATATTAACACATTTTCTTGTAAAGTCTTAGGGAGATTCTTGCAAGTTTTGCACAAAACTTACAATGTTCAAAGACAGATCAAGATGATACAAAGAATAGATGATTGTGAGGTTTGTGAGAAAACAGAACTTCTTGGTCTCTCTCTAGCTTGTCTTGATAAAAGTAGATGTAAGAGTCAGTTTTATCATATACAGATGCTGGCTACACATCATACTAAAATGAGATATCTTCTAGTTAAACTGTAGGAGTGTAAAACACCAAGTATGTCCTTGCAGTTTTAAATCAAACACTTTTGACTTTAACTGTAGAAAGTTTAGTTTCTACAGTGGAAATAAACATCATTGTGACAATAAGGCAGACAGGCGATATTTGTAAAAAGAAAAAGCTGTCTTTATTTGACTCACAAAACAAAGTCAGGAAAATATTCTCCAAAACGAACCAAAGGGTTTCAACAGAAGGTTTCTTCCTATTATTCTTTTGTTTTCATGCTGTGTTCTTTTCCTGGTTCTTTACAGGGATGCTGTAAGGACCTCTGGATAACCTTCTCCTTTTAGTCCTCGTACGCCCATAAGCCTCCCGCAGCTCCTGTCTCCACGTCTGGTTGGCTCTGCAACAAAACTGAGAGCAAACACCCAAACCCTTCATTGATTCTGCTTTATATACACAGATTTTAATTAGCCAATCAGGACCTGTTTTACTCCACAGGTTATAAATACCCCTCCAAGCCCCCCCCCCTTCCTCTTGAGACAACGCTGAGGAGAAGGCTGTCCTGTTTCGTTCCCCACTTTCTGCAGCCCCCGAGGGCCCGGCTGGGACCCAGAAATGTCGGTAAGTGTGCTTGTTTGTATCTGTCTCGTTATGGATGCCAGCCCGTGGGGTTTCACTAGTGTGTATTTCACTGTGTTCCCATTCCCATGTACATAGTCACAATCATAAAGCAGCGCGGTTGCCGACTCGTGGTAACGCGGCGGTTCTGCCGTCCCGTCACCATGTTTCTTTTCTGTCCCCTTGTTGTGGCTTTGATCTGGCCAGCGGCTCTCCATACGGGCTCCTCTGCTCTGGCTGTTCGCTTCCTCTGTCCCGGATGTTTCCTTATCATTATGGCCAGTGGTTGTTACCTCGCATGTCAGCATATTATTTAAACGGGGCTCTGGTTTCATTTCCTCGCATGTAAGCATTTTATTTAAACGAGACTCTGGGTTCATTTCCGCGTTGCAGCCCCACCACACGTCAAGGTTGTGTGTATCTGCTCGCTCCAGTTCACTTCCAGCTGCCCCTGGGGTTATTGTTGCTTTTTCTCTGGATACCCCGTTCTTTAAAGAGAGAGGTAATTGGCTCCTTGTGTTTTCCTCTGGACCGTTACAATCATGCATTTAAAAGTGTATTTGTATGTAGATGGAAACACTTACATGAAGTGGAAATGAGGACCCTATGCCTTCAAAGCATCATATTTTTCAACAGTATAAAAGAACTATTGCAATGTTTAAGTTGTCTTCTAATGAAAGACCAGACCTTGTTTGCATGTCTTGTTGACACACTTTTTGTAAGTGTCAATTGAAACTAGTGTACATTGAAGACAAATTTAAACGCAGTGTAGAGGATGTTTGGAAATAACTTTATCTGTATTTGTAGAAGAACGATTTGGCACAAGAGAGGCACTTTATGTCTGTAGACTGTGTAGGGCTTTATAATCAAAGACGTATTCCTGCACAAAGTGTTTTGAATGACCAGATAGTGTCTGATATCCTTTCGGTTCTTCAAAAATGTAATATATTTGAAGTGATTGCATTGCAAACTTTTCATCCTTTCCAAGTTATTGTTAGATTGCAAACAAAGATGTCAAATCTGCCTAAACAATCATTAATGCAAGGTTTGAGAGGCAAAGTTGTGTGTTTACCTGTCAATTTGAAAGACAATTTGAACAATCTAGGAGTGAAGCATGATATTGCAGATTCTTTGTGTGGTTTAGTAAATGGTGTTGCCAGTAAAGATAAGAGCATTTGCCAAGAGTTATAGATCTTGGAAAGGTGAAAAACACATTGGGGCTGATTCATGGAATTTGTGCGCCGAAAAACAGGGATTTGTGTGCCATTCTGCCCGCAAATCACTGTTTAACAAATGGGGATTTGCGGGCAGAATGGCACATAAATCCCTGTTTTTTTGCATACAAATTCCATGAATCAGCCCCATTAGTGTTTCTATTGCAGCACAATGATTTATACAAAGCAGGCTGACTGTACCAAACTTGTCTATGCTTCATCTTGAGTCAACAAACAAAAGCAGTGAAGGTCAATTCCAACGTCTATCTGTTGTATAGAAGGGATTAGTTTGCATCAACACTTTTCATCCACTGCTTTCACATGAAGGCATGGGCGAGAGATTAGAATTGTATCAAATGAAAGTAACGAAAGGTGCACCAATCAGTGCTTGGGAAAATACATTGGAAGCTCATTGTTTCCCTGTGCTTTTTCCTACTGGTACAGTAGGACTATTGGATGATCGATCGTAACAAGCAAATCTCTGCTTCAGAATATTCTTGTACAAGAATGTATTCTGAAGATTCCCTATTCCGCACCAATGTTGAATATTGTTTCAGTTATTATATGAAAGTGAATTTTCATCACTATATTATGCTGTTGCTCATATACTTCATACCAGAACTAGATTTCAAAATCTTTCTGCATGTCAGATGCTGCAACAGGTAAAAGAAAAAAAAATATTTTTAGAGGGTACATTTCCCAATGCTCTTGCTACAATGAGAGGAACCAAGGAATATTGGTAAAGGAGACACTCTGAGGTTAGATGCATGATCAGAAACATGGGCCATCCAACTTGGTTTGTAACTTTAAATTGTGCTGAGTATGGTTGGGATGAGCTTGCAGAGTGGATTTGTGAAAGTAATGCACAGAAAGAAGATAAAGAACAAATGACACCAGGAGAATTGTGTTCTATTGACCCATTAAGTGTATCGCGGTTCTGTCATCACTTAGTTTTAGCCATGTCACACTATATGTTATAAAGGAAATGCTCCATTAGGAACTGTGGAACATTTCTTTTGGAGGAAAGAGTACCAGGCAGGTGGGGTGCCACATAGTCATATGCTGTTGTGGATTAAAGATGCTCCTCAGTTTGAGTTTGGAATTGATGGCTGTGTGATGGAGTTTATTGAAAAATATGTTACATGTTCAATTCCTGCTCATCACATGAATGCTGATCTACGGAATTAAGTGGAAAAGTTTCAAAGGCACTTATGTGGAAAGTACAGTCACAGAAAATACAAAAGTAAAGACAGGTACTACACTCAGTGCAGATGTGGCTTTCCAAGGCATGCAACACCAATTGGTCAAGTGAATAGTTTAATGTCATCTGTTCGTCACCATGTTACTGGTAAATCACCAACAAATACCTATCTTTTAAAAAGAAGTAAGGAATGCCAATTTATTAATGACTACAATCCTGTCATTGATCAGGTATGGAATGTATATTACAAAAGCTGAAAAGAGCAATGCATCTGAAGTATAGGCAGATTTATCAGCAGATAAAACTCTTAGAAACCTTTTAAGCTTTGGTGTGAAGATGCTTTCACATAGAGAGTGTGGTAGCTACAAAGCCACAGAGAACTAGTTTGCCTCTCTATCGACATGGCATTAATGTACTTTGGTTAAATCTTAGACCAGCCAATACTAGCAATCGGGTACAGAAGCCTTTGAGTGAAATTGAAAAGTTAGCTGAAGCAGTACCTGATAGTACAGAGATTCTGATAAACCAACATGATTGATACATGTTAACCAAATCAATCTTTAGTGTTGGAGGATCTTTGTTTATATGAAGTAGCACAGCGCTACTCATATGGAAATATTGAAGCAAACAGTGACAGAGGACGGTTTAAAGTACATGGATGTATTGGTTATCTAGTGAGACATGAGATGGCAAGTATCATTAACAACATGAAACTGTCTTGACAAACTGCAGAGAAAAATGTATTATTTTATTTTTGTCTTTTGCAGTTTTTCTTCCCATGGGGTAAAGAAAGTGATTTTTTGGATGTTTTGAACATTTTGAAACTTTTGAAGAATCATTTTTTGCACAAAAAAAGAGCTTAATTACATAAACAAAATGTGACCAGTACTTGGAGTTACTGGAGAAAGAACCATGTCAAGAAGAACTTTGGCAGCTGAATTGGCAAAAGAGACTTCTGAGGGAAGTTAAGATTCTGCAGCAGGAAGTCAAAATGTACTTGATGAGCCAATTATTCAAACTGATGTTGAGCTTGCCATGGAGAAAGTAGAAAGTGCAAAAGAGCAAAATAAAGTTGCAGATGCGAATGTTGATGAAATAGTTACTAAACTTAATGTAGAGCAAAAACAAGTTCAGTATAAAATCAAAGATAGGTTCTTACATGAATGTTCTTGTGTGCAATACAAACCAGTATTGTTGTATGTCAGTGGTCAAGCAGGAACAGGTACATCTTTTTTAATTCATGCAATAAGAGGTATGAGCCAAAATGTTACGGATACCTATTTGTCATGTATTTTAACTGCTCCAATATGTTTAGCAGCATTTAATGTAGGAGGTATTACTTTACATCACCTGTTGATGTTACCAGTGGAGCATGACAACAAACTAGAGTATTGAAAACGTGTATCAAGTGCAGCACAATGTTGGGTGTCCTGACCCACGTTTGAGCTATCATGCTGCAACATTTGGTGCTGTGGGCTTAGAAAATCCAAGATGGCCAAAAAGCCCACAAGTGCACCAGAATCCAGGAGAACCACGCAGTTTGTGCGCACACCAAAATGGTTACCTCACTTGCCACCCACCAGTGTAAAGAAAGATCTTTGTTAACAAAATCCACTGTTATTGATGTCAAAAAGTTGCTGAAATCGTGGCTCACCGGACCACTTTAAAGATTTAACCCTTTTGTGGGGTTCCACATAACCATTTTACTGTAAGGAGCCCCATCAAAACAATGTTAAGCAAGGATTTACTACCATGTAAGAACCATTCCTGTTTGGAATGCATTAATCCAAGAAAAATCCCAAAAATGGTTGCATTACCAGTACTCACCACTATCAGAAAGCCGGCGTTTTAAAACCACCTGACTTTGTGTAAAACTGAATAAATGAACCCAAAGCAGGCCAAAGAAAGACTTACTGAGAGGTGCATACAATGTAAAGTTATATTCTGAAGTGACTTGAATGTTCATAACAAGACTGGCTGAGCTCTGCAGGTCTGCAGCAGCCTAACTGAAACTGGATTTAAAACTACCAAAAATCGAAAATGTTTAAATTAACTGAGTGACCTACTTTTGAGTGTCACATAGTTTGTCACTGTTGAAATGTCATAGTTTTGAACTTAGAATCAGCATTCTAGCTGCATATGTAAAAATTGTCTTGACTTAAACTGGGGAACAAAAAGTGACATTTATCTGAAACCTGGTTTAAGGAACTGAATTCTGCCCACCAGCTACCCCCGACAGGAGTTGAGACTTGCACAACAGCTGTGTTCCCAGGCCTAGCTGCCTTTTGCTGTTCCCACCAAAAGGGATATGACACTTCTCTGATTGAATTACCTGGGCTCTGCAGGAAATTGAACAAAGCCCTGTCCTGACTCAGGCAAATGTTTTATTGGTGGGAGTCGTAAATGTGGCTTCCTCCTGGAAGGAAAGGGGAGGAGCACTGCCTGTGAGAGCAAGCTGGCTTGGCAGAACTGGAAAAACCAGAAATTCAACCTTGTGCTGGGGGGAAACCACACCCCTTTGGGGCCAGAACATAACTCTAAAAAGATGGATCATTCATAGTACGGACTTGTCATAATTATTTAAATGATACCATAATTCTTGTGATTTTTCTGCCCACATTTTAAGAGGTTTTTACAACCGGTGGTATGATCTGGGGGCAAGCTAGCAGTTAAGAGGGTATTACTTAAAATGTATGCATGTTAAAAATCTGACACTTCATCAATTAATGTCCATACTCCTTGCGCACATGTGTGTAAATTTGGGTTAATGTCCGATATTGCAAAACCAGTTAAAAAGTGCAAATGTTGCCATTTCTCAATGCAAGCTCTCAGGAAGAGCAGATTTGAACAGGGTATACCTCCTGTGATATTGTCACCGGGGTCGGTGATATCTTCGTCCGAAAGTGTAGCTTCTGAAATCTCCCCCTCCCCCGACTCCTCACCTTCTTCTTCCTTCCAAGAACCCTTCTTTTCTTTTCTTCGAGTAGACACCTTTTTTTTATGAAGATAGGGACGACCCCGGAAGGAAGCCACCGTGCTCCCCAAGAAGGGAGACCAGGGGGCCCACCCCCGGGATCGACCAAGAGGGGAAAAAGCCTTAGGCACAAAAAACCCCTGTAGTATCGTTGGGTGTCTTGTAGACGTGGAACCAGGAGTACTTATAAGGTAAGATCTGGTAGAAGTGGCTGGAGACAACACGTGGAGTGAAGACTCAGAAACACAGGCAGTCCATTAAGAGGTCCGAGGAACTGGTACACAGGCTAAGTGAGGAAGTACTAATGCAGCAAGCAAAGGCAGTCCAGGGGAACAGGCCGGAGTCTGGTACACGGGAGGTCACAGAAGCAATACTGAAGGTAGGCGAAGGAAGAGCGGAGAGAGTAACAGACAGGAAAAGGAAAAAAGCGGTAAGTGAAGATGGGAAGGTGGGAGGGGAAGCAAGATGGAAGGAGGGCAAGGGAGAATTACTGCGAACCAAAAGAGAAAGGGAAAGGCAGACAGGTCCAGCGGAAAGAATAACAGAAAGGTTCAGACAGGGTACGAGGACCCGACCAGCAGCAAGCGAGAGAGCAGCACGAAAGCCACAGGTAGCAAGCAACTCAGCCTACGGACGAAACCGGAAGCGTTGCAACGCGTCCGTGACCCGGAAGTGGCTGGTTAAAACACCGGGCCGCGGAGCGTCTAGCCAATCAGAATCAGAAAAAGGGAACCAGGAAACAGGGGGCGTGGCCGAAGCGAACGAAGCTAGGTTCCGCGTCGCCAGCGGCTCCATAGACGCCAGGAACTCGGCGGTATGACAGTATGCCCCCTCCTATACGCTCCTCCTCCGGGTTTCCTTGGATGGAAAAAGTGGTATTTGCGAAGTAGGACAGGAGCATTAATGTGTGTGATGGGTTCCCAAGAGTTTTCCGAAGAAGGGTAGCCCTTCCACTTAACCAAATATTCCAGCCTGCCCTTATGATACCTGGAGTCACAGAGTTGGGCGACCTCATATTCAGCTCGAGTGGAACCCTGGGGAATAGGAGTCTGTCTAACCTGTCGTGCCCATGTATCAGCATGAAATGACTTAAGTTGGGAAGCATGGAAAACAGGGTGTACCCTTTTTAGGTTATTGGGTAGTCTTAGGCGAAAAGCCACAGGATTGATTTTCTGTATGATCTCATATGGCCCTAGATATTTTGGAGATAACTTGGAGGGATGTACCCAACGAGGTAAATATCTAGTGGAGAGCATAACTTGGGTACCCACATCCCATCCTGGTACAGGTCTACGATGTTTATTGGCTTGAATGCGATATCGGGCTTGGGCTGACTTAAGGCCTTCTTCTACCTTCTTGTGTGTCTCTCTAAGGAGGGAGAGTGAAGAATCTACTGAAGGTACCTTAGTAGAAAGGCCCGAGACAGGAAGAATGGAGCGAGGGTGAAAACCATAAGTACCAAAAAAAGGGCTGAACCCCAGAGCTGCATGTGTGGAGTTATTATAAGAGAATTCAGCTAGAGGGAGTAGTGTGCACCAGTTGTCTTGTTGGTTGTTGATAAAGCATCTTAAGTACTGCTCCAGGGTTCCGTTCAAGCGTTCAGTTTGCCCATTGGATTGTGGATGGAATCCAGAGGTGAGAGCTCTTTCAATACCTTGTCTGCAACACAGGGCCATCCAGAACTGGGAGGTGTACTGACTACCCCGGTCTGAAATAATCTTGTTAGGTAGACCGTGTAACCGGAATATGTCTTGGAGAAACACTTCCGCCATCTTGGCTGCCGTAGGGACGCCAGGTAATGGGGAGAAGTGAGCCAATTTGGTAAATGAATCCACTACTACCATGACACAGGTGCATCCTTCAGACGAAGGTAAATCCACTATGAAATCAGTTGAAATTGTGCTCCAGGGACCCTTGGGTACAGCATTAGGTTCCAGTAGACCAATTGGTCTTTTTCGGGATGATTTACTCCTCAGACAGATGATGCATGACTGAACGTACTGCTCTACATCCTTTCTCATAGTAGGCCAATAGAAATGTCTTTGAAGATAGTCATGAGTACCAGCCACACCCCTGTGTCCTCCTAGTTTAGAGTCATGACACCAGACAAGTGCGGTTTTACGAAAAGCCGGAGTGGGTAGATAAAGTTTTCCTCCTACTAGGTAAAGACCGTTCCTGATTTCATAGGCCAGATCTTTAGAGTGTTTTTCAATTTCAAAACGACCTCCAGAATCCTCCTGTACCTGTTGAAGGAATTTAGAAATTATTCTGATAGTCCTGGACTGGGGAAACATCCGTTCAAGATTCGTCTCTGACTCTGACAGGTAATCACACCGGCGGGAAAGAGAGTCGGCTACAACATTATTTTTTCCCGGGATGTAAGTTATGCTGAATTCGAATTGGGCGAAGAAGTGAGCCCATCGGGCCTGTCGAGTATTGTAACACTCGAACTGTTTGAGAACCTGTAAGTTCTTATGATCAGTCCTTATGGTGAACGGGAACCTTCCTCCTTGAAGTAGATGACGCCATTCTACACAGGCCGCTTTCATGGCTAGAAGTTCTCGCTCAATAACCGAGTAGTTCCTTTGGCTGGAGTTTAGGGTCTTCGAGAAATAAGCCACCGGATGTTCTGTACCCTGGATTTCTTGAAGAAGCACAGCCCCTATTGCGGCTGAAGAAGCGTCCGTCTCTAGAATGAAGGGTAGATGTTGGTTTGGTTGTTGTAAAATGGGTGCTGAACAGAAGGCTTCTTTAAGAGTACCAAAGCTGTCTTCTGCCTCCGTTGTCCATTTAAATGGAGTTGCAGATTTCTTTAAGAGCGAGGTGATGGGTAATATCTTTTGAGAGAAATTTGGGATGAATCTCCGGTAGAAGTTTGCTAACCCCAGGAATTTTTGTATCTCTTTGACTGAGGTGGGTGAGGGCCATTCAAGGATGGAAGACACCTTATTTGGATCCATGGAGATTCCGTGGTCTGACAGAATGTATCCTAAATAAGGAATGGAGGAGGCTGAAAACACACATTTGGTGAGTTTAACCGACAACTGGTTTCTCTGTAGTCTTCTGAATACTTCCCTAACATGTTCCACATGGTCTTCAGGTGTACGAGAGTATATCAGTATGTCATCTAAATAAACCAATGTGGTTTGGCACAGGAGATCTGAGAATAGTCTGTCCATAAATCGTTGGAATACCGACGGGGCATTTACCAATCCGAACGGCATTACCTGGTATTCAAAAAGTCCGGAAGGAGTCCGGAATGCTGTCTTCCATTCATCTCCTTTCTGCACCCGGAGTAAGTGATACGCATTCCTCAGGTCGAGTTTGGTAAAGATGGTAGCACCCTGTACAGCTTGTAGGATATCGGTTATCAATGGCATAGGATACCGGTCCTTTATGGTAACCTTGTTTAGGCCGCGATAGTGTATACACGGCCTCAACTCCTTAGAATCCTTTTTTGAGATGAAGAACAGTGATGCCCCTGCAGGGGACTTGGAAGGCCTAATTAGCCCGTTCTCCATGTTGCTGTCCAGGTACTTTCGGAGGTATTGTTTTTCTTCTAATGATAGTGGAAACATCCTACCGAAGGGTACCAATGCACCTGGGGTGAGATCGATGCAACAGTCTTCAGGCCGGTGAGGAGGGAGCTCTACGGGTATCTTTTCAGTTGCCACTTCATTGAACTCCTTCAGGTAGTGGGGAAGACAGTGCACCGTTTTGACTTCGCAGCTATTAGTGGTCTTGACGGTCTCGAATCTTGGTTCTGGCAAACATTCCGATTTGCATAGTGAGGACTGAAAGCTAAGTAGGTTTCTAGACCAGTCAATACAGGGGTTGTGTCTGCGTAACCAACAGATACCCAGGATAAGAGGGAAGTGAGCAGCTCTGATGATATCGAATGCGATACTTTCGGTGTGTTGTTGGATGGATAAAGTAAGTGCTTTAGTGGTATGAGTGATCAAACCCGAGCTCAAAGGTTCGCCATCAACTCCTTCCACCTTTTGATCTTCGTTTTTGGCTATCCTCTTAACTCCATGTCGTTCTGCCCAATGGGTATCCATAAAGTTTCCTGCTGCTCCACAGTCGAGTAGTGCTAAAGCGGTTACTTCTTTGGGGCCTACTCTGAGAGAAACTGTGAGCACCATCAACCGGGAGTCCTCAGATGTTTCTGTAGAGGATACAGAAAGTGGTGCGTAGGGACTAAAAGCAGCCCCTCGGTAATGCGTCCCAATGTTTACCGAGGGCGAGCGTTTCCCGATCTTCTGGGTGGTACTTCCGGACAATCTCTTAATAAATGTAATGAAGATCCACAGTACATGCACAAGGAACCCTCCCTGCGCCGTTTCCTTTCTTCCGGTGTCAGTGGGGCTCTGGTGGTTCCAATCTGCATGGGTTCTTCTTTAGTTGTCCGTTGGAAGGGTATAGATGCTGGTGAAGGAGTCTCCACGGGAGGGGGTACGCTTAGCCTGATCTTCCTCTTTTCTTGACGTCTTTCCGTCATCCTGAAGTCAATTCGGAGGGTAGCTGTCAGAAGTTCGGCGAAAGACACCGGTCTTTCTATTCGGGCAAGTTCGTCCTTCAATTCCTCCCTTAAACCTCGCCGAAATATGGCATACTGAGCCTGTTCCTGCCAACCTGCCTCTGCAGCCACCTGTTTGAAAGTGGTGATGTATGTCAGTAAATCAGAATTCCCTTGACGGATGTCAAGGAGGTCCTCCGAGGCCAAGTATGTACTCTCTGTTCGCAAAAAGGTTTGTTGAATCAGGGCCTTAAAGGCATCGTAGTCCTGTAAAACCGGGTCTGACTGGTTTACTAGAGGGGTAGCCCAAGCCAGGGCATTTCCGATCATGTGGGTGATCATAAACCCCACCTTGGCGTGATCTGAGGCGAAGGTCTGAGGGCGAAAGGTAAAATGAAGATTGCATGCGTCCAGAAATTCTTTAACCTTCTTTGGGGATCCATCGAACTTCCCTGATACTAGGGGAAGTGGAGGTAAATCGGCTAAAGGTCTTTCTCTGTCCGTCATATGCTGTTGAAGGGTGTCGTTAGCAGTCTTAAGATTCTGCATCTCTAGACTTAGACTTTGTACAGCGGCTACGAGTTCTTGTACCTGCTGTGGGGTGGCCATCTCTTTTTGGGCGTTGCAAACTGTCACCGGGGTCGGTGATATCTTCGTCCGAAAGTGTAGCTTCTGAAATCTCCCCCTCCCCCGACTCCTCACCTTCTTCTTCCTTCCAAGAACCCTTCTTTTCTTTTCTTCGAGTAGACAACTTTTTTTTATGAAGATAGGGACGACCCCGGAAGGAAGCCACCGTGCTCCCCAAGAAGGGAGACCAGGGGGCCCACCCCCGGGATCGACCAAGAGGGGAAAAAGCCTTAGGCACAAAAAACCCCTGTAGTATCGTTGGGTGTCTTGTAGACGTGGAACCAGGAGTACTTATAAGGTAAGATCTGGTAGAAGTGGCTGGAGACAACACGTGGAGTGAAGACTCAGAAACACAGGCAGTCCATTAAGAGGTCAGAGGAACTGGTACACAGGCTAAGTGAGGAAGTACTAATGCAGCAAGCAAAGGCAGTCCAGGGGAACAGGCCGGAGTCTGGTACACGGGAGGTCACAGAAGCAATACTGAAGGTAGGCGAAGGAAGAGCGGAGAGAGTAACAGACAGGAAAAGGAAAAAAGCGGTAAGTGAAGATGGGAAGGTGGGAGGGGAAGCAAGATGGAAGGAGGGCAAGGGAGAATTACTGCGAACCAAAAGAGAAAGGGAAAGGCAGACAGGTCCAGCGGAAAGAATAACAGAAAGGTTCAGACAGGGTACGAGGACCCGACCAGCAGCAAGCGAGAGAGCAGCACGAAAGCCACAGGTAGCAAGCAACTCAGCCTACGGACGAAACCGGAAGCGTTGCAACGCGTCCGTGACCCGGAAGTGGCTGGTTAAAACACCGGGCCGCGGAGCGTCTAGCCAATCAGAATCAGAAAAAGGGAACCAGGAAACAGGGGGCGTGGCCGAAGCGAACGAAGCTAGGTTCCGCGTCTCCAGCGGCTCCATAGACGCCAGGAACTCGGCGGTATGACAGATATGTGATGGGTGCATGTAATTTTAAACAAATGTGTACCTGTGCAAATATGTCTTTTGGGTCAAAATATAGATTGTGTGTAATTTGACAGGGGTGGGTTCTCTGTATCATAAACAGACCTCATCATGATGACACTTCATTTCATTCCCCCAATCAAGGGGAAGAGGATGAAGTGGCCAATGACCAGTGGAGAGGGGTAGGGTCTAGAAAGCTAGCCTCTCCACCCACTTTCAAAACACATAAAAGCAGACAGTCAGGACAGATAGAGACATTCAATTCCATTTGCTGCGGAGCATGCTGCCGGACCATACAACATCCAGAGATCCAGACTTCAAATCCATCAATCTCCAGAACCGGTAGCAGTACTTAGAAAGCAGAGCAGTATCCAGAATCCAGAGAGGCTAGAACAGCAGAGAGAGCTGACCCAGACCGCTGTTAGCAGAACCACAGAGCTGACCCAGACCGCTGTTAGCAGAACCAGAGAGCTGACCCAGATCACTGTGAAGTGCCGAGACGAGACCGGAGTCCAGTCCAACCTGACCAGATCCGTGGCGAGGCCTATTTCTAAATATATTGTGAGTACCTAGCAGAACTGTGCAGAACCAATCTCTTAGTTAAAATAATATAATTCAATCTATTTTAATCTAACCAGAACTGCCTAAAAGCTGTCACCTGTCATTTTCTATCTGCAAGCTGTAACCTGTCGCTTTGAACTTTTAAAATTTCAAATCCGAAAAACAACCTTCACAAAATCGTTCATAACTCTGTAACCGTTTGTGCTAGGAACTTGGTTTAACTTTCCTCTGAAAGCTTAGAATCTCATCTTTTCAACAAGCCTTCCTACACCTTATACTTTCTCCGTTATCACGATTCTCGCACTCGCGAATTTTACCGCGATTTGCGATTTGGTTAAAAACCCAGCCAGTGTGTAACCAGCAGCTTTATTGCTTTCCTAGCTAAAAATTTGTTTGCCTCTTATGAACCATACCTGAGTCATTGCTAGAGTGAGCCTGGACTAATATTAACTAGATACCACTCACCCTGAACCTCTAGAGGGAATTAAAAGCATTTTAGCATATTTTTCACTTCATTGCCAGCACGTATAAAAGCATTTTGGGCCTGTGTTTCAAACTTCTGTAGTCTAAGCTTGCTGGGGTGAACTGAATTACATTTGATTGCATTTCTGAGAACTGTGTGCTTTCCTTCCATTTCCTTGCATTGCATAAAGGGGGGAGTGGATTGCCAGAGAAAAGTGATTACATTGTTTTGTTGAAATCATATTGAGTATTTCTGTACTGCAATTTCATTCCACCTTACATCCATTTGAAACCATAAAAGTATTGTTGCTATCTTATCCATTTCATGTCAACTCCTTAGTGATTATAAAGAAGTGGGCTAGTGCCAGATTCTCCGTTGTTAATCTTTATCATATCAGATTAAGTGTGATATTCAATTATTAATTTATTATAAAGTGTGATATATATATATATTGTTTAAATTCTCAAATAAACCTTTTAACTTGCAAAACAGAACTACTTCTTGGCTCAGTGAGGTCCGGGAGATTCCAAGAGAGGGCTGTTATATAGGGGTAGTCATCCAGAACGCATGAACTGGACATAAAGATATATCAATAAGGGTTTCCATTCAGTATCCCAGACTAGGCATTGACTTAGCTGTAGTGTTGAATTGAATCCTCTTACAAATTGGGGGCTCGTAGCCGGGGATTCCGGATTAGATCTATCACTTGTGCAGATTATTACAGTGTGCCAGCTGACCAGATACACATATCCGGTCGGATCATCACGCTGTGTTACGCTGTAAAGCACTCCTCAAAGGAACGCTCTAAGGGAAAGGTCTGTTTTGCAAAAATAAAATACAAACTTCTGTAAGTCAGGAAGGAACTCAAATTCCAGAATGACGACCTTGGTAGATATGAAAATAGCCAGAGAGCACTTCTTACATAAGCTATTTGTGAGAGGTGAGTGGACTCATCAGGACCAGACGGTCTGGTTGCAAGCAGTCGCACCCCAGATCACGGAAACAGGGTCAGATAATGGAGAGACCAGGGTCCCTTACATGTGGCCCTGAGTGAACTATATATGTCCTCTAAGGCCAAGGATGAGCACAACAAGATTGCCAGGGTAGCGGCATATTTATATTTACATTTGGGAGCCATGCAGGACAAATGTGCTGAAGGCCAAGATCTGGCGAGTAGGCAACTGCTGACATTACAGAAGGCCCAATCTGATCTGGACTCTTCTGAGCAGAGGCTGCAGAGGAGACAGGAGTCAGAAAATGGTAGTAGGCAGTATATCATTAAAATAAAAGAGGACATGGATATACTGCAACAGGAAAAGGCTGACCAGGATACTAGATTTCTGGCCCTGCAGAAGGAGCACCAAGACAGTTTGGACTCCTTACTGCAGAGCCAGAAAAAGCTGGAGCAACAATTAGACTTTAACAGGGCATGCACGGAGCAGGTAGCCACCCTGCAAAGTCATCTAGATAGAGTGAAGGCAGAGAGCAACAAGCTGATTTTGAAAGACCTGGATACCCAGGCAGAGTTTGATGAAGAACGCCAGAAAGCTGGTGCCTTTCAAAGGCAGAGGGACGACCTGGCAGCACAGATGCAGGCTCTTAGTCAGGAAAGAGACGCCTAAGGCCAGGAAGTCTGCCATTTAAAAAGAAAAACAGAAGAAAATCACTTGGCCCTCCAGGGGCTGGGTGACCTCCAAAAAGAACACCAGAACTTGTTAGAACACACCAGGAGGGTGGAGGATGCTCTGGCAAGAAAGGAGCAGGCCAATAGGGACACAGCTCAGGAGGTAACCCTCCTGCAGCAAAAACTGGCCCAGTGCTCCAGGACCAATCAGGAGGCACAGAGAGAGAATGAGGCTCTCTGCCAGCACAATGATAGACTCCAACAACAGGTAGCGATGCAGGAGAGACTGATAGAGTCTAGTAAGGCCTTAACTGAGGAACTGAAGGCGCAGGCTCTTGCATTGCAACAGGGAGCAGGGGCGGATAGAGATGAGGTTTGCTGGGAAAGAGAAACTCCTGAGCATAACCCCAGGAGCCCTAGTACCAGAGGCCTTTATCTCTCTCAGTCCCTGGACTCTGCCACCCCCATGTCCCCTGGCGCACATGAGCACAGGGCCACAGGGATGGCAGATTACTATCCAGCCAGAAGCATGGGGCTCATAGGCCAGTACCACCCAGGAATGGAGGGGCGGGCATCCGGGTATGGGCACCCAAGCACAGTGCAATTTAATGGGGAACCCCAGGAGAGTAGGCCCATTAAGGGCATCCTGAAAACCTCTGCCCAGTTAGGTCAGTGGGGGGGTACCCATCAAATCCTGGCAGCAAGGATGGATCTGAAGACTCCTCTGAGCGGTACAGGACACAGGAGACCAGGTCCCCACATTCTGCCAGCCATTCCCAGGCTCGCAGAATCCGGGAAAACCTGGAAGAACAGACGGGAACCTCTGGGAGCAGTGCCTCTGAGTCAGAAGATGAATGGACCAGGGTTACCCGGACCAAAAGGGCCAATAAGACAAAAAGGGCCTTGCTTAAGGACCCATTGAAACAGATTAAGGCAATCAGGAGTGTCATCACGCCTTATCATAAGAACGCCAAGTATTCTGTTTGGGAACACTTGGAGCTCTATGAGCAAATGATGGAGACCTTTCATTTGAAGGACAGCCAAAGCTGTTTTCAGTATGTAAAGTGGACATTCTCACCAGAATACTCCAGTTTCTTTGCGGGGCTGGAGGACCAAAATCATTTAAGATGGTCCACCTATAAGGCGGCCATCTTGAAACATTTTTCTGTTCACAGAAATCCTCAAGAGGCTCGCAAGGCAGCCTACAATTTGCAATGTGGGGAGGATCAGGCCCCACAAGAATTCGTGCAAGAATTGAAACGTGCCTTTGCGCAGACCACCAGAAGGGTGCGCACAGACGGCAGAGAATTTGTCAATACATTTTTCCATGCTTTGCCCAAATATATAATGACCCAGCTCGTGAGAGATTTTCATGAGAAAATATCTTTAGACTGGGTCATTGAACAAGCCACCCGCATCTACGAGGTGCAGAAACCGGTGGAAAACAAAAACCAGCCCCAAAACCAACAGCACCCCTGCTGCTGCCAAGGTGGCAGAGGTAAAGGTTGCCCCCGTTTTGGATTTGGAGATGGGGGGGCCTAAAAACCTACCTGCACCTAATAATGCTAGGCCCAGAAGGTCCTCGGGCCAGTCACAGACAGGGAGCCAAGGAGGCAGCCCCACAAATGGGGTCCCTCGCTCTCCTGATTATGTAAGTCCCCGTTACAAGGGAAATCGACCCATCCTGGGTTATGTGTGGACTCCTCCAGCCCAAGGGGGGGGATCCAGCCAAGCACCTAACCCAGGGAACTTCCCTCCTAACTTCCCACCGCAGGGCAGAAATTCTCCAAATCCTGGGCAGAACTTTTTCAACAGGTATCCACCCAATTTCCAGCCCCAAAATCATCCATCCTTCTTTCCCTAATTCCCTGAGCCCAGACAACCTAATCCGGGAGAGGGGAGGCCAAGGGTGGAGGGGTACCAAAATCTTCCCAACCCGGGGTACTACCAGAGAAGGGATAGCTACCCTTCCCGGGATCAGCCCAGGGGAGAAAATAGAGCCCTGTATCAGCCTGAGCGGGTTTCCCAGTTAGAGCGCCAGGTCCAAAATATGGCACGGGATCTGGGTCACATACTGAGGGCTCAACAGAACCCTCAGATGAGCATGCCACCGCAGAATGCCCCAAACTCTGGACCTGGTGCTCCAGAACAATGACTGGGGCAGCACCCCGATAACACACCGGTTCCTAGGGAGGAGGCACAAGGGGAAGGGGGGTGTAAAGCCTTGGAGGAAGCTTCCTTCCCAACTTGTAAAAAGCCCCTGGAAAACCAGGAACCGGAAACAAAATCTCCTGCCCCTGAAAGCCTGCCTCCCAAGGAGCAGAGGTGGGGTAGGAGAAACAAAGGACCCAAACAGACCCACTTTGTGGAGGAGGTACAGGTCTTCCAATTTGAGGGAGAGGGATCCTCAGAGGATCCTGGGGAAAGTACCTTCTCCTTCAGAGATGGGGGAACTCCTCCCAAGGAAAAATGGGTCCCTAGGGATGCAAATCCAGACTGGGGAGATGGGGAGACTGAGCTACCGCCGCCCACCATCTCATCCCAGAACCAACAGCAAGAAAATCCCCTTGTTCAAACCCATCCTGGTGACTGCCTCCAAAAAGGGGGGGGCGGCCCGGAACCGGAGCCAGGGGAACCCACAATGGCTCTGATCTCCAGTTGCCAATTTTTTCTTTCAGATTCCCAAGGCTCTCCACAGAATTCTGCCCAAATCTCTTCGCTAGCGATGTCCAAAACCAGAAAGGTAGCCCACCAGTTGTCCAAAAATGTGCATTATCTGTGCTCCCTTGAGGGGAAGGAGGGAAGATACCATGCCCCGGTACAAGTACAGGGGCAGGGTACAATTTTGGCACTGGTGGACACTGGATCTCAAGCTACCCTTCTGTCCAGAAGGGCCTTTGACGAACTGAATGCAGGAAGGGGAGAGAATTACCAAATTCCTCTCACCTCTCTTCCTGGACAACTGCAGAACTTTGACGGGAAGGAAATTCCTGTTGAGGGGACTGCAGACTTGGACATTAAAATTGGGCGACACAAGTTGAAACACCCAGTCATAGTAGTGACTCCAGAGGGCACCCCTTGTTTACTGGGGAATGACCTCCTGAGGAGGTTGTCACCCTTAATAGATTGCGTAAACAAGGTCCTCTGGACCCAGACTAGCCGACCAATAAAATTAAAACAGAGTGTCAACCATGTTAGTTTAAACGGCACCTGCAACATGGTTGAACAAAAATCTGACCAAGTAGAATTTCACTTCCAGAACAACCAAATTCCAGACGTGACAGTAATAGCAGTAGGACAACAGACTGGTGATGGGGGGTCCTCTCTATTTCTGAAAATCAACCTTCCTTCCAGTTTAAGGTGGTATTCCACACTGGAAGGAAACACCCTGAAATTCTCTACTACTCCACAATCAGAAACTCCCACTCCTATAGTCCAGAAAGATGTGAAATCAGCTCAGAGCCTGGATGATATTCAGCAAATTGGAGAGAAGTTGTTCATCCCTGTTCAGTTAAATGATGGGAAGGACTCTGTTCTCGCTCGAGTGTGTGTGAACAACGGTAAGAGCTTCATCAGCGAAGCCATGTTTCGCCAACTCCCAAAAGATCCAGCCATTCCCACCTTCAAACTGATAGACAAATTGGAAATGGACCTGGAAGCACCCAATTCCAAACATCTCCTGCCAAGCAGGTGTATGCTCAAAATCTCCATTGGCAACAAGAGCATAGTCCACAATTGTTGGGTCGTGCGAGACGTCACTGCCGCTTTTTACTTAGGCAGTGGCATTCTCAATCGCTTTGCCATTAGTTTGGACCTAATAAACTTCAAAGCTTGGTCCCGATTAGCGGATAATCCCATGGGCTTTGATGATCCAGAAAAAGCATTTAGGTCAGCTCAATTGCTACCTTATGCAGTTGAAATTCAGATAAAAGAGGAAGTCACCATCCCAGAAAGGACCCGACAATTCTGCCTGGAAGTGAAAGCTAAAAGAGGACAACATTTGAAAAACCCTGATGCTTACATACATCTAAACGCTTCTCTCCAACAGCAAGGGTTGGGGGTAAACCCAACTCCATTAGTCAACATAGAACATGACATCATTCTAATAGAGGTGGATAACAGCGACTTAAAGAGTATTACTCTAGCCGCAGGCACCATTATTAGAATGGCGGTTGATGACCGACATATTTCCATCGATTTAGGTAATGAACTGTTAGGGCCAATCCCTAAGGACTTCTTTGACAGTGACAGTGATGACAATACAACACCAGACAGGATTTTTACCCGGCATGGGGGGAACTTCCTGGTGTACACTTCTTGCCCTTATGGTAAGGAAGATGTGACTTGTGACTTCAGGAGGGATGAGGTGATTTTCCAGGTCCATGAGGGCTGCCTTTCCCACCTGAAGCCTCCAGTCCAAATCAGCACTCTGACCAGGGACTTCTCCACCCAGCTGGAGGAGGCCGCTGAGATAGCCAAACCAGAAGTCTTTCCAGGCTTCAGGCAGATGGTGGAAGAGAGAGTCAACCTAGCTGATGCCTGTGTGACTCTGGAACAAAAGCAAAAGTTGAAACAAGTTTTCTTGGATTTCCAAGATCTCTTTGCGGTAGACTCATATGACTGTGGCCGCACCGACATCCACACAACAACAATCCCCACGGACCCTGGCATGACTCCAGTGTTTGTGAAGCAATATCATTTGCCTCTTGCATCCATGGAGTCCCTTACTGAAATAATTAAGAACCTTGAGTCCCGGGGAATAATCCGTCCAGTTCACAGCACCTTCAATAATCCGGTGCTGGGAATATTAAAGCCAAACGGCCAGAGGAGACTCTGCGCTGACCTTAGGGAGCTCAACAAACGGGTCCATACTTCCCGATGGCCTCTGCCCTACATTGACCAAGGGCTGGCCCAGATCCAGGGGTCACAGGTATTCACAGCAATAGACCTGACCAATGGATACTGGACCGTGCCTGTCAGTAGGGAGGACCAATACAAGCTGGCTTTTACCTTTGGGGGCCAGCAGTACACATGGACCCGGACTCCCTTCGGATACCTCAACTCCGGCAATGAATTCAACATTTTCCTACACAAGGCCATGCCCGACCTGGGTGCAAGGGGTAACCTGGCTTATGTAGATGATGTCCTCATCAAAAGTTCATCTGTGGAGGAACACATAGCGGAGATCCGTTATGTTCTGACCCAGTTGAGGGCCGCCGGAGCAAAACTTTCCTTTCAGAAAGCACAGTGGTGTAGAACCCGTGTTAATTTCTTGGGGCATGAGATTACTCCTCAGGGTCTCTGTCCCCAGGAAAAGAAGGTGGAAGCACTCCAAAAACTGAAAGACCCCACAACTCTGCGGGAACTAAGGAGCCTCCTTGGACTGACTAATTACAGCAGAAAGTTCATTGAGGGCTATGCAGAGATCACCGGACCCCTGATTCATCTCCTGAAGGGGGGGTCAAGTGGGAATGGGGTCCAGAACAAGCCGAGGCGGTAAAACAACTCAAGAGAAGCCTCTCACAAGCGCCTTGCCTAGCTTACCCTGTCAGAAACAAGGAGTTCTTCCTGGAGACGGGGTTCTCTAATACGTGCTTGACGGCGGTATTATACCAAAAGCATGACAAGGTCAATAAAGTAATCTCCTATGCGAGCAAAACTTTATCCTCTGTAGAGGAAAAATTCAACGATTGTGAGAAGGCACTCCTGGCAACGGTGTGGGCATTGAAGAATTACCGCCCGTTTATCCAGGGGGAACACATCATAGTGGAGACTCCACACCAGCCTTTGCAATATCTCCAAAGTGATAGAATCCGGGCCGGAAATGTGAGTAATTCCCGAATTACTTCCTGGATTTTGTCAATGCAAGGCTTTCCTGTGGAGGTCAGATATGGCCAAAACAAGAAGAGTCCACTCGCGCAAGGTCTGGCTGACTTGCATGATTGTGCCAGAGAAAACTGTCTCAAGGACGAAAGTCTAAAAATCAAGGACAACACGGAGGCATACCTTAATTCCCCACACAAAGTCTTTGAAGAGGACAAGTGTGAGGGAATGCCCACTGTCTATGTGGATGGATGCTCTTACCATGTTGACAACAACGGGGAGAAAGAACTGGTGGCCGGCGTAGGGAATGCATGGGTGAATGAGTCCCCAGAACCCTCCGCTGGATACAAAATTGGTCCCCGAAGTAGTCAGGTGGCAGAATTGATGGCTGTGCATCAAGCCACCCTCACTGCTGTCCAACATCAACTCCACGAACTGGTCATAATCACAGATTTTGATTATGTACGGAACGGGTTCGTGGAGCACCTGGTTAATTGGAAAACCAGAGGCATGTTATGTGCTAACAACAAACCCTTGAAACATGGGAAGTTGATCCAAAACATTGATGATCTGGTCACCTCGAATGAGATGACCATCTATTGGAAAAAGATCAAGGGTCATTCCAAAGTAGAGGGACCAGACAAAACTGGAAATGACTTAGCTGATCAGCTGGCCAAAACCGGGGCCATCCAAGGGGATCTAATTGAGATTGAGTCCCTGTTGGGGGAAATCCAGGTCACTGCTATCACTAGGTCCCAGACAAATGCTCACAATGATCTGTCAACTTCCCAATGGAGCAAGGAGACCCCTGATGCTGATTTGATTACAGCTCAGAAGGGGGATCCAATTATTGTTAAGTTTTACCAACACCTTGAGGACCCTGAGAACTTTCCCCTGACGGATACCGATTATATTGGGAAAGAGGACCTAAGAGTGTTGATGAAATGTCCAAAAATGTTCCGAATCCAAGATGGTTTGCTGGTAAGGAAATCCAAAGCTGGCCACGATCAGTGGGTGGTTCCTACCTCATTCCGAAGCCTGATGTTAAGTCACGCCCATGATGCGGCCACCGCCGGTCATAGGGGGTTTCACACAACACTGGAAATCTTAAGAGAGGTTGCATACTGGCCACACATGGGGCAAGACCTTGACCAATACTTGAAGGGGTGTCTTGTGTGTGCGCAATTTCAGCCGACGTCCCTCACACACTGCGCGCCTCTCCAAAAGCGGGGGATGACACTGCCATGGTCAGATTTGCAAATCGACTTTGTAGGCCCTGTGATTCGCTCGTCTAGAGGAAACAAGTACATGTTGACCGTTACATGCTTGTTTACCAAGTGGGTGGAATGTCTCCCAGCCCCAAATTGCAAGGCAGAAACTGCAGCTGCCCTGATGATTAACCACATCTGTTCCCGTTTCGGCCTACCTCAAAGGAATGAGTCAGACAGAGGTAGCCACTTCACCAGTGAAGTGATGACAAAGATGTGGGAGATACTGGGGGTCAAAAGGAAGTTGCATATTGCTTACCGGCCAGCTTCTTCTGGGGCAGTAGAGAGATATAACCGAACCATTGTGAGCATATTAAAGAAGTTTGTGGCAGATTCTGGGCCAAGTTGGGATATCCGATTACCTCTGGTCCTAATGGCCATCAGATCTACCCCTTCATCTGCAACCAAAATGTCACCATTTGAGTTGATGACTGGGCGCAAGATGGTGCTTCCTCAGCATTTGCTCTACAGGACCCAAGAGCAGACACTGATAAATGCCTCCACAACTCATGAGTATGTGGAGAATTTAAGGAAACACCTTCAACATGCTTTTGCTTATGCTCAGCGGAATCTAGAAAGATCAGCTGATAGCATGAAGACCCACTATGACCTGAAAACTTTCAGGAAGGAATATCAGGTGGGGGAACGGGTCTATCTATACAACTTCCAAAGAAACCAGGCAAAACAGCGAAAATTCTTGCCTACATGGAAGGGACCCTTTGAGATTATAGACAAGATCTCCCCTGTGGCCTACAAGATCCGCATCCCCAAAGGCGGTTTGGCAGAGGGGGAAGACAAGTGGGTCCACATTAACCAGTTGAAGTGTTGCCATCCCAGGCACACTCTGCAACAACTGGAGGAATCCTCTGGAATCCTAGAGGGTACTGTCTCAGATTAATTCAGTTCTAACTTAAAATATCCTACATATCGCCTATCAAATTCTGAGTTTCTCAATGTGGGTGTTTTTGTTTTTGAATGCAAAAAGAAATGTGCATGTTCATATGTTTTGACTATAAATTTATATGCCACCCCACTATATCAATGGTGGGGGAGAAATGTCCATGAATAGGTATTGCCGCTCTTCCTTTGTCGTCCTAGGAGAAGGAAAACCTGCAGGCTGGCCAAGGAGGACGATCCGGAGACTGGGAGCAGAGACGCAAGGGGCCCAGTGTACCGCCCAATATTCCCATCAGGACCGGCGAGGAGAACCGATCGATCAGTACCGGATGGAGGAAAAGATGCTGAACTGTGCCATTTGCAGAATTGGAAGAAGATTATGCGGACAGACCAGTGCGTGGGTCAAAACCCTTGTGCACCCGACTCCCCATCGACTCAAATTCAAAGGGCAGTCACGTAGGGGGATTTGTTGGGTGTCCTGACCCACGTTTGTGCTATCATGCTGCAACATTTGGTGCTGTGGGCTTAGAAAATCCAAGATGGCCAAAAAGCCCACAAGTGCACCAGAATCCAGGAGAACCACGCAGTTTGTGCGCACACCAAAATGGTTACCTCACTTGCCACCCACCAGTGTAAAGAAAGATCTTTGTTAACAAAATCCACTGTTATTGATGTCTAAAAGTTGCTGAAATCGTGGCACACCGGACCACTTTAAAGATTCAACCCTTTTGTGGGGTTCCACATAACCATTTTACTGTAAGGAGCCCCATCAAAACAATGTTAAGCAAGGATTTACTACCATGTAAGAACCATTCCTGTTTGGAATGCATTAATCCAAGAAAAATCCCAAAAATGGTTGCATTACCAGTACTCACCACTATCAGAAAGCCGGCGTTTTAAAACCACCAGACTTTGTGTAAAACTGAATAAATGAACCCAAAGCAGGCCAAAGAAAGACTTACTGAGAGGTGCATACAATGTAAAGTTATATTCTGAAGTGACTTGAATGTTCATAACAAGACTGGCTGAGCTCTGCAGGTCTGCAGCAGCCTAACTGAAACTGGATTTAAAACTACCAAAAATCGAAAATGTTTAAATTAACTGAGTGACCTACTTTTGAGTGTCACATAGTTTGTCACTGTTGAAATGTCATAGTTTTGAACTTAGAATCAGCATTCTAGCTGCATATGTAAAAATTGTCTTGACTTAAACTGGGGAACAAAAAGTGACATTTATCTGAAACCTGGTTTAAGGAACTGAATTCTGCCCACCAGCTACCCCCGACAGGAGTTGAGACTTGCACAACAGCTGTGTTCCCAGGCCTAGCTGCCTTTTGCTGTTCCCACCAAAAGGGATATGACACTTCTCTGATTGAATTACCTGGGCTCTGCAGGAAATTGAACAAAGCCCTGTCCTGACTCAGGCAAATGTTTTATTGGTGGGAGTCGTAAATGTGGCTTCCCCCTGGAAGGAAAGGGGAGGAGCACTGCCTGTGAGAGCAAGCTGGCTTGGCAGAACTGGAAAAACCAGAAATTCAACCTTGTGCTGGGGGGAAACCACACCCCTTTGGGGCCAGAACATAACTCTAAAAAGATGGATCATTCATAGTACGGACTTGTCATAATTATTTAAATGATACCACAATTCTTGTGATATTTCTGCCCACATTTTAAGAGGTTTTTACAACTGGTGGTATGATCTGGGGGCAATCTAGCAGTTAAGAGGGTATTACTTAAAATGTATGCATGTTAAAAATCTGATACTCCATCAATTAATGTCCATACTCCTTGCGCACATGTGTGTAAATTTGGGTTAATGTCCGATATTGCAAAACCAGTTAAAAAGTGCAAATGTTGCCATTTCTCAATGCAAGCTCTCAGGAAGAGCAGATTTGGACAGGGTATACCTCCTGTGATATGTGATGGGTGCATGTAATTTTAAACAAATGTGTACCTGTGCAAATATGTCTTTTGGGTCAAAATATAGATTGTGTGTAATTTGACAGGGGTGGGTTCTCTGTATCATAAACAGACCTCATCATGATGACACTTCATTTCATTCCCCCAATCAAGGGGAAGAGGATGAAGTGGCCAATGACCAGTGGAGAGGGGTAGGGTCTAGAAAGCTAGCCTCTCCACCCACTTTCAAAACACATAAAAGCAGACAGTCAGGACAGATAGAGACATTCAATTCCATTTGCTGCGGAGCATGCTGCCGGACCATACAACATCCAGAGATCCAGACTTCAAATCCATCAATCTCCAGAACCGGTAGCAGTACTTAGAAAGCAGAGCAGTATCCAGAATCCAGAGAGGCTAGACCAGCAGAGAGAGCTGACCCAGACCGCTGTTAGCAGAACCAGAGAGCTGACCCAGACCGCTGTTAGCAGAACCAGAGAGCTGACCCAGATCACTGTGAAGTGCCGAGACCAGACCGGAGTCCAGTCCAACCTGACCAGATCCGTGGCGAGGCCTATTTCTAAATATATTGTGAGTACCTAGCAGAACTGTGCAGAACCAATCTCTTAGTTAAAATAATATAATTCAATCTATTTTAATCTAACCAGAACTGCCTAAAAGCTGTCACCTGTCATTTTCTATCTGCAAGCTGTAACCTGTCGCTTTGAACTTTTAAAATTTCAAATCCCAAAAACAACCTTCACAAAATTGTTCATAACTCAGTAACCGTTTGTGCTAGGAACTTGGTTTAACTTTCCTCTGAAAGCTTAGAATCTCATCTTTTCAATAAGCCTAGAACGGACTTCCTACTCCTTATACTTTATCCGTAATCACGATTCTCGCACTCGCGAATTTTACCGCGATTTGCGATTTGGTTAAAAACACAGCCACGTGTGAAAACAGCAGCTTTCTTGCTTTCCTAGCTAAAAATTTGTTTGCCTCTTATGAACCATACCTGAGTCATTGCTAGAGTGAGCCTGGACTAATATTAACTAGATACCACTCACCCTGAACCTCTAGAGGGAATTAAAAGCATTTTAGCATATTTTTCAATTCATTACCAGCACGTATAAAAGCATTTTGGGCCTGTGTTTCAAACTTCTGTAGTCTAAGCTTGCTGGGGTGAACTGAATTACATTTGATTGCATTTCTGAGAACTGTGTGCTTTCCTTCCATTTCCTTGCATTGCATAAAGGGGGGAGTGGATTGCCAGAGAAAAGTGATTACATTGTTTTGTTGAAATCATATTGAGTATTTCTGTACTGCAATTTCATTCCACCTTGCATCCATTTGAAACCATAAAAGTATTGTTGCTATCTTATCCATTTCATGTCAACTCCTTAGTGATTATAAAGAAGTGGGCTAGTGCCAGATTCTCTGTTGTTAATCTTTATCATATCAGATTAAGTGTGATATTCAATTATTAATTTATTATAAAGTGTGATATATATATATATATTGTTTAAATTCTCAAATAAACCTTTTAACTTGCAAAACAGAACTACTTCTTGGCTCAGTGGGGTCAGGGGGATTCCAAGAGAGGGGTGTTATATAGGGGTAGTCATCCAGAACGCATTAACTGGACATAAAGATATATCAATAAGGGTTTCCATTCAGTATCCCAGACTAGGCATTGACTTAGCTGTAGTGTTGAATTGAATCCTCTTACAAATTGGGGGCTCGTAGCCGGGGATTCCGGATTAGATCTATCACTTGTGCAGATTAATACAGTGTGCCAGCTGACCAGATACACATATCCGGTCGGATCATCATGCTGTGTTACGCTGTAAAGCACTCCTCAAAGGAACGCTCTAAGGGAAAGGTCTGTTTTGCAAAAATAAAATACAAACTTCTGTAAATCAGGAAGGAACTCAAATTCCAGAATGACGACCTTGGTAGATATGAAAATAGCCAGAGAGCACTTCTTACATAAGCTATTTGTGAGAGGTGAGTGGACTCATCAGGACCAGACGGTCTGGTTGCAAGCAGTCGCACCCCAGATCACGGAAACAGGGTCAGATAATGGAGAGACCAGGGTCCCTTACATATGGCCCTGAGTGAACTATATATGTCCTCTAAGGCCAAGGATGAGCACAACAAGATTGCCAGGGTAGCGGCATATTTATATTTACATATGGGAGCCATGCAGGACAAATGTGCTGAAGGCCAAGATCTGGCGAGTAGGCAACTGCTGGCATTACAGAAGGCCCAATCTGATCTGGACTCTTCTGAGCAGAGGCTGCAGAGGAGCCATGAGTCAGAAAATGATAGTAGGCAGTATATCATTAAAATAAAAGAGGACATGGATATACTGCAACAGGAAAAGGCTGACCAGGATACTAGATTTCTGGCCCTGCAGAAGGAGCACCAAGACAGTTTGGACTCCTTACTGCAGAGCCAGAAAAAGCTGGAGCAACAATTAGACTTTAACAGGGCATGCACGGAGCAGGTAGCCACCCTGCAAAGTCATCTAGATAGAGTGAAGGCAGAGAGCAACAAGCTGATTTTGAAAGACCTGGATACCCAGGCAGAGTTTGATGAAGAATGCCAGAAAGCTGGTGCCTTTCAAAGGCAGAGGGACGACCTGGCAGCACAGATGCAGGCTCTTAGTCAGGAAAGAGACGCCTTAGGCCAGGAAGTCTGCCATTTAAAAAGAAAAACAGAAGAAAATCACTTGGCCCTCCAGGAGCTGGGTGACCTCCAAAAAGAACACCAGAACTTGTTAGAACACACCAGGAGGGTGGAGGATGCTCTGGCAAGAAAGGAGCAGGCCAATAGGGACACAGCTCAGGAGGTAACCCTCCTGCAGCAAATACTGGCCCAGTGCTCCAGGACCAATCAGGAGGCACAGAGAGAGAATGAGGCTCTCTGCCAGCACAATGATAGACTCCAACAACAGGTAGCGATGCAGGAGAGACTGATAGAGTCTAGTAAGGCCTTAACTGAGTAACTGAAGGCGCAGGCTCTTGCATTGCAACAGGGAGCAGGGGCGGATAGAGATGAGGTTCGCTGGGAAAGAGAAACTCCTGAGCATAACCCCAGGAGCCCTAGTACCAGAGGCCTTTATCTCTCTCAGTCCCTGGACTCTGCCACCCCCAAGCCCCCTGGCGCACATGAGCACAGGGCCACAGGGATGGCAGATTACTATCCAGCCAGAAGCATGGGGCTCATAGGCCAGTACCACCCAGGAATGGAGGGGCGGGCATCCGGGTATGGGCACCCAAGCACAGTGCAATTTAATGGGGAACCCCAGGAGAGTAGGCCCATTAAGGGCATCCTGAAAACCTCTGCCCAGTTAGGTCAGTGGGGGGGTACCCATCAAATCCTGGCAGCAAGGAGGGATCTGAAGACTCCTCTGAGCGGTACAGGACACAGGAGACCAGGTCCCCACATTCTGCCAGCCATTCCCAGGCTCGCAGAATCCGGGAAAACCTGGAAGAACAGACGGGAACCTCTGGGAGCAGTGCCTCTGAGTCAGAAGATGAATGGACCAGGGTTACCCGGACCAAAAGGGCAAATAAGACAAAAAGGGCCTTGCTTAAGGACCCATTGAAACAGATTAAGGCAATCAGGAGTGTCATCACGCCTTATCATAAGAACGCCAAGTATTCTGTTTGGGAACACTTGGAGCTCTATGAGCAAATGATGGAGACCTTTCATTTGAAGGACAGCCAAAGCTGTATTCAGTATGTAAAGTGGACATTCTCACCAGAATACTCCAGTTTCTTTGCGGGGCTGGAGGACCAAAATCATTTAAGATGGTCCACCTATAAGGCGGCCATCTTGAAACATTTTTCTGTTCACAGAAATCCTCAAGAGGCTCGCAAGGCAGCCTACAATTTGCAATGTGGGGAGGAACAGGCCCCACAAGAATTCGTGCAAGAATTGAAACGTGCCTTTGCGCAGACCACCAGAAGGGTGCGCACAGACGGCAGAGAATTTGTCAATACATTCTTCCATGCTTTGCCCAAATATATAATGACCCAGCTTGTGAGAGATTTTCATGAGAAAAGATCTTTAGACTGGGTCATTGAACAAGCCACCCGCATCTACGAGGTGCAGAAACCAGTGGAAAACAAAAACCAGCCCAAAAACCCCAAAACCAACAGCACCCCTGCTGCTGCCAAGGTGGCAGAGGTAAAGGTTGCCCCCGTTTTGGATTTGGAGATGGGGGGGCCTAAAAACCTACCTGCACCTAATAATGCTAGGCCCAGAAGGTCCTCGGGCCAGTCACAGACAGGGAGCCAAGGAGGCAGCCCCACAAATGGGGTCCCTCGCTCTCCTGATTATGTAAGTCCCCGTTACAAGGGAAATCGACCCATCCTGGGTTATGTGTGGACTCCTCCAGCCCAAGGGGGGGGATCCAGCCAAGCACCTAACCCAGGGAACTTCCCTCCTAACTTCCCACCGGAGGGCAGAAATTCTCCAAATCCTGGGCAGAACTTTTTCCCCAGGTATCCACCCAATTTCCAGCCCCAAAATCATCCATCCTTCTTTCCCCAATTCCCTGAGCCCAGACAACCTAATCCAGGAGAGGGGAGGCCAAGGGTGGAGGGGTACCAAAATCTTCCCAACCCGGGGTACTACCAGAGAAGGGATAGCTACCCTTCCCGGGATCAGCCCAGGGGAGAAAATAGAGCCCCGTATCAGCCTGAGCGGGTTTCCCAGTTAGAGCGCCAGGTCCAAAATATGGCACGGGATCTGGGTCACATACTGAGGGCTCAACAGAACCCTCAGATGAGCATGCCACCGCAGAATGCCCCAAACTCTGGACCTGGTGCTCCAGAACAATGACTGGGGCAGCACCCCGATAACACACCGGTTCCTAGGGAGGAGGCACAAGGGGAAGGGGCGTGTAAAGCCTTGGAGGAAGCTTCCTTCCCAACTTGTAAAAAGCCCCTGGAAAACCAGGAACTGGAAACAAAATCTCCTGCCCCTGAAAGCCTGCCTCCCAAGGAGCAGAGGGGGGGTAGGAGAAACAAAGGACCCAAACAGACCCACTTTGTGGAGGAGGTACAGGTCTTCCAATTTGAGGGAGAGGGATCCTCAGAGGATCCTGGGGAAAGGACCTTCTCCTTCAGAGATGGGGGAACTCCTCCCAAGGAAAAATGGGTCCCTAGGGATGCAAATCCAGACTGGGGAGATGGGGAGACTGAGCTACCGCCGCCCACCATCTCATCCCAGAACCAACAGCAAGAAAATCCCCTGGTTCAAACCCATCCTGGTGACTGCCTCCAAAAAGGGGGGGGCGGCCCGGAACCGGAGCCAGGGGAACCCACAATGGCTCTGATCTCCAGTTGCCAATTTTTTCTTTCAGATTCCCAAGGCTCTCCACAGAATTCTGCCCAAATCTCTTCGCTAGCGATGTCCAAAACCAGAAAGTTAGCCCACCAGTTGTCCAAAAATGTGCATTATCTGTGCCCCCTTGAGGAGAAGGAGGGAAGATACTATGCCCCGGTACAAGTACAGGGGCAGGGTACAATTTTGGCACTGGTGGACACTGGATCTCAAGCTACCCTTCTGTCCAGAAGTGCCTTTGACGAACTGAATGCAGGAAGGGGAGAGAATTACCAAATTCCTCTCACCTCTCTTCCTGGACAACTGCAGAACTTTGACGGGAAGGAAATTACCGTTGAGGGGACGGCAGACTTGGACATTAAAATTGGGCGACACAAGTTGAAACACCCAGTCATAGTAGTGACTCCAGAGGGCACCCCTTGTTTACTGGGGAATGACCTCCTGAGGAGGTTGTCACCCTTAATAGATTGCGTAAACAAGGTCCTCTGGACCCAGACTAGCCGACCAATAAAATTAAAACAGAGTGTCAACCATGTTAGTTTAAACGGCACCTGCAACATGGTTGAACAAAAATCTGACCAAGTAGAATTTCACTTCCAGAACAACCAAATTCCAGACGTGACAGTAATAGCAGTAGGACAACAGACTGGTGATGGTGGGTCCTCTCTATTTCTGAAAATCAACCTTCCTTCCAGTTTAAGGTGGTATTCCACACTGGAAGGAAACACCCTGAAATTCTCTACTAATTCACAATCAGAAACTCCCACTCCTATAGTCCAGAAAGATGTGAAATCAGCTCAGAGCCTGGCTGATATTCAGCAAATTGGAGAGCAGTTGTTCATCCCTGTTCAGTTAAATGATGGGAAGGACTCTGTTCTCGCTCGAGTGTGTGTGAACAACGGTAAGAGCTTCATCAGCGAAGCCATGTTTCGCCAACTCCCAAAAGATCCAGCCATTCCCACCTTCAAACTGATAGACAAATGGGAAATGGACCTGGAAGCACCCAATTCCAAACATCTCCTGCCAAGCAGGTGAATGCTCAAAATCTCCATTGGCAACAAGAGCATAGTCCACAATTGTTGGGTCGTGCGAGACGTCACTGCCGCTTTTTACTTAGGCAGTGACATTCTCAATCGCTTTGCCATTAGTTTGGACCTAATAAACTTCAAAGCTTGGTCCCGATTAGCGGATAATCCCATGGGCTTTGATGATCCAGAAAAAGCATTTAGGTCAGCTCAATTGCTACCTTATGCAGTTGAAATTCAGATCAAAGAGGAAGTCACCATCCCAGAAAGGACCCGACAATTCTCCCTGGAAGTGAAAGCTAAAAGAGGACAACATTTGAAAAACCCTGATGCTTACATACATCTAAACGCTTCTCTCCAACAGCAAGGGTTGGGGGTAAACCCAACTCCATTAGTCAACATAGAACATGACACCATTCTAATAGAGGTGGATAACAGCGACTTAAAGAGTATTACTCTAGCCGCAGGCACCATTATTGGAATGGCGGTTGATGACCGACATATTTCCATCGATTTAGGTAATGAACTGTTAGGGCCAATCCCTAAGGACGTCTTTGACAGTGACAGTGATGACAATACAACACCAGACAGGATTTTTACCCGGCATGGGGGGAACTTCCTGGTGTACACTTCTTGCCCTTATGGTAAGGAAGATGTGACTTGTGACTTCAGGAGGGATGAGGTGATTTTCCAAGTCCATGAGGGCTGCCTTTCCCACCTGAAGCCTCCAGTCCAAATCAGCACTCTGACCAGGGACTTCTCCACCCAGCTGGAGGAGGCCGCTGAGATAGCCAAACCAGAAGTCTTTCCAGGCTTCAGGCAGATGGTGGAAGAGAGAGTCAACCTAGCTGATGCCTGTGTGACTCTGGAACAAAAGCAAAAGTTGAAACAAGTTTTCTTGGATTTCCAAGATCTCTTTGTGGTAGACTCATATGACTGTGGCCGCACCGACATCCACACAACAACAATCCCCACGGACCCTGGCATGACTCCAGTGTTTGTGAAGCAATATCATTTGCCTCTCGCATCCATGGAGTCCCTTACTGAAATAATTAAGAACCTTGAGTCCCGGGGAATAATCCGTCCAGTTCACAGCACCTTCAATAATCCGGTGCTGGGAATATTAAAGCCAAACGGCCAGAGGAGACTCTGCGCTGACCTTACGGAGCTCAACAAATGAGTCCATACTTCCCGATGGCCTCTGCCCTACATTGACCAAGGGCTGGCCCAGATCCAGGGGTCACAGGTATTCACAGCAATAGACCTGACCAATGGATACTGGACCGTGCCTGTCAGTAGGGAGGACCAATACAAGCTGGCTTTTACCTTTGGGGGCCAGCAGTACACATGGACCCGGACTCCCTTCGGATACCTCAACTCCGGCAATGAATTCAACATTTTCCTACACAAGGCCATGCCCGACCTGGGTGCAAGGGGTAACCTGGCTTATGTAGATGATGTCCTCATCAAAAGTTCATCTGTGGAGGAACACATAGCGGAGATCCGTTATGTTCTGACCCAGTTGAGGGCCGCCGGAGCAAAACTTTCCTTTCAGAAAGCACAGTGGTGTAGAACCCGTGTTAATTTCTTGGGGCATGAGATTACTCCTCAGGGTCTCTGTCCCCAGGAAAAGAAGGTGGAAGCACTCCAAAAACTGAAAGACCCCACAACTCTGCGGGAACTAAGGAGCCTCCTTGGACTGACTAATTACAGCAGAAAGTTCATTGAGGGCTATGCAGAGATCACCGGACCCCTGATTCATCTCCTGAAGGGGGGGGTCAAGTGGGAATGGGGTCCAGAATAAGCCGAGGCGGTAAAACAACTCAAGAGAAGCCTCTCACAAGCGCCTTGCCTAGCTTACCCTGTCAGAAACAAGGAGTTCTTCCTGGAGACGGGGTTCTCTAATACGTGCTTGACGGCGGTATTATACCAAAAGCATGACAAGGTCAATAAAGTAATCTCCTATGCGAGCAAAACTTTATCCTCTGTAGAGGAAAAATTCAACGATTGTGAGAAGGCACTCCTGGCAACGATGTGGGCATTGAAGAATTACCGCCCATTTATCCAGGGGGAACACATCATAGTGGAGACTCCACACCAGCCTTTGCAATATCTCCAAAGTGATAGAATCCGGGCCGGAAATGTGAGTAATTCCCGGATTACTTCCTGGATTCTGTCAATGCAAGGCTTTCCTGTGGAGGTCAGATATGGCCAAAACAAGAAGAGTCCACTCGCGCAAGGTCTGGCTGACTTGCATGATTGTGCCAGAGAAAACTGTCTCAAGAACGAAAGTCTAAAAATCAAGGACAACACGGAGGCATACCTTAATTCCCCACACAAAGTCTTTGAAGAGGACAAGTGTGAGGGAATGCCCACTGTCTATGTGGATGGATGCTCTTACCATGTTGACAACAACGGGGAGAAAGAACTGGTGGCCGGCGTAGGGAATGCATGGGTGAATGAGTCCCCAGAACCCTCCGCTGGATACAAAATTGGTCCCCGAAGTAGTCAGGTGGCAGAATTGATGGCTGTGCATCAAGCCATCCTCACTGCTGTCCAACATCAACTCCACGAACTGGTCATAATCACAGATTCTGATTATGTACAGAACGGGTTCGTGGAGCACCTGGTTAATTGGAAAACCAGAGGCATGTTATGTGCTAACAACAAACCCTTGAAACATGGGAAGTTGATCCAAAACATTGATGATCTGGTCACCTCAAATGAGATGACCATCTATTGGAAAAAGATCAAGGGTCATTCCAAAGTAGAGGGACCAGACAAAACTGGAAATGACTTAGCTGATCAGCTGGCCAAAACCGGGGCCATCCAAGGGGATCTAATTGAGATTGAGTCCCTGTTGGGGGAAATCCAGGTCACTGCTATCACTAGGTCCCAGACAAATGCTCACAATGATCTGTCAACTTCCCAATGGAGCAAGGAGACCCCTGATGCTGATTTGATTACAGCTCAGAAGGGGGATCCAATTATTGGTAAGTTTTACCAACACCTTGAGGACCCTGAGAACTTTCCCCTGACGAATACCGATTATATTGGGAAAGAGGACCTAAGAGTGTTGATGAAATGTCCAAAAATGTTCCGAATCCAAGACGGTTTGCTGGTAAGGAAATCCAAAGCTGGCCACGATCAGTGGGTGATTCCTACCTCATTCGAAGCCTGATGTTAAGTCACGCCCATGATGCGGCCACCGCCGGTCATAGGGGGTTTCACACAACACTGGAAATCTTAAGAGAGGTTGCATACAGGCCACACATGGGGCAGGACCTTGACCAATACTTGAAGGGGTGTCTTGTGTGTGCGCAATTTCAGCCGACGTCCCTCACACACCGCGCGCCTCTCCAAAAGCGGGGGATGACACTGCCATGGTCAGATTTGCAAATCGACTTTGTAGGCCCTGTGATTCGCTCGTCTAGAGGAAACAAGTACATGTTGACCGTTACATGCTTGTTTACCAAGTGGGTGGAATGTCTCCCAGCCCCAAATTGCAAGGCAGAAACTGCAGCTGCCCTGATGATTAACCACATCTTTTCCCGTTTCGGCCTACCTCAAAGGATTGAGTCAGACAGAGGTAGCCACTTCACCAGTGAAGTGATGACAAAGATGTGGGAGATACTGGGGGTCAAAAGGAAGTTGCATATTGCTTACCGGCCAGCTTCTTCTGGGGCAGTAGAGAGATATAACCGAACCATTGTGAGCATATTAAAGAAGTTTGTGGCAGATTCTGGGCCAAGTTGGGATATCCGATTACCTCTGGTCCTAATGGCCATCAGATCTACCCCTTCATCTGCAACCAAAATGTCACCATTTGAGTTGATGACTGGGCGCAAGATGGTGCTTCCTCAGCATTTGCTCTACAGGACCCAAGAGCAGACACTGATAAATGCCTCCACAACTCATGAGTATGTGGAGAATTTAAGGAAACACCTTCAACATGCTTTTGCTTATGCTCAGTGGAATCTAGAAAGATCAGCTGATAGCATGAAGACCCACTATGACCTGAAAACTTCCAGGAAGGAATATCAGGTGGGGGACCGGGTCTATCTATACAACTTCCAAAGAAACCAGGCAAAACAGCGAAAATTCTTGCCTACATGGAAGGGACCCTTTGAGATTATAGACAAGATCTCCCCTGTGGCCTACAAGATCCGCATCCCCAAAGGCGGTTTGGCAGAGGGGGAAGACAAGTGGGTCCACATTAACCAGTTGAAGTGTTGCCATCCCAGGCACACTCTGCAACAACTGGAGGAATCCTCTGGAATCCTAGAGGGTACTGTCTCAGATTAATTCAGTTCTAACTTAAAATATCCTACATATCGCCTATCAAATTCTGAGTTTCTCAATGTGGGTGTTTTTGTTTTTGAATGCAAAAAGAAATGTGCATGTTCATATGTTTTGACTATAAATTTATATGCCACCCCACTATATCAATGGTGGGGGAGAAATGTCCATGAATAGGTATTGCCGCTCTTCCTTTGTCGTCCTAGGAGAAGGAAAACCTGCAGGCTGGCCAAGGAGGACGATCCGGAGACTGGGAGCAGAGACGCAAGGGGCCCAGTATACCGCCCAATATTCCCATCAGGACCGGCGAGGAGAACCGATCGATCAGTACCGGATGGAGGAAAAGATGCTGAACTGTGCCATTTGCAGAATTGGAAGAAGATTATGCGGACAGACCAGTGCGTGGGTCAAAACCCTTGTGCACCCGACTCCCCATCGACTCAAATTCAAAGGGCAGTCACGTAGGGGGATTTGTTGGGTGTCCTGACCCACGTTTGAGCTATCATGCTGCAACATTTGGTGCTGTGGGCTTAAAAAATCCAAGATGGCCAAAAAGCCCACAAGTGCGCCAGAATCCAGGAGAACCACGCAGTTTGTGCGCACACCAAAATGGTTACCTCACTTGCCACCCACCAGTGTAAAGAAAGATCTTTGTTAACAAAATCCACTGTTATTGATGTCAAAAAGTTGCTGAAATCGTGGCTCACCGGACCACTTTAAAGATTCAACCCTTTTGTGGGGTTCCACATAACCATTTTACTGTAAGGAGCCCCATCAAAACAATGTTAAGCAAGGATTTACTACCATGTAAGAACCATTCCTGTTTGGAATGCATTAATCCAAGAAAAATCCCAAAAATGGTTGCATTACCAGTACTCACCACTATCAGAAAGCCGGCGTTTTAAAACCACCAGACTTTGTGTAAAACTGAATAAATGAACCCAAAGCAGGCCAAAGAAAGACTTACTGAGAGGTGCATACAATGTAAAGTTATATTCTGAAGTGACTTGAATGTTCATAACAAGACTGGCTGAGCTCTGCAGGTCAGCAGCAGCCTAACTGAAACTGGATTTAAAACTACGAAAAATCAAATATGTTTAAATTAACTGAGTGACCTACTTTTGAGTGTCACATAGTTTGTCACTGTTGAAATGTCATAGTTTTGAACTTAGAATCAGCATTCTAGCTGCATATGTAAAAATTGTCTTGACTTAAACTGGGGAACAAAAAGTGACATTTATCTGAAACCTGGTTTAAGGAACTGAATTCTGCCCACCAGCTACCCCCGACAGGAGTTGAGACTTGCACAACAGCTGTGTTCCCAGGCCTAGCTGCCTTTTGCTGTTCCCACCAAAAGGGATATGACACTTCTCTGATTGAATTACCTGGGCTCTGCAGGAAATTGAACAAAGCCCTGTCCTGACTCAGGCAAATGTTTTATTGGTGGGAGTCGTAAATGTGGCTTCCTCCTGGAAGGAAAGGGGAGGAGCACTGCCTGTGAGAGCAAGCTGGCTTGGCAGAACTGGAAAAACCAGAAATTCAACCTTGTGCTGGGGGGATACCACACCCCTTTGGGGCCAGAACATAACTCTAAAAAGATGGATCATTCATAGTACAGACTTGTCATAATTATTTAAATGATACCATAATTCTTGTGATTTTTCTGCCCACATTTTAAGAGGTTTTTACAACCGGTGGTATGATCTGGGGGCAAGCTAGCAGTTAAGAGGGTATTACTTAAAATGTATGCATGTTAAAAATCTGACACTTCATCAATTAATGTCCATACTCCTTGCGCACATGTGTGTAAATTTGGGTTAATGTCCGATATTGCAAAACCAGTTAAAAAGTGCAAATGTTGCCATTTCTCAATGCAAGCTCTCAGGAAGAGCAGATTTGGACAGGGTATACCTCCTGTGATATGTGATGGGTGCATGTAATTTTAAACAAATGTGTACCTGTGCAAATATGTCTTTTGGGTCAAAATATAGATTGTGTGTAATTTGACAGGGGTAGGTTCTCTGTATCATAAACAGACCTCATCATGATGACACTTCATTTCATTCCCCCAATCAAGGGGAAGAGGATGAAGTGGCCAATGACCAGTGGAGAGGGGTAGGGTCTAGAAAGCTAGCCTCTCCACCCACTTTCAAAACACATAAAAGCAGACAGTCAGGACAGATAGAGACATTCAATTCCATTTGCTGCGGAGCATGCTGCCGGACCATACAACATCCAGAGATCCAGACTTCAAATCCATCAATCTCCAGAACCGGTAGCAGTACTTAGAAAGCAGAGCAGTATCCAGAATCCAGAGAGGCTAGACCAGCAGAGAGAGCTGACCCAGACCGCTGTTAGCAGAACCAGAGAGCTGACCCAGACCGCTGTTAGCAGAACCAGAGAGCTGACCCAGATCACTGTGAAGTGCCGAGACCAGACCGGAGTCCAGTCCAACCTGACCAGATCCGTGGCGAGGCCTATTTCTAAATATATTGTGAGTACCTAGCAGAACTGTGCAGAACCAATCTCTTAGTTAAAATAATATAATTCAATCTATTTTAATCTAACCAGAACTGCCTAAAAGCTGTCACCTGTCATTTTCTATCTGCAAGCTGTAACCTGTCGCTTTGAACTTTTAAAATTTCAAATCCGAAAAACAACCTTCACAAAATCGTTCATAACTCCGTAACCGTTTGTGCTAGGAACTTGGTTTAACTTTCCTCTGAAAGCTCAGAATCTCATCTTTTCAACAAGCCTAGAACGGACTTCCTACTCCTTATACTTTATCCGTAATCACGATTCTCGCACTCGCGAATTTTACCGCGATTTGCGATTTGGTTAAAAACACAGCCACGTGTGAAAACAGCAGCTTTCTTGCTTTCCTTGCTAAAAATTCGTTTGCCTCTTAAGAACCATCCCTGAATCATTGCTAGAGTGAGCCTGGACTAATATTAACTAGATATCACTCACCCTGAACCTCTAGAGGGAATTAAAAGCATTTTAGCATATTTTTCACTTCATTGCCAGCACGTATAAAAGCATTTTGGGCCTGTGTTTCAAACTTCTGTAGTCTAAGCTTGCTGGGGTGAACTGAATTACATTTGATTGCATTTCTGAGAACTGTGTGCTTTCCTTCCATTTCCTTGCATTGCATAAAGGGGGGAGTGGATTGCCAGAGAAAAGTGATTACATTGTTTTGTTGAAATCATATTGAGTATTTCTGTACTGCAATTTCATTCCACCTTGCATCCATTTGAAACCATAAAAGTATTGTTGCTATCTTATCCATTTCATGTCAACTCCTTAGTGATTATAAAGAAGTGGGCTAGTGCCAGATTCTCCGTTGTTAATCTTTATCATATCAGATTAAGTGTGATATTCAATTATTAATTTATTATAAAGTGTGATATATATATATATATATATTGTTTAAATTCTCAAATAAACATTTTAAATTGCAAAACAGAACTACTTCTTGGCTCAGTGGGGTCAGGGGGATTCCCCATATCAATAAGGGTTTCCATTCAGTATCCCAGACTAGGCATTGACTTAGCTGTAGTGTTGAATTGAATCCTCTTACACCAAGAAGCACAAAAAGTTATTAGAAAATTGAATACCTTGATTGTAGATGAAGTAAGTATGTTGTGTAACTTGATGCTAGCTTTCATTCACTTGTGAATGCAAGAGGTTTTGAAAACTGACTACAACATTTTGTTTGGAGCTAAACATGTACCTGTTTTTGCAGACTTATTACAATGAACTCATGTGAAAGGTCAACCAGTTTTGAAAATGCTGCAATCTAAAGATTGCCAAAAAAAGTATAGGAAGTATTGGTCATTTTAACCATTGGAATTGTTTTGAATTTCAGGAACTTGCTATTAATATGAGGCAATCTGCAGACTTGGAGTATGCAGAAATAGTTAATGAGATTTGCATAGGTGTTCTTGAGAAAAATGTGAAAGCTGACTGATGTCTAACATGTTTCATGCAGATGGCAGTCCTTCTGATGTCATGTTGACTCTTAAGGAAGAAAATATTTCTTCTGTTGCTTTGATGTGCACACTTTCAGAGTGGAACACATTTAAATCTGCAATGCTAATGACAGAGAAGCGAAATATTGTGGAGATAAAATTGTGTGATGTTTTAGAGGGTCATGTTATTCCTTTAGGGTTGGATAAGAGAGCAAAAGTTCGATTAGGTCAACTAAAGAATTAAATTTCTAAAACAGCATGTCTGGAAGGAGTTTTAAAACTGTGCATCATTGTACGAGTAATGGTAAAGAGTAACTTGAATGTCGGAATTGGTCTAGTTAATGGAGCGATGGGAAGAGTGATTGCATTTCATACTTTTCCTTACTGTACAAACATTGAACATGTTGAAGTGAAGTCTGATCTTGTGGAACAAACTCATTTGATTTCTCTGACATTTGCACATTTCATGCATTTTAAGGAAGCCTTTGTGAAAAGAGCACTGTTTCCATTATGCACTGCTTATCAAATAACTATCCATAAATCACAAGGGTTGACTTTAGAAGCAGCACTTATTCACATTGGTCATACAGTATTTAAAGAAGGAATGTCATATGCAGCTTTGTCACATGTGAAAAATATAGGTTTATTTTTAATAAACTTCGATGAAAGAAAAGATGACAGCTGGCATGTCTTGCATTGAAGAATATAATTGGTTATGTGTACTGTATGCTCCTCACCTGAACCTTATACCTGTACCTGCTAATCCCTTAGCCAGGAAACATAAGGATTCAATGAAACTACCTTCTAATAAAATCATTGCTCTTAAGCGTAAAAAACAACAGAATCTTTTTAGACTTGCACAGTTGTTCAACTATGACATACTCTCATTGTAGATTTAGTAATTAAACAGGAGTTGAATGCTATTCCAATGCAGCTTTGTGTATGTTGTTTCAAATGACACCATTGATGCAAGAAATAGCTTCCACAGCAAAGAAGCAGCTATGTGTAGAACTTTCATTTCATAAAAAATATGTAGATGCAACACACAGTATGCATTCGGCAATGTCAATTCGAAATGTAGTAGCTGTGGAAAGTGGAAATCAATAATTTTCTAAAAGTACTCAGGAAGAAAGTCACTAATAATTCTTGACTGTCTTTGATTTATTAATGCAGGAAACTGTTAGTGTAGATAGGTATGTAGGAATTAATTATGAGTGGAATCATATGAGTCCAATATGTAAAAAAGTTGAGTCTACTCCAGAGCTTTGTGAAAGATCTCTGCTTTCATAGGTGAAAAAGTGTTTGGAAATGCTGCTGGGTCCGCAGTCAATTTCGGTGTCTCCGGACATCATTTTGATTGCAAGGCACGTGGAGGTGATTTTTCTTAGTTGATTGTGTATATGTAATTGTTATACAGTTAATTGTATTGTGGTCAGTGGTGAGATTCTGGGGGGCATGGCAGCAGGCCATCCCCCTCAGAATACATGCACTGGGTACAATCACCACAGTAGTAATATGTGTATTGTAATTATAGGTAATGTAATAGGAGTATGGCCAGAATCACCATAGTAGGAATATATGTAAATTAATTGTGCGTAATGTAGTAGGAGTACAAAGTGTTTGTAAAATGGAGGAATTATGTCATTGAATTTTATACAGTACTTATGATTGTAGCACAATTGAGGATAGTGCTTACAGAATATGTAGTTGATTACAATTGCTGTGGCTACTTAGTGTTGTAGCGTCATAAACCTGCCGTCTCTGGTTTCTTTTCTGTGGATTGTGGTTAAGCATGATAGTTCAAAAGCTGTACTGGTACTCCGTTTTCTTTTTAGAACCTCACAAACAGTACATTTTAAGTACTATGTTTGCTACAACATTAGTGTATGACACACTGCTGTTGTTTTGACATTACATGATCATTGGGTCATTGGGAAAAAAATCTGTACTGGATTTAAAAAACCGATTACAGTTATGTGGGTTTAAGGGTGATAGTATGTTTGTTTGAAGTATGTTGTAATTAAGGGAATGCTTTAAATAGTTAGATACCTGTTGGTGTATTCTAACTACATTAGATGTTAGAAGATGATTTGTCATATAACAATTCAGATAGTGTATTTGAAGTGATTTGTAATGAAGGGTGTTTTTGAAGTAGTTAGATACCTGTTGGCATATTTTAACTAGATTGACTTTGAAAAGTGTTCTTGCAGTATTATGGATGTTGTTAGATACATGCTGGCATTTTTAGCTGTTAATTATGCTATAGTTTAGTGACAACATTTGGGTTTAAGGAATATTAAGTAGGCATTTGTTAAATTAGCTGGTAACCTACGCTGTGCGGTAATGGGGGTATCGCTACATTCAAGCCAACAACTTTATTTTCATATGCCGTGTAGTTCTATGAAGCGTGGTTTATTATACCTACTGTTGTGAAGGTTTTCTTTTCAAGAGATACGTGGCCGTGTGTGAAGCCTGTAAGCTTACAGTTATTTTTGGTTCCATCTGCATTTTACCTTAGAAGCATTAGTATTGCATATTGGCTATGCAAGTTTATTTGTATGGTGGAGCGATTGTCTGCATTGCAAAAAAGGGCATAATATTTCATGATTTGCATTCTGCAGAAGCTGGTGAAATGGAATGGATTCACAATTTGGTATTGATAGATGTGGAATTTGTTCATTAGGGATGTGGTCTTAAGAAACATGGCTGCAGAGAGTGCATGCATGCTTCCACGTATATGAAATCTGGAATATTTCATTTATAGGGTTTCGTTTGGTTTCCAGTACTTGTAGTAAGTACATTAAGAATTCTTGTCTATCTTCTTGTGTGTTTATTGCACGTTTTACCATTCCTGCACAGTAGTCCAATTCTTGCCTTATACCTGAGACACTGTAAGGGTTGTCAGGAGTATTTGTGGCATTTCTATGAAGGACGAGCATTTGCAAACACAACTGGTCTGAGTATTTTAAGTAAATGTTGTAAACAATTGGTGGCAATTGCAAGATTAATTGTCACATTAGCATAACAATTTACTCCAGTTATGTTTGTGAATTTAAATGTACCAGAGAGTTCTGTTTGTGGATTGTTAGATGGGCCTGTAGATCTTTGTGGAAAAGAGACATTTGAGTCTTTCTTTCCTGATGGATTTGAACTTCACTTTGTAATAGATATTTTTGTGGTTGTATTGTTTGATGCAGGAGTTGGTCGTTGTTTTTTTAGTGGTATTGTTGGGACATCTGCTATAACCTCTGTTTCTATTATTTGTCTTTTAAAATGTCTCTTTTTTTAGATACAGGGTACATATTTAGATGGGGTGTATAGTGCCCATTGCCTGTTGTATCCCAGGATGCAAGGAATGACAGCATTGACTTTGTTTGCATCAAAGTTAACTAGGAATAGACCATTGAGTATACGTAGACTTGAAAGTGCTACATAACTCAGACCTTCTTTAAAGACTGTGCTGCCAATGTCAAGCAATGCTTGATCTAGGGTAAGACCTTGTGATTTGTGAATAGTGACAGCATATGCAAGTCACACAGAAAATTGGTCTCTGCTTACATACATGTCTTTGAAAAGAAGGAAGCGCCCTATTGTTCGATCATTTTTTTAAACTTCTGCAAGTTTGTCAAAGTGGATATTGACAAACTGAACATTGTTGTCATGCGGATATGTATGGAGGCCAACAACTGTGCCAATTGCTCCACTGACTAAGCCTTGTTCTATGTGAAGGTTATGTTTCAAAATTACTCTGCAGTTCAGACAATGGGTTAATATTTTCTCCAATCCAGATGTGTTGGACATTCATTTTTCTAGGCTATTTAGTCTTGCTGTTGCTTGTTGACACATAGAAGTGTCATGCAGTGTACTTTTAGGTCGTCTGTGAAGCTGATATTCAGTATGGGTTGCATTTCTTTTTTCAGCATTGTCTCATTGAATTGACTACAGCTTGCAAGGGTTGACATTAAAGACATATACTTTTGTTGAGTTCATTGTTCCATGACATCAGAAGCAAATTTTTGTTTTGGCCAAATAGCTCATGGATTTGTCTAATATCTAAGATAGATTTTGCATCTTCAGTAAGCAGCTTAGTTTGAATGCTTTTTAAAATGAGAGCATATGTGAGGTCTGCAGAATGGCACATGTTTTGAGTTAGTTCTCTGTAGTGAAAATGTTGCCAGAGATTTACATTTCCAATGCTGCCTGGGAGTATTGTGGCATTCTTTCTGTCCTAATGTTTTGAAAATAGGTTGTCCTTTCACTGGCGTTAACTATAGGAGGTCTCCGAAAACAATAACATGTTTTTTTGAAAAAAGTTCTTCGTAGTTGGCTTTTAGTACTTCTTGTATTCTAAAATGAATTAAAGCCAACATGAGGCTGGACACCATGCTTACTTCATCTATCAGGAGCATTTTCATTTGTTTAGAATTCCTCATACCTCAGAAGCAGCTTCTGCTGAAAATTTTAAGCATTCTAATTTGTTTTGGTGTCTACAGGGAGGAGTTGTAGTCAATTTAAAGTGACACCACTTATGATGTAAGCAGCTAAACCTGTGGGGGCTGTTACTACAGCTAAAAGGTTGTTTGTTACATTTTGTAGAAATGTACTGATTTAATTAAGAATGTTTTGCCAGAACCAGCTTCACCACTTACATACATGCAGAGGTTTATGATTTTTACAGGTACAGGTTTTAGTTTCATGTTTAAAACCATGCTCAAATCCTTGAGTGACTTTTAAATATATGGTGAGTTATTCATCATTTAGCTGGGATTCCAGAACTGACAAGTCTTCTTTAGATTGTTCAAATTGATGCATGGTATTTTCTACCTCAGTCACGGCTATTTCTTCTTCATTTAGAAGGAGTGGTTCTCCATGTGGCTCTTGGCTTCCTTTACGGGAATGTTGACTGCCCTCAGCAGTGTCTTTGTCTAGTTGAGCTTCAAGTTCTTCCTCTTGTTGGCGTTCATTGCCCAACATTTGTTTGTATTGTTTGTAATAGTAATTTTTCATACTGCTTTCATTTGTTTAAATGCAGCTTCAAATGAGTCTTAGTCACCTAATAATTATTTTTCTTTTCTCCAAGGTTTACAAGGTTGGCATGGGGCCATGTAATTCAGTTCTCTATGTTGTGGAGTTTTAAATGATAACTTTACATGATTAATTAGACTGGGTTTGGTTAGTTTCACTAGTCTTCCATCACAAGATGAAACTGAATATTTGCCAGCTGTCTCATTTGGTGTGATATTATTTCTGTACGTGTAGTTTTGGGCAATGTCATACAGCCACGATTTCTCAAGCAGTACATCTGTTTGGTTAGTATGTGTCAAGTAAATTGTTTTTTTTTTAATGTGCTTGCTGTTGGGATAATTTGTGGCTATTTTCGATCTGTTGGTAGAATTTTAGTACTCTTTTTCGGGATGAGGCTGGTCCAAGGACCAGCTAGAGAGTGTGCTCAGATTTGCCATATAAGGCTGGAGCTGTTAAATGGTCTGCAGCTTCATAGGACCCGCATTCTCTATGGGAGAGCATTTTCATACCAAAGCTGTACAATTTCTGAGTTAGTGTTTTGTCAGATGATATGTCATCCCAGTGGTCTTTTAGCTCTGTTTTCTCAGCTTTGGCTGTGACATATCTTGCAACTGCAGTGGAATTGTCTGCAATGTATTGTATTTCTAAATGTGCATTCCGCATGAGGGCAAATATTGCATTGTAATCATTGATGTACTTGGATGCTTCATCCCTTTTAATGTTGCATGTATTTTTAGGGGATTTGCCTTTCATGCTGTGTCAAAAAGACATCAAGCTATTAACTTGTCCTTTTTTGCATAATGGTCTAGGGAAGCCAAAGTGACATTTGGTATAGTATTTCCCTTTGTATTTATATCTACGTCAGCTGTATTTGCCACATTAATGTTTTCGGAAGTGTAACACTTGTGTATGTAGATCATTATCTGTGGTTTCTGAAGGGATGTTACAGGTAACGTATTCTTCAATAAACTGTAAAACAGTGCATCACAATCATGGGCAAATTTTGGAGTATATTTTATCCACAAAAGCATGTGGATGTGTGGTGCTCCTCTGGATTGAAATTCTTTTCTGTAAAAGAAGTGTTGAACTTCTCCGAGCAGATGGTTAGTTTTATTGCAGATAAAATGCATCATGGCTATGAAGCAATGGTTAAAGTACCTTGATACATTTGCAGGGTCAAGAGAACAGAGTTCTGCTGGAGTTTTTATCTTTATTCCATCTTTATTTTGGTTTGCAGTACATAAGAAGTTGTGCAAGTCATCCCATGCGTGCTCTGCACAAATTAAAGTAACAAACCATGTGGGTGGACATAGGTTCCTTAGCATAACGTACATCAGGGTGACCTTGGAACCAGTATTCTTTTGTACCAGGCATGCTTGCCAAGAGATTTGAGATACTTGACTGCAAAACATAATCATTGGGCCTCATTAGGAGTTTGGAGGTAGTCATTCCGTTTTTAGCGGTATGGCTACCCCCAAACCGGGTACAGGGTCCCGGTCCAAAAAATAGGGAATTACCGGGCCATGCCAACTTTAGCGGGCCCGGTAATTCCCATTCTTGGGACCCGGAAACGGTACATCCCATTCCCATTTGAGCCCTCATAGGGCTCAATGGGAATGGGGAGGATGCTAACAACGGGCCCTTTAATGACAGGCCCGTTGTTAGCATCCTGGTCTGCTAGCGGGTCCCACTCTGCACGTCTGGTCTGACCAGGCATGCAGAGCGGGCCCACTGCAGACCTCGTAATGTGGCAGCCCGGAATGAACGGTGCCAGTCCCTTACCGGCAGTGTTCATTCCATGGCCGCCTTCCTCGTAATGAGGCCCATTGTATTTTATTTTTTTAAGCAGTTCGGTAGCGGATATATTTAAAAGTTAGAGCCTGTTCTTAATGTGTGTGCAACTGCATATCATAGAGTTGCTAGTTCACTTTCAAAGAGGAGGTGGAAAATGTATTCGACATTTTGCCTGAATCTGGGGTCTTCAGAATACATTTGTAAAAAGAAATATTCGGATGCATTACTTTGTGTGGACCTTTTGTCATATGTCCTCCTTTTCCTGTAGGAAAGAGTAGAGGAAAAAAACATGCTTCTACACTTTTTTCCCACATGCTCATTGGGGATCCTTTTGCTTGATGCATTTGATGTGTTTCCTATGCATCATCAATTGTGTCTTTGGAGTGAAGTGGGTGAATGGTATACTGGTCTAAAATGTTGGCGTCTGTAACAGGATCTACACTAACAAATTGACCAGTTTCTGGTGACTCTTGAATAATGTGGTTGATTTCTTTTAAGTTTTCCTCTATGTTTATATCTCTGTAGTATTTGTTTTCTTTTAGTTATTGTAGGGCTTGTCTAACTTTATTTAAGTCAAATAGTTGTTGCCAAATTATTTTGTCTTTTGTTGGCACACCATTAACTAGTATACTTAATGATTGACCTAGTGGCCTTTATAGTCCTAGAGTTTGAAAATTTTCTTTTAGATCCAATGGTAAATACACTTCTTTGCCATGGAATGCCCTTTGGTAGCTCGGATGGAGGTAATTTGGCTGATTTTGGTTGAAGGGGTATTATAGCCTGAAATGGGTGCACACTTTGCCTTATAATGCTCTCATACAAGTAAAGCTGCTGTAGAGATTTTAGAAGTGGGAATATGTCTAAGTTATTATTGATAGCATGTGATGGCTTTTGGTTACTGTCAAGCTTTGCTTTGCAGTACGTGCACAATCTTGAGGGGTTAGTTCTTTTTTATTTACCTTCTGCTGTTAGATATAAAGTTAATTGGAACCATTGGGATTCTTCATTGTCTTCTATTTTGCAAGCTAGATCTACTATTTTTTTATAAACATGCTGCGGCAGCAGACACATATTTGGTCTAATATTTCAGCAGGTGTGCTTTGAAACATAGCTATTTCTTTTCTGTATGTTTTCATAAGGATGTTGGTGTTTATGAGGTTTTCGGTAATATTTTCTGAAGGTACAAAATTCTCAGTCACCTTCAGTTCCAAAGTATTTACATTGAATGTGTTCTATTTCTTGAAGGAGTTCTTTGGCTGTTCCATGTAGGAGAATGTTATTTAAATGTTGCTGTTCGATGCACAAGATTCTGTATAGTAGAATGGTGTGTTGCTAACATTTTGATGTGGTGGAAATTGCTTTTGCACACATTTGCTCAAATGCAGGCTAATGAATGTCCTCGAAGACCAGTGTGACTGCTCACAGGACAGGAGTCTATGGTGTGTAAGGGTTTCATTTTATTTTTGTCTTTTAGTTTTATATTGAAGGATTGCCACAAAGATTTAAAGGGTTGTTGGCGTACACTACACATAGAGCTGCATGTCCATTTGTACACTGGATGGTTTGTTTGGGTGAAAGGAGCATTTGTTTCAAAGTTTTTTTTTCTTTTTTCTATAAGGGTTTCTTTTGCCATAATGGTTTGTTCCACCATTTCATACCCTCGGCCACTATTGTCTATGGCAATTGTTTTTTTGTTGTTCTTGTTTGTAAGCTTCTTCATTAACCCCTTAAGTGCCAAGGATGAGTATGCTCGTCCTTTTCGCGTAGACTTTCATAATAGCCTGGCCCTTAATGGTTCTGTGCTGCTTGAATGAATACATTTACCATTACAGAAGTTTGAAAAGGTCTCTATATTGACACTGCACATGTTTAGAAGTACATGTAATTTATTGATTAATTTAGTTAGTGGTTTCATTCTGTTTAAAATAAAAATAAACAATGTTCTCTTTAGTAGAAAAAGTGCTATCAATTAGAGCTTGCAGGATTACTCTCCTGCAGGAGTTTTTAAGAGAAGATTGTGACTTTTCAGATGTTTTTATAAGATTGGGAAGAACTCTACAGTAGAACATTTTCATAACATTTTTTGGATTGCTTTACCATGAATACGTTAACACTGGTAGATAGAGGAGTTGATTCGTTAGTAGGTCTGCTTTAATTTGTACATCATTTTTTATTTTTTGTTTTTGCAAAATGTGCCTTACCTTCTTTAGTCATGGTTGGTTTCGTTTTGATGAGTGAGGTTATTGGCTCTTTTGTTTTAATGTTTTATATATATTGTTTTAGAGGTGGATGCCTATGTGGTGTACTTTTAGTCTCATCTGCTATAGTCTTTCTTTCTTTTCTATGGAGTTGCTGTTTAGTAGGCATTTTGTTGTGTCTAATGGGAAAAGAGAAAGGTTGTATTGAAGGTTGTGCAATATATTTGCATGTATGGTACATGGGAGATAAATAGAGTGCTGTTTGATTGTGAGTTGGTAAATTAGGTGTGGTCGGAAAGGTTCTGAGAATATGAGTGTACAGAGGTATGATGGTGTTGAGTTAGTGAGGAAGGCAGTGGTAGTATTTTGGAATCTGTACTGTAATGGTGCTGTTTTGAGGAATAGAGTGTGTGTTGCAATGGTGGTGTGTAGATCAGAACAGTAGGAGTGTGAATGGTGGAAGATAATGGGCTAGTATGAAAGAAATGTTGGTTTGAATAGAGTAGTCTGGGGTAATATATATATATTGGCACTATGCTGCTATAATAACATACATATACCTGGTACATTAATATACTTACTTTGTCGGATTCAAAGGGTATTTGTTTTTCGGTTGTTGATTGCAGTGATGTATTCCTTTTCTATTATTGTAAACAAAAGTTAGTGAGGATATGTGGTAACGGCGAAGTACTGTTAGGAAGGAAGGGTCATATTTGTAATGGAAGGAGGAGTGGTAGGGAAAAAGTGAATACAGTTGGTGAATGGTTAAAAATGGTTGCTTTTAGGTGCATTTTCATGAAATTTAAGAATTGAAGTACACTTTTAAATGGCAGTTGGGGTGTTTGAGTTCAATGTGTTAGGAGTATATGCATACTTGCCAAAATGATGGATTGTAATCTGTAGGTATTTATAAAGTCATAGAGTTTTTGTTTGCATTGTGGGACTTGTAGTTCCACTTTTAAAATTCTGAAAGTTGGAGTACAAGTCACAAAATGTAGAGAGAAAAATAGGACTATGTTAGGTAAGGTATACATGAGCTGTTTATATATTAAACTGGGACACATAGTGCCCATTACAAATGTGTACAAATCTATTTCTTCTGCTTTTACTTTCCTTTATGAAAAGTGACACAGTGCTGCTGGAAATGGATATGCATTTTTTAATTTTCTTAAAAAGGATTCACATTTTTTGAGGGGAAAACACAGCATTTCATATGTTTATTTGATATACATGTCACAGTTTGGAACTGTGAGGTTCAGTCATGTTTTTTCAGTAGTTTCAGTTTTCTAATGGTTTAGGTCAACTGGAAGTGACAGAATGCAATGGAAAAATAAAGACTTAAGAAGCAATTATACATTCCAATGGGTGATGTTGGGGTGTATGCATGTGCTGCTAACAAATTAAAGTGGCAGTCATTTAGTGTCACTTGAAATGATCTTCAAGTCTATTTGATCTCGTTGTCCCTTATTTTATGGAAAATTGACACAGTGCTGCTGTAGATGCACATATGCATTTTTTTAACTTTCATCAAATTCTTGTAAAAATAAACATCTTGAAATGCAGACCATTGTAATTGTTTGATAAAACTTTGTTAAAAGGACGTTGTGGTTAAGTTGTGCTACTAAAAACCTATCAAATTCAGTAAAAAAACTTTGTTAAAGGGATGTTATGGTTCAAAGTAAAACCGAAAAACCCCTGAAATTCGCCAGTTATGGTAAGCTAAGCAACCATAACTCGCGCCACCATGCACTGCTAACACTAACACCCAAGACATCAAAGATGACATCACAAATGACATTGATGACATCACTGATGACATCACATGGCTGGCTCTCCCTTTTTTTCCTTTACTGACATATCTAAGCCACATAGTTTTCTTCAGTAACAGTCAGGAAGTAAAAATTGAAAAGGTACTATATTTGTAGACTTAGGGTCAAGTCATATATGAAACATATATATAGCGGAAGACACAGGCTTGAAAGAGAGCAATACTTTCTGTGCATGAAGATAATCATTAGAGTTATCAGCACTTTCTCACAGTTTTATTTTTATTACTATACCTTCCCTGTATATGCTCATATTTGTATACATTGTACTCACACTCCTTTCTTTAGGGTTCACTGACATCATTTGATACACATACATACAGTAAGTAGCAGCTTTGAAACAGAGCAATCATTTCTCTGCATAAAGATAATCAGTTAGGTTATGAACTCTTTCTGCTACTACTTCTGCTTTTTTGCTTACTTCTCTGTCCCTGTATATACTCATATTTGTATGTGTTGTTGTCTCTTTGTGTTTTGTCTGTAATAATGTAATTATGTATTAAGTGGGTTTTATTAGCTACTTATTACATGTTTCACAGTACGAAAAACTCTAATAAGAAAGCAGTTATCATTTCATTATTCTACATGGCAAGATTATGAATATTGCACCTTCATCATGTATACTGCACACACTGCCTAAGTTTCTGCATGAGCTGCTTAGTATACTGGATAGAACTTCATAATAGAATGCTATTTATATCAATGCATTGCTTAATGCACTAATTAGCTCCTGATATTTATTCAAATGATCCTTGACACTTTTTGGTCAACATTATAAGAATCCCTCCAACAGAGTTTTCATGAAAAGTAAATGCACATGTGATGTCATCAGTGATGTCATCAATGACATTTGTGATGTCATCTTTGATGTCCTGGGTGTTAGTGTTGGCAGTGCACCGTGGCGCGAGTTATGGTTGCTTAGCTTACCATAACTGGCGAATTTCAGGGTTTTTTCGGTTTTACTTTGAACCATAACGTCCCTTTAACAAAGTTTTTTTTACTGAATTTGATAGGCTTTTAGTCGCGCAACTTAACCATAACGTCCCTTTTAACAAAGTTTTTTCATTGAATTTCATAGGTTTTTATTACCACAACTTAATCATAATGTCCCTTTAACAAAGTTTTTTTTACTGAATTTCATAGGTTTTTAGTAGCACAACTTAACCATAATATCCCTGACTTTATATACATGTAACATAGAACATACTGAACCCATAGCTAGTGATTTCGATGTTCGCAGACTACCGCCAAGTCCGCAGACATATCAAAAATCTGAGCGTGGTGAATGTAAATTTAAATAGTGTTCCCCATTTCCCCTTTGAGGTTGGCTCTGAAAAGAGACTTTTTTTGTTTTTTTTGCAGATGCTTGACAGACACCTGTTATTTTGTATTTTCTTTTTTTACTTTACTCCTAAAATCTTCACATAACCTTCTCCAAAGCAACCCTTACATTTCAAAACAGAATGGCATTTCCCATAAAAGATAAGGAAATGCCATCTTCTTTAAAATAAACAGCATTACTGGAATCAATATTCTCATTATTACAGAAGAACATACCAGCTCTAAGCATGAAGGCACACATGCCTCGGTTTATTACACACCTAGCATTGTTTTTCTGAGGACAAAAAACTGAACTATTGTCCCATATTGCTCTAGGTACTAATACAGAAAAAATTACTTTGGCGTTTGGAAGGATGTTCATTACTGCTTGAACCAAGTGTTCCAAATCTGCCAACAAAGTAAGGGCAGTGACATAGCCCAAATGGAGAGCACCATAGTGCAAAACTACCACATGGGGACTGTTCATCCTGCCCATATCTTCACAAACTTGTACAATTCCCTGTACATTGCAATCAGGCACAGTGCTTCACACCACCTCCACTCCTTTAACATCAAAATTCTTTGCAACATGCCTGCATTGAGCATACTGTTGTAAACCATGCACAAACATATCTCCAAGCACCAACCCCCTGACTTTCTCCACTTCTGCCATCTTCACTACACACAGTCTCTTTGAACACAAATCCACAACCTCAACATCTGATTGGCTGATCCCTACAGTCTTCTTTCCATGCTGGATTTGCTGGAAAACCCCGGATGTTGCACGCCCTGTCCGCGGACTGCGTAACTCTTAGACAGCCCTTCTACCATTTCCACTTCATTCTCTGTGCCATTCCCTCATTGGATACAGCTAAGTGGGCACACAATACGGAGAACGTCCTCAGAACACCCCCATTTTGTTTATTTTCGAACATTTCAGGACACAGCAAGTGTTCTTAGAACACATTCAACTTGCCAGCGAACAATATGGACAACGTCCTCAGAACACCCCCATTTTCTTTATGTATGAACATTTCAGGACACCGCGAGTGTTCTTAGAACACTTTCAGCTTGACAACGAACAATACAGACGTCTTCAGGACACCCCCTGCAAACATTCCAGGACCCCACGAGTCTTCTTAGAACACTTTCAACTTGACACCGAATCCATTCTGTTTATTTACGAACATTTCAGAACAGCCGTGTTGTCCGCAGAAAAATCGAACACAACAAAAGCGTCTAGCACATAAAAAAAACAGAGCATTGAACCTATCTCATACTCCCCCACCCTCCCCAAATACTCTTACACAACAACACACTCGACTAAATACAATTTTTAATCCAAGTTTCACCACGCTGTCTGCGGTCGTTGGCGAAGGCAAGATGGCGGGCGCCACAAAAAATCTGACGCGCTCTATGCCCCACGCCATCCAATCAGCGAACACGTTGCATGTCCGCAGACATCACGCAAGCCGCCCGGCCAATCAGGGCACTGTCCGCGGAGTGAACCTGGAAGTCCGTCCGCGAAGCGAACGGAGATATCCCTAATTTTTTTGCCTTACATTTTGGTCATTTAAAAAAAAAAACTACTGGACGGATTGACACCAAATTTGCAAAAGCACGCTTTCGGGAGCAAGCCCCCACTCCTGCCACAAATTTGGTGTAAATCCGTCCAGCGGTTTGGGCTGTAGGTGTGCGCAAAGTTTTTTCCCATTATGTCTATGGGAAAAAACAAAAGTTTTGGGACCCCCCTATAACTTTGCCTCCCCTGGACCCCCCTGGACCAAACCTCTCCAAACTTTGCAAAGATATTCGGAGTTGGCCATATACTTTTTTTGCAAAGTTTGGTGAGGATTCGTCCAGAGGGAGCGAAGTTATAAGCCACCCAAAAAATGTTCTTCCTATGGAAACACCAACTTAACCATAACTACATGGACGCTATATTTGTGAAAGAGTTGAAGAAAACATTATTTTAAATATAAACATACCTGTTCTATGTTTTGTTAGATGCAGATCTTGTTGAATATGGAAATAGAAATCTTGTGCAGTTACACAGTAGTTATTGATGCTGATGTCTTTCATTAAGAGGAGATATGTACTATGAGAATTCAAGTGTACATCTGAAGTGTTAAAGTGAGATGACAGAGTTAGGTATAGAGGTTTTGGATGTGATTGCTGGATGTATGTGTGACTCTTTCCAAGCAAACAATGAGGGAGTGTTGAGAACATGAAAGTGGAAATGATAGAAGGGCCACCCCTGTGCTACGTGGTAGTCCGCAGACAGCACATGCCATATCCAGGTCTTTTGTGGATGCTTTGTATGGAAAGGGGACTGTTGGGACTAGCCTATAACGTTTTGTTTGCAGGACTTGTGAGGGCAGTGGTAATGGATATGGTTATGTGTTTGCGAAGGCAGACTGTGTGGATTCTGGGGAACTCTTCAATTTAGTCATTGAACGTATATGCTGATAATGATGGCATCTTTGGACATATTGGATTGGCAGAAGTTGAAGTTTCCTGCAGTGCAGTTTGTATCTCAAATTGGGCAAGCTTTCTTTCATTCTGTGAGAGTATGGCTCACTTTAAATGTCCAGATATTGTGATTGTCCAATGTGGAGGGGACAGTTTGGGGTTTGTGACTCCAGTGTCTTTGCAAGTTGTGCTGAAGGATTTTTTAAAAAATCCTAATGCAACTGTTTCCTGCTGCTGAGACGCACATGGAGATGTCCACCAAAAATCTTCAGTCCTCAAATTGAACAATCAAGGCAGATTATCAATAAAGGTGCATATGCTTTTTTTATCCTTCAGGAATGTCATCTTTTGAGAATGATAATATCAATTCACAGGGTATGATTTTTTATTCCAGATGGAGTTCACTTCACCGATGTCGGAAATGCAAGCTTCCTATACAATGCTAGGAATGCATTCAAGAGGTTGCTGTGAGGATAAATAACATAAAAGCAAAAAAAGTAAAAAAAAGTTGTTTGTTTATAACCCCCCCAAAAAAGGTTCTTTTCAGAGCCACCACTGAAGATTAAATGACTTAGATTGTGTTTAGGTTCCCTCCCCGTCCCCTCCAATTGGATGATATGTACGTGGACACCGCGGTAGTCTGCAGATGGCACGTGCCACCTCTGGGTCTTTTGAGGCTGCCTGTCATGGAAAGGGGACTGCGGAGGCCGCAGACAGTCATGTTGTCGGCAGACATCAGAGGATTAGCAAGTTAGGATTCCCGGGTGTAGTGTACAGGAATAGAGGGTAGCAGGAGTTTTGTTAGTAGAAATTGTAAGAGGATTGAAAATGGCTATGGCAATGTCTTTCAGCCGGTAGAGTGTTTGGATTTTGGGGGACTCTTGAGTCCACCGGGTGAAGTTATATGGTGAGCATGGTGGAATAGCCAAAAATCTTGGATTTCCTGATTTAGAAGTGTTCTGGTACAGAGTGCTTGGCATGAAGTGGGTGTACTGGCTCCCAATTTGTGCAAATATTGTTCAATTGAGTCATCCAGATATTATTTTCATTCATTGTGGTGGGAAGAGTTTGTGGAATGCCACTGGAGTCTCATTGAAGTTTGCAATGATGGAGACATTGGGAAAGTTGAAGGAATTCCCAAATAATTTTTTCACGAATTGCCCGGAAACAGATGTGGATGCATTCCAGTTGATTTGGTCCACAAATGGAAAAAACGAGGCGCAATGTCAATAAAGCTGTGTGTGCTCTTGTTCACGATGTTGGCATGACATTGTTCCATAATGAGAATATTACATTTGATAGGACCAACATTTTTCAGCCAGGTGGAGTCCATCTAACTGATGTGGGTAAACTACAGTCTGTAAAAGGAAAATATGATCGCAATTATCCCATGTCTGGAATTTCATACATGTCTGCGGACAACCATGCTATCTGCAGAGTATGCAGGTTGCACAGGGGCCTGTGATTTTTTTTTCTCACTTCTATTTTTTAACTTTGAAAGGTGGCTCCTAAAGGAACCTTTTTATTGTATTGTTTCAATTTTGTATTTCCTTTGGCATTTTGTCTGATGAGAGGCAAGGTAGGGGAGAGAAGGGGCAAAGAGGTAGCAACAACAGGGACAAAGTGGCAGATGGAGAGATGAAGATGATGGGCAGGCCTTAATCAGGTAGGTGGCAGTGTTTCTCATGCTCCTTGACCGCAGCCTTAAGAGCACTCTGAAACTGCTCCCCCTAAAGATCGCTGCTTCACAGTACATACATAGGTAAGGGCCAACAGGGTTCTGTATCACCTGCAAAGCCACTGCTGGGATCCTCTGCTCCAAAGGAGGATCCTTTGTGGTGACAGGAGCAGATGAAGATGATGGAGTGGAGGAAGTCAACCTGCTTTGAACTGACAAAGGTATCGCCTTTCTCAGAACACTCTGGTGGGCCAATTTGGTGTGGAGCCTCATACAAGTAATCCTGTAGGAATACAAGCCAGGGTTCCCACAACCAAATACAACTTTTCACTCAGTGCATCAAACATTGCTTGCATGAGCCTTTGGGACATTTCCAACAGTGGGGAACAATTGCCACACCCAGGACTCACTCCAACTAATGGTGACAGTGACTTCCTCCACTTCATCCTCCTCTTCTTGATACTCCTCTGTATCACTGCGTCTGTTCCCCTCTTGAGGCCCTCCAGGTTGTTGTGGTGGTGGAGGTGGGGGAGGTTAGGAAGCAAACATAGCCATAACAGATGCCATTGCATCAGGTTTTCAGAGATTTCCAAAGCTCGTTTTCTCCAGATTCTCTCTCACGGACAGCCAGATTGAGAATGAGGAAAAGTAATGGGTCGGGCCCTATAGAGGAACTGTCCGCGGACAGTCATGCTGTTTGCAGACTACCGAGTCTAAAATAGGCCTTGGAAAGTTGTAAAAAGCTGCCAGATCAACATACAATGGGTGTGGGAGCTGTGCAAGGGTACAGTTTCTGCTTGAAAGAGCATACATTGGCTGGCACTTTAAAACTGTCCATGGCGTCGGACGCTGTTATGCTGCACCGGTGCTATCACTTGATGACATCGCCAGATGTCCGCGGCCCGGACATCCTTCTCTGGACAGCCTGCAGGTGCGAAATTTCAGCACACATGCGCTGGGTGTCTGTAGAACAGGTGCAGTGTTTGGCGACCAATTTAAGGTGCGCCACACGAAAACAAACATGTCCAGGCATGCTGCCTGTCCGGGGGCACCGCCATTTTTTGTGCATGGGCATCCCGGACTCTCACAGGGGCCACAGACTCATAATGGGAGTTTAAAAAAAAACCAAGGCAATACCACACAACAATAAACAATACATTTGTAGTACAAACATTTTTTTATTTAAGAAAGGATGGGGTATCAGAATGAGAGAATTAGGAATTTGTGCACAATAATCATTAGGGGAGGGAGGGATGGAGGTTTTATCAAATTGTCTTTGATTAAAATGTTTAGAATTTGATGGGGATGATTTCTGTGATAGGACAGTGATAAGGAACATTTTAAATCAGCTGGTTTTTAACGTATTGTAGAAATTCATTGAAATTATTACTTAGTTTATCCAAGTTCTTGATTTCAGTATTTACATTCGGGGATACTTCTCTTAGTGATTCTAGATACTGTAAATGATCAAATTGGGGTGTGCTTTCTTCATGAAAACTATGTACTGTAAGAGAAACAGAAATAATTATATTAGTAGGGTGTATACAAAGTACATTATTTGTTGACAATAAAATATGTATTGGATACCATTTAAGATGTTATCATCACTCATTTCCTCTCTTGTGAAGTTCTCTTCCAACCATTCAATTTTGCTTGCCATTTCTGTAATAAAAAAGGGCTCATGTCTTATAACACATGTTTATGTAATGAGAGCTAATTAAACAGATACAAATAGAATGCACTTACTATTTGGTAAAAATGTCTTGTCCAGTAAGCACCTGTGTTTCTTAATCTGTAACCAGAGTTGTACTGAGGAGATAATATGAAGTGTGATGTTACATAAAAAGAAATTAGTATTTTTAAACGTGAGTATTTGTACTGAAACGTATACTCGCATGTTGTAAAGATTAGTTGTGATTTTAGGTAGATATGTTTGTTGGTTGATGGTTACATCTTTTTAGGGTCTCCCCTATGATTTTGAGCTTTGCAAATGCTGCCCGACATCCGCAGACTACCACGCTTTTCGCAGACTCCATAGCTGCCACATTGGGGGGTGTACAATATAAGGAACTTGTAGCAGAGGAAAGAGTACAATAATAGGGACTTGTAGCAGAGGCAAGGTTAACTACCAAATACCTATGAAATTCTCTTAATAAATGTTCTTAAAGGGAATTTGCACTTACAAAAACCCATGAAATTCACAGAATTATTTTTTTAAAGGGCCGTTATGGTGAAGTTGCTCTAACAAAAACCAATGAAATACACTGAAAAAACTTTGTTGAAGGGACGTTATGGTTAAGGTGCACTAACAAAAAGCCATGTAATTCAGTGAAAAAGCTTTGCTAAAGGGACGTTATGGTTACAAGTAAAATGGAAAAACCTCAGCAATTCACCAGTTATGGTAAGCGCCACCACCGTGCACTGCAAAGACTAACACCCAGGACATCAAAGATGACATCACAAATGTCATTTATGACATCACTGATGACATCACATATGAAATTAATTTTGATGAAAAGTCCCTACAAGGGGTTATGTTTGTAATATTGGTAACAAGACGTCGGGTGAGACCTGTCATTAACTACTGAATCCATTAAAGAACGTACTCATCGAAACAAAACATTATATTGGAGTGCTGTTGTTAATACAGGAACCTAATCATACATGAATATAGGCAATGGCTGCAGCATGCACCATGGAAATACAATATTTGTAATCTTGTTATTTTAGATACCAAAGGGACTTGCAAGGGCAGTCTGCAGTACCTACCAGAGAGCTCAGTGATTATTCCCTCTCTACTGCTGGAGGCATGTGCTGAGAGGCGTGTGCACCAGAGCCTTCCAGCTACTTACTCACTGTCCACCGCAAAGCGGACCGCAAAGGGACTGACAAGCATTGAGCACTACCAGAGAGCGCAGTGATTCTTCTCTCTCTACTGCGGGAGGTGTGTGCTGAGAGGCGTGTGCACCAGAGCCTCCCAGCTACTTACTCACCATCCCCCGTGAAGAGGATCGTGAAGGGACTGACAAGGGCAGTCTGCAGTACCTGCATTGAGCGCTACCAGAGAGCGCAGTGATTCTTCTCTCTTTACTGCTGGAGGTGTGTGCTGAGAGGCGTGTGCACCAGAGCCTCCGAGCTACTTACTCACAGTCCCCCGCGAAGCGGACCGCAAAGGGACTGACAAGGGCAGTCTGCAGTCTGCGGTCCTGCAAGGCTATCCGGATTTGAACCTTTTCCTCCCTCGCCCCTACCAGGAATGGAACTTAAAGTACTTGCAAAGCGATTGGAGCAGTTGCGACGGCTTCCAGTCTCAGCTGTTTATGGCAGCAACGGCGGTGGTGACAAAGTGGAAACCCCCTACTGGTGAGACTGAAATGAGAAATCTAAGAAGTTCCAGACTGCGTCACCCGGGCCTCCCTAGAAACACTCTCGTCCCTCCAGAGGGTTCTGAGCTGGCTGATCTCCAGAGACTCACGCGCATTAAGCGGCAAAAACCTACAGAGCGACATTCTGCAAGCTCTTTCAACTTCCCCCCAATTGAGTCAGAGGGGTTGAACCCCAAGAATAACTCATTAGTGGGCAATGTGGCGCCCAACCCTACTGAAGCCAATCAAACCTCGCTCCCCCACTTCTATACCCGGTTACAACAAAGGGAAGAGGGCAGATATCTTCCTTACCTTCAATGGCGCCCCTTCTGGGTTCCGTCACCTATCTGGAGACTACTCCAGGTCATAACGTGAATTCAGCATGTCCGCTTGAACCAATGAAGCACCCGGAGCGCTTCCCTCTCACAGAACCCTTAGCGGAAAACATTCCTCTTCAAGAGTAGCGAGCAGTGGCAGTCTCAGGACCGGCGAACCCGGGCGACAAAGTGGAAATTATGATACGCAATAATAGGGGAGTGGAAGATTTGAGGACTCCTCTGGGAATTGAGGAGCTCCAATCCCCCTCTTCGCTCCTCCACGAGAGGAGTCACCGCGACCAAAGGATGGTGGTGTGTTTGCCATGGGCCCAGTCCCATCTCGGGGAGATAGCAGGACCCTAAATCCACTGAGACTACAACACGCTGAACCCCCAATTCTGAGACCTAGCCCCCCAGCAAAACCAAAGAACTCCACTGATATTCTTACCACCGCCCCTCATCTCCCCGATGAACCTGTGGAAAAAGGTGCCTCGGATCATCCTCATATACCGAGAACACTGGTTAGTACCCAGAAAATGCTCTCCAGAAGGCTAGTCTGACCAAAAGCACCTTATAAAAGAGGGGGGCTATTCAGGAAAAGACTCTTGCACACGAATGCCTCAATGTCCATGAACACACTGAAGGAGTTCTTTTGGAAAAAAAACATGCCGCGAAGGAGAATGTCAACAAGACCTCTCAGATGCCGAATTGCTGGCCATTGTGGAAGACACAGCCACATATCTCTCTAACTTAAACTTACCTTCCAAGACCTCTCTACCAGCTGAGGGACATATTAACAAGAAAGCCCACATAAAATCTCTCTCAGAGCCGGTAAAATGGCATTATGGAAAGCCTCAACCTGGCCAGAGTGACACCGAGGGATGGGGGATGAAGGGGTAATTGGCCCCCGTGAATTATGTATCCCGCCAGAGGCAAGGCTTATCCCCAACGCTCATTGTGGTCATAAAGATGCCCATCTAGAAGAAGTTTCCCAGGAACCAGTCCATCATCTCCTCGAGAAGCGGAATAATGATATCCCGCCTCCCTGGGAGTCGAGTCGGCCTACTCTACCTTTGGCCGCCTAGGAGAGTGGAGTACTCGCCCCTCCTAACTTGGTCCATCCTCTTCATCCACGAGCCACCAATTCCCCCTGCGGAACGACCTATGCCGGGGGCGGCAACTTAAAAGACAAAAGCACAGGACACAATCAAAGTGCAAGATCTCCTTTGGCTCCGAGACACCTTAGCTAATTACTTCTAGGCCGGTGCATGATACACCTACTAAGAAGCTGGACCCTATGACCATTCTGTCTACAGTCACTGTCGCTCTGGCCCCTTTTGGGAAGCTATACGAAGCAATTAACAACACGTTCAAAGATCAAAACACCTTGACTGCATTTATGCACACCAAGCTTAATTACCTGGAAGGCTTTGTGTCTGTGCCACGATCACGTTGCCACGATGGCCACGAATATACTGGAGCTACAGGAGCCGCTCAAGCTGTAAGGGGGCTGGCTTCCTGCCTACCCAATCCGAAAACGATCTCCCTATTCTCGCAAGGAACCCAAACAACCAAGCCTTCCCAAATGAGGGAAGATATTGCAATAGACAGTTCTGGGAAATCTTCACCCGTGGGGGATTTAGTCCTCCAACCTCCGCGAGTGTTACTTCCTATTGCAAATGCCAACACATTGCCCCAGCTGCAAGCAATGGACAGGCAAACATCGCCACACACAATGTCTAATGCCTCCAAGAAAAATGGTTTGGTGGCCTTCAATCTATCGCAGTGTGTGTCAATACAACCAACTTCAAAAGCAACCAACTTCACATCAGTTAAGATTCCATCGACCTTCCAAATTTTTCAGCACAAAGGAACCCCCCTATCAGTGCAGAGAAGAAAGAAGGTCCAGAAAGTGAGAATCCCTGCTCCCCGGGCAGTGGCCACATCAGTCCCCCCAAACTGGGATAACACAGGAGAGCTACGAGAGACTGCAGAAGACACCTCACCAGTGCAAAACAGAAGAGTGTTTAAACTGAAGCCCACTGACAAGTGCATGGAGGGATTTATCAGGCCGGAGAGGTAGTGTGATGCCTTCTCCAGCTCAAAAGACTTAATGAACATGAGAATTTACACCGTGGAAGAATCTAAATCGGAAATACAGACCACCAGCCAGCAAAAAAGAAAAAAGCGGAAACCCGGGAAAACAGAGCAATGGAAGAGCCCAAAACAAAAGCCCTGCTTCTAGACTCTCCATCCACAATGCCTGTGGTTCAGAATAAGATGAAAACAAGCCTGAGAAGAGCTACCCCCAATGGGGGTTATAGGTACAGAAAGGAGAAAGATTCTCAGAAGAAAAGTGACGACCCACAAGTAGTGATGTCAAATCCAATAGGGTTGACTCTCAAGTTCCCCAAGGATTTCGACTCAATGCTTCGAATAAAGTGAACGAACAACAAGAGAGGACAAAATATCGTAGGTCATCTCCAGGTGATACAAAAGTTCACTATATATCCAGGGTTAATGACCCAAGGGGGAACAAACCTGGACTTTCCATTGGAGATCAACTTCAGAATTATTCATCTCCACACAGGCGAAAAGAAAGCTCCACAAGAACTTTCAAACTTAAAAGGACACATGAAGAGCCTGATAACTGGACACTGAACTGTAAGGCGCTAGCGAAGCGGTTCAACAAGGTTCGTCGCCTGCAATTTAACATTATGAAAGACATTAAGATACTGGAGTCAAACCCCAATGGAAGAAAGGACAGTTCCTACCTCCATATAGACTCGAATCATACCCGACAACAAATATGGAGGTCAAGAGAAAAACTGTCTAATATGGGATTTGACTTGACCAACGTAGTAGTAGGTAATACCTCTCCAAACCCACACCGGGAGAGGACGCCTCAGACCCGGAGCATCTTCACGTTTAAGGGACACGGCAGTGAACGTCAAAGGACTGACCATACAAGAAGAACGATGTGTGAAACACTCAAGGGTGACGGATTACCAGCTAGTTTTGGCAATCAGCATTCAGCATCTCAACATAAAAGCAGCACTTGGCAAGACTCCTGTAGGAAAACAAGGAAAGAAAGGTGTGCTTCACATGCCGAAAATGTTGCTGCCCCGTCCACACGTAGGATCTTTCAATTAGTGGAACAATCGCGTGATGCAAATATATCCTGTAGGAAACATCCAGATGAAAGAAGGACAGTCCTCTATAATGACCAGAAAGGGGACAGGACAGATTCTCTCAAATCTCAACTAAGAAGGAAATAGCCACCACATGGAACGACCACAGAATTTTTGATTGAGGTCAAGCAAGCATCAGACGCCTTAAATGCCCCTTTGAAGTTCCTGCACCTGACCACTGAGTCAGATGTAAATCTCTCAAGCTTTGACGCACTCTGTCTACAAGAAACTTGGCTGGTCAAAAAACCCGCTTTGGACGGCTATCAATTGGCACATTCACCAGCCTATAAAGGAAACAAGGGCAGACCAAGATCAGGCCTTATCACTGCTATTAGATCAAGTAGCAGTCTTAGCTTGATAAAAGTACTCAAAGCAACAGACTTCATTCTGACAAACAATTAACGCTTGGGCTGTGACTTCAAACCCTACTGGAACCAATCAACTGGCTGAGATCTTGCTGATCAACACATATTGGAACCCTATACGGGTGACCAACGAACATTTTATTGCTCAAATGGAGAACTTATTTGATGACTTCTTGATAACAAGCAAGTCCAGCCTCGTCATTATCGTGGGAGATCTGAACACTGAGTTAACCCACGGGCTGCACTCGACCCATGGCAGAGCTCACCTATAGACCAACCTAATAAAAGCAAGAGAAATACATAATCTTCAACAGTGGGCAGTGCCCATAGATGCATATATTCCCACCTGGGAGAGACCGAACGAAACAGCAATGATTGATTACATCCAGGTTTCACGTAGCCTACTGACTTTAAAGGAATCTTTCAAGGTGTCCAGGACCAGACACAGTGACCATGACATTTTGACTTTTGCCTGGTCTCCTCCTAGGGCCGAGGTCCACTACACCACTTCTAACTTGGAACCTAACCAGAGTGGCACAAGGCTAAGATTGCCAGAAACAGCAATCATCAAACTCACTCGGCTGTATGTTGAAGAAAAGAGAAGGAATCTCCCGGTGCAAAAATAATCTCAGCTGATTATGCAGCAGTCCTATCAGTATTTAAACCCAGGAAAGGAAAGAAAGGGGAGCAAACTAAACTATGTCAACATATATATAACGAACAACCGGTAGTCCGAAGAAGGTGGGTGAGAAAATTGAAATGGGATGTGCAAAATCTAACTCCACACAAAAAAAGGAAGAGGCAGTCTTGGCAGCCAAAAATGATAAATCCTTCCTGAGTTCATTTAAATTTCTACGCCTCCAAGAAGATGCAGAAACAATGCTTTGCACCATTTGTGAAAATAATGCACAAGACTTCTGGTCGCTCATAAAGGGTGACGCAAAAGTGATGAATCAAGTGTTACAAAATTGTATTGGTGAACAACGATGGGAATCTCACTTCGAAGATCTCTATGGCGCCCCAGAGAACTCGACCGATCTTCAGCCAGTTAGACCAAGGGCAACCTGGTCGATCCCGACAGATTTGGATATGATCCAATGGAAAATAAAACAACTTAATGGATCCAGGGCGGCAGGCCCAGACGGCATCACAAACTTTGACCTAAAAAAAAACATGGAACCTTGGTCTGCTTTCATAAAGGAGGTCTTCACGAACTGCATTGAGTCATCTGTGATTCCACTTTCCTGGAAGAAGGCGATCGTGGTGCCGATCTTTAAAAAGGGCTCAAAAGATAATCCTTCACATTACCGCCCAATAGCCTTATTGGATTCCATAGGAAAATTCTTTGGTGCTTTGATTCTGGACAATTTCCAAACCTGAATATCCACCTCTGCCCTGACTGATCCACTACAGGCGGGGTTTGTGAAAAATGTCGGGACGACAGTAAACATTCTGGCAGTGAGCGCACTAAAAGCGAAAGTTCTAGAGGGCCAGTCAAAAATCTACATGTCGTTCATCGAATTGGTCCAGGCCTTTAACCTAGTAGACAGAACTCTCCTATGGGCTAAACTACACCAACACGCCTGCCCCTCAGAGATCCTGTACCCAATAAAGGCCCTCTACTCTGGAACCTCGATGTGCGTCCACCTGAACACCCTAGGTCAACTTTCTTCATGGATCAAGACAGGGAGAGGGGTCAAACAAGGCTGTCCGCTGGCCCAGCATTATATAATGCTTACACAGCGGAATATAAGGACTATGAGGACAGAGTCTTTTCATTCCCTCTGACATTGGGGGAGAGCAAAATATCAAAGCTGCTATACGCAGATGACATTATTCTCATGGACCTTACCCCAATAGGCCTACAGAGACAGATCAACAACTTAGATGTTTACCTCAAAGAAAATTATCTCCTGATGAACCTTGAAAAAACAAAAATTATGGCATTCGGAAAGAGCCCCAAGAACATGGAGAAATTTGCATGGTTAGTGAACAGCAAAAAAATAGAAATTGGAAACAACTTTAAATATCTCGGCATTATTTTAAACAAAAGCAACAAAGAAGTGCCAATGCAGGAAAATATAATGACAAAAGCCTGTCATTTAATTTCACAGTCCAGAGCAGTGGGAAACAAATTTGGGTGTTTACTTTGTCCCTAGCATTGATCTTTTATAAGATGAAAGTTGTCCCCAGCTTAACCTATGGGGCTGAAGTGCTACCTAACCTACCAGCAAACTTCTGGCCAAGACTAGAAGGGCTTTACTGGAGAAAGGTTCTCAACCTCCCGTATTCCCTTCCAATCGCCCTGATAAGGAGGGAGCTTTCACTTCAATCTCTGGGCTCAATAGTGGCTCTATCGCAAAACCCTGCTTCCTTTGCCTCCATTGATCCTGAAAGAAATACACCAGGAAATTCTAACACGGTCCTGAAAAATGCTCCAGGAATGGGCACTAAGGATCCAAACGCTCCTACACTGGGTGTGTAGCTCTAGAGAGGAACCTATCCACAATCCAGTAAAGGTAAAACAACGTTTACTGGAGAGAGACTGGATAGGCACGTTGGAAAAAGCCACAGCCACAAAACTGATGCTAGAGTTGCCCCCTATTTTGACTAAAGTGAATGATCCAAAACCTTACCTGTTAAAATGGCCGTATAAGAAACTTCTTGAGAATGTGCTTAAACATCTTACATACGAGGGAAATCCTGTCAAGAAGAAGAAGGAATCAATCTGAAGAAAAATCATGCCGATTTTGCCAGCGGCCGGAGAAGACGGAAACCATCAAACATCTTCTGCTAAACTGCTCTAGGGTGACAGCTCCCCGCTTAACACACCTATGACACCTGTTCAGAAACCTGCACTTCTATGATGAAGAAGAATGGTGGTGTCGGCTTATGAGTGGGGAAAAGACGTTGTGGGTTATTGCGGTGGTGGGATTCTTTCGACGTATTGGCCTGCTTACCTGATGGGTATGGCTCATGGAAACTCACTCACTTCTCGCCTGATGGAGATAGTCGAAAAGTCTGGCACTAGAAGATCTCAACGGGGAATCTGAAATAAACTATTTAACTTGGGAAATCTTGTCTTGTAAAAATTGGTTTATACAATTAAATCAAGAAAAAATAATAATGCTACCTTATCAGAGTTTTGAGTAATGTTAAACATGTAAAAAATAGCAAACAATTCAAGACTTACTACACCCATGTGCTGGTACAAACAATACAAATGAAGACCCACAATGAAACAAATCAGAGACACATACAGGGAAACTAAAGTAAGGAAACAGCGTCACCAGAAAATGTTAATAAAATTAAAGTTTATCTTCATGTATACAAATAAATGGTGTGTTTGAGGCCTGCTTATTGGCCTATGTATGTGCACCATGAGCTGAGAGCAAACCGTAAATAAAGTACTTTGCGAACATAATCAAGGTTAATGTCTACATACATAGCACCTTTTGAATTTTAATGTTTTGTCAGTGAACAAAACCACCTGTCCTAGATTTGTCAGTGAACAAAAACAAGTGCTCAGATATGTGATGTCATCAGTGATGTCATCAATTACATTTGTGATGTCATCTTTGATGTCATGGGTGTTAGTCTTAGCAGTGCAAGGTGGTGGCGCAAGTTATGGTTGCTTAGCTTACCATACTGGCACATTTCTGAGGTTTTTTGGTTTTAATTGTAACCATAACATCTCTTTAACACTGTTTTTTCACTGAATTTGATGGGTTTATGTAAGCGCAACTTAACCGTAACGTCCCTTTAACAAAGTGTTGTCAGTGTCTTAATGGTGCCCTGCATCTGTTGTATGTTTTAAGTTTATTCAATAAACTTTTGGGTCATTTGATTTTAAGTTTACATTTCCTTCTGCTGGTATCAGGGTGACCTGGAGTGCGGTCCACGCTATACATATATATATATATCAGTAAAAAAACTTTGTTAAAGGGATGTTATGGTTAAGTTGCGCTACTAAAAACCTATGAAATTCAGTGAAAAAACTTAGTTAAAGAGACGTTATGGTTCAAAGTAAAACCGAAAAACCCCTGAAATTCGGCAGTTATGGTAACATAAGCAACCATAACTCGCGCCACCGTGCACTGCTAACACTAACACCCTGGACATCAAAGATGACATCACAAATGTCATTGATGACATCACTGATGACATCACTTGTGCATATACTTTTCATAAAAACTCTGTACAAGGGATTCTTATAATGCTGACCAAAAACTGTCAAAGATCATTGGGATAAATATCAAGAGCTAATTAGTGCATTCAGCAATGCATTGATATAAATAGCATTCTATTATGAAGTTCTATCCAGTATACTAAGCTTCTCATGCAGAAACATAGGCAGTGTGTGCAGCATACATGATGAAGGTGCCATATTCATAATCTTGCCATGTTGAATACTGAAATGATAACTGCTTTCTTATTAGAGTTTTGCGTACTGTGAAACATGTAATAAGTAGATAATAAAACCCACTTAATACATAATTATTACAGACAAAACACAAAGAGACAACAACACATACAAATATGAGTATATACAGGGACAGTGAAGTAAACAAAAAAGCAGAAATAGTAGCAGAAAGAGTTCATAACCTAACTGATTGTCTTTATGCAGACAAAGTATTGCTCTGTTTCAAATCTGCTACTTACCATATGTATGTGTGTCACATGATGTGACTGCACCCAAAGGAAAGGAGAGTGAGTATAATCTATACAAATATGAGCATATACAGGGAAGGTAGAGTAATAAAAATAAAACTATGAGAAAGTGCTGATAACCCTAATGATTATCTTCATGCACAGAAAAGATTGTTCTCTTTCAAGCCTGTGTCTTCCGCTATGTATATGTTTCATATGATGTGACTTGACCCTAAGGCTACAAATATAGTACCTCTTCAATTTTTACTTCCTGACTGTTACTGAAGAAAACTATGTGGCTTCGATATGTCAGTAAAGGATAAAAAGGGAGAGCCAGCCATGTGATGTCATCAGTGATGTCATCAATGACATTTGTGATATCCTCTTTTATGTCCTGGGTGTTAGTGTTAGCAGTGCACGGTGGCGCGAGTTATGGTTGCTTATGTTACCATAACTGCCGAATTTCAGGGTTTTTTTTCGGTTTTACTTTGAACCATAACGTCCCTTTAACAAAGTTTTTTTACTGAATTTCATAGGTTTTGAGTAGCACAACTTAACCATAATGTCCCTTTAACAAAGTTTTTTTACTGAATTTCATAGGTTTTTAGTAGCACAACTTAACCATAATATCCCTGACTTCATATACATGTAACATAGAACATACTAACCCCCTCGTAGTGATTTTCATGTCCGCGGACTACCGCCATGTCCGTGGACATATCGAAAATCTGAGCGTGCTAAATGTAAATTTAAATAGTGTGCCCCATTTCCCCTTTGAAGTTTGCTCTGAAAAGAGCAGTTGTTTTTTTTTACAGATGCTTGACAGACACCTGTTATTTTGTATTTTTTTCTTGTTTTTTTTTCTTACTTTACTCCTAAAATCTTCACATAACCTTCTCCAAAGCAACCCTTACATTCCAAAATAGAAAGGTATTTCCCGTAAAAGATAAAGAAATGCCATCTTCTTTAAAATTAACAGCATTACTGGCATCAATATTCTCATTATTACAGAAGAACATACCAGCTCTAAGCATGAAGGCACACATGCCTCGGTTGATGACACACCTAGCAATGTTTTGCTGAGGACAAAAAACTGAACTATTGTCCCATATTGCCCTAGGTAGTAATCCAGAAAAAATTACTTTCGCATTTGGAAGGATCTTCATTACGGCTTGAACCAAGCGTTCCAAATCAGCCAGCAAAGTAGGGGCACTGACGTTGCCCAAATGGAAAGCACCATAGTGCAAAACTACCACATGCGGACTGTTCATCGTGGCCATATCCTCACAAACTTGTACAATTCCCTGTACATTGCAATCAGGCACAGTGCTCCACACCACCTCCACTCCTTTCACATCAAAGTTCTTTGCAACATGCCTGCATTGAGCGTACTCTTGTAAACCATGCACAAACATATCTCCAAGCACCAACACCCTGACTTTCTCCACTTCTGCCATCTTCACTACACACAGTCTCTTTCAACACAAATCCACAACCTCAACATCTGATTGGCTGATCCGTATAGTCTTCTTTCCATGTTGGATTTCCTGGAAAAACCCGGATGTAGCACGTCCTGTCCACGAACAGCCGCGGTGTCCGCGGACGGCGTCCACTTTACTCTCTGTGCCATTCCCTCATACAGCTAAGCAATCACACAATACGAATAACGTCCTCAGAACACCTCCATTTTGTGAATTTTCGAACATTTCAGGACAATTATCATTTCATTAGTCAACATATTAACATTACAAATATTATATTTTCATGTTTAACTCTGCACACAATGCTATGTTTCTCCATTAGTAGCTCAGTATACTAGATAGAATCCCATAATACAATGCTATTTATATCAATGCATCGTTCAAAGCACTAATAACGGTATGATATTTATTGCAATATCCTTGACACTTTTTTCGCAACATTATAATAAAAATCCGTAGTACACAAATTCCATGAAAAGTACATACACATGTGATGTCATCAGTGATTTCATCAATGACATTTGCAATGTCATCTTTGATGTCCTGGGTGTTAGTCTTAGCAGTGCACGGCGGTGGCACGAGTTATTTTTCATAGTTTACCATAACTTGTGATTTTCAGGGGTCTTTCGGCTGTACTTAGAACCATAACGTCCCTTAAACAAACGTTTTTAATATCACGCAAACAATATACAAACATGGCGTCCAAAAACCAACTTCTCACAGATGGCTTTACACAGAATGTTGCAAAGTAAGAATTTATGCTCATTCACAGTGAAGGTCAGCTGCTTCCATTTTTTTCCCGGGCCCCGGAGAGGCTCACGGAGCAGACTATAAGGTTGTATTGTGTTTTGACCTTGACAGACAGAGATTGTGATGAAAGACTTCTCTTGAAGGAGTGTTGCTAAAACATAAGAGAAGTTAAGGATGAAATTTCTGAAACGAAACCACTTTTATATATTATATCACTATGCGAAAGATCGTTCGCACACGCGGAGTCGTATTTTGGGACTGCACTACTCGTAGACAATGGAAATTGCAATTGTACTGTAAGTAACCCTTTAGATTATTTTATACCAAATATAATTACAATAGCGTAGCATTAAAGACCCCTCAAGTTGAACTTGTTCGTTGAAAGTGGCATAATGTTTTCTACCACGCACTATCACCGCCAAATTGATCCCCTGTCGTTTAGAGGGCTCTGAAAAAGGCAGACGACACAGGGTGGGTTAATAGAAATAATTGAACCGGTCTATAGGCGGTCAAGCGCTCTACTCGCTGTGCCACTTCACTGCAGCCTGTCAAGTGGCACAGCGAGTACAACGCTCGCTTTGACATCTGTGCACACCTTGCTAACGCAAGTTCGAATCCTGGCAAGGCCAAACTCAGCCTTTCATCCTTCCGCGGTCGATAAATGAGCACCACACACGGTGGTTAATAATAAGCACCGCTTAGATACCTCACGGTTCTTAGCGCTATATGAATGGGAAAATATTATTATTTTATTATTAACATACTCCGTTGCACTATCTTCGATAGCAAATAGTTTCACGCCCTAATAAATAAAATGATGATTTTTAATGAAGATCGGCTGGTGAGACTAATGTATGTTTTTTAAAACAGGTATGTGGCCCCATTTTGCGTATGTCACGATTTACAGACTCCAGCGGATGGGGACTTCAACTGCCAGGTGCAGGTCCAAATATGCAACTTCATGACCCTCACCATTTTATGGGACAATCGCCAAGGACCAATATGCCCTTACGCAGTACTAGCGGCTACAAACAACATACCAACCAATAGGGTGGTCTAATGGCTCCTTGTTGGAGCAACCTTCCGATTATCAGAGCGACCATTTACTGCTTTTATCATAAACCAACAGCCTATCTACCGCAAAGGAACAACGCGTGGCTCAAAATAAAGTTTTGCTGATCGACAGCAGAGACAATAGCAAATCGCTGAATATTCACTAAACATTTCATGTGAAATAAATGTACTTTACCAAATGTACAATCCTGCTGTTTACTTTTAAACCACAGTTTCATATTCCGAATTGTGGCGCACTGAGTTGTAAGCTGATCTAACACCCTCTGTACCACAAAGGAACATCCCATGCCTCAACATGAACTTTTGCGGATCGACAACAAAGACAAATGCAAATTGCTGAATATTCTCTAAACATTTGATGTCAAATAAATGTACTTTACAAAATTTACAATCTTGCTGTTTGCTTTTAAATCACTGTTTCATATTCCGAATTGTGGCACGCTGTGTTGTGACATAATATGTGTTGTCTTCTGGGTTCCGTGTAAAGTCACTTAGGACTGCAGAGGACTGGGCGCGTTTGATGATGCACCCTGTAACGTCATGGAGAGAGGCGGGGAATATGAATGCTTTGATAATATCAGGCTTAGGGGCGGGAGATATGATTTAGTGTCGCAAAAGCAAGTGAGCCAGGTCAATAGCGCCAGTCATAGGATTATCACATAATGTCGGCGCACACCAGCCGGATTTATCATTTCTTTAGTGGAAAAAAAGTCGGTTGACGCCCATAGGAAATTGTACTATTAGCGGACAAAAGGAGTGGTCTTAAAACACTTTCACCCTGACAACGAACAATACAAACAACGTTCTCAGAACACCCCCATTTTGTGTAATTGCAACCATTTCGGGACACCGCGAGTGTTCTTAGAACACATTCAACTAGACAGGTTACAATACGGACAGCGTCCTGAGGACACCCCCAGTTTGTGTATTTACGAACAATTAAGTACACCGCGAGTGTTCATAGCTCATTTTTACCTTCCTTGCGAACAAAAATGACACATACTCCGTCCTCTAAACACCCCAACATTTAGTTTATTTACAAAATGTCAGAACAGCCGTGTTCTCCGCGGACAATTCAAACGCAACAAAAACGTCTAGCACATAAAAAAACAAAACATTGAACCTATCTCATACTCCCCCACCCTCCCCAAACACTCTTACACACCAACACACGGCACTAAATACAATTTTTTATCCACGTTTCACCGCGCTGTACGCGGTCGACGCCGAATACAAGATGGCGGGTGCCATAGAAAATCTGACGCGCTCCACGCCCCTCGCCGTCCAATCAGCGAACACGTCGCATGTCCGCGGACATGACGCAAGGCCATGGGCCAATCGGGGTGCTGTCCGCGGAGCGAACAGGGAAGTCCGTCCACGAAGCGAACACAGATATCACACATTTTTTTGCCTTATGTTTTGGTCATTTTATAAAAAACTACTGGACAGATTTACACCAAATTTGCAAAAGCACGCTTTCGGGACCAAGCCCCCGCTCCTGCCGCAAATTTGGTGTAAATCCGTCCAGCGGTTTGGCCTGTGGCCGTGCGCAAAGTTTTTTCCCATTCAGTCTATGGGAAAACAAAAAAGTTTTGGGCCCCCCCCCTATAACTTTGCCCCCCCTGGACGAATCCTCACCAAACTTTGCAACAAAAATTCAGAGTGACCCATATACTATTTTTGCAAAGTTTGGTGAGGATTCGTCCAGGGAGAGCGAAGTTATAAGCCACCCAAAAAGTGCTCTTCCTATGGAAACAGCAACTTAACCATAACTACATGGCCACTACCGTGGCCATGTAATATATATATATATATACACATATATATATATATATATATATGGAAAACCTATGATTTGAGATGTCATCTTTGATGTCCTAGGTGTTAGTCTTAGCAGTGCAAGGTGGTGGCATGAGTTATGGTTTCTTAGCTTACCAGAACTTGCACATTTCTGTGGTTTTCTGATTTTACTTGTAACCATAGAACCATAGCTTCCCTTTAACAATGTTTTTTCACTGAATATATATATATATATATATATATATATATATATATATATATATATATATATATATATATATATATTTATATATATATTTATATATATTTATTTATTTATTTATTTATTTATTTTTTTCTTCAAGAAAAACACTTAAGTTCCAGGGATGTTAAGGTGAGCAATACATTGTAACAAAACCTTTGACATTCAAGGAAAAAACATTAGTTGCATGGGCGTTAAGGTGAGAACTAAATGCAACAAACCCCCTGACATTCAGCAAAAGCCACCTTAACTTCGTGCCCCCTGCTGTGCAGCCTATGGCCACAATGATGTCATCACAGATAACATCACTAACTAGATTACAACAGTAACTGGCATTAAGCATGGCCTTCAGCCATGGTCAGTGTGCTTGGCCCACTATATATTAACACATGAATGGGTACTAGTCATGGCCTTCAGTTATGGACAGTGGTCACAACCTTCACCCATGTGCACTGAATAATTTAAAATGCTAACAGGCTGCCAACCATAGATTTTGGCCTTTGCCAGTGGATACAGCTTTCAACCGTGTCCACTGCATATTATATACACTCATCAGGCACTAGCCATGGACTTTAGCACAATACTGACAAGTAGCCACACTCTTTGGATGTGCCCACTATATATTCTGACATATAAATGGGCCACTAGCCATATCATTTGGCTTTGAGCAGTTTGTACATCTTTTGGCCATGTCCACTGTATATTTTAAAATAAAGAAATATGCAATAAGCGGTGCCCACTGTGTATTATACAACACTAACCAGCCACTAGTTATGGCCTTTGGCCATGCCCACTGTGTATTGTATAAACTAACCAGCAACTAGCCATGGTCTATGGCCTTATATACCTTTTTAGTATGTGTATCGTGGTGTCATTGTAGTATAACTACATGAAGTCCAAGACAAATACTGACACTGAACAAAAACAACCACCCCAGATATGTGATTTCATCAGTGATGTCATTGATGATGTCATTTGTGTGTCATCTTTGATGTTCTGGGTTTTAGTGTTAGCAGTGCATGGCGGTGGTGCAAGTTACGGTTGCATGGCTTATCATAGCTTGCACATTTCTTGGGTTTTTGGATTTTACTTGTAACCATAACGTCCCTTTTACAACGTTTTTTCACTGAATATACATATGTATTTATTTGAACGATATATTTCTTTTAAATAACTTGGTAGTTAAAAAATATGCTGGTGTAGCAATATCCAGTCTCACACTGGTGGGCCCTAAAGCAATTGGCTAGGCATTGCAGGATCTATACCTATATGTACACCTGTGGGATGACAACAACATTTCACATACATTCTCCAATGAACACTATGCCTTGCAAGTATGATGAGACAGACAAGTGTCTTATTCGAAAATGCATATCACTGCATTCATCAAACTGAGAACAAACTATTTTTTTAGAAAATTATTTGCTGGTTCTTCGCTTTCGCAGGTTAAATCTGGTGCACTGCCCTAGACCAACATTATTGCTTTTAGTGAAAGAAAAACATGCTGATACCTCCATTGGGCTAATGTTTTGTTTAATTGAAGCATTGCAGACCACATAGTCCCCACCGGGCACTGTAAATGAGGAAAAAGGTGAACCCTTTAAGATTATTTATTAAACTTGGTGCATCTGCTCTGTGGTAGAGTCCATTGAACATTGATTTGCAGCTGAACTCGTGAACTGAGATGAAGCAGGCCATGGTAGTTAAGCATAGAACACATTTGGCTGTGGTGGAGAAAATGTACATTTCAAGAGCACATTGCGCATTGGGCTGTGGTGGATTGAATGTATATTATTTCCAGGTTGCTATTATGATTGTGATTTGGTATGAGAGGGAGATGTTTTATTGTAAGTCTTGTTTTGTCACTGGCCAGGAGTGTTTGCTATTATAATGTTGATGGATGAATGATGAGCGGCTCAGGAGAATGTTGAGTGGGTCTGTGAGCGAATGTTCCAAGAGAGTCAGTTGGGGGCCTGAGCTGGGTATGTTAGGATGGCCGGTGCGTCTGCTCCTTCTGTCTGTCTTGTAAACTACCTATCCCTGTCCTGTTAGATGTACCACTGTATATATGCAAGAGAAAGTGGTTCACATACATTTGTACCTATGTATAGTAAAAGCTCCACCTCGAATAAGCCTATGGCTCCACAGCTGGTCTGTGTTTGAGCCCAACTTGAATGACAACAATGAGAATTCATAACTGTTGCCAATAAGTATGTTCTTTTATACTGTTGTATAATATCTTTTACATATGTATTTCATTAAGCGATTGTAAACGTATGCATATTGTCACAATGTAAGTGAGGTCATCAAACATGGAACGTCATGACATACTAAGATGCTGATTGGTGCCATTTTGAATAGCACACACAGTTCTCATAGCATTTATTAAGGTATGAGTATGGCTTCTAAGTTTGTATGCTACACACTACATGTTATGGAGATTCTCTGTGGCAAGTTTAATCCTAAAGTTTTAGTGTTTATACCAATTTTTTCAACTTGACATAATCCTTTGAACGTTTTTAGTGTTCCTTATAGAGTTTGATATTATTAGCTTTATATTGTCTAAATATGTAGCATATCACCCTCTATATATCAATGCTTGGTCCTTTTGTAACTCACTTAGACTCTATTAAAGGAGAAATATTTTGCCACTACTGCATCAATCTGCACAATAAATCGTTACACATAACCTTGCATCGTGTGTGGACTGCATTTTCAGCCACTGGGAAATGTGTAAAGCAGCAAAGCAGACTGATGTAAATGTGGTGGGACAGGAGATGCAATATGATTACTGCTTTTTGAACAAATGCATTTTGTGGGATGTATTGACCCACTTTTTCTCTGCGATGCTGCATCACTCGGTTATGGTGGTGCCAGAAACAACAAAATGGCCGCAAAACCCTTGTGCGTGCCAAAACCCCTGAAAATCACACTTTTCTAAGCCAAAAAGATGGCTGCCCAATCTGCCACGCATGTTGTCAGTGGTGGAAAAGAGCCCTCACTACTGAAATGTGTCACTGGGCTCCACAACAATTGAAATTGGAGTGCAGAAGGAAAAAGCAGTGCTTTGCTAAATGAAACTCCAATATTGCTTTAAATCACATTTTCTTTGCTGCTGAAACTTCAGAATGCCGTTACAGAATACCTTTCAAATATTCAGAATTCTCACTGGGTGCTACAATTCACTGAGTTTAAGGAATCACTGTGAATTTACAAGGTCCTGAAAGGCTAAGAGCATGAAGAGATCTTCACAGCAAAAGTGGCCTGCCGGTGGATCTGTAAAAAAAATGTTTGCGCAGCAGAGGGCTACCTGTGATGACAGCTGTCAGGGGCCTTCCTGATAAAACTTTAACATGTTATAAACTAAAAGTCAGATGTTTGCAATATAAGAGGCCTGTTACCGATAGTAACACATATTGTAGTTGTTTTAGATCCCGTAGGTTTAAAATCTTGAATGAGAATTCTATCTTTTATTTGAGGCAACAACTTTGTGTTGTGCTAAAGAAAAGCCAAAAGAATTTAACAATTAATTAAACCTGGCTGAGCTTCCAGGACTGGAAAGGCAGGTTTCTCCCAGAAAGAGGGCCTCCCTCTCAGCTGAAACTCATGGGGAAGTGCTAATTGCTGGTTAGCCCAGGACTAAACAATGGACATCCTCCAACCCAGGAAATTGGAAGTATTAAGGCAGTCATAAACTCTCTTGGAAGGAGCTTCCCACAAGGAGGGGGGTGCACTGGGCTCCCAGGAGAGACAATGGGGTGGAGCCAAGCGACCATCTGTTGCTGAACCTGAACAAAGAACACATTTTAAAAGACTTATAACTTTATATCCAAAATGGTGAAAAATATAAAAATGACAGAGCTGTTAATTTAATTTCTGGCTGCACGTGTGAAGAGGCGGCAGAACTTTGTGACATGCTCTGGACAGGAATGGCAAGATATGTGATTTTACGCAAAATATATGACTGTTAGAATTGTGAAAATGTACACGCATGTCCCCAGGTTAAACACGCATATTTGTGGAAATTTGCAGAAAAATCGGAAAGTGTGCTCATAGAGAAAAGGGAAAAATTCTGTAGAAAGGGGAGACATGATCCCACAGCTACGGGGTTTTGAGGAATAGCTGCTATTTAAAATATGGCATCCTTATGTGTGATTTGTATAAAGGTGACCAATGTAGAAATGTACATTTAATATAAAATCAGACTTGGAGACCAATGGCCAAAGGGAGGTCTCTGGTGATTGTAAAGAAAATCATAAAACCTGACATCACCCAGCCTTGAGCCAATCACTCAAATTGCAAGGCGGAGATTAAGTATTGACCCTATCCTAGCTCAAAGGGGCAAGCTTAGCTAAGCCGGCCTACACATCCCCTTTATGATGTCATATTATAGCATAAATAGAGACAGCTGACCACACATAGAGACCGACAGACCCACTCACTCTCCTGATGCTGGCGGAGGGCCCAGCTGCTGAAATCTACATCTTCCTTGTTCCAGAATCCAGAAACTTGGCAAAGCAAAGGCCTATTGCATAGCTGAACCATTCTCAGCTCGGCCTCAAATTCCAGAACAGAACCCCAAAAGCCTAGGGGAAGCATCATAATACAGCTGGGCTGTGCTGTTACTGCTTGCCTGCTGAATTGAAAGATCCTCAGAACCAAGAAGGGCAGATCCCGTCCAGTCCAATGCCTTGCTGTGACCAGAACACCTTGCTGACCCAGTCCAGTCCTGTGCCATGCTGTGACCAGAGCGCCTTGCTGACCCTGCCCAGTCCGATGTGCCCAGCTGTCAGTCCCTGATAGGTCCAGAATCCTGATGGTCCAGAATCCTGACAGTCTTAAATCCAATGTGTTTTGTGAGTATTAACAGAAAGCTAGAAATTGTTGATTCCCATGCATTATCTTGTCCCCTCCTAACCTCTGAACTATCCTTACTTCCACAATCAGTAATATTGTTAAAATCTGTAGTGAAATCTTATTCTGTCTATCTGTAAAAGCATTCTTTTCCTAGTCATTTGTCAACTTTGATCTTAATTTCATTCGAGTGACCAGCCTAGCACTCCAAGGTGGACAGCGAGGACACACGACTGAGTCGCGAATCACTCCTGACTCTTACCTTTGCCGTCCTGGTGGCTTAGCTTCGATGCTCTAGTCCATAGCCAATATTTTCTGATTTTAAAACTAAAGCCTTTTTCCATTCTCGTGCCTGTCTCGCAAAAAGGACCTTTACTAAAATTGCTATAACTCCCTCAGTTTTTGTGAACAAAACAAAATTTCAACTCCTACTTGTTGCTAAAATCCATCTCTATCCATAGAGCCCATTTCAAAATAGTGTGGTTCTCCCTTTATCGTAAATATCACGCATGGAAAAGTTTGCTGCAAATGTTCATTTTGAGAAATGTTTACACGTATAAAATAGATTTAAACTGCTACCGACTTGGATTTTAAGATTTCAAATGTTTTCTGCTGACTAAATCATTGCTTATGTTTGTGTGCAACTGTTCAGTGCTGTTCCCATTGGAATTTACAACAATTTAAGCATTTTTCCACACATTTAGAGTTCTTCCTCAGACACTTTAAAAGTCATCCTGACAGTTGAAAAGCCTACTTCATTTTTCCCTTTCTGTGTAAGGTGGAAAGTGGGAAGTGAGACATTGTTTGACCTGTACTATTCCTGAATACCTGCTCTCTCCTTCCATCTCTTTGCATTGCCTATTGGGGGGGTTGAGACGTGTTGCAGGGGGAATTTCTAACGATTGTGCTATCTGATCTGAAACCAGTTTCTGTGCTGCATTTGTTTGCTCATAACTTAGCCCCAGTGTATTAAAGACATCATTTTGTGTTCTGTCACCCTATTGGTGATTGTTGTTTACCTATTGATAGATATATTGTGTTTTTGATCTTAACTAAGTAAATAAATAATACCTTTTACCCACCAGCCTGATTTCTGGTCCAGCGTAACCCGGGGTATTCTTAAATAGGCGGTGTGATACGAGTGGTACATCTTTCAAACAATTGAATCTATATCTTAAATAAGCTTTTCCATTGTGCTGTACACTAGTGCAGAGTGTATTGCCTGATTGAAATGCTTAACAATTTTATTGTATGAATTGTGTGATTATTTATCTTCCATTAAATGATATTCTATTTTTTTGTTTTTATATAAGATGGAAATTGTATATATTTTATTATGTGAAAGTTTGTATGAACTACAAACGTAATCAAATACATTTTTAAAAAAATGATTAGTTTTATGACTTAGAATTGATGCTATTAGGATTCCAAGAGAAATTGAATTTTACTGTCTGAATGTCTGACTGTACAGTCATGTTTTTTTTTAAAGCTTTATCTATTATTACTAGCTATGACTGAGTGTTTTTTTTTAAGTTGTGCATCGGTTTGTCCAACTTAAGGTATATAGCTTTACCTTATAGTAGTACTCTTTTCCTGTTTGTTTTTGGCAGTACAGTTTACTTACAAATAGTGCCATTACAATACAGGCAGACAGGTATGATGTCTTCTTTTTCTAAACATAGATATGTTGTTTCCATATTGATTGTCTCTAATAGTGCTGTACAGTTATATACAGAATTCTTTTCCCCTATGATGTGATCCCTACAATGCATTGAATCAGCATCCCCTTGCCTGTGTTTCTGATTACAGTTTCAATTGGTTCTTTCACATCAATACTGTTTTGCGTATATTTGGATGACATCATGTTGTACCTGCCGCACACAAAATGGCTCCCAAACGTTCCATATTGGGATGCCATATTGTGGGCTCATATCGATGTGACAGTTGAAAGTTGTTGCTTACTTTATCCATGGTTTCGCTTCATAACTTACCACATATGTTAGTGGCGAGGAGGATCTCTATGAAGGAAGATCCCATTGTGGCACCCAGCTAACATCGTTTGCGGTGCCTGCAGAGTGTAAAGTTGATTGGATGGTTCTGGCTTGACTGTGAGGTCCCAGTGTCCTGTCAATTGTGTGGAGTCACCAGGTTGCGGTGTTGGAAGCCTGGACCAGCGTGGAGTCAGAGCCTTGGTTGGCGCTGGCTTCTCTGTCCTGTGCAACTCCGGTCTGCCCACTGAGTTGCATGGTCAGTGGGCACTTGATGGACTGGTGGTTTGGGATACTACGAAGTTGGACACAGTGTTCCTGATAGCAGGCGGGGGTTAGTCCTGTCCAGATGGGGTGGCAGGTGTGAGTTTTGAACCTCTGCAGTTGTGGGCCTCCCTTGTCGGAGCCTGGGTCGGGGTTCGGGAAGCGGAGAACCATGCACAGTCGGGGTCTTGATATTGCCTGGAGCACAGATTTTATTGGGCCCCTCCACAGTTCTAGGCCTCCCCTTATCAGAGCCTGCGTTGAGGCTCGGGAGGAGGGCTATTGGTAACCCTTGGTGGTGTAAAATAAAATCACTGTGCTGAGGGCCCAAGCGTGCTACCTGCACACACATCTGATGTCTGACTGTAGAGGGCCTGGTAACCGTTGGTGGTATAAAAAATAGGTACTGTGCTTCTGGCCCAAGTGCGCTGCGTGTGCACATGTCTGATGCCTTTTTTTAGCAGGCCGATCAGGACACGCAGTTAGATGATTCACGAGCCTGCTGGGAGGACTCCCAAGTCGGGAACTGTGTCGGGCTTCGAGCAGGTGCTGTCTAGTTGGCATCGAACCACAGGGTGGGGCTGGCACTCTACTGCTTGTTGTGGATGTGAGTGCGGCTGTTCGTCCTATGGCGGGGCGGAGAAGCGCTTGAAGCACATGATTTTCTGCAGAAGACGTATTATGACAGTTAAGACTGCTCCTCCTACAATCAGGTCGCCTTGTCAGACAATGATATATTTGTTTATGAGGCAAAATCTTTAGTGTCCTCCTTCAGTCAGGCTGCATTGTGAGACGTCTATTATTCATCCATGAGGCAACATCTTTGAAACATCAGGAGAAACATCTCTATATTGGACACAAAAGCCTTGCAGCCACGTTCATATTGTAGTAAAAATGAGGTTTGGTGTATATGTATATATTTTTCAGCACATACCACTATATATTTTTTGTTTTATTTTCCATCACTTTTATAGTTTAGTCAATTATATTTTGTGTTGGACTGTGGACCAATCAGTGGGCAGTGGCAAGGCACTCTGCAATGACAGCAAGGGTGTGGTTGTATTCTACTCATTTGCATGATATACACTTTTATTGTATTTATTTATTTATTTGGCATTTGGAGAGCGCAACTGAACCCAAAGGCATCTGAGTGCTGGTTACATTACAGGTGATAAATACACATGACAATGTAGATACTGTCGAAGCGCAGACTAGGAGAGCTGAGGATCCTTGACTACATGAAGAAGTACATCATTAGTTGGTTTATGCATCATAGCTTTGTGAACTATGAGTCTTGCGGGAAGAGCCAGGTTTTGAGGCTTTTGGGAAGGACCAGTAGAAGGAGTCTGTTCTTAGGGATAGAGGGAGGGCATTGCAATGTTTGGCAGCCAAGACTGGGAAGGTTTGTTCCCCCGCTTTTTCTATTTTGAATTTAGGTATGGCAAGGAGGTGTGAGTGGGCTGTTTGGGTGGGTCTGTTGGATGTGGATTTGGCAATTCTGTTGGACAGCTATTTGGGGGCAGTGTTTGCTAGGCATTTATGGGTGATTGAGAGAGTTTTGTATATGATGCTGTCTCGAACTTGCAGCTAATGGGCATTTCTTCTGGCCGATGAGATGTGTTCTTTCTCAGGAATATTCAGTGCCACTCTTGGTGTTATTTTGGATTACTTGAAATTTGTCTATGTTGCCCGCGGTTGAGCTTGCGAAGAGGGCATTGCAGTAATCTAGCCTAGATAGGATTAATGCACTAGCTAGCGTGATGCAACTTTCGGGAGTCAGGAATGGTCTGCAGGCATTAATGAGTTTCGACATGTAGGCTGTCGCAGAAGCAGTAGCATTAACCCGTCTAGTTAGGGAAAGTGAGGAGTCTAGGTAGACCCTTAAGGTTTTCACTTCCTTTAGGACAGGGATGGGGTTCCCGTCTATGATGAAAGAGTTGTAGTCGTCATCCCGTTTGTTTAGTCAAATTTGAGTCCCTACCAGGAGAAACTCGGTTTTATCGTCATTTAGGCAGAGTTTGTGTTGGGCCATCCAAGCTTGGATGATTAGGTATATTTTGTTAAGGGCCTTAGTGTCAGAGTTATAGTTACCAGAGATGGGCAAGAGGATCTGGGTGTCATCAACATAGTTGGTGTAGGAGGCACCTTGTTTCTCCAGAAGGTCAAAAGGGGCTTCGAAAAGATATTGTAAAGTGTCGGTGAAACGAAAGAGCCTTGAGGAACACTGCACATGACTGTGCTGGGGTAGCAGCAGCTGAGTTAGGGAAGACCCTCATTGTAAGGTTAGATAGTCCAACCTATGCCTTTTATGGAGAAATGGGCTGCTGATGAGAGGTGCTGGCATAGGTGCTTCACTAGATCGAACACAGTGGAAAGGTTGAGCAGGGGGAGGATGACTAGGTTCCTGTTGTCGATTAGTTCATCCATTTGGATTTTTGAATTTAAGAGCACTGATTCTGTTCTGTGTCCTGGTCAGAAGCCGGATTAGCGTAGGCTGAGGAGATTGTTGGATTCAAGATAGTTTTGTATTTACAAGTATGCTGCTCTGTCAAGAATTTTGGATGGACGCTGGTGATGGGACAGTAATTGGAAGGGATGTTGGGGTCTAGCTTTGGTTTCTTTAGGAGTGGTAGGACCGAGGCATCTTTGAGGTTGTTGGGAACAGTGCGCCGTGCAAGGAATTGTTGATGAGTGATGTAATGAAAGGGGCAAATTCTGTCACGCAGTCTTTAATGAAAGGAGCTGGGCAAATTTCTCCTTGGCATCTTGATGGCTTCAGGTCTTCTATGATTTTAGTGACTTCAGGTATAGAGACTGGCCTGAATTCAAATGGGTTGAGCAGTTGGGGTGGTGAGGGGGTGGTGTGTGGAGTATCAGGTAAACGTAGTTTAGTTTTTTGGTGGCAATTTTGGTTTGGGGTTGGGTGATTTTATCCAGCAATGCCTTTTGGATATTGGTGCACCAGGTGATGTCCTTAAGGCAACTGTCCACGGGTGTGGGGGGGTAACTGGGGATTCGAATTTGTGTAGGATGACGAAGAACTCTTTAGGGGCTGTTTTCGCTTTTACTATTCGCTCATTGAAGGTAAGGCTTTTAGCTTGGATGATGGCTTGTTTATAGGTGTTTGCCGAGGTGATGAATTGGTCTTTATTTGCGGCTGACAGTGTCATTTTCCACAAGGCCTCTGTGGCTCGCTTAGTGGAATGTAGAGTTTTAAAGTTAGGGGTGTATCACTAGTTCAGGTGAGCTATTGGTTTGGGTTTACGTGTGCTCAGTGGGGCTATATTGTCTACAGCTAGCAGGAGAGTTTGGTTATAGAGCTCTACCATGCAGTTGGGATCGCAGGTTGCGTGTTGATGGTTCAAGATGGGGTACAGCATCGGGAGCATGTTCGCTGATGTAATGTTGTGGGTACTTCTTGACTGAGAAGCTGAGGCCAGCTGCACGGTGGCATTAGTTAATGTGTAGTTAGAGAATGTGATGAAATTGAGATTGGACCAGTGGCACAGGGTATTCATGATGATGTTGGTCTTACCTTAGTATCTGCTAGCCAATCTAGCGTGCAACCTTTATTGTGGGTAAGGTGAGTGATGCACTGTGTAAATCCTAGGGATTCTATCATGTTGGTCAAGGCCTGGGCATTAGCGTCAGTAGGGTCATTTAGACCGAGATTAATGTGGCACTTGAGGGTGATTCTGGATGAGGGTTTAGTGTTTTTGGAGAGGAAGCAAGCGATTTCTTCATCGAAGGAGAATAGAGGGCATGGTGGTCTATAGATGATGTGGATGGTTAGTTGGGCCATGTTAGAAAATTATAGTTTGATGGGGAGCAGTTATCCTGAGTGGAATGATTGACTGGGTAGTTCTCTAATAGACAAGTGCATCTTGGCAATGATGGCCACCGCTCCTCCTTTGGCAAGGGGTATATCTTCCCTGTAGATGGTACAGCCATCCGGGATGGCAAGGGTGAGGGATGGGCCTGGTGCTGCGTGTGAGCTGGCAGAGATCTAGCATTGATCAGTGCTCCTTGGATATTTGTGTTTGTGGTGCTGATATTAGTTGTGGCATTGGTGGTGACACTCTCTAATATACATGGGTCTCTTAAGGTAGCCACTATAGGCTCTGGCATACATGGGTCATTCAAAGTAGATGCAGTCGGCTCTGTTATACATGGGTCAATCAAGGTAGATGTAATAGGCTCTGTTATACAAGGGTCATCAGTAGGCTCTGATATACATGGGGCAATCAAGGTAGATGCAATAGGCGCTGATATACATGGATTGTGCATAGTGGTGGCGTTCATAGGAGTGGTGGTTGAATCCAGTGCACTAGTAGCATGAGTGTCATACTCTGCGGTGAGCAGAGGTTTTGGGTTGGAGGATAAGTTGAGACCTGTCGTGTGAGGTGCACAGAGTTTCCCTGACGTAGCCAGAGGTAAATGAGCACCCTGCACCTTAGACATTGCATAGGCTGATGGCCCTGGGTGAGGCAGGTAAGTCAGGGCCTTACCTAGGGCTGTAGCTGAATGGGCAGTAGCATTGGATTGGCTTTTGCGGCCGTTATGGTGGGTACTGCGGAGGTGCCAGTGTGCAGAAATGTAGTGCCCTGATGGGCAAGCAGGCAAGTGTCTGTAATCGTATGGATAAGTCGCTGGAGGATGTCACTGGTGGTGCTCATTGCCAGACAGGTATTTCTAAGGGATAGTGGGCATTGGACCAGAGGTCCAACTGTGTCATTAACCGTGTTGGCTGCCACCTTATTGGGCAAGGGGTGGCGCGGCATGACATCAGGAAAAAGAGGGAGGGCAGCACAGCATGTGATTTAGGCAGTGATATGGACATGCTTACTGCAGGTATTTGCCTCGGCTTACCCGAATGGTGTGCGATGTATTGCGTGAAGATTGCAGGCCCCTGGACTCCAGTGGCCTGATAAGGCCAGACAGGAATCAGCCTTGTGAGAGGGCCTTTGGAGAGGGCTGGTTTCACCTGCCAGCGCTCCCTCATAGGCTCATAAGAATGTGGCAGCGGCCAATCCACTGCGATGTGAGAGGGCCGGCTAGCCCCAGGTATCTGTAGGGTAATGGTGGCGGCCATCTTGGGAAGGAGATCGCTCTCCTGGGTCGAGCTGCAATGCCATGTGCTGCAGGCCCCTGAGTCAGGCTTATCCATCACGCAAAGTGGTGCTTACCTCCAAGGTCACTTGCAAGGTCTTCTCAGTGTATCAGGCTCCAAGCAGCATAGCGGTGCAGCACTTGCTGCCAGAGCCAGTGCTTAGTTATGTTAAAATACTGCAGAATATTTTCTACTCAGTTTTACTGAGGGTTTTGGGGAAGCTTCATTTTTGGGGGAGTTTATCTTGCAGATTATTGTGCTGTTTGGGTTTGCACATCATTCTATCTTCACAGCGGTGTGGGGTGTGCGTATTATTTACAGTGTTTTCATCATGCAGAATCTTGACCCACTTCCAAAGATTTTAACCACACCAGGATAACCGCCAGTACCATGGGAGGACTGGAAAGACCTTTTTAAAAGTTATTTTGTAGCATCTGGGTTCAAGAGATTCTCAGACGAGAGGATGTTTTCTACTTCCATGTGTTGTTTGGGGGCATAGGCCGTAGGAGTAATAAAGGAACTGCTTGGTGTTCAAGGGGTGGATCGGGAGGATGGTGGGAGCGGGGAGGGCAATGATTTATATTTGTGTTTTTTTTTATTTATTTATGTTTTACATAGCACCTTAAGCCAAGGCGCTGTACAGAGGACAGGGAACAGTGCAATAAAATGAATAAGCAAAATAAAATAATAAGACAACAATCAATAAAGCATGTTGCAAAATGTGAGACTTCAATGACTGACAAAATAAAGAATAGACAGCGATAGAGCGAAGAGAGTTAGGGAGGGTGTTCCAGTGAAAGGGAGCTAAAAGAGTCAAAATATGAAAATGAGATTGAGCACAAGGGGGGCAAGGTGCCACCAAATGAAATTGATAGGAGGAGCAGAGAGAATGAGAAGGGGTATAGAAAGACATCAGAACAGAACAGAGAGATAGGAGCAACACCATAGAGACATTTGAAGATGAGACATAGGAAATGAAATTTAAATTGAGAGTGAAAAGGTAACCGAACAGTAAAAGAGTCAAGAGAAGATATGGGAAGGCAATGAGAAAGTTGGAAGCTCAGTATGGTAAACAGGTGTTTGGTTGGAAAGCATTTTGTTCAAGGAAGCAAGAAATTGGTGAATCATTGGATGCGTTTGTGGCTGACTTACTAGAGTTACTGGCTTCATGCAAATTCATGGGGATGGAGGATGAATACAACTGGGATCAACTAATGATGCACACATCCAATCCCAAAATACAAGAACGGTTCTAAATGGCGACAAACCCATCATTACAGGAAGCTTTAACAATAGTGAAGGGTATGGAGCTAACAAGTAAGTGTTTGAAAAAGATGAATGCCAAAAATGCCAAGGAGAGTCTGAGTGTGGTAAAGGACAGTGGGGGATTAATGGAGTCCATCAGTGGGGAGGAGAAAGTGTGTGCATTAAAACAGTGTAATATAGTCCAGGGCAGTCAAAATGCCCAGCATGTTATCTGTTTGGGGCAGTACACCAGATGTGGATTTGAAAAGCATGCTCTGAACCCTAAGGAATGCCCTACCATGAGAGGGAATTGTAGGAAGTGCAGCAGACCAGGAAACTTTGTAGTGTAAGGCCAGCATGAAGTATGTGTTGGAGGAAAGGAATGAGTGGTCTAACAAGATTGTACACATTGTGGGGGAGGTGGGAGATGATGAAGAGGTGAGTACACCCCACCAGAGGCAGAAACTGTACAAACATTTTTTCAGATGAGACATATGAGGAGATATGGGGTAAGGGAATAGGGTGTGTGTGGGTGATGTGGTGCTAGTAAAGAAGCCTTTTGGCCTGCCGAAAGGGTGTCCTGTTATTTTGATCCAATTGAAGTGATGAGAGTTGGGAGAAAACATGTTGTGACCAGTGATGGCAGAAGATGGAGTAAAGACTATGTTGCCATTGTGTGCCATCCTCAGGTGAGTGAGAATGTTTCTGTGATGAATGGTACAGAGGAGACAATGACAGGGGGAACCATATGGGGTTGTGTGATGAGGTGCCTTCTTCACCACAAGTCACTGATTCTGATGGATTTCGGGATGGTTCACAGGAAGGAGCACAAGGGGGGCATGAGGAGTTATTGGAGCATCACGGCATGAGGAAATGTGATGAGGACACCACTGGTCAGTAAAGAAGGAGACCGGTAAAATGTGATGATTATGTAACATAGTTTTCATTTGTATTTCCATTTATACACTGTTTTTCACCTATATCTGCACCATCCCATCATATAGATAATTTCTGTATACATACACATGTTTTATTATATTCTTTGTCATCACAATGTTCTCACGTTTAAGTTCACACCTGTTATGTGTAAGAGGAAATATATGTTGTATCTGCTGCGCACGCAATGGCACCCCAATGTTCCATATTGAAATGCCATCACGTGCGCACCTCAATGTGACAGTTGACAGTTGGTGCCAACTGTTTATGATTATTCACCTGGCGCTCTTGGTGACTAGACCCGCATGTGGTATTATTCTCTAATAAAGTTGTTGCTTACCTTGTCCACTGTGTTGCTTCATCATTTACCACACATCAGTGTTACAGGTGATATTTAAATGGCAAATATGTCTACATCTATTGTATTGTATCTATTTATATAGCGCCCCAAGCCCTGGGGCAACTGGACATATTACTTAGGTACATATGGAGATACATTACTTACAGTTACAGGCAAATTAGTTTACATAGTTCACATAATTTACAGGCAGGGTATTTACCCCAGTTTACACAAGACACAGTATATTTACACAACAGAGCCAGTTGGAAGAGTGAATATTCACAAGGGAGTTAGATGTGTACAAGAACCGGCAAAGAGAAGGGTTTGTTTTCATTCAGAATGAGCTAGGTTTTGGCCTCTTTCCGGAATTTGTGGAAGGAAGGTTCTAGTCTGATGTTGGGAGGTAGATCATGTCAGATTTTAGCTGCGAGGGCTGGGAAGCTTTACCCCCTGCTTTTTGCAGTTTCAACCTTGGTATGATGAGGTAGTTGAAGTGAGAAGATCTAGTTTGTCTTACTGAGGTGCTAAGTTTGAATTTATCAGAGGTATTTGGGTGCTTGATTATGTATGCATTTGTATGCGAGGGAGAGAGTCTTGAGTTTGATTCTTTGGTTAATTGAGAGCCAGCGAACACTGCGCCTCATCTCTGAGAGTTGCTGCTCTGAGAGTGTTGTTTTGATAGATCTGAAGTTTGCGTACAATGTGTTGGCTAGTGCCTAGGTATAGTGCATTGCAGTAGTCAAGCTTGGTTGGTACAAGCGCTCTGGCCATAGTGATACAATTAGCAGGTGTGTGGGATGTTCTGACCCACTAGGCTCTGCCCTGCAACATCACTGTGTGCTGCTTTCATCAGAAACAACATAATGGCCACCAGAAAGCCTGATGTGCGCTGAAAATCTCTGAGAAGTGCACAAAGGGAATCTGGAAAAATAGGCTGCCAATCCATTTTGCCTATGCCAATGGTAAAACAGGAGACAACACTGCCAAAACCTGTCATTGGGCTGCCCACAGGGGGAAAATGAACTGCTTAAAAAGGCAGTGCTGCATTGCCAGGAAAATCCAGAAGTGCTTTAAAATTCGTTTTCCCTTGGCTGTTGAAATTGCAGAATCATGTTCCTCAAAAAGCAGAGAAGATCCAACATCCTTGTGGGGTGTTCACCACCACCTTATTTAAGGTATCCCCATAAGCACAATGTCAGGAGAAGCACATTTCATCACAAAAATATCCCCATTCAAAAAGGTGCTTGCCTGGAATAATATGTCAGAATATGGGCACAGTACCGCCGCTCGTCTGTGTCAGAGCTGTCATTTACTGATACTGTTAGTTTAAACTTGTACAGTAAGATCAAATTGTGGAAAAGAAGAGACTTGCCATCAAACGCAATATAGGTTGCTACAATTCAATTTCTATGTTTTAGAAAGACTGGAATTAAGAGATCTGTGTGTATATTTGTTGAAAATGTACGGTTTATTTTAGCAAAAGACAATTTTGAACAAAGTGTTTGACAGTGAACTAAGGCCAGCCACACTGTACTTCAAAGGCACATTCCACAGTTTGCCCCAAACAAACGTGCCTTCCCTTTTGCTCTCTGCCCAGGAACTATCATTTTGATGCTAATGAAAGAAGGAGGGGATTTTGCACTGCTTCTCTGAGGAGAGACAATAGGCATCCTGGACTGAAAGGGAATGCAAATTCAGGTGTCAACAGAAACCAACTGCCAGCAGGAAGAGAGCCCTGGACTGCTCTGGGCCCAGCAAACCATGGAGACAGGACCAGACAGATTTGTGCATCTGAAACTGAAGAAAATATCTTTTTGAAAAAGACTCATAGAAAACTGTGCAAAATGTGTACAAATCTGTAAATTATAGGTTGTTGAAAGGAAAATTCTGCCCACAGTTGGAAACTACTCTGAACTCTGTGCGATGTTCAGAGACAGAACAACCAAAATTTTGATGTTGTAGCAATTGTGATAATGCTAGAAATATGAAACTTCACAGGATTATGCCCAGATGTCATGCGCATATATGTAGAAAAATGTGTACAGATCTGACAGTGGGTAACCAACCAAAAGCGCAAAAAACGGTCAAATTTTAACCAAAGCTCTCACTAAGATGGGACTCGGACGTATACTTGCTCTACTAAATCTGTGATGTAAAAATGTATTGCTAGCAAGTTGGTGATATTGTAAATATGATTTATGAGAATAATAGATATATTGTACAGAAACAAAGGGGAGGTACACCCTGGGTTGTAAAATGCAGCATCACTATGAATTCAGCCTACCCACCCCTTTGGGAAATACATAAATAGGGACAGTTTAGGACCTAGAGACACACACAGAGATTCATCCATCAACTGATTTACTGGTGAAGCACTCTGCAGGAGGAGCCCAGATCCAAGACTCCAGAACTCTGAAAGCAGAACCCCCAATTCCAAAGCTGAACCGTTCTCAGCTGACCTTTAAAATCTTGAAGCCTGATTTTAACCCCAGACTTCCAAGGGGCACACCAAAAATAGAACAGCCGGGCTGTGCTGATTCTGCTTTCTTGCCAAGAACTCTTGCCAGAACCCACAAATCCAAACCAGTAGAGCAAGATGTAACTTGGTAGCTGCAACCCAGAACCAACCCGTCAGATCCAGACCAGAGGCTGTGCAGTGTCCCCAGTGCCGTGCTGAGTGCAGAACCAAATGCCTGAATCCTGTCCGGTGGGCTAGCAGAATTCCAGTCCAAAACCTTTGACCAGATCTTTGACGGGCCTATTCCAAACCATAGTTGTGAGTATCTATAGCATAGAATTGTCCATAGCCAGTATCTTATCCATAAGTAATCCAATCCAAAAACATTCTATCATATCCAGAACTGCATTGTAGAATCTCTTTTGTCTTTTCTGAATCTTTCCCTCATCCATATAGTCCTTTATTAATCGTAGTGATAATATCAACTTTGCGCTAATATATTTGCTGAAGAAAGACAAGTGTCTCGGCAGGTTGAAATCATCCGGGGGCATCACTGGATCGGTGGCTGTGCTGTTGTGTGGCTCTTTTCTGAATCTTTCCCTCATGCATATGTGTGATGCTGGAAATGCGTCGGAGGGACAGGGCCTCCGTATCCTTGTCCTTTACTGCCTTTTTATCGTGCGTTCTGTCATGTTTTCTGCACAGGAGTTTATGTGGGACTCCTGGCGCTGCAGCTCTCTCTCTTTTGGTTTGGTGAACAGACCCGTGGGATACCCTTACAGCACCCATGTTTGGGGGTACAACCCTGTTCCCCTAGTGTATGTTTTCGGGCACCTGTGGGTGGCCCGCAGAGCAGTGTATGGGCTGGTGGCAGCCCCATGCTGAATTTGACAGGTGTGCTGAGTATCCTTCATTTTGGGATACTCCGGCCCTGCCATTGGAGTCAGTTGATTCCTGATGGAAAACAAGATGGCCCCTGTGGCCTCTTGCTTTCTATTACCTGTTACCTTGTTTTCCCAAAGTCTTGGGAATCCTGACTCTGTCCCTTCCCCCTGACTGGCTGTTGGTGGAAGTTCCATATATGGTGTTGTTGTGAAGTCCATTCCAGACTGACTGGAGCCTTCCCAGTGACTGTATGTTGTGGGTACCTCCTGTGGGTGGGACCTGGGTGAATGGAGTGTGTGACCAATATGCACTTCTTGTTGTGGCTGTCTGGTTTCTGGTATGAGAGACAAAGACCGAGACAGCCCTGCCCAAAACTGGCCTGAATGCAGTGTGTAGTGTTGAATGGCTGGGTACTTGTCCCAATCTACATTCCTTGTTGTGAGTGTCTGAGAGGGAGGAGGATGGCCTGAATGCACTGTGTGCCTGATTGGCTGACTGACTGCATGAATGCCCTTCTGTATGATTGGCTGCTGAGAGTGACCCAGCAGTGTGGATGAGAGACAAGATAGTATATCTGGGGACCTCTCACCACTGGAAATTGTTCAGAAACTGTGTCTACACTTGAAGAGTAACTGGAACTGCTGATCCACGACACCCAGCAGGAAGACGAAGACTTGCTGTTGCATTTGCTTCGACCTGATCTGAAAGCTGCCGAACTCGTCAAGGACTGATCCGAGAGAGGACCTGGTATGGTGCCCTCTTCCTGTGCTCCAAGGGACCATCGAGCACTGCTAACCTTCGCCAAAGCTCCCTGGAAGTCAGACCCTCGAAAGGCTGCTGACCCGAGACGGGCCCGCTGAGGAGAACGAAGCAAAGCACCCGGACTTCGCTGCTGTCAAAGTCCATTGCCGTCGACCAGGGTTCACAGGTTTGCGTAACCGCTGGAGGCCCGTCGAAGTTGTGTTGCCCAGCCGTGCGGACCACTTGACGCCGTGCCGCCGACGACCGGAGCCTCCGGCTCCTTTGCCTAAGAACATTTTGAATCCAAGGACTTCCTTGTCTGCCACGTCGACCGCTTTGTCCCACCGGAGAAAGTCGAGAACGACCAACGTGCAGAGGAGAATCCGCCGGTGGGTTTCCCGCCACCTGAAGGCCACAAAGACTTTGACGACTCGATGCCCGTGTTGGGCCACAGCTCTTCTGAAACTCTTTGCGGTCCTGAACAATCCATCGCCGAGCTGCCCCGCACACATCATCCTCGCAGGACGTCGCTAACGAGCACCGCCTAGATCGACATCGGGGTCTCGGCACCCTTGAACTTCTCATCGCCGCCGTCGACGACAAGTTCACCATCTTCGATGCCTCTCGACGATCCGTGGTTCCTGCTTTAAAGGGAGTCACTCAAGAAGGATCCTTCGACGCGCCTTCGAAGAACTCTACTCTACCAGGTACATTGGGGGGTAAAACCTTAATAGGAGGAAATAAGGTTATTGAACAATATATGGACTGGGCTTGTACTATATATATTTATTTTACAGGTTGCCTAGGTGGGGGGATCTCCACACAGAACTGTGTCTAGGTAACGGGGCCGGTATTCTGCCAATTGTGTCAACCATCTTGCTTTCCCTCCTCTCTCTATTGGATGGTTTCCGCGTTATTGATCTGTGTGACATTTTAACCGTACAGTTTATGCACTTTAATGAGATTTGATAACATTGGTTGTACCACTTTTGAATTGTATATATTTAACATTGTTGATTTCCGAGTACAAAGTGACTTATTGTGATCATGTACATACCTTTGAATATTAATTATATAAAGACTGTGTTTTCAGTTATACAGTGTGTGGACATTCCTTTGTGAGGGTTTGGGGACTACACTGTACTTAAGAACCAGCCTGCATCACCTCCTGAGAAGCTAGGCCTTGATTGCTCGTCCATTGCTACCGTAATAGAGAATCTTGGCTGGGGTCTTCTGTGCCTCTCCTCTACCATATAGAGAGCAGAAGTACAGACACCCCCCTCCAGTCTTTACAATATGCGCTAATATATTTGCTGGAGAAAGACAAGCATCTCGGCAGGTAGAAACCATCCGGGTGCGTCACTGGATCGGTGGCTGTGCTGTCGTGTAGCTTGTGGCTTGATAGACTCCCTAGTGTAAAGAAATTCCTGTTTGTAATTTCAAAAGCGCATCTTTCATTTGTAAATCTTGACTCTTTCTGAGAAAATCGACCTCTACTAAATCCTCTCTAACTTCCATACCGTACATGCTAGAAAGGATATTTAAGTGTCATATTGAAGCTACCATCCCCAGCTTTCCTTCCGGTTTTCCCGCAATAGCGTTTCTCGCGTGCAGAAAAGTTGCCGCAAATTTGTATTTGGCTCAATTTCATCATGTGTAAACCAGCTATTGTTTGCATCCGACCTCAGAATTTAGTTTTCAATCTGCTAGTTATTCAGTCATCATTGCTAGTGTTTACCTGAAACTATCCAAAGCGGCTCCCACTAGTTTTGAATCCAATTTAGAGATTTAAAGTCATTTCAGTGTTTTTCCCATTCATTACAAGCCCCATTCAAAAGCATTTGAATTGTTGTGAAATCATTCCTGTTTCTCTCTGTGCTTGCTGGGGGGAATTGGGATTGAAACTGTATTGGTTGAGATTGTATATTCCTGAAACCTATTTTCTCTCCTTCCATCTCTATATTGCATATTAGGGGGGATTGAGAAGTATCAGGGCGAAACAGTGACATTGCAATTGATTTAACCCATATCAAGTATTATTTTATGCTGCATTGTTTTCCTATCCATACCAAGTATTATTCTATGTTGCATTATTTTTCTTATCCATACACATTCTTATTAAAGATATTGTTGATTGTTGTGATATCACCCGATGGTGAGCATTGTATAAATATTAATAGTGTGATATATATATCTATTGTTCAAATTCATAAAAATAAATCTTTTAACTTTGCAAAACAGCCTGCTTCCTGGTTCAGTGAGACCGGGGGGGATTCAAAGAAAGGGGCGTGATTTAAGGGTACATCATTCAGAATGAAAAGAACGTATAGACAAAAAATGTAATTAAGGGTTCCAACTGTGCATCACACGCTAGGCATTGACTTAGGTGGAGTGCCGGGTTGAAATCACTTACAGGTGTCAGGAAAGGTCTCCAAGCATTAATGAGCTTGCATGTGTAAGCAGCAGTAGATGCTGTGGCATTGATTTGTCTTCCTAGCGAAAGGGTGGAGTCGATGTGCATAACTAGCATTTTGACATCTTTTGAGACTTTGATGTTATTGCCGTCAATGATGAAAAAGGTGTTAAATTTGTTGTCAAGTTTATTGACTCTGGCTTGGGTTCCCACTAGGAGAAGCTCAGTCTAGTCGTTGTTGAGGCAAAGACTGTGTTGTGCCATCCATGCTTAGGTGATAATGTAAATGTCATTGAGTGTTTGTGAGTCTATGTCGTGGTTGCCTGTGATGTGTATGGGAATTTGAGTGTTGTCGGTGTAATTAGTGTAAGAAATGCCCAGGTGGTCAAGTTTTGTCAAATATAGGTTTTGTGAATATGTTATAGAGTGTGGGGGAGACACAAGAGCCTTGTGGTACCCCACATGTGACAGTCGATGGAGATGCAGAAGCTGTTGGTGAAAACACTCTAGTTGTTCTGTTGTTTAGAAATAATTGTATCCAGGCAATTGCATCATTGCTGATAAATCTAGAAAGAGAAGGAGGGCAAGGTTGCCCGAGTCTTTAATATTCTCTATTTGGGTTACTAGATCTATCAGGGCTGTTTCGGTATCTAAGATATTTAACTAATTTTAGTTTAAATACCATTGTGGAACTTCCATGTGGGATTAACCAGTATCTGAAAATTGAGTAAATGCATATGTCTCAGACTACATGCCCCATGAGTAAGCCATTGGTGGATGCTGGTGGATGACATCATTGTTTATTGCATGGGACACATCTGTGTTTGCAAACCCTATGTCTGCTGTCAGAGGTACAGCCTGTTGCAGGATGTTGTGTATTGAGAGATATACGACAGGCGTAATCTAGTGCTGACATGTATGAAGCATGGATTCTCTCTGATATTAAATGTATGATGACATGCCCCTTGTGAGCACAGGAAAAGCCTGGGGTTGCAGTCTCCTCGCTTAAGTACGACTGGATGCATCCTATTGCTGTCCATGTTCCATCAGTGTTCAATGCAACTGTATATTTTATGGATGACGAATTTGAAAGCTGTTATTTTTGCCTTCATCACACTAATCTAGGGTATGCACTTGTGGGCGAACCTCATGTTTTGTAAATCTAGTTTTTACCTGGCCTTCTGTTGAATATTTCAGGAGGTGCCATTGCTACCTGTCTGTCTAAATACCTAATTTTATATGAGCCTATGGCCTTCCCCTGCTGTTTGTTACTTGATAGAGCTGAGTAGTGGGTTACTCCTTGAGTGGACATTCTCAAGGAATCCCTCTTCTTCCTTTGCACATGTCCAATGTGGTTTTTCTTTTATTTTGAAATCCTGTTCACGTTGTAGTCACTGGCTGGTGGATGGCATCAATTTGCAGCACCTTTGACCTCATCTGGTGTCTTGTGCAAAGTTGTTTTGACACCGACATATTTTGCATCTTGGTAATCGCACATATCTCCCTTTGTTGCATTTGCTTGATCACGCCCTGTATTTTCAGGCTTGGACTATATCACAATAAGAGATGAAATGCTAAATAAGATCATATACACATATCTGCCAGGTCAAGGCAGCAATGTGAAGGGTTACAGTGTTCGCCCAGTGCAGGAGATAGGTGCACATATACACTAATCATCTGTTTAGATGCAAGGGCCCACAAGGAACTCGACAAGGATTTGATACTTGATTTCATAAACTATGGCTAAAACAGCATTATTGAGGGAATCCACTTCCAAAGGGTAAACAGATTTTCAGGGACAACCTCATAATTACAGAGGTAAATACGTACCAATGGCCGGGCTTGGCTCTTCTCTGCATTTATACTACAACTAGTGATCAAAAGAGAACTGCACCCTTCCTTGCAAGAACTTGCTAAACTGAATCATGGCTTTCAGGATGTTCCTTTCATATTTTGTTTTCAAGAAAATAATCATCACAAAGGAGTGAATGGTAGTAACGATAAACGCTCCCTTAAATGCTAAGAAGCACATGCAACAACAATACGGGTCCAACCCTCGTAGACACCAACACATTGGAGGGAGTTACAACTTGAAAGAAAAAGCCATTTGTTTATACCAGAAATTTTGTGCATCCAATGATATGTGTCATGTGTCCGGTTAATTATTTATTTTTGCAAGGCAAGCAGCCTAAGGACTGACAAACCTTAACAGAAATAATGTTGTGTAGCTCCTGATCATTGACACAGCAATGTGGTGTTTTATAAACTCAACCATCATTGATACTTGTACTAAAAAGTCATTTTTATTCAAACACACCAAGGGAAACATGATAGTGTAAACACATGAGACCTATCCACATACCGAGCTGTGTCGCATTTGGCCCATTTGTGTCATTCAGCCATATCTCACAGCCGTTGCTGAAAAGAGCTCCCATTTAGCTCTTTTGTGTCATTCAGTCACATCTCGCCTTTAGCCTATTTGTGTCAGGTAGTCATTTCTCGCAGTTAGCCCATTTGTGTCAGTCAGCCATATCTCGCATTTAGCCCTTCTGTGTCAGTCAGCCATATCTCGCAGTTTAGCATAATTGTGTAAGTGACCCACATCTTGCATTTAGCCTATTGTGGGTGGGGGGAGGGGGTTAACCTTATCTTGCTTTATCCCATTTTTGTTAGCTGTATCTCGCATTTAGCCCATTTGTGTTAGTCGGCGTATCTCACATTTGGACTGATTGTGTGAGGGTTCCCTATTTTCATTTGGCCTAATTGTGCAGGGAAGCCTTACCTTGCTTTTGGTCTCTCTCTGTCAGCCACCCATAGCTCACATTTAGCCTATTAGATTAAGGTGACCTTAGCCTGCCTTTATCCCAATTGTGCAAGGTACACAGATGGAACCTAGGGTGTAGGCATTGTTGTTTGCACAACTAACCCACTTCCTCCTCCCACACAATGCACCTTTGAAATTTAGTAGAAAGAATGGACTCATTCCAACATCAATGCACTCACATATGACACAACACTATTGCCATAAGAATGAAGCTACCTTTAATCACAAACTCGAATTGTAGCTTCCACATCATTCTGTCTCCCTATACACAATCCACCCTGTTTAGCACATAATATACCTCCTTTGCAACATCCACACACCATTCACACATGGGTAACTACCTGGGTGTTGGCCACCCTCACATACATGTAATGGATGAAATGCACACACACATAATAGCACCTACCAATGTTCCAAAATTTGAACGCTGGTCCCTCTGAGGGTGCTCAACCAACAGGGCGTTGGGACCATACATTTGATGAAAGGTCTAAATCACCACCAAAGCTGCTAGGTACGTCGAAAACACCACTCCAGTGGACACTAGCTGCAGGCATGTCTACCCGCACACATCAGAATACAGCGAGGAGTATGACAAAATTTGGTCATGCTGGTCACATAATTGTCATGGCCATTGGACAAGGGTCCAGGCCTTCCTCACCCCCAGGGTCCAAGTGGACCAAGGCCTGGCTCCTCTGGCAGCATGGCTCTTGGAAAAGTGTGCTTTGCATAAATTGTGCCTAGGGCACGTGCATCAGGACCGGGCGTGGCCATAGACTATCATTGGAAGGCATGTGCAAGAGTCCCTGGGAGGGGCAAGGTGAAGCCACAAGGCGGGGCCAAAGGGAGGGGCCAGGGCCAGCCTATTTAAGGCCAACCCACCCACATGTCTCCGCTTTGCGTTATTCTGCTTTCAGCAGCGTAAGCTTACTGCTGTCCTTACCTGTTCTTTATCTCGTCGTGCATCCACTCGCTGAAGACCATCCTACCTGGATCCCGCTACTTCATCGTGGAAGACGCATCTTACCAGATTCCAGCAACTCCATCACTGAAGGCACACCTTACCTGATTCCAGCTACTCCACCGCTGAAGGCGCACCTTACCTGATTCCAGCCGTTCCATCGCTGGGCGTGCATCTTTCCTGCATCCCATCGCTATCGGAGTCGGAACCTTTCCTCACCTGATCCGGGCGTCCAGCAATGTGGAGCTCCACTTCATTTCTTCATTTTTGTGGTCCCTTCATCCTGCAGCTGCAGAGCTGCTCCCGAGCATCCAGACTCTGCTCTAAGCCGCCAGTCTTCTCCTGCAAGGGAAAAAGAACACAACAGGTTAGAAACCATATAAACAATGAACGCTTGGCCGCGCCATACCTGAGTCTAGAGTTCCATTATAAAGGCCAACTTACCAGCTAATTCGGGAGCTCCATCATCCTCAAAGGAATCCCCGGACTCCCTCCATGACTCCGATTGGCCATCTTCACACCTATTGGGAAAGAGATAAGACATTGTAAGAATTACTATTAAAAATCAAGGCAAAAGACATTATAATAAAACAAAAATTAATCATAACCAAAAGACTTCCCTTCTAAGTGGATTGGTTGCGGCCGGTCTGGATCACCACTTCCATGGACTAGTGAAGCAACTAGGTCCACTCTATGTGCCCCTGCTACAAAAAGCAGGAGGGAGAGCTCAGCGTTACAAAACCGCAGGTGAGCTTGCATGGGAAAATCCTTGCGCACTTCATTTTGGCACAAGAGGGTCGAGGGAATTCACAACACCACCACGCCTTTCTCATTGCCTCTCATCTTCTCTCAGGGGCAATACCAGCGTCCAGAACAGCAGCTCTCAGCAGCAGCTGGGGGAGAGAGTCTATCCAGGGGAGCAAAGTCGAGGGAGGGCTCCAACCATGACCCAACGTCTCCGCAGAGACCACGTGAGCGTAACCACAATTTCCACCTACTTACACCAGACTGTGCCACAACACCTCTGACATCAGTATGCAGCGCACACCTATGGCAAATACGGGCACACTGATCACATTGCGAGTCCCTAGCACTCACGCTACCTCCTGAGTCCTCTTGTCAGCACCCATCCACATGCCTGACCTCATAGGTTGCTCTCTACCAGAGCCTGGAGAGCCTTTCTAAGCCTTATTAGGCCAAATGAACACACACATTGTATTCTTAAACCTCAAACATTCTGGACTTCAGTCCCAGAGGGCGTTCCCACCACAAGTGCATTGGACTATAATAATGGTAAAAGGCACTATATAATGACAATGTACAATACAATACAATACAATACATCAACTCTCCAAAATGCAGTATCCCTAGGAAGTGTGCTGAGGCAGGCAGGCCTCTCTTCTGAGAATGTGTTTTATTGCCTGCTTCAAACTGAGTGCAAACAAACAGTTGTGTTACATGCTGGCAAATCATATGATGAATTTTGATGTTTCATAGGTTAAATCTAGTGCAATGTGCTAGCCTAGCATTATCGCTTTAAGTGGAAGAAAAATTATGTTGATATCACAATTGGGCTAATGCATAGTTTAATTGCAGCCTTGCAGACCACAGAGTCTTCACTCAACAGGTTAAATGAGGCAAAAGGTGGACCCGTTTAGACTATTGATCAACAACCTCAGTGCGCCTTCATTTTGCTAGAGTCCATTGAACACTGATTTGCAACTGGACTCTTGAATTGTACTGAAACTGCAATTTAAAGATGAAGCATTGAAATGCTTTGAGCACCTTTCTGCTATGGTGAGACTTTCCTGTAAGGAGAGATATAATTCTGGGATCAATGGTGGTTAAGCAGAGAATACACTGGGGTTTGGTAGAGAGGGATATGTGCTGGGATGTGTGGAGACGGCCGGGAGGATAGCTTATGGGCAACATGCTCGCCTTGGAAGCAAAATGACATGGAGCAACCACAGGTTTGATCCCCGCGTCTGCGCTTCGAAACTTCTGGGTATTAAGTTTGTTATAAATACCCAACTACATTACATTATAAAGAGACAAGAGTTTAATTAACCACAGGAGGAGAGATGAGCATTCAGGGTAGAATATAACTCTGTTCCTGCGTACTGGAGTGGCCGTCTTTCATCCAGGGCAATGCCTCATGTAACTTTAGTGTCAGAGTATGAGGCACATTTCTGTATCTTGAAGAATGCCATGCATTTTCATTATTATGCTGCCATGGACTTCTCGGAAAAAAAGGTGTGTCTGCAAGTGTAGTATTTAGGCCATTTGCCTGCAAATAAAATACCAACTCAACACTTGACACCTATCATTGAATGCACAAGATTTCTGGCATAAACGAATGCCTTGTTTTGTCCTGTTGTAACGCTGTCCAATTTGGGGTTGTTTGCAATGTTTAGGACTTTATTGTTGTGGCATGTACAACATTTAGGGAGTGTTTATGTTTATTACTGCTCTCTTGTTCAGAAGAGAATTGCCAGCCATTTTGGTGCTGGACTGCCCTTTGGCAGTACAAAGACTCATATGCAGTGGATATTTCTCTTCTGCGAAAGGATGGTGAGCTAAAGACTCAGTTGAGACTCTAACCCGGGATATAAGCTGGTAGTAGAGAAACTCCCAGAACCCCCCCTTGTTTGTGCATATTAAGTAGCTTTGAGTTTTCACCCTAAGTTGCAAGGGTAAACCAGATGTGAAACCCTTGCTCACTGTTCTTAGAGAGGCACAGCTCCACCTCACTGACAAGGCCCAACCATGCCAAAACACATGTCTCGGTTTGCTGTTGGTACTCTTGTTCAGAAGAGAATTGTCAGGCATTTTGGTGCTGGACTGCCCTTGGGCAGGACAAAAACTGATATGAAGTGGATATTTCTCTTCTGTGAAAGGACGGTGCGCTAAAGACTCTAGTTGAAACTCTAACCCAGGATTATCCAGGCAGTAGAGAAACTCCCTGAACCCCCCTTGTTTGTGTACATTAAGTAGCTTTGGGTTTTTACCCTAAGTTACAAGGGTAATCCAGACATGGAACCCTTTCTCACAGTTCTTAGAGAGGCACAGCTCCACCTCACTGACGAGGCCCAACCATGCCAAAACACATGTCTCGGTTTGCTATTGGTACTCTTGTTCAGAAGAGAATTGTCAGGTATTTTGGTGCTGGACTGCCCTTGGGCAGGACAAATACTGATATGTAGTGGATAATTCTCTTCTGTGAAAGGATGGTGAGCTAAAGACTCTGGTTGAGACTCTAACCCCAGATATAGGCCGGTAGTAGAGAAACTCCCAGAACCCCCCTTGTTTGTGCATATTTAGTAGCTTTGGGTTTTCACCCTAAATTACTAGGGTAATCCAGACATGGAACCCTTTCTCACAGTTCTTAGAGAGGCACAGCTCCACCTCACTGACGAGGCCCAACCATGCCAAAACACATGTCTCGGTTTGCTGTTGGTACTCTTGTTCAGAAGAGAATTGTCAGGCATTTTGGTGCTAGACTGCCCGTGGGCAGGACAAAAACTGATATGAAGTGGATATTTCTCTTCTGTGAAAGGACGGTGCGCTAAAGACTCTGGTTGAAATTCTAACCCAGGATTATCCCGGCAGTAGAGAAACTCCCAGAACCCCCCTTGTTTGTGTATATTAAGTAGCTTTGGGTTTTCACCCTAAGTTACAAGGGTAATCCAGACATGGAACCCTTTCTCACAGTGCTTAGAGAGGCACAGCTCCACCTCACTGATGAGGCCACCCAACCATGCCAAAACACATGTCTCGGTTTGCTTTTGATACTCTTGTTCAGAAGAGAATTGTCAGGTATTTTGGTGCTGGACTGCCCTTGGGCAGGACAAATACTGATATGTAGTGGATAATTCTCTTCTGTGAAAGGATGGTGAGCTCAAGACTCTGGTTGAGACTCTAACCCGGGATATAGGCCGGTAGTAGAGCAACTCTCAGAACCCCCCTTGTTTGTGCATATTTAGTAGCTTTGGGTTTTCACCCTAAATTACAAGGGTAATCCAGATGTGGAACCCTTGCTCACTGTTCTTAGAGAGGCACAGCTCTTGTTTGTACTACTGTTCATGATCATTCCCTTGTGATTATTAGTTTCTTGAAAACCAAGTATGAAAGGAATATCCTGAAAGCCAGGTTTCAGTTAATCAGCTTCTTGTATGGAAGTGTGCAGTTCTCTGTTGATTTCTAGCTCTAGGGTAAATGCAGTGAAGCGCAAAACCTGGTTGTTAGCCTGTTCTTTCCACAGTAATCCTGGGGGTTTGTCCCTGAAAATCTGGTTGCACTTAGGACATTGCTGTCCTCAAAAATTGAGTTTTAGCCTTAATTTATGAAATACAGTATCAAAGCCTGCTTCAGTAGCTTGTGGGCAATGTTCCCTCTAAGCTGTGTGCATGTGCGCTTGCCCAGCTCCCTGCTGGGTGCCGTTCAGAAGAATTTTAGCAGCGCACACAGACAATTCCCACCAATGTAAATAAGATTTAATAAGGCAGAAGCCACAGCAGGTACCTAATATTTGCTTTCTCTCAAAATGAAGCTAAGTTATACTAACTATTCTTGATATTCTGGTGTAAACTATTGGCATTGCCCTACTATGCAAGCTTGACCTTAAAAATCGAAGAACTCTAAAAGCAGAATACACCCACACAAGGTTATACATGAATATGAAAAAGTGGCTACATGAACAGAAGATATAACTAAAATATGCCTGAACAAATTAACTAGATTATCTTCCCTCCCCAACCAGAATCCTATTCTTGACTCTACCACACATATACCGTGTGACTCAAACTCCGCCCCAGGTCACATTCAGATATTACCAGACAACCTTGACTCTGCATACCTTAGCTCAGCAAAAGGTTACCAGACTTGGATACAAGTCTTGGTTTATGTTATAATATTAATGACATTGAAGCACAAGAATTTCTGTTACTCCTGGTGCCTTAGTAAAAGCATTACCCACATTATGTAACCCGAGTGGCAGCTCAAATATCGGGTACTGATTGTAAAAAAGCAGGCTACTAGGTTATTTAACCTCATCCCATGCTTCCTATTCTTTGTACATATGTCACACAAGCACTTTGAAGAGCCCCCCTTGCAAGGGAACGCATTAAAATACTCAAATATTAATTTGCCCTCTAAGGATTTTGAGTAGGCAAATGTCATGCTCAGTGTATCCTACTTTAGCATTGCTAACATTACCCTCTGATTGGAGAGCAACCTTACAATATCATTTACTTGGGCTGTGAGGGATAATTGTTAGGGACTCTGCCTGGCATTATTCTTATATAAAATGAGGGCAACAATATTCAGATAACTAGAATGCTTTTCACACAATCTGCAACCTTTCAAAATGTTCAGAGTTCCATGGGGGATAGACCTTAACAAATTATATATTAACTCGCTTCCATGCAAAAATGGTTTCACTGAGCACTTGTCGAAACCTGCACAACAATTGAAAGGTGGGGTATGTTGCAAACAATCTTGTATGCATTTCATAGTAATTGTGCACGTGCATATTTATGACATTTCCTTAAACTGCACATAATATCATCATGAGGCTTCAAATTGGATTTGCTTGCAAAGCATTGTGGGTATGCAAATATACCAGTTAGAGTTTTACTTCTACAATCCCTCACTTTTTACAGTGCCCGGTCAACTAATATTGGAGGCTAGCACAGGAGCCCAGGAGGGGAACGGGTGGAAGCGAACAGGAGAACACTCCTTAGGGGTGAAGAATAAATCAGCAACTTTCAAAAAACAAATCCAATGTTTTGGCAGTACACAGAACAGTGAAGGAAATGTTTGCTAAAGCATAGGAAACTATAGTAATAGCCTAGGAAACGCCACCTTTTGTTTCTTTCTATGCTCAGCTGCTGAGTACTTTTCAATATATTCATGAGTTTGCATTCATTGCTTCTAGCATACTCATACATCTTGTTCAACTGATAACAGTGAACTTAATTAAAGAAGAAGGTACTCAATATGTTGTAACTGTGAGCAACGCTGCGATTGACTGAAAGGGCAAACATATGTGATTTTCTTCAACGGGGCACCAGAAGAAACCTTGTCGATTTTTGTATAGGCTGTGGTGATCAAGGGTGGGCAAAACTATAGGCTTTAGTGCCCTGCAATTTCACTTCCTGTGTTAGGGTAACAATCCGGACTCTGATACGATTTTACCCCATACTTGGAATCAAGAGTTTTTTCATGGAGTAAGAAAGTCATTGGCTTTGCCAGTAAGGATATTTCATGCTTATTAAAATATGTTCTTTCCCCTTAAAATTCCTCTTGAGATTGGGCAGTAATATTTTTCGAGTCCACAGCTCTGACGGTCACTGATCGAAAAGAGATCAGTGGAACTTTGTGGGTAGAAGCAGGGGGTAGATTCCTATATGTTCATGGGTGCCCTGTTCTTAGTAAAATAGTATATGCCTCCTAGCTGTAAGGCTGGTTTTGAGTAAGTATCACAACTCGCAGAACAACATAATGTGGATAGTAAGCAGAGGCCCAAGAATTCAGCTCATCTTATTCTGTGGTGCAGTTCTTCTGATGCAATTATCATCCTTACATAAATTGAGAGGCATTTTCTCCTGGCCCTTGAATTACTCCATTAAAGTGGCATGTGAACTCCTACTGGCATGTTTTCTGACACATTCCTTTCAGTTGCAATTATTCCATTTGCAGAAGTTGTATAATGTCTGAATTTTTTGACAACATCAGTGATTAACAATACTTGCTTTTTGTAATAAACATGAGCTTTTTCCCCAATGGCATTAAACACTTTCTGCATTGTCTCTGAGCAGTGTTGACAAATGGATAGCCACAACTAAACCTCCAGTTTATGCTGAGCATGCAAAGCTTTTTTGTGCATACCCGTTTTTCTCTCTGCGCATGAGTACTTTTGGTAGGTACTATGGCATATCTTGAAGTCTTGGACTGGTTGATGAGCTCTCCTTATAATCACATATAAAATATTAGATTTTTTAGCCTATATGGTTTGAAAAAGAGTTGTAAGATGCTCCTTCTACACTGATGTGTAAAGAATTGCGGTGGTTGGGAAGGGGACATTTCATTCCAAACTCTTCAGAGATGGTATGTCACTAACTATGCATGCTCACAAAGTGGTTTAAATCGTTATTCCGTGGCACACATGGAAAATAATGTGTGCACGAAGGCTAATCATTTCCGCACTTAGGGAAAAATAATTAGAGGGAACATTGCTTGTGGGTTCTTTTATTTAAACATATCATTAGTTAATAATATATGCACCTATGTCAGGCAATGGGTGAATGCTGTCACCCTTCACATTGCTGGCTCAACCTGCCAGTTATTTGTTTCCCATTGTATTAAGTATGTAATCCCCTATTGTTGTAGTCATGGCCAGGAAAATCAGATCGATCCAGCAAATTAAAAAAAATGTGATATGTGCAACTACCAAAATCAAAAATGTGTCTGAGCCAAAAGGCCACAAAGGCAAACAGCACAGTCATGTGACTTATCAAAGCAATGGCACCATTTTATCACATCAACCAGCATACTTTTAGGAATATATCTGGAAACAAAACACATCTTCACGAGACAACATGGTGAATGGTGCTGCAAATTGATTTGATGGCTTCCGCAAGCCTAAGAATTAAAAGAAGGACAGGATTTCAAAACAAAAAACACATTGGGCCTCATCACGACCCTCCTGGTTCGGAAACAAGGGTGGCGGTAAAACCATCACCACCTTTGTTTCCGGACCGGCTGATTCAGAATCCTGCAGACGGGAAGTGTCACTCCCGCCAGGTCTGACCTGGCGGGATTAACACCACCCGCCTACAAGCGGACATGGAAACACCGGCTCTGTCAGAGACGGAACCGGTGTTTCAATGGTCCCCATCCCCATGGAGTCCTATGGGACCCCATGGGAATGGGGATTTACAGAATTCCGCCTCAGGAATTACTGGGTCACCGGGGTTGTAATGTCCCGGTGATTCCAGCAATCACGGAGACGGAAGGGTATTACGGGTTCCGGCAGCACCCTGACATTTTTTCCACCACGACTACCACCGGACTTGTAATCAGGCCCATTGAATAAAAAAGGGGGATTTTCTAAAAACATATTCATTTCATATTATAATGTTGGCCTAAAAACGCACATTGAACCGCACCATCGCGGTTTCCCGCAAACGCCATCTTAGTAATTTTGCTCTCATTTCCGAGTTTTCATTCTGAACACAGTAAAGACCTACAAAATCCTTACTTCAGAAACTTCCCTAGACATGCCCCTGCACAGGAATTTTGAAACTGCTGAGCATATTGTTGTTCTGTAACCAAGGACCTTGAAGCACTGGCTCGAATGTAGCTAATATGCAAATTGGGTGCCTTCCTGTCTTCTTGAGTGCTCTTGCCTTTCCACAGCTAATTGTGAATAAGCACCCAGACAAATAAAAAAAGCACAATTCATGGCATATGTTGTTCTGAAAGATCGAGCTACTGAGTGGAAATACAGACTGAACTTTTAGCCTAAGAAATAACATAGTTAAAGAAGCGTGAGGAATGTAACCTTGTGTTAGGAACACAATATACTCCTACACCCGACTCTGCTCTGCTTCCCAGACAGTAAATTGTCTGCGGAATGACGTTGAGTGCTTTAACACTTGGTGCTCTGGTAAAATGCTCACATTTGTAGGTCTGTAGGTCATGAGCCATCATCACGTGATGAGCTAGCCCAAATTCATTATGGTACTCCAAACTTGTATAAAATACATCGACTCCCTCATGTCTTCGCTCACTTTTTCTATGCCTGTATACATGCATTGCGAAACCTGAGACAACTCAAGTGCTAATAATCTGTTGTTTATGTGGATAGCCGGTCAAGTGGCACAGCAAGCAGAGCGCTCGCTTTGACCTCTGTGCAGAGCCTGCTAAGGCAGGTTCGAATCCCATCCCGGCAGGGCCAAACTCAGCCTTTCATCCTTCTGAGGTCAATAAATAAGCACCACACACTGTGGGTAATAATAAGCAGCGCTCGTAGCACTATATAAATGTGAAATTGTTATTATTATTTATTTTTATATATGTGTTCCTCGTGACTGGTGTTGGCTTCATTTCTTTGCATTATCCTCATATTTCAAACAACTGCCACACTCATCATGCTTCTGCAGATACATGGAGTAAATCCCTGCTCCTCTCTATCCAGTAGCAAATCTGAGGGGAAGGCCATAGTCTCACAAACAATTGGATATGTATGCATGCAGGTGCCTTGAAATATTCTATAGAATGCCATTGGTAGATTTCATAATTGTATGTAATTTTCTCTCCATGTGTCAACCCACAAACTTTTGCTGCTGTTTAGACACCATCGACTGACTTTGCCAGAGAAGCACAGCCTTCATCTGCACTCCTCTGGGCTTTCGCTCAGTTTTTATGGGGAAACTGACATGCCCTTAAGACAGTCAGTACTGGGAGACTTTGTTTCCCTTAGTCCTTTCCTCATGTTGCCACTTTTGTGCAACATGTAACAAGTGTGCAATGTATCTTACCATAGAGCACACTTGGGTCTCTAGTCATTTCCTAAGGCCCTAGAAACTCTTGCTGGACTATTTATGAAGTGTGCAGATGTGTCATGGACAGGACTGGTGGCAGCTATATTTTCGCATTATTTTTAACCCTTTCCTGCCATGTTAACTGTGTTACCCGCGTTTGGCACGAATAGGTGGCCTGGCTCCAAAATGGCCATGCCACGAGACAATTTGTCCTGTCCTTTGGCCATATTGCCCCTTCACCTTCCCCAGTTCGAGTCGACCCGGGTCAGTCCTTATTTGGTCATGCACTTTCCCGCAAATCCCAATGCTTTTGCAGGCTTCTACATGCCTTGTGTGTGTGTCTCCAGGTTGTGGGCTGGAACGTCTGGTTCCAATACACATCCTGGGTGCCAGAGAGTCTGGAGTGCCATGAATGACTGGGACCACCGTGGTCCGTGATTGGTCCACGTATGGAGTGTGTGTTTGTGAGCAGATCTCCCATTGGGTCCCCTCCATTTTGGTGTGAAGTGAACCTTGGATAAGACGAGGCTGAAAACACCACTACCATGTCGATCTCCTGAGTTCTCATTGAACAAAGGATAAGATCCAAGTATCCTGCAACACAAAGCCGAGTGGAGGAACCGCTGGTGACCCACTGGAAGCTTTGGCACTCTGAGCCCGCTGTCGTCCCTGGGACCCCTCTGCATCTGGTCATCCTAGAAGGTCTGCGAAGATGCTTCGACCCATTGGAAGAGTGGAACCAACTATTCTCGGCACCTTCATGAAACCCTGCAAGTAAGCTTTCTCGGAAGTGTCCCTGGGCCAACCAGTGGACTGACCAGCTTACCCAGTTGCTTTGCTCTGTCACCGCTGCTGTCTCGAGGAGGCCCTCAAAACTTGGGATACTGTTAGCTCTGTGTCCCCGGTACACTCACACCGAATTTCGTACACTTGGCGTTCCCAGGTCTGAAGTGAGATGAGTGCGCCAGGACCAGAGTATACGCGGTCACCGTGTTGCCCTGCCACAGCAATGTCCTTTGCAAGTCTGCTTCATTTGTGACCCTCTTGCCCCTGAAGCCTGCTGCAGTAAAACTGGGTCGATTCATCCACCCGGGGCAGAGAAATCGCCACTGTCTCGTTGGGGAATCATTGCTGTATCTCAGGAACTAAAAGGTGCCGAGACGTCCTTTTTGCCGCATTCGAACCTGCAAGCGAAGTGAACTGACCTGCCAAAGTTTGGGTCCGCTTGCTTTGGGGACCGGTGAGTACTCCATACTCATATAGGTGTTTTTTTTTAAGTCGACTGGGCCTAAAGAATATCTGCACTGCCTGTTTCCTTCCCATCTAGGTTGTTGACATATTTCATGCATTTAACCCTTTAGACCCCCATGGTCTTGTATATACATTGTATTGATAGTGTTGTGTTGGTTTCCTTAGTGTTACTGGGATTCTTTTACTATGGTCTATGTTTCAAAGGCCTTGTAATAAATGTGTCTATAATTTTGATATAACACCTGTCTGGAGTCATTTGTAAGTGTCCTTGCTCTGTGTGCTCATTGAGGTCCTTCAGTCACCCTCACCCCTCCTGAGACTTAGGGCCTCATCACGAGTTTGGCGGTAACCCTTAAATGCGGCGGTAGTGCTATTACCACCGCATTTAAGGGTCTGCCAAATCACGGCTTCGGCTGATTTCCCCCCAGCTCTTAGCTGGGGGGAAATCTGCTGAAATTTTGCACTCTTACCGCCGGCGGGAAATTCGCTGGCGGTAAGAGTGCAGAATTTCCCCATTGAGCACAATGGGGAATGGGGACTTCCCGAATGGGCTCAATGGGGAATGGGGATTTCCCATTCCGTCAAACCCGTGATCCGGCACTATAAGCGCCGGGGGTTTGGCGGTAGGGCTATTAATGCCGGCGCTAATAGCGCCAGCGTTACCACCCAACTCGTGATGAGGCCCTTAGTCTTGGCTGCCTGCCATAGCTAGCCTGATTGGTCTGGCTTGTCCAGAGGTTACCCTGTTCCAAGAAACTAGGCTGGCCTTCTGAACCTCTGCCCCTCCAGGTCAGAGTTCAGAATCCATCTTAACAAATTGTCGTACAGTGGTGGGATAGGACTAAAGGTATCCAGTGTTGCATACCAGTGAAGACATTTCAAGTTAGTCCTACCAGGAAACATAGTGAATTGTTGTAGTATAACTGAAAAAGAATATAGTCCTATCTAACAATATGAAAAGTACCTTGTTAAATGCATGGTCTAGTAAAAAAAAATATTTAAAAAATAGATAGGCAACATAAAAAAAAAATGCTTGCATTCTCTTTTTTAAAAATTCCTATGTAAAATTATGAGCTATTCAAGCTCAAAATTCGCAAAAGCAAGCACATGGGCGCATCCATTTTGTGAAATGGATGCCCTCCTGTGCTGGCTTTTGCTTTTGCGGAACTAATGAAGGAAAAGCCAGCCAGCTGTAGTAAACAAAAGCTACCGCTGGGTGGCTTTCCCTTCATTAGTGCTGTACGCGGCGAACGGGGACCGGAGACCAGAGCAGGAAAGCTGCAGCTGAATCTCAGTAAGTGCTATTTATTTTTTTTAAAAAATAAGCACTAGCTGGGGTTTTTTTTCTAAGTTTTCCAGGCTGGAGGAGCCCGGAAAACTTAGAAATAAAACCGCAGCTTTAAAAACGTTGTATTTAAGTTTGCGGTCGCTTTTGAAGCGACCGCAAACATAAATACAATGTTATTGTGTTGGAAAACGCTGTGGTTTTTCTTTCCAAGTTTCTCAGGCTCCTCCGGCTCGGAGGAGCCTGAGAAACTCGGAAAGAAAAACCGCAGCGTTTTCCAACACAACCGAGTTGTTTCTGCCTGAATCTGCTTTCCCATTTGGGGCTCTCGGGTTCCCCACGGGGGAAAACAACCGTGTTGTTTCTGCCTGAATCTGCTTTCCCATTTGGGGCTCTCGGGCTCCCCATGGGGAGCCCGAGAGCCCCAAATGGGAAAGCAGATTTAGGCAGAAACAGCGCAGCATTTAGCATTTCCCATTTGGGGCTCTCGGGCTCCCCACGGGGAGCCCGAGAGCCCCAAATGGGAAATCAGCTGTAGGCAGAAACACTGTGTTTCTGCCTGCTGTGGCTTTCACTTTGGGTCTCCGGTGCTCCCCTGGGAGCCACAGCAGGATGAAACACAACGCGGTTGTGTTGGAAAACGCTGCGGTTTTTCTTTCCGAGTTTCTCAGGCTCCTCGGATTTTTAAATAAAATGTTTTACTAGACCATGCCTTTAACTTTAAATGCTTCTAAATCTAAAACATTCCGAAAGATGTGTGCTGAGAGAGGTATCTCTGCTCAAGGCACAAAAATGGAAATGATCCAAAGAATCATGGACTGGCAAGAAGCTCAGTTTAGTGCCATAACTTCTGATGACAGTGCAGAAGAAGGTCAGGCTGCTCTCACTGGCAGAACTGGAAGTTCTGCCGCTGCACTGATTCATAGAAACCCTGAGGATTTGGAGGATGTAATGTCTAATGTTTCCTCTGCCAGTGCTGAAGGTGAGGTCATACTTGAATTCAAGAAACAAGAACTGCTGTTTAGGCAGAAGGAGCTTGAATTTAACATGGCCAAACTGAAGATAGAGCAGGCAGAAAAACAGAAAGACAGGGATCACTAGTTGGAACGGGTCAAGCTTCAGGTTGCCTATGTAGCCAAGGGTCCTGGACATGGGTCTGGGTCTTCCTCTCATCCAAGGTTTCCTAAGGATCTGCTCAGTGTGTATGAGGAAAAGAATGACATTATGGACTGGCTGAATGCATTTCAGTATGCATGTGAAGTTCAACAAGTTGACAATGCTGACAAACTTGCCTAGTTACTTAGCAGACTGCCCCATTCTGGCTGTAGTGCCATTATGGAAATGTGAAAAGCTGAGAGAGCAGATTTTGCAATGTTGAAGCAGACTCTCATCTTAAAGTTTGGAAAGACTCTTGCCCAATACTTAAAAAGATTCAGAGAGTACAAAAAGAAAGATGGTGGTACTTGGGTATTTTATGTATCTGAATCCTTAAAAAACATGACTGGCTGGGTTGAAGGTTATAAGGTCTCTACCTTTGAAGGTTTGATATGTCTTGTCATGCTTGAACATATTTTTGCATCTTCTTCCCCTGAGCTTAAGCAGAACTTGGCAGATTCAAAGGAGATAGATTCTAAGAAACTTGTCATAGCAGCAGATTTGTGGGTGTCACATAGAGTGTTCCATAACGACAAGACTCATCCTGGTAAACAGGAGGAGGGGAAAAAGTGCAAAGATAAGGAGGGTGGGCAATCTGATAAAACGTCCTCGCAGAAGGGCCACAAAATGAAAAATAATGGTAAAACGCAAGAGAACTCACCGGGTTGTGGAGGTCCGCCTCCAAAACAGAACTCTGGTTATGATAAGCCTCCCTATCTAAACAGACCCAGTGGATATTGTTTTGCTTGTGGAGCAACTGACGGGGGATCCCAGATGTAAGGTAAAAACCTTGGTGTCCACTCTGCTAATCTGGCCTTCTCCTCCTATGAGGAAGAAGAGATTACAGGGGCATCCTTCTTCTCAGACTTCTTCCCAGTGGGATAGAAACTGAGGTAGTTTTAGTTTCCGTGGGTTCCTGGGAGCCTAAAGTCTCAGAGGCTTACGCTGGGATTCCAGATAATACCAAGCACTACTTTAAAGACAGTGTGCTGATCAATGGAGTAGATACTCCAGCTCTTAGGAACAGTGGGTGTAGTCGAACTGTAGTGGATTCTACCTTGGTAGACCCAGAGGAAGTTGCCAGAGTTCCCTGGTACCCACTAAGTTGGCTGATGGCCCACCTCTCATGTTCCCAGTATTACCTGTAAATCTTACTATCAATGGTACAGCAGTCAGGATTCCAGTGAGCATACAGAGGAGTGTCCCATGAAAGGTCTTGCTGGGAAATGATCTCAGAGCTTTAGGGCTTGTGGGAGATACAGCTGAAAGACCCTGCACAAGGTCTCAAACAAGGGCAGAAATGGCCAAGACCAATGCAATTCCCCAGCCAAAGGGGAAACCTAAGGTTAAAGGAGTAAGAAAATCCAAAAGAGGAAAAGAAAACATTCCCCTAACTCACCTATCATTGAGGTGGAGGTAGTTGGTCAATCACCAGGACCTGACAAGGAGGTGTGACAACTGAAGTAACTGACCGAAATGACCATCCTGACCTAAAAGATTTGTTAGTAGAAGGTGGTCCTGACAGGGAAGAATTTAGTAAGGGCCAACGTGAGTGCTCATCTCTGGAGGGCCTAAGGAGACAGGCCTGCTCCCAGCTTGAGGGTGAACCTCCTGGGAAGCACAGGATGTATTGGGAAGGTAGGATCCCATATAGTGAGCCAACAGAAGGAGACCATAGGAGGTTGGTGGTTCCCCTTGCTGTAAGACCCTTCCTCCTGTAGCTGGTGCATGAAGTGCCCCTTGATGGTCACTTTGGAATCAAGAGAACCAAGCAAAGGTTATCCATGCAATTCTACTGGCCAAATATGGGGGTGCAAGTAGAAAGTCACTGCAGGAGGTGTGCCTCCTGCCAGTTATCTGGTAAGAGTGGCTCAACAATCCAAGCTCCATTGGTACCACTCCCAGTCGTGGGGGTACCATTTGAGAGGGTAGGGATAGACATTGTTGATCCCTTTCAACCCCAAACATCCTCAGGCAATAGGTTTATCCTGGTATTAGTCGACCATGCCACCAGGTATCCTGAGGCCATCCCATTAAAAACTGTGACTGCCAAGTCAGTTGGAAAAGCTTTGCTTGGCATCTTCACTGGGATTGGCTTCCCTAAAGAAGTTGTGTCTGATAGGGGCAGCAACTTTATGTCAAAGTATATGCTAGCCATGTGGAAGGAATGTGGTGTCACCTATACGTTTTCATCCGCATACCACCCACAGACCAATGGTCTGGTTGAAAGGTTTAACAGGACCTTGAAAAGCATGATTGGGGCTCTGGAAGAACATCAAAAAAGAAAATGGGATCTTCTGTTGCCATGCTTACTGTTTGCCTAGAGAAAAGTACCACAAGAGGGCGTTGGTTCAGCCCGTTTGAACTTCTGTTTGGTCACCCTGTAAGCGGACCCTTAGCCATAGTCAAGGAGGGATGGGAGATGCCCACTCCCCCGATTACTACCAACGTAGTGGACTATGTGCTAGGCCTCAGAAAAAGGATGGTACTTGTTACAGTTGTATCTTTAAATGATTATGTGTTACTTTAAAGAGTTATATGTTTATCTTATATGAACATGTAATAAATGTAATATGTGAATATGTATATACATGTATGTGCTTTCTTTATTGATATGTGATAGCTTTAATATGTTTAGTACAGTTGGACATGCTTTAGATATAATATATGCACAGTGCCTGGTTTGCTGGCTCGTGAGTCAGCGTTCCATAGTATTATGATGTAGGTGTTTACTTTAGGTACTGTGTTCTAGGCTTGTCAGTTGCTGCCTGCCTCAGTATGTGGAAGTGCTGTTAATGCTGGAGGTCTTCATTGTAGATATGATCTTAAATAAACAGTATAATTACTGCTGTCTGCAGTTTAGAGTTACATACTTAACATTGGCGATGAGGATCTCGGTGATCAGAAGACCTCAGGCAGTGTCGGAAAGGTACCCTGCAGTGTATCTTCCACCGGCCGCTCTGTTCTGCGGAACGTTGTAGCAGCCCCTCCAAGTAAGTGCACGCCCACCGCTATCCCTCTCCCCAGCTCCATTCGCGCATGCAAGTCCCCTCCTCCCCTCCCATTTTGCCTTAGACATCTTCCGGCCAGCGCGCAGGCCCGACGCACTGGCCACCAGTGAGCCGCTCCTTCTGCCGTACTTCATGGTATACGCGTGCACCACATTAGCGTGTGTGGGGAGTTAGGCCTTCTACCGTACTTCACGGTATACGTGCGCATCACGTTAGCATGCTTTGGGAGTTAGGATTACAGGAGGAGGGGTGAAGATAGTAAATGGCCAGAGTCAGGCAAGAAAAAGAAAAGGAGGTGAAGAAGCATACTACCTCAACTAAACTAACAAGCACCGAAGGCAACCAACGAAGCAGAGTAACAGTATACTAATAGAGGGACAGTCAAAAACGGAGGCCATTGTGCACGTGTGCAGCTACCGGCACAGAAGGGCAATTGTGATGCGTAGGATAAACATCTACGTGACCAATTTATGACACACTGGTGTTCCGACCGCATCCACAAGGAACTATGGCTCAAGGATGAGCCCACTTTGGATGAGGTGTTGAATATCGCCCGCAGGGTGCAACATTCTCTAGCCTGTATAGCGAAATTAGCCGAGAAAGACACTAATGAATCTAAGGCGGAAGTGTTGAGTGTCAATGAACAAAAGAACAAGAAAAAGAAAAAGGACAAAGAGAGGCCTCCCCAACGAGGGGGCAGCGAGTCTAGACATATAAACAAAAAGGAGAGAAAGTGTAAAAAGAAGAACGCCTATGCTATCGATGTGCTAGCAACACACACCTTGCCGCCCATATGTCCAGGAAGAAGAGCAACATGTGCCAAGTGCAAGAGAAGGGGCCATTTTCCAAATTGCTGCAAGAACTACCAGAACAATCAGAAGAAGATGTTATACGTGACCGAGGAAGAAGGAAGAAGATCGAGAATGATGTTCCTCTAGAAAACATTATTGTTAACACTATTAAAGCTGTGGATGGCGCAAATGATGATGAGTGTGTGAGACCGTATGCTAACATTAAAGTCAATGGGAAAGAAGTATGAATGATGGCTGACTCAGGATCGAAAATCACACTTATATCAAGAGAGGTATATGAGAGGGATGTAAAGGGTGATGTGTAAAAACTCTTGAAGCCCGACATTAGACCTTGTGGCTATAACCAAGAGCCAATTGATTTGTTAGGTTACAGTGTTAATCAATTCGAATTTAAGAATAGAGAGTGTATAGGAAAGATATATGTAACCAAAAGGGGTCTCACTTTATTGGGTTGGAGGGAAAAGAAAAAGTTAAATATCAAGTTAGATCCCAATACTAGGGAACAAGTGTTACAGATAGGTGAATCCATTGTGAGCAGACATCCCAAAGTTTTTAAAAAGGGAATTGGCAAAATAAAGGGTATACAACACCTAATCATTTTAAGGAAAGGAAGTGTGCCTATAGCAGCAAAATTGAAGCTGATACCCTTAGTAGTGAGGGAAGGAGTCAAGAAGGAACTTACAAAACATTTGTCATCTGGTGTTATTGAGAGAGCAGGAGGTGTGGATTGGGTCTTGCCATTAGTTGTTGTCAAGAAGAGTTCTGGAGAACTCTGTTTGTGTGAAGATTTACGGCAACTAAACAAAGGTGTTATGGTAGATCGACATCCTCTCCCAAATATGTCAGAAATGCTGGCAAGAATTGCTTAGGCAAAAGTATTTTCCAAGTTAGACATGGCTTTCGCGTACCACTAGGTGGAGCTGGAGGAGCGTTGCCAGAACTTGACAGCATTTGTCACCCATGAGGGAGCTTTTTCCAGTTCAAACGTATGCCCTTTGGTTTGGTGTCCGCTTCAGCGTTGTTTCAGAAGAACATGGATAGTTTAATAGGACATATTAGAGGAGCATATTGTTTCCAGGATGATGTTTTGGTATGTGGGAAAAACATGGAGGAGCATGATCAAAATCTGGATAGAGTGCTGAAGATATTTGAGAGGAGTGGTATTGTGTTGAGAGAAGAGAAGTGTAAAATTGGAGTTGAAAAGGTTGAAGTAGCATCTGATGGGGTAAGACCAAAAGAAAGTCTAGTGGGTGCCATAAAAGATATCAAGAGCCCAGATGACAAGGCTCAATTGGGGTCATTTTTGGGAATGACTGAATTTTATCAAAAGTTTGTACACAATTATTCCAGCAAGGTTGTTGAATTGAGAAAACTACTTAAGAAATGTTGTGAATTTGTGTGGTCACGGAAGTGTGAGGAGGAGTTCGAAAGTTTGAAAAAGGAGATTGTTTTGGCTCAGTCGCTAGGGCATTTTGGTACACGTTGTTGGAGTGTAGTTACAGTGGATGCATCTGAAGTGGGAATTGGAGCAGTGTTATCCCAGTTGGATGAGAAAGGAAATGAACACATTATTGCGCATGCATCACGTGGTCTGAAAGGGGCGGAGTGCCGTTACTCTGTATTGGAAAACGAAGCATTGGCCTGTTATTGGGCCATGGAGAAGTTTAGAAAGTTTATTTGAGGCTCATGCTTGGAGTTACGTACGGATCATAAGCCTTTAAAAGGAATTCTGGAAAACAAAGGATTGGATAAAGTATCCAGAAGAGTTGTGGGATGGATTACCCGCATGCAATGTCATGAATTTGATGTCAAGGTGATACCAGGAAAAGAAAATATCTTAGCAGATTGTTTGTCTAGATTGAGAAGGAAGGTTGAATCCATTATGGATAGTGAGAATGAGGAAATGGAAATGGTTTTTGTAAATTCTGATGGAATTGTGTCTGAGGAGGAGTAGTTGCAGGAAACTGCCAAAGATGAGTGTTTAACGTTGGTCAAGACGTATGTGGAATCGGATGTATGGGTCAGAAAGGCAGATTTGGGTCCAGGCACTGAACCATTTTGGGAGGTCAGGAATGAACTTAGTACTATGGTTGGCATTTTGTTCAGGTGGGAACATGCCGTTGTACCTAGATTGTTGCGGAATAGAGTAGTTGATTTAGCGCATATGGGTCACATAGGGGTTACCAAAACGAAGGGTGTTCCGAGGAATGATTATTGGTTGCCTGGTTTTGATAGAGCATACAGTAAGCGGAAACCCAATAGTACTACATAAGTAACGGCTCTACCTTTAATCGGGGAAAGAGACTGTGAGACGTCAGAGGTAGTAAGCCTTTATCAACAGCTTACAGTAAAACACACGTTAAATCTTTACTGTGATAAATACATAATCTGTAATTTATTAATACCTTCAATTAGAAAAAATTAGAAAAAATTAGAAAAAGACATTTAAGAAAACGAAATTATAGACACTGTTGCTTGTAGTCTAAAACACTGTTCTAAAAAAACAGGCAAAATAGTCGTGACATAAGAGCCTTTATCAAGTTAGGTAAAATATCTCTTCTTAATGTTATGTTAATCTTGAGCTTGTTATAACGGTTTTAACCATTTTACAGCAAACAAAATTCATCTTAATTGATTGCTATATTCATTTATCTAGTCATTTCTTGCCTAGAAGGAGAAAAAAACCCGACATGTTTCAGTTCTCTTGGAGTTATTACGGAACTTTCATCAGGAGGTATGTCTCTGTATATACTATTTTTACAGTTAAAATTCAAGAACAATTGTATGAAAACGTTAAAAAATCTCAGTCGTGGTTCTCGATAGCAGTGTTCAACATTACATTTTTGTGTTTCAGCTGTAGCTGTTGATATTAGAACAACAAAAGAAGAGAGTAAGATCAAATTGCTTATTGACTCTAAATGATCTAAATTCAATTTGTACTGGTCTAGGAACAATAATTACCTAGTTCAGTAGCTGTGAGTGGACTTGTAGAGGTTGGGTCCTGAATGAAGCAGGTTCTGAGTCCTCTAGTAGTGCTAATGACTTAGTTGTAAGTTAAGTTTGCAACCTGCAAATGTAATTTGCAGATTTTATACTGCTGTTTGTATGTTGGGGCATTCTTCTAAAGAGCATCATTAAAATCGCACATGTAGTCGCGGTTAATGGCTTACCTTATTTAATAGGATTGTAGAGGAAAACACAGGACGGCGTATCAACTGTTCTAAGTATGGTCATTTTGCGGTTCTGATCAGTAGAAAAACTCTTCTATTTTGGTGAGCGCCAGGTTCGAAAGGTGCAGCTAGACGTGAGAAGGGAAAAGGAGATAGTGTTCACTTTATCTTCTTTATCCTGTTATATACAAGATATTCTGTTCTTATTTCAAGAACATGTTATTTATTTAATGATGGGCTTACCTTCGTCACTTTGGGCTGTCTTTACTCGCTACTAGTTGTCATCATGTTGGAGTATTACTCCGTTTGGAGTTTAAATTTCAACACTTTGTCCTCTGGTAATGAGGTTTAAATGGATAACGTTTGTGGTTCTGTAAAACAATGTGTTCCCCAGGGGTCTAACCTCTCTCCCTGGCTGTTCAACCAATACCTGGCAGAGGGGTCCCATGGGACGACAGCAGGCTCAGGGTGTCAAAGCTTCCAGCGGGTTACCAGCAGTTCTTTGACTCAGCTTTGTGTTGCAGGATACTTGGATCCTATCCTTTGTTCAGTGAGAAGTCAGGAGATCGACATGGTAGTGCTGTTTTCTGCCTCCTCTTATCCAAAGTTCCCTTCGCGCCAAAACAGAGAGGACCCAATTGGAGATCTGCTCACAAACACACACTCCATACGTGGACCAATCACGGACCACGGTGGTCCCAGTCATTCATGGCACTACAGACTCTCTGGCACCCAGGATGTGTATTGGAACCAGACGTTCCAGCCCACATACTGGAGGCACACACACAAGGCATGCAGAAGCCCGCAAAAGCATTGGGATTCGCGGGAAAGTGCATGACCAAATAAGAACTGATCCAGGTTGATGCGACCTGGGGAAGGTGAAGGGGCAAGTTGGCCAAAGGACAGGACAAAGAACCTCGTGGCATGGCCATTTTGGAGCCAGGCCACCTATTTGTGTCAAACGCGCTTAATGCGGTTAACATGGCAGGAAAGTTTTAAAAATAATGCAAAAAGATAGCTGCAACCAGTCCTGTCCATGACACATCTGCACAGTTCATAAAAAGTCCAGCGAGGGTTTATAGGGCCTTAGGAAATGACTAGAGACTCAAGTGTGCTGTATGGTAAGATACATTGCACACTTGTTACACGTTGCACAGAAGTGGCAACATGAGGAAAGGGCTAAGGGAAGCAAAGTCTCACAGTACTGACTGTCTTAAGGGCATTTAAGTTTCTCCATAAAACATGAGCGGAATCCCAGAGGAGTCCAGCTGAAGGCTGTGCTTCTCTGGCAAGGTCAGTCAATGGTGTCTAAACAGTAGAAAACATTTTAGGGGTTGACACATGGATGGAAAATTACATACAATTATGAAATCTTTCCTAACACTCGCCCCTCCAAGACTAAGGACAGGGGGAACTAATCCACTCCTGGATGATTTTTTTGTTCAGGTGCGTTAAACATTCTGGACAACCCATCAGCATTACTATGTTGGACACCTGGCCTATACTTAATATTGAAGTCAAAGCCTTACAGATTTATGGACCACCTAAGCAAATTTGGATTCTCTCCCTTCATGTTCATTAGCCACTTTAAGGGTTTATGGTCAGTTTACACAGTGAAGTGGATCCCATAGAGGTAGGGTATCAGCTTCCTTAGGGCCCACGCAACAGAGAAACATTATCTCTCTACTGTGGACCAAATGAGCTCTCTGTCCTTAAGATGATGACTAATGACACCAATAGGGTGTTCCTTACCCTTCTTATCTACTTGTGATAGTACAGCTCCTATCCCAGTGTCAGAGGCATCTGTCTGCACAATAAAAGGTCTTTGGTAATCAGGGACCCTGAGAACAGGGGCCTGGCACAAGGAGTCCTTTAAGCCATTGAAGGCCTTCCCAGACCCTTCAGACCAAGTTACCTTCTTGGGTTTCCTTGGAATTGTGAGAGCAGTCAGAGGGGCAGCTATGGTACCATAGTCTGCCATAAAATTTCTGTAGTACCTAGTGAGTCCCAAAAAGGCTCTCACTTGGGTTTGTGTAGAGGGGGTAGGCCAGTCTTGTACTGCTTGTACTTTACTGGGTAGAGGCTGTTGTAATGCTCACCTGATATCCACAGGGACGCCACTCCACCAGTCCGGACATCCGACCACTTCGAACCCTTTCCAGGACTTGCTCAACCAAGCACTGGGCCTGAAACACAGTATTATCAGAGGTCAATTCCCTATTGGTCTTGCTTGCCTGGCCCCCCTTTTCTTCCCTGGGTCCCAACCTTCCCCCGGACTTCTCCTCACCTTGTTTTTTGATGTGGGGCACTCTCCGTCCTGCCTTCGATGCAGGGGTGCATTGGGTCATTCGGGCTGGAGGGTGCCTAGTTGCTTCACTGGCACGGGCCCGGCGGACGGGGCTTGCTGCAGCTTCAGCCCGACCGGTAATTGGAATGAGACTTACAAAAGTTCTGATGGCTCTAGTCCCTTTAATACTGTGTCTTTCTTTCCTTAGGTGATGAAGGTCTTGAGGATGGTGATGCACTGCTGAAGTAAGTAGGAATGCGGAGCATGATGCTTATTGGCTTCCTTAGCACTAACCAATGTTCGTCTTCTCTGTGTCCTTTTAGGTGCCGCAGTAACCCAGCATGGAAGTGAGCTGAGGAGATGAGCTGCGGTAAGAAAGCGCGATGTGAAGCCCTCTTAAATGTTTTGCGCTAACCTGATGTGTCTTTTCCCCTTTTTCGAATCGGCGGGATGCTCCGGAGCAGAAGTTGTCCGATCGACGGGAGTTCAGGTAAGGATTAAACTCTATTTGCAAATTCGAGAGAGCTAAGTATTGCAGAATGCTTACTAACGTCTTTTCTTCTATTCTTCTCCCCTTTGGTGAGGCGTGCCGAGATGGAGATGACTCTGCCGTAAGAATCCGCAAGACTGGGAGGAGCTGGACAGAATTTGGATGCTCTTCGAGGTGAGTATTGGCAACAAAGTTCTTATTCTTGCAGGTGCGCTGGCACTGAAGAAAGAAGTGAGCCTCTTTAGGAGATCCGAGCACGGTGAGTGTCAAGCTGCAGGTGCAGAGAAATGCAAAGCATGTTTCTCAGGCCGGGTGTGGTTTAAATAGTCTGTAGGTATCCCAGGTATCCCTGGGCTGAGCCACACCCGAAAGACTAGACCGCTCATCCAGTTCAAGGAACTGAATCACATGGGGCATCCATTGCCCCATAATACATTGCAAGTCCAATACTAAGTGGATCTCAGGACTGTGTGTGAGCTTGGTGCCAAAAGCACCAAGTCTGAGTCCAAGTAGGTGTCTGGGGAGATGGAGAGGCCCTTATGGGCCGACTAGGTGGCCGTGTCCTGGCTCCAGCCTGATATGCCGGGGGGCTGGGGGCAGGAATCGTGACAGCTGTATCCTCCCTCCACCTATTTCATGTCCAAGCTAGACGACTGATCCTTGTCCAATCTGGCACTTACTGGCCTTTATGGTCAAGTGGGCCTTCTGAAGAGCCTGCAACACAATCCCAAGGTGTTTCACATGGTCTTCCCAGGTGGCACTGCAAATTGCTATATCATCCAGATATGCAAGACAGAATTCATCCAACCCATTCAACAGATGATTTATAAGCCTCTGGAAAGTGGCAGGGGCATTCATCAACCCAAGAGGCATTACCCTGAACTGGTAAAGACCCTCTGGTGTTGAGAAAGCTGTCTTCTCCTTGGCATGTTCTGCAAGGGATATTTGCCAATAGCCTGCAGTGAGGTCAAACTTGCTGAGGTACTTGGAGGCACCGAAAATATCCACCAGCTCATCTGTTCTAGGCAAGGGGTGTGCATCTGTCTTGGTGACAGCATTCAGAGCCCTGTAATCCACACACAACCTCAATTCAGAAGTACCTGCCTTTGGAACCAAAACTACTGGGCTGGACCAAGGACTATTGGAGGGTTCAATCACCCCAAGATCCAACATTTTGTTGACCTCTGTCTTAATGTAAGACCTTACATTGTCCAACATTCTGTATCCCCTAGGTGTCAATCCAGGGGACTGTGGAAACAAGGGGGACAATTGCCTAAGCAATCTTTTCACCTCAGCCTGTTGATCAGAAGTCAGGCGAGGGGCCACTTGGACACACTCAAAGGAGCTGTCTGAAGGAATGCTTTGGAATAGGTCAGGAAGAGGTTCTGACTCCTCTTCTTCAACATTTGAAGCCAACACCAGTGCAGCGATTTCAACTCTTGGGATGAAAGCCTATTTGTATGGAACACTTTGGAGCGTGACCAGCCCTTCCAAGGTCCACTAAATAGTTGACCTCACCCAGTGACTCCACCACTGTGTAAGGGCTTGACCATTTATCCTGTAAAGCTCTAGGTCTTATAGAATTCATGATCAGGACTTGCTGATCAGGTGTGAAATTGATGAGGGAAGCCTTCTGGTCATACCAATGTTTCACCAGAGCTTGCCCTGCCTTCAATTTTTCACTAGCCAGACCCATCAGGAGTACTGTTAAGTATATAACTCCAAAAAGCAGACATGAGTAATTATACTGTATATTTAAGATTGTATCTACAATGAAGACCTCCATCATTAAAAGCACTTCCACATACTGAGGCAGGCAGCAACTGACAAGCCTAGAACATAGTACCTAAAGTAAACACCTCCATCATAATACTATGGAACGCCGACTCACGAGCCAATAAAGCAGGCACTCTGCATATATTATATCTAAAGCATGTCCAACAATGCTAAACATATTAAAGATATCACATATCAACAAAGAAATCACATACATGTATATACATATTCACGAATGACATTTATGACATGTTCATATAAGATGAACATATAAGTCTTGGTTTTACCAGGCGTTAAGGATGGGAACGGAAAAGGGATACCGGGGTCAATAACGGTACTGCAATTTGCGGTACCGTTATTGCCGCCTTCACCCTTCCCATTGAGCCCTATGGGGGCTCAAATGGGAACGGGGAATGGCTCTGGTGAATGGGGAATTACCGGTCCCGCCGACCTCGGAATGGACCGGTAATTGCTCCATCCACCAGACCGGAGTCAGAATGATTTTTGGAGGCAGCTATGGCACTAATAGTGCCATGGCTGCCTCCAACCTTGTAATGAGGGCCATAATGATTTAAAGATACAACTATAACACATCTCCCTCCTTTCTTCATTCAACAACCTGGAAGCTCTCGAGTTGCTTTCTGAAAATTAAATAAACACAAAGAAAGGACTTTGGCCCTTTTATATCCACTCACTCAAGATGGCGCTCATGATTCCTGTATTGACAGAAGAGACCAGATAGCATGTACGAGCTAACCGTTTACAGCAAGATTGACAAGCTCAACTCGATATCCACACGAGTTAAAGTTTTTTTACCAAAAGGTGAGAACCTAGCTTTACTTAAACACGGCCCAAATTAAATCTTCATAGCCGATTACAAAATAGCTAAGAGACCATGATAACATTATCACGGCTTTGTTTACAAATAAACAAGCATCTTTTGAGACGCCATTAATAATAGCAACGTGCACTTACTACTGCTACACATTGTTTTACAGAACCGCGAAAGTTATCCATTTACACCTCATTACCAGAGGACAAAGTGTTGAAATTTAAACTCCAAACGGAGTAATACTCCACCATGATGACAACTAATAGCGAGTAAAGACAGCCCAAAGTGACGAAGGTAAGTCCATTAATATATAAATAACATGTTCTTGAAATAAGAACAGAATATCTTGTATATAACAGGATAAAGAAGATGAAGTGAACACTATCTCCTTTTCACTTCTCGCGTCTAGCTGCACCTTTCGAACCTAGCGCTCACCAAAATAGAAGAGTTTTTTCTATTGATTAGAACTGCAAAAAGACCTTACTTAGAACAGTCGATACGCCGTACTGTGTTTTCCTCTACAGTCCTATTAAATAAGCTAAGCCATTAACCGCGACTACATGTGTGATTTTAATGATGCGCTTTAGAAGAATGCCCCAACATACAAACAGCAGTATAAAATATGCAAATTACAATTGCAGGTTGCAAACTGACTTACAACTAAGTCATTAGCACTACTGGAGGACTCAGAACCTGCTTCATTCAGGACCCACTCACAGCTACTGAACTAGGTAATTATTTTTCCTAGACCAGTACAAATTGAATTTAGATCATTTAGAGTCAATAAGCAATTTGAGCTTACTCTCTTCTTTTGTTGTTCTAATGTAAACAGCTACAGCTCAAACACGAAAATTTGATGTTAAACACTGCTATCAAGAACCACGACTGAGATTTATTAACGTTTTCATGCAATTGTTCCTGAATTTTAACTGTAGACATGGTATATACAGCGACATACCTCCTGATGAAAGTTCCGTAATAACTCCAAGAGAACTGAAACATGTCGAGTTTTTTCTCCGTCTAGGCAAGATTAACATAACGTTAAGAAGAGATACGTTACCTAACTTGATATAGGCTCTTATGTCACGACTATTTTGTCTGTTTTTTTAGAACAGTTTTTTAGAGTAAAAGCGACAGCGTCTATGCTTTTGTTTTCTCAAATGTATTTTTCAAATTTTTCCTAATATTTTCTAATTGATGGTATTAATAAATTACAGATTATGTATTTATCACAGTAAAGATTTAACGTGTGTTTTACTGTAAGCTGTTGATAAAGCCAAACTACCTCTGACGTCTCACTGGTTTTGATAGAGACATAGAAGGAAGATTGCAGGAGTGTCCCATGTGTAGGAAGGTGAGTAAAGGAGACGTTGCAAGGCAACAACCCCTTGTAGAAGTAGATGTGCCAAGTGGTGTTTGGAGAGATCTTGCCATGGACATTCTGGGCCTGGTTGATCTAGGCTATCGAGGAGGAAAGTTTGTGGTTGTGATCATATATTTATTTTCACGTTGGTGTGAGTGTAGTGTGATAGGAGAGACATCTAGTGAAGCCATGGTGAAGGAGTTACAACAGGTATTTGCTAGGGAAGTGGTGCCGGAGAGTATCCTCATGGACAATGGGCCCCAATTTACTAGTGGATGTTTTGGGAGATATTTGAGAGAGTGTAGAATCAAACACAAAAAGACATCTTTGTATCATCCAGAGTCGAACAGGTGTGTAGAAAGAATGAACAGGTGTATCATAGAGAGCATTAGAATGGTGAATGAAATGGGGTGTGATAACAAAGTCCCCATTCAAGACAGATTATTTGGTGCGTATGTCTCCCCACTCTGTCACAGGAATAAAACCATTTGAGCTTATGAGAGGGCGTAAACCCAATACTACTGTTAGTCCACCGTGGTTTGGAAGGAGTAGGGAGGGTGATTATGTGGTGGAAGGAGTGAAAAGAGAGTTGAAAGAGAAGAAAGGAGAATGGGTTAAGCATGAAAATGCAAGGAGAGGAAATAGGACATTGAGGATACAATGTGGAGATATGGTGAGGATAAAGAAAGGGATTATAAAGAAAAAGGGAGAGTTTCTCTATTTTGATCCTGGGAAAGTGATAGCTGTGTTGTGTAGAGCAATTTGTGTAGTCGGTGGGCAAGTATGGAACATAAATCATGTTGCCCTTGTGAGGAGATTTTTAATGTAGGTGGTTGAATGAAGAAAGGAGGCAGATGGGTTTTAGTTGTATCTTTAAATGATTATGTGTTACTTTAAAGAGTTATATGTTCTTTTTTTATGAACATGTCATAAATGTAATCCTGAATATGTATATCCATGTATGTGCTTTCTTTATTAATATGTGATAGCTTTAATATGTTTAACATTGTTGGACATGCTTTAGATATAATATATGCAGAGTGCCTGCTTTATTGGCCCGTGAGTCTGCGTTCCATAGTATTATGATGGAGGTGTTTACTTTAGGTACTGTTTTCTAGGCTTGTCAGTTGCTGCCTGCCTCAGTATGTGGAAGTGCTGTTAATGGTGGAGATCTTCATTGTAGATTTTAAATAAACAGTATAATTACTCCAGTCTGCAGTTTAGAGTTATTCACCTAACAGTACTCCTGATGGGTCTGGCTAGTGAAACATTGAAGGCAGGGCAAGCTCTGGTGAAACATTGATATGACCAGAAGGCTTCCCTCATCAATTTCACACCTGATCATGAATCCTATAAGACCTAGAGCGTTACAGGACAAATGGTCAAGCCCTTACACAGTGGTGGAGTCACTGGGTGAGGTCAACTATTTAGTGGACCTTGGAAGGGCTGGTCACGCTCCAAAAGTGTTCCATGCAAATAGGCTGAAGGCTTTCATCCCAAGAGTTGAAATCACTGCACTGGTGTTGGCTTCAGATGTTGAAGAAGAGGAGTCAGAACCTCTTCCTGACCTGTTCCAAAGCAGTCCTTCAGACAGCTCCTTTGAGTGTGTCCAAGTGGCCCCTCACTTGACTTCTGATCAAAAGACTGGTGAAAAGATTGCTTAGGCAATTTCCCCCTTGTTTCCACATTCCCCTGGTTTGAGACACAGGAGACAGTGTAACTACCAAAAGTAGGGGATACAGGATTTCAGACAATGGGCCTCATTACGACCCAGGCGGTAAGTTACCGCCTGGGTCGTACCTTTACCACCATGGCGTAAACTATGTTTACGCCATGGTGGTTGGCGGACTTACCGCCCCATTCCGAGGTGAGTGGGGCGGTAAGTCCCCATTAACCCATTTACCCTTCCCCATTCCCATTTTTGCCCCATAGGGCATAATGGGAGTGGGGAAGGCGTTAATTACGCCACCATAAATTACGGTGGCGTAATTAACAACAAGGTCCCTTAGCGCCATGGATTTTAACACCTGCTAAAAGCAGGTGTTAAAACCTCCATGGCGCTAAGGGACCTCGGAATCAGGCGGTAAGGGTCGGCGCTGTTTACGCCGCCGTAAACCCCTTACCGCCTGGGTCCTAATGAGGCCCAATGTATATGTCTTACATTAAGACAGAAGTCAACAAACAGTTGGATCTTGGGGTGATTGAACCCTCCAATAGTCCTTGGTCCAGCCCAGTGGTTTTGGTTCCAAAGTCAGGTACTTCTGAATTGAGGTTCTGTGTGGATTACAGGGCTCTGAATGCTGTCACCAAGACAGATGAACACCCCTTGCCTAGAACAGATGAGCTGGTGGATACTTTGGGTGTCTCCAAGTACCTCAGCAAGTTTGACCTCACTGCAGGCTTTTGGCAAATATCCCTTGCAGAACATGCCAAGGAGAAGACAGCTTTCTCAACACCAGAGGGTCTTTACCAGTTCAGGGCAATGCCTTTTGGGTTGAAGAATGGCCCTCCCACTTTCCAGAGGCCTGTGAATCATGTGTTGAATGGGTTGGATGAATTCTGTCTTGCATATCTGGATGATATAGCAGTTTTCAGTGCCACCTGGGAAGACCATGTGAAACACCTTAGGATTGTGTTACAGGCTCTTCAGAAGGCCCACTTGTCATAAAGGCCAGTAAGGGACAGATTGGACAAGGATCAGTGGTCTACCTTGGTCATGAAGTAGGTGGAGGGAGGATACAGCCTCTACCCAGTAAAGTACAAGCAGAACAGGACTGGCCTACCACCACTATACAGACCCAAGTGAGAGCCTTTTTGGGACTCACTGGGTACTACAGACATTTCATGGCAGACTATGGTACCATAGCTGCCCCTCTGACTGCTCTCACCACTCCAAAGAAACCCAAGAAGGTAACTTGGTCTGAAGAGTGTGGGAAGGCCTTCAATGGCTTAAAGGACTCCTTGTGCCAAGCCCCTGTTCTCAGGGTCCCTGATTACCAAAGACATTTTATTGTGCAGCCAGATGCCTTTGACACTGGGATAGGAGCTGTACTATCACAAGTAGATGAGAAGGAAAAGGAACACCCTATTGGTGTCATTATTCGCCAGTTTAAGGACAGAGAGCTCAGATGGTCCACAGTAGAGAAAGAATGTTTCTCTGTTGTGTGGGCCCTAAGGAAGCTGAGGCCCTACCTCTATGGGACCCACTTCACTGTGCAAACTGACTATAAGCCCTTAAAGTTTCTAATGAACATGAAGGGAGAGAATCCAAAGTTGCTTAGTTGGTCCATAAATCTGCAAGGCTTTGACGTCAATATTGAGCATAGGCCAGGTGTCCAACATAGCAATGCTGATGGGTTGTCCGACCTGAACAAGAAACTCATCAAGGGGATGTAATTTTCCCTCCATGTGTCAGCCCCTAAAGGTTTTTCTACTGTTTAGACAACATTGACTGACCTTGCCAGAGAAGCTCAGCCTTCAGCTGCACTCCTCTGGGCTTTCACTCACTTTTTATGGAGAAACTGACATGCCCTTAAGACAGTCAGTACTGGGAGACTTTGCTTCCCTTAGTCCTTTCCTCATGTTGCCACTTTTCTGGAACGTGTAAAAAGTGTGCAATGTATTTTACCATACAGCACACTTGGGTCTCTAGTCATTTCCTAAGGCCCTATAAACCCTCGCTGGACTTTTTATGAACTGTGCAGATGTGTCATGGACAGGACTGGTTGCAGCTATCTTTTTGCATTATTTTTAACACTTTCCTGCCATGTTAACCGCGTTGACCGCGTTTGGCAAAAATAGGTGGCCTGGATCCAAAATGGCTATGCCACGAGGTTCTTTGTCCTGTCCTTTGGCCATCTTGCCCCTTCATCTTCCCCAGGTCGCGTCAACCCGGGTCACTCCTTATTTGGTCATGCACTTTCCCGCGAATCCCAATGCTTTTGCGGGCTTCTGCATGCCTTGTGTGTGTGCCTCCAGTATGTGGGCTGGAACGTCTGGTTCCAATACACATCCTGGGTGCCAGAGAGTCTGTAGTGCCATGAAGGACTGGGACCACCGTGATCCGTGATTGGTCCACGTATGGAGTGTGTGTTTGTGAGCAGATCTCCAATTGGGTCCTTTCTGTTTTGACACGAAGGGAACTTTGGATAAAAGGAGGCAGAAAACAGCACTACCATGTCGATCTCCTGAGTTCTCACTGAACAAACGATAGGATCCAAGTATCCTGCAACATGAAGCCAAGTCGAGGAACCGCTGGTGACCCGCTGGAAGCTTTGGCACTGTGAGCCCGCTGTCGTCCCATGGGACCCCTCTGCCAGGTATTGGTTGAACAGCCAGGGAGAGAGGTTAGACCCCTGGGGAACACCACCGGTAGAGAGAGAAAAAGATAGCGGAGAGGAAGGACCCAAGTTGGACCTGCAAGGGTTGGTCAGAGAGGAAAGAAGTCAGCTAAGCCAGAGCCCGACCAGTCATACACAGGTTATCACAGAGACAGTTGAGCAGGATGGCATTGTTGACAGTGTCAAAGTCAGAAGAGAGATCAAGCAAGCTGAGGACGCAGGGGGTGTTAGAGTCAAGGTTGGAAAGCAAGTCTTCATGGATGCTTCTGGCAGCTCTGAAGCCAGACTGATGCTCATGAAGACAACCAACAGATTCAGTGTGGAGGATAAGCTGGATGGTGGCCAGTTTCTCCAGGAGTTTGCCCAGGAAGGGAGTGATGGAGATTGGGCAGTAGTTCGCTGGGCAGGAGGGGTCGGCAGAGATTTTCTTAAGAAGAGGGTGCACAAGGGAGTGCTTCAGGTGGGATGGGAAGACTCCAGTGGTGAAGGAGTGATTGCAGAAATCAGCCTGGGCAGGAGCCAGGGAGTCAATGTGGTTGTTGATAGTTTTAGAGGAACAGGGGTGAACCTTTTTCGCCGAGACTTTCATAGATCGGACTTGTCTAGAGACCTCGTCTGCAAAGAAAAGGAGAAAGGCAGAGAAGGAGAGAGGGGAGGTAGCTGCAGAAGGGCCAGAGGAAGAGCAGGAAGCAGAGTGAGGGAGGCGATAGGAGGAGAGTGAGGACAGGATTTCACACTTCCATATTGAAACAATCGGGGTGACATCTCTTGGTGCTTGTACTTAGTGTTTTAAACCACAGTTACATAAAGACTGGTTTTGGTCATTTCTGTGTGGAAAATGAGTAGCTATTAGTGAGGAAGTTTAGTGTGTCTAATATGGATTCAGCGCTAAGGTGGTGTTGGAGAGAACTAGAGGCCTTGGATTTAAGGTTAAGTTTCTACAATGCAATGGCGCTGCAAACAATCATATTCCCAAAGAGGAGAATGACATATCAGTGCAGTGCATAATGTTGGTGAATCATTCCTTCATAGAGTATTTTCACTCCTGCCATAGGAAACTAAATAAGTAAAATAAAAGATTGATCATCACTGAAGATTTAGAAAACACTTCCACGATTTATTTCAGTAACGTACATGGTTGTTTGGCCCATGTGCAGCACAAAATATTCAAAATGAATTTCTAAAGACAGTCTTTTATCTTTTTCCAGAGAACAAAGCTTTGGCATTTGGAAAAAGTTACCCAAACCAGAAAGGAATGTGCACTAGCACCTGGAGTCTATCTAATGCGTGGAATAGAATTACCATAATAAATGATCTCAGACTCAAATAACCGGACAAACTCAAAGAATATAACAATGTACGACTTTATTAACAGCTCAAATAAACTAGGGAGATCTGGTGATCATACAAAATTCAGCTCACTCACTTTCATCTATTTTTTGATTACACAAAGGGCCTCATCACGAGTTGGGTGGTATCCCGGCTTTATTCCAGCCGGGATACCACCCATGCTAATAGCACTACGACCACCCAGGCCAGCGCTATTAGTACCGGATCACAAGTTTGGCGGAACGGTAATCCCCCATTCCCCATTGGAGCCAATGGGGAATTTTCCATGCCATTATCGTCTGCGGTATTACCACGCGGTAATAGCGCCGAAAATTGGCAAATTCCTGGCAGATTTCCCCCCAGCTCAGAGCTAAGTGTGCGGTGCAAGGTAAGATTCATTCTTCCCATCCTGTACTGGTGGCAACTTGTCCATATACCTGAGCTCTCTCCCAGCATCCTTGTACTCCTGATTGTTCCTGTATGCCTAAACATCCCAGCCTCTTCATTTCACCAGCCTTTACTTGTTCTCTAGTCCGGGATGAATATATAAGTATCGTGCTTGTCCACCCTATCACTTTTTCCATCTTGTGTGTTTTCACATAAGCATCTTCATATAGAAAAGATCTCCTTGATCGCCATCGTAGGGTTCCTCATCTTTCTTCAAATTGTCCTCTTGTTGTACACAATGCTAGTTGGCTGAAGCACTTTGCATTTTGCGCAGGTATTTCTCTTGCAATTAAAGTTCTGGCTGCGTTCATGGCAGCATTCATCGAAAAAGGGTTGAGAGAACACACATAACAACATAACAGCTTTCCTCGGATGTTCTCTTTCCCACCTCTCTCATGTGCTGATATAACATATTATTCTTTAAATGGGCAGAATAATCAAGATATGCCTTTATATCCTCATTCTCTTCTTCAGCATCTCTTTTTGCTCGAACATTTTGTTCAAAAGTATTAGGGAAACATTGTTCGTACCTTTGCCCGGGATAATCATGTAAGTGTCATTACCTAACATCTCATCATTATTAACGATTATCTGTCTAAATGCCATAATAATAACAAAGAAAAGACAAATAATGTTACAGAATGTCAATACAATAATCAATCCAAATGAACTTATTGTTCTTCTTCTCACAGGCACAGTAACATTGTACTCTGAAATATTCACATTCTCTTCTTTTCATTCAGTGTGTACTTAAATAACTTTTTTTTTTAAATGTTTGCCTTTTTACAACAAATACTGAGGAATAATTGAAATAACAATTCTGAGAATGATAGGACTTTTTTTAGGATTCCCAAAAAATGTAACTTCCACGTCTTGCCTTACTAAAGCTGGGTAAGACTGAGAATATAGGTAAATAGTGCAATCAGAAATGTGCACAACATTACAGTTATGGGTTTCATGAAGTGATATTTATATACACTTTGTTATTTTCCTTCTGGCACATTGTTCTGAAATTGCTGTAATGTGTCAAACAACATACAATATTGAAAGGATGTTTCCCCACACAGAGAAAAATGTGCCACACTAATTCATTCTGGTTCAAGAACTGAGTCTTGGTTTTTAATCATAGTGCATAAAGGTTGAAAGTTCTATAACGTGATAGTGCCCTCTGGTTTACACTTGTTTCAGCACTGCATGTGCCTTTCTCAAATCGGGGCAATTTAAAAAAACAACATGAGTCTATACACACATTCAATGAATTGATGAAAAACCAAAGAAAATATATAATAGATAGCAAAAAATCACAATGTTAGAAAGTAGAAACGAATGACAGACTTTCTGTAGGGGTGTCGGGTAGGGTAGGTAGCAGTTTGTAGAAACAAAGAGAACATACAATATGTTGTGCACTCGTCATCTCTTCTTGTTAATGTATAATCTGTTTTTAGTTCAACTGAAAGAGTTTATGGAACCACAGTATGTCCATTCACTTCCTATCAAGCTCTAAAAAGTCTCACTTAGTTCCAGAATATGCTTAATTCATCAGTTCTTTGTCCTTGCCCTTAGGAGCCGATCTGGCCTGCATGCGCAAAACTTGTTCTCTTGCTTCTCTGTCATTGGCTGCTGGAGGGATATGGGTCTATCCTTTGTAGAGCTTCATGTCATTCAGGTGCAGCCAGGCTCTTCACCCTGCCTTCGCTACACTATGGGCATCAGTTTCTGTTCGAGTGAGAGGAGCAAGGGGTATTCTCATACGCCGCCCAGTCACCAACTCATAAGGGGTCAGATGGTGAACTGACCCAGGCTGATTTCACAGTGCAGACAAAGCAAGGGGTAAGCAATGTAACCACCCCTTCTTTAAAGTATTTTTTATTTTAGCTATCCTTTCCTTGAGGAGTCAGTTTAAACGTTTGGAAATCTAATTCGCCTGTGGGTGATAGGCAGAAGAGAACGTATGCTTTATACCTAACAAAACAGGGACCTGCTCAAATAGTTCATTTACAAAGTGTGGTCTATTGTCAGACCGCAGGAATTCACACACACCCCATCTTGGAAACATCTCACGCAAGAGGAACCTGACAACGCATGTGGCATCGGGGTGCATACATGGACCTGCCTCAATCCACCTGGAAAAGGGACAAACCACCACTAACATATACCTATATCGTTTGCACACTTGCAACATATCCACATCATTTATATATAGATGCTTAAAATGACCAGCAGGCCTTGGAATGGCTCCTCTCACTGTTCTCAAAGTATGTCCTTCTGTGAACTTCTGACATATAATGCAATTCACAATAAACCGTGCCACATGTTCTAATACATTTGGTGAGAACCAGTCTTCTGCAATCGTACCAGCAAGACTCTCTCTTGTCTTCTGTGCTGGATAGTGAAGCTGTTCCAGTGCCACCTTTAATAATGCTAGAGGCATAAATGGCTTTCCAGTGCTGTTCTGTCTCCATAAAGCCTCAGTGGGGGATAAAGAACACCCCATTTTTTCCAAAGGACCTGTTCTTTCTGCAGTGCCCGACATTGCAACTCAATTAATTATACAATGGATAACATATTAAACCCTTCTTTCATTATCATACATCTCCCTGACAATTGTTTAACACTGTGCATCAAAATAAGAAATGGTTGGGAAATACGCTGCCCTTTTGGCTTCTACATCTGCGGCTTCATTACCGCGAGAAATCAAATCTGACATTTTAGTATGGGTTGCACATTTCACGGCTGCAATAGCCAATGGACGCTTTAGTACTTTACTAAGTTTGTCCAATAGCGGTGCATATTGCACTGGTGAGCTGTCTGCACGGAGGAAACCCCTCCTTTTCCAGCGTGACAATTCTGCATTTACGGTTGACATCACATAGGCAGCGTTAGAGTACACTGTCACTTCCTCATCCTCGTATCTCTGTAGTGCGGCGATAAGCGCACCAAACTCTGCAGCTTATGCTGAACAATGCGAAGGCAGTCTCACACTGATCACTACCTCAAATTCACCCTCACGGTTTAGCTTTACTGCTGCTTTAATTTTCAAAGAACCATCAATAAAGAGAACCTCCCCCACCGTGAGGGCATTTTCTCTAACATGGGTAATGTCATCATAAAATTCAGTATGCATTGTACAATCATGCAGATAGCCCTCTTTTCCTACCAATTCTGCAACAAATGTTGCTGTATTCACTGCTCTGCATCTAACCATTTTAATCGCTGGATTAAAAATAATCACCTCATATCCTGATGGTCTTTGTGTAGTCAATGGGCCTCATTACACGGAAGGCGGTAGCCATGGCGCTATTAGCGCCATGGCTACCCACTTTCCACCGTCGGACGCCGGGTTCCCGGAATAGGGACTTACAGGCCTACTCTGACCTTTGCGGGACCGGTAAGTCCCTATTCCGGGAACCATTCCCCATTCCCATTTCAGCCCCCATAGGGCTCAATGGGAATGGGGAAGGAGCAAATAACGGTACCACAATTTTCGGTACCGTTATTTGCACTGAAGTCCCTCAGCGGGTCCCGTCCTTAACGTGTGGTCTGACCACACATTAAGGACGGGACCCGCTGAGGTACCTCGTAGTAGGGCGGTGGGGATTACCGGCACCGGTGCCCTTACCAGTGCCGGTAATCCCCTGACGCCTTCCGCGTAATGAGGCCCAATGTACTTTTAGGTTCTCTAGTATGGCAAATAAGGCATGCTCGATGAATAACGTCATTGAGCACCCCATCGTAATATGTGCCACCTTTTCAATCGCAAATGCAGCAGCAGCATCTAAAACATGTTTGTAAGGATAGTGTACTTGCATTACTGGATCTAAAATCCCACTATAATATGGTAATAATTTGTGCCCATGTCCTAAAGTCGTTTTCTGTGTAAGGACTGCAGTCATCACTACTCCATTTGAATGCAAGAATATAAAAAAATCTTCATTACAATTTGGTATTCCTAAAACAGGAGCTCTGCAAATGGCTCTTTTTAATTGTTCAAATCCTTCAGTCATTTCCTCAGCCCATATTATCTTTTTCTTACACAGGCCCTACAATAATTACATAGGCTTTCAAATTAGGCTTAGAAATTGTTGCATTTTAATTACTGTCTCTGGTTTAGGAGTCTTTTGGATCACTTCCGCTCTCTCAGGTGTCACTTTTCTCCCCTCATGAGAAATCAAATGTCCTATCTACAGGACCTCATGCTGACAATATTGTAACTTTTGTGTGTCCACCTTATATCCTTTTTCTGCCAATATAGTCCTGAGTTGAACTGAGTCTTCTCTACTTCTTGCCTCCATCTCACTGCAAATTAATATATCATTTACGTATTAAATTATTGTACTCTCAAGCTGTACATTACATAGGTCCATCTGAAGGACTCTATTAAAGACTGAGAGGGACTCACAGTACCCATGGGGCAAGCAAATGAGTTTTAGATGCTAATTTGTATACAAAAATTAGGTAAATTCCTGTGAGTCCTCATGAAGGGGAATGGAGAAGAACACGCTGTTTAAATCTATTACTGTAAAATACTTGGCTGTAGATATTACACAATAGTATAGCTGGATTTGGGACCAGAGGAAACTCTGCTTCTACAATATTAGAATAAATACTAGAATCCTGAATAAATCTACATGACACCCCTTTTGATTTCTTTACAGGGTACTCAGCCATGTTTGCATGGGGAATCAAATGGCACCTATATTCCTTGCGGCATTAAAGCATAAATGGTTTCAAATATGCCCTTATTGTGATGCTGGAAATGCATTGGAGGGACAGGGCCCCTCCCTGTCCTTGCCCTGTAGTTCTTTTTCATTTGTGTTCTGTATTGTTTTCTGCCCAGGATTCCATGTGGGACTCCTGGCAGTGCAGCTTTTCCTGTTTTTGGTTTGGTGTACAGACCCATGGGATACCCCTATGGCACCCATGGGTGGGGCGTGCACCCCTGTGCCCCTAGTGTATGTTTTTGGGCACCTGTGTATGGCCCACAGAAGCAGGGTATGGGCTGGTGGCAGCCCCATGCTGAATTTGACAGGTGCTCTGAGTATCCTCCATTTTGAGATACCCAGGCCCTGCCACTGGAATAAGTTGATTCCTGATAGGAAACAAGATGGCCCCTGTGGCCTCTTGCTTTCTAGTGCCTATTACCTTGTCTTCCCAAAGTTCTGGGAAGCCCTGGCTCTGTCCCTTCCCCCTGACTGGCTTTTGGTTGGAAGTTCCATATATGGTGTTCTTGTGAAGTCCAGGCCAGACTTGCTGGAGCCTTCCCAGTGACTGTATGTTGTGTGTAGACCCTGTGGGTGGGACCTAGGTGAATGGAGTGTGTGACCAATATGCACATCTTGTTGTGGATGTCTGGTTTCTGGTATGAGAGATAAAGACTGAGACAGCCCTGCCCAAAACATGCATGAATGCAGTATGTAGTGTTGAATGGCTGGGTACTTGTCCCACTCCACATTCCTTGTTGTGGGTGTCTGAGAGGGTGGATTATGGCTTGAATGCACTGTATGCCTGATTGGCTGACTGACTGCATGAATGCCCTTCTATATGATTGGCTGCTGAGTGTGACCCTGCAGTGTGGATGAGAGACAGAATAGTATATCTGGCGACCTCTCACCACTGGAAAGTCTTCAGAAGCTGAGTTGACACTTGAAGAGGAACTGGAACTGCTTATGCTCGACGCCCATCTGGAAGAAGAAGAACTGCTGCTGCATTTGCTTCGACCCGATCCGAAAGCTGTCGAATTCGCCGAGGACTGATCCGAGAGAGGACCTGGTTACTTCATGTGCTCCGAGGGACCATCAAGCACTGCCAACCTTCGCCGAAGCTCCCTGAAAGTCAGACCCTCGAAAGGCTGCCGACCAGAGACAGGCACCGCCGAGGAGAACGAAGTGAAGCACCTGGAGATCGACGCCATCAAAGTCCATTGCCGTTGACCAGGGTTTGGAGTATCGTCGTAACCGCTGGAGGCCCGTCGAAGCCGTGTTGCCCAGAAGAGGGGACTGCTTGATGCCGTCCCGCCGACGACCGGAGCCGCCTGCTCCTTTGCCTAAGACTGTTGAATCGAAGGACTCCCTTGTCTGCACCGTTGACCGCTTTATCCCGCCAGAGAAAGTCGAGGACGCCGACGAGCCAAGGAGAATCCGCCGGTGGCTTTCCCGCCACCCAAATACCACAAAGACTTCAACGACTCGACGCCCTTGTCGGGCCAAAGTTCTTCAGAAACTCTTTGCGGTCCTGAACTATCAATCGCTGCGGTGCCCCGCACACCTCATCCTTGCAGGACGTCACAGACGAGCACCGCCTGGATCGTCGCCATGGTCTCGGCATCCTCAAACTTTTCATTGACGCCGTCAACGCCAAGTTCACCCTCTTCGATGCCTCTCGACGACCAGTGGCTCCTGCTTTAAAGGGAGTCACTCAAGAAGGATCCATCGACGCGTCTTCGAAGAACTCTGCTCTACCAGGTACATTGGGGAGGTAGAAACATTGTAGAAGGAAATAAGGCTTATAGAACAATATATGGACTGGGCTTGTGTTAAATCTTTATTTTACAGGTTGGCCAGGTGGGGGGATCTCCACACAGACTGTGTCTAGTGGTAGTAGCCAGTTTCTGCCAATTGTTCTAACCAACTGCTTTCCTCCTATATCTGTTGTTGGTTGCCTTTATTAAGTGATCTGTGTGACATTTGACCAGAATATAGTTGATGCACTTTAATGAGATCTGATAATAATTGTGGTAACACTTTAGAACTGTATATATTTACCATTGTTGATTTTCTGAGCACAAAGTGAGTTATTGTGGTAGTGTATATAACCTTGAATATTAATTATATACAGACAGTGTTTTAACTAATACAGTGTGTGGACATTCCTTTGTGGGGGCTTGGGGACTACACTGTACTTGAGAACCAGTCTGCATCACCTCCTCCGAAGCTAGGCCTTGATTGCTCGTCCATTGCTACAGTAATAGAGAATCTTGGCTGCGGTCCTCTGTGCCTCTCCTCTACTATATAGAGAGCAGAAGTACAGACCCCCCTCCAGGCTTTACACTCATCCACTTCTCTTGACATGGGATACTGCTTTGCTCATGGCAGAACAGCTCCAGGCTTATGCTTGATTTTAACTACCCCTACTCCTTTTAGTAGACCTATGTCATAGGGACTATTGGTCCACAAACTTCTTGGCACCTTCTCTAAGTCTTCCTGGAAGAATGACGGTTTCATTCTCACTAATAACATTCCCGGTGGGATGTTGCTATTTTCTATTTTAATCCAATAAGAGAGACTTATCATCGTTTGAATAATCATCTCTGAACAATTCCTTGTCTGTCAAATCTGTCAGCCTGTATCCTTCATAAAGGGCTATCATTGCTCTCTATCCTCTTCCCTCATCATCTGTTCCATGAACAACCACCCTTTCTTCTCTAACTAGTGCTGCTTCTAACTCTAGGGGAATTGCCTGTCTGTGTTCATTATCCATAGGTGTTTCCGGTCTAAACAAAAATTCATCTGGTAGCCTCAATATTTTACCTACTAATCTGGGGAGCGATGACAACACAATTGTTACTCTGTATAATACTTCTGGGTCTAAAGGGACCCCTTGTAATACCTTGTGTTTTGAAAATGCTAATATGAACTTTCTTTCATTAAAAAATGCATTTCTGGAGTGGAACACAGTAAAGGATATCATCGTATTTAATTTTGTCATCAAATCTCTTCCTAACATGTTAACTGGTGTTTGTAGAGAGAACAATAATGACATAGATACACCATGTTCTCTTATAGACATTGGTAACTCATCATCAAAAGGAACTAAAGTCATCACCACAGAGAATCCCTGTGCATTCATGGCAATGCCAGACATTGGGTATGTTCCCTCTCGAACACAGGAACGAGTCACTCCAGTGTCTACAAGAAATTAAAATGACTTGCCTCCTATCATCACCTTGGTTCTTCTTGGGGGTCCGGTGTCACTGATAGTAATGAACACATCAGGTCACTCTGTGGTCTGTCCTATTGTGGGTATAACTTAATCCCCGCACCCATGAATGGATTTCTTCCTAACACGGTCACACTACCCATTCCTGGGTGTAGGTGCCTGTGGGACTCCTTTATTCGTATTCCATTGTGGTGCTGCTGCTTGCTGCATCTGTACTTGTGGTTGTATAGGCACTTGCCGTAGATACCCTTGTGGCATCTATACTTGTGCTGGACCTTGCTGTGCTTGCTGTATTTGCGGTGCATTCTGATTCAGTGTGTGAACTGTGTGAACTGTGGTTCTGCATTATACTGTGGAGAATTATCAATCCCCCCTTTTGGAGCTGGGCAGTTCTCTTGCATGCCCCCTCTACTCCTACAGGATCAGGCTATATGTCCCATCCATCCTCCTTCATTGCTGTCCTCCATTAAAGCCTCCTCCTCCTTGAAAGTTTTGAAATCCCCCTTGTCCTCCTCTCGGTGCATTCCCACATGGCCAAAAATTATACCAACTCTGATCCATAGGATACACTACATTACTTTGCTACGTTTCCTGTACTCCTTTTGTTACCACACCTTCACCACTTGTTAATAACACTCCTTCTATAGACAACTTTTTCTGAGCTAACTTTGCTTCCTCTTGTTTTCTAACCCCAGTTTTTTTCTTGTTCTTCTCTTGCAACAATCGACAATGATGTACAATAGTCAATTGTATTTCGGGCCAGGGCTTCACTACCATTCCCACCTCTTTCTTCATTTGCCTTTGCCCTGGTTCAGGCAACCCCTGACACAAAATGTGGTAAAATAATACCACTGTTTTATCCCACAGTTCTCTCGCCTCGAGCCTCCAGTGCTCCTGAATCTCTGAAATGAAAGCAACAGTGTCTCCATTCTCACCCATTTTCCTTGTCATTATCACACCCGCATCTGATGTGTCAGGATACTGTACTCTATGTGCTCTCCATACATCTGCCCTACAGTTATTAAATGGCACTCTCTCATGAGTCGGGTTTTGTGCTGTTAAACTTGCATACCCTGCTTGTCTCCAAATTTCATCAGCTCTCTCCCCTAGAATGGCTGCAACCAGGCCTATTACATCACCCACTGTGAACATCATTCCCGCTGTCATTCTTTCTAACTCATAAATTCATTTCCCTGCACCTTCAGTCAAACTATGTAATTTACATTTTGTCTTTATCCATTTGTGGCCATGGAATATATTGCAGGTGACCATTTTACCCCTTTTTTGATACTCGAAAAACCACATGCACCTTCTCTTTGTGCCTTCTCATTTTGTTCCCTTTCTTCAACTGATTATGCCCCAGCTAGTATGGCTATTATCCCTTTCTTCATCGTCAAGATCTAGACTACTTAGGAACAGCACACTCTGCTCGTCCATCAATGAATCATCTGTCCTACTTCCTGTTTTCTTTGGCAGAGATCCTGAAGTGCTCTCCATAGCCTCGTAGTCGTTTTACTTTCTCACCTGTCTGTATAGATCCCCAATCCTTTTTCCTATGCCTTCTGTCTCATGCTCAACAGCCCATGTCTGTATTCTTGGTATCCCTTGCAGCTCCCTGCAGGACTGTTGTGACTTTCTCTCTTCCTCCCATTGCTCTCGCGCTTCAATGGGTACCATACGTCTATTAATAACACAATCTATTTCGTCATCTCTTTGTTCCCTACTCCTTGTCATTTTTTCTTCCCTTATCCTCATTTCTTCTTCCTCTCACCTTCTTTGCACCCTATGTTCTTTCATTTTCTGGGCTTCTATTTCTCTGCATTTTCTGTTCTCCAATCTCTCCCTCTCTTTCTTTAGTTCCTCATACCTTCTTTGTTCTTCCCTTTGTTTCCTCTCTTTCCCCTTATCATTTTTGCATGCTCTTTTTTGTTCCTTTTCCTTCTCTTCCTGTGCTTCTCTTTCTTTCCTCTCTCTAACACCATCAATGCCCTTCCGTCTAACTTGAGTAGTATCTGTCATCCTGTTGAGGTGCTGGCCTCGAAACTCACCAGTAAAAAATTACAAAAGTAGTCAAAAAGGAGAGTACGCCAGGCAAGATGTAACGCAGTTTTATTCAGGGCTGCAGACGCAGATCGGACAGCAATATTCAAACAGAACATGGAACATAACTGCACAAAAAGGCGCTATCAAATAAACGCCCCTAAATCCAAAGTTTTTATAATCATCTAAACAAATTAACTTCAATCCCTTTGCAACATTGAATTTCTCCCCACAAGAAGCTGATTGGTAAAATCATATCTTACACCTATAGAAGGGCATACATTATCTTCTATGATTGGGTCCCGCAAAACTTAGCACACCACCCCTAGCTACCCATTGTGACATCACCATCCAACCCCCAATTCCTACATCAAAGTACAAATTCAGTGAAACATTTGAGATGACCAGCAGATCCTTATTCATCTGTCCCGGTCATCTCATATACGTTCTCATGAGAAAGTCTTCTACCATGACACTGTCAGAGCCTTGAACCAAGAACAAGTTAATTGTTGCACATTAGGAACTCTTCAACCTTCTTCCCAGGCAGATTTGTACCCAGGGGCAATTTGAAACAGCCATGGACTTTCTGAAACCGTCAGTAGATCGCGCTTCATATATTAATATCTGAATTATAAAATAATTGTGCATTCATTGCCTTTCCGTGGCACCCATGAGCTCTGTTTTATGACCTTGAAAATAACAAAGATTGTTTGCTTCCTACCGTGCGATCCTGGGATCGTGGGATTTGCAATGTGCTACCAGCCGCCGTGACTTCTAAGCAAATTAATTGAACTAGAACAAGTTTCTAAAATGCATGCTTTGAGGCCAATTTGCACATCTCAGCCTAATGCTAAATCATAGATATAGTTACCTGTAGCCCATCTTCATTATCTATGTTTCTTTAACATGAAATGCTATTATTTTATGGCATTCTCCAGACTAGTTCAAATTACTGAGTGACTATCAAAGAAGCCCCTCCCCCATTTAGAATGCTACTTCCGCAGCTCATAGGTTTGCGCCTTTTTACCATGCTAAACTTTCATTTTTACCACACGCCCATCCATTCATTTTACACTACAATCCCTTCCTTGACTTTGTCCTTCTCCTCTTTTTGTCGCTTTGCTTCTTCTTCCATTTCTTTCTATCTACATTTTTGCTCATCAAGCTTGTTATGTTCATCGCATGCGGATATATTTTTCTGTTTCTTAATCTTACTTTCTTTCATGCTGTCTTCACTATTGTAAGCGAAAGGTGTGTATATTGGATTAACATACCCCGCCGCTGACTTCAATTCCTTTAAAGGATAAATTCCCTGTGTACCTTGCATTGGGCTATCTTTTTTGGCAGGAGTAAGAGGAGCTGAGGGTGTTATGTCTTCCTCTTTATGCTGATTAAGCATCCACTCCTCCTCAGGTGGATGTTCTTTCTCATTTTGATGCATCTTCCATAATTCTAAAAAAGCAAACCTCTTTTGTAACTTCTTTCCCGTGTATGTAGCATACAAATACATTGTCATGTGTTGCAGTACTATTTTTGAAAACAAGCCTTCTTGAGTCCATAGTATAAGTGTTTTATTAGTCATTCCCTTCACCCACTCTGCATGATACTGCCTAATTTTAGGTGTGTACCCAGGAAAAATCCTGCATAGGTGTAAAAGGGGTGTGTCCCCCATGGTGGCAGGTCGATCTCGACTTCCAATACGTACCGGGTTCTAGAATCACCTACAACACAAACATTACTTTGGGCAAGCACTGTTAATCGGCATCCTTTACCACAAAACACCAATGCTTTAACCAATTTTAAAATCTCTATGATATCATGTTTTCCTTATTTCTTCGTTTATAATTCTATTGATCCTTGCTAGCCTGTTGTTCTATTATTGCTGCTGTATGAGCCTTTATTTGATTTGAATTCTTCTTTCTCAATTTTTATCCTTCTTTGATTGATGTCAATCACTTGATAGGCCTGATAATTCGTTAAGTTTATTACTATCGTTTTATATTTCTCAGTTTATACACAACTAAAGGTTTTACACTGGCGTTTTTAAAACCCCAAATAAACATGGACTTTTCCCCTTTCTGTGATCACCTTCCTTTACTTTACCTTAGTAAATGTATCTCATCTCACTATTTACCCCCTTTTGGATTTTAATATGCATTCTTATTAATTGGCACTTGTCTGATGAAACCCTACTATATATTCTGCTTAATGCATATTTTTTGGTCCCCTTGGAACCTTAAATCAAACTAGCTATCTCTTTAAACACAAATCCTGTTACCATATATTTACACTATACTGTAGCCTCTCCCCTTTTTTTGCCCCCTTCAAAGCTCTACTTACATCTGTGGCTCAGCTCGAGTCACTCAGCATTGACTCTTCCGCAACTGAACAGTTCTCCTTCAGTTGTCGGGGAACATACGGGGACTGGAACGGAATTTCACCTGCCGACCGATTCTGTCTACACCTATGTATTGCGAGCCGCTCTAAACACAAAGCTCCACAGCCTTCTGGCTAATGGCGGAAGTCGTCAATCATCCGAGAGTCTAGATCTGGGCCCAGGTCGACTGGACCAGAACCATCTGCACTGCTACCAAAATGTGCACTAACACCTGGAGGGTATCTTATGCACAGAATGAAATTACCATAATAAATTATCTCAGACCCAAATAACCAGACAGACTCAAAGAATATGGCAAAGTACTACTTTAATGTCAGCTCAAATAAAGTAGGCAAATCTGGTGATTATACAAAATGCATCTCACTTACTCTCGTCTAATTTCTGATTATACAAATACTTTATACTTTAATGTACGTCAGCTATGATATCATCCTGCATGGCAAACAACAAAATATATCAAGGGGAGGGATTGGTTAGGGGAACATATATACTTATGGTATGTGTAAGTGATAATAACATTACTGACTGCCCCCTTATCTAGTTGGTATGCCTCTAACTACCCCTAAAATACGTATAATACTAGTTATAGCAAAATACTAACAACGGATTGGCTTTTGCAACACTGTATAGCATGCTGCCCCATAAACACGCATGACTGGTTGGCATAGTTTCTCAACCCTGGAAATGTGGCTCGCTAGCAGCACATGAATTAAACAAAACATAGGTGCAGAGAACAATGTCAGTCCACTGCCCACGTTGGTCAATTAGCCTACCATCTCTCATCAGTTAGGTCACAAGTCAAGGCTTCTCCTTTATAGTTGACCTTGCTGACTGTTTACTTCTCTGGGACTTTTAAGGGAGTCAGGGTACACCATTATCTTTGTCTGAGCACTAATGAATAGACCTTGTGTTCTGTTCTTGCACCACATGTTAGTAGACCACGGATTTATCAATTTCATCCTTTTATTTACTGCTATTTGATTTAATTGTGCTGGGTGCTATTACTCCTCTTGGCCTCTGGAGACTTGGTTGTTCCACCTTCCATATGCTTTTTGCATCCTTAATTGTCCAATGCTTGCCACTTGCAGATGTTTTCGCCTCTGCTTAATCTAAGAGAAATGTGCCCTCCTTCATAGCTTATCCTGTTAGGCAGAATCATGTGCAGTACCCTTTGGGAGCACTACACACAATTAAGACTACAAGTGTAAGTACAATTTCACCGTTGGTACAAGCCTGTACTACACAGTAAAGTGGTGGTGATGGCTGAGCAGCCAGACTTATCTCAAGAGTAAAGTGAGCAGTAGAACAAGTTACACAAAGGACCAACAATTACAGTGATTCAAACAAACACTTCCTCAAGGTTTCTTGGTAAAAGAATATACCTTTATTTACACCGTCAGTTTTAATAAGCCACAAATACACAACCCGATAAGTAAATGAACAAGTTTAGCTCCCCTGAATTGGGAGCAAAATGGCACGTCAGATACTTTCAAAAGGGGTAAAAAGACAAGGTTATAAGAATTAGCAGCGCAAATACTTGTATAGGCATGGCAAAGAGTTTCCTTAAACTACAACCAGCAATTCAGTTCATAGGCCTGGGCCAAAGTCAATGGTTCAGAGTCTTTGTATTGGATAGCACAGTTTTGGTAGTAAACGGTTAAGTCTTTGTCATGGTTTTTACAAGAGTTTGACAAGCCTTCAAAGTCGGGAAAGTTTCACAAACTTTCCACGTGGCCAAAAAGATTTCCGGACCGCGTTTGCACCGTACCTTGAAAGTGAAGAAGAGCTGTAGCTGAGGTATTTGTTCCTGGCAGTTCAAGCAGATCTCGCTGTTCCTGAGCTTCAGTCGTGGGGACAAGAAGGAGGACGTTTGGAGGTTCCTGCACTGCCCAGGGCAGAGGCCAAATGGTTAGCAAAATGTTGGTTTAAGGTGTGAGTACCTTAAAGTCCATGAGCTGGTTTCCTTCCCTCTGGCTATCCAGTTTTCAACAGCACTCTGTAGCAAATTCGACCAGATGGGGACGGTGTCCAAGTGGCTTACAAGTTGGTTGTTCCCACCAAACTCAAGGGAAGACTTCAGCTCGTCTTCAGCTCTTTCGTTCCAGTGGTCGACTCTGCTTTCCAAGTCCCAGAGACCTGCTTTTAAACAGTTTTCCCCCCATAAATTCCAGCCTGGCTGTCACTCACACCGGCCAATCACGCCAGAACGCATTCATGTCTCCTAGGAGACTAAGCACAGGGAGTTTCGGGTACCTCCCTCACATCCTGCCCATCCCAGACACTCAGGCGCCAGAGGAGGGCTTCAGCACTGAAGCCCGCCAAAGGCCAACGATCAAAGGGACCAAACCTGGTTTGGCGTGCAGAGACAAACACAAGAAGGACCTTTCCTAAAAGAAAAGGCGACCGGAGTCTGTTTTTACAGATAGGTCTGGGGCGCCATATTGAAAAACATGGCTGACCCGATTTTTAGCTACCGTTGTTAGCGGTCGGGAAAAATCACGGTAGTTTGATCTAAACCACTGCCATCAGCCATTTAAAGTAGGAAAGGGTAACATTTGACTGTTACATGAGTGTTTTGACTCGGGGGAAGCTAGGCAACCTCTCCAGAACTCTATAGGAAGATAGTGTGTGCTGGGTCTGTAAATTTAAAGAAACTAGTAAAGTCAATTTAAATGTATATGCTCTGCGAGATGGTAGTCAGTCCCAGGGAAGGTATTTAACCCTTTAGAAGTCTGAAAGACATTCCTGTGCCACTGCACTGAAGGTGCTGTGTGACACACAGAAAAAGATGAAGCCTATGGAGTTGTTTTAAAACTCCATAACCAAAGAACATTAAAGTAAAACACTCATCAAAATACATGGAAGAGTGGGAAAAAAAGGCTCACACTCTTCCAAGGTAAAGAAATAAAATACTAGAAATCCAGCAAAGTTGCTGGGGGTCTCAAAAGGTAAGGGAAATTAGCACATTCTTGAGAATTCTCCCTAACAACTCCCTTTGTACTTTCCAATTATGTCCTGCTGTGTCATCCTTAGTCTTAGCAAAACAGATATTCTTTGTCATTTCACAAAGCTGTTTCTGCAGTATCTCCCAGTCCTGCAGCCTCGGTTTGCCTCTGAGGTAGTTTCAACGTGACCCGACCTCCATCTTATCTTCATGGCTGCTCTATTTACGTTATAGATTCTATTGCAGCAAGCTTCTATCTGTCTCATATACCTTGTGTTTCTGCATATGTACATTTGTTGAGCTTCGTCTTACTCATCGTTTCATCATAGACGATTTCTTTATCTCCTTTCACTTAATTACTTTATTACTTCAATTACACCTTCATTATTTTAGTATATACATGTTGTTTCAATGCATCCTCGTGTCTTCCCTTTATGGCGTCACTTTACACGTGTCAGTTCACACTACAGCTCTTCTATGTCCAATAGTGTATGTTGACATCCTTCCACGACTTCAGTACGGGGGTACATTCGATATGGCTGTCTGAGTGCATAACGTCTTTCATATCCTCAGTTCGGTATTTGGATGATACCTGGCGTCACACACAATGCTCTCTTCCAATACGCCGGAGGTGAGGGGGCGGGACTAGAGTTGATGTCACCTGCTTCTCTACAGGAACTCTCTGTGTGATGGCCGCACACTAGACACACACGTGTTACCCAGATGCCCCTATTGTTCTTTTGTTTTGGCTCAACAAGGACCTTTCTATCTAATGCCTGATTTATTTGAGGAAGTCATTTGTTCTGCATTTCTGCCATTTAATTTCTCATTTTAGGTGTGCAGTAAGATGTTTAGAAGGCACTGAAAGGTACTTTTGCTTGCAAAACAATATCGGAACAGTGGAATGTTCAGATTTAGATTGTGTAATTATGTCTGATTGGAATCTGGACCGCGAAGAAATGGATACAATAATCTGACTGATCTGTGGTCCAGGTCTGCCATTTTTATCATGCTTTTAGCTAAAGTACATTTTATGGGTGAATTTGTTTATTTAATTTTTCAGCTGTGTACTACTTTAAAGTGGAAGGTGAGGGAGGTAGGTCAGCGTGAAATTAAACAGGTTGCAGGAATGGGATATTCCTTTCTAATATCAATGCTTGGAAGCAGATTCATTGTAAGAAGAAACCATGCAGCAGGAGTCAGAACAGTCAATATCAAGCAGTATGAAATAGCATGAGGCAAAGTACCACAATTACACAAGTGGTGGAAACAGGATAAGTGCTGCCAGTTCCCGAAATACAAAGCTAAGTAGGAGAGTTAAGGAGGCCATGGAGGGTGAGTAGTCAATAGACAATGAGTCAAACAAGGCCAGATATCCGACTACACTGGCTGTTCCAGGAAGGGTGTCGAAAGACCAGAGCCTGAGTTGGGAGATGTTAGAGACATTATTTCAGGGCACAGGCTTGATAGAGATGCCAGGATTTGAATTTCCTTTTGGCTCTAAAGAAGGATAATTTGGAGCAGAGGTCCAGAGTGAGTTTGTTCTAAGGACTGACAACATATAGCCTACATGCTTGTTTCCTCTGAACTTGGGGATTGAGAGGTCGGCAGTCTCAAGGAAGCAGATCTCTTATTAATGGATTGGATTTATTTTTTGGTGACTGGGGTGATGTAGGGATCCTGTGTTGATTTATCTTTGTGGAATGTGCCCATGGTTCTAGAAAGGATTATATGTTCAATGGGAAGCCACTTTAAGTATTTTTAGGGAGTGAAAGACTCCCAAGAACTGATTATGATGACTAAAGCAACCAGTGGGGGCCTTTTTTTGACGTCACTCTTAAACCTCCGCGACTCTAAATCGATGATGTGTTGTTCATATGGAAAGGAACATCTGAAGAATTGGAACTGTTCAGACAAGAAATAAACACAAATGACTTATGCATTGAATTTACAGGGGAATCAAGTACATCAGAGATACATTTTTTAGATTTGACGATCTATGTATCAGGCAACTGTCTCAAAACCAAAACATACAGGAAGACCACTGAAGTGAACTCTACGTTGCATGCAACTAGTTGCCACTATGAACCGGTGATTCGGAATATCCCCAAGGGGGAGTATATCAGAGCTAGGAAAAATTGTTACGAACAAACTAATTTTGAGGAAGAATGCAACATCCTTTCTACCAGATTTAAAGCAAGAGGCTATTCGGGAACAAATATTAAAACAGCCTATAAGAAGGCGCATCAAATACAGAGATCACAAACACTTGCACAATGAAACAAACCAACTCAAAAAGAAAAGGTACAATTTATAACAACGTTCTGTGCCAATAACAAATTGATCAAGAGAATCCTTAAAAGACATTGGGACTTGCTCAAGTTGGACCCACATATTGGACAACTGATAGAGGATTACCCATCAATAGTTTACCGACGGGCTAAAACTTTGAAACTGAGCCTTAGCCCTTCATTACTACCAGAAGACAATAAAGAGAGACCAGAGAATTGGCTAGACAAACCGAAACTGGGATTCAGGAAATGTGGAACTTGTACTATGTGTAAACATGCGGTTTTTATGACAGACAATTTCATGAACACGAATGGGATAAAAATTCAAATCAGAGAACAAATCAATTGTCGTACCAAGTATGTGATTTATGCAATTATATGCATTTGTGGAAAAATCTACATCAGGAGTACGATTTGTGAACTTCGGGTGACAATCCGAGAACACCTGGCAGTGGTTGGGAGCCAGGACAAGAACTTACCACTGGCAGAACACTGGCAGAAATACCACCAAATGGACCGCAAGAAAGACATCAAATTTATTGGTCTCAAGAAGGTTTCCCTAGGACATAGAGGTGGAAATCAAGAATTACAGCTAGGCCAGGAGGAAGTAAAATGAATCAACCATTTCAGATGCATTGAGTCTGGTCTGAACACTGACAATGAGATGTTTAATTTCTTGTAAAGAATTATGGATCAAATACGTTTACAGTGTGCAGGAAACAATAGGCTGAACCTGTTTGGAGCGGGACTTCATATGAATAAACTCTAAAATATTCCAAAATTCTATATCACATAAGTTGACTAATAGGGAATTATAAAAACACATATGAGTTAAATTTCAATGTGAAGATATGACCTTTCAAATACCATGTGATTACATTCTTAAACATTTTGTGCACCTGCGCTGACGACACAATGGTTCTTCTTTCTTTCTTTTTTAAAATTGCAGGAAATATATGTTTTGATTAAGGAAACTGTTAACCTTAAGCAAACGTATCTCCCTAGAAAAACTAAGGAGAACGGGCTGAATAATAGAACAGGCTTTGAAAACTACAATCCCCATGAGGTCAGGGGTACATACACACGTATAACTACATGGTAAATATATGCAAAACAAAATTGAGTTGACAAAATAGATTTTGTGTAATGCTAACGAACATATTGCCTGTTATGTTTTCCCAGATTGTTCAAATTTAATTAAATTTACTGAAGGGGAAAGACGGAAACTGATATTTACATATGGACCACAACTCCCATGAGTCCACGGTAGTATAGAACTACATGATTGAGTTCAATTAACCCACTAAAAACAAGAAAGATATATATATATTCTTTTTTTCGAGATAAACTTGTATTTAAGTAACAAGAGTATTATTCGTAAATAAGAAACTAATATGAGAAACATATGTCTAAGTAACAAATAGAAGTCAAAACTCTGCGTTAATATGGCTGAGTTCCATTGCCTTCCCGCTAAAAACAAGGAAGATTTTTGCGATTAACTTGTAATTAAGGAACAAGAATTAATATTCGTAAAAAAGAAACTATCATGAGAAGCGGAATTGTAAGTAACAAATAAGAGTCAAAACTCTGCGGTAAAATGGCCGCCGAGTTTTTCCTCAGAATCCGAATTGGAGATAGGACGAACAGGTTACCGTGGATACAATACATATACATCACACAGCAACCCGAGTGAGCTCTCAGAAGGGACGCGACGCGTGATGCAGGACACATGAATTTGTAGGTAAGCCCTAGCAATCTATGCAGGACCACCCATCTGCACCTCCAATTAGGTCCAGATCTGCATGAAAAGTAGGCGGCTATTTTGTACCGCTGTTCGTTTTTGTAATTTACATTTTAAATGTGTTCAAGGTTAAAGTGTTTGTATTGGAAGGGTAATGGCTCTACTCCTCGATAGGAGATGGGATGTAAGTAACAGCTACGTAACTTTGACAAAATAAGAAGTGGAACTATGGAGATTTTTCCATTTAACAAATGCACATGAATGGGCCAACATTATAATTAAAATTAACGTATTTTGAGCATATATAGAGTAATTAACACTATGTTTATCATCTTTTACCACTAAAGCTGAGGCTACGGTACAAGTCTGATGGGACTCCAGTAATTCGAATACGTTATTAGAGAGGTTATTCTTGAACACCAAACAATAGGTAAGCTTCTTTGTAATGTATTTACAAAAAAGGACATGAACAATAGCAAATTAGCCAACTGTGTAAGGTTGCATTCAATATCAACCCTTACAAAGTTTTTGTTTTTTATCCCCCCCCCTTCTCACCTCTCCTTTGATGAATTTGCAACATCAAAACTGACAACTATGATGGTATGTGTTATTAATTTACATCACGTGGAATATATAATTTTCTCAAAACTGTATTTTCACTTATGTTGTGCCAACTTAATGTTTGAAATAATGTGAAAAACAAAAACAAAATGCAACATATATGATGATTAATATGACGATACTTACTTATTTTTCATATTTTTTATTTTTATTTACAAAATATTTACTTTTTGCATTTTTGAACTATTCTGAAAACAGTAACTTGCTCTGTATTGCCCAGATTTGAGAAAGGCACGTCAAAGGTGCTGAAACACGTGTAATCACTATGGGCTACCTAATAAATCTTAACCAAAAAAGATAAATCTATGTGTGGCGCTGTAATAGATGGGTGCAGAAACCCTCTTGTTTTTTGAGTATGATGACTAGTCTTGCTGCATTTTCATAAATTATAAATAAGCTTTTGATTTAGGCTCATTAACATATAAAACCCATATTCTTGGCTGGCTGTGACAACAAGCAGATGTGGAGGACATACTAAGGAGGGTATTTGAACAGGAGGGTGGAAGACCCTTAATGCTAAAGCAGAGGATCTCTGTTTTGGTAGTGCTCAGGCAGAGGTTATCATCTATTGTCCAGTTTCTGATGGCCTTGTTCTCTACATTCTTGGTATCAATCTTGAAGAAGATCTGCGAGTCATCAGAACACATTTCAAAGTTGTGGTAAACAGACTCAATCAGGTCAGCCAAGGGGTTGACATGTGTTGGAAAGGCAGGGTGAAACAGAAGAACCTTGATGCATATCAAAGGTATGCTGAAAAAATGGGACATGTGTAGCTACCCATTTTGATTTAGCATGTTCATCCTGGAGATAATATGATATTCAGTTTTGGTATAATGTGGAATAATGTGGGTATCATTGACAAAATCAAAGCCCATAGAGAAGTCTAGTAATATTAAGCCCAACTACCAAATAGATTGGAAAAAATGCCTTATGTACAAAATAATTGTTTCTGTGCTTCTACAGGGATGGCATTGTGATTGTTTTTCGTGGGGTAGAGAGTAGATTGGATTTCATAGTGTGCAACAAGTTGCAGCACAGTAATACTCTGAAATATTTTCTCAAGAAATTGAATAATAGGTACTATGATGCTGGTGAGTGATGTTGTTTCATATTTTAATGTCCTCTGGGTTATGGGTCTGAAATTGGCAAATTTTTTACAAAGTAGTCTGGCCAGGGAGAGCAGGAATCATGAGCCTGTCTAGTGCATAACATCTTTTTGAATCTGATTTACCTTGTCTTTCAATGAAGTAGACAGGTATTTCTCAAACACCAATGATAGAAGAGGGCTGTACTGATGTTGAGGGAGATTGTGACGCTTAGTGTAGATTTGTAATATTTCAACTGTTTTCTTCTTTGTAAATGTGAGGCAGTTTTGTTAGAAGATTTTCTTTTTCTTCCTAATGGTGTAGTGATGGCAAGGCTGAGGATTTTCCATTGAAGTTGGTCCTCTGGTAACGGGAAGCAACTCCAGCAGTGCTCAGGTACCCTCGCATCTCTCTTCATCCACTTCATTGAAAACCACTTGTTCGATTTCTTTTTCATGGATGTTAATGTTATAGAGTCTGTCAGCACAACAATGGCAAGACATTTTACAATCTCTTTATCCAAGGTATGGAGCATTGCCACTGGTTTGGAGCTGTAGGGGGCAAAGAGTATTTGAGGTCTGAAGTCATGGAACACAACCCAAATTGCTCATCATCAGAGAGAAAGAGGCAGGCATTTTGTGAGCATTCAAGATGGTATTGTCACCCATTTTGAGGATTCTGTTATCATGTTCTTGTATGTTATTGATCGGATTATACCATTCAGGTAGGATGGAGGCTTTAACACCCAGCAAGGCGATATGCAACAATTATGGTAAACAATGTGTTGTGGTTGATGTGGTGTCTGTCAGCAAGCATGTTGAAGGCATCATTGGGGAAAATCTGTACAAATCAAATATTGCAATTGGAAGGGACCACCAGTGCCAAGCTTGCCCTTTCTTCCCAGATTGATTGTTTACAAGGATCCCATCTTGGGGGCGGGGGCACATTCATAGAAATGGAGGTGATGTAAAGGATAGCAACCAGGTTTCTGTCAAGCTATTGATGTTGAAATATTCCATTGTTTCTGATACTTTATGTGTGCGACTGATCACAGTCCTATAATGATTACCTCAAAAGGGGATGCCGCTAGGATCCTTAGTATGAAAGGGGCCCCTAGGGGTCCCTCGTGATATGGAAACAAGGCAATAACCATACACGAAAAGATGCGCCAGACACGAGGTTCAAATTCCCAATGCTAGGGTTTATTGCAAGCAAAAATATCCCAATTGGCCAATTCTGGTCTCACACCCCGCGACGTGAATTTCCTAGACCTCGAGGGACGCAAGAGAGCGAATTACGTACATCAGTTACATATATACAAAATGCATATCATACAATCAGCTATGTCATGTTTAACACCCTCCTTTATTAAGTTTCTTTGAACTCGGGATGACGATGGACATTTCCGACAGGTATGACATTATGACACTTTCGATGTCTATTCTAGTAACAATGTGCAATTTAGAAAGTGCGGAAGCATCTTTTAGTTGTTGAACAGAACACAGTGGTTCTGTTCTTGGAAGCAAGCTGCACACGGGGGAAGAGCCACATTCCATGCTTTGCTATCTATGAGCTACTATTCGTGTCCCTGGAGCCGGCACGCTCTAAAGGGTTTTGTGAAGGGGGGCCGTAGGAAGAGCATAATTCAAGCCTTTAGCTGTTTTATTCTAACATATTCTACCATCGTACGAAACTGGCTGGCAGCTGTGAAGTGATTAAATGCCCTGCAGCTCTCCCTCAAGGCTACAGAGAGGGAGCGTGGGCATTCATTTCTAGGCTACTCATGAGGAGTTTTCAACGAACTCCTCAGTCCCGCGACCTTGCCCTTTCATATTCAGACAACAATGTTAACAGTTGAGCAGAGTAAGCAGAATCTGCAAGAATTGCAAGCTGCAAAGCAGTTTTAGACAGAAAGCAATGAGCAATGGTTAACAAGAAAAATGGCGATTCTTGCTACGTTTAAAATGGCCGCTTGTTGGTCAAGCATAACAGTCTATATTTCTATAATTCAGTGCATAAGACGGTTGCCTACGGCCATCAAGTTACGTCTGTCATTCAAATGAAGGGTATTCACTTTTCCAGATTGACAAACCCTCCTTTTGGCCATATTCCAAACGTCTTATTCATTCATTGTATCCTCCTCCGATGAGGATAAGTCTGGGGTATCTATGTCTGAACCTTTCATGCTATTATGAGCATCATCTTCATCATTAATGTCTATAGCCATGAATTGTTTTACTGTTTTTGTTTCATCAGTGTCTCTGTTATTTTGGCCATGGGTTTGTTTTCCTCTCGACACCATGTGCATACATCCCTTAGTACATCCATCAGTTATTTCGGTGCAAACTATTGGTAAGCATGGTATGCAACAGCAACATGTTATGAATATACCAAGTACCACCATTAGTATCGAAATTAACTCCCATCCCCAAGACCGCAATAATCCCCAAAACCAGGATCCTATCCCCCAACCCCCTTCTTCAGTAGAGAGTGTGGAACTTAGGACATGTAATTTCCGAGTTGCTTTAAATATAGTAGGGAAGTAATCATCGACATACACACAGCATGCAGTTTTTACGAGTTTGCAAACTCCCCCACGATCAACTAATATTATATCGAGAGCCATCCTGTTTTGGAGTGCCATTAGTCTTATTCCTTTTTCTTCTAACGTCATATTCAATAAAAAATCCGTTGTTGAATCTATTGTATTTTTTAATATTCTATACAGTTTTCTTATATTGTAGGAATTTTCTATTTGGGACAAGAATGGTATAAATGATTTGGCTATATCTATTGCTATCATTCCATCCTCGTTACTCCTTTGAGTTCTACCTTTTGTTCGTCTGGCTACTTCTGCTGTCTCCAAGAGGAACACTCCTGGAAACAGTAGACCTAGGTTACCATGGATATGCTTTTTTCCCACATATAAAGTAAACAGGGTCCCCTACGTTCATGGGTTCTATTTCGTGCTTTAAAACCACTGTGTTCAGGCAGTTGCTAAACGTTCCTACTTTATAGGAACCCTTTGTCTGTAAACATAAGGGAGCAGTTTCGGGGCTGTGATCCACTGTATAGGCAGGGGGCACAGCATCTTTATTGCATTCATCCCTCATTCGAAATGTCATTACTGATGTTTCTTCTGCTGGCGGGGTTGGTCTATTTTGCCTATGTAATCTATCTAGTCTTGTTGTCTTTCGTGTATTCTTCCTCACGGGATCTGGTGAAAACACGCGTGCTTTGTGGAATATGGAACAACCCAGAGGTCGCATGATCACTTCCTCAAATTCATTCATATTGGTCTCATCTAGCTGACCCGTATTACTCTTGTTCCATTTCCCAAAGAACATTGCACTCAATGATACTTCACATGAATAAACCAATGGTAACGGTTGTACATACCAGCTTATCCCTTTCCCACCGTGCTGTGGTAAATGGGCACAAACCCAGCAATCTTTTTTCTTTAAAACCGCATGGGTCATGTTCATGATGAGCACAATGTATTGTTGCCGTATCCTTCTCTATGTCTTTCGTCTATTGGGGGCAAAGTACCAGTGATTACATGAACCGAGCTTTCAGTAGCTGCTTTTGGCAAAAGTGTTTCTAATGGGTGCGCGGACTCCAGGAACCATAGTGTAATAGCTGTTATTGTTGGTACTACCATACTTAAGAAACACAGGACCAATGTCCAAATCAGTACCTTATTCCTTTTACCATGCTTTTTCCCTAAATTTACAGTCTCTAAATCTATCATCTTTTCAGCAGGGGTGCAGGAGGAGGCTGAAACCGGTCTTGATTTGTTCTTCATCGTCCTTCTTCTTGCTGGCAAAGTTCGTCGCAAATGTCTCTCGTTCTTGATGCCAGAAAAGTTCAACGAAAAAATGTCACAGTTCAATTCTGCCAGGCCTTTCACAGCCTAGATCACCTATCCACTCCGAGCAAAATTAGTTGTTCTTCCTCCCACTGCTCAGATGATTTCTGAACAGTTTTTTTATTGATAGAGTACTATGTGCATCCAGCTTGTCCCGCTCTGGCTTAAGACACATGCACTCTATCAGTCTAAGTACTTATGTGCGTCCAGCTTGTCCTGCTCTGGCTCCTGACACATGTACTTTTTATAAGCGCACCGAGGAGCCGTGAGTCTTGAATTGTCCGACTTGCACAACCCTCACACTTCTCTCCTCTACGCCCCTGGCTCCTACTCCGTCCGTGAGTGGAACCAAAGGCAAAAGAAAAGCACCAAAGATCTGTGGATTACTTTGCTTGTTGGGGCCACAAATTATACCGTTTCACTCCTGGTATTGTATGATCCGTGAATAGTGCCGTTGCACTTACAGTATCAGGCTCAGTGTCAGCCTGTGACACAATGATGGGTAGCGATGAGCGCCGTAGCAATGGTGTAGTTTCTTTCTTAGGCTTTGGTGCATTTGCAGAAACTGGTGGGCGCCAAAGGGGTACACGCTTTGTTTCTGCTCGTGTTTGCAATGCAGGGTTTGTGTCGCTCGGCAGTGATGTTGTTTCTGCTGAGCAACGTTGGGGCACTTTTCACCCTCTCCCCTTACTGGCAGCCTCCTCAGGCTCTGTTTTGAGTTTCACTTCTCGCTTGGGCTTTGTTTCAACTTTCACTTCTCGCTCAGGCTGATGCTGTGGCAATGGACTGGCAACAGTTTCTTTCGTTTCCGAGACCGTTTCCTTTCTCTGGTCGTCGTAAGTTGTCAGCAGTCCTGGGAATCTTTTGGCATGTGTTGCATGGATCCATGCCTTCCGTCCGTCCACTCGAATGGCCGTTTGCGTCACCAAAAGTACTTGGTAGGGGCCGTGCCACCTGAGTGCTAATGCTGTCTTCCGCTCAAAGTTCTTTATTAAGACCCAACTTCCAGGCTCCAGCGAGTGCCCCGGTCCGATGTATCGCACTGGTAATGCCTCCTGCACCTGCTGCTGGATCAAACACAACTTCTGCATTAAAAGGCCACAGTATGTGCTTAACATAGGATGCTCAACCTCACATAATATTTTGGGCTGCGATGCACACCATACATTTGCCGGTCTCCCCATTATAATTTCATAGGGGGAGAGCCCAGTTTTAGCCTGCACAGACGTGCGCATGCACAATAGCGCTAGGGGTAATGCATCCACCCAACTCAACTTGCTCCCAGCAGAGATTTGAGCTATCTTTGACTTTAAGATACCGTTATGTCTCTCAACAAGCCCGGCAGAACTGGGATGCCTGGAACTGTGAAATCGTTTCTCTATTTGCAGACCTGCACAGATCTGTAGTACTACTGCGCCCAGAAAGTGTGGGCTGTTGTCTGACCATAGGACACGGGGCAACCCAAACTGGGAGAAATACTACTTCAACATTACTTTCGCTGTTGCCATGGCAGTACAGTCTTTTAAAGGATATGCCTCCACCCACTTGCTGAATGCACAAATCACCAACAACACATATTTGTAGTTCTGGCACCTTTCCATTTCTATGAAATCAAAATGGATCACCTCAAATGGCATAGAGGGTGGGCCAAAACTACCTACTGGATTCATGGTTCCTTTCCCTACATTGTGTTGCAGGCACGTAATACAATTCTGCACTAGCCTTTCTGCATTCTTTTTTGTGTGCTCATTTTTCCATACTGTGGATAAATGCTGTACCATCTTCTTCGCGCAAATGTGGGTAGGGCTATGCGCCATTGTGACCATTGTGGTTACGTAACAATTTGGCAACATCCAGTTCTTGGTCTCTTTGTCCACCCAACATCCTTCCAAATCTAACTCAGCAGAGCCCTCAGCCCACCCCTGAATCTCTTCGGTCGTGGCCTCAGCCTGCATTTCTTTGACTGTAGCAACTCCATTCTCTATCATACAAGATACTTCCTCAGTCTGTACTGTCATCATTTTATTTCCCAAATCTGTGGCTGTTTGCTTCGCATTCCTGTCTGCGAATGCGTTTCCCTCTCCCAATTTACATGTTACTTTTTTATGCGCCTCGCATTTCACTATAGCTAGGCGCTTTGGAAACGTGAGTGCAGACAACAATCGCACAATCAAAGGGCCATGCTGAATTCTGGCCCCATGTGATGTCAAGAAACTCCTGTCAGCCCAGAGTCGGCCAAAGTTATGAACCACGCCAAAGGCGTACTGGCTGTCAGTATAAATATTCACGTTCAAATTCTCAGAGAGTTCACAGGCTTGGGTCAGTGCTATTATTTCTGCGGCTTGTGCCGAATTGTAGGGGATTCTTCTGCTTTCTACAACACTCTCTAGGGTAGTAATTGCATATGCGGCCGTTGATGTGCCATCAGGTAATTTAAAACAAGAGCCGTCACAAAATAACTCCCCATCTGGCTCTTTCTGTGGGATGTCGCTCAAGTCAATTCTTCCCTTTGTTTCTTCTTCAGTGACCATTAAACAATCATTTTTCGTCACCAATTTCTGCTATGGGCAGTGGCATTAATTCTGCAGGATTCAATGCGCTACACCTCATAATTTGGATGTGGGGTGCAAACAAGATGAGCTCATATCTTGTTAGTCTAGCTGAGGTGAGGTGTTGCGTCTGTGTCCTATTTAATAGAACATCTATAGCATGTGGCACCATCAAAATTAAAGTGTGCCCCAATGCCATTCCTTCCGTTTGTTTCACTGACGCAGCAGCCGCTGCGATGGATCGCAAACATCGTGGTAGTGCGCACGCTACAGGGTCCAGCGCGGAAGAATAATAGCCGCACGGCCTATTTCTTCCACCTTGTTCCTGTGTCAAAACCGCCAATGCACATCCTTCACTCTCACTCACAAATAGTCTAAAGATCTTTTTATGGTTAGGAGTGCCTAAAACTGGCGCAGCACACAATGCAGCTTTCAATTGCTCAAACGCTTTCTGACATTCCTCATCCCACTGTAAAGGCATCACTGCATCCTTTTTAGTTAACTTTATCATCGGCTTCACAATCAACGCAAAATTACTGATCCACTGCCGACAATAAGAGGCCATGCCTATTACAGCTCTCACTCCTTTTTGAGTTTTTTGGAATAGGCATACTAGAAATACTTTCTATGCGTTCTGGTGTTAATCTTCTCCCTTCTTTCGAAAATAGGTAACCCAAATAAGACACCTCCTTCTGATTATACTGGAATTTCTTCAAACTTGCCTTGTGACCATGGGTCGCTAAGTGTGTCAATAGTAATATAGTACTTTCTTTGCAGATCTCTTTTGTGTCAGCAGCTAATAACAAGTCATCTATGTACTGCAAGAGTACGCAACCTTTGGGTAATTCTAGCATGTCTAGCTGCTCTTTTAGCGCTCTGCTGTAAATGCTCGGGCTTTCTGTGTATCCTTGTGGAATGCGTGTGAATGTGAATGATCGACCTCCTAGAGTGAACGCGAACAGATATCTACTGCTTTTATCCACTGGAATGCTAAAGAACGCGTTCTTCAGATCAACTACAATAAAGTATTCTGCAGTGGCCGGTATCATTGTTAGTATGGTTGTGACATCTGGGACCAAAGGGAATTGTGGGTCTACCACTTTGTTCAATGCACGCAGATCAATTATGAAACAATAGGTTACTTTGTTGCCTCCTTTCTTGTAAACTGGAAGAATCGGGCTGTTGCACGTGCTACCTGCAATTTCTTCAACCACCCCCAATCTCACCAGGTCAGTAACAATACTTTTTAATCCCTTCTCACCTTCAACAGAAATTTTATACTGGGTAATTTGTGGTAATGCAACACCTTCTTTCAAAGTTATTTTTGCTGGCTCTATTTTTAAGCATCCTACATCGTTATCATGCATTGCCCAGTGACAGGTTGGTACTCTACTTAGCTCTTCTGGTAACGCTTTTGACATAAATTCCGTCACCGGTGCATCGTGAGGCCACATCGTGAGGAACACCCCATCTGCCGTACAATGTATGACTGCCCCCAATTTTCTCAACAAATTTAATCCTAGCAAGTTCTCTCCACATTTTTCTGTCAAAAGAAATGGACACTGTTCCGTAAATGGTCCTATTGTAATTGGGACAGCTTCGGACATGGGGTTAATTACTGGTGTACCTGCGAACCCTACAGAAACATTCTTTTGCCCTGACAATGGGATCACCGGAACGAAGTGGTGGTCTATCGAACACTTCTGTGCCCCTGTATCTACAAGGAAACGGTGCTCCTTATTCCCGACTCTCATTTCTACGTAGGGTCCTCTCTGATTCACGGGAATAGACACTGGTTCTGACCCCTGCCGTGGGCTGTCCTATCGCGAAAATAACACATCGTCCGATGTGTAGTCACTGCTGCTGCTACAATACGTGTTTGGCTGTGTATCAAAAATATTCCCATTTCCCCCTCGGTGTCCTCCATTCTGATCATTTCTCTGTTGGCCCTGCCCGCCCTGATTTTGGTTCTAAACACTTTGGTTCAATGCCTGGTTCTGTTGCGCTTGGTTTTGACCATAGGATTGGTTTTGAGTTCCTCCATTGGTATATCCCTGCTGCTGCTGCATGCTATTTCTGCTTGGGCCGTTTGACCCCTGATGTCCTCTATGAGGCCTTCTCTGACCAAACCCACCTCTATTCTGTAGGTGCGGGCATTGCGCTCGCCAGTGTCCTTCCTCCTTACAGTACGCACATTGATTTACTCCCAATGACACCCCGTGCATATTATTCAAATTTCCTCTGCCTTGTGCATTTCCTCTACCTCTATTGTATCCAATGACCTGCTGCAGTAACACTCCTACTATCGTTCGCATCGCTTCTTTTCTCATCTCCAATGGGTACCCATTACATATCTCACTTACTTCCTTCACTGACGTTCTTTTGTTCGACATCCATCGCATTGTTTCCCCCACCCATACCTGCAATCTTTGTTTATCACCTATTTGTCCCGGTACCGTTAAATGCTTTGTACCACCTGAAAAAACTCTCGGCCACGATTTTTGCATATACAACCTCGACGCCTCCTTCCTACCTTTCTTAATACACTCAATACTATATTCAGGTGTAGCAAACATTTCAGCATATCTGTCTTCCATTTCATTTTTCAGTTCAATGAGTTTGTGCACATGTTTTCTTACATCCTCATCTCTTTGCTCACTGCGTGCTAACTTATTCAAATCTAACAATCGCTGTGGCAGTAAACTCCCAAGTATCTTTTTCCATTCTCCCACCAAAATTTCCCCCATGCATTCCAACACTACCTGTCTCTCATCGCTTCTTCGGTACCCATACAATGAGGCCAATGCTGCCGTCCCATCATTTCCTTCTATGTACATTTCTGCCTCTTGCCGTAATTCAATCTTTCTTTCTTTGCTGATCGCGCTTCGAGTTACCCGTTCAAATCCTGTTCCTTCAGCCCCGCCTCTCGCCTCCCCGGTCTCAATTTCGACTTTGGGAGGGGCGGATGGTGCTGAATTTGTCTCTGGAGCAGGAGGTGCGGATGGGACAAGTGACACAGGTGGCATCTATGAAGGGCCTTCCTGGGTGCTGGGAAATTGCGTGTCTGCGGTCTGCGCTTGTGGGAGGGCTGGAGCTGTGGGTGGGGCTTGGGTTAATGCTTGCGTGAGGGGAAGTGCTTGGGCTACGGGAGGGGGTACGAGAGCTACTGGTTGGGCCTGCGCAGTCACTACTGGCGTGTTTGGTTTCGATTCTGGTTTTGGGCCTCGACCCATATTAGTTAACAAACGTTCCATTAATTTGTCTGCTATGTGTAGTTCCCGCTGCGGGTATACTCCTTCTATGTTCATTTGCTCACGTCTCCCTTCCCGTCTTAGTCTTGCCGTCCACTCCTCCTCCTCCTTTTCTTCTGCTACCTCAAGCTTCGTTTTGTGCCTACGCGCATGCTTCTCTCTACTCCTAAGTCGGAGCATTGCTTCCCTCCTCCAATCTTTGACAGTCTCAAAAGCTGCGGGTCGCGCTTTTTTCCTAATTAGCACCCTTTCTAGGTTATCTATCCTCGCAATCTCAAAGCTACCATTAATCGGCCACTGATGGTCGGGTTGCTTTCTAGTTTGCCTATGCCAAATTTCACAAAATATTATCGCACCCACACCATATTTTGCATACATGTCATAAGCCGGCGTTCCCCCAGGCGGTGCACTTTGGCCATATTCCAAGGACTGTCTACCGCAGCTAAAAAGCCCAGCTAAAGTGGACAGTACTCCAGGCATGTTTCTTTAACCTTCCCCTTTGGTTAGCTAACCTTTACCTGGACGTTGGAATTTGCAAAATCATTATACCATTCAGGTAGGATGGAGGCTTTAACACCCAGCAAGGCGATATGCAAAAATTATGGTAAACAATGTGTTGTGGTTGATGTGGTGTCTGTCAGCAAGCATGTTGAAGGCATCATTGGGGAAAATCTGTACAAATCAAATATTGCAATTGGAAGGGACCACCAGTGCCACTCTTGCCCTTTCTTCCCAGATTGATTGTTTACAAGGATCCCATCTTGGGGGCGGGGACACATTCATAGAAATGGAGGTGATGTAAAGGATAGCAACCAGGTTTCTGTCAAGCTATTGATGTTGAAATATTCCATTGTTTCTGATACTTTATGTGTGCGACTGATCACAGTCCTATAATGATTACCTCAAAAGGGGATGCCGCTGGGATCCTTAGTATGAAAGGGGCCCCTAAGGGTCCCTCGTGATATGGAAACAAGGCAATAACCATACACGAAAAGATGCGCCAGACACGAGGTTCAAATTTCCAATGCTAGGGTTTATTGCAAGCAAAAATATCCCAATTGGCCAATTCTGGTCTCACGCCCTGCGACGTGAGTTTCCTAGACTTCGAGGGACGCAAGAGAGCGAATTACGTACATCAGTTACATATATACAAAATGCATATCATACAATCAGCTATGTCATGTTTAACACCCTCCTTTATTAAGTTTCTTTGAACTCGGGATGACGATGGACATTTCCGACGGGTATGACAATTATGACACGTTCGATGTCTATTCTAGTAACAATGTGCAATTTAGAAAGTGCGGAGGCATCTTTTAGTTGTTGAACAGAACACGGTGGTTCTGTTCTTGGAAGCAAGCTGCACACGGGGGAAGAGCCACATTCCATGCTTTGCTATCTATGAGGTACTATTCGTGTCCTGGGAGCTGACACGCACTAAAGGGTTTTGAGAAGGGGGGCCGTAGGAAGAGCATAATTCAAGCCTTTAGCTGTTTTATTCTAACATATTCTCCCATCGTACGAGACTGGCTAGCAGCTGTGAAGTGATTAAATGCCCTGCAGCTCTTCCTCAAGGCTACAGAGAGGGTGCGTGGGCATTCCTTTCTGGGCTACTCATGAGGAGTTTTCAACAAACTCCTCAGTCCCGCGACCTTGCCCTTTCATATTAAGACAACAATGTTAACAGTTGAGCAGAGAAAGCAGAATCCGCAAGAATTGCAAGCTGCAAAGCAGTTTTAGACAGAAAGCAATGAGCAATGGTTAACAAGCAAAATGCCGATTCTTGCTACGTTTAAAATGGCCGCTTGTTGGTCAAGCATAACAGTCTATATTTCTATAATTCGGTTTATAAGACGGTTGGCCTACGGCCATCAAGTTACGTCTGTCATTCAAATGAAGGGTATTCACTTTTCCAGATTGACAAGTAATGGGAGACAGGAAGAAGAAGGTGAGGACATATTTAGCAAGGTTAGATAGGCGAGTGTGGAGTCCAGATTCATCTCATCTGAGGGCCATTGTTTTCTGTTGGTAAAATATGATCTAGAAGGCCCTGGATAGTGGTTGTAGCACTGGAAGACTGATTTAGGGTGGAGGGGGGCTATAGTGAGCCCTCCAGGCCAGATATGCATAGGTTCTGCCTATCAAATAGAGTTTTTTAGAAAGTGAAGTGCAGACGTGACTGCTGACAGGTGCACAACAAGGCAGGTTTTGTTCAGGCGCAAGTGAGCAGGTTTACCAAGGGTGGTTTGTTTAACCTGGAAAATGATGGTACCATTATCATAAACGATGATCGTGATCTTGTACATTTTGGTGTCTGGGAGTAGCGCAGAGACATTTAGTGAGAAAATGTATAAAGGTATAGTGAGAAAATATATAAAGGTATCTAAATATAAAATGTGTCAAGACAAGGATGTCATCTATTCAATTTTTTTCTTTATTTAAGGGCACTCAATTTTGTAAAGATTTGATACATATGCAGACACATTACATTTGAAATCTGCACACACATGAAGAAAAAGTAAAAGAAAATAAGAACATGTGTAAGCAGTGATTGGGTTTATATCTAGCCAAAATTCTAAAGGTACAGGTTTTCTGTCAACAACACAGGAATGTATATGGCCAGTGTAAACCAAATGATGCTATAACAAATTGGGCAAAACAAGGAGGTCATAGTAGGGGACATATTGGAGATAAAAACAACATTTGATTTGAATGTTGCCATATGTAGGGCAATGTCCTTACTATTTCAATGACATTACACAAAAATATGAAAGAATGCAAAGTTATTTACAAAGTTAGAATAGTATTCTTTTTTATTTTTTATTTGGTTTAGTTGAAAATATCAACTTTTCTAATTTATCAAACAACTTTAAATAATTCATTCTTAAAAAATTAACAATTTTCATTGCTTATTACACAGAACAATTCAAAATAAAGTTCAAAACAACTCATGATAATTGCACATTATCCAAATAAAATCTACATCCCTATTATACAGTCTTATCATTAGTTCAAAATGACTTCCAAATTTGATTGACACTATGCCACTATGCCATTATATTGGATACTGTGTCAAAAGCCACCAGCCGCACCCAAGGGCCCAAAGAGTTTTCACTCTTGCTCCTGCATGAGGGTCGCATCCAAAAAATGGACTATTGCCACTCTTACTGCCAGCTTCATATTAGCAAATAGCTTTTGAAAAATGTGTGATCTTTCGACCGGACAGTCGGAGGCAAAAAGACCCTTAAAATACAGATTATGTTTCTCCACCAGGGACGGGCAATCTGCAATTAGGTGCTGCAAGGATTCCTTCACATAGATGTTTCTACAAAAACGACAATGGTTTTGTGTATTGGAATTTGCTTATGTCTTGCTAACACCTCTTTGGTCGGCCAAAGATTGAATCTAAGCCTCATGTATTGGGATTGAATGAACAGCGAAGGGCAGGCCACTAAGTAATCTGCAGGCTCTCGATAGCGTTTGGAGCTGAACAAAGTTGGATCAAAGTCCTTGTATAAGCAGCATTTTTTCTGATGTTGACACCAATCATGTTGAAAGATTTTAATCTTTGCTCGCCCAGGATTGTGCATAATCATCTCGAAAGTAACTGCGGCCTCAGGGAGGGCTTTAAGAACATACTGGCGCCGTTGTGATGGAAATAGATCATTAGAAGCAAATAAATAATGAGCCATTATGCTCAATATATTTTCTGCTGATATTCCCACCAGGCATTTCCTCCAGAGTGAGCACATATACCAGACAACCTGTGAGCGTAAAGATAAAAGACCCAATTCAAACCGGATCATTGGTAAAGGTACCGACCTTGGCAGTTTCAAAACCTTTTTTCAGAAACGTGACTCCAAAACATCCCAATCTGCATGATCCTTTGGAGCCCGTGTCTCTGCAGCACATAACAAAATAGGTGTTATTTTTTGCTGATAGAAGGAGATCACGTGTTTATATGAAAATTTGCCATACTTCTGGGCTAAAATTTGCACCTGTGATGTAAGTGTACGCAATTTATTATCTAAATCTACTATATAAGTATCTTGGGAAGCCTTTGACGCAAACCATAGACCCACATATTTATACTGTAAGACAACTAGCAATTGTGCATTCTGTAAAGTCCAATTATATTTTAGTATTGCGTTGTGAGTTACAGATAACAATTTGTGTTTTTTCAGTGTTAATAGTCAAATGGTTTTTCAAAGCATAACGTTCTAATTTTGATAGTAGATTTTGAAGACCACACAGAGACTGAGACAACAGAACTGAATCGTCTGCATAAAGTAACCATGTGATTTTTTGGTCGCCCAATTTTGGCGCATCTCCTATAGTGTCTATCAGAGTTTCCCCATGTCCAAAATAAATAGATTGAACAGGGTGGATGCCAAAATACATCCCTGTTTAAACCCTCGCATGGAGGAAATGATTTCAGACAAACGTCCTTGGTTAGATAATCAGAGTTGCATCGTGGTGTCAGTATGCAGATGCATAATTAGTGCAAGTAAAGGAGACGAACAATTATATTGTTGCAATTTGTGATACAGAAGAAGACGATCTATAGAGTCAAAGGCAACCTTAAAATCTATGAATGCTAGATATAAAGGGCACTTAAACTGTGCGTATTTAGCTTTCAACATGTTTAATATATGATATTTTCGGAGACGTTCCTATTTTGGAGACAAAGCCAGCCTGAAAAGGATCACAGACTTGGACTTTAAGGTCCAAGCATTCAGTTCTTTGAGAATAATTCTGCTATAGATTTTGCGTGGGGCATCTCATAATGTTATGGGCCTATATCTCTCTGGTATACTCCTATCACCCTTTTTAAATATGGGCACAATTATAGAGTGCTTCCAAGATTTAGGTATTCTTTGTGTGTAAATAATTGCTGTGAAGATGTTATATAAAATAGTTGCCCACAGCTCTGGATGTTGCTTAAACATGTGATTGGTTAGCCCATCTGGGCCCGGTGCTCTCGAGCCACTTATCTTGGCTATATGAAAGCTAAGATGTCATCTAGCTGAAAGTTCAAATGAAACAAACTGGCCGAGGCCACTGATTCTAAACTAGAGTTACCCGTAACCAAAGAGTATAGATGACGAAAGTATTTAATCCATACTGCTTCAGAGAGTGCATTTGCTTGAGCTATTGTTTGTGCACCATGGGTGGAATGATTCAAAATTGCCCATATGTTGGCAGTGTTTTTTATTGCGATGGAGCTAGGCATTAAGGCACCATCGGCTTGATAAAGAGCCGCTTTTTACCTACGTAACCAGTTCTTATAATTAGTACGTAGTCTTATGAGCATACTTAATCTTTGTTCTGCAGGGTAGTTTATAACTTGTCGCCTCTGTTGTTTATATTTCGCTCATCTCAATTTTACTGTATGATTATAGACATGAGGCTTTGGTTTCAACCCTGGGTTACCATGTGCTTGAGGTTGAAACATTTGCATTATATCACTATACACCACATCATCTGATCTTCCCGTGGGTCGATCTTTGTCAAATTCATAACTGAGAAGTGCTCCAAAAGCTCTCACAGAGGGTTCCGCCATCGCAGCCTATTTTGTTGGTGATTTACCCTAATATTACTGTGATTAAGAATTTTAAAATTTGGGTTATCCAGGGTTCCATGCGCCCACTTCATTACTAGCATGTCATGATCACTTTCGGAGGTTTCTATAATACAAAGGTTTGTAACACTTGTAATCATACCATCATTAACATAAATAAAATCTATGATATTAGTAAATTTGCCTTGCCGCCACGTAGGATGGGGCAGAGAGTCAGAGACATATGAACCATTCAGAACATGTCCATTTCTTGACTCCACTAGACTTTTCCACATAGACAAACTCACTTTATCAGAATTTCCATCATCCACCAAGCATTGCAGGTTCAAATCACCAGCCAAAATAACACAAGTAACAGAGGTATCTAACATTACCACGTTCATCAAATCATTCAAATCATTGATAAAGTTGGTATTTGTAATCCCTACCGAATTCCAATGAAGATTGAATATAGAAATCCCACGGGCAGAGATATGTACTCTTACAAGTTGAATGAATGGATTTGGTATCGCCCAAGGTTCCATTTTCAAACCCATGCCCCTTCTGACTGCTGTTAATGAGCCAGAGGAAGGTCTGCCTCGAGTAGCTTTAATCGCAGGATTTAACTGTATCTCATAGTCATCCTATATTGGGGGGGCTACCATCCATGTCACTTGTAACAAAACTATAGGATATTTGCCTAAAAAATGTACATCGTTGTTTAGCAGATGACAAAATCCCCTCATATTCCAGCTTGCCAGGGATAATTCTTGATCATTTTGCACCACATCTAATTATTTATAGTGCAATTCATATTAAGAGCACTGGCCAAAGCTAGCGATTTGGGAGTTATCAATTCTACAGTCTCCAATCAATCTTTGGACCGGTTTATTTTTCGATACAAATACATTACATGATAGTGCAGAAGTTTCTGTCAGGACCTCAAAACACAATCTAAACAGCTGATTTTTTGCAGCCCATATAGTATTTTGTATCACTCGCGAATGAAGCCATAATTTAAAAACATTAAAGGTGGGTTTTTTAATAAACTCCACCAACTTGATATCAGAAGAGGCTACATCTTTCAGCATGGGAATATCAGAGAAAATTGCCAAGATTGCTCGCTGACTTAACTCATACTGCGTGTTTGCCAAAGCTCTACAAGCCAAAATCAGGGAGTATGAAGCTAGACGACTTTCTCTTAGTTTATAATGACAAACTTCTCTTTTATTTCTGTCATTTTCCATGGGAGCCGGCAGTGCCATTTGCCTGGGTGTTTTATCAGAGCCAATGGCATTTTCAATCACTTTAAGAAGTTGCGGGTAAGTGCGGTTAAGACTGTATTGGTTACACTTTTTTAGATTTTTGTAGGAACATACTTGTCTGGCTGCAATGGGATATCAAAATGCACTTTTTTGAGTGGCTGCCATACCCAGGTTACTTCCCTGAGTTTCACTCAGATTTGTCCTTGGGATGGTTAGAGAGGGCCACACCCCGCATGCACCTCTTCAGGTAATTCTGGCATCTGTATGTCAGTCCTTTTTACAGGAAGCTGTTGATCGCTATGTTGTAAACAATTTGTATGGCAGGGACCTAAAATGACTGGATGCGGCAATCCCACCATATACGCATCAACAGATTTCCTTATCTCCTGACAATGATTGACTAAAGCCTGAGCCAAGTCTAGACTTTCAATGTGTTGCACTGGTGCAGTATTTTTTTTTTGGTAATAATTTTTTGACTCACAGGCAGAGTAGTATTATTTATAATTTTGCTTATAGTTTTACTTTTATCTCTTTCATCAGCCAATTCAATTCACCAAAGGGGCGTACGACAGTTCCCTTGAGTTTGTGGAAAAATCAGAAGATGCTGCTTTCATCTGATTTAGGAGATGGTATTTTTTGGATACTGCACTTAAGGCTAAAAGCAAGTTTTTTGATTTTGGAGGTAACTTGATAGATCTAAAAAATTGATTAGCAGCCGAGGAAGAACTCAAATTCTTTACAGGTTTTTGATTTTTGGTCATTTTATTTTGTACCCTTCTCTTTAACTTATCTTTAGTACCAGGACCTTTCTGCGCTAAATGTCCCACAGTGAATATGGTATATGCTCCATTTTTAGTTCCCACTATTACAGGTTGTTCTGTGTGAGCATCTATCCCCTCCTCTGCAACTTCCCTTATGACTTTGCCAAAACATGGAAGTAAGCAGGGTCCCAGATTTATTTTATACATACTACTTCTTTCACCATTATCATCCATGGTTATAGTATCCTGTGCTAAAACCGATACTTTCTGTTTGTCTACCTGTTTATAAGAATCGGTATCATGTAACAAAGTGTCTGCTTAGTCTTTTGCCACACCAGCATTTTTTCCCATTGCTTAGACACTAATGCTATTTTCGCATCAATGGTGACAAAAAGGTTGGTTAGTGATTGTAGAGCCATATTCATTGCATGTAATGTAATCTCTAAGAGGGTGTGGGAATTCACCTCTTGTGTACCTTGTTTAGATAAAATGTCAACACGTATTGGTCTTCTCGTGGTAGGGGCAATAAAAGAAGTTGATACATTTGAGTGAGCACGGCTGATCTCGGCAAATAGGACCGGTGAACAAGACCATCATATTTGCCGAGAAACAGGAGCTATTAAGATCTAAATCAATCGCCGCCAGGTCATTGGACGGCCCTGCCAAAGGACAGCATGCGGCAGCTACATTTGGAGCCGTAGGAACGGTTCCTAAGATCATGCTGTCTGAGACAGAAACATTAGCAGCAGTGTCCATTCTGTTACCACGATCTAATACAGGCACAGCATTCTCTCAGGCTTTTTGTGGCAATGTAACACCTTTGTCACAAGACTTTCCCATCGTGCATTCCCCCTCCCCTTCCTCCACCTTTTCACTGCATCCCTGATGTATCTTAACCTCCTGTTCCCGTTCCACACATGGGGAAACACTTCCCAACGCAGAGGTACAAGATACAGCGTTCATATCCACATCAGTGACATTCAAACCTTGTTTATCCTTATAGAATGTTCGGATAACAGTGTTTCTTTCAATCCTGTCTGCTTTTTTCATGCTTTTTCCCACTGGGCGTGCAGCACAAATGCGTAACAGAGCATTTACGAGTAGTCGCCGTTGTGGAGGTAGGTCTATTGTTCTTTTCCATAGTTTCATTCGGCAATGGCATGCCAGTTCTTAGTGAAAATGCCACATCAAAGCAAAATTGAAACCGTCCTTACCCTGGGACAGAGTGAACGGTTACCAAGGGAAAAAAGGACTGCACTGCTAGCACCGCTTGAATCTACTGCATTGCCCCAATGCCGCAACGAGCGCAGCGAAGCGGCAAAGCGGTACTTCACGGTACTTTGCTAGGTGCGCGCGTGTGCTCGTATATGTTGGGGGCTGCTCCGGGTCACCGGGCAGCCCCGTGTTCGGGTCGGGTGGCACCCGACACCACACGGTGAAGTGCGGCGATCACGCCGCGGGATGTAGGGTGGGGGTTCATCCCACCCGCTCCGGGACACCGGAGCTCCCCACAGGGCCGGCTGGCAACCGGCTCACCGCGGCCCCGGCTCTGGGGGCACCCAGGCCGGGGTCGCATCCCCAACCCGCCTCACATGGCTGGGGGACCCACAGGGACGGCGTTGCCCGGCAGGGGCACCGTCCGGACGGCGTTGCCCGGCAGGGGCACCGTCCTCAAGCTGGGCCCCGACCTTGGGCCCAGCACACGTGGCGAGGCACCCCCCGGCACCAACACAACACACACACGCGGAGTCAGGTTCACTCGTGACTGCCGAGCCAGAAGCGGCTCGGACCTTTTATTAGGTTGGTCACATGGGTAACCATGTGACCACACAACTCCGTGGAATGTACCATGGCCCCTCACAGGGGTGCCATGCAACACTCCTCCTTTTTCATAACAAAATGCAAAACTCCAAAATCCAACCATAACTACCACTACTACTACTGGAGCCACTCTACTACTTTACACACCCTTTATTAACCTGGGTGAGTGGCTCTCATGTCCCTGAACGGCACCAGTGAGGGCTACTGGCACCACATAACATTACCCACTAACCGGGCCATTTTAAGCAAGTCCGTGTCTGCCGGCTCACAGTCTTCCGGGGAATGTTACTCATGATGTCCATCTTCCTTATGGAGTCGCCGGAAACCAGCTTGCACCCTCACCAGCGTTCATTTAGGACAGTTACAACACGATCACCCAAAACACCGGCAAAGCCGCACCTGGGGAGGCCCAGGGGCCACATCGGCCAAGTTCCACTTGTATGGGGGCAAACCTCATGGCCGGATGGCAGAACCCGCTTCCTTCGCGTTGTTGCATCCGCAGCCGCCACCACCCCTCTTGAGTGAGAGGCAACCCACTTGGTGGGCGGTACCCGCCCCTCTCCTGGACCGGGGCCACCTCAGCTGTGCGGTGGCCCCCCACACCTCTTTTCCTTGCTCCTCGGAGCGGGCACACACACCCTCGCGGGCCGTCCCCCTTCAGATGGGAGTGGGGACAGCAGAGGGGCAGCTGACTTCCCCACTGCGGCGGATGTCGCTCTATTGCCTGTAGGGGCAAGGCAGGCAGCTCCTCTGCCCGCTCCTCAGAGCGAGCACTTCCCTGTCCTTGCGAGCCCAGCTGGTGCTGGGCCCGCATCCTTTGTTCCCTTTTTGCAGGCCCCGTTGGAATCGGGCCTGCATCACCTTTTCTCCCCATTTTCTTTCGGGGCGCGCGGGGCCCCTCTCCCTCCTTACTTTCCTTTGCGGCGCCCATCGCCGCAGCCAATTCTTATGGGGGGGGGCAGGCTCACTCCATATGAGGCCGACGCCGCTCAACTCATGGTGGTCATGAACGCGGCTACCTCTCCCTCCTCTCTGATGCCGGGGAGAGGTCCACGATGGGGGAGGGGCGCAGCCACCCACGCGGCCGATGCCGCGGGCTTCTTCCGTCTCCCTCGGGGGACGGGCGGGCCGCTCGCCCACCATGTTTTCCTTGCGGGCCCAGCTGGTGTTGGGCCCGCCTCCTTCTCTTTTCCCGCGGCGATGTCAGCCGCACCAGCGCTCCTTGGGGAGGGGAACCGGCATCCTCCCTCCTGCGGCGATGTTAGCCGCTCCTCGTTGCGGCCGACGCCGGGGCACCCTCCCTCCCGACGGGGAAAGCGGCAGCCCCCCCGTTCTTCACCGCGGCGCGGGCCGCACACTTCTCCCCCCCGGGAAGGGGAGAAAACAGTTTTCCTCCTTCCTGGTGGCGGTGGGAGCAGACGCTCCTCCACATGCGGCCGACGCCGCTTCACACGCAGGGCTCCAGCCTTCGTCGCCATTGTTGGGGGCTGCTCCGGGTCACCGGGCAGCCCCGTGTTCGGGTCGGGTGGCACCCGACACCACACGGTGAAGTGCGGCGATCACGCCGCGGGATGTAGGGTGGGGGTTCATCCCACCCGCTCCGGGACACCGGAGCTCCCCACAGGGCCGGCTGGCAACCGGCTCACCGCGGCCCCGGCTCTGGGGGCACCCAGGCCGGGGTCGCATCCCCAACCCGCCTCACATGGCTGGGGGACCCACAGGGACGGCGTTGCCCGGCAGGGGCACCGTCCGGACGGCGTTGCCCGGCAGGGGCACCGTCCTCAAGCTGGGCCCCGACCTTGGGCCCAGCACACGTGGCGAGGCACCCCCCGGCACCAACACAACACACACACGCGGAGTCAGGTTCACTCGTGACTGCCGAGCCAGAAGCGGCTCGGACCTTTTATTAGGTTGGTCACATGGGTAACCATGTGACCACACAACTCCGTGGAATGTACCATGGCCCCTCACAGGGGTGCCATGCAACAGTATATAAGCATGTGTCAACAAAAGGGTGCGGGATTTCACAGATTTCAAAAGCACCCCTCTGTAAATAAAAGAAAAATATGCGTATTAGTACTTAAACTTTTGAAGGCATGCACGTCTTCTGAGAGGCCAGTTGTAAGGTCCAAATACCGTAAATATCCAAACTGTCAAAGACACAAATCCGGAAAGCAGAGTTGAGAAGTCGCACCAGCTGCAGTCCCGGCACAAGCGGTACTTCACGGTACTTCGCTAGGTGCACGCACGCTGGTGCGCACGTGTGCTCCTATTTAAGCACATGTCAACAAAAGGGGGTGGGGTTTCACAGATTTCAAAAGCGCCCCTCGTAAAAATCCAAACAGTCAAAGGCACAAATCTGGAAAGCAGAGTTGAGAAGTCACACCAGCAGCAGACCCGGCACAAGCGGTACTTCACGGTACTTTGCTAGGTGCACGGAGAGTAATGAAAAATCTCAGTATATTTACTGGACCTTATTCACAGAATGTTTTGTAATGGCACAATCCCATTGGAAAATGCTCTGTGAATCAGGCCCATAGTATCTGTTGATGCATTATTGATCATTTTTCATTGTTTGATTGCTAATACAAGTAAAAAATGCTTAAACTGAATGTGTCACAAGTATATATCTCTTGAAGCAATGACATTCTGATATCTTAAGCTATGAATATTAGTCCACTGGAAATTAAGCATTCACGCAGAAATAACCTTTTGTAGCTTTGAGGAACAAGAATCATCAGGCCATCATTAACATAGCACTTAGATCAAGCAATGGACGGTAAGCAGAGCACATGTGTTTACATAGGGCAATAGGCTCGGGTCTTAAAATTCAAAAATAACATTACATACACGCATTATATTGTAAACCCAGCCCAAAACCATGGTGTTTTTTTTTCAAGCTAATGTACAAGACTAACCTGGCATTGAATAATGGGTGTCTGGTCGACAATTACAAACAGTTTTATTGAAGCTTGACCTTTGAAAGCACTAAGTTTGAGAAAGAATATGCATCTTTTCCATTAGACCAAAGTAATGAACAATAAATGACCAACGTGCGCTTTTGTACAGTATAATGACATTTTCATTAGCAACAGATGATTTCAACTGGTAAGGATCAAGATGCACATGTTTGCATCATAGCCAACTGTACAGCACAAGTCCACTTTACAATTGTGCAACACAACAGATAGCAACTGGAAATACACTAGCAGTTGTAATTTCTGAACTATTTGCCTCACTGAATTCAGCAGATAAACACAAATACATTGTAATACATATCTTAACAACTCCAGTATGCATGAAGTGAAGGAATTCTACTTAACATCTCCAGACTAAGAATATTCTTACAAATCTTTATATTTTATTTTCATCAATATCCCATATTCATCTAGCACATTATTTGATAAATTAATATTTCAGTTCAATATTGGTATTCACTCCTGATGGGGACTAGTTCATTGATGACACACACCACCTATGACTTTGGTGGGCCAGTAGAAGCATAAAGGAAGGCCATGGTGGGTATAAGTAAGTGAAGGGAACCTATCACATGGACTGCCTGCTCAAAAAGTATGCATCAAATAATGATGCATGGGTTGCGTTAGATGGATATTTAAGCTCAAACACATATGAAGAAGGGAGAGTTCCACATTGACAAACACCTCTCCTTCAAGACACACATAGCTAAGAAAACTCAGACAGCCTGTTATCAGCTCTCCCTCCTTTGGAAAGTCAAGCCCTCTGGACAGTTGTAGATCCACTGTTGAAGTACTGGTCCTATCCCGGCTGTATAGGGGCAATGCACTCCTCAAAGGCCTCAAGTTGGCCTCAACAAGGGTCTTTGCAGATACAACGACATCACCCTGGCCCGCATCGACCTTCACTGGCTTCTAATGCATGCACAAATCACTTTCAAGTCTTGCTGCATCATCTATAAGGCAGTCTTCCTCAAGTCACCCAGCTACCTTTTTTAGCAACTTAGCATCTTCGGCAGACAGTGCACCACCAGATGCCAGGACAGATGCATACTTGAAATCTGCTGCTGCAAAAAGGAAAGGACCAGAAAACAAGCCTTCTCTGCTACGCTCCAAGACTATGGAACCTCCTCCCTGTCAGCATCAATCTCGCTCTCACACTCCTACAATTCAGAAACTCAGCAACACCTAGGCCATCACGTCGCCCTTCGCACCACGAAACTTGCTAGACACCTCCAACCCCTCTGCTCCCCACCACCTGGCACAGCTGTACCCCTCCTCTGTGCCCCTCTGCATCCTACCCCCGCTGTACATCTGTTCTGTTGTTACCTCTGAAAAGTGATCTGTTATGCATCTCTAATGTTGTATACCTCTGTAAAATGAACATTATGTGTTTGTATTGTTCTATACATCTGTAAAGCTCTCCGTTGCTTCTCGAAGCCAGGTCTGCGATAATAATAATAATAATAATAATAATAATACAAATAATAATAATAATAATAATAATACAAATAATAATAATAATAATAATAATAATAATAATAATAATAATAATAATAATAATAATAATAATAATAATAATAATAAAGAGTTCTTCATGAAAACAGAGATGCAAGAGAATTCATCGTACTCCTTCGTACTCCCTTGCTCTCTGTCTTGTCTCTTGATCCTTGTTACCTCCCCACACCTTTTAGCTCCCACTGTTTCTTCGCATTCCTATTGATTCCTTGTTCGTGTTCGCCCTCTTGTTAACTCCCTCCTGTGTGCCTCAGCTGCTCAGCTGGGTTAAGTGTACCACGCACTTGCCCCCTCATGGTGCTCTCTAACTCTCCTATCTTCTCCAACTGTTTCTCTAAATCTTACCCTTCACCACTCTGAATTCTGCCAGAAAGAAACTTAAGAAGACACTCTTGGCTCCAGTCCTGGCCTTCCTATCGCTGACACCTTTGTCAGTACTTCTGCCAGAGAGACTCTTACTGACATCCTCTTCATCGTTCCTTCCCCCAACCTATGGACTCTTCATATGGTTGTTCTGCATCTCTCTGGCACACGCACTGCTTATGTTGGGGACCTCTGTCCCCTGTGCCCCCCTGCAAGTCCCTAAAATATGTCCATCTGCTCCACGATACCACACTTAACTCTCGCATTCCTCTGACATCTGTCACCTCCTTGAACACCTGGACCTTGATGTTCTCGCCCTCACTGAAACCAGGTTTAAGGACAGCTCTGTCACAAGTTTTGACACACTTTACCCTGAGCCCAGGCTCAACAAACCAGGAGGGGGAGTTGCCCTGATCTTTCCTGAGTGTATCCCTGTTTCTACCATTCCCATTCAGGCCTATTCCTCTTTTGAATGACTGGTCTGCAAGCTCTCTCTCTCTCTCTCCCCTGTCGCCTTCTATCAGCCGCCAGGCCTCTCCACCCACTTCCTTTCAGAATGGGCTGACCTGGCATCCTCTCTCCAGTCCTCCGCCTCTCAACTCCTCCTGCTGGGGGATCTCAACATCCATCTTGACTCTCCTGACTCGTCAGGAGCTTTCTGCAACCTATGGGACTCACTCTCTCTCTTCATTCTGCCCTCTGGTACAAACACACACTGCTGGCCACACCCTGGATACTCTCATCTCCACCAACATCCCTCTCTCTATCCCTCTCTCTACTCCACTCTAATGGACTGATCACTCTCTTCTCTCCTCTCGCTTGAAGCGTTCTTCTCCTTTAGCACTGGCACACCATGTACTGCCTCCCACCTACAAAGTCTTCCAACCCATGAATCAGTGGCTCCCTTTGCTTCCACCTACTCCCCTCCTCCTACTCTTTCGGCTGACTCCACCCTGACACAGCCCTCACTCACTTTCACCTTTCCATCTCCAATTCTCTCTACATTCTTGCCCCTATCATGAGGGTCTGACTGAAGCCTCCCAAAAAGTGCAACCCTTGGTATGACTCTGATCTAGCTTACCTTAAAAGCAAGTGCAGGGCAGCAGAGCAGAAATGGGGATCTTCAGGTGCACCCTCTGATAAGCTGGCCTACCGCCTTCTGAAAAGGCAATATAGACTCTGCATCTGGCGCAAAAAAGAGTCCAAAATCAAGCCCGCATCTCCACAGCTTCCAACAATATGGTTGAACTTTTCAAAGTCTGTAAGGAGCTGGCCCACCCTACTGCAGCCTCATTCTCTATTGCACCCACCCAGGCCCTTTTTTGGGCCCTAGCTGCACACTTCGCCACCAAAACACATGATATCCTGCCCTCTGTCTCCTCTGCACCCACTCACGCACCATCATCTCCTGTGCCCCCTTCGGTCATCCCCACCTCTCCCCCCTTCTCTCCTCCCTCTCCCCTGTCACACCTGAGGAAGTTTCTAGACAAGTCTGGTCTATGAAAGCCTCCTCCAAACAGGTGGACCCTTGCCCCTCCAAAACCATCAAGGACAACATTGACTGTCTAGCTCCAGCCTTGGAAGACGTCTGCAGCCTCTCCTTCACCATTGGCGTCTTCCCCACTTCTCTCAAGCACTCTCTTGTGCACCCTCTGCTCATAAAAACCCTCTGCTGACCCTTCCATTCTGGATAACTATCACCCGTTATCCATTACTCCTTTCCTGGGAAAACTCCTGGAGCAGTTGGCTATCTCTCAGCTAACCCTCCACACTGAATCTGTTGGTTGTCTCCATGACCATCAATCTGGCTTTAAAGCATACAGAGGCACGGAAACTGCTCTTCTGAACACCCGTGAAGACCTGCTCTCGAACCTTGACTCCAACTCTCCCTCTGTCCTCATTTTCCTTGAACTCTCCTCTGATTTTGGTACAGTAAACCACAACATCCTGATCTCCCATCTCTGTGATATCCTGGGCATCACAGATCAGGCCCTGGCGTGGCTTGTGTTCCTTCTTCCTGACAGTCCTTCCCAGGTGGAACGTGGGTCCTTTCTCTCGGCTATTAGTCTCTCTACTTGTAGTGTCCCCCAGAGATCTAATTTATCCCCCTGTTTCTTCAATGTCTACATAGCCCCGTTGGCCCACCAAATCTCTGCCTTTACCTCCAAATTTCAGTACTATGCAGATGACACGCAGCTCTCTTTTAGGCTACCATCGGCCTCTTCCTCCTCCTCGCTCATTCCTGACTGTCAGCAATTAAGTCCTGGTGCGCTGCTAACAACCTATGCCTTAACACCAGCAAGACAGAGATCATCCTCATCGAGACCCCTGCTCCCACTTTCCCACTCTCACTCTGGCCGGCCTCCCTTGGTCCTGTGCTCCCACCCACCAGTGAGGCAAAGAATCTTGGGGTCATCTTCGACTCTACTCTCTCCTTCTCTTCTCACATCTCAGACATGTCCAAAAAGTCCCACTACCAGCTGCCAATCCTCAGAGGTATTATACCTTTTCTCACCTTCCCCCAGGGGCTCATTGTCTCCAGAGCCCTGGTTCTCTTCAGACTTGACTATTGCAGCAGTCTCTTTCTCAATCTTCCTACCTCTACTCTCCGACCGCTTCAACTTATACAGAACAGAACAGCAAGACTTATCCTTGGCCTCAAGCCCAGGGACTGCATCTCTCCGGCATTGAAATCTCTCCACTGGCTCCCCGTGGCTGCAAGGATCAAGTTCAAGACCCTCTGCATAGTCCATAAGGTTTTCTGGGGTTGGGTCCCTCACTATCTACAACGCTCCCTTTCCAAATACTCTATATACTAGTCCACTCTGCCTCCTCCAACTCTCTCCGGGTGAGCTGTTTCTCCAAACAGAGATTTGGGGGGTAGATCTCTATCCTCTGCAGGTGCCTCCCTCAAGACCTTTCTCTTCTCTCACTCTTTCTCTCTCCCTCTCCCCTGCTAATCTCCTTCTCTTTGCTTGCTTCTCTCTCTCCTTCTCTTCCCCAACCTGCTCAGTTAACTGACTGGTCGCCTGGTGCACCTCCAGAGCCTCACAGGTTCTAGGCTCCCCCGTCAGTCCTTCACTTGCCTCCGGGCCTCTGTGCTCTGCCTGGAACTACTGCAATATGCTCCATGATAGGGGCAACCAAACTGCACTTAACCCTGGCCCCTGCTGGACTGGGCACACTTGTCCCACTCTGACTCCCTCGCAATTCCTGTTCTGTTCTGCGCACTTACACGTCCTTGAATGTTCTATGCCTAGCAAGTCTGTCTGTCCAGTCCTCCCTCTGTCGCCCCTCCCTAGCCTGGTCGTGATTGAAATACTCATGCATAGGTGCACTGGATGACCAACCACCAAGCATACTGACATTTTCCCCAGACCAGTACTGTTGTTTATTGATCTGTATGTTCCTCTCCGTCTCCCCCACCCTGTTTCTCCCTGCATCATTTGTAAAGAACTTCACTAGTAGATATTCCTCTGGCCTAGTATGCTAGTTATTGTTGTTAGATCATTCGGAATCGTCGGGCCTAACAATGACAACTGTATTCCCTTGTTCGCTTCCCGCCTTGAAGTGCTTTGAAGAACTTCACCTGTGTATAAGCGATCTACAAATAAACAATTACAATTACATCTGACAAGAGAGTAGCATATTGGATCCATACTGGAAGTAGCTGAAAGGAGCTGATTGAAAAATCTTTTTAAATGGGCCTTTTCCAGTTTGTACTGCATGCAAAGGCCTTTTTCCAAAGGACGACCAGGCTACCTCAGAGGGATTTTGGAGTCGAAGCACAGTCCAGTGAAATAAACGGTATGGAGCCACAAGGTATCCAAACTGTGGTGGGCTTTTGGAAGAAAGACACAGGCCCTCATTACAAGTCAGGCCTTAAGGGTTTAACTGCGCCGTTGGCGCTGTTAACCCTTAACGCCTGATTCACACTTTAACGCCTGCTTTTTGCAGGCGTTAAAGTCCAAGGCGCTAAGCGACCTTGGTGCTAATTACGGCACCGTAATTTACGGTGCCGTAATTAGCGCCTTCCCCATCCCCATTATGCCCTATGGGGCAAAAATGGGAATGGGGAAGGGAAAATGGTGAATGGGGAATTACCGCCCCACTCTCCTTGGAATGGGGCGGTAATTCCGCCATCCACCATGCCGGACTCCGGCATGGATCATGGTGCTAATAGCACCATGGTCCAGCGCCGGACTTGTAATGAGGGCCACAATGTGAGTACCTATGAACCCAGGTGAATTAGAACTGCTTTCTGTGAATCATGCAAATCCCTCATAGCATTTAAATGTTTTTGGGAGCTATGTTGAAAATCTATATCACTGAAAAAGAAGATATCGTGCAAGGTGTATTTCTTTTGTGATTTATAATTAGAATTTAAACCCTAAGCAGCATCTACATATGATGAATTTCTTCTGCACTTTGCAATTGCTGGAAGATTTAGACATCTCAAATTGAATGTAGAGCAATAAGTGCTCTGATTGCTATTTGCTATGATAAGTAAAGTGTAGATGAGGTGCCAAATCTGACCCTCATGCCCCTGGCATGACTCTCGACAAGAAGACAAAGAAACAATAGTTGTGCCTTGCTCATCACCGCAATTATCGATGTATGCAAGCACAGGCCTACACACCACAGAAGATGCATACCCAGGACATGCAAACACAACAATATCAGCCCATGACAAATGCATTACAGATACAGGGGAATGTGCAGCAATCGCAACCATTGCAACAAGCACCAATCCAACAGGACACCATAGAAATGACACATGCAGACTCCACAATGCAGATGCAGACTCCCGTGCAAAGACTGGGAGGGGCGACGGTCATAGTTGGCTATCCATTTATGGGGATGGGGATGTCATTATATCCACAATAGGACAGCCCACATACAGACCTGATTTGTTTGATCCTAGCCGTGACAGCTAATCACACGTTTCTTGGTGATCGTAAGTGACAAGGCTTTTTATTTTCTCGTGGAAACAGAGGCAACTAGATCCTGTATGCTGTATCAGGGAGGGGAGATATCCAATGTCAGGCATTGTAACTTTGATGAATGTGCATATTCACCTTTAAAGGTTTATTTTCAAATACATTTTTGTATGCTCTCTTATGTTTTCTTACATGAATGTTTCTATTAATTTTGAAAAATAAACCATTAGCTTGAAAATATTGGTCTTTGTGCTTGCATTCAGATTTCTAATGGGTCAACTTTGATGTGATATCTGATATTCAGGATACATGCAATAGTTAAAGGATAAATCAAAATGTTTCTAATTTTACTAATTAGCAGCGTGGGCTCTATTTGTTTTTCATTCCTGTAATATGTAGCCCATACCTATCCACAATTGACAAGTGGAGATCCGTCCATTATTTGTTTACTTGGAAACCCAAGAATACGTATAGCGTGGGAGAGATTGTTCTATGCAGCACTCGCCCAATATTACAGATGCAGCTCTTAAATTAACACACATTAACTCGATAACAACACATTTTTTAGGCTTTTTAGCATCAACCCACAAACACCTGGAGCATCGCACGACAACGAGATGGGAAACACAATATGAAAAGTTGTAATAATGTTTTGTGTTTTCTACTGTTTCTACTATTTTACACTCCTTGTTCTACGAAGATTGTTGTTTGCACATGCACAAGTTCGGACCCATACTAACATGACCCCACTCCATGTTGTTACAGAAGAATATCTAGGCAGGCAACAAGCACTGCTAATGAAGTAAAAAGAGCTAGGCGCAGTGGAGGGGTACATTTCAATTGGGTAAATTCATATATACTAATTCGGCCCATATATCGAATAACATGTGGTATAGCCACATGGCTAAGGTGGGGAAACAAACAACCAAGGAGAGCTATTATGCCTGCTCGCTCATATACTATTCCATGAGTGCTTCCAGAACGTTTGTGCCGACCAAAATTCCAGTGGCAAGAGCACAATGACTCATGCATTTATCACTTTGCACCACAATAGGTTGATTCCAAGGAAAGCGAGCAACACTAATGTGGATGTCCAAGAAAACATTCTCGTACGAAGATAGCAATATAAAGACTCAAGAAATGTTAGAAGATTACTGTAATGCAGATAAAAAGTATAGAATATGTTATAGAAGGACAGAGCAAAGGAGAAGTGCAGACAGTGGCACAAAAGGAGGTAAAGTGTCCCAAGACAGGGCACCTAGAGATAGGAGGAATGCCAGGATGTTGGTAAAGACTGCAGATGCTGGTGTATGGACAAGTATACACCTCAGAAGGATGGACAGAGGGAGTAGTTGGGAGCAAAGCATATGCTCTCTTAACAGTTGTAGTGCAAACAGTACAGCAGGCAAATGACAAGTGCATTAAGGAATGGGAAGCAAGCGCCAAAAACGTCACATGGTTTGAAAACAAAGCTGGACCCATGCCCATTGTACCGCTCAAGGGATCCGGTTTAATATTTCTAGAATGATGGAGAAGTAGAGGTTGGAGAGAATGAAGGGTGCAAACAGACTCCTAAGATACCAGGCATTAAGGTCGACAACAACAGTACTTATGGATCACTACCGGGCCTGTCGGTCGAAAGCATACCCGCAGCTGCCACCCAAATGTGGGGGGGGGGGAATCTGTTCACTCGTACACATGTATACCTCAGCATTAGCAGTGCCGCAGAGGACCTAAAAATGCGCATCCGGGAAGAGCACGGAAGTGCCGTGCTGTTTTGCTGGTGACTCTGGGCTGGAGCCATTGGATTCTTTTGGCAATTGTGCTGGGGAATCGAAGTTTTTTAATCTATGCAGGCCTGTATACTGAAGAGGAAGCACAGGCTACTGCATCTGCGGCGAAACGCCTGAAAAGAACTACATTTACAACAATACCTTGCAACAATAGCCCCGCCCCCTACCCACAAGCACGTCACAATACCCGTATGTACGCGCATCCGCGCGTGCATCCGGGAAGTGCACGGAAGTGCCGTGCTGTTGTGATGGTGACTCTGGGCTGGAGCCATTGTATTTGTTTGCCATTGTGCTGGGGATCGAAGTTGTTTAATCTATGCAGGCCTGTATGCTGACGAGGGAGCACAGGCTACTGCATCTGCGGCGAAATGCCCAAAAAGGAACTACATTTACAAGTAATCATTCCCTAACGGGAGAATTTGTGTGGGACCTTTTGTTTTTTGTGCGACCTTTGTTCTATGCTTTTGTTGCTTGAAGCGGCTCGAAAATAAGGACGTTACTTACGTCGTTCTTTTTTCTATTTTCCCAGCAATACCTTGCAACACTAGCCCCGTCCCCTACCCACAAGCACACCACAATACCTGTGTGTACACGCATCCGCGCGCGCATCCGAGAAGTGCACAGAAGTGCCGTGCTGTTGTGCTGTTTGGATGGTGAGCGGATGTGTGGGTGTAATTTGGGGTTCACTTTATTCTCAAAGGAATTCTTGCCATTATTTAATTGATAACCCATATAATAATTGTATTATTTCCTGTGAGATATATCTGTATGCTTTGGAGTGAGTGTAATGGCTGCTCGATTACGTAGTGGCCATATTGAAACATTATCTGCTACCAAAGTATGTAAGATCAGTAGCAAAAAGCATGACATGGATATTGCGAATACTGCATCACTCGCTAAAAAATCTAACAATACTGATTCCTTGCCACATAAAGCTGAAATGGCGCCTGTAGGAGAGTTGAAAGCAAGTACCGCCCATGCTAATCTAAGGAAAAGTTTCCTGAGTATGCCTGAGGAGGACGACAGCACTACCCTTGGTGCTATAGAGGATACACCGGTGGGTTCCCCCTCCGATGTATCAATCCTGGCTCCCGCAGTTTTGATTGAACTGGAAAAAAGGGTCTTACTTTCTGCTGGACCCTCAACTCCCGTTACAGCTACAACAGGTAGCAAGGAAAGAGTACACTTGCATTGTGAAGCCCAAATAGCAGCGTATCCTTCCAAGCATGATGTTGAAGCCTCGATCAACGCAGGCAAATGCAAGATCTTGGCGAATAATTATATGAATCCATCTTCCTTTCCCGAGGATCAAAGTGATACTCATTCTAATTCCTCAGTTGTGTACCACGTTGTATCTTCCTCTCCTGGGGCACAGAGGGATATTCATTCTACTTCCTCTGATGTGGAACAAGCTGTAGGACAACAGTCTTTCTCCAACACCCTCTCAGAAGATTTACAAATTTTTTCCAGTAATATCGAGAATACTTAATTTATTGGATCGCAGACATGATTATACTCACTAGGAGCTCCGCGATATTAAGGCCGAACAGGCAGTGATGCTTTCAAAGCTGAATAAACTGGAGGGATTTATTTTTGCGGAGAACTATAGGAAGGAAGTAGGCTGTATTTCTCCCGCCTCTGCCAAGAACACTGGTCGCTCAACAGCGACTCAAACAGAATTAGCAACTATACTAAATGAGCCAGTGTGTAGCTCTGTATAACAACCTCAATCATTCCAATTTCCACAATCTTTTGCACAAACGCTTAATGCACCAAAACCCACTATGCCAATTCAAATTCTTACATATGCTCAGCTTTGTCAGACTGTTGTGTACCATGCAGAAAAAATTGAAATTGAGCAGCTGTTATTTTTCAACCAAGTTAATGAAGGAGACTCAAACTCATCAATCATACACCATGACAACGTAACTCATGAGGCTAATCTTGTGCATCTAGATAGTCCATCAGCCTTAACTGCCATCTTGGATGATGAATCTCCCTGTGATAACCTGCTGGCAGATGTTGTATCGCTGGAGGATGAATCTGTAACTCCCGTTCATCAGAAACATTTTGCTTCAAGTAAAGAAGAAACGTTATTTATTCGGGCAATGAACAGACTTAAAATGCACAACGCTGCTCAGGCTGAAAAAGTAAACGACCAGAAAAAAACAAAAAAAGTAACTCTGAAACCAACTGTTCCTGAAAACAGCACTGAGGGTTCGAACAATAACAGTCATAAAATAGTGAGGGATGTTTCTCAATCTAATCCCTTAACTTTGCCTTATATTGATATGGGGATCGATGTTGAGGAATTGACTCCTGAAAGCAGATTAGCATTGCAAATTCAACCTAATATGGGTAAGAGTAGGGGTAAAGAACAGAATGCAACTACAATTTGTCCTACAAATACAGACAAACAAGCTGCATTTGCATCATCTCTTACTACCTCACAGCAAACTTTGCTATCAACATTCAACATTCTAGAGACCCACTCAACAAAAAAAACAACCTAGAAAATAAGTTGAGCGTGAATTGTTTGAGTTCCACAGTTGGGGAGGGTTTAACTCATTCCATTGATAAACAAAATGATAACATCACCTCACCTCAATGCACAAGAAGGCTTGTTGGAAGGCCCTTCCAAGCAACAGCATCATTGATCAGATAAGGGCTTAGATGGAGAGGAGGTGATTGACAAAAACAAATCTGCCTCTCCCCACATATTCAGCCAGGGCCAGACTTCTGAAGTGCACCCATTGTTAGGGAATATGGTGGATCCATTAATACTGACTGACAAAAAGAAAATCTTTAATAAAGATGAACCTGCTGGACATCCACAGGTTTCGTCTATTTTAGGATGGATTAGTGCGCTTGAAATCAATGGAGAGAAGAGTCTAAATAGATTGTTCATGCTGCATGTCTTTCAGAAAATTCCAGCACTTAGAACCTTAGTATCCAACAATATTGTGTGGATTACTCTTCCTCCTATCAACAATCATAGGGTGGTATTTCAAGTGCAATCAACAATAATTGGCAAACTAATTTGGGCACATAAAAGAGAATTAAAAATGTTAGGATTATCTGTATTTTCCTTAGCTTCAATTGAGGAAGCAAAGGTATTTAACGAGACTCCTATACCAGCACTACAGACTGTTAACACTTCATCATTGGGTATTACCTCTCTGCAATCTTCAGAGGCTTCAGTAATAGCCCAGTTAGCACCCATTTCCTCCACTACAATAGATTGGTCCTGGCTGTCTGTTGTACTAAATACCAAGGAGGAACAAAAATGTGTCCCCACATAGTAGCTATACTGGACTTAGGGTGATGTCCTGGAATTCGTGTGGAAGCAAGAATCTCTTAAAATGGGCAACTAGATACTTGTCCCCTATAGACCACGACATCATCCTGTGTCAGGAAACAATGTCAAATAAGCAAATTCAGTTTAATGGCTTCACCGCCTATCAAATGGAAGCAAAACTTGGCTCAAAAGGGAGACCGTCTGGGCGAGTAGCGGTCTTCATAAGTAACAGACTCTCATTTTCTGTCTTAATGTTTCAAAAAAACCAAGGTTTTGTATCCTTAATTATTAAGATGGGAATAGGTAACTGTGATAGCTTCTTAATCATTTTGTTATATTTTAATCCTCTCCAGATGCTTATAGGTACTTTACTGGAAAAATTGCAAAATCTGTTTTGTGAGGTATTTCCTGTTTACCTTCGAATGCAAAGTAATTTTGGGTGGTGATTTCAATTCAGATTGTATGAGGTATATAAATCCAGTTGTGAATTCACATGGTCAGTTTAACTTATCCCCTGCTATAAGGGGAGGTGAATTATTCTACGATCTGTTGATTCAATGTGGTATTGTATTGATTCCATTTGATTCCCAGGGATGTGGATACACCTGGAAACGTAATCTCATTACTTCATGTATTGACTATATTGCATTGTCGGATGATCTAGCTTTGTTATCCAGTGAAGTTGAAACTACTGTATCTGATACTAGTGATCATGGCATATTACAGCTATCATTTCAAATACCCACTCCAATTCTGAAAAGTGATCTATCGCATGTATTGATTGAAGGGGATCGGCCGGGGGCTTCCCTGAGGTGGAATCCATCGACATGTATGGAGTTAAATGCGATGATCACCAGGCGTCTCAATGAAAGAGCAAACTTGGGTATAATCGGCAGTGTTAATCTGCTAACATCTACAGAAATCACTCAAATTATTAAGGCTTCAATGACAGTATTGATATGCACTCATAAGCAAAACAACAAACTGGGCAACCAATCCTATGCAACTACGAACGCAATTAGAAATCTTATAAAAATAAAAAATACTGAGGTTAGGCTTTTAAAACAGCTTTTACTTAAGGATTCAGAATATCTAACTTTAAAAAAAAGAATCCTTAACAAATGCCATAATAGAATTAGAAATCAGAGAAATTATCTTCACCATACTACTAACCAAGCAATGATTACTAGTTTATGTCGTAATGACAGACGAACAACTTGGGCTTTACTAAGGGGGATGATGCCTCAGCAAGGTGTGAACAATCTTCTAATATTTCTGAAAAAGGTTGGAGTATGTATTTGAAGACTAAATTTGCACTTCCTACGAGATTTGCTAACCACAAATCTAACTTAGTGGATGGGGACGTAAAAGGCTTTAAGGGCTGATCATTAGAGGATATATTATGGGGAATTGGTAAATTAAACAATTGAAAAGCTCCGGGACATGACTGTGTTCCACCATGTGCTTTAAAATATAATCCTGAATCGTGGGGGCCATTGTTCAAAATTCAATTCGATGAGATTTGTGAGTCTATGAAAATGCCGTGCTCATGGCTGAAATCAATCATTGTGCCAATATATAAAAAGGGGGCTTAAAACGACCCTAATAGTTTTCGGCGATTGTGCTCATTGATGCAGGGGCCAAAGTATTTGCCATTTTACTACTTCAAGAGCTTAAAGCCTATATTCAGAAACACGCTATTCTTTGGTGTTTTCAGATTGGCTTTCGTGCCCGAATAGGCACAGCATTAAATGCAACAGTTTTTGCACATTTGCTTCAACAGACTAAAATGCCCAATGCAGCCACTTTGTATATGACATCTGTCGATCTTTCCGCCGCCTTTGCTTGTGTGGTGCGCACTATCTTGTGGGATAAACTTGAGAATATGAGTGTTCCCTTTCACCTTATCTAACTGATTGCAAAATTACATCATGATACCTGTTACATGGTTCGAGTTGATAACACAGGGACTACCACACAACCGATTGTCACTGAGGTCGGGGTTAAACAGGGATGCAACCTGGCGGCAACCCTCTTTAACCTCTACCTCTGTGACATCAAGCAAATTTGACAGAATTAAATTTGCTATCCTGCTAAGCTCGGGCATTTAAGATTACAATGGATGGCATTTGCAGATGACGTGTTGATCTTCGATCAAACAACATACGGTCTTCAGAGAAAACTCGATATTTTCTCCGAGTATTTATTTAAACACAATCTTCAATGTAATGTGAATAAATCAAATATCTTTATTTTTAAAAACTTGAAAAAGAAGAAGTACTCTGTGAAATGGGCCATAAACAGTTGTGCAATTAATATAACCTCAAATTTAAAATATCTGGGGTATGACGCCACTGATTCTACCTCGTTAAAAACATGGGGAAAGAACTTAAACTAAAAAAAAAACAGGTACTAGGCTCTCAAATGAAGATAGTATATGCTAAATTTTTCACATTCTCAATGGGGCCATTGTTTGAATTTTATCTTCTAAAAGTTGAAGCCATTTTGTTGTATGGGTTGGATTTATGCTTGGTTGATATTGATGCCATACTTGACCGGATTCAGGGTCTCTTATGGAAAACCACTCTTAGAATGCCTAATTCACTTCCGAACTGTGTATTCAGACAAGAGCTTGGTTTCACTGCCTTATCAGCCAGATATCAGTGGATACAATTATCTAATATGGCAAAAATGTTATATCCACCAGTAAACTCACTTTATGAGGATGTTTGTATTATGCTTCAAACAGGAAATCTGTCGTCTGTGGGAACATTTCTTAAACAGATGACTGGTATACTTGATCAAATTGCGCTAAAACCTACCGATCTTGAATTTCGTTGTGCACAAGTAAATAAACGACTATTTGAGTTTGATTGGGCAAAAACTTTGAACGAAATGCACACTAAAAAACTGTACTCTGAAGCAGTGATCTTTGCAGCAGCAAGGACTCCACGTAGATCATATCTGCTTAAATTTCCATCTAGTAAATTACGCATTTTATATTTGAGATTTAAGCTCCACCAATTACACACTCTAGAAAAAACAGTTGCATGGAACAGGGCCTGTTGCTCTAATAGTATACCGTTATGTCGTTTTTGCGGTGATGGCACTTTGAATGAAACTTTAAAGCATTTAATATTGGAATGTAATTACTTCGAGGCATTGCGTTCCAAAATGATCGGAAACCAACTTCTTGGGACTACACAGAACTCGAGGGAATGGTGTTGGAAGACGTTCATGTGGGGTGTTTCGCTCAAATCAAATTTGGCACTGACCAGATTTCTTTTTATACTTGAACAAGAATTGGACGCAAAATATTTGCTGAATGAGAATTAAGGTAGGTTGATCCTGGTCAGCCATTCCCTATTTTCATGGTTGTCAATTAATGTAATACATACCATTGTATTGTCAAGAGTTTATCAGATTTTCTCTATAGTAATAAGGGACCCTTTTGAGTATCAGACATGTTTGCAAATATTATCCTTCTGGTTTACTGTTATAGAGCTAATTTGCTCAATGTACTGCTGAACAAAATATCTTCTTGTGAAAATAGTTAATACCAAATGAAATATAATTTATATGTATTGGAGGAATTTATCGCTCTATTTTTAATTTTTGTAATACTGATGATGTTTATGTTGTAACAGTTTGTTTATCAAACTAATAAACAACTTTTAAATAAAAAAAAAAAAAAAATGGAAGGGTTCCCTAAGATAGATAACAACAAAAGAAAGAAGAGGTCTGCAGAGCTGACAAGAATAAGGAGAGGGAACTATGTCTCATCAGACATGGAAAATACATTGGATGTGATACCACCAGAGCACAGGCTCTTCAGCAGAACTGCGATTTTCTTGGCATCCATCGTTCCAGCAGTACAGACAATCACAAAAGCCAAGTGGCTCCAGATTACCCATTGGGAGCTGATGCAGACAATAAACTCGACCGTCAAAGGGTTCAACGACATCAAGGGAGAGCTGAGAGCCTTATTACTGATGGCCCTCCAGAACAGATATGGTCTGGATCTCCTCACAGCCATGGAAGGAGGTGTTTACACCAAGGTTGAGTCTTCCTGGTGTACATTCGTTCCTGCCAATGATGAAGATAATGAACCTGATGGAGGCCATCACCAGGCTTTCTGAAGTTCGTACGAAGATGGAGGCAAAACCCGAAAATTTTTGGAATAGATGAAGGTTGGCTATACTACATATTCTCACGGATGCCAGCATGGATGAAGAATGGACTGAGGGTACTGACGGCAGCATTAGTACTAGTGTTGTTAACACTTTGTGTCATCAGGATCATAATAGCGCAGTGTAGAAAAACAACTAAGAAAAATTTAGGGATGAAAGTGCTGATTGACATAGAGACAGAAGAAGATAAGTAGGCAAATGCATGAAATGCATTAAAAACACAACTGACACAGAACCCTCTGTTCCCAACAGGAGCAATGTTCAAATATCCTTACAAAACATGCTACGGAGACTGCAGTTACATCACCTGGAGCCTGGATGACCATGCCAAGTATTATGGACATCTCAGAGGAATAACGAAGGTGTGGCTCCCAAAACTGCAGATGAACAGAGAGAGTCAAGTAAGTATTGTGGTTGATTCATCGACCAGACGGGAGATTGTAGACGAGGGGGCCAATCTGACCATCATTCCCCCCACACAACTCTCGACACAAAGACAAAGAAATGATAGCTGTGCCTCGCTCTTAGGCACATCACCGCAATCATCGTTGTATCGCAGGTGTGAAAAATAGTATTCTCTTAGACAACCATTCAGCCCATATCCAATTGATGATTTGGACAACATGGAATTGACATCAATCAATCAGGTCGACTGACTGGGAAATCATAAGCCATTGACATCATCACTGACATCACCATGTAGCCACGTTTTATACATGAAGTACATATTCATCCATTCATGAAGCTACACAAACTTACACTAGTTTATTGCATTTAGTCCCGAGGCACATGCTCATGACCCACTTAGGCAGGGGAAGAACACATATACATATCTCTATATTCATATCCTTTTGTCAAATCCAAAACCAAAAGATGCACAGAATTCATATATCTAGCTTGCACATGCTTGACTGCTACTAACATGGAGTAGCCATGAAGAATAATATAGAGGTTGTAGGTCTCTGAAATTAAAAAGAAAGGAGAGGATTCTGGAATGGTGGTCAAGGTGAGAGCAGCTTGAGTCCTCAGCTCCTGGCCTCCTCCCTGAAGCTGCTTTATTGCTGATATGAATTCCAAGAAAAAGATCTTGGAACCTGATAATCCTACTTCAAAAAAACAAAAACAAATCACAGTGATGGATGAGGACAACCCAAGTGTCCAGGATTTATACAAGTTGATGCGCCAGGTGGCCATGGACATGGCTGAGGTTAAGACAACCATGGCAGAACTGAATGGAAAAGTTTCCCATTTGGATACAAGGGTGACTGGTCTGGAAAAGAAAGCGTCTGAAATGGGATCAGAAATTACTGGGAGCTATAGAGCTTACAAGAATTTGAAGGCTGATGTACAAGAGGGAAAAAATCACCGCCTGGAGATGGATTTGAGACTGCGTGAGAGGAATTTGCGGCTAATTGGTGTAGCAGAGCACTCAGATCCTACAGGTGAAAAGTTGCTGCCATTGATTTTGCAGATATTTAAAGAGTGCTATGGTGTGGACACTTTGGAAAGTGAAATTGACAATGTCTATCGTATTGGAAAACTTCCTGGCCTGAAGCCTAGACACATTTTGGTGTCCTTTACTCTGGCAAGAATTAAGGAGTCCTTGTTGGAGGCATCTAGGGGTAAGGTGTCTGTCAATTTTAAAGGGAAACCTATCTATTTGTTTCCTGATTATCCCAAGATGGTGATGGAGGCAAGGAAGCTGTTTAAAGGGGTGAAAGAGCGTGCGAAATCCCTTCAAGTGAAGGCTTTTTTAAACAGATTCAATAATTTAACATTGATCCTGCCTGGAGGCAGCAAGACCACTTCGGACCCCCAGGAAGCCTTTTTATGGCTGGACAAACTTGGTGTTCATGATAATAACGTTGCTGAGTGACACGAAAGGGAATGGGGTGAGTTTAGAAAGGACTTCTTCCCTTTCAAATCTTTTTTCAATTATGTTCGTCTTTATTTCTGGTCACTTGCTATGGGTTAAAATGGCGCCCATCTACCGCCACAGTTGCTCTTTTTTCGTTGGAAAGGAACTTTCATCACTTCGTATGATGCGCATGCCGAGATCTTCATTACGAAGTGGATTTCCCGTGCTGTGGAGTAAAGCACCTTCCGAGGCTCCGGTCAGCTGATTTGACGTAACGCCGTCTTCTTCCCGACGTCACAGGGGATCTACTTCCTGGTTCCGGGTGCTGCCGTGTTTCCCTCTCTCCAGCGCTCGTCACGGCTGCAGGCTGCTTTCTGTCGGCTCCATGAGAGCTAGTGTTGCTGGACCGCGGTGGAAGGCCTGACTCCCAGCGATTGTTTACTCCGGAACTCGGTGCTCAGCAAAATGGGCGGCGGTGAGCGTTGGTGTAAATGGGACTGCATTTGGACCCTTTCAATTCCCCCTACAACGCATGGATCTGTGAATGCTATGGTACTTTTTATGGCGCACGTCACTCATTCACTTGCTCTAAGGTGTTCCATTTTGTCCTTACCTTATGTGCTGGTTTTAACAGGATATATGTATATGGTGTTGTTGTTCTGGGGGGTCTGACGATGGGGCAAAGTTAGATAGAGGTTGCAGTCTCTGTTGTTATGGGAGAGCGGCCTACTGTCTATATGTTTCTCAATTTAGGTATGTGGTGGGGCGTCATATGCTTGCTCTCTTCGGGCGGGTTTTAGATTTTGTGTCCATTGTTTGGTGCATGGGTTCTTTAAATAGGTCTCCCTTATTGTCTATTTTCTCCTTTTTTCAATTATCTGTATTTGTCGTTGTTTGTAGGTTTTACATGGTTGATATCTGTTCTTTGATGACCTGATCAGAATGCTGCTTTTACTGGATTTTATGGGGTGGGATTGATTGACGTTATTGCATATTATTTATTTATGACTTTGGTTATTTATGTTAGAGGATTTGACGGATTGATGGTTACCTTGGATTTGGGAGGGGTGCTGGGGTGTTGGTTTGGTCTCCTATGCTTCTTCTGCATTGGCGTCCTTTTTCTGTTGCAGAGGGTTTGGGGTTGTTCTTCTTTTTTTGTTTTGTTTTATTGTTTTCATTTTCTTTAGTTCTTCGACATCGCTTGAATCTTATGTTATGTCTACTGCTGGGGACTCTCAACTTAAGTTCTCCTCCTGGAATGTTAATGGACTGAATAATCCTCTCAAAAGGCAAAAAGTTATGAATAGTTTAAAAGATATGCAGTGTGATGTTTACTTTTTGCAAGAAACTCATCTTTTGCTGGAGGACATTGGGGTCTTGCGTAAAGGTTGGCTAGGTGAGGTTGCTGTTTCGTGCTATTCCTCTAATCCAGGGGGGTAGCAATTCTTTTACGGAAGGGTTCTCCTGTTAGGATTCTGAAGACCACTTGTGATCGGGAGGGGCGGGCGGTGGCTGTGTTGGTGGAAATACAGGGTGTCCTACATGTGCTATGTAATGTTTATGCTCCCTCGGTGGACTGTGGCACTTTCTTTGGGGAAGTGTCACAGTTGATGCTTGATTTGGGCTCAGCTAATATCATTTTGGGTGGGGATTTCAATTTAGTGATTGATTCATCCATGGATAGCACTGGACGCTCTGCTGTACAGAGGAAGGATGGGCATTTTGGTTCTTTTCGGACACTACTTGAGGATTTTGATCTTAAGGATTGTTGGAGGCTACACCACCCAGACTCCAAAGAATACACATTCTATTCGGGGGCACATGACACCTATTCAAGGATTGATATGTTTTTTACTGCTGGGGATGCGACTGCCAGACTTTTGAATAGCCGACTTGGCTGTATAGCTGTCACCGACCACGCGCCTATCTTTTTGGGCCTGTCCTTGAATTTTGTGCGAAGCAGGACTTTTCAATGGAAGATGAACACTTCTATATTGCATGATGAGTCTGTTTTAGAAAAGATTAGACTGGAAGCTGAATATTTTGTGACTGAGAATTCTTCTGATGTTATTAGTAAAAGTGTCATTTGGGAGGCATTTAAGTGTACGATGAGGGGCATTGCTCTGGGTTTATCCTGTAGTAGGAGGAATAGAATGTCTAAGGTGCTGAGAGACACTGAAGCTCGAATTGCAGAGGTGATGGGTGCATTGGTTCGTGATCCGAATGATGTTGCAAAACGAATGGAGATGAAGCGGTTGAAGAGGGATCTGAATGACGCTTTGGGCGCAAGAGCTGAGAAGGATTTATATAGGATAAAAAGCGCTTACTTTGAGAAAGGAGAGAAATGTGACAGGTGGCTGGCCTATAGATTAAGGCAACAGATTTCGGAGGGTGCCATTAATTCTATAAAAGGGACTGATGGGGTGGTTACTTTTGATCCTTGCGAGATTAATGAAGTTTTTAAAGACTTCTACATGAAGTTGTATGAGAATGAGGCTGGTGTTACTAGCAATGGTGCATGCTTCTTGGACAGTTTGACTATTCCTAAAGTCTCGGATGATGACATGAATGGTTTGAGTCAGCCAGTTAGTGTTGATGAAATTAGGATTGCTATTGCGAGTTTGAATTCTGGGAAATCACCTGGTCCTGATGGTCTGCCGGCTGAATTCTATAAGGCTCTTCCGGAGGCGGTGTTGGGTCTTCTAAGAGACATGTATGTTGAATCCAGGGAGGTGGGGGTACTTCCAGAGTCTACTAACCATGCCACCATCTCTGTGTTCCTTAAGAAGGGTAAGGATTGTGCTCTACCTTCCAGTTACAGGCCGATAAGCTTAATAAACACTGATAACAAAATCTTGGCCAAGGTTCTTGCGTTACGTATTGAGGACTTGATTCAGAAACTTGTTCACTCAGATCAGTCAGGTTTTATAAAAAATCATAGAACCTCCAGTAACATTCGGAATCTTTTGTTGACCATGAATACGGCTCGAGATCTGGACGATGATGTGGCTGTGTTTTCCTTGGATGCTGAGAAGGCTTTTGATCGTGTTAACTGGCAATACATGTTTGCTGTGATGAGGTTAATGAATTTGGGTGAGGAGTTTATCTCTTGGGTCTCGCTTTTGTATGCTTGCCCTACGGCTAATGTTAAGACGAATGGTTTACTATCCGGAACTTTTACACTAGGGCGTGGCACGAGGCAGGGTTGTCCGTTTTCACCTTTGTTGTTTGTGTTGGCTATTGAGCCACTAGCAATTGCTCTGCGGAACGATTTGACCTTGGAGGGTGTACCCTTTCATGGAGTTATGCAAAAAACTTGGTTTTACGCGGATGACCTTCTATTGGTTTTAAGAAATTTGGAAGTCTCTTTGCCTTCATTGATGGCGATTTTGGATCGGTTCCATGCTGCGTCTGGTTATTTGATTAACTGGTTGAAATCGGAGGTTTTACCTATTACGAGAAGTTGTATTAAATCTGTGGCGACGGGGTTTGGATTCCAATGGTGCACTCGAAAAATGAAATATTTGGGGCTCTGGCTTACTCCGATTGTGCATGATATGGTGGAGGCAAATTTGGGGGAGGCTTGTCGTGAACTAAAGTCATCCTTGCTACGATGGTCGGCTTTGCGTCTGTCGTTATGGGGCAAGGTAAACGCTTTGAAGATGGTGGCGGCCCCCAAAATAAACTACATTCTGGGTATGCTTCCTATGAAGATTAGCGCAAGTTATTGGAGATTGATTGATGTTTCCATGCAAACCTTCCTTTGGGATGGGAAACCGCCGATGCTTATGTTATGGAAGCTACAGCTCCCTGCTGACAGAGGGGGTCTTGGGGTCCCCAATTTTAGGGCATATCATCTTGCCTTCTCTTGTCAATTTTTGATTCCTTTCCTGGATGTGTCTCCGGGTGCTTGGGCGGTGGCGGAGGCGGGTGCTTTAGGTCCTCTTGCACCAAGAGCGATACTTACGTCGGTTAGCAATAGGGGTAGGACGCTTCCCTTGACTGGGTTTTTGCGAGATGTGTGGAGAGAAGTTCATGAAATGTGTGGCTCATCGGCTCAGAGATCTCCTTCGGCATCGATCTGGTTTAATAAATCCATCACTGAGGCTGGTAAGCCTATTTTTTGGCCGGAGTGGTTTCTTGGTGGTGTTCAATGGATTAGAGACATTTACAGAGACGGAAAATTCATTAATTTTGATCTTTTATGTGCTAATTTTGATATTGAGAATGTGTCCATGGCGGATTACAGGAAATTAAAAAGGTGCGTTGGTGAGATTGATGTGTGTGAACTTGAAACTTTGGAGAATTTGGCGATGGATTCTCGGTCGGTGGCGAGCAGATTATATCGCAGAATGGTTGCAAGCTATAAAGATAATACTGGATTGGTGGAGGAATGGAGTAGGCGTTTAGGTTGCGAGATTACTGTTGATATGTGGAACGAGATGTGTGCGAATGTACAGCTTTGCTCAGTCAATCTGTGTGAACGTTCAAGGCAAATTAAAGTTCTCAACAGGGTGTTTTGGTGTCCGCAGAAGCTCAGGAAGAGGGGCATGATTGATTCTGATGCGTGTTGGTGCTGTGGTTTGGATGTTGGGACTCTTGAACATATGCTCTGGGATTGTGTCAGGGTACGGAGCTTCTGGCCTGAGGTTTGCAGTATGTGCTTGCGAGTCCTGGATTGCACGATTGACCTGGACTTTAAGACGATGGTTTTGGGATGTGGTGAATTACTTGAAGATCTTTCGGTGTCTGAAAAGAAATTTTTGTTTAGGGGAGCTTCAGTGTCTAAAAGATTGATCTTGAGGGGTTGGAAATCCCGGATTCCTCCGACTGCGGAAAGTTGGATTGATGAGATGATTTCATTGGCGAATGTTGAGAGGGTAATATATAGGCGATTGAGGAAATTGCAGATACATGCTAAGGTGTGGAATTCATTCTTAGACCTGTATTAGCAAGTGGCCTATATGTGTACTTACATTGGCCTGAGAGTTAAATGTATTACAGGGGTGGTTGTTTTTTTTTTTTTTTTTCTTTCTTCTTTCTTCTCGTTTTTCATTCATGGTATTTGCTATGTGACTGTTGTATTGTTGGTTAAATTGTAAATAAATATTTAAAAAAAAAAAATAAAAAAAAAAGAAAGGAGAGAGAGAGAGTCTGTATGTACAGAGAAGCTGACACAATCACTGCAGCTCGAGACAAGCAGAAATGGGACACCCAGCCAAGGATGAACGGGAAGCAGGAAAATTCCAGCTTCCGAGCCACCTGCAGAAATTCAGGCTAAAATCCTCATAATTACAGATGAGAGGGCTTCATTTCGTGGTCTTGACACACATGACCCAGACAGAGAAGATCGTTCCTGGAGAACGAGAGAGAAGAAGATACAAGTGTTGGCCACATTTTGTCAACTGACTGCACTCTCACAGGCTTGGGTGAACAGAGAATAGCAATATTGTGGAACGCTTCGTACTTCCATGTTCTTTCTCATTACCTTGAAGAGGTACATTCAGTCTGAGAACTGTCTAGCATCGCAGGGATGGGAGGACATGTTCTGCCCAATCCAAATTCATCTTTCTCAGGGGGTTATCATTTGTTGCATGGGCCAATGGTTTTGCAGTGACTCTGCAACATTGTAGACGGGTGCAGTAGAGGTGGTCCTTGGAGAAGCCACCAGATACGGCCAGCCAATAAGAAGACTAACCTATCAAAATTCTATATGTAACCTTAGCCAAACTGACTAATATAAGTGTGTGATAAATTTCTTGGATGGAAACTGCATTTGTGATGTCACAACGGAATACAACCAAGAATGAAACTGGGTGACACATGCGTAGAAGGTGAGAGCTGTAGATGAACCTTGTTTGTCTGGTGTGATCCTGGTTATGTTTATATGCTAATAAACAACAGTAACATTGCCCCATGGCTGAGTCCTCCATTTCTGAGGCTGGGAGTTTCTGTGGGGCCCAAGTGTTCTCTGCGAAGAATCGAGGTGACTGCTAGAGGAACCCGGCCATGCTACGCAAAGGTAATTGAAATATATTTTTTATGGAACACATTGAACTGAGGTGTTGGGCAAACCTGGCTTCTTCAGAATAGAGAGTGAGGAAGGACCTACTGTCCAATAGTCCAAGAGCAACAGAATGTTTGAGAGACCCAATCCTTTGCAATTATTTGCAACAAATCCAATATCTTAGAAGGCAGGGTCAATTAATTTCTACTCACAAGCTAGGAAACAAAGGTTTGTTATAGATTGTATGTAACATTTTAGATTTTGTTTTTCTGAGAACTGCTTCAACTTTTGATTTTTAGGGTGGATGTGTGTTAAATGTAGACAACATTCTCTAAAGAAGAGTTTTCGTAAAACCATTAATGTTAAGTTGTGTGCCTACATATTGAGAAAGGCAATATTTACTGTGTGTATATAATAAAATACCTGAGCATATTGTCTCAATTAGTCATTCATGTTTGTATATATTCATGTTTTTGCAAATCTAAATGAAAATGTTAGTGAGACAAAATAGGCAGGTCTCAGATTTGCTGTGTTTTGTGCTAATTTACCAGACATTGGCCCTCATTACGACCCTGGCGGAAAGTGACTGACCGGACCGCCACAGCGTAAATAGCGTTTCCGCCATTGCACGAAGGAGCAAATTGCGGCCCATTCCGACCCATCGGGCACGAGCACCACGGCATGGCGGAAGTGCAAAGTCCGCGATGGCGGAAATGACCCCAAAACGGCCCACACCGCCGCCGTACGGCGCCCTAGGTGCAATACCGCCACCCATCACAGCGGGCACCGCAGAGTGCGCCTACCGGAAAGTACGGTGACCGGAAATATACGGAAACGGAAGTTAAAACATGGTCCCGGAACGGGAAACATCCCGCCATGCACCTATAAAACCACCAAAACCACACAACCACTAAAAACACTACCCCGAGACACACCCCAACCCGTCATCCACCCTAGCGAAACCAAGAAAAATGGGAAAAGTAGCGAAGAAAGCGTGCGACCGCAAGCGGCAGGTCCACTTCTCCCGTGAGGAACTCACCGTGCTAACAGAGACCCTCCAGGAGAATGCTGCCGTCGTCTTCTCCACGCAAATGACCAGGACGGCACTTGCGAACAAGAAGGCCATATGGGCTCTGGTGGCACAGCGGGTAAGCGCGGTGGGGACCGCACCCCGCAACCCACAGCAATGCAGAAAGCGGTGGGACGACCTGCGGATACGCGTCCGCAGCATACTCTCTGCCAACCGCAACATTGCCACAGCCACCGGGGGAGGTCCTGAATCACCCATAAAGTTGACCCCCTGGGAAGAAATCTGTGCCTCCACCATCGGAATGGAGAGCATAGAGGGAGTCGGAGGGATGGAGAAAGGAGTGCAGACATCAGAAGAATCAGGTAGGTGGCCCAGATAAAACAATGCTAAATCCACAATGTCCAATCATGTGAAGTACCATGTGTCCACATAGTGCAACAGAAACACATGTCCAGGAGAACGTCCACACACATCGCCCTGATAGTGCACCTTAAAACCACAATAAATACATAAATAATTAAAAACCCCTAAAACACCCACCACACGTCCAGCAGGCACACCCTAACTGCAGGCTGCCAAACAACTGCACCCTCACCCCACACACAAATAAAAGCACCTCCAAGGCACCGACCCAAATCACCCTCATGTACCACCCCAATGCATGTGATACAATGCCATTCCAATACCCACAGACCCATTAATAACCCTCGCCCTCCTTTACTCCACCACAGGCTCCGATCCAAACGACGAGCATCAGGACACCCCTACCAGCACACCTGCAAAGAGGGCCAAGACCAACGGCCAAAGACCCTCCACCTCAGCTGCACGCATCAAGACACGGCAGCAGCACAAATCAGGTGGCAGCACAGAGGGGGGAACATCAACAGGCACCCCAGCAGCCAGCATGCCCACAACACCACCACCACAGGTCCCCCCAACGGATGCCACAGAAGGCACTGCCTCTGGTGGCAGCAGCACCATAGGTGACACCCCATTGATGGCAGCATGCTCCGACACAGAAGACGGGGATGTCGAAGTCAGATCCATCCATGACCTGTCCCATTCCCCCTGTCTGTCCCATCCCGTACAACATGAGGATACCACGCAGGGGCACCCACAAGACGACGACTGGCCATCCCCCCCAAGCCCTGTGGCAAGGCAACATGAGGTCAACAGCCCCTCTGTGACACCCCCGCAAATGGCCATGGCCCAGCAGAGGCAACAGTCCCTCGACCAGTTAATCGTGCAACAGCAGCAACTGGCCACGCTCCTCAAGGACCATGCCGATGAATGTGGGCGCACTAAGTCAGACATAGAAACATCAACTGAGACACTCAGGGCAGAAATGGAGAGAAGTACAGAGACACTAAGGGCACAAATGGAGAGTAGCACCGAGAGCCTGAGAGTCCAAATGGAGAGAAGCACCGAGAGCCTGAGGGGGGAACTGCATGCGACGTCCAAAGACGTATGTGCCGAACTTGCCGCAGTGCGCCGTGTGCTCACTGAGCTCTCACAAACCCTTAGGGACATGCATGGACGTGAGCAGGCAGAGACGTCATCCGTTGCAAGTTCCGTCCAGGGCAGCCCCCAACGTAGATCTGGGAGGAACCTGCGCTCCACAGGCAGGGGTGCCCCTGATACCCGCAGAGGGGGCTTGCAATAGCGACAGCCCACTGACAATGAGCTTCTTTGGACACTGGTGTTCGGGGGGGAGGTAGGAGGGTGGAGGGGGTGTGTTGGGCTCACTTGGGTGGCGGGTCGATAGGGTGTTCAACATGATATCACATATGCCATAAACAGTGCACGATCAACCAATGAGATGTGTGGACAATGATCTTTGTGTACTAGGCCATCATAGGCGTACAGTCCATATTGTGCATGTACCAGACACACACAGTGCCACGAGTCCCGTGTCCATGTATCAGCCACCAGGCGTGAGTGCTAGAAGCATGCATCAATGAGATGCTGACGAATGTCACGGCCCTCCGGTGCCTCGCAGACTCCTTGAGGTGCTGCCACATCCCCACCCTCATCATGACCATCATCAGGTGCTTGCAGTTCAGCGTCAGGGGGCATGGGCACATTTCTACGTACGCACATGTTGTGGAGCATGACACATGCCATGACCATCTTTGCAACCTTCTCATGGCGGTACAGGAGTGCCCCGCCAGACCTGCTGAGGCAGCGGAAACGAGTCTTCAGTAGGCCGAATGCCTGTTCAATGACTACACGGGTACGTGAGTGGGCATGGTTGTAGTCCTCCTCATGCTGGTCCCGTGGGTTCCGGACTGGTGTGAGGAGCCATCTCTTCAGTGGATACCCAGCATCACCTGTATGTGGACGAGAAACGTATGATGTGGAATGCCATTGCTACGTACGCACCCCCCCACCCCCCCTTCCTGGCAGTTCATTGCCGCATCACATACCCCACATCATCATGCATGAAATGAGACTCACCGAGTAGCCAGGATCTGTTCCCTGCGTGTCGCTCCATGTAGCGTGGTATAGTAGAGTTCCTCAAGACCATAGAATCATGGGTTGATCCAGGGAATCTGGCACAACAATGTGTAATGATCCTGTTGGAGTCACACACCATTTGTACATTCAGGGAATGAAATTGTTTTCGGTTGCGGTACTGGGCCTCCATGGCATGTGGAACGACCAATTCCACATGGGTGCAGTCGATGGCACCAATGCAACCCGGTATGCCGGCAAGTGCATGGAATCCCACTTTTGTGTTGGTAATTTCCTGCTCCGAGCGTGGTAGAGAGATGTAGTCGTCTGCGTGCTGCAGGAGGGCATCGAGCACTTGCAATAGTGTCCGTGAGAACAGTGGCTGTGAAATGCCATGCAACTGTCCGACTGTGTGCTGGTAGGTGCCTGTGGCCAGGAAGTGGAGTACAGACACCACCGTCAGTAGGGGTGGGATGGCGGTTGGGCTATCTATCATGCTGACAAGGTCAGCCTGTGTCATGTCCACGATGGCGGCTATGGTGTCCCGGTCCAAACGGTAGAGGGTGTGGATCTGCTCATCAGTGAGGTTGAACGGATGTGCTCGGAGGCGTGGGATTGCGGGCTGCCTGCGTGGTGGTAGTGGCTGTGCTGGCGGCCCTTGCTGGCCCTGCCTTGCCCTCCTCCTCCTCCTGCGTCTCCTCCGTGCGGCCGGTTGTAGTTGGTGTTCGTCTTCTTCTTGGAGTTGGAGTACTTGCAGTGCTATCAGGTCCCCCAGGGCCAACATCGCGAGTCCTGCCGGTAGCATTTCGGAGTGGGTGTGGTTGTGGGAGGAGACTGGGTGTGCAATTTATGTGTTTTCAGGCTGTATGGCCTCCACCTGTGGTGATTCATTCCACCTGTGCAAGCTGCTCTCCCCTTTGGCCGAGCACGTCCCGCACACAACGCTGCAATTCGAGGAATGGCATCTTGCTCTTGCATTCATGTATTTGTACCCGATGGCCGTGTAACATTTGTTGATATGTACATTCGGCTATGGTCCCATTGTTTCACATACAATCTTTGCAGTCGCGAACAGACTTGTGATGAGTCAGTGGGACGTAGTACTCGAGTAACTGTGGGCCCTCATGCATCACTGTACCGAGTTGCAACGACGGGCGGGGCGTCCCATTCGTGGGTGAAGGCAGTTGCCATTTTCACACACAGCCGCACTCGATGGATTAATTAGTGATTTCAAACGGCCACAGATGCCTTTTCGACGTGATGTTGCAAATGAGGAATTCGAAGGCCGGCGCTTTCGGTTTTCAGCTAGCGCCGGGGAGATGCCCACAGGTCTGACTGCAAATATAACGTTCTTTTGTTCGATGTCCTTGAGACAGGGGCCATGGCGAGGAAGCAATGATTGATATGAATAGTTTTGGATGCGCAATAGTGACGTGGGCGATGAGGCCGGACGTTCCCAAATACATGTAACTTCACAACACTGGAATTACGGGCTGGGGCACTGTGGATTTTGCAGGCTGCATAACGCACAGACTCAATGGAAAGTTCGAATGTTTTGTGAGTAAATATTCAGGCGTTTTTATAACAGGATGAGGGAATGATGAATGGATGCATGGGCAGGTGATTTGATACAGGGTTTGCCATGTACAGGGCTTGTTGGAATCTATCCGCCTCCCCTGCGCTATGTGATGCAGGGCTGCCATAGTGGGACCATCGTCTATCTGGCCTTGTTGAGCCCTCCCTGTCTCGACGCGCCTTCAGACACTTGTGTCCATGCACGTTAACATTCCCATCTGATGGAATCTGTTCTGACAGACGCATGCACAGGTACACTCGTTTGTGATGGTGTTTACACCTCGATATAGATAGTTATGAGTCGCAAGTGGTTTCGGGGTGGTGATGATCCTTTCGAGTGGGCTAGCATGCATATGACTGTGGATTTAGTGTGATCATTGAAGTGAGTTGTTCGAATGTAGTTCTGATGGCCATTCTGTTCTTTTTCTTTTCTTTTGGTTGACAGGTATCTCCTCCCCTTTTGCCACTGCCATCTGTATGCCACTCCTGCAGATGGCGTTTACTCCCGACACCTGCTGCTTCGTGTTAATCAGTGGAGCAGCATTACGATCTTATGGGACGATCGCCAATGGGCCACATGCCCTTACGCAGTACTAGTGGCTCGGAGCAACATTTCGGCCTTTCAGCTGGACTAGTGCCTCCCCATTGGGACGGCCCTGCGGGTCTGTGCGCTTCCATGTTGCCTTTTCGTACGTGAATGTGGCTCTGTGTACCATGATGGAACAGGGCGTCACACAAGTAGTAGCTGGTCATTCCTTGCGGATGCAGCCCACAATGGTGATATGTGTTTTGGAGTTCATGGACTAATGGCTGTATGGGCTTGGTGATTTAGTTGTGCATTAAATTTCTATTCTGATATGGGCCGTGTAGCGTTCTTCTTTGCGAGTGATGTGGCATATTCCTATTTGGGGAGCGATGTATTGTGAGGAGATCTGCATTGGGTTCCAGCTTCGGAGTTTAGTGGCGTGGTACTGTGCTGGGCGCGTTTGCCTACGGAGCCCAGTGAGGTCAGGGATGGGGGCTGCCAATGTGACTGTTTGAATGTTGTCATGCTCAGGGGCGGGGGAATGGGTTTTGTGTAACAGATGCCGGTCAGCCAGGTGGACTGGTGGAATGTTGTGATTTTCGGAATATTGCTGATCACAGGTGCCTGTGTTTGCGTGCGTTTCGGGGGGGGGGACTGTGGTCATGTCCATTGGAATGGCTTCTGTATTCGTGCCATCTGTGCCCTGCAGCTCCCATTGGCCCCTCTTGTGTTTCTTTTGTTCGTTGGCATGCATGGGTGACTTGTACATTTCACTGGTTGCATTGTGACTTCATTGCACCTACGGGGAGTTGTACTTTGTGGGCAGGGAGCGGTGTACAGGCACTCAGTGGGGCCGTTTACGGTTGATTCGCGATGCCGTACTTCTCACCATGGCGGATTGGTGCTTTCCGCCATGCTTGATGGCGTTAGGTACATGTCCGCTAGGGTCGGAATTCGCGTACCCTTGCGCCATGGTGGTATTTACGGTTTGGCATGGCGCGCGCGCGCGTACTTGGTGCAGTTAGCGTTGGCGTTCACTACGGTGTCGCTAATGGCTTCGTACTTTGCGGTGACGGGTCATAGTCGCACCGAGCGGTATTCGATGGCGGTATTGCATTTCCGCCATCGTTTTTCGGATTCCGCCAGGGTCAGGGTACAGTCTGCATTTCCCTGATTTACTTTAAATAAAAATAAAATATTCTGATTAGAACATTGTGCTTCTTGAGCCAGATTGTTGGATCGCATTTTTGCATTGCTGGTATTAAATGTGTAGCATTTCTTTGTCAAATATGAAACAATGGGGGTAAAGAATATGTGACATTTCTCTGTCACATATTAACCAATGCATGTATACTCCATAGAGATTTCGTTATAGTCATACTGTTCATATTTCACTCGTATGTACATTTATATGTGTTAATTCTTGCTCAATTGAGCCCCACGTATCGAGGGGTTACTAAATACCTTCTGTTTAGTGAATATGCACACACATCATTCCTTTTGTTAAAGTATATATTTTATTTAGAAATGCATCTACTGGTGTTTCCATTTTTCTTATTCCTTCTAAACAGGAAAGCATTTTAGGGAGGTATGGTGTGTTTGTTTCCTCTGCCGCTCTGTTTGCAAAAATGTGGGATGGCAGTTGATGAATAGTGGTGGTTAGAAACTTTCAACGTAAGAACAATGTACTTCACCCCGCCCCCCATGTGACTGGGCACTATGTGTATACCTGGTGGGACCATTGGCGGGTACTGTTGGAAAGAGAGAGGGGGTAGGTATTGTCCTCTCTTGCTGACACCCTGGATGGTATCATTAGGGGAGCTGCACGGCCTGTATTATGCCTGTAGTATTGGTGTGACAGATCAGAGGTCACCTTCCTTATGAGAGCAACCTCGTAATGCTCTTTCTGCACCAGTAGAGGTAGCAATAAAAGGGAGGCTGGGGCTGCCAGAGTCTCTATGGTGGTATTGAGCATTATGCATGAGAGTTGAGTCTTAGCATACTCCATAGGAAGCGGGCTCGCATACATGTACTTTTGATCATTTCTGCATGGGTCTCACCAAGGAGAAGTATGAAGCAGCCTGCAGCCCATCTCAATCAGTGTAATTAGCGTTCCATGGGCCCTCAGTGTGGCATGGTCAGGTGTTCCACCAGCTCTTGCACAGCTCGGAAAATTGGAGAACATCTCAACAGCCCACAGGGAAACAGTGGACCTGTTGTGGAGTCTGGCTGCCATCATGCCCCTCGCTGAGAAATTGATGACTCACCTCTGTGTCTGGTTCAGGTAGCTCCCATCAGAGGAGCATTGGTAGGTGGCATCACTGTTCGTTCAGAGTACCAGGAGAATTCCAAACTTTCCTGCAGGCACTGTTAGGCAGAATCACCTGCAGTACCCTTTGGGAAGACTACAGGCAGTTAAGACTACAAGTGTCAGTACAATTTCACCTTTGGTACACGTCTGTACTACACAGTTATGTGGTAGCAGTGGCTGAGCAGCCATATTTATCTCAAGAGTTGAGTGAGCAGTAGAACAAGTTACACAAAGGACCAACTAATACAGTGATTCAAATAAACACTTACTCAAGGTCTCTTGGTAAAAGAATATACATTTATTTACTCAGTCAGTTAGAAAACATTACACTTGCACAAGCAGCTTAATATCACACACTAATACACCACAAAAATCCAATCGGTAAGTAAATTAACAAGTTTACCTCCAAAATGAAGTGGGAGCAAAATGGCACTTCAGATACTTAATAAAGGAGGGAAAAGACACATTTATAAGAATAGACAGCCCAAATACATTCATAGGTAGGGCAAAGGGTTTCAGTTAAGTACAACCAGCAATTCTTCTCAATAGGCCTGGACCAAAGTCAATGGTTCAGAGTATTTTGTACAGGATAGCAAAGTTCTGGTAAGTAATGGTTAAGTCTTTGCCACTGATTTTAAAAGGATTTGGCTAGGCGAAAAGTGTGACGAATGTTAAGGGAAGTCCAAGCCTTCGTAGTTGAGGAAAGTTTCACGCACTTTCTCGATGGCCGAAAAGATTTCCGGACCGCGTTTGCACAGTACCTTGTCAATGAAGAAAGCTGTAGCTGGGGCAGTTCTTCCTGGCAGTTCGAGCAGATCTCGCTGTTCCTGAGCTTCAGTCATGGGGACAAGAAGGAGGACATTTGGAGGTTCCTGCGCTGCCTGGGGAAGAGGCCAAAAGCTGTAGCAAGACGTCGGTTTAAGGTGTGAGTGCCTTAAAGTCCACAAGCTGGTTTCCTTCCCTCTGGCTGTCCGGTTTTCAACAGCACTCTGATGAAAATTCGACCAGATGGGGACACTGTCCAGGTGGCTTGCGAGTTGGTTGTTCCCACCAAACTCAAGGGAAGAAGTTAACCTTGAAGAGCTTCTCTGTCGTTGGAGTTTCAGGCAATTCGGGCCTGCAGCAGGGCTTCACTGGTCGTCCAGGAGTTGCAGCTGTCCTATTCCTTCCTCTACTCTCCGGTTCTTTCGTTCCAGTGGTCAACTCTGCTTTCCAAGTCCCAGAGACCTGTTTTTAAACAGTTTTCCCCCATTTATTCCAGCCTGGCTGTCACTCACAGAGCAGGGTGGCTGTCCTTGCTGGACAGCTGGCCGGCCAAACATGCCCGAGTACATTCAGGTCTCCTAAGAGACTAAGCACAGGGAATTTCGGGCACCTCCCTCACATCCTCTCCACCCCATACACTCATGCGCCAGAGGAGGGCTTCAGCCCTGAAGCCCGCCACAGGCCAACGAACAAAGGGACCAAACCTGGTTTGGTGCGCAGAAACAAACACAAGAAGGACCTTTCCTAAAAGAAATGGCGTAAAAAGATGACCGGAGTCTGCTTTTACAGATAGGTCTTGAGCGCCATATTGAAACCGATATATATTGACTGAACCGATTTTTAGCGACCCTTGTTAGCGGTTGGGAAAAATCATGGTAGTTTTATCTAAACCACTGGCACCAGCCATTTAAAGTAGGAAAATGTAACATTTTACTATTGCATGAGTGTTTTGACTCAGGGGAAGCTAAGCAACCCCTCCAGCACTCTATAGGAAGATAGTGTGTGTTGGGTCAGTAAATTTAAAGAGACTAGTAAAGTCAATTTAACTTTACATACTCTGGGAGACAGTAGTCAGTCCTAGATAAGGTATTTAAAGCTTGGGGAGTCTGAAAGACACCCCTGTGCCACTGCACTGAAGGTGCTGTGTGACACACAGAAAAAGATGATGCGATGGAGTTTGGTTAAAACACCATATCCAAAGAACACAAAAGTAAAACGCATTGAAAATGAAAACTTCAAAGCCCCAAAATATAGCAAAAAAGCTGGAGGGCTCTAATGTAGAGGGAATTTAGCACTTGTGTGAGAAATCTCCCTAACAGGCACTCATGAGAATTTGTACAAAATGTGTATGCATATCCAATTGCAGGACTCTTGCGATCAGAAAGCTATTTTATGTAAGTCCTTGACTTTAACCATAATTGCAACAAGCATTCTGATTGGCTCTCGCCAGGTCCCTACCCGGGCCATCCCCGCTCCGAGCCTTCCCACGGCTAAGAGGCTGCCTTCGCCCCCCGCCGGGGACTCGGGTAAGTCTTGTTAATTTTTTTTATTTTTCCCTTCCCTTCCCTCCTGAAAACTACCGGCCTCCCCAACTTACCTTCTTGATCCTGCGTCCCTGGCGGGGCACAAGGGAAGCCTCCAGCCGTCTGGAGACTCAGAGCCATTCCTGCTCTGCATCTCCACACGGCTGGAGGCTTCCCTCGTCCCCTACCGTGGACGCAGGTACTTTTTTTTTTCCTGTCCCACTCCCACCCTCCCAACCCCACTTACCTTTTTTTAAAATCCTTTTTCGGGAGCGGACGCGCGTCCGCTCCCGATGGCCGCCATGGAAAGGGAAAACGGACTCCGTTTCGGGACAGAAAACAATTGCTTTTCGTAACCCGGTCACGCACATTTTGCGGGCCAGGATACTAATAGCAATAGAACCCTCGCGGCGGGGACATTACTGACTTAGGTAATGCCCTGGGGCCTTCGGTAAGGACCCCGCCGCTCGGGTTCTATTGCTTAATTGACACCTGTTAGATTGCGGCTGCCCAGCAGCAATATCTAGTTGTGTGTTTGTACATCATAATTTAAGAACTTCTACACCCACTGAATCTGGCTTCTGAATCTCACCCTGCAATATTATTTCAGGGGGTGGAGGTGAAAACGTAGCTATGGCCAATGTGACCAAGCAGATTAAACGAGGGCAGATGAAAAGAGGGCATTTACCTCTGAGGATACTTACTACAAGTACACAATTGTTCACCATTGTAAAAGCAATTGTCTGTCTTTGTTAATATATATGCACTGTTGACTTGTTGAATATACATTATTTCCAGTAGTAACTAAACTAAGTAATTATGCAATGTGGACATTTTAGGAATAAGCATTAAGTTTAACTTATAAATCAAAGGTGGCACTGTCTGATTACAACTCCTTCTCCCTATACTCTCTTTCAGATGGCGAGATGCTGATGAATGGGTCCTAGGGGTGCCTGTTGGTTCTCTGCTTGGGACTCAGAGAGAAATATATAGCCATTGCCTGTATCTCCCCCTTTCACTTGCAGGTGGTCACCACAGTCCTTTCCATTTCAGCTGGTCTGAAGTGGAGTAGGTGAGTTTAGAACTCCAAGGTCTTCCGTAGTGGCAGTGCCCAGTCACTGGGTAAGGAGAAATCACCAGACTACACATGCATGATGACATTGCGCAGACTGAATACAATGTGTTGATACTTTCTTAGTGTGTGTATTCCATGGCCAAATGGAATAGTTGTAAATGGATACTTAGGTTCAACTAAAAAACAATTTACAGCAGTATTATCCTTTTGAGTTCTTACAGCATCCAGTTAATGGTATTTCACAAAAGATACACACTAAAAAAGGTTTTTAAAAAACCTAGAAATGGGTATATTCAAATGTGCTTGGTTCCCGGACACACTGTATGTAGCCCATTTTTAGGTTGGTGTTTCTTTCGTAGATTTTTTCCAAAATACGTGTTACTTCTTATTTGTGACTAGCTTTCCCCGGCCACGCGTTGCTGTGACTCAGTTTGGTTAAATGGAAAAGAAAGAAAAGAGAAAGCGCACGTTTATAATATGTTTAATTTCACAATGCTTGTGGGTAGTTTTTAATGGCTCTGGCGGTTCTCCAAGTTGAAGCAGTTTAATTTTCCTGGTGGCGCAACACATTTCTTTTGTTTCTCCATTCAATTTCAGAGCCTTGCAATAAGGACACACTTCAGTCATGGTGCCGATGAGAACGTGATGGCTCAAACTATGATCATCAGCTGGGTTGTCCCGTAATGCAAGGCAATTGTAATTGTGTGATTGCTGAGCACGGAGTCGTGTTTGACGCTGATCTGCTGTTTCTCGTTGACGTCTTTCAGCCACTCTCAGCCTGTCGCGTTCATTCTGTTGAGAACGAAGCAGATCTGAAGCTGCAGAACACGATCGCCGTGTTCGCAACCGTGCATCCTGAAGTGGGGCTGCACATCACTCTGCTGCTTCCTCGGCACGTTTTTGAGCCATTCTAAATCGAAAACATTTAAATGGAATTGTAAAATATTTAGTGTAGCGTGTGTTGCTTTTACGTCCAACAGATGGCGCTATTTTTCATAAAAAGCATGTTTTTACCTGTCTCAGGTGTGACATCTATGTATAGTAGGTATATAAAAACATGTGCCTATTCTAATGCAACGTTGTGTCAAACTTTCAAAGCAATCAGTGAAGAACATTCGGAGATTTAAGATTTTGAACAAACATTTACATTTTTATTTATATATAAGATTGCACCTTCGATTACATCCTCAAGATTGTTTGTAAATTATTTTGCATCCTTTTCAATCTTGGTGGTTATGCATCCTTATAAGCAATCAATGTTAGGATCCAATTTTATAGATCTGATTATGTATCAGAAAAATCCTTTATACATAGTGATAAATTCATATGAATTATCCAGACATCACTGTTTGCATAGCTTCATCAGGAAGAAAGAAAATGATATTGCAGCACATACAATGATAATGGAGACAGAAAAGCGGTACAGGATGGGCAGAGGAGGTCTATGCATAATGAATAGATCACAATGTGAGGTGAGAAGATGAACCAATAGTTTGAAATTTACAATTTATTATTATAAAATTCAACAAAAATGGAAGTTGTAGCTGGAAAAAGATACAAAATTGATTAGGGAGACAAAATAATTGAAGGCACACCGGAATATAGGGTGTCAGGATTCACAGGTCTTTCCACATAATTATGGACGTTTTGCTAAAATAGATTAGGTCTGGGAAAAGATGGTCCAAATTTCTGGGTGATTGTGATTTCGATATGTTGAATGGAAGAGTTGTTGGTGATATACCTGGTGTGGGTGGGAAAATATTCACCTTTGGACTATATTTTTGGCACAAACAACTTTTTACCATATGTTAGGCGTCTTGAGATTAGACCTAATATTAATAGTGATTACTTTCCACTTACTTTGCAGATTGCTGCCCAAGGACATGATAGCACTAGATTGTTTAATGTTGGTGGTGAACTGAGCACTCGGGGCAATGCAATACGTTGGAGTGACAGGGATTTAAGTCGTTTGTGTGAATACATGGGAAATAAATGGGAATGTGTTGACCCTGTTAATAAAATGGCAGATGAAATGGAAGAGTGGATTGCAAAGTTATCCCAAAGGTTTGCCATGAGTAAAATACCCTTAGCTACCCTGGCTGTCAGGTCTGGTAACAATAAGTTTCATAAGGTGATTATGTTAGTTAACTTTAATTAAGATCCACTATTATAAATATAAGAAAGAACCATTTAGATGTGATGGCTAGTGTGTATTTAATTCGGAATGTGAAGAATAGGTACACAAACTAGCTTAGGGGACATAAACAGTCTCTTAGGAATTGTCAGTGGCAACAAATGTTGAAGGCTCTGGTGGGTGGGAAAGTAACATTGGTATGGGAGTCCCTAAATATTTATCGAGGGAATACAGAAGCATATGATTAATCCCATACCACCACAAGCTTGGATGATTCACTTAAGGAACACTTTTTATTTAGCAATGAAGTAATGACTGATAGTGAATGTGATAGGCCTATTCTACCTTTTGAATTAAAATGTGACCTTGATGATATCATTGCTTTGATTTCAAAGTTGAAAAGGTCTAAATCCCCTGGACCCAGTGGTGTAGCTAACTCAGTATTAAAAGAAAATCCCAAACAATGGGCTTGGATTCTAATGAGTCTTTTTTTTGTAGGTATGCCACTCTGGTATTATACCAAGTGCCTGGGGCAATCTGTTTTGATTCCCATATTTAAAAAGGAATGCAGAGGACTTCCAGGCCAGGTGTACGTCTAATGATCTTTGCCTCAATACCAGCAAAACTGAGAACCTCCCTATTGGGACCCTGGCACCCGTCTTTTTCCTTTCACTCTGGCCATCTTCCATGGGCTCTCCGCCTGCTACTTCGTCGGAAGCCAGAAACCTCTTGGTCATGTACAACTCCTCGCTCTCCTTCCTCCCTCATACTCAGGAGAATTTCAAGAAGTCCCACTTTCAGCTTTTCCTTCTGAAAGTAATTCTACCTGGTTCTCTCTAGGCTTAACTATTGCAATAGCCCTCTCCTTAATCTACTTTTGTCCATTCTGCAACCTCTCTAGCTAATCCAGAATAGGGCAGCAAGACTTATCCTTGGGCTCAAGCCCAGGGTCTGCATCTCTCCTGCCCTACAAAGTCTCCACTGGCTCCAATTGCAGCACAAATTACATTCAAATCCCTCTGCATCACCCACAGGGCTGTCTGGGGTAGGGGACCACTCTACCTGCAATGCTTTCTGACCAAATACTCCCCCTCTAGACACCAACTCCTTGCGGGTGAAGTGGTTTGTGAAACCGAGAGCAGGTGGTTGATTGCTCTCCTCAGCAGGCTCACTTCTGTGGAACAGCCCCGCCCCCCACCCGCTCTTCGTCTTGAGCAGGATCTCCTTAAGTTCTGCAAAAACGTCAAGACCTTCCTCTTAACTTCTTCCTTCCCGCACTCTCTGCCCTGTTAATCTCACAGTAGCTTCACTGGTGTGCAGGGCCCTTATGTATACTCAGGGCACTGACCTCCCACATCTTATCTTCCCAGCTACTGTAAATCCTCTGAACTTGCTTCGCTTTACCCTCCACCACTGGAAGTTGCACTTACACTTCATAGCACTTGATAGCACTGTACCTGCTGTTCTCCATGAGCATCCCAGCATCTATCCCATACCCCTCGCCCCTCTGCACTTGCATGTTCTTAACACTCACAAGGCATAGTAGGTTCGTCCTCTCCTTCCCATTGCATCATTTTGTTGTATTTAATTAATTAACATAGTTTTAATTACATTGCCTATTATTCCCTGTCCCCTCCCTGTTGCCCTGTGGGCATTTTGAAACAGTAACAGTATTTGTTTCCTGTATAAGTACCCAACAAGTGACCAATAAATAAATAAACAATAAATCAATGATATGCCACTCTTCTTAATGAATATGACCGGAAAACTCTTTGCCTCACTATTGTTTAGAGAGGTACAAGAATGGGCAGAGAGAGAACAAATACTTCAGACTTACCAAACTGGATTCAGGAGTGGTGTATCTACTTCTCACAATATATTGTTGGTGGATTTGATGGTGGGTTCAGCTGTAAGCAAAGGGGCCTTGCGATTATAAGTGTTCTATGTTAATGTTAATGTTAATGTTAAAGGACATTTGTACCGCGCACTATCACCACCGAAGTGGTCCCCTGGCGCTCTGGCGGCTCTGAAAAAGGGGAGGAGAGGGGGTGGGTTAGTGGGAGTAAGCTGGAAAAGTGCAAGAGAGCAGTGATGTGCTGTTGGCAGCCTCAGCCCTTAAAAGCTCCATTTGATAATGTAGATCGTGCAATATTGTGGCAAAAATTACAGAGGTTTGGTATAGACCCTTGGCTATGGGAGGATAATACTCAAAAGCACGAAGAAAACATTGTTCATGTAAGGCTGGATGGCAGGGAAGGTTACCCATGAACAAGGGAGTTGAGCAGCGGTGGGTTTGGCTCACCCTGCTCTTTAACATATGTGTTGCTGATCTCTCTATTCGGCCGGACGCCATCAAGTGCAGTCCACCTAAGTAAGCGGGCGAACATATTCAATGGCTGTCCTGTTCAGATGACATTGTGATACTTCGTCACACCTTTATTAGTCTCCGTAGGGCAGCCATCAAGCTTCAACAGTTTGCTGATAACAATGGGTTGACGATAAATGTTGACACAACTAAGTTAAGGTGCTACAGTAGAAGATGTAGCACCAGCCAATGGTTTTTAGAGGTAGTATAATAGAAAGGGTCTCCCTATATAAATATCTTAGTGTCAACTATGATGACAATAAATATAATGAACTTACTAACCAAATAAGACAGAGAGCCATTGTTCAGATTACGCTAATTAAAATGTTGACCTCACAAACTTCAGGATACAGTTATGTAGGTATTAATAAGTTGTACAAACAAAGTTTTGTGCCTGCAGTTGTTCATGGCTTGGATGCTTTGAATATGGGTGATTTTGGGGTATTGAGGTTACTTTTGGAGATTGGTTTTGGGCCTGGCGAGATCAACACCAATGACACTTATATGGTTGGAATTTGGGCTCATGTCATTTTCAGCTGTTGCAATGAAATCAGGGAAAGGTTCTACATTACAGCATGAAAGGGATCAAAAAGTACACTGTTGAATCCTATGGACATTGGGCAAGGTTATACATTCCTTGAGTAGATCGAAGAGTCTGTATACATGGGAACATCTTTCAACTATTTGAAAGAATAGACTGGATTCCTGATTGGTTGCAGGATTACTTCACTCTGATAAATGATTATGAAAAGCACTTGAAATAAAGGGATTGGGTCAACAACTATACCCATATGGAGTCTTAACAAAGATACCCTGATCGTCTGTTGTACTATACATTTTTAAACTTCAATTCTATTTAAAGAAATTACCTGCAGTGCAGGTAAACAGATGTTATCTGTTGTTGCGGCTGGATCATCTCCCCATTCTTACTACATTGGGGCTGATTAAGAGTATCCTGAGTGAGATGTGAATTAGTAGAATATGAAAAGAGCCCTATTGTGACGTTTTGTAGGCAATTCACTTTCCCTAAGAGAATGTGCCTTTTGGAAATATTGCATAAACTCAAGCAATACCAGCTTAATGATTGCTTTATAGAATGTAAGTAATTTATAACGTTCCAGTACACAAGTGTTTCTAGGTGCGACAATACAAGGAAGGGAGGACAGAAAGAGTACAAAACCACAAACTTACAAGGCCTTCTGTCATTCAGATTGTGCAAGTGCGGGCAGGGGAAAGTGCCGGGGGGGTGGAGGAGGGGAGAGTGAAAAGTAACTTGTAAGTGCATAAGTGCATCTGGGAGGTGGCTCATAATTGCAGAGAGTCATGGGACTATATGGTTGCAGATACAGCCCCTAAAGTGGTTGGGAGGCCCGGGGGCAATGCAAGGCCAACAGGTCGTGCAGGAGCCTGGTCCCGTAAATTCAGTGGGTGTCCAAGTAACCAGTATACATAGCCGACAGGGACATCAGCAAGAGAGAGTGAACGCAGAAGCGAAAAGGAAGGTCTTTAGTTGCTCCGGAACCTTAGGTGTTCTTGCTCAAGTTTGAGAGAGGCAGGGAGGCTGTTCCAGAGGAAGGGCCCAGCTGAGGAAAGAGATCTACCGCCCACTCTCTGCCTGGAGAAGCGCCTGACCCTCATAGAGTTGGAGGTGGATGAGCAGAGGGCTTGAGAAGGAAGATGCTTAGGAAGACAAAGTTGGATGTAGTGTGGTCTCCGGCCCCAGAAGCCTTGTGGATGATGCAGAGGGTCTTGAACTTGGTCCTCGCAGCCACAGGGAGCCAGTGGAGAGATTTCAGGGCTGGAGAGATACAATCCGTGGGCTTGAGGCCAAGGACAAGTCTCACAGTCCTGTTCTGGAAAAGTTGTAAAGGGCGCAGAGTAGAAACAGGAAGATTTAGAAAGAGACTGTTGCAGTAGTTCAGTCTAGAGAGGACCAGGGCTCTGGAAAAAATGAGCAGCTGGGGGAAAGCCAGAAATGGAAGAAGACCTCTGAGGAGGTGCAGCTAATCGTGTGACTTCTTAGAGATGTCAGAGGTGTGAAGAGAGAAGTAGAGGGTGGAGTCGAGATGACCCCAAGGTTATTAGCCTCACAGAAGGTGCAGGTAGAGGGCCCAGGGTGGGTGGTCTGAGTGAGAGAGGGAAGGCGGGAGCAGGTTGTCCAATGAGTAGGATCTCAGTCTTACTGTAATTAAGGCAGAGATCGTTGGAGGCATACCATAGCTGAATTGTGGACAAGCAGTCTGATATGAGAAAAGGAGCAGAAGAAGCTGAAGGGAGCCTGAAGAAGAGCTGGGTGTCATCCGCATAACAATGAAAGTTAGAGCAGAATGTAGAGATGAGGTGGGCCTGAGGTACCAGGTAGTTGTTAAAGATCCAGGGAGAGAGGTTAGATTCCTGGGGAACACCACAAATAGAGAAAGAGATAGAAGAGAGGAAAGGCCCAAGTTGGACCTGCGAGGGTTGATCAGTGAGAAAGGAGGTCAACCAGGCAAGGGCCCGAACAGAGATATCCAGGTTGTCATGGAAACGATTGAGCAGAATGGTATGGTTGACTGTGTCGAAAGAAGAGGATAGATCAAGGACAATGAGGACAGAAGGAATGTTGGAGTCAAGATTGGAGAGCAAGTTTTCACGGGTGTTCAGGAGAGCAGTTTCCATGCTTCTGGCAGCTCTGAAGCCAGACTGGTGGTCATGGATACAACCAACAGATTGAGTATGAAGATTAAGCTGAGAAATTGCCAGCTTTTCCAAGAATTTGCCCAGGAAAGGAGTAATGGAGATTGGGTGATAGTTTGCCAGAGAGGAAGGATCGGCAGAGGGCTTCTTAAGAAGGAGTGCACAAGGGAGTGCTTAAGGGGGAGGAGAAGGTTCCAGTGGCAAAAGGGTGATTGCAGAAATCAGCCAAGGCTGGAGCAAGAGTGACGATGTGGTGCTTAATGCTTCTGGAGTAGCAGTGGAGTATAATGGACTCACAATTACGACAGCTAAAAATGCTGACATTTTCTTTTTTATAGACCCCCTTTACACCATATATATATATGTGGGGGTATGTAATATAATTGTAATATGAGGGGAGCGGGGTCTCCCCCCTACATATGTATGTGGTGTAAGGGGGTTTACGAAAATCAAAAGTCTGCATTTTCGGCTGTCGTAATAAAAGTGGTCGCAATAAACACATAGATCAGAAGGGGAGCATCTGCTTTGCCGAGGCTTTAATATATCAGACTTGTTTAGAAACATTGTCAGGGGTGAAAGGGGGGAAGGAGGAGAAAGGAAGAAGAGAAATGGCTGGATAGGGGCCTGGAATGGCACGGGGAGAGTAAGAGGAGGTAGAGGAAGAGAGAGTGGACAGGATGTCCTGAGTTTTAGTGGTCAAATGAGATGCCAAAGCCGTACATAAGGCCTGGGAGGGAACAGGAAAGACTGTAGAGACTGCAGCAGGATTGTCCAGCTCTTTGCAAATTGTGAAACGTTTGTCCGAGTTGTTAGAGGCCGCTGAGACACGGGATTGGATGTAGACTCTCTTCTTAGAGAGGGCACAGAGTCTGTTTTGCCTTTGGAGAAGGCGGCAAGCCAGTTTGTCAGATAATGTGCTAGATGCCCTCCACTTCCTCTGAGCCACCCTAAACATGCGCTTAAGGATGGTGAGGTCAGAATCGTACCAAGAGTTGCACTTGGATGCAGGCTTCAAATGGATCCTCATGACAGTGTTAAAGATAGAGAGATGAAGGATGGAGAGGGCTGTTTCAGAGTGTGAGTTAGCCAACAGTGTAGGAGGAGGAGTGAAAGTAGCGGCTCCTCCAGTCACACATGCTTCATGGGCCATATGGCCGAGAAGATGGGTGGCAGTGCAGGGGTCAGCTTAACCTGAGGGGCAGAGAGCAAAAGTTGGGAGGAGAGAAGAAAGTGGTCAGTCTAAGAGAGAGAGTAGTGATGAGAGAATCTGAGAGGGGGAGGTCTGACAAGATCATAAAATCCAGGGTGTGCCCTGCAGAGTGAGTCGGGCCAGAGGGTAGAATAGAGAGAGAGAGAGAGAGAGAGAGAGAGAGAGAGAGAGAGAGATAGAGAGTCGCGGAGCTTGCGAAAGAGCCCTGAAGGAGGGGCTAGTATCCAAGTGGATGTTAAGGTCTCTGACGAGGAGAAGTTGAGGGGTAGCAGTAAGGAGGGAGGAGGAGAGGCCAGCCCACTCAGAGAAGAAGAGGGTGACCTGACCAGGCGGCCTGTAGATGGTGGCCACAGTGAGAGAGAGGCCAGGAGACATAGAGAGCCTGCAGACCAGGCATTCAAAGGAAGAGTAAACCTGCATAGGCAGGACAGAAGCAGGGATCCACTCTGGGAAGATCAGGGCTACTCCACCTCCACGACGCTTGGTTCTGAGTTCGGAGAGGATCTTGTAGCCATCGGGGAGGTGAGTGTCAAAACCTGTGACAGAGCTGGCCGTGAACCAAGTCTCAGTGAGACCAAGTACATCCAAATCAAATTCTTCCAGGAGACAGCAGATGTCCAAGGTGTGTTTGACAGCAGAGCGAGAGTTAAGAGTAGCGACATTGAACAGATTGCCACCTTTACAAGACTTCCGTGGAGGGCTACAGGCATGAGATATATGCCCTGCGGAAGTGTTAGAAGTGCCAGGGAATGGGCAGAGGAGGAAGAATGAGAAGGCAGGGCAGTAAGAGAGGAAGAAGAGAGTGCCGTAGAGGTGGCGGAGGAAGGAGAAGGCAGATATGTTTATTTAACACATTAAATAAATAATAATAATTACAAAATATAATAATAAAAAAGGATACAGAAAAAGAAAGGAAAACAAGTGAAAGACGCCAAATGCTCTCATAGAGGAACAGGGTAAAATGATAGGCTCTTAAACATCAAATAAATAATCCCAAAGAATTTTACGGTTTACATTTCTTGCGTTTTGTAGAAAATAAAGAAACAAAGGCTCTGCCATTACTTCCAAAAAATGGTCACAAGAAAAATGGTCACAAACCTATCCTATCATTTTATTTAACTGCAGACTATCTGTATGGGACATGTATTAATTATGGCTGGGACGATAGTTCAGGGGCCACAACGAGTTTGTCTCCAAAGCAAGACAACGCATAAAAACACAGGATCGAATCCTGTGTTGCCTTTAGAAACTGGTCTCCGTTGTTAAGCGCGTTAAAAAAGAGCAATTATAATTATAATGAAAAGATCTGTATAAAGCAAATACATATTTGTACTTTTTCCATTCGCTGGCTGTAGTGTTCCACCCCTCTCGCTCAAGCAAATCTCTCCCGAATAAGATAAATGAACGCCTTTAATTAAAGGCCTCCAGGAACAGCAAATAAGTGACACAAATTAAATTAGTGTATATTTTTGCATGATAGCAGTAATAAAATATGTTCTGCCTCTTAAGCAGAATTAATATTAGTATGCAGCAGGGCATGTGCAATATTTAATATGGACATATTTAATATGTGCATAATGTCACAAACTATTACGATGGGGATTGTACTTCCTCGCAAACCAAGCCACAGAGTTTGTTTCAGTTATTAAAGAATATGTCTTCCCTTTTCGCATTTCCATATGTGCGCAAAACGAGGAATAACGCTGTCCAGAATGCCCTCTCTGCCATGGCGTTAAAATCCAGTTGGTGCTGAACACATTTAGTTCCTTTTTATGAGATTTGTGGTGTTTGCTAAATCTTGTGGTGATAGCGTTCTGCACATTGTGTTGAAATTTGTGTATGGCATTTTAACGTTTTAATTCTTAATAAGGATCTAAGTTAAATGTGCAGTTATTGCATTGCCTCATTTTACAGCATGGGAGCAGTATCGTTTTTATTATAATTATAATAATAATATCACAATTCATAAACATAGCCATCCTCCTACTTCTCGGTCCCTTTTCTCCATTTTGTAATTGTAAGTTATTCTATCTGTGGTTCTCGACCGCATGATGTAGTTCAACATTTTAATTCAGTATGCATTAAGGTGCAGGTGTGCATATGCGAGCACACCCCTATCGCGATCCTCCCCCGCATATTTTCCTGGCCCCCAGCCACTCTTGTTCCTAAGCTCGGAAATGGGGAGGTAAATCAATTACAGAAGTGTCCATTTTATCTCTGTGCTTTGAATTTGCTCTTCTTCTTCGGATCCTCGTGTGCTTATGTCAAGGGAAAAGACATTAAGCAAGGTCCTTCTTCTCTACTGCAGTTCCCCATTTGCTGTGTCTATGCTGTATTGGGGTTGATCATTTTGACCGGACTTCCCACTTTGCATTTCTTCTCTTAGTGCTCCCTTCACTCCCAGGTTGTGATGCTGGGAGTAGATATTTCACAGGTGGGCCCGGCAGAATTTTACATTCATTCTTTTTTTGCCATATCATTTCATACCACTTATGGGACAGTTTTTCTGAAGTCCAACTAAGGGCTTAGTAAAACCATTCAACTGAGGCAGTATAAGACTCCACTCTTGGTATAAGCCTGAACTATCTGAGTATAGAGTAGCATAGACAAAGCAGCCAAGCTTATCTTAGGAGGGAGAGAGGGCTGTAGAATCAGTACAAATGAAATTGTACTACAAATGGTGGAAAAAAAGACTGAAACACTATGTATTGTAAAAAATAATTGGTTTGTTTAAATACAAGTAGGCCCAGATAGATCTTGGGGGAATAAAGTACTATCACATTACATATAACCACAATTATAAAAACACAACACTATGCTTGAAGGTGCACAGGCCAAAGCATATATCCTTATTTGGAAAACCTAACAGGAGTTCTAGGAAAGTCAAAAGCCAATAGTTACTTTTATATTGCTTTCAGTAATACCAGGGTAGTAGACCCTATCAGTTGTACTGTGACGCTCAGCAAGAAATCACATAGTAATATCACGTGGACAATATACTTTTCTAATTTAGTGAAACACAGGTTCTAGGGAAAGTATAAACCTATAACTATGATTCAGGATAACACAGTTATTCTAGGGGAGTTGGACCATGGGTGTATTATTTAGAGTTGCTTTTCCGTTCACAAGGGAAGCAATAACTGTTCTCCCAGCCCCATGTGCCTCCTCCCGCTTCCGCTCCATTCAACTCTTGGCCCCCCCTTCACTGGAACTCTCTACCTCTCTTTATCCGCTCCTCCCCTACCTACTCATCCTTCTGCTCCTCTCTGAAACCCCTTCTTCTCCACTCCCCCGCTGACTCTCCTTCCCTACCTCGCTCAACCAAATCCCCTGCCCCCCTTCTCTTCCCCTCCCTCCTTCCCCCTCCTCCCACTAGCCTCAAATCTCACATTGAAACCTCCAGGGGCCCTATGAGATCACCAGGGGGCTCCCCACTTTCCTTCTCTCCTTCCCCCCTCCCACTGACCTTGAAAAAAAAACGTTTAACTAAATTGTTCTGCATACTGTATCACTGGTTTGTTTCATGCTCGTAAATATGCTTCTTTTATTATTGTACCTTGTTGTTATATGGTAAAGCGCTTTGGATTAAAGCGCTATATAAACTCAATAAACATAAACATAAACAATAACTAACGTATTTTACTATTCCACAGTTATTCTCAAGGTAAGTAAAACCTATTGATGTAATATGCAATTACAGTTGCTATTCAGTTACAGACTAAGGGAAGCAATAACTAACTTATTTTAGTATAACACAGTTATATGAAAGGTAAGTAAAAACCTATACACTTTTTACAGGAGTTATAGGCAACTTAAAGGCAGGTGTAACCTAATAATCTTTTGCTGTCTGTCCAAAACAGACCAGGGAAAGCAAAGCCCAGTGTTACACTTTATGAATGACTCCAAGTTATTCTAGGTAGGTAAAACCTAAGGCAGACTTATTCTGGACAGGCTAACAGCAAGTCATCGGATGAAAGACCCAGTTGGGAAACTTCCCCACTAATGTTCTGAAAGAAATTGTTCAGTAAAGCCAACAGCATTACTTTTGGTGAAGAGGCACAACAAATTCACAGGTGAGTAAAATAACCTTAAATCTACTTTTCAGAGTGGCAGAACATTTCTAAGGTAAGTAAAACAATCTTATATATACTTTTCAGCATGGCAGAACATTTCTAAGGTAAGTTACAGTTACCAACCAACTCTTTTACAAGTAAGTAACTTTTAAACGTGTATTCTCTTTTCTAGGTAAAAGGCCCAATCCATCAAAAGTCTTTCCCTTATTCTTGGAGCATGAGTGTTCTCAGTGGCAGAAAGGGGGTCACTAGGGTTTAGTGTCCAGCAGGCAGTGTCAGGATAGGTCCTTAAGTAGCAAAAGTCAAAGTTCCTAAGGAAGACTGTTCAAACAGGTGAGTATTGTACTTTAGAGTTAGTTGAGGGTCCATGATCTTCACAGAAGACACCCTAGGAGGATTCCAGCAGAGGCCTGGGGACACTTGACGAGAGGACTCCCAATCACATAAAACACTCCAAAACTACCCAGGAATCACAAGAGACTTAAGGTAAATAAATACCCAAGCCAGCACAGTACCTCAGCACAGAAGAAGATTTTGCAGCAGGAGGACTTCACGATCTGCAGCCAAAAACCTGGCTGTTGAATTCCTTCATTAAGAAGACAGAAGACAAGACACTGGAAGGAATTTTGCAGCAAGGATCATGGGAAAGGCTCAAGGCAAGTTTTTTTCTCGTGGCCGGATGTGGCTCTGTGGATTTGGTGCGTTGTTCAGGAGCACAGAAGAAAAAAAACTAACGCTGGTCAGATTCTCGTCATTTGCAATGTCCAGCACTCTAGTGAGGGGACATTTTGAACTGGAATCGTGCCTCTGTACAATGGCTGGAGATCACAGGGTATTGGGATATTGCAGCCCCGCAAGGTTGCAGCATGGCGTGGCATGGCTCAAAATGCAGGTGTCCTTAAGTCTAGTGGGTCTCACCAGGCTCTGGGCCAGGGTCTTTGTTTTTGGAGTCCCAAGATCGATTGGAAGGAAGGGCTATTGCAGGCTCTGGTTACACAGCAGGCTCTCCGGTCACTGGAAATTGTCTAAGCTGCTTTTCCTTCATCATCCTCTTCCTTTTTGGTTCAAATGGTCGACTACCCCTTCAGCTCCCATGTTCAGACTTTTATGCAGGGACCCAGCCAATCAAACAGCCTTGCAATTTTCGATATTGGGGGTTTGGCAATCCATTCCGGACAGCCAGCGTTCCAGTTTGAACTGGAATCTTGCACCCAGGCTGGAAGACAAAGGGCTGCAGAGTGTTGGACTCCTCCCTCGCTTCCTGCCTTCACAGACACTCTAGAGCCTCGGCGGGAAGGCCGCAGGACTCCCGCCGAAGATGATAAAAATAACACAAAGGATTTTCCTGCCCTTGATGTCAGGGGAAGGAACAAGAAAGGAAAAGGTACACTAAAATGGCAAACATAAAAAGAAGACAGGCGCCATTTTGGTAAAATGAGCACCCATGGCTGCCTTTACCGCAGCTGTTCAAACAGCCCGCAGTATAGGTGCACTGAATTAATGAAAAGGTTCTCTGCCACCAGCCATTAAAAGTAAGTTTGTCCTTGTAACATAAATGTGACATTTATAATGAGAATGGGGATGCTCAGTATCTCCCCAGCACTCCACATAAGGTGAGGAGTGCTGGTCTCACCTAATAACATGTAAAAGGAATCCAAATATCCTTTCTACCCCTGTGAACTGTAGTTCTCTCACGTTTAGCAAGAGAAAGTTAAAAGGGGAGCCCCTATGGCAGCCAACCCAGCAACAATAGGAACTTATTGCCAAAAGATAGTCAAAGAGAATAACTTTTAAAAGACACTATGGAGAGTCTTAAAAATGACACAGATAAAAAGAGTAAAAGATTCTGTGAGTGTGGGAGAAGGTTCCCACTCACAGAGGTATAAGGAAAAATAAGCCACCAGTAAAATCAAAATTTTCTGGGGTTGACATAAGTCAGGAAGATGTATCATTACTATGAAAATCTTACGTAACGATCAGTGCCCAGCCCTAGCGATGAGAGTCTGTCACAGTCTAACTTTATGTCTTCAATCAAGGTGTCTATCAGTCCTTCACTTGGACTCACGCAGTGAGTCTCCCAAAACATATATATTACACTGTGATTGATGAACCACTTAGCGTTACAGAGTCTTTTCCATCCCATACCATCTTGATGCTCATGACTCCCACAAAGGGCGTGTATGTACACTGTTTCTTATGCACCCATTCTCCTGAGACAGATTTTGCTGCATAAAGTACCCACAGTACACTATCTGCCAAGAATGACATGTTCCAGGGACATTCGACAACTTAAGGGTACACGTCATGCCACACTAAGAATTTGAAACTGAACTGAAGTCTCCTGAGGGGAGCATGATGAATATCCCCCCTCTTTCACAGTGAGCATGACTCCTTGCACTCAGCCACCAGTGACATTGACATTAAGTGAGAAGCTCTGAGAAGCATGTGAGAAGTAATTGATCCAAGGAAGGGAGACAAATGTGGACTTTGACAGTCTTCTTCAGAGGTTGTTCATCATGGTGGATATGCTCCTAGAGCACCACAGGGAAACCTCTTTGTCTACGTCTATTGTAAAGACTGGAGTGGGGCATCTGTACGTCTGCCCTATATATGGCAGAGCAGAGGCACAGAGCACCCCAGCCAAGGTTCTCTATTGTGGTAGCAATGGACGAGCACCAAGGCTAAAGCTGTCAGGAGGTGATGCAGGCTGGTTCTTAAGTACAGTGAGTCCCCAAGCCCCCACAAAGGAATGTCCACACACTATGTTATGTGCTAACACAGTTCTTTATATAAAAATAAGGTTCAGAGATATATACACACTTAGCGTTAGATTCCTTTAAAATGCATCAACGTCTGACAGTTATAATGGCATACAAATCATGCAGCAAGGTGTAACAGCATAGATCATAAGGAAGGTTGGTTAGGTTAAACAATGGCAGAATGCTCCTTTTGCTACTAGTGTGATAGGATGCACTTTTATGAGTATTGAGAGATGTAGGGTGCACTTTGATGGTAGTGACCCATGTATGAGTTAAGGGTGCACTTATATGAGAATAGTGACCCGTGAAGAGTTTAGGCCTATTTTTGGTGCGCATGAATTGATTATTTATTTTATGCCTATTGTGATCTATTCATTTGGGCAGGTTGTCTGACCAACTTCCGTCGCCGTGTTTCTTGGACATACTCCATCTATGCAGTTGTTTGTTTTCATGTGATCTTTATGTTGTGTGTATCCATTCTTTCGTTTTCCTACTTTTATCTGTTGTCTTGAGGCAATGGGAGTGTGAGTTTGATGGCGCAGTTGGTAGGTCCTTTGGTTGTGAGGATATGTGGGTGGTGAAGTGTGATATGTTTGATGTTTGATGGTGATGTTTGATATGTGTGATATGTTTGATCGGGAGCCTGTTCTGCTGATGATTGATATGTTTGATGGAAAGTTGTGATATGTTGATATGTTTGATGGTGAGCTTGTTTTGGTAGTGGTTGTCTGTGTCATTGTAATGGTGTGTCTTTCGGTAACAGAAGGGGATGTGTAGTAATGGGCTTGCATTGGTGTAGCAATGCAAGTCACAGAATGTTACCTGAGCTGGAACCTTATGTTCACTCAAGGTTCCAGCAGTGGCAGTTAGAGACACACACAGGATGGGAGAAGAACATGAAAGGATGCATCTATACTAGCTCCTTACCTCCCTTTCCTAATCTAACCCTGTAACAATAAAGCAACTTCTTATTTATATAAAAGAAAAAAAACAATTCTGAGTGAGGGCATCCTGTAATAAAAGTATTAACAAGCCCAGTCCATTAATGTTTAATCAGTCTTGTTTCCTGGTCAAAATGTTTAACCACCCCAATGTACCTGAGATAGAAGAGTTTCTTCGACAGTCCGTCGACGGATCACTCGAGGGTTGACTCCCTTTAAATCAGGAGCTACAGGATGTCGAGATTCCTTGAAGAAAAGTGGAACAATGGGGTTTAGACAGCAGCTTCGAACTTCGTGGTGCTCTTCGACAATCGTTCGTGGAAGTCCAGGGAAGAGGAGGCATGCGGTCTGCCTCGATGCAAAGTGTTAAGTGCCATAAAGGAGACTCAGTGATGGATGTAGGACCGGCATGTAGGGCGTTGAGTGTCAGGAGTTGCTTCGGCGATCCTCCGGCAATCTACTTGCCTGTCGGTGCTGCAGCAACAGCACGTACCTCGGGATTGCTTCAGCGATCGGTACTCAACCATGGACTATACCTCGGATCTTCACTTTCGTCAGTGTCCTCGGGACATCTGTGTCAGCTTCAGGTGGCGGGAAGCCCACTGGCAGACTTTCCTCGGTAGCCGACTACCTCGACTTTCTCCGGCGGGACAAAGCAGTCGACAGTGATGGCAAGGGAGCCCTTCATTCAATGTTCTTAGGCAAGCTGGAGCTTTGCGGCTCCATTCGTCGAGAAGCATGGCGTCAAGCTGTCCCTGCTTCTGGGCGACATAACTCGACTGGCTTCCAGCGGTTATGGAAATCCCCCAAACCCCGGTCAACGGCAATGGACTTTGATGGCCTTAATGGCCAGCTCTTTACTTCAAGATTCTCGGCAGACCCCTTCTCCGGTCAACATCCTTTCGGGACTAGCTTCCACAGTGCCTCGTAGCTCGCAGAGAGGTCTCCTAGCCAGGTCCTCTCTCAGATCAGCCCTCGACAGACTCGACAGCCTTTTAGATTTCATCAAAGGAAAGCAGCAGAAATGTTTCTTCTTCCAGCTGGGCTTCAAGGATAAGCTTCAAGTTTCAACATCAGCCTCTGAACAAATTGGTAAGTGAGAGGTCCACCGATATACGCATCTGTCCCCCAATCAGGCTCACATGCATTAAGGCTATTCACTTCCACCTAGACACCCATTACAAGGAATGTGGATTGGGGAAAGCACCCAGCCTTTCAGCACATCACAGTGTATGCATGTCAGTTTCAGGCAGGGCTGTCTCATTCATTGTGTCACACACACAGGAACCAGACACCCATAACATAGAATGCATATTGGTCACACTCTCTATTCACCTAGGTCCCACCCCAAAGGTGTAACCACAACATACAGTCACTGGGAAGGCTCCAGCCAGTCTGGCCTGGACTTCCCCACAAAACCATATATGGTTCTTCCACCCAACAGCTAGTCAGGGGAAGGGACAGATTCAGGGCTTCCCAGGACTTTGAGAAGACAAGGTAAAATGCAATAGAAACTAAGAGGCCTCAGGGGCCATCTTGCCTTCTACCAGGAATCCACTGATTCCTATGGCAGGACATGGGTATCCGAAAATGGAGGATACTCAGAGCACCTGTCAAATTCAGCATGGAGCTGTCAAATTCAGCATGGAGCTGCTATCAGCCCATACCCTGCTCTGTGGGCAACACACAGGTGCCCACAAACATAGACTAGGGGTACAGCATTGTACCCCCACCCATGGGTGCCACAAGGGCATCCCAGGGATCTCTGTTCACCACAACCAAAAAGAGGAAGAGTTACACTGCCATGAGTCCCAACTGGACTCCTATGCAGAAAACAACACATAACACACATGATAAGGCGGTACAGGACAAGGACATGGAGGCCCTGTCCCTCCAATGCATTTCCAGTATCACATCTACGACCACCCGAAGTAGAACCAAGTACTCCCCCAAAAGAGCTGGCCAACACCACAGGCAATATTCATGGTATTTCCAATTACGTATATTCGGTAGTGTATAGGCTCCTGGACCCCACATTGTTCAGATAGACGTCTCAGATACACAGACCTCATCATTACAGGTCTGTACATTGCAACTAGCAGAGTAACTGCAGCAAAATTTCAAAGAGGTCTTGACATACTTCTTCAAGATAATCTCCTAGGTTGTTATGGCTTTTTCCATGCTCCTCTGGCCTAAACAGCTACGCTTCCTCTGCTAGCTCTGCAAGTGTCTCTACCTCCTATAAGCTCAGCAGCATTACCTCAATTTTTCCTATCTCTTTCAGTGGCACTAGCTCGACTGCATGCTCTGGCACCTCCACCTCCTCCGCCCTGCTAGTTGATGTGTGACTGGACACAACATGGCAGGGGACTTGCCAGACTCTCCTGTGAAAAATCAGGATGATTTTGAGGACATACCAACTTCAGTGAAGGCCTTCAATTGAAGTGCCCTGGAAGTGATGGTGCTCTTCGATCTCCCAATTCCTAAAGCAGCCCTGATAGAATTGTATTACTTTCAACAGTCCTGAATGGATTTCATTACAGGTCACATATTCATCTCCATTACATGCGTCTTAAGGGAAGCAAAAAAGATCTCACAAGCCCACATAAATGTGACTCAAATGACTAGAAAATGTTCATGTGATGTTCAGACTGGTTTCTGATTAAAAATTGTGCTTAAACTCTGAAACCCTGGCCCATCTGCTGTACTAGAAGCAGTCTCATGGCAGACGATCAACTTCATTTTCAACACTCATCCCTTTGGGTAAAAAGGAAGATGATTAAGCTCTTGCAAAGAAAGTGTATTGGAACAGTTCTCTCTGCCTGTGCTAGTCGAACACAGGCACAATTTGAATGACATAAAATATCTCTGTTTACAGGGAAATTGTCAAATTCAACTAAGAACTCCCCGATGACAGAAGGGCCTTGGGCATGCTTGAATCTGGGACATGCTATTTAGAGATAGTGGCAAGAGGAATGTGCCGGGGCTTCCCTACATTCAAATGGGAATCAAATTGAGAAGCACCAAGTGGATTTATAGAGGCCAGGAGAACATCAGAGCTTTGCCTTTTGATTGCCTTCACGTTTTCACTTATCAACTGTGGCGAGCCAGATGAAGGACGCAGACACTTTGTGGACATAGTTCATACATTTCTATTCAAATAACATATAAGACCTAGCTTTCCCTTTCTCTGTGGGCGGTACCTGCCTATATTTCTATCTAAGGAGCTTGTCAGTCATTAATGTCCAAAAGGATCAAGTCTGCTATCCAGAACTACCCTAACTGTACCTACTAATATGAAAACATACTTATATATGGAGGATGACTCCCTTCTCCTGAGGGTAACTCTAGTGCTGTAGGATTCTCTACCACAAAGTGATCCTCCAATAGTCTCCTGATTTCATGGATCAGTATGTTTAATTCCCCTGATGCTGTCTGGGGGTTTCCTTTCACCTTGGGGTTCCCTTTTGGGAATCTTTTACAAGCTATAGTTTTCTGGTTGCTGTCTCCAGCATATCTTGTGAAGACAGTATTATTTGGACAGTCTTTCTCGCCTAGCCAATTATAACTCAGCTTGCTTTGGCCTAATTGACTCTTTATTGGGTTCAGTTGTATAGTTCCTCTGATCTCTTGCTCAAAATATTCTCTTGTTTATATTCTCTTCTTGCACAAAATGTTTTGTGGCTTTCTCCTTTTCCCAGGGTATTGAGGTCCACTCTACTTTTCTTTTAATATTACTTCTCTCTCTTGTATCCCACAACTTAAGGTTTATTTGCTTCAAGGTTAACTTTATCTCCTGACTTCCACTGAGACGAGTGGTTTGCAGGATATAATGATCCTTTCTCAGACTCCCATTATTCCTGTTGTCCCCATTACCTTCTATTGTAAAGGAGACCGCCTCTGGGAGCCTGTTCCTCTGTAGCCCTCTCTCAGGCCTCAAATCGGTGTTGCCTTCCTTTCATTAGCGTGTTTCCCCTTGTGTTTTCACTCTTCTCTCTGGTGTTCCAGTCTTCTGATAACAGGTCAGACACCCTGCAGCTTTTCATGCACTGTGGTATCGGCGATGGCTGTCGGATCGGCCGCCCTCCCCGGGTCTTCCGTGGTCTCACCACAACCTTCCTCCAAGCTCCTGCCCGGCTGGTTTAGCTGTCTGGAGTGGCACTGTGGCTGCAGCGTCTCAGTATCTTCTTTTAGGCTTCTGGTGCTATGATTCTGGTGTCCCGGTCTCATCCTTTGGGCTTTTGCCCTGCTGGTTTCCCATGCTGGGGTCATACAGTGGCTCCAGGGTCCCCATCGGCAAGATCTTATGCATTTCAAACCCATAGGTTTCCTGGTCTGTGCTTGGCCTGTCTGCTCCAGGTGTTACATAGTGAGGGGCCTTCCAAAGTCTGCATATGCGACTATTTCTCTTCTCTCACTTTGGTTCATTAAGTGTACGTTATTTAACATACTCATCCCATTGTATTGGGGACATTGTTTTAAAGGGACATGTTCCTTTTTGGAAAGATATTGGCATCTATTAGGATTTTCTTCATCCCAACCATGATATTTAAAGGTTTCTGGTATAGTAGAGCATGCCATGTAGGCCACAGTGTGCAGAGCTATAAGGAGTTCAAGAGAATGGGTGTCCTTGTCCCCTAAGTGGGAGTCTCTCCCAGCGAGGTCCCACTTGTCACAACCCCTGTGGAGGGTGTTGTGGAGCAGGCTCACCTCCCTAGCCTCACAGGGAAGCTCCCCCTTAGGAAGAAGGGGTGAATTCTCTTGATTCGTCCCACAACCGATGAATATCTAAACAAGGAGTCGACAAATACTCTGACAGCAAACTCCTTCTTTATCATCTTCTCCAAGCTGAACCGCAGTCATCCTTAATGGACATCACCAACCTACCAGAGCTGTTCAGACTTAAACAATGCAAAGTCCTGTTTGCAGTACAGAAGGGATAAGCAGAACTTTCTTCATTCTCATCCCAAATAACCAACAAGCAAAGACCTATACAAGGGTTATTCCCCTCCACCTCTGATGGCTCAGTTAAGCAGAAGAGCTGACTTAGTACAAACGAGGGAGCACTGGAGGTCCAGTCTTTCTTTTTAAGGAAGCCTGGAGACCATCAGTTGCACCCTTGGATCCTCAGTGTGGGTGAGCTCAGTTTCAAGGCTTCCCAGTCCCCCTGCTCCATTGCCCCTTCCCCTAACAAGTTTCCTTAAACTTCAGTCTCAGTCACAGATCATAAAACATCTGCAAATGTGTGTGGTGGAGGACGTACCTCAGGTGGAGAGGTTGGAGGTCTGTGACTCTTGGTTCTTTGCAGTACTGAAGAAAACAAGGGGACTTCTTGTTATCGGCACCAGATGGGCATACTCATAATGACTGCCACTGTTTGTCATTATGCCAAAGAATCCAAGATCCAACCTGAGGAAATGCCTGGTAAGACTACCATGAAGAAAAAGAGTGAGCGAGTAATGCCGATCACTCAGGGGGTTGAAACCAGCAATACTGCGATGAGGACTAATGAGTGTGTGATGGAGAGCACGCAACTGGAAGAGAAAAGGACTATAGTCCTCCACTGGGAGGTCCCAGCAATATATCATATAAAGAGAAGAAGGACCATTATCAGTGAGAAGTGAAACCCGGGGGTTTCAAATCAGCGTTGTCGTGGAAGCTGATCAAAACCAGGAGATCCTCCATATTGAAAAAGCAACTAGTTGGCATGCGAGGGAAGCACCAGAGATGAAGGCAGAGGAGAGCAGGGGAAGGGAACCCCAAAGAAGAGAGCCAGTCATCAGTGGTGGCATGACCCAGGGAAGGTGGACTGTGCAGTCTGGCAACTACGTAGAGACTACTGTGACTCTGGCATTGTGGAGCCATGGACAAGAAGCAGAGAGAGTCAGAGAGAAACAGAAGTCATCCTGACCAAATGAAGAGAAGTCTCTATCCTGCAAGCAGGCCCGGTGATGACAACCAGTGGAATAGAAGATAACGAGGACTGCGGGAGACCTGGGAGTGAACACAAGTATAACGAGTACCAGAATCATACTTGTCACAGTATCCTTGATGTAAGAAAGAGTATTATTGGCCCAATCATCACAGTGCTTAACCTACTTGTCCCAGTGATACAAGAGAGAAGTGAGAGAGTGAGAATCATCACAGGAATCAGCCTCCTCGTATGAGTAATATGAGAGACAACCAAGAGAGCGAGAATCATCACAGGACTTATCCTACTCATCCCAGTGATATGAGAAAGAATCGAGAGAGTGAGAATCATTATGGGACTCATTATACTCATCCATTTGGCTTCTTCACTGCGTGTTTCTGCATTTTGCAACTTCAATATGATGGCACCTGCCTAAATTCTTCCCCTCAGTGCTCAGTTCATCCTCCGAATTCATTAGAGCATGCCATTTTCATTAAGGGATCAACATTTAGCCCTAAAGACACTATTAGAGGAGGAGATCATGCAACCATTGCAAAGCTTTGGAAGTCCTCCAGATAACATTGGAGCTAGTGTTCTCCTTGTGCTTGTTAACATTTGGAAATTGACGCTGATTCACACTGAGTAGATTCAGTCCTTTGGTGTTTCAGGAGAACATCCTTCCTGACAACAGAACATGTCAAAGTCTGCAAAGTGATAGCTTTATTGAAGATACAGACCTCAGTGGTTTCTGTCCTTATATTCAAGCAGAAGCTCTGGCCCATCTCTATTTGGGACACTTTATGAGGAATCTACACATGTCATCAGCGGCAAATTGGTTTCAGAAACATCAGTGACAGTCCATGATGATTTTGATGTCAATCGATGTAAAAATCAACTTTGATTTAGTGGATCCAGGATTGCAATCTCAAAGAACTGACCCGTGCAGCAGGATGGCACTGTGTTTTCCATAATGATGGACCTTTTCCTTTATTGCTGATGGGGACACATCAAATTCACAATCTGTGTTTCCGTTGGAACAGGACAAGTACATCAGCCTCCTCAAATTAAAAGCTCTTTTCCTGACATGAAAGGCTCCCATCCATCAATAACTCCAGTGGTCTCATGTTTTAGATGAACAAGCAAAGGTGCATAGGATTGCACCTCTCTGCAGATTGGCCAAGATACTGTGATGGTTCTACACCCAAAATGGGATTTCTCCAACATCTACCCACTTGGTGGCACCATTGGTCTCTATGACAATGTTAATATATGTGAGCTCTCTCAAATGGTGTTGGATTGCATAATAGGGCCAAGTACTGAGGCCACTAATTTATGGATATTTTGCATCATAGGTCAGAAGAAAATGCCTCTTATGTGGCTCCTAATGTGCCCTGTAGAACATTCCTGCCTAGATCTTCTACAACTTTTCTCTGCTGTGGCTAAACGCAAAGTTGATGAGCATGCTAAAACTTTGTCTCAACACTCATCTAGTTCTGATAGCCCCAATCTCGCCAAACAGAATATCATTCACAATTTTCCTCACGTTTCACACAAAACTTCTCTTCCGAATTTGAATAATGTTCTCTTTCAGTGACATTGGCTAGTTCTCCTTCCATTCCTAGTATCGCTGAACTAAATGGTTTGGTTCCTGAGGACTTGATGCATGGTTATGTGAACCTGTCCATGTGCAGTCTTAATATCTTGATGATGGCTAGGAAGGATTGTAGCCTGAGCCAATATGCCAGAATATTGACTAGATTCATTTGTAGGTCATCAAACAGCTACATTATCTGTTTTGTAACTTGGACAATGTCCTCCCCTTCGTATCTTATCTGAAACAGTCGGTAATTGTACTTGAGTCTTACAGGACCTAAATCTTGACCATCTGTATCAATAGTTTTTCTGATTCTGAGTTTTTCTCATTGGTTAATCCCATTATAAAATGGCCCTTTTATGGTGTAAGGTGCCTTTTTCCCCGGTAAAAGCCCACACCATGTGGCATGGGATATAAGTAGTCCTGATACATAACACCTTTGAGTCCATGGCCTCTGCAGATATCAAATACATAACCTGAAAAAGGTCTTTCCTAGTTGAGCTTACTTCCACTCAAAGAATCAGTGATTTTCAGGCATTGTCATCGTTTGTCCTATTCTTATCATTCCCTAGTTTTTCTGTGGACCTGCATATGTGCATGTTATGTTTCCAATGGTGAGGAAGGATAGCTCAGGGGCAACGCGCAGCGCAACACAGGTTTGAATCCCGATCCCGCGCTTAGAAACCACTCGCTGTTATTAAGCATGTTATAAAAGAACAATTACAATATAATTATAATTGTCTGCCTACAGTGGTCTCAGATTCCACCTAAATAAGGAAATCAACTTACCTGTCTTTTTACAGATAATACTTTTGAGGCTTTACGGTCTCTCAAAAACTTTTATGTCAGCAGGGTGCTGAAATTGTACTCTGAGCACAATAAGTTAGCTAGATCTTTAGATCACCTTTTTGTAGTCTATGGTGACTATTCTTTCATGTCAAAGATAGACAAGGCTAATATTACCAGGTAGATAATGAATTGGATTCTTAATGGTAATTCATTATAAAAGAGTATCGCTCCCATGGGATTTCATGACCATTTCATTTGGGAAATAGCTCATCTGTGGCTTTCCAAAGGCATGCAGTCCTTGAAGACATCGGAAAGTCAGCTACATTTGCTACTGGACATTAGCCTGCAGGCCAATGTGACTTTTGGCAAGATGGTATTTTGCATCATTTTTGGGTGGATTTTTTTTCACTCGGATTTGACACATTTTTTTTTTAACTTTGTTTTTATTGACATAATACATATAAGGTAGGGTGCGCAAGCAATCCCTGCCAGTAACACATTGAGCAAACATAACTGCCTGTATTTTTTAACATTTTAGTCCCATCCCACCTCCCCCCTCCCGCCCCGTCCCCCCCAACTTTTTCAACATAAACCCCTTCCCCCACCCCCCCAACTTTGCAACATACCAAGTTTTGAGGTTTTTTTTTTTTTTTTTTTTTCGCAGGTTACAGAAGCAGCAGTGAGAACTTTCGAACATCGTTATATGCACTCGTTATACCATTTGACACCGTGGGAGCAGCGCGGCTCAGAGCAAATTGATGGACAGGCTCCAATTCTAGGGCCGGCGCTGGGGTAAGCCCGGGGGACACATATTGGGGGCCAACGTTACAGTCGCATAGAGACACAGTCATCGTGGAGGTGAACTGCTGTCCATTCCTGTGCGAACTCTGAGGCTTTGTCGTTTTTCACTGCCGTGAGTTTTTCATAGGTAAATATAGCCCTTAATTTACAGAGCCATTCCTCTTTAGTTGGTGCTAAGGGGCTTTTCCACTTTTGGGCCAATGCTAGCCTCCCCGCCCTCAGCATGGCCCCGATGACCCTCGGGAATGCACTTTGTTCCGTTTCCGGCATGGGAGTACCCAGAAGGATTTCTAAGGGGAGAAGCGATGGACAGAATCCCTCTATGTCCTTGATCCAGCTGAGAAGCTCCGACCAGTACACCTGAATAACCGGGCATCCCCACCACATATGGAACCAAGTGCCTTTTTGGTGACATAGCCTAGGACAGTGAGGGGATACTTCTGCGAACATTTTGGAGAGGGTGGCTGGGGGGCGATGCCAGGAGTGGAGAATCTTGAAACTATGCTCCATGGCTGCGGTGTACAGAGTACCGGTAAATATGGTTTTGAAGACTGCCCTCCATGTATGGTCGTCTATCTCCATGACCAGCCTTTCTTCCCATATACGATTGAAGGGTTGCCTATCCTCCAGATTAGCTATTATCAAGGTGCTGTAGAACTTGGACAGGGAGCCCTTTCGGGAGACACTTTTAGCTATTACTTCTTCAAAGGGGGTGAGGGGGCGGGCTAGGTTGTCAGCCCATCGGGGGTGAGTCAGTATTCCCTTCAAACGCAAGTACTCAAAGATCGATGGTGGTTTATCACCCAGTGCTTCGGTCAATTGTACGTAGTCTATGAAGCCCTCCTCCCGGGAGAGCTGGGAAACTCTCTCCAACCCCATGTCTGACCAAGCCTGCGTGTCGCGGAAGCCTCTGGTGTCTAGGTTGATAGGGGGACCCCATAGCGATGTTAAAGGGGCCGGCCAGGACGACAGCTTTTTGTTGTTTTTATCTGGCTTCCAGAGTGCCCATAGGACTGCCAGTGTGGGGTGTTCTTTAAGATAGGAGGGGATGGTTTTAGGGGAGGCCCATAGTAGATCTCTGACTTTTTTAGGGTGGGTGTGGATATCCTCTATATATGTCCAGTACGTCCTCATATCCTCTCGCATGTGCTCCATCATCACCCGGAGCTGGGCAGCTTTATATTATAGTCTGAAGTCGGGGAGGGCGAATCCACCGTGAGACTTCGGCAGGGTCAAGGTGGAGAATTTAACTCTTGGTCTCCTCCCGTCCCATACAAACTGGAGAACTCGGGCCTGTAGAACCTCGAAGAAGGATTCAGGAATAACCACAGGGAGGGCTGCGAAGAGATACAGGAGGCGAGGTAATATATTCATCTTAACCGTCACCATACGGCCAAACCAGGAGAGAGTAAGGGGAGCCCAGCATTTGAGATCACTGCTGATTTTAGCCAAGATCTCCGGGAAGTTGAACTGATATATTAGCGATAAGTTCCTAGGAATGCTGGTGCCCAGATACCTGGTGGACACACGTTCTATCCTCACTCCCAAGAGTTCCGAGCGAGCCCCGATGTCTTTGTCCCCGGGACCCATTGGCATAATACTAGACTTGGAGGCATTTATATTAAGCCCCGAGAAGGCCCCGTAGAAGTTCATAAGATCAAATAATCTAGGTAGTGAGACCTGGAGGTTGGTTAGGTACCCCAAGATATTGTCGGCAAATAGTGAGAGTTTAAACTCACAGTCGCCACAGCGTATCCCCGTAATTTCACGGTCTTCCCTGATCGCTATGGCCAGAGGCTCCATTGCCAGAGCGTATAGAAGGGGGGAAAGGGGACAACCCTGCCGGGTTCCTCTGGATAGAGCCAAGGGTTCCGACGTGCCGCCGTTAACCAAAACTCTTGCCATGGGAGCGTTATATAATGTCGAGACCCATCTACAAAAATTCCCCCCGAGGCCCATTTTTTGGAGAACTTTGCCCATATAAGGCCACTCGACACGGTCGAAGGCCTTTTCCGAGTCCAAAGCTAGGAGGTAGCCCTCTTCCCCCTGCCTCGAGGCCTCGTACATGAGGTCCAGGGTCTTACGTATGTTATCGGACCCCTGGCGTCCCGGGATGAACCCTACCTGATCTCCATGTATAAGTGAGGGGAGGAGTTTCGCCAGTCTGTTCACCAGAAGTTTGGCCAGAATCTTGACATCTACGTTAAGAAGGGAAATGGGGCGATACGATTGACACTGGGAAGGGTCCTTCCCCTCTTTAGGGATTACTACTATCAGAGCTGACATCATCGAAGGCGGGAGGGTGCCCGGGTCCAGTGCCGAGTTGAACATTTTGGCCATAAACGGGGCTAGCGTAGACCGGTAAGTCTTATAGAATTTGACTGTGAACCCATCGTCGCCTGGGGCTGTTCCACTCTTCAGGGAGGATATGGTATCTATTATCTCCTCTGGAGACACGGGGAGATCCAGTATGTCTGCTTTTTCAGGTGAGAGGCCTGGGATCGGGAGAGAGTCCAAGAAGCTGTCTATCTCGGTTCTGTCCCCTACGTATTCCGAGCTGTATAGGCATTCATAATAGTGGCGAAAGTGTTCAGCTATTTTGCTATCCCTTACAGTTGGCTCTCCTCCCGGTGGCCGGATGGAGTTAACCCTCCTACTATTTCTGAGCTCCCGGAGCCTCCAAGCAAGTATTTTATCAGCCTTTTCCCCCTTTTCCATGTACTTCTGCTTCAGGAAGGACAGCTTTTTTTCTGTTTGTCCCACCTGGAGGTCTGCCAGGCTTGAGCGCAACCTTTGGAGTTCCTCCCACTTCCCGGGGAACATTTGTGATTTTAGTTTCCCACCAGGTTGGATAGCCTCTATCTTTTTCCTCAACCGTGTCTCCTCCAGACCCCTCTCCCTCTTCCTTCTCGAACCTGCCTCGATGAGAATGCCTCTAATGGTCGCCTTGAATGCCTCCCAAACACCCAGAACTCCGACCTCCCCGTTGTCGTTGATAGAGAAGTATTCGGTGATGGCTGTAAGGAGGGATTGTCGCACCTCTTTGTCATGTAGAAGAAGGTCGTTACACCTCCATAGGGACCCAGGTGGCGGGGCTGAGGGCATACCCAATTTTATTCTAACCATGTCGTGGTCTGTCCAGGGAACCACCTCCACCCCCGATTCCGTGACCTCGCCCCGGATCGTGGCGTCAACCAGGATATAATCAATACGGGAGAAAGTGGCATGGGGTTTCGAGAAAAAAGTGAAGTCTGGGTCTCGATCTTTTTCTGTGTGGTGTGTGTCGCTCAAGCCCAGATCATTGTTAACTGATTGAAATGCTTCGGCCAGTTTTTTTTGGAGGCGTTGGCTGGGGCATGGATTGGGCGAGCTCCTGTCTCTATCAGGGCAAAGAACCATATTAAAATCCCCCCCAACCAGTAAAGTCCCGTCGGAAAAAGCCACGATTTTCTCTCTCATCCCCATCCAGAAGCCATCCTGCGCCTCGTTCGGAGCATAAATACCAACCAGGGTGAACAGCCGACCCCTCACCTCCTCTTTAACCATGATATATCGTCCTTCCGGGTCTGACCTCTGGGCTTTGAGAACAAAGTGAGCCCCAGGGGAGACCAATAGGGCCACTCCCCGTTTCTTGGCCCGGAAGGACGCTGCATAGACTTGATCAATAGCTTTAGCTCTCAGCTTTGGCTCCCTGTCCCGAACCCAATGTGTCTCTTGTATGAATAAGAAATGGAGTCGGAGCCTTGTGAATTTCCTCACCAGCAGCGACCTTTTGGTGGGAGAATTGAGTCCCCGCACATTTAGCGAACCCACTGTCAAATATTGCAAGGAATCATCCATCATAGAAATAGTAAGAGCTCATATTTCCCTGCTCGGGACGAATAGTTCCAGCGCTCCCGCAGTGCTTCCACCCCCCGCTATAGTCCAATAACAAAACCACAGTTACAAAACAGACCAGAAAACTTGGCTTGGCCCCATTAGAATCCCCTCGAACCAACCCCAACCTTTCTCTCCCCCCTCCCCCCTCCCCCCTGAACGCCTGGTAGACCAGCGGCTTCATCCTGTCGCTGAGCCAGGCCACCAATGTCTCCCTCCTCCGGGCTCATAAACTCTTCAACAACCACAACTTGAGCCCCCCCTATCATGTTCAGAATGCAAGTAATCACAGTGTTTCCCCCAAAGGCATGGAAAACAGACTAGACCGTGATGTTTCCTGGGGTTTCTCAAGTGTCAGGCTGCCCAGGGGATGCCGGAGCCACTCTTCTGAACTTCCTATGGCCTCGGACTTTGCGTCTCTCCTGAGAAGCCTTAACTCTCCCGGGTCCGACGGGCTGTCTTCCATGTTCTCGGTCTTCCCCTTCCCCATTTGGTTCTCCGAGAAGTTCGCCCGATACCCTGCGAATGTCATCCTCCGTGACCAGGGCATATTTGTACCCTTCCAGTTCAAAGGAAAGCGAAAAAGGGTATCCCCACCTGTATCGGACCCCCTTGGTTTGGAGCATTTTCGTCAGCGGGGAAGAGAGACGACGTCTTGCCAGGGTGAAGGCGGATAGATCCTGGTACACCGAAATCCGGGCTCCCTCCCAGTCCACCGGACCCCTCTTACGTGCCAGTTCCAGAATTTTATTCTTCTCCATGAAGTAATGGAAACGCACGAGAATGGACCTGGGGCCTCTGTTGATCGCTCCCACCCTGTGAGCTCTGTCAATTGTGGGTTCATTCGTGTTCGCCCCATCGAAGAGAGATCCCACTACTGCGTTCACGGCTTTGATTATGTCCATTTGCGTTTCACCTTCGCGCTCCGGGAACCCCAAAAAGATTGCAGCGTCATTCCCTATTTTCCAGGTCATCCAGTTTCAGGGAGCATTTCTCTTCTCTCCTCTCGAGTTCCGATAGGCGCATGTCGAATTGCGTCTCGAAGATGTCATTCGAGGCTGTGTTATTTTCAAGCGCCTGGACCCTGTCGTCTATGTTGTCCACTTTTTTGTCCAGGGTATCCAGCCGTAGCGTTATGTCTGCTCTGAAGCCTCTTATTTCCTCCAGGAGGGCCGCCATACCTTTGGTGACCGTGCTAGTGTCAGACATGTCCAGGGGTGCCGGGGCCGCCATCTCCGGGCGGGTTGGCGAGCCTGAGGGTTTGCGTCGAAATCTCTGCAGGGATTCCTTCCAGTTCATAGGCCTCCTCTGACCAACTCCACGGGATCCTCTGCCTAACGCCCTAGGTCCTATGGGCAGTACCGTCGGGTCACCAGGTTACGCCAGGGGGAGGGCCACGGGGGGACTTCCCTGTGTACGGCCTCGGCGTTGTACTCACTGTTGGGGCGGCAGGTTGCTCCGGCCAAGTCTCCAAGGCACAGCCGATACGGGCCTATCACTCCTCGTCCCGGGTTTGATTCAAGCTATTGTGGTCACTGTTTTGGAGTCCTTCAATAAACGCTGTGGTTGGCCCGGGGGGGTACCCCATTCTCCGTGATGCTGATTGCCGGTTGCCGGTTGTTGATTTGGGGCGCCCTCGCCCCTGAGCTTCCGTCGTGCGGCTCCCAAGCTGTGCGGGAAGGCCCGCCTGGGGAGGAGTGGAGGGGTTGTCGTGGGCGCCTTTGCGGGGGCCTCCGCCTTTGAGGGACCTCGACGAAGACTAGCCCCCCGTTCGTCGATGGGGTCGAAGATCTTGGGGGGCAGGCCGTGCCCACTGAGTGCACTCCTGCACCAGCTCCACAATCCAGCGGCGGGCTCAGGGGAGGCACGATCCGCCGGGCCTCATCCGCAGCTCTCCAGTGAAGCGGGGCGCAGCCCGGAGCACTGCGCGATCTCGTCCGGGTTCAGGAGGATTTGTAAGCCCCCGCTACGAGGTCCAGGGGGGACCGGGGGGGGCGCTCTTCCGCGCCGGCCGGCTGTGTTGTAGGCCTCACCTAGGCCGCGGCTTGGCGGCGCCCCGCGCAAGGGGACGCGATGTTGGGGGAGGCTGGGCTCACTCCCTCTCCCGGCCTGAGCCGCGCAGCGCTCGAGGCCTTATGTGGTTCCGCTCGGGGCCCTGGGGAGGCGGGTTCCGCCCCAGCGAAATTCGGTGTGGGGGGGGCCGCACCCGCGGGGCCTACTCGAGCCGCGGCTCTCCGTTGGTTCCCGCAGAGCCGCGGTGCAGGGGAAGGCGGAGCTCCTCCTCCCTCCTCCTTCCGAGGGTCCGATCTTGGCGAAATCTCCACGCCGGGAGATCGGAGTTGGGGTCCGCGGGGGCTCCGCTGGGTCAGTGATCCGCGGGGGGGTTCAACACTGCACTCCTAGGGGTCTGGGGGGGCTCAGGTCCCTCTTACGGCGCCCTTTGGAGGAGACCAGTGCGGATGCGTCAGTGCATCTCGGCGCCCCCTGGTGGATCCCCGATTTGACACATTTTATCATTAATATAGCCTTCCAACCATTGAATTTTCTTTTTGGTGATTTGTAATCTCCCATAACTTTGAGGGAAAGGGAACAAGACATAGGATCAAATAAATGTTATTTACTGTACTCCTTGTTCATAGTCCCTTTTCTTCCACACAAACCTCTCTGTGGCCCACGTAATAAGATACACACAAGTTCGCCCAGACACAACCCCAAAGAAAAGAATAACTGATAATTATTGAGGAATAATGACATTTTGGGCTTGGGGTACTGTAACGCTCACCTGGTATCCACGGGGACGTCACTCAGCCTGTTCTGACCTCTTACGACCTCGAACCCTTCCCTGGAGGCTATTCGACTGGAGACTGGGCCTGAAACACAGGATTGGTAGAGTTTACTCCCTTTTGTCTCTGTCTGCTTGAACCCCTTCTCCCCTGGAGTCCAATCCTTGCCTTTAATCCACAGCTCACCTTGTTTTCTTGGATAGTGTGCTCTCCGTCCTGCTTTCAGCACAGGGGCATGTTGATTGATGCATGCTCGTTGGTGCCTAGTTACTTCACTGGCAAGAGTCTGACAGGTAAGTATAATGAGTCTTTTGAACAGTTCTCGAACTTCATTCCTTTCCTTCCTTAGATGATGGCCGGCGTCCGGGGATGGCGGCGTGCTGCTGAGATGAGTAGCGCTGAAGGTGAGTGAGAGCGCGATGCGCGATGCACCCCTTTTGTATTTGTATTGAACTGAGTTCTTTTCCTGTGTCTTTTAGGTGCCGCAACGTTTTCAGCCTGGATGCTGGTTATGAAGAACAAATGCGGTGAGTAAGCGCGGAATGCAGCGCCTCTAGATGTTTCCACGCTAACCTGGAGTGTCTTTTCCCTCTTGCAGATGGATGAGAAGTTCCGGAGACAGAGTTCCCCCAGAGCGGCTGGGATTCAGGTAAGCGTTTGAGGACTGGCTGCTGGAGACTTCGAGGGACGGATGAACCCGTTGGCCAGGTATTGGTCAAGATAGGCCTTCAGGTGCTGGTTTTCTGGTTCCGTGAGTGCGTAAATTCGCCCACAAGGGATTTGTGCGCCGGGTATCAGGTCGATTTGACAATCGTATGGTCTATGCAGTGGTAGGGTATTAGCCTGTTCTTTCTGAAAGACATCTTGAAAGTCCTGGTATTCACTTGGTAGGGTGCCGATTGCCGCAGTCACAAGCGTGGAGGTTCTGGTGTCTATTGGTTGTTTCTCTTGGCGATAACATGTGTGGACGCAAGTCTCGTGAAAGGCCAATTCTTTTGCTCGCCAATCAATTCGAGGATTGTGAGCTACCAACCATGGCATTCCCAAAATCAACCGGAACTATGGGGCCTTAATGAGGTCGAAAACAATAGATTCTTGGTGTCCATCCTGGCACAGAAGGGTTAAAGCTGCAGTGCATTGGGATACTGGACCAGAAGCTATTTCTGTGCCGTCGACAGTGGTAAAAGTGTCAGTGGTTGATTTAGGGCATAACGGAAGCCCCATCTTTGCTGCAAGATCCTGGTTGATGTAATTCCCAACGGTTCCACTGTTTATGTACACTCTTACTGCTTGCATCCGAGATGGTTGTTGGTGATTGATCAAGACCACAGATAGTGCAAAATGGGAGGTCTGTAGTTCACTTTCTTCGCTCGACAAGTGGACCCCTACACTTGCCAGGCTGGGTAGTTTTCCGATTCCTTGATGGTATCCTCCTTGTCTGTGTTCCCTACCGTCCTCCTCGGTGGCTTCACAGGGCACTCTTTAAGGAAATGACCTGACCTTCCACAGTACAGACATAACTGCTGCTGTCTCCTTTTATCCCTTTCCGCTTTAGTCAAGGGGGATCTGACCCCCCCCCGATTTGCATTGGTTCTCCTGAACCTTCCGTTGTTCGGGCAGTATTGTCCTTTGAACACACATACATAGGGCGAGGGTCCGGTCTGGTTCGATCTGCTCTTCGTCCTGCAACCTATAATCGGTGTCCGGTCAAATGGTCAAAAATAAAAGATCGAATGACCATTTGATCGAAAGTCAAATGGTCGGAAAAAAAATGGTCGAATTTTTTTATTTATTTATTTATATTTTTTTTTCGTTTTGTTTGGTAAAAAAAATATATATATAGAAAAAGGGGGGTTGGGGTGGGAACCCCCCCATAAAAAAATAAATAAAAAAAAATCGACCATTCTTTCGACCATTTGACTCTCGATCAAATGGCATTCGATCATTTGGTTTTCCACCAAATGACCTACAACCCCTATGATCCAGTTGAACAACAAGGTCAATGAATTCTGAGCAGTCTTTCGGGGGGTTCACTACTTGTGCAAGAACATCATTGAGCTCCCCCCGCAACCCCTGATGAAATAACGTGGTTCTCTTCTCCACTGGCCATTCTGCTTCAACTACAAGCTTATTGAACGTGACTATGTATGTTAATAGGTCTTGATTCCCTTGGCGTAGGGACAGAAGTTCATTGTCTAATGCCTGATCATGAGTACGAATGGCGAACAGCTTTTCCATCTCCTGTTGAAAGCCCCTGAAGTCATGCAGCAAAGGATTGTCTTGGGCCACAAAGGGTACAGACCAGTCCGCAGCGCTACCACTCAGGTAGGATAGCACAAAAGTGACCCGTGATTGGTCATTCGGAAAGGCCCCTGGCCTACAAAGGAAGTGCAGGCGGCACTGGTTCATGAACGTTGCAAACCTCTTGGGATCCCCGTAAATCGTTCGGGCGGGGCCAAGGGAACTTCCCTAGGAAGTGTTATCTGAACGGGATTGGCTGATGGCGCTGGCATCGAGGGCACGCTTCCCGGCAATGGTGTATGCCCTGCTTGTGACTTGAGAAGTTTCCTGCTTAAATCATCAGTGCATTCTTTGGCTACTATCATCTCTCTTCTCAGGGTGTTGGTCTCCTGCCTGGCCACATGTACTTCGGAACATAGCTGCCCCAACATGTGGGTTAACTGGTCGGTTTCTGACGTTTCCATGACGCCCAGGTGGATTGTGATGTGAGGCTTTGTGTTCTTCTGTAACGCTCACCTGGTATCCACGGGGACGTCACTTAGCCTGTTCTGACCTCTTACGACCTCGAACCCTTCCCTGGAGGCTATTCGACTGGAGACTGGGCCTGAAACACAGGATTGGTAGAGTTTAACTCCCTATTGCCTCTGTGTGCTTGAAGCCCTTCTTCCCCGGGGTCCAACCCTTCCCTTTGATCCACAGCTCACCTTGTTTTCTTGGATAGTGTGCTCTCCGTCCTGCTTTCAGCGCAGGGGCGTGTCGATTGATGCAGGCTCGTTGCAGCCTAGTGGTTACCAGACATTTGGTCGAAAAAAATTGGTCGACCAGACAAATGATCGAACCAATTTGGTCGAAAACCAAATGGTCGAATTTTTATTTTTTTATTTTCACTCCTTTTTTTTGTTTTGTTGGGGGGGTCCGCCCCAACCCCCTTTTTTTTCTAAAAAACCCTTTTTTTAAAAAACGAAAACCCGAAAAATAAATATATAATTTTAAAAAAAATTCGACCATTTGGTTTTCGACCAAATTGCGTCGACCAAATGTCATTCGACCAGTTTTAATTCGACCAATTGACTGGACACCCTGCCTAGTTACTACACTGGCAAGAGTCCGACAGGTAAGTATAATGAGTCTTTTGAACAGTTGTCTAACTTCGTTCCTTTCCTTCCTTAGATGATGGCCGGCGTCCGGGATGGCGGCGTGCTGCTGAGATGAGTAGCGCTGAAGGTGAGTGAGAGCGCGATGCGCGATGCACCCCTTTCGTATTTGTATTGAACTGAGTTCTTTTCCTGCGTCTTTTAGGTGCTGCAACGTTTTCAGCGTGGATGCCGATTATGAAGAACAAATGCGGTGAGTAAGCGCGGTATGCGGCACCTCTAGATGTTTCCACGCTAACCTGGAGTGTCTTTTCCCTCTTGCAGATGGATGAGAAGTTGCGGAGACAGAGTTCCCCCAGAGCGGCTGGGATTCAGGTAAGCGTTTGAAGCTCGTACAGAATTTAAAAATAAGCAAAGATTTGCGGAATGCTTACTAATGCCTTTTATCTGTTCTTTTCCCTTTTCCTTAGGAAGCGGCGTGCCGGGATGGGAATGACACCTCCGAAGATGCCCGCAGAACAGAAGGAGCGATGAATGATGGGCAGAAGCGCTGCCAGGTAAGGCTGTTCCTAACGGTGTTCTTGTTCTTGCAGGAGCTAAGCGCAGAAGAAAGATGCAGTCCTACTGGAGACCGATCCGAACACAGTGAGTGTCACGCTGCAGGTGCAGAAAACACAAAGCATGTTTGTCAGCCTGGGCATGCCTTAAATAGTCTCTGGGTATCTCTGAACCACACCCAAAAGACTAGACTGCACATGCAGTTCTGGGAACCGAAATATGTGGGGGCATCCATCTAGTCCCCATCAATGCACTACAAGTCCAATCCCCAATGTTATCCTATGGGAGTGAGTGAGTCTGGTGCCACAAGCCCTAAGTCTGACTCCAAGTGGGTCTTTGGAGGGATGGAGAGGCCCTTGAGGACCATGTAGGTGATTGTGGCCTGGCTCCAGCCTGACATCTTGGAGGGCTGGGGACATGAGGGGCAGGAATCACGACAGGTACAATAGCCACTCTCGTGTGTAACATTTACTTTATTTTGGATGCATTTTGGGATCACTGGCTGAATGTCAGGTATTGTTTTTTCAATGGCCTTTATAATTCCTGTTCTCCACTATGCACATATGTGCAAGTTATGCTTTCAATATGTTTGTCACAAAAATGTATGACCACTAATGACCCCATTGAGTTTGGAGTGGAGTTCCAACAGTTTATCTGCAAAATACACCTTAAGGATTTTTTTTTATAACATGTTTCAGACCAATAATTGTAGTGGATTGAAAGGTTTTTGCACCTTTTGCCCTCCTCCTCACACATACTCTGCTAAGTGTTTGATAGAAGAATAGTAGAGGAGATTGAACGTTTAGAAACACACTGTGGTAGTATGCATCCAAATCTAAGTAAGCATGAGAGCAATCTCCTGAAGTAACGAGGTTGGTACCAGACATAGTGATCTGGCATTGAATTCCTATACACAAGAATACCTCAAAGGGCAACATTAGAGGTTATACAAATTACAAGGAGTGAATTATAAACCTGTTGGCAATGGCCTAATTTCTTTTCAATTCTTAGGCCAGTTCTATGTGGAAACAGAGGGCACTGCTATGAGTGCACTTTTTAGTCCCAACCTGCCCAATTTATATGTCAATATGTTTGAGGATAAAGTTGTATACCATGACAGCAATCCGTTTAAGGTATAGTACATCTCAAATTGGTTGAGATATAATGACAACATTTTGGTCTTATGGACGGGTCCATTGGATGCAGCCAATGAATTTGTACACTGGCTTAACTCAGAGAATCGCTTTTTCAAAAGTAATGTTGAGGTGAATTGCTTGGATATCACCATCAATCATCATGATGGGGCATTACTTGTAAGACCATACAACAAAGGTGCTTACAAAAAATCCCTTTTGCATTACTCCAGTCACCATGCAAAACACATTAGGGAAAGTTTGCCTTTTAGACAATTTTGAAGGTTAAAATGCAACAGTAGAAGACGACTATTTTACGAATCAGAAGCTAATAATGTGTCTGGAAATTTGAAAATTAGAGCTTATCCGTCTAGATTGATCAAGTAGTCTTCCAAGAGAGCATCAAAAAATAATCAGGAGGCACGCTTGGAATACAAAAATAGATGCATTGAAGATGAGATGTTGATCTTTGTTAACACCTTTACAAATTTGTATTACAAGGTCAAATCCATTATTTAGAAAAATTGGTGTAAGTGTTTTCCAAAAGAGTCTCGCCACCTACTGCGGCTTTACAAAAAGTACCAGCATACAGAATATTGGAATGAGGAATGACATCACTATTGAAGCTTCCCACTCTGTAAATCTGACTACTCTTTGGGATCCAGATCCTATAAAAAGATAATTTTCCATGTTGCACATGTCTTATGTAAACACACTGTTAACACAAGATCTATTGACATAGGATTGCAGAAGAATTGGATACTAAATGACCATACAAACTACAATAGCAGCAATGTATTGTATATGATCACTTGTCCCTGCCAGCTACATTACATAAGAAAACCCAATAGGAAATGTAAAATGAGACTAAAACAACATCAGAGTTGCATCAAGACTCAAATTCAAAAAGCACCATTGATAAAACAATATGTGTCCCAAAATCATACCTTTCTTGACACATAAAGGGTAATTTTGGAGGAAATTTGAGGAGAGAATCAAAACATTATTAATAAGAAACTACCCTGCTTAGAACAGAGATACATTTTTCAAACCAACAGCCTTCTACATGGCTTTAATTGATTTGTGGAGTGCCATAAAGTTCAATAATAGTTTAGTTTCTTCTCTGTGAAACACAAATGCTCCAAATGTTTGATGATTGGTTATGAGATCTTGGTTCTGTCTGTCTTATTGAGCATTTATTATTTTGCTCCCAGGGGTTTGACTAAGCATTGGTTTCCTAAAATGTGTACCCAATAAAATAATACATCTAAATTAAATAAACGTAGGTGCAACTAAAGTTGTGCATTATTCATAATGTCGTGCCCGTATTTTATTGGTAGTCTGTTTCAGTTTCATGGGCTGATGTGATTTGTTCTATTGGTTACACGGGTCATCCAGTAACGTATTCATCTTTACACATAACATTATGTGATGACATCATCACGCATTATACACATTATGTGATGTACATAGCAGCAGGCATTTCTTTACAGTTGAATGCTGGTTTTGGTGCAGAATGATTCTTTCTGACTTTGGACATTCAACATTTGTGGTGTATAAGGTAAAAAGCAGAGAGGTATTACCCCTAGGTAATATATTTAACAATGACCAGTTTTGTAGTACATTTCTCTGGTCCATTTACAGAGATCCTGCAACACAGCTTGATGAACTGGCTGGATAATTCTAATAATACATTGCAGTACCTGTCGTGCTGTGAAGAACTACGACTTGGTAAGACCCAATGCAATTTGATTTGGGGGTGGGGGAGAATTTCTTCAATATGGCTAACAAGAGTTCACATTATCTAAATAACAGATGTAATGTTGTAAAGAATATTAAAAGTAGGTCGACATGAATGTTTATGTTCTTGCTCTTATGATTTTTTTGTAGAAAAGACAAGGTTGTTTGGATCCTTATTAAAAAACATGTGCTGTGACATACAAATAGGATTTATTGATAAAAAAGTAACCTTGGCAAGTGTCCAGATACTTTCGTTTTTTTCTTCGTAATTTGGTGGTGGCAATATAATTTCAGAAATTAATTATAGAAATGGTATTATTACAGTAATTTGTTTCCCTCTCCCTCTTTCCCCTATTTTAGGATTGTGAATTGGATGAACCACATTATAGGATTTATTGGAAACACATTGAATTTGTTAATGGGAATTTGTACGGATTTGTATAATCTTATATGCGTTCTTGTACATAATGAACTATTGTTGACAATTCCATTCATTGGATTTGTGGTCCCAAGGTTCAAATGCTTTTTACCCTTGGGGAATGTCCAGCATTGTTAAACAGTTGTAAGGACAGAAACAGGTAGGGTGCTTTCTATACAGAATTGATGGTATCCTCCTTGTCTGTGGGCCCTACCGTCCTCCTCGGTGGCTTCACAGGGCACTCTTTAAGGAAATGACCTGACCTTCCACAGTACAGACATAACTGCTGCTGTCTCCTTTTATCCCTTTCCGCTTTAGTCAAGGGGGATCTGACCCCCCCCGATTTGCATTGGTTCTCCTGAACCTTCCGTTGTTCGGGCAGTATTGTCCTTTGAACACACATACATAGGGCGAGGGTCCGGTCTGGTTCGATCTGCTCTTTGTCCTGCAACCTATAATCGGTGTCCGGTCAAATGGTCAAAAATAAAAGATCGAATGACCATTTGATCGAAAGTCAAATGGTCGGAAAAAAAATGGTCGAATTTTTTTATTTATTTATTTATATATTTTTTTTGTTTTGTTTGGTAAAAAAAATATATATATATAGAAAAAGGGGGGTTGGGGTGGGAACCCCCCCATAAAAAAAAAATAAAAAAAAATCGACCATTCTTTCGACCATTTGACTCTCGATCAAATGGCATTCGATCATTTGGTTTTCCACCAAATGACCTACAACCCCTATGATAATCCAGTTGAACAACAAGGTCAATGAATTCTGAGCAGTCTTTCGGGGGGTTCACTACTTGTGCGAGAACATCATTAAGCTCCCCCCGCAACCCCTGATGAAATAACGTGGTTCTCTTCTCCACTGGCCATTCTGCTTCAACTACAAGCTTATTGAACGTGACTATGTATGTTAATAGGTCTTGATTCCCTTGGCGTAGGGACAGAAGTTCATTGTCTAATGCCTGATCATGAGTACGAATGGCGAACAGCTTTTCCATCTCCTGTTGAAAGCCCCTGAAGTCATGCAGCAAAGGATTGTCTTGGGCCACAAAGGGTACAGACCAGTCCGCAGCGCTACCACTCAGGTAGGATAGCACAAAAGTGACCCGTGATTGGTCATTCGGAAAGGCCCCTGGCCTACAAAGGAAGTGCAGGCGGCACTGGTTCATGAACGTTGCAAACCTCTTGGGATCCCCGTAAATCGTTCGGGCGGGGCCAAGGGAACTTCCCTAGGAAGTGTTATCTGAACGGGATTGGCTGATGGCGCTGGCATCGAGGGCACGCTTCCCGGCAATGGTGTATGCCCTGCTTGTGACTTGAGAAGTTTCCTGCTTAAATCATCAGTGCATTCTTTGGCTACTATCATCTCTCTTCTCAGGGTGTTGGTCTCCTGCCTGGCCACATGTACTTCGGAACATAGCTGCCCCAACATGTGGGTTAACTGGTCGGTTTCTGACGTTTCCATGACGCCCAGGTGGATTGTGATGTGAGGCTTTGTGTTCTTCTGTAACGCTCACCTGGTATCCACGGGGACGTCACTTAGCCTGTTCTGACCTCTTACGACCTCGAACCCTTCCCTGGAGGCTATTCGACTGGAGACTGGGCCTGAAACACAGGATTGGTAGAGTTTAACTCCCTATTGCCTCTGTGTGCTTGAAGCCCTTCTTCCCCGGGGTCCAACCCTTCCCTTTGATCCACAGCTCACCTTGTTTTCTTGGATAGTGTGCTCTCCGTCCTGCTTTCAGCGCAGGGGCGTGTCGATTGATGCAGGCTCGTTGCAGCCTAGTGGTTACCAGACATTTGGTCGAAAAAAATTGGTCGACCAGACAAATGATCGAACCAATTTGGTCGAAAACCAAATGGTCGCATTTCTTTTTTTTTTATTTTCACTCCTTTTTTTTGTTTTGTTGGGGGGGTCCGCCCCAACCCCCTTTTTTTTCTAAAAAACCCTTTTTTTAAAAAACGAAAACCCGAAAAATAAATATATAATTTTAAAAAAAATTCGACCATTTGGTTTTCGACCAAATTGCGTCGACCAAATGTCATTCGACCAGTTTTAATTCGACCAAATGACTGGACACCCTGCCTAGTTACTACACTGGCAAGAGTCCGACAGGTAAGTATAATGAGTCTTTTGAACAGTTGTCTAACTTCGTTCCTTTCCTTCCTTAGATGATGGCCGGCGTCCGGGATGGCGGCGTGCTGCTGAGATGAGTAGCGCTGAAGGTGAGTGAGAGCGCGATGCGCGATACACCCCTTTCGTATTTGTATTGAACTGAGTTCTTTTCCTGTGTCTTTTAGGTGCTGCAACGTTTTCAGCGTGGATGCCGATTATGAAGAACAAATGCGGTGAGTAAGCGCGGTATGCGGCACCTCTAGATGTTTCCACGCTAACCTGGAGAGTCTTTTCCCTCTTGCAGATGGATGAGAAGTTGCGGAGACAGAGTTCCCCCAGAGCGGCTGGGATTCAGGTAAGCGTTTGAAGCTCGTACAGAATTTAAAAATAAGCAAAGATTTGCGGAATGCTTACTAATGCCTTTTATCTGTTCTTTTCCCTTTTCCTTAGGAAGCGGCGTGCCGGGATGGGAATGACACCTCCGAAGATGCCCGCAGAACAGAAGGAGCGATGAATGATGAGCAGAAGCGCTGCCAGGTAAGGCTGTTCCTAACGGTGTTCTTGTTCTTGCAGGAGCTAAGCGCAGAAGAAAGATGCAGTCCTACTGGAGACCGATCCGAACACAGTGAGTGTCACGCTGCAGGTGCAGAAAACACAAAGCATGTTTGTCAGCCTGGGCATGCCTTAAATAGTCTGTGGGTATCTCTGAACCACACCCAAAAGACTAGACTGCACATGCAGTTCTGGGAACCGAAATATGTGGGGGCATCCATCTAGTCCCCATCAATGCACTACAAGTCCAATCCCCAATGTTATCCTATGGGAGAGAGTGAGTCTGGTGCCACAAGCCCTAAGTCTGACTCCAAGTGGGTCTTTGGAGGGATGGAGAGGCCCTTGAGGACCATGTAGGTGATTGTGGCCTGGCTCCAGCCTGACATCTTGGAGGGCTGGGGACATGAGGGGCAGGAATCACGACAGGTACAATAGCCACTCTCGTGTGTAACATTTACTTTATTTTGGATGCATTTTGGGATCACTGGCTGAATGTCAGGTATTGTTTTTTCAATGGCCTTTATAATTCCTGTTCTCCACTATGCACATATGTGCAAGTTATGCTTTCAATATGTTTGTCACAAAAATGTATGACCACTAATGACCCCATTGAGTTTGGAGTGGAGTTCCAACAGTTTATCTGCAAAATACACCTTAAGGATTTTTTTTTATAACATGTTTCAGACCAATAATTGTAGTGGATTGAAAGGTTTTTCCACCTTTTGCCCTCCTCCTCACACATACTCTGCTAAGTGTTTGATAGAAGAATAGTAGAGGAGATTGAACGTTTAGAAACACACTGTGGTAGTATGCATCCAAATCTAAGTAAGCATGAGAGCAATCTCCTGAAGTAACTAGGTTGGTACCAGACATAGTGATCTGGCATTGAATTCCTATACACAAGAATACCTCAAAGGGCAACATTAGAGGTTATACAAATTACAAGGAGTGAATTATAAACCTGTTGGCAATGGCCTAATTTCTTTTCAATTCTTAGGCCAGTTCTATGTGGAAACAGAGGGCACTGCTATGAGTGCACTTTTTAGTCCCAACCTGCCCAATTTATATGTCAATATGTTTGAGGATAAAGTTGTATACCATGACAGCAATCCGTTTAAGGTATAGTACATCTCAAATTGGTTGAGATATAATGACAACATTTTGGTCTTATGGACGGGTCCATTGGATGCAGCCAATGAATTTGTACACTGGCTTAACTCAGAGAATCGCTTTTTCAAAAGTAATGTTGAGGTGAATTGCTTGGATATCACCATCAATCATCATGATGGGGCATTACTTGTAAGACCATACAACAAAGGTGCTTACAAAAAATCCCTTTTGCATTACTCCAGTCACCATGCAAAACACATTAGGGACAGTTTGCCTTTTAGACAATTTTGAAGGTTAAAATGCAACAGTAGAAGACGACTATTTTACGAATCAGAAGCTAATAATGTGTCTGGAAATTTGAAAATTAGAGCTTATCCGTCTAGATCGATCAAGTAGTCTTCCAAGAGAGCATCAAAAAATAATCAGGATGCACGCTTGGAATACAAAAATAGATGCATTGAAGATGAAATGTTGATCTTTGTTAACACCTTTACAAATTTGTATTACAAGGTCAAATCCATTATTTAGAAAAATTGGTGTAAGTGTTTTCCAAAAGAGTCTCGCCACCTACTGCGGCTTTACAAAAAGTACCGGCATACAGAATATTGGAATGAGGAATGACATCACTATTGAAGCTTCCCACTCTGTAAATCTGACTACTCTTTGGGATCCAGATCCTATAAAAAGATAATTTTCCATGTTGCACATGTCTTATGTAAACACACTGTTAACACAAGATCTATTGACATAGGATTGCAGAAGAATTGGATACTAAATGACCATACAAACTACAATAGCAGCAATGTATTGTATATGATCACTTGTCCCTGCCAGCTACATTACATAAGAAAACCCAATAGGAAATGTAAAATGAGACTAAAACAACATCAGAGTTGCATCAAGACTCAAATTCAAAAAGCACCATTGATAAAACAATATGTGTCCCAAAATCATACCTTTCTTGACACATAAAGGGTAATTTTGGAGGAAATTTGAGGAGAGAATCAAAACATTATTAATAAGAAACTACCCTTCTTAGAACAGAGATACATTTTTCAAACCAACAGCCTTCTACAAGGCTTTAATTGATTTGTGGAGTGCCATAAAGTTCAATAATAGTTTAGTTTCTTCTCTGTGAAACACAAATGCTCCAAATGTTTGATGATTGGTTATGAGATCTTGGTTCTGTCTGTCTTATTGAGCATTTATTATTTTGCTCCCAGGGGTTTGACTAAGCATTGGTTTCCTAAAATGTGTACCCAATAAAATAATACATCTAAATTAAATAAACGTAGGTGCAACTAAAGTTGTGCATTATTCATAATGTCGTGCCCGTATTTTATTGGTAGTCTGTTTCAGTTTCATGGGCTGATGTGATTTGTTCTATTGGTTACACGGGTCATCCAGTAACGTATTCATCTTTACACATAACATTATGTGATGACATCATCACGCATTATACACATTATGTGATGTACATAGCAGCAGGCATTTCTTTACAGTTGAATGCTGGTTTTGGTGCAGAATGATTTTTTCTGACTTTGGACATTCAACATTTGTGGTGTAAAAGGTAAAAAGCAGAGAGGTATTACCCCTAGGTAATATATTTAACAAGGACCAGTTTTGTAGTACATTTCTCTGGTCCATTTACAGAGATCCTGCAACACAGCTTGATGAACTGGCTGGATAATTCTAATAATACATTGCAGTACCTGTCGTGCTGTGAAGAACTACGACTTGGTAAGACCCAATGCAATTTGATTTGGGGGTGGGGGAGAATTTCTTCAATATGGCTAACAAGAGTTCACATTATCTAAATAACAGATGTAATGTTGTAAAGAATATTAAAAGTAGGTCGACATGAATGTTTATGTTCTTGCTCTTATGATTTTTTTGTAGAAAAGACAAGGTTGTTTGGATCCTTATTAAAAAACATGTGCTGTGACATACAAATAGGATTTATTGATAAAAAAGTAACCTTGGCAAGTGTCCAGATACTTTCGTTTTTTTCTTCGTAATTTGGTGGTGGCAATATAATTTCAGAAATTAATTATAGAAATGGTATTATTACAGTAATTTGTTTCCCTCTCCCTCTTTCCCCTATTTTAGGATTGTGAATTGGATGAACCACATTATAGGATTTATTGGAAACACATTGAATTTGTTAATGGGAATTTGTACGGATTTGTATAATCTTATATGCGTTCTTGTACATAATGAACTATTGTTGACAATTCCATTCATTGGATTTGTGGTCCCAAGGTTCAAATGCTTTTTACCCTTGGGGAATGTCCAGCATTGTTAAACAGTTGTAAGGACAGAAACAGGTAGGGTGCTTTCTATACAGAATTGTATAAATTAAATCGGTGCACATGTACAAACATGAAGAAAAAACATACATTTATAATTCTGGTACATGCTGAATGTTGCGTGAGTAAACTTCTATGAATTCTGACTATTGGTATGGTATGTTTTCAAAATCAATATTGTATTTGTGGTTGTATGTTTTGTATTAATGTTTTTGTTTTATGTGATGATCGTTTGAAAATCAATTAGGTTTTTTCTAGACATTTTAACGTGACCACGTAATTGCTTTAAAATAATGGAATTTAAGATTCAAATATATGAGTATTTGTAACGCTCACCTGGTATCCACAGAGACGCCACCCGATCTGGTTGGACTGCTTCTGACCTGGATCCACTTCCCCCAGGTTCTCGTTCTGCCGCGGATCTAGTCTGGAATACATAAGTTTTGATTTAGCCCACAATCTCTTCCCATCTGTGCCCACCTCCCTTGTGAACCCCACAACCCCCTTAGAGCTTTCCTCACCTTGGATTTCGATATGCTGCGCGCTCTGTCCTGCAGTTCTGTGCAGGGGTACGTCGTGGATGGGGTGCTTCGCCGCTGAGTTGCTTCACTGGAGTGGGCCCGTGAGTCCAGACCTGCTGCGACTCAGTTCTTTAGGTAAGTCTATTGTCTTTTGATAATTTGTAAGTAATTGTAATTGCCCCTGTTAATGTCTTCTTTCTCTCTTAGATGCAGATGGGATGATGAAGATGCCGAGCTGACTGAGGGGCTGTGCTCGAGATGGTAAGTCAATGCGCGGCTCTATGTGCACATTTGCCGTGTGCTAACCTCTGTTATCTTTCTCTTGCAGGCCGCCGTGATGTCCCGGATGATAAGCTGCCGAGAGGATGCGGAGCGATGAGTAGATGTTGTCCGAATCGCCGTCGAGTAAGTATGCGCGTTAACCAGCCTTGCCTTTCTTTTGCAGGTTGATGGAAGGCCAAAACGGGATTAAACCAACAGCGAGTTCCGTTCAGGTTAGCATGCTTTCAAATGATGTTTGAATGTGAAATGTGAGAGCTGACTAATGCTGTCTTTCTATTTCCTTCCCCAGGTTGCGGCTTCGAGAGGCTGGATGTTCGGGACACTGGAGCGATCGACAGGAGCTGGATTAACTAGCAGGTAAGGATGGCTAATGATGTTCTTCTCCTTCTTCTTTTTGCAGGTGCAGGCCTGGAATGCAGAGGACAGACCACGGTGAACATCACGCTGCGAGTGCAGAGCAACGTGAAGCATGTTCTGCAGCTCGGGCATGGCTTTTATAGTCTGCAGGTATCCCAGGTGCCTTCAGGCCTGACCACACCCTAGATGCTAGACCACATGGTTCAGTTGTGGAACTGAACCATGAGGGGGCATCCATGTTAAGCCATTGCCATTGAGAGCTCCATTTCCCCCTTCTGCCATATGAGCCTGGCACCAAAGGTGACAGGGCTGACTCCAAGAGAGTCTTGGGGGGGATGATTGGGCCCTTCGGGCCATGCAGGGACATTGTGATGCGGCCCAGAGGCCCTGGGTGCCAAGGCCAGGGGCAGTGGTCATGACAATATTTTGGCTGTGTATGCTATGAAGGGATGTGTTTTATGACATGTGTTGTCTAATAGTGGACCTCTTTCATTTGATGTTTAGAGATGTCCACTAAAGGCACCATGTAGTCAAGCAAAAAACATTGTTTGGGATAATACTTCCTCTGACCTATATTTCCATATAAGGGGAAACTGGCAACAGTAACCAGATCATTTTGGCATTAAATAGATACCTAGCTGTTTCCAGAAGCATAGATGATTATCAATGTTCCAATGTCAAATTGGAATTGTGTCCAGCGCACTTCATACCTGTACTCTGAGTGATCTTCCACCTAATTCCCCATATCAGTAATGTAATTCAAACAGTATTTCCTTCTCTTCTCAGTCATTTTGGAGCTGTTATCAACTGTTTTCACACTTATACTATGCATGGATTGCCACATAGTTGCACACAGCGATAATGTGGTAAAAGCAATAATTGCTTCTTTTGTCAGCAAAGAGCACATCCTAGTCATGTTTTTACACATTTCTTAGAAAGAGAGGCGCAGTCTGAAAAAAAGGATGTGTGAATCAAACTTTGTATATTGGCCACAGGACCAATAAAGATGTGTAACATCTGTTCTAACATGCACATTTGTTGGCCATTTGGGAAGTAGTCCTGATGCTGAAATTTGTATTTGCTGCAATTTATTGACATATTAGCCATCATTACGAGCCTGCCGGTAAGCCACCGGTGCTACAGGTGGATTACCAAAAGACTCACAATACCATTTCTGTGACCCGATATTCTGCTAATTCCGGGATATTAAGATCGGCAGAGGAACGGTAAATTCCCATTCCTGTGGAGTCCGATAGTCCGATAGGACTCCACAGGAATGGGAACACTGAAGCACCTGCACCATTAGGAATAGTGCCAGTGCTTCAGTGAAGAATCTGCCAGTAGGGGCTTGAACTACCAGCAGGTAAGGCCTGCCATTGGGTCACTGCCCCTATCGGCAGATTTGTAGTTTGCCAATCGGAAAAAGTGCTGGTAACCGTTGTTGCCAGCACTTTCTTCCGGTCTGGCAAACTTGTAATGAGGGCAATGTCTCCATGTGTCCTAGTATTTCCTTCATTTACAAAAAACTGCTTTTCAAATTAAATACACAGCTGGTACTTGGCTGTGCATTTTCCAACACCTGTAGTACAAAATAATATGTAATGTCAGCACTACACCTCGCACATGGTAAAAATTGCAGGAAAACAAGGCCAATCTATTCAGGAAAAACATAGTAATCTATCCATGCGGGAGATGCAGAACAATGGGCCTTGTTGTTAGATTCCCTCAAAAGCGATTTTGTAAAGGAATTGTTTGGGGAAGTAGAGCTGTGACATGTGCAACTCTTAGACTAGTGGTGTGCAATACTAGAGGATTTAATAGCTTTGTGAACCATGAAAACTAGAACAAGATATGTTCTCTTAGTGATATTGTTATTTTTCCAGAAACTTGGCTTGTCAAATCTAATATGGCTAGATGGTTTCCAAATAGTTCAACAAATGGCCCAACAATCTAGAAAGGGCTATCCCTTAGGCAGTTTGTTATGTGCATTTAGAAATTCTAAATTTCAGTATATAAAGTCCATTTCTAACATTATGGCTGGAATGTTTGCCACTAGGTGAAATGCAAATTGCTTGATAAATGGATGAACATCTTGATTATTAATTTATATTGGAATAAAAGTGCTATAAACTGTGAAGAATGTGTTACTCATATTGAGGAGTTTGGCTAGCTGGAGATTGAGAGGGGAAATGTATGTGATAATGGTGGAAGATTCCAACTTGAATAATCTGATGGAAGCTAACGATGGAAGAAGCCCCAAGAATAAGTGCAAGAGGGGATAGATGACGTGATGGAAGATTGGAACCTCTTGTTTGCTAATGGCAATGTGGAGGGTGATCTGATAAAGAGACCAACATGGAAAAGATGACTGCAGACATCCCATATTGATTATGTAGTACTATTCAGTCCAATGTTTAAGAAATTTAGTAGATTTGTAATCTTAACAACACTTCTGAGTGAACATAATATTCTTGTGACCTCATTTAAAGTATTTTGCAAACAGCAAAGCTCTGACTGCCATAATAATCTTGTTAACAGTGGGAGAAATCAATCAAAACGCTTTAATAGGAAGGAGGTGAATTTGAGTAGAAAAATGGAGGCCCATATAAATCAAGGCTCAATAGATGACATCATTGCAAGATGCACTAGTAGTAGTTTTTGTGACTTTATCTGGGAAAATGGCAGGTGTGGAACAACCATTCATGTTCACTCATTTAATTTGTTGTGAGCGTAAGAAAGTGTATTAAGAAGAGCTCAAACTATTACGTCAACGGTCGTTGGATCAGATATATTTTGTAGAAAAGAGGGCAACATTAAGAGGGTTAAGAAATTGGGTGAGGAACCATAAAGCTCAAATATTTCCAAAAGACAGAAGGAATGTTGTAAGCATTATACCAGAGTAATACCAGATATGTTGGGTCTTTGGTAAATGGTGAAACCACCCAAATAGAACTCCAGAGTATTGGAATAGGTGAATCAGAGTGGTGGCTCATTGGGCGGTTATGTGGTATGGGGGGATTAAAAGCGATAGGACCTTGTCCTCCACAACCCCATCGGATGTAGAATTTGAGCAAGATGACATTAGACGTCTTATCATAAAATTGTATATTTCTAATGCAGCTGGTTCGAACGGCCTCACCAATTTTATCCTAAAATTGAATCCTGAAATGTGGTCTCTGATGCTGACTTTTCTCTTCCATGATATTTTGAGATCAGGTTCCATGCCCAGTTCATGGAAAGAATCAATAATTGTCCCAGTGTTTAAGAAGGGCAATCAGCCTGATCCTACAAATATTAACCGATTGCCATTCTGGACTGCGATAGTAAAATCTTTGCAGCATTGATTCTGGAGAAATTGGAGATCTGGATTAAGGAAAATAACATCCTACCAAGAAATCAACTTGGATTTATAGAAGGACTGTCAACGACTCTGAATGGTTTAATTTTATCGGTACTAAATAATGGGTCTAGGTAAAAGGTGAAGGGAACTCTAGATCAGGTCTACGTCTGTCTAATAGACTTTTTAAAGGCTTTTGACCCTGTGAATCGCCAGCTACTCTGGGCAAAACTGAGAAAATGGGGCCTCCCAGCATCTTTGTTGGGCATCCTAGAATATATACACAGTGATACATCAGTGAGGGTTAGGTTGAATGCAGTGGGTTTCCCTGTCAGACCCCATTTCAACATCTAATGGTCTGCCTCAGGGTTGCATGTTTGCCTCATGTGTATACAATTTGTATCTAGCAGATTTGAATGATGAGTTGTAAAAGGCTGCACTGATTATCCCTAATATCGGGGGACTGGGAATTAGTTGGCTTTCTTTTGCTGACGATGTGGCACTCTTGCATGGCTCGCCTATAGGTCTCCAGAGCTTGCTCACAGCGCTCAGTATATATGCAAAAATAAATGCCTTCATTATAAACCAGACAAAATGTCACATTATCACTTTCTGTAACACAAAGAATGAAACCAGCAGAGTAAAGTGGGCATTGATTGAATTAGGTTTGATACTAGGAAGGAAGTGCTGTAACTGGGATTTAATATCAACAGCGTGTCGAGCAAATTTTACACCATTCTTAATTTAGGGAATAAAATGAACAATTGTCCTTCCAGATGAGGCAAATCCTGGGAAAATGTTGTACATTTTCCATTAAACCTTTGATACATTTCTATGTGGAAAAAGTAATCCTCAAAATTATGTATGGTCTCGTATTAGATGTTGCGGTGTATGGCATTGAGTGGGATGGATTGGAGGGCAAGTTTTGGAAGAGAGTCCAAGGGCTGCCCTCCTCTCTTCCCATGCCAGTGTTGTGCTTTGAATTGGGTGTGTTGCCTTCCGCTGCTGGTTCAATTAGAAGGTAATGTCAATTGTTACAAAAATGGTGTCCCCTCTACCAAATGCTTTGTAAATCTATCTGACTGTTTGAATTTTAAAATATCTCAATTATTTTATGTAATGTTAGAACTTAATGATGGTTTGTTGAATCAAATGGACAAAGATCATTCTGAATTCATAGCGAATCCTTTGAGTATAAAAAAGGCACTAAAGAAGTAGGATTGAATCGCTACAATCGATAAAACATGTCAATACAAAATACATTCAACTTTCTAGTTCATTGATAAACCACTTGGAGACTTGCCCAAATGTTTATGTTGCTACACCTACCCTGTGACAAGACAATTGTTTTTGAGATTCCGTTTTAATGTTTTGCCAACTGTTTTGCCAACTGGCGAAAATCGATATGCTCGATCTGTGCTGCGAGAGGGAATTAGTAATACTTGCTCATATTGTAATCATGTAGGAAGGCCAGAAACCCTTCAACACCTATTGGTAGACTGTCCAGACATAGTTGATATTAGAAAAAGACACCTATGTCACTCTTTTTGAAATGACAATGATCTTGTACTTTCTGAGGACATGTGGAACTGTTTGTCTGCCAGATATGAATTATTTTTAAGTTATGCCGTGGTTCAAATGTTACAGAGTTAAACTTATATAGTTAATCTGAGTGTTTTGATCAGTTATGGAATCACGTAGTTCTTTTTTAGATTATGTGTGAATTGTGGAAATTATTTTTCTTTTTGTAATACCTGTAATGTATTAATTGTATTAACTTGAAAAAAATGTGTATAAGATCAAATTTCTTCTTTTATCTGTAATGTTTTAATTTGTTCACATTTTGTGTATAAGATCACATTTTCGATCAAATTTCACACAAAGAATATGTATTGTTAGAATACAAACACCTATGTACATGTAATATATTTAAAGAATAAGCAATAAAGTCAATCTTTGCTTGCATGAATAGAAGACACATATTAGAATGCATATCTTCAGCTGCGGCTACTTTACATATCATTTTCTCTGGCCATCTCCCAGCTTAATCTGCATACTGAATCTGCTGGTTGTCTCCACAGACACCAGTCTGGCATCAGAGCTGCCAGAAGCACGGAAACTGCTCTCCTAAACACCCGTGAAGACCTGCTCTCTAATCTTGACTCTAATCTTCCTTCTACCTCATACTACTTGATCCATCCTCTGATTTTGATACAGCCAACAATGCCATCCTGCTCAATCGCCCCTGTGATAACCTCATTATCACTGATCAGACTCTGGCTTAATTGACCTCCTTTCTCACCGACCGACTGTCTCAAGTCCAACTTGGGTCTTTCCTCTCTTTTATCTGTCTCTCTACCTGTGGTGTTCCCCAGGGGACTAACCTTTCTCCTTGGCTTTTCATCTAGTACTTGGCACCTCTTGCCCACTGCTTCCCTACATTCTGCTCCAATTTTCAGTGTTATGCAGATGAGACCCAGCTCTCTATCAGGCTCCCCTCAGTCACCTCTGCTCCTTCTCTCATACCAGACTGTCTTCGCCGCAATTCAGGAATGGTGTGCCACCAATGTTCTCTGCCTGATTGCCAGTAAGACTGATATCTCATCGGTACACCTGCTCCCCCCTTTCCTCTCTCTCTCTGGCTGCCCACTCTGGGCCCTCTTCCTCCTCCCTCCTCCCTCCTATAAAGGCTAAGAACCCTGGTGTCATCTTCGACTCCACCCTATACTTCTCTCCTCACATCTCCGAAGTATCTAAGAAATCAAACTACCAGCCCCACCTCATCAAAGGAATTCTTCCTTTACTCCCCAGAAATTCACTGTCTCCAGAGCCCATGTCCTCTTTAGGCTAGACTACAGCAACAGCCTATTTCTAAATCTGCCTGCTTCTACACTTCTTCCTTCACAATGTATCCAGAACAGGACTGTGCAACTTGTCCTTGGCCTCAAGCCCAGGGATTGTATCTCTCCAGCTATGAAATCTCTTCACTGGTTCCTTGTGGTTGCAATGACCAAGTTCAAGACCCTTTGCACCATTCGCAATGCTTTCTGTGGCCTGGGACTGCACTCCCTACAACTTTCTCTTCCTAAACATCTTCCTTGTCAAGCTCTGCGCTCATCCACCTCCAACTCTCTGAGGGTCAAACGCCTCTCCAAGCAGAGAGTGGGGGGCAGCTTCCTCTCCTCGGCTGGGGCCTCCATCTGGAACAGCTTCCCTGCCTCTCTTAAACTTGAGCAGAACCAATTACGGTTCCGAAAGCAACTCAAGACCGTTTTGCTTCTGCTTTCTCTCGTACTCTCCCCTGCTGATGTCCCTGAATGCTCCACGCGCTGGTCACCTGGCTACCCTCTGAACTTGGGCCCAGGCTCCTGCATGTCGAGTTGCCATTGCACTGCCTCCGGGCTCCCCCTGCACTTAAGGGACTGTACCTGCAACGGTACATTCCCTTCTTACTGCGCTTATGAGCCACCCGCTGTCTGCACTTATTGAGTTACCTGCTCTTCTCCCCCCCAGCACTTCTCCCCATCCTCATTCCCACACTTGCATTATCTGAATGTCACAAAGCCTAGTAAGACCTGTGTTTTTGTCCTCCCTTTGTGTCCCCTCCTTTTCTTCTCTCGTCTAGAAATACTTGTGTACAGGCGTGTTATAAATGTAAAATCATACATCATTAGAGAAGAGTGACTGGTGAATTTCGTTTTTACTTTGTCTTGTCTCTTTAACACTAATTACAGGATATTTAAATATGAAGTATCAATAGAAGACCTTAAATTCAATCAGGTAATATTGCTAGACCTTCAGCACTTCTGATGGTATTTTATCTGATTGCAGTAGAAGTCTCACAATGCCCCACAATAAAATGTATTATAATGAACCAGCACTGCATGGGGATGATTATGGTAAAACACCTACCCATAGCCAACATATCAGGTTCAATGATGAAGGCTTGCTGTTCACTTAAAATATTATTAATAATAAGAAGAATACTAATTATTGACAAAATAATAATCTGCATTATCATTATTTATGTTTTTATATACCGCTTCATGTCAGATTCCTCCTGCTTGTAAGCACTGTACCGACAGGTATTATTACCACATTACTTGCTACATCAGATATTGACCTTGAAAGACAAAATATTAAGTTGGCCATGTAAGATTAATTGACCATTTGAAGCTCAAGCTAGCCAGGTATGTTGGACTATCACTCCCATGATCCATCCTCAAAGACTATGCCTACTAGGGATGGTGGGATATGTAGTGCAAAACATCTGGAGAGCCATAGTTTGATGATTATCATAATATGAGAAACTATTAGCTTTTGTTTTTCTACTTTTCTTACATTTGGTCTGTCAGAATAGAATGACACTAGTGAAGGGACAGTAACCTTTCAACAGATCAGAGATCGCTCTGAACAATATATCAGGTTTGTTCTCTGTGCTACATAAGAACCCCCAACATGAGCATTTTTCAGGGTCTCTTTGCTCTTGCCTCAATCATGAGAATTAATCAGTTTTCGGGTTCCCCCTACTGCAGGAGACCAGGTGAAATGAGAATATATTGGTTCTCCCCACTGCTCAAAAACCTTGTACATGAGAATTGTTCAGACAAGCTCTGCTATATGAGAATGCAAAATAAACATGTTTCAGGTCTTACCCATTTCAGGAGAGGTACCAGGAGCAGTACAACAATTAAAATGTTTGAGGTGTTCCCGTCTACACAATAGTCTCCAGCATAATAATGTGTTGGGCTTTCATGCTAAATGAGAGAGACAGAACAAAGCCTTTTCCTCAGGGTCTAAATGCTATGCAATAACTAGCTGAAAATAAAATGTTGTACAGCGTCCCCCTAATACATGACAGTTGCTTCACGGCTGTTTCCTCAAAGAGTGGCTGTTGGTCTTTTTCCTTTCCTTGCTCGGTTGTAGTGGAGAACTTTGGGGCTAAGAGCTCAAAGTTGAGCCTCCAAAGCATAATAGATGGTAGTGTGCTGCAGCTCTTACTGCTCTCACCATGCTACAAAGCAGTAAAGTATGCCTGAATGCAGAACAGATGATCACTCTAACTGGTCTGCACAGCCCAAATGTCTTCTTCAAAGGCCGGCCAACCAACACAGGCTTGATAGAGGCACCATTGGCTGTGTTTGGTTGAGAACATGTTGGCAGAGCAGGCAATGGATGCCATATGTGTCTAAAACTACAGTATATGCCACAGCCAAAAGTGGATATGCATGACTGTCTCTTTTGTTTGCACCCTCTTGCCTGCCTTCCACACTTAACAGGATGGGAGTCACCAGTATAATCTCATCATTACCTTCTTTGTCTGCTATTAGTAATCATCCTTATTCTGCCCCAAGTCCCATTCCTCCTACCAAATAATCCCATTATTGTCCTCATCGTCTTGCCCTGCATCCACTGTGTGTTCTGCCTCCTGATGCCCATTTCTTCCAACCCCTCATCCAAAACCTCAGATGCCTGCATCTGCAGAACGCAGTGACATCCTGCATCTACACCTGGCTCCTCATGCACCTCCTCCTCCCCTTCATCCATCTACTTGATGTGCCACTGGTTGCCTCACATCCACCTCCTAATTATTCTCTTCATTCTGCCTGCATCCTCTTCTTCGTATTCTACCTTCTACTTCCCCAACATTTTTGCCTTCCCATATAAATCATATCACCACCTCCTTCTATATCATTTGAGTGTACACACCCAAATATGTGCATGCTACATTTTCATGCCCCCACCCTTTCCACCTCCTGCTCCCGCTGGTCCTGTCCATCACTCCATCGCTTGGTAAAACTATCTTTATCATCATCCAAGTGACTACTTGTATGCCCTCAAATGAGCTGTAACCTCAATCTAAAAACATTGTGCATGTATTACGACGTGGACCCCAACAATCGCCACATCCACATCGTCTGAAGATAATATGCTCCAAATAAATGCACGTTATCCATTTCTTTGCACATGGTAAGAGATGTGAGGAGCTGTCACAATAAGTGTGATCAACAAAGGACTTGATAGGTACTTCAAGGTTAATAAAAGAGGTTTAATTGTATTGAATGCATCAGGGTAGGAGTGACAATAAAACCAAGACTGGCTAGGTCTACATAGACAACATTGAAGGCAACAAGAACTGAACAACTACAAAGAATGCTCATAGAGTCGAAAGCTGATCTCGGGAAGTTTCTTTTTTTTATCAGGATGTGATGTTAAACACAACTTTATGGTCAGGTTCGGTGACTCCTGCAGAGCCAGTAAACTAAATGATTCCTGGTTTCTTAGTCTCTAGTGCTCTTGGAAATGTTTGTAGTAGATTGCGATAGGTAATGGATCATCTCATCTGCAGGTGACCATAGATGTCTTCCATGTTAAGGGCATTGAACCACCAGTACTCTTCTCTCTTCTCTGGTTCCAGCAAGTGCTCTTTATTAGCATTGATAGGCTTACCAATCTCAATGGTTAGGAAGTATTTTTCTCAGCGAACCTCATTAACCATCTCCTGCCTCATTAACCATCTTCCCTAAACTCTGCAGGCTTGCATTCTACCAACCTATGGCTACGGCGCCACAGGTTACTTAACTGCCTTAACCTGGGTATCTTTGAGTCTCTACATTTAGAGCCTCACTGGTTTTGCTTTCCCACCAATAGAATCCACTTTACTTTATTATCATCTTGATTTGGTCAATGCTGTATTTTCTCATTGGAATGTACTTTCTATCATGCCCTTCAACCCATCAATTCTCCTTCATGCTGCTTCCCAGTCTTCTACTGCATCCATACTGCCCCATTTCCCACAAATGTCAGCCATTTTTTATAGCGTCTGCCTTGGGTAATGGTTATGAAAATGGTCTGACATGGGGAACCCGTGAAGGCTTATCATTTGGGTATAGACGTTGATATCTACTGTTCACCCAGCCCTTCATGGGTGCTGCTGCTTATTGCGTAACGATCAATAGGTTGCCCACAGTTCTTTGAACTGGTGTTATAATAGATAGGGTCACATTTTTGGAATCAGGCAAACCTGTTTTGGTGGCCTGAGGATTCTGCCATGTTTTCCTCCCAGGTGTGGAAAAATCGCCTTTCTCCCTGTGTCAGTTGTTTGGGTTCGGAGCTTCCGATTCCACCTCATGGACCGCAATCACAAAACATGATCACGTGTGCCAAAAAGCCACTCGCAGACATTATGTATCTTCTTTTCATAGGGTCACCTCATTTGTTCTGAGATTGAAGTTGCGAGTAGGGAAAAGGCCCATGGGTATAGTCAATATACAAGCCATGTGTTTGAAATAATGGAACAGGTGGCCTGCTTCAGCCCTCTAGAGCCTTTCTCTGCCCACTTCTGGATGTGAAGCAAAAGAGTTTATCCAAGGGTAATAAGGGAAGGAATTCCAGAATGGATTCTCAGTGTTTCATAACAATGTTATGTTGTTCTTTCTTTGTTGCAATGAGAAAGGTAAAAGAAAATGTTATCAAAAGGCACAAAGATGGGTCACCGAATAATTAGAAAGGTTTTTCAAAACGTTTTGTCTTTCTTTTCCTTACTTTTGGGGAGGAAGAAAGAACATTAAGGGAAACTGATAGTCAGGGGAAGATTACATCACGTTCTAGCTAGAATTCACTAAGATCAAAATTGAGCTAAAACGCCTTTATTGGAGTAAATGGCACCCATTCTTTCAAGATGCTTAATGGCTCTACAAAATAACAAAACAGATGAAAATGTTCCTCTTTTTAGACCCATCATTAGTGGTATAGGCTCATTAATTGAAACTATTTCCCAAATTGTTGATCAACAACTCAAACCCGTACCGCATAAACAGAAATCTTATGCTTGAGATACCATGAATGTCATTAGCATCTTTATTGATTTGCTTGGTGAGAACATTTCACACTTGTGGTGTTAGTAGTTATTTCATTCTCTATAGCTATCGTGACATAGGTGTGGATTTTTTTTATTTTTCATGGTGAGATTAGCAAGTTATTACTTGTTTAATGAAACAATTATAAAATGCCTTCATTTCAACCATCAAAATATTTGTTTTATCTTTCAACAAATCCTCTACCGACAAAAAAGACAGTTGCAATTGTTGCAAAATGTGCTCCCTCCCTACAATCCTGTTTATATCTATGCTCGAAATCAAACACAGCTGCAGTTGAATCCCAGATTAATTTCACAATTAGCAATTGTATGGTATATGTACATTGGTGATAGCCTAATGATCTGGGATGGTCCCAACTCAGAATGGTAGGAAGGATTATGTTAATCATCTCAAAGAAGGAGAAATTGGGATCGCAACCAAACTAAATTCCAGTTAACATGTAATATCAAATTTAGACCTTGAAAACTATTGTTTGTTTGTTTATTTTATTCACTTATAATATGCACCAAACCCAAAGGTAACAGGGCGCAGCAGTACAGAATATGCAAGGCTTGAAGTTACATGGTTACAGATAACAAGCAAAACAGAATATATACAGGCAATAGAAGGTCAGTTACAGATTACAAGCAAGACAGAGTGTATACAGGCAGTAGAAGGTCACAGAACTGGGCAAAAGGGAAAATGTACAAATGGGCAGCAGGGTGGTGAGTATATATAACAAGGTGGTATCAGGAATCTTTTAAGAGATGGTGAGCAACTAGTCATCAGCAGACTTCAACAGATTGATATATTTGGATCTGAATTTGAGATAGGGCTGCTCGTCACATAGGGGATGTGGCAATCAATTCCATAATTGGGCCTCTCGGACCGGGAAGCTGCCGCTATGTTGAGGGAAACCATTTCAAGACATGAATGTAGCACAAACGAACAGAATTCAATTTCATTTTACACACAACTAGTGCCATCATCAACTTTCTAAAAGGGTAATTCCTACTAGTTAAACAAAACTGTTTAGACAATTATAAATATAGAGCACAGATTTATAACACATGATAGCAATTTCTCCAGTGGGGTCAGCACCCCACAGTACTTGAAGAAGCCACCAAACAAATAGTGTGTGTACAACTGCACAATCTATTAAAAGCAACAACAACTTAAGAAATGGAGAACAAAGACCAGGTTAGATTTGTGACAGAATTTACTGTTCACATTAAACTACTATGTACATAAATAACCAAATAATTGTGCATATTTCTTCTGCATTTTTGTATAGCTCTGTAGAGTGCTCTGTTGCTTCTCTCAGCTAGGTCTGCACTCAATAAGTACAATGATAATAATAATTATACATGATTATATAGATCCACAAGCTACTTGTCTTCTCTAAAGCACTCAACATCAAAGATAAAGTTAGTCTTAGTTATCTTAAAATGCCCAGAACCCCAGATCAATGTGGTTTTACAAATGTGGTACGGCAATAAGGGCCCCCGTACTAATAATAAAACCAAGGATATTACCAGGTCATTCATTAACACTACACACTCTACATAATGTTCTTCATTTGTAATAAAAGGTACATGGGGAGCACTATCATGCTGTCAACGCTAGGATTCAAGAACATATGTGAGCTACCAGGCTTAAAGCCACCTGACCCCCTCTTGGAACACACTGGAAGGAAGAACATGACTTAAAAAATAGGAGAGACATTAAGTGTACTAATGTAGAAAATATCCCAGTGAATGAGACAGGCAGATATTGAATTTGAGGTTTGATAAACACAGATGACAAATGGCTATATTAATTATGCTCAATAGAACAGGGGCTGAACATAGGTGACAAAATGTCTGTATTTCTTGACATAAATTAATTGATTTCAATTAATGTTATAGTCTTTAACTGTTCACCCATAAGTAGTCATTTTGTCAACTTAATTCTTGAAGCCTCTATTTATAGTGCAGGATATGGTTTTGTAACAGGTTTGATACTATAATGTACAAAAAGATACAACCATGATATACTTTGCATCATACATTTCATCAGCTACCCCCAGCTTGGCTGTGATAACACGTTGTTTCCCTCTGTTTCCCTATGAATTCATAATTTTTGTTTTGTTGATATTTGAATAAAAACAAGGGTCAATTTGCCTTTTGATAATTAATACAAATTATGGTGTTCCATTCAAAGGCAATTTCATTTAGGCCAGTAGAAACAGAATTTATTGACTTTATGATGTAGTAATATCGATTACTGGTGTTCAAGGATCATAAAATGAAAAATATTTTAAATATAAAAGGTTCTACATATTTCTAATTCATACAAATATTAAATAAACAATTACAGAATTAATTATAACATTTACAACAGAAATTAATTCGTAATATTCCTTCAAGTATGTATTGTATGGCCATTGGGCAGTACTGCTTTAACCTTATATTCTTTCCTTCTTATCCGGCATGCATTTTTTATGTCTTGGTAAACTGCCCATAAAGAGGAATTGTCAACATTTGAATAACAATAATAATAAGACAAAGCTAATTTTACAGTACCAATGTTACAATTTTTAACAACAGGTAAAAGTCATATTTTACATCGTTCAGAATATAGAGGATAAAAAAAGAGAAAGTGTGTTGTAGCTTCACAAATCGTCGGGCAATAAATACAGTTATCATCTGAGCCAGGTTTTCATGATTTAGTTAGCACTCCTAATGGCAAATGCCCTAGCCTAAATTTCAGATACAGCACTTTAATTTCTGTATCTTCAATTCTACATAAAAATGTTTCACATCCCATTTGGCTCTTCCTTTCTAGGTACCTTGCGACTAATCCAGTTGTGCTGGTCTCTGCGCATTTACAAATGTAGAACCATTTTCAAATACCTGTTTTATATGTGATTTATTGTAAGGTAATGTCCCTGTAGTCACCAATGTTGGATCACATACATTGGTAGATGTCAAGATTGTGTGCTAAATTCCTGACATACTTAAACCATAGCAAATTGGCTACACTCTCTTGTGATAGTACATCACATAAGGCATTTTGAGATGAAGATAGTTCTTTGATTGACCATAGATAGAGAACTCCCTGAATCCGTAGTTCTAAGTGTGAGTGTAATGAAGGTAAGGAAATGGGAAGAGAAAAGCACGATTTTAGGAACTTTTCTTCTTTGGATTCTAATGCAGAAACATTGTTTTGGCTAAAGAGCATTAGCGCTTGGGGACAGGCCTGTTTCATCAATAAGAACACCTATATATTTATACTGGTCAACCCTTTGAATCATGGTCCCATGAAGGTGGATCCTTCAGGCTCTTGCTCTTTTCCCTCTTAAAAGAAATGTTTAGTTCTCCACATATTGATCTCAAAGTTCAACTTTTATTAAAGGTATTGAGCCTATCTTGGAGCCCTTTTGGGGTTTTACTAATGAAGCCGCGTCATCTGCAAAAAGCAGGAGAGGGATCTTATAGAGATGCTCTTTAAGACTGATAAAAATAAACAAGAGGAGGGTAAGGAACAAGGTTCTCACCCTTCTACCAAGAAGCCCCCAACAAATGTGATTGGGAATCACTGTCACATGGCTCACCAATGCCCACAGAAAGGAAGAGCAATGGTTCTTCTAACACTATGGCACCAACCCTCTCAACACCCAAAATATTTCTGTTTGGAAACCTGAGAGAAATCCAGCCTGTAAGGGTAGACCCAAACAGACCTTAGTCAGTGATAGCATAGTGGAGGAGGCCATCATCAGTGTGGACATCTTAGTGTATGAATTCCCACCAGGTAGGCCAGTGAGTGGGAGAATGCTCCCTAGTGACTCTGAGTGGGAAAGATACCAGATCCCCACAAGAGGAGCCAGTTCCTTAAAACACTCAGGCCTTAATGGAACAAAGGTCCCGTGCTATGTGACACAGCTGTTTGTCCCACTGCTGTGAGATGATTATGCATACAAGATGGGCAGTATGTTCAAGGCCCATATTGCCATGTCAAAGGGTTTGATTAGCCCAGCCAGTTGCTACTAGCAATGGTAGAATTCAGCTGGAGAAGGGACACCTCCATGCACTGCATAGCATTAAAAGACTCCATTCCAATCAATTCTTGGTTACAGAATGACCATTCTGATCCTGAAATAATCATGGCAGTTGCTACATCTCAGGTTAATGAAGCAGCCAGAGAAGGCGTGCTTGAGGCCATGAGCCCGAAGGTTCCTCCTGCTGGAGAGCATGCGAGAAGGGAGACCCTGGTAGCACGCAGTCCACATGCTAAGCCCACTCAGGCACCTGCTACTGGAGCAGACAGGTGTGGTGAACCAGAAGAAGGAGTCGGACTAACTAGTGACATTTTAATTTTTTTAAATTCAAATAATAAGAAAAATGCCTATCTAATCCTATTGCTATGATGGAAGTTCCCTGCCTAACAAACCAAAACTTATGGTGCTCCTCAAAGTCCAAAAGAAAATAGTATTTAGTCCAAGCCCTATAAGCTTACTAGTCCTTACCACTTAAGAACAAGCATCAGCGATGCCAACAGTTTGGGCTTTGGTGTAGGCATGGGAAGGGCACTTGCCAGGCACTGACGTAGTGGTATTAACTGGCCATTGATGTAGCAGCTACAAAATGATGCGAGTACCTGGGCATCTAATAGCAGTGCCTGGCAAATGCCTTATACACAAGCCAAAAGTATTGTCTTTGTCAATGTTTGTTTTTAAAAGCACTTCAGTGATGGACATGCAGAGTGCAAATAAATTGTGTAGCTGTAGCTGTGGATATTAACGTTAATTCTCCCATACCTAGTCACGAGTTATCTTACAACTCTTATTGTTACTCAAGACCGACCTTTAGCTTCAACACACTATTTAAATAATTCATTCGGGATTATTCCTAGACATTATCAATACTCGCTTTCTAAAGTTAGGAGTTCTCTGCCCGCACGTTCTATCACTACCCATTTAGTGCATTTCGGGCAATGAATACACTGTTTCCATCTTCCACACTCAATCTTTATGGCCGCGACTTTTACACCCTTTCCCTCGTCATGCCTCGATGTAACTGACACCGAGATAGGACTATCCCCGTTACCATGACTATGCTGATGCCTTCGGCACCCTCACACAGCCATTCGTCTCCACGGAGCTCTCCCTACCAGCACCTGGCATCGCCCGTCGCAGTCTCACTACAATAGGTAAGCCCCGCAGACGTATTGCTCATGCTACACATTTTTCACTCACTGATTCTATTTTAAAACGCTCCATATACCTAATATGCGATCTCTCACTTGGTTACAGCATAGTATATGAGATCCTTTCCCGTCTGCCTCCCAACTTTTTCTGTTACTAACTTTACGGCCAGACATCCTATGTTCCTGAGTGCAGGTATGCTACCTATGCCGCATGTCACACGCGCCCCTACTTTAGACACCCCGAGGATTTCTTTCTAAAGGGTAATTTATTTATTACTCACGGCTACGGAAATGGCATTCTTATTTTCGTTGATCATATTCCCACTAACCTTTATAAGTCACTGACATCGATTTAGTTCATTATCGACCACTCACCGCACGTAACCCCCACAGTGTCTGTCTCTATTTACTTACCTTACGCTCTCAGAGGATGTCAAGGATAAAGTCACTATTCACTTTTTACTTACCTCCCACACCCTCTAGGCACCGCTATCATGGCCCTATCCTGTCATTCCACCAGCAGGTCCCCATTTATGCACCAGTGTTTCACGGGATTCCTACCGCTGTATCATCCTTTATTGACTATACCCATCTTTCACTGGTTAACGATCCTCCTGTAAGCTAGACCCAGGGCCTAAATGTTTAACATTACGATCTACGGTAGGACAGCCTACTGATTCTTAATATGTGTTGTGAGCACATATAGGGCTTTGATTTATAAGCATACTTAGATGCCTTATGTATATTATATATTTTGTAGGACTGAACGTACCTCCTACACCTACTTACCGTTTGAAGTAGAGAGCCCCCACCAGCACCAGACAAGGTAATTTACCCTTGTTATATGGTACTCAAGTTCTTTCATTTGAACTCATCAAAGTATTTAGCTACCCACAAGCTGACCATTTGTTTTATGTGTTTTTAACCCTACAGGTGCTTTGAGACATACGTTGATCCAATCTATGATCCAATAAGTATTAAGTTTTGTCGTAATTACTACCTTCTCCTGATGAATGTTCTATACTGATGATTAAAGAACAGAAACAAGTTGAGACAGTTCTCTGGATTAAAAACAGAGACATACATTTATGATACATTAATCCTAATTGAATCTGGTACACTACTATTTGTTTTATAGGTACCAATTGTATGTGTTTTTTCTGTGAACTTGTTTTAGCTTGCATTTATAGCCTGTTACGTATTCCTTGTTTTATATTGGATGTGAAGTATTGTACTGTGGACCATTGAATTATATGTTTAACTCTTATGACCTATTATTAAAAATGATGTTGATCTTTTAACAGTGACTGGTCCCTCTCCCTAGCTTTAACTTTCAACTCTAGCACCTGTATACTAGCTTTGTCTCCTATTATATATTTGGTAGCTGAAAGTAGACTTTGTAAGACATTTTTATTACACCGGTAGCAGGTTTATATCTCCAGTTAAGTCATTTGGCCTCACTAGAAGTTTGGTGGTATCCCGCTGGTAAATCCGGCAGCATACCACCAAACGGTATTACCATTACTGGCACTTTGTCAGTGGGAATTACCAGCAGCTTACAGGTGGAGGTAAGTGCTGGTTTTCCCATTCCATGGGGGGAATTGCAGGTAAATCCAGACACATCACCACCAAACATGTAGTTTTCCGGTCCGGAAACGTGCCAGTAAACGGAATTACAGGCACATTAATTTCAGACCGACAAACTTCTAATTAAGCCCATTTGTAAATTTGTAAACTTACAGATTTTAAGTATGTAATTTAAAATTGTTTTTGAAAAAATTGAGTTTACTCAGCGAAATTAAAAAAAAAAAAATTAATCCCATTAACTCTCAGAAAAACGCTTTAAAAAAACACTGGCAAGCACTTCGAGTGTAAAGTTTGATTGTAAGGCTTGATTACGGCAAGCTCAAACAGTTCCCATGAGGAGGTGATATGGGCGGGTAGGAGTAGGAAATGGATGGGAATGGCCATAGGGATTAGCATGGCCATGGGCAGTGAATGAGTGGGCAAATAACCAAAAACACTTACAGGTTGTGTATCCCTTCTCATATGCCATTCCTCCCTATCTGTACTCTAATGCAATAGTTCCGGCTAATAGGTGTCGCAAGCAGCACCTAATAACTCAAACTGAAAATATAACAGAAAAAGGAGGCTAGAGCAATAGCCTCTGTCTTTGGCTACAGCCTGACCTAATCCCTTGGAACTCCAGTTCACTCTTTAAAAGTTCATCAATTGTTCGTAATACAGTTCAATACAGTTCTGAACCGCTCTGTAGGTGTTGTATGTCAAGTTTTTAAGTATTTACATAAACTCCATAGGGTTTACTTTTTCTGGGTAGAGACAAGGTTTCCTTAAAACAATTCCACCATTTCCCACTTGATGCTTGACAGTGTCCTTGGCCCTCATTATAAGTGAACGGGTCTGGAAATAAGGTGCCAGTAACAAGGTTACTGGCACCTTTTCTGGACCGGCTCAGTCCGAGTCTGCCGATAGGGGCTGTGAACTGCAGGCAGAGCTGACCTGTCAGTAGTTCAGTCCCCTACCGGCAGATCATTCACTGAAGCACCGGCACCATTAATAACGGTGCCAGTGTTTCATTGCTCCCATTCCCGTGGAGTCCTATGGGACTTCACGGGAATGGGATCTTTCCGTTTCTCTGCCACCCGTAATATCCCAGTATTACCGATATATTGGGTAGCGGAAATGGTAAGCCGAGGTAAACAGTAAGCCGTCAGTACTACCAGCATTTTACTGGCAACCTAGTAATGAGGGCCACTTGTGTTCTTTTTAAACACTAGAACCCTCCCCGTTCACTTTCCTTCCAATTCAGCTTGTTCTCTTTCGTGTTTCCTTGGTTCACCAAAGTTCTCTGACCCTCAGACAGGCTTCCTTGACTGTCTGTCATTTTCCCAGTGCTCTCCAAAGACCTATGGCCTTCTGATAGGCTTGTTTTATTTCTATTCGGGTTATCTGGCTCCCTTAACCCTTGTGGCTTTCCCAGCCTCAAAAGTCTCTTGGTTTCTCAGGGATCTCCAAAGCCCAATGGCCTTTTGATAAATTTGCTTTATCAGGGCTTTGGCAGAACGTCTGTTCTTTTGGGGTTTCTGGGTTCCCGTAACCCTTACAGCTGTCCCAGAATCTATTGTTATGTCTCTGGATTTCCTATAGCTCCTCAATGCCATCTGGCCTTCTTCTAAGCTTGCTTTAGCAGGGCATTGGCAGAATGTCTGCCCGTTTGGGATTTTCAAGCTCCCATAACCTTTACACCTTCTTCAACTTCTATTATTCCTGTTTGCCCTTTTCAACAGTGTTACCTCTTCGGAAGTGGCCACTTGCATTACTCTGCCCGGCACAGCAGTTGTTGCACTTCTTCTGTAGAGATCAGGGATCCAACCGATCCCCTGCGGTTGGCTCTTGTTGGCTGTTAACAGGCCCAAGACCCACCATGTCTTACCTGTGGTCACGCCACCCGGTGAGATGGTCGCTTTACCATCTTCGTCTCTCTTCCAACCTTGGCTTCTCTGGTCGGTCAGGATGCCAGCCTTCCAGAGTCTTGCAAGCATGTCATTCACTCTCCACACTACCCCCAATTACGCAGTCTATCGTGGCTCCGCCCCTCCAGGACATCTTCCCATCAGAGACTCGCCTCTGCGTAGGATTCCCTCTCCTCTCTGATTCAAAGTTCCTCTGGTTTTATGTATGTCATCTGAACCAAAATGTTTGTGTCTTTCCTCTTTGACTTTGGAATTCAGGTGAGATCCAGCATTACCTGAAACCAAGGAGATCGAAGACATGTCAGTGTTTGGTGGATTCAAAACAGGTATAACAACAGTATTTCCAATTAACATGTAGGCAGATAACGTATTCTGGACAGTTAGTTCCTTACAGGAGTGGGAGTCCTTGTCCCCAAGAAGGAAATCACTCCCAGGGAGGTCCCCCTTGCCCAAACCCCTAGGGAGGGTTTGGCTGAGCGGGCTCTCCTCCATAGCCTCAAAAGGGGTGTCACCCCCTAGAGGAGAAAGGACAAATACCCTGTATTTGTCACACAGCCCATTGGCCACTGATGTCCCTACTGTGGTAGCACAGGAATCTGTGATCTCATGGTAGCCTAATGACATTGAAAAGGAACATGAGCTAGAGGACGAGGTAGCCTTAGGTCTCCAGTGACCTGCAAGTACCGATCCAATTGTCCTCAGCTAGAAAGCTAAGTCAGGGTGTATTTTGCAAGGTACAGTGAGACTCCCCCCCTCTAACAGTCCTAGAAAATTAGGCAGAGGAACAAACTTATGTCAAGGCCCCTGAGTTTTTCAAGGTAGACTGGGAGAATAGTCTCCTATGTAGTGGTCCATTAATGTTCCCAATTCCACAGGAGGCTGCAACTCAACTGAGCTCATGACATTCCTTTGGCAGGTAAGTTAGGAGTGACCAAGGCAGCTGACATATTGCCTGCCCATTTCTTTTTCTGGCCTCATATGGGTGTGTAAATCAAGGTATTTACACACTTTTGTCATTGTTGCCAAGCTCATGTTAAATCATGTTAAATCAGGCGCGACAACAAAGCCACCCTTAACTCCACTACCACTGGTTGTGGGGCCTTTCCAGAGGGCATTGTGGATTGAATCTCCACCCATCATAGGGAATCATAGGGAATCAGTAGATGTTGGCAGTGCTAGACTATGCATATATCACTGAAGGACACAGGAGACCTCACGCTCTGGACTAGGGTATTAGTATAACAGATTAGTTAATGGCCGAATGGCACCAGACATACCAGCGGAGGGGACGTTCAAGAATCATCAAGGCTGTTCAACAATTGGTTACTTTTGCATCTCAGTAAACCTCTGGGAACGTGTCGTAAGCTTTGAGGTGCAGGCGGACACCCATAGCGACCATCTGCCCATCTGTCCTACTCTTATGGGCTTGTTGGGGGAACAGGAATCGCTGGCCACAGCCCCCAGCCCACGGCTTGGAGTACCCTCTGGTTCTAGAAGAATTAAATGGGGCACTATCTTAGAGGAGGGCTACACTATGTCTCCTTAAGTGAGAATAATTTGCTTGTGATGGACATATTGGGCAATCATCAATCTGCATATGTAATTGTAGAGAAATTTGTAGAATTATTGGCTGCATTAACATAAAAATTCTCTAAAACCATAAAGGCCAATTGTAATGTACTAAAAAGAGGATGGTTTGATGAGGCTTGCAAAAATGCAAAGAAATCGCTGTTGAGAACCCTAAAGGACCCAATTAGCTGCAGATCGAACATCGCACAAGACAGGAAAACCTACCAACAGGAGATAAAGAGAAGGAAACTGGAGATAGAACAGGTAGCCTGGGAAGGTTTTTTGAATGCCGCTATGAAGGGGGATCAGAAGGCTTTTTGGGTATTTGTTAAAAGCGGCCCGGAGGGGTGTTGGTCCAACGTGGGGAGTGGCACCCATGTGGAAGAAGGGGCATGGTTGGCGCATTTTGGTAGCCTGTTTGGGTCGAGTCAGACTTTAGTGGCCCCTGCCTGACGTTTGAGGTGGAGGAGATTGCTAAGGCAATCAGGCTTCAAGCGCATAACCGTGCCCCTGGCCCAGACATGATACCCTCGGATCTGTTCCAGGACCCAGTTGATTTGTGGGCCCCACTTCTGACCGTGGTGTCTAATGCTTGTCTAAAAGCGAGGAAATATCCTCCCTCGTGGAAGAGGGCGATAATATTCCCTATTTTTAAAAAGGGAGACTTGTCCAGCCCCGGTGCATATAGGCCAATTTCTTTGCTAGACTCCTCTTTCAAAATTTTTGGGAGAATACTGCTGGCCCGAATTGAATCCTGGCTTGGGGAACAGTCAGTTCTTTCCGACATTCAATTTGGGTTCCGCCCTGGAGTGGGCACTATAGAACAGAGTCTTAACGTGTATTTGCTGGTGGCTAACTCTGTGTTTTGTCAGGGCGAGGCAGTTTATCTAGCTTTTATGGACCTAAGCACTGCCTTTGATAAAGTAGATAGAGCTAAGCTCTGGGCAGTGCTTGGATCCTTAGAGTGCCCGGGGCAAATTTTACAGGCTCTGGTTGACCTCCATACGGATAACGAGGCCTGTGTACGCAGTGGCTCTGGGGGGCACTGCACGGCTTGCTTTCAGGTGGGGTGTGGTGTGAGGCAGGGTTGTGTACTGGCCCCCATTTGCTTCTGCCTCTACATTAATGGCCTCTCACAGGACCTGATTGGTGTATTGGCTGATTTTCTAGTTTTGGGAGGAAGGGGGTTCCCAGTATTGGCCTATGCTGACGACACTGTCCTTCTTGCAAGAACACTTAGGGCCCTACAGGTATTGATCAATGCCTATTCAACGTTCATGGACAATTTGGGCCTAAAAATAAATTCTAAGAAATCTGCAGTAATGGCGTGCGTGGGTAGAAAACGTCCTGTGCCCATGAAACCCATGCTATGTGCAGGTGAAATCATCCCCAGAGTTAAGACCTTTGACTACCTTGGAATATGTTTTTCGGAGGCCTTAAATGGCAAAGACCATGTGGCCAAACAATCTGTTAAGATGAGTCAACAGATAGGTGGAATCTTTCGGTTTATGTCGAAGTGTAGGGGCCGGCCTTTGGATGTGATCCTTAAGATTTATGGTACCCAAACTGCGGCTTCCACTCTGTACGGTGCAGCTATCTGGGGCTTCCAGAATGTGGCGGAAATCCAGAGTAAGCAGAGCAAATTCTTTAAAAACCTGCTCAGGCTCCCGTCCAGTGCATCTGGAATAGCCGTCCACAGGGAGTTGGGTGTGGAGTTTTGGGAAGATCAGTGGGCGCTGGCCCCTCTTTTATTCTGGGTCAGGCTGTGGGCTAATGAGCATGCTTCCTTGTGTCATACCATTATACGCACTGTGCTGGGCAAATGTGGCTGGAAAAAAATCCCCTGGCTAGCGTATGTCTTTTCAACTCTGGGTGAAGCCAACTTAGGTGCCCTTTTTCCGCCGGATACTCTCTTTTCTAAGAGTGAGGGGACTGTTTACAAAGCTATGTTGGGTGAAACCATAGTAAGAAAAATAATTTTGCTAGAGTATGGCCATAGAAATGGCTAATTTCACTCAAGCATTAGCTGCCTAACTGGAATCCAACCTTACCTGCTTTGGAGCACGTTAATAAAGGACAGGTGGTTGATCACGAGGACACGGTTTGATTGCCTTCGGCTGCAAGGTAACACTCATAAGTGGAAGGGTTTTCCCAACACAGCGGGCTGCCCGGTTTGTGGACACTGTAGAGAGGATCTCTCTCATTTGCTATTCTTCTGTACAGGGTATGTTGGTATATGTAAAGCGACCCTGATTCCTGCCCTTAAGAAGACGATGATCCGCACACATAGGGCTGCTCTTGTGTTTCTTTTGAGTGCCGAAACAGTTTACACCACATGGGCTCTTTTGACGTTCTTGAAAAGAGCGATGTATTTCAGAAATAGCATTCTGAAACTGCAAGTTGGTGAAGGTCTGTAATAAAGCATAATAGCACCCGTAATGGGTTAAAGGTTTTTGTACTGCTTTTTGTATGACCCCTCACTAAACTATCTTTTAATGTAGCCCATGATGAGGTAACCATTCGCCTGTTAATTGTACTTGTATGCTGCCTTTGGAAATGTTTATCGATTCTATTTTTATGGAAATGTAATTTTAAGAATTTGTAATTTGGATTTGTGCAATAATGTGTTTATTTGTTGTTTAATGGTTGTTTTTATACATCTGAATAAACTTGTTTAACTATAACAGATTAGAACAGAAGAAATAGTCCGGAGGAGCTTGATTTATAAACAAAGTATCAAAAGTTATTTTATTAAACCTGATACATCATTTAGGCAAACGAGTTAATCATGACTTGATCAGCACTTAAAGTATTATTTACATTGCAGGAGAACTAACCATTAAGAACATACCAATTCATCCAATCGACAATAAATCATTCGCCCATTCGTCCACATTCAGCCCCCATACATTCAACAATTCATAAAAATTCTACCTAAATACAATACATATGTGGTAGGACCTATCAATGGTCACAACTAAAAAATTCATTTTATAAAGTGCATTCAATGTACAAGACCACTAGAGTTGTAGCAAGTGTGATCTACTACTGGAGTGGATCAATTAGATATACAAAAACGATCACATCCCCAATTTCTCGACCGGTTTCGACGTATGAAGTTTGCTTGAAAACGTCTTAATCAGGAAAAAACATATACACTTGCAGCTAGAGAGCAAGGTGGCACCTCCACACAATGTTGGAAGCCTCAACTATGGTGACCAAACGGGCCCAAAGTCAACAGTGCCACATTAAGAGTCGTACGGTCGCCATAACAGAATTAGAGGGTGGATGGTATAACACGTCCCGGAAATGATGTTAGGGTGGGAAATCACAAGCTCAAGTTTGAGCTGGAATCATCTTGGTGCTGCGTCTCGCTTCTCTCCTTACGTCGCGCGGAAGAACAGTGGTATACTATGCAACACAATTCACCAAAGCAGTTCCCTGAGATGTATCATAGCCCCTGTGATGGTGAAGACTCTGATAGGGATATTCTCTCATGTGGGGTTCCCCAAAGATGTAATTTATGACAGAGACTCCAAATTCATATCTTCATATATATATGAAGGTGGTGTTGGAGGAGTGCGGATCCCTACATCTTTCCTTCCCCAAATCAATTGGCTTCTGGAGAGATACAACACCCTGAAAGGCATGATTGATGACTTGGAAGAACGTTTGAGGAGAAAATGGCATGTACTTCTGCCATCTTTGCTTTTGCCTACAGGCTGGTGCCATAGAACGAAGTAGATTTCAGTCCTTTTCAGCTGCAGTTTGACCTGCTGGGGTCCTACACGTCTGGTGTGAGAAAGATTTGAGGGCAACCCCCAAGCTCCTCCCCACGGCTAAATGGATTATGTACATGTGGTAAAAAGTAGAATTGCTGAGTACATGACACAGTCTACCAAAATTCTGCAGCCTAGCCAGGAGTTAATGGAACACTGGCATGAGCAGAAGGCTGCAGTGACACTGTACATGGCATAACAGTTGATCTGGCTGTGATATGATATGATATGCTATGATATAAGTCATATATAACGTTCCTGTACACAAGTGTTAGTGAAAACTTTCAAGAAAAGTGACAAGTGGACTGCGCCATATATGGTTCCGGAGAAGACTAGTGAGGTAACTACCTCATTGATACAAAGGCACCTAAGCAGAGACGCAGGGCTTTTTATGTCAACTGGCAGAATTACATCAGGGTTTTTAATTTTTTTTATAGTATTGCTTGCGCAGAACCAGCTTGAGAGCAGGGGAGCGCTGTGTGGGGTGCAAGCATTTGTGCTGGTATCTTTTTACACTAGTGCATTACTGTAAGTTGTGGTCTGGCGTTCACTGGAATTAGAACCTGGTCAAGTGTTGTTAAAAAAAGCCACGTTTTGTGAGATTTGTGAAAATGGAGGATTGTGGGGGCATTCCTAATTATAATGTGATAGAGTTCCAGAAGGTGGATTCATGACAAGAGAAGGATTATTTGTGGGTCCTCTCTTTTCACCTAAGTGGTGATTAGAGTTGTTTGGTTGGTTTGCTGGGCGAGAAGTGGGTGGCACCAGATAGCCCGTAAGAGCACTAGACATTCTACTGCCATTGACTCTGGCCCTTTGTGCATTCACATGTGTGTTACCCGTGACTAGCATTTGCTCTAATCTACCTAACAGTTAAATGTCACCTTTCTCGCTTTTCTGCTGCCCAGCTCATTGCATGACCTGATTCTCAGAGGTACTACACCCTAGCCAAACAGGTTTGACTCTGTATAACTTGCAATTTAGCGCTCCTAATCTCTCTAACATACCTCCAGCCAATGCTCTACCTGTAACATGATTCCCCTTGCCACCCTGTCTATTTGAACTAGGCTGAAGCTGTATATCCGGATGTTAGCACCATGAAACTTTCACATGTAGATATCAGCACATCTATGCCCTGTATGCCACTGCATTCCCATAACACAAATGTACTGAATGCCTGTATACTGCACCTCCCAGCTAAATCGTTTCTAGCTGCCAGCATGTTTGAACATCCTTTCTATTTCTCTACAATTCAAATGCACTGAATGTTAGCTTACTGTATGAACGCTAGCTCACTAAATGCACTGAATGTTACCTTACTGTACTCCCTATTCACTAGTGTCCTAGCCCTTTCTGCGCTCTTCAGTCACTAGTGTTCTAGGCCTCTTGCAACAAAATCGAATCTAGATGTCAGCATATTTGAACATTCTCACTGCATCTCTAGAACTTAAATGTACTGAATGTTAGTTTACTGCATGAATGCAAGCTTACTAAATGTACTGAATGTTAGCTTACTGTACTTCCTAGTCACTAGTGTCCTAGCCCCTTCAGTGCTCTCCAGTCATTAGTGTTCTAGTCCTCTTGTGACAAAATCGAATCTAGATGCCAGCATATTTGAACATTCTCACTGCATCTCTACAACTTAAATGTACTGAATATTAGTTCACTGCACTCCCTAGTCATTAGTGCACTAGGCATCGGTATTTTAGACATAATACTGTACGAATCCGCAACCTAAAATATCCAGACGCTAGCACTTAGGTTGTTCCTGGCATAGACAGAAATGTCCCCTACCTGCCTTCTCAAAGTCACCCTGATCCTAATCCTCATCGCCGCTATACTTAGCATAATGGCCTCTGCTACCAACACCAGCCCTCCTAAGGATAGAAATTTGAGACTCAGGTCTAGACTGCCCAGCTTCCATGAACCTGTAAATAACCATTAGAATAATGCCAACAGACGTACCAAGACCCAGCCAAAAAACCCGTCTCGATTAGTCAAGCAACCCACCTATACCGGCGCTCAAACTTCGACTAAAACTTGCACAACTCCAGATACCTTACCACCTAAAACTTATCAAACAACCAAACACAATAACTCTTTGACGTTAATAGGATCCCTTATTAACGCAAGATCAGTGGTAGCCCACGCCACAGAAATTGCTGACATCCTAAACGACGACAATCTGGACTTACTAGCCAAACCGAGACTTGGCTTCACAAGGCTGCAGGACCAACTCTAATGCTAGCAGTGCCCGATAATTACCAAATTCTCAGAGCTGACAGGCCAAATGCCAGAGGCGGTGGACTAGCCATCATCTTCAAATCTACCCATCCCATCAGGCTTGCCACGTCAGCCTCCTACGCAACCTGTGAAACTCTCACAGCCAAAATGCCCCTCTCTAATAATTGCACGCTCTCAATCTACCTGATATATAGACCTCCTGGGCCACTAGGCACCTTTGAAGATGATCTAACCAGCCTTATAGCCAACAACACCAAAGACCACGCCCAAACCCTACTGTTGGGAGACTTTAACCTTGGCTTTAATGAAACTGATAATAAACATGCAGAGTCAGTCGCTGCCCTGATCAAGGACCAAGTGCTTGTTCAAAAAGTCCTATACCCTAGCCTCACCAAAGGAAGGACCCTCGACTGGGTATCTGAACTAAACTGCAATATCAGCATTACAGATATTGTTCCACAAACATGGACTGATCACTATCTAATAACTTTCTCTACCACACTAGATCTCTTGAGCCCCAAAATCAACAGTATGGCTCCCTGCTCCCGACTAGAAGCAAGAAGGATATGACTGCTGAAAATATCATCCCTCTCCTCCTTCCAGCCATATCTGGACTGGAAAGCAACAACCCTGACGCCTGTAACGCTCACCTGGCTCCCACGGAGGCGCTGACCTGGTCTGGATTGCTGTGACCTCTTGAAGCGTGATGCGCAGGATCCGAAACACCGACTGAACTGGACCCCCAAATCTGGCTTGTCTGGCCCGTAGAAAAATCTTTCTGTAGGTGGAGAAAGGGGATTAACTGTCTTCAGAGTATTGTGATTGCTTCGCACCTCCCCTTTGCTCTTCTCTTACCACCTCCGAAATCCCCAATCAAGGCTCACCTTAATGTTTGAATGGATGAGCTCTCCATCCTGCTTCTGGTGCAGGGGCGCGTATTTGACCAGTTACTTCACTGGTTTCGAAAGGCGAAATGCCGTAAGTATACAGTTTAAAAGGTTCTAGAGTAGAGTCTTCTCTTTGTTTGCTTTTCTTAACCTGCGATCTGTCCTTATTTTCAGGTGCAGAGTGGAAGTGATGCTTCGAGGGATATTGCCGGAGATAAACTCAGGTGAGTTTGTGATAAAATGATCCCTTTAAATGTCTTTGAATCCCTCTAGTAATGTCTTTCTTTTTTCCCCTTAGGGGTCGGGGTGCTGTACCAGGCCAAGAAGTGGCGCCGACCCGAAGTGGTTTCGTCAAATATGGCCAGGTAAGTCTTGTGACAGAAAATCAGGCTTTCCTCATTTGTTCCTCCTGCTCACCTTTTGTCTCTTCTTCTCCCCTGCAGGTGCAGAGATGTGGTGGAATGCCCAGAAGGTCGCGGTGGATAGTGAAGAGCCCACGAGGCAGGTGAGTGATGCACGGCGCTGCAACAAGTAGCGCAATGCTTTTAAAGAATGTCTATCTTCAGGATCGCTGGCGTGATGGTTCCGGACACAGGTAGGAAATTAGATTAAGTTCTTGGTTTTCACGTTTTCTCTTCCCTTCCTTCCTTTCAGGTATCCCAAGATCGAGGCGGGCGTGGCTGGAGGCAAGATGCAGGAGCAGGCACGGTGAGCGTTCAGCTGCTAGATGCAGAGCAACGCGAAGCACGTGTGGCAGTCCGGGCGTGGTTTAAATAGCCTTGGAAGAAGTTCCAGGTAAGTATTCTTCCACGGTCCCCACCCAAGTAAAATAGTTCCTTTGATAAAATAGTCCCTCCTAAGCCTCATTTGGCTTGAGGCTTCATGCAGCATGGTCTGCGTCAGGTAAGTGCACCAAACACCCTCTTTTATGAGCCTGGCGCCTATGGCGCCAGGACTGATGTCCAAAGAGCCCCTATTAGGGGCCGCTGGGCTTTTACCCGAGGGCATGATGCCTGCTCCCGGGGGTGCTGGGCCTGTCCTGGTGCTCCAGGGGTAGGCATCATGACAGCACTCCCCCCCAAGGCCCCTCCCAAGGTCGTTCCCTCTGGAGGTTTCGGTTTGTTTGGGAAATCCCGATGGAACTTTTTTACCAGCCGAGGTGCATGTACGTGGTCGCTGGGTTCCCAAGACCTTTCCTGAGGCCCGTACCCTTTCCAATCAATTAGATAGAAAAGTTTTGATTTTGAAATTTTAGAATCCAAAATGTTCTTCACCTCGAATTCAGGCTCCCCATCTATCTGAATTGGTTCTGGTGGCTTTATTAATCTGGTTCCTGGTTGCACTGGTTTCAAAAGTGACACATGAAAAACGGGATGAATCCTCATGTTAGCTGGCAGATCGAGCTTGACTGCCACTGGATTAATGATAGCTTTGATCGAATAAGGGCCCAAATACCTTGGATTAAAAGGTCGAGGTCCCTTGAGCAATAAATGTTTGGTAGCCAACCATACTTGTTCTCCTATTTGGTATGAAGGCGCCTCCTTCCGATGCATATCTGCATTTTTCTTGTATTTCTCTTTCGCTTGTTGCAAATGGGCAGTTGCATTCTTGAATGCTTGAGTTATAGTGGAATGCAAATGGTCTACTGAGGGCATTTCAAGGCTCAGAGGAGAGTCCAGGTCTGAAGTACGAGGGTGATGTCCATATAGGGTGTAAAAGGGGCTTTGTCCAGTTCCAGAGTGCACCGAGTTATTGTATGCATATTCAGCCACCCATAACAAATCCTTCCAATTACCCTCCGATTGGTGCAATATACACCGTAGGTATTGTTCAAGGGTCTGGTTCGTTCTCTCCGTCTGACCATCGGTCTGTGGGTGATGGCTGGTTGAGAGTCTTACGTCGATTTGTGCCAGTTGACAACACCTTTTCCAAAAATGTGAAATAAACTGGCTTCCCCGGTCGGAGACTAATATGGACGGGAATCCATGCAAGCGGATGATATTTTCGAGGAATTCCTTAGCAAGGACAGAAGCTGAAGGTAATCCTTTCAACGGAATAAAATGAGCCATTTTAGAAAATAGATCCACCACAACCAGAATACTATTGTATCCATTATAAGGGGGCAGGTCCGTGATAAAATCTAGTGACAAGGTGTGCCAAGGCGCTGGTGGAATGTCTAAAGGCTGAAGAAGACCGGCGGGTTTTGTCTTTTGGTCTTTGTTTTGGGCGCAAACTCCACAGGACATCACGAAAGATTTAATATCCTTTCGCCAGGAAGGCCACCAGAATTGTCGTTTAATTTTTTCCTCAGTTTTGGCAATGCCAGTGCAGGATGTCCTTCCATCAGGGTATCATGATGACGGGAAATAACCAGTTCTTGTAATTCCTTTTCTGGCAGAAATAAGCATCCTTGGAAGTAAGGTAGGCCATCGTTGACCGAAAAGTAAGACCCCCTTTGGATCCAATCCTGCAAGGCGGTAGAGTCCAGGAGTTGTTTTACTCGCGCTTGAATGTCTTCAAAGGTTTGTAAGGAGGTTAATCCCAAAATTCTTTGTTCGGGAATGATCGGCACAGGTTCTGAATTAGTGTCTATTTCTCCCATTCCTATTGTAGATAGTGCGTCTGCTTTGCCATTCTTACAGCCGGGACGGTAAGTGATTACGAAATCAAACTCAGCAAAGAACAAAGCCCATCAGAGCTGACGTGATGATTGAGCCTTGGCAGTCTTTAAATATTGTAAATTTCGGTGATCAGTGATCATGGTGATGGTGTGCCTGGCGCCAAGAAGATAATGCCGCCAAGCCTTAAAGGCGGACTTAATGGCTAATAATTCCTTATCGGTAATTGCATAATTTACCTCAGGCGGTGAGAACTTTCTGGACCAAAATGCTACAGGATGCAGTTGGTTGGTTTCAGGGTCTCTCTGAGACAGGACAGCTCCCATGGCTAAACTGGACGCGTCAGTTTCGACTATGTATGGGAGATCGGGACGCGGGTGCTTCAAAATAGGTGCAGACGTGAATTTAGCTTTCAATTCCTGAAAGGCCTGTTCGGCTTCCTTGGTCCATTCGAAATGTTTATTCTTCCGCAAGAGTGCAGTGATGGGTTGTACTACACGTGAAAATTCCGGAATAAATCTGCGATAAAAATTGGCAAAACCAAGCATGCTTTGGACCCCTTTTACCGAGCTAGGAGATGGCCATTTAAGGATGGCCTCCACTTTCCGTGAGTCCATTCGGACCCCATTAGGTGTCAGGATGAATCCAAGAAACTCCACCGCGGTGGTATGGAAAACACACTTTTCCAGTTTAGCAAACAGTTTGTGCTGGCGCAATTTCTCAAGGACGGCCCGGACATGCTTTCTGTGATCAGATTCCGAAGAGGAGTACACAAGAATGTCATCAATATATACGACAACACAAACATCGATAAGTTCCTGAAGGACATTGTTCATGAAGAATTGGAAGGCAGCAGGCGCGTTGCACAACCCAAAAGGCATCACCTGGTATTCGAATAAACCATATTTTGTACGGAAGGCCGTTTTCCATTCGTCGCCTTCTTTTACTCGCACCAGATGATAAGCCCCCCGGAGATCTAACTTGGTGTATATGCAAGCGTCCTTCACCTGGTCAAGGAGTTCAGAGATCAAAGGCAGAGGGTAACGGTTTTTAACCGTTATCTGGTTCAATGCGCGGTAGTCGATACAAGTTCTAAGGTTGCCTTCTTTTTTGGGCACGAAGAACAAAGCCGAGGATGCCGAGGACTTTGACGGGCGAATGAAACCATTGGCTAGGTATTGATCTAAATATTGTCTCAAATGCCGGTTCTCAGGTTCAGTAAGGGCATAAATCCTGCTACAAGGGGGTTGATCGATTTGGCAATCGTACGATCTGTGGGGGGGGTAACGTGTTGGCCTGTTCCTTTTGGAAGACGTCCTGAAAGTCTTGGTATTCCGGAGGTAGTTGCATGGAGACAGAGGTTACAGATGCTAGACTAATCTTCAGATTTTCTGGGTAGCAGGTTTGTGCACAATCCGGGAAGGTTATTCTCTTTGCTCGCCAATCAATTCGAGGATTATGTGTCTCTAACCAAGGAATTCCAAGAATAACCTGAAACTGTGGGGCCTTGATTACGTCAAACACAACTGCCTCCCGATGGCCGTCCGGACCAATAAGAGTCACCTCAGTAGTGGAATGTGTTACCGGTCCTGAGGCAATTTCAGTTCCATCGACTGTGGTGATGACATCTTTGCTGGTTTTTGGATGCAGAGGGAGGTTAATCCTAGAGACCAATTCACGATCCACATAGTTACCTATAGCCCCACTATCGATGTATGCCTTTATTGCATGCAACCGCTTAGGCTGTTCCGGATCTACGAGAACCATTGGCACAATGAAATGCGAGGTCTGAGAGTTACTTTTCAAGCTCGGCAAGCGGACCCCTATGCTTGTCGGGCGGAGTCGTTTCCCGAAACAGAGTCTTCATGGTTTTTATCAGCGGCTCCTACCACCTCCTTGGGCTGTTTTGCTGGGCAATCTCGTAGAAAGTGTCCAGAGTTCCCACAATAAAGACATAATTTTAACTGCCGCCTCCTTTCACGTTGCTTTTGGGTTAAAGGTCCTCTAACCCCTCCAATTTGCATAGGCTCGGAGACCTTGGCACCCTTGGGAGTGACGTGGGTCTTGACCAACACCCGGGTTTCAAACTTGAACCGATCCGCTTTTCAGTTTTGGAGCCTGTGATTCAATTGGACCACTAAGTCTATATACTCTGTGCATTCTTGGGGCGGATTTACAACTTGGGCCAAGACATCTTTAAGTTCTCCGCGTAAACCCCGATAGAATAATGTGATTCTTTTATCCTCTGGCCACCCAGTTTCCACGATTAGTCTGTTAAAGGTTGCTATGTAGGAGAGGAGGTCTTGGTAGAAGTTCATCATCCAGAGCTTGTCCCTGAGAATGTCGAGCAAATAATCTCTCCATGCTTGCTTGAAATCCTTGGAAATCCCGGAGGATTGGATCATCTTGAGTAACCAGTGGTACTGACCAATCGGCAGCACAGCCGCTAAGGTATGACAACACAAAAGCTACCTTGGTCTGGTCATTAGGGAAGGCCCCAGGTCTGCATAGGAAGTGCAAACGACATTGATTCATGAATACGGCGAACCGTTTGGGGTCCCCAGCAAAACGTTCAGGTGGGGCCAGCGGCATATTTCCAGGTAGATTGATTTGCACAGGGTTACTTGAAGCCACAGGAACAGAATTCCCCCCGGAACCAGGTAGAGGCGTTTGCCCAGCTTGACCTTGCAATACCTGCCTAGTCAGGTCATCAGTTCGTTCCTTAGATACGATTATTTCCCTCCTGAGGGCATTAGTCTCTTGACGAGTGGCATGTACTTCGGCCCGTAATTCCCCCAGTAATTGGGCCAACATATCAGTCTCAGAAGTTTCCATAGCACCTGGGTGGGAATTTGTAGGAAGGCTTCGCGTTCTGTAACGCTCACCTGGCTCCCACGGAGGCGCTGACCTGGTCTGGATTGCTGTGACCTCTTCAAGCGTGATGCGCAGGATTCGAAACCCGACTGAACTGGACCCCCAAATCTGGCTTGTCTGGCCCGTAGAAAAATCTTTCTGTAGGTGGAGAAAGGGGATTAACTGTCTGCAGAGTATTGTGATTGCTTCCCACCTCCTCTTTGCTCTTCTCTTACCACCTCCGAAATCCCCAATCAAGGCTCACCTTAATGTTTGAATGGATGAGCTCTCCATCCTGCTTCTGGTGCAGGGGAGCGTATTTGACCAGTTACTTCACTGGTTTCGAAAGGCGAAATGCTGTAAGTATGCAGTTTAAAAAGTTCCAGAGTAGAGTCTTCTCTTTGTTTGCTTTTCTTAACCTGCGATCTGTCCTTATTTTCAGGTGCAGAGTGGAAGTGATGCTTCGAGGGATATTGCCGGAGATAAACTCAGGTGAGTTTGTGATAAAATGATCCCTTTAAATGTCTTTGAATCCCTCTAGTAATGTCTTTCTTTTTTCCCCTTAGGGGCGGGGTGCGGTACCAGGCCAAGAAGTGGCGCCGACCCGAAGTGAGGAGTGGTTCCATCAAATATGGCCAGGTAAGTCTTGTGACGGAAAATCAGGCTTTCCTCATTTGTTCCTCCTGCTCACCTTTTGTCTCTTCTTCTCCCCTGCAGGTGCAGAGATGTGGCGGGATGCCCAGAAGGTCGCAGTGGATAGTGAAGAGCCCACGAGGCAGGTGAGTGATGTGCGGCGCTGCAACAAGTAACGCAATGCTTTTAAAGAACGTCTATCTTCAGGATCGCTGGCGTGATGGTTCCGGACACAGGTAGGAAATTAGATTAAGTTCTTGGTTTTCACCTTTTCTCTTCCCTTCCTTCCTTTCAGGTATCCCAAGATCGAGGCGGGCGTGGCTGGAGGCAAGATGCAGGAGCAGGCACGGTGAGCGTTCAGCTGCTAGATGCAGAGCAACGCGAAGCACGTGTGGCAGTCCGGGCGTGGTTTAAATAGCCTTGGAAGAAGTTCCAGGTAAGTATTCTTCCACGGTCCCCACCCAAGTAAAATAGTTCCTTTGATAAAATAGTCCCTCCTAAGCCTCATTTGGCTTGAGGCTTCATGCAGCATGGTCTGCGTCAGGTAAGTGCACCGAACATCCTCTTTTATGAGCCTGGCGCCTATGGCGCCAGGACTGATGTCCAACATGAGACTGGCGCCAAAGGTGCCAGGACAAAGTCCAAAGAGCCCCTATTAGGGGCCGCTGGGCTTTTACCCGAGGGCATGATGCCTGCTCCCGCGGGTGCTGGGCCTGTCCTGGTGCTCCGGGGGTAGGCATCATGACAGCGCCTTAGTAAATACTTTCAATGATGCTATGATCAAAGCACTAGACGCAACTGTCCCAATCAAACTACGCAAAGCTAAACAAGCAGCCCACCTAAATGCCTGGTTTACGCCCCACCTCAAATCTCTAAGATTACAAAAAAGAAAGCTCTAATCTATCTGGCGCCACTCACCCACCATAGACAACAAAAATAACCTAACTGAATTTGCCAAATCTTACAAAAAAGAAATAATCAAAACTAAGAAGAACACCTTTAACGACAGGATCATGAGAGCTATTCGCCATCCTCCATGAACTGGAATCCCCTATTCAACCCATAGACAATGCCCCCAAAAACAAAGTCTGGTGCACCAACATACAAAATGCCCTCTCTAACAAAATGTCCTCGCTTCAATGCAAAATTGCAAAAATAATGCCACACTGTCACCTTCGGACCAACAAATACCCCAACCTCAAGAGAATAAGTCTACCACACCCTTCAGATTCAAGACTATCTCCATAACCGACACAGAAAAAATAATACTATCCCTCAAACCATCAAACTGCAAGGGCGACTCCTGCCCAGCACAAATAATAAAGGACGGAGCTAGGGACCTAGCTCCCTTCATTACCAAGCTCATAAATTCCTCCTTTAAATCCAATACGATACCCACCAACCTCAAAGAATCATGGGTCCTCCCATTACTGAAAAAACAAACCTTAGACCCCACTATCCCCACCAACTACAGACCTATCACCACTGTGCCATTTTTACTTAAAATCCTAGACAGAGCTGCCTACATACAAATCCAGGACTACCTGGAAGCCAACCATCTGCTTGGCTCACGACAATCTGGCTTCCGCCCACTCCATGGTACGGAAACAGCTCTGCTAGACCTCAAGACACAAATTGAGGAACTAAAGGATAATGGAAAAACAGCTTTTCTCCTCCTACTGGACTTGTCAGCAGCTTTCGACCATGCAGTCCTATGTAACCACCGCGAATCTGCCGCCAACTTCACCGGAGAGGCCATAGCTTGGGTCCAATCCTTCTTACCTAATCGCACTATGCAAGTCTTCTCCACCACCGACTCTGCTGACCCCATCAAAATAACATGGGTGTCCAACAAGGATCCTGTGTCTCCCCCACCATGTACAACATCTTCACCAAGCCTTTGTTTGACAAGTTGGACAGACTGGGTGTCACCTACACAAACTACGCAGACGACACCCAGATCCTCATACCCCTTTCGGGCGACTACGAGATAGACTCAGCCTTGGTGAACAAGATATACACCCTCATTCAGGCATGGATGGCCTCACATGGCCTCTGCCTGAATGACGATAAAACGGAGATACTAATCCTAGGCTCTGAAGCTAGTATCCAAAAACTAACCCCAAACTACACATCCTTCAGCATTAATAACAACCCTATCAAGGTGATGCCTGTGGTTAAAACCCTTGGATTCTATTTGCACTCCTCCCTCACTCTCAAGAAGCAGGTCAACTCCCTCGCCTCCTCCACCACTTACACCTGCAAACTTATCCGCGCATCCAAACCATACCTCTCCAGCGCTAGCTGCATCACTCTAGCTAACGCTCTCATCATGTCTAGGTTAGACTAGGTTAGGTTAGACTACTGTAATGCCCTGTACTCAGGAGCTAACAAATACATCACAGACAAAATTCAAAGACTGCAGAACAATGCCCTGAGAGCAGCACTAAACATCCCTCACAAAGAGCATGTCACCAAATTCAGGAAAGAGGTTAATTGGCTAAAAATAATTGACAGAATTTTACTCAAAATAGCTTCCCTCACCTCTAAATGTCTGAACAACCTAGCCCCCCCATAAGTAATGGAAAAAATCACGAGGAGAACTTCCATGCGATCCACAAGATCTGCTAACTCCTTTAAAATTGAGACTCCTAGGTTTAAACGCTCGACCACGGGAGGATCTAGCTTTCCCGTCAAAACTCCTTACTGCTGGAAGAAGCTGCCACTCGACCTCAGAACTGAACAACCGTACCCCAAATTCAGACACAAGTTAATCAATTGGTTGCGGGCCAATGACACATAACTTGACCAATACCCTACCCACTCCCACCCTAACCCCCACCATACCTCTTGCCTCATGTATTTCTCCATATTAAGATAGCCTAGCATGCATCCCCACCGACCTAGCCCATATATGACACTTAGATTTATAGCCTGACCTATTTACCTGATTATACATGTCCATCTGTTAGATAGACAGCTAGAGTGTTCCGGACTTTTTCCTAGTTATGCCATGTGCCTGTACATATGCCTGTACATATTTTTGTATATATTTTTGTATATATATATATATATATATATGTGTTCCATATATTCTTGTCAAACATTGTAATAAGCTTAAGATTTCTTGTATACTGCTGCGCCCGGCTAGCCAAGGGTTTGGTGCGCATTACCAAATAAATAAACAAACAAACAAACAAAGAAACATGTGTAGATTAGCACCCAGGTACACTGTGTAGCAGATACATGTGAATGCATCCATTCTTGAACAAAATCCTGGCTCAGAGAGGAAGCCAATGTAGTGCAAGTAGAACAGGGTGTTTCTGATGACTGATGGTGGATACTTTGTGTTACTTTTTTTAAGGGAGGTATTGAGAAAATGAAAACAACTAAACAGCCCTCCAGGAATAAAACAAAATGTATTTACCCAGTTCCCATAGGGCCACGCTACTGCAGCAATACTGTGTAGGTATTCCACTTCGTCAATGCAAGAGTATGACTTGCTCACTGCATAGACATGCCTGCACTTACTATGGCATTGCCATTCCCCTGTGCCTTCATGAGTGTCTCCTGCTTTAGTCTCATAATCACTGGTCTGGGCTTGAGGTGGATGAAACTAGTCATATACCTACCTGTGAAGGCCCACAGGTGGTTCAGGCAAATAATGGTACACAGTGAATAGTTAACAGAGATCTTACACCTCCTAAAGCTCTTTGGCCCTAGTCATAAAGTGCACTCCACAGATTCAGCTTCTGTTGCAGCAACCCCATCAGGCACCTAGTAATCCCTTGCCCAAGAGTATACTTGCAAAGGAGTGGGGGCTATCTTCTGCCCGCCATATACTTTTTGAGGGACCCATCATGAACCCCCAGTGGTCTTTATGAGAAACCCTGTGGTACTAGTGCTCCCGCTTTCTAACACTGTGGTAATGACTCTCCTCCTAATACTAGCTATGGCACTAGTGCAGAATCCTCTACTGCCTCTGTGTTGCCACTGTTTCCAACAACAACTTCTGCAGCAGCATCATCTGCTGGAGGAGGCAGATTGTCTGTGTGCCTCAGCCCGATAATGTTAAGGACCTCTCACTCCCCAACTTCAGATTCCAATCAGACGGATAAGAGATCCATTTCCACCTGTGTATCCGGATTGCTGTATGTAATAAGGGAGTCATACACTGCAGGTAAGTGAAGATCCTTTAATAGAAACCAGCCTGAGCCCAGCAGTGCTCAGCCTACTCATCAGCTCTCCACTTCAACTCATAACGGCTGCTCATAGAATGTAGAACCTTAAACAAATGTAAACATGTCATCAGAGCAAGAGTGGAATTCTACAATGTAGAATTCCACTCAAGAGCAAAGCACGTATTACAACACTTCTCCCCCCTTTACCCAACAACAGACACAACCATCCACACCAACCACATACACACACACACGCACATATACACACATACAACACAGACACAGACACACACACACACACACATCTCCTCCCCGCACTCACACCCCAACCCCAGGGAGAAGAATAAAAGCAGAACGATGCTAATGAACTATAGCACCCAAAACATAATCCTTGTACTTGGAGGGAACCTTCCTCTCCCTGACAGAATGAGCATAGCCCTGGACAGAGTCTGGCGCCCCAGAGGCAGACGCAGACACCCCCTCATCACATTCACCCACAGGACTATCAGTGGTATCACGATCATGAACAGAAACAGGAATGGAATGTTCCTCATCCTCCTGGACATCCAAAGTTACCCCACTGGCCATGGGCTGCAAGTCAACTTGCCCCTCACTGGCTTCCCCAACAGAGGAGCGTTTTAACAGGCATCCAAACACCACCCCAGCCTCATTTACGTCGCAACCAGGATCACCTGACACACTGCCGGCAGAAATCACTTTGTCCTTATCTACCACCACCACACGCCTAAGACTCCATGTAGACCCATCATTGAGTTTTACATAACCACGACCACACTTGACAACCATTCGTGGATGCGTATACCTGCTGAGTCCCTTGGCCACAAACCTGGGATTCTTAATCTGAACCCAATCACCAATCTTCACTGGAAGGGGCTAGCTACGGGCCAGTTGCTCACGCAAAAAACGCTGTTGCTTACCCCAAACTCGATCCAAAACCCCTTGCATATCCACCTGCGACTGGACACCAGCACCCAGGGCTGGGACCCTCAACTTGGAGCCGGGTTTCCTTCACCGCATCAGCTCAAAAGGAGAATGACCAGTGAAAATAGAAGGAGTCAGCCTGTTAGCCTTGAGCGACTCCGATACCACCCTTCCCCAGGGAAGACCATTGGCAGGGGCCAACTGAATTGCCCCCTTGACAAAATGATTCATTCGTTCCACCAGACCGTTGGCTTGTGGATCACACAATACAACCTTATGATGATGTATACCTAGATCATCCAGAAATTTTTGCATGTAATCCGACACAAACTGAGACCCGTTATAGGTCACTTAGCTAGCCGGCACACCCTCCCTGTCAAACACTGCAGAGAGGAATTCCACAATTTTTTCAGCAGTAACAGTAGACAAGGCGGTGGCCTCGACCCATCTCGACGTATAATCCACCATAACCACAACAAATCTCAGACCTCCTCCCAACGAGTCCATGGGCCCCATTATGTTAAGCGCTACTTTGGACGATACCTCATGGGGCACCTCTATGGGATAGATAGGTTGAGAAACAGGAGCCTTGTTTTTATCACTGGTAGAACACGGCGCACAATCCTTCACTACATCCTCCACATCAGCGTCCATTCTGGGCCACCAATAGTCAAGCCTCCTCTTAGTCAGGGACCTGCCCAAATGCCCCTCATGGGCCAAACCGACAAGCTTCCCTCTAAGGGAACAAGGAGGAATTAACCTCAGACCTCTAGCCACGCCCCATGGACCTTCAGACAATTCTTGCCACACATGCCCATAAAGCTTGGACAAACCAGTACTCACACACCACTCCTGAGTGCCGTCCCTATTTCAACCAATTCAGGATCAGCCGCACATTCTGCGCTCCATTCTGCTTCTGATACCGCGGGCACTACACTAGCAACCAAAGAACAATCGTCCCCCACCAGACCCTGGTCAGTACTACCAGCACTCAGAAAACGCGACAGGCAATCCGCTACTGCATTCCTCACACCTGGGACATACTCAACCTTGAAAATGAACTCTGTCATATCGGCCATCCACCTCATGATCCTAGTAGACGCATGAGACAACCCTTTCTCCTATGACGGCATACATGCCCTCAGCCTCTCTGAGCATTCTAGATGCAAAGGCAATGGGCTGAAGTTCGCCACCAACCCTTTGTTCCAACACAGCACCTATGCCATACTCACTCGCGTCTACAGTAAGAAAAATGTTCCTGACTGGAGAAAAGGAACTCAAGGATGGGGCCTGCTCAATCTCCTCTTTCAACCTGAGAAATTCCACTTGACACTGATCCGACCACGCGAAAGGCACACCCTTTCTCAGTAATGACCTCATACCAACAGTTTTGTCGGCATAACCTGCTGTAATAACCTGCAAGCCCCATGAACGATCTTAACTGGTCTTTATTTGCTGGGGACGATGCGTCATTCAATGCCTTCACCAACTCACTCTTAGGGTGAATACCCTTTGGCATCCAGAGAATGCCCCAGGTAGGTCACGCTGGGAACACCCACTTTACATTTACTAAGTTTGACAGTGAGACCACTAGCCTTTAAGACATTCATCACCTCAAGAACTCTCGAATCATGCTCAACTCAAGACTCACCCCACACTAGGATGTCATCTTGGAAGCATTCTACCCCACGAATCCCTGCAAAAAGTTTCTGCATTATCCTCTGAAAAACTGCCGAAGCAGACGCCAACCCAAAGAGCATCCTACAAAACGAAATGCACCAAAAGGGGTAACAAAGGATGTAAGGGGGCCGGAGTCAACATGCAGGTCTATCTGATGATAGGCAGCTGACAGGTCAAACGTAGAAAAACAGGATGCACCACACACTAAGGAAAACATCTCATTGATATTGGGCAGGGGGTGTCTGTCAACCCATATGCTTGAATTAAGATCCCTGAGATCTACGCACATCCTCATGCCCCCATAGCCTTTGCCAGAACCACTGGGGCCAACCATTCTGAACACTCCACTTCCTCTATGACCCCAGATTCGTTGAGTTTGTTAAACTCTTCCTTTAAAGCATCACGAGCCATAATGGGAACCCTTCTGACATTATGGACTACAGGCACAGAACCTTTCTTGAGAACTATTTTGTGTGCAAAACCTTTCAATCTGCCCAATTTAGGAGTAAAAACGGAGGGAAACCTGCTTTCCAGAACTTCTGCCGTGAGTCCCGTAGACAACACAGCACCCTCCTTCCCTTCACTCACACTCATCACTGGAACTGGCTTCCCTGGTCTTATTTCCAATTCCAGAGCTGCTTGTTCGTCCCACCCTAGAACAGGGTCACCTTTGTGAGCCACATATAACTTTCCCTTGGCCACCCGGCCTTCAAATTCTATATTGGCCCACTTGAACCCAAGAACCTTGATGGGTATTCGCACATAAGCACACGGGTTTATGTCAGAAGCAGACAAATCAGACACCTTCTTGTGAAACTTAGACACATACAGTTCAGGGGATATCATTGTATATGGAGACCCCGTGTCCACCATCATCTCCATGGGGATTCCATTGACCATGAGTGTTGCCCAAGCTCTCTTTTTGCAGCTTCCCACACTGAACAATGATCCTTCAGAGGTACCACCATTATCCTTGTCGGAACAACCCATGTACCCCACTATTGTCACCTCCTCCTCATCATCATTAGCGTCCACCATTTTCACTGACTCCTTAATGGATGCAGCACCCCTGCACATGCAGGCATAATGTCCCTTGATTTTGCATCTCCTACATTCCACATTGGCAGCAGGACATTCTTTTGCACCTGCCACATGTCCACGCCAACCGCATCTCCTGCACAGTTCCCTTGACGAGGGCATCGTCCTGCTGTCCTTGTTTCTCGCTCTGGCATCGACAGTCCTGCGGGGAATTACAGCATGCACAGCTTCCCCTTTATCGGCCATTTCTCTCACACTCTTCCTGGATTCTTCAATTGCACGGGCTATCTCAATGACCTTTTCCAGGGGTGGATCCTTTTCTATCCACAGTCTTTCCCTGATGCGCATATCACACGTCCGCATCATCACTTGGTCACGGATATACTCATCAATGGTACCAGTGAATTTGCATGTTGCTATCAAAGTGCGCAGGGCAGTCACATAGGCATCTATGCCTTCGCTAGAGCCTTGAGCCCTCGAAAAAAGTGGTATCTCTCAAGTACCACGTTGGCCCTCTTGCCATATCGCGCTTCCAACTTGCACAAAGCTGTTTCATAAGCAAGCACCACTCCTGCTACAGCATCACCCCCCTCATTGCCTTCTGTGGGTGCAACAGGGGCAGCATGCACATTGGGATCGGGGAGATGTCTGAACAGCCTGAGTCCTTCAGTTCCCAAACAATTGAGCAAAGCCGCTTCCTTCTCATCATCTGTAAATTTCGCGCCACCTACTGCCCTGAGATACACCTTGAAGGTGTTGACCCACAAATCCCATACAATCGCTGGTTCACCAGAACTGGCCAGAAATGCAGGAGGCGGACGTGCATTGTTGTGCTGCATGTTGAGGAAGGGTTTGGTAAGGGTAAGTATCTGGCCAATTTCACCTTATGACCTCATTTCCGTGCTTGGCAAGAAGCAAACAACCTCAGAATGTCACTGTTATAAATAAAATAGTGCTTAGAGCAACACAGTAGAGTGCTGCGGCACCCTGGAGCTCAGCACGGTCGCAAAACCCCTCGAGCGTTCACACAGGGTTAACTTTCCCAGGCTTTGCCTGGAGGGAACGCCCCCTTGACAGGACTGTGTGAGGATATGAACTGTGCTGTCCACGCGTCACACGTCCCCTCCTTCTAGGTGTGACAGACATCCACTATCGAAGCGGGGACCGGTAAACCAAGGAACTGATCGTTCTGCATCTCCCCGGCCCCCCCCCACCCGCTCGCCGACTGGAGCGGCACGCAGCTGTGAGCAGAGAGCCCTCTCCCTCCTCACCTGGACTCCTGTTTCCAGCAGAGGCACCGCGCTCGACCCCGGTTGGGGAGCACAGGCTGCAGATACGTCGGCTCATAGAATGTAGAACCTTAAACAGATGTAAACATGTCATCAGAGCAAGAGTGGAATTCTACGACGTAGAATTCCTCTCAAGAGCAAAGCACATATTACAACACTGTACTCCTCCTGCGCAGACAGCACCAAAAAAAAGAGGGTCTCCTAAACAAAATAAAAATATAAGAATTGTTTTCTAACAAAAGAAAAAATAAAGGTTTCTCAACTAAAATATCAAAGATTTCCCTAAAATGAAGCTTGTTTCTTCAATAAACGGGTTTAAGAAAATAAGAGAAAAATAAATGTTTCCCCAACTTTCCCCATCTGACCAAGGACTAATTCCAAAGGACACACAGGCCTCAACTCACAGTACAGTGCTACTGTTGATAGATGCCAGCTCAAATATTGGCTACCCATACTCTGCAATGTGAAAAAAAACAACTGACCTCAATGCCAGTCTCTGAATTAGGAAAACAAATCAAAATGTTTTCAAATTCCAAATAATGCATATAGTCCCCGAAGAACACAAAATGCTGCCTAACCCCTCAAAATACGTCTCTGGTTCTCCAGCCCCTGGTGTGGATCAGCCCTGCATTGCCTTCCTGCAGCAAAACTCAACACACAAAGGAAAAAGGAAGTTGCTGGTTCTTCATCCTACTAAATCCGTGTCAGAGCGATGCTCAATATGTGACGATGGCTTCAGTGCTCAGACTCTTAGTAAATTTGCCCCATGGCAAAATTGGATTTTTACAGATGAATTCTGGGTAAGATTGCCTGAAGGGAATGAATCCAGTTTAACGATTGCAGGTGTAAAGTACTTACAAAAAATAGAAATGATCTAGATGTGATGAATAATTCTAATTACAGGCTAATTAATGGGAATGGGAATGGAATGTTATATCTAGGGGTCATTATATAGGGGTCATTATAAATGTAAATATAAATTTGAACTACAAGTTGTTGGAAGTATTTTCTTAGATCCTCATGTTTTAATGATTGTAAATGTGAACATTGGAAATTATGGATTTGCATGTGTATGATTACTTGACTTACCAATTCATATATATTTTTTAAGTGATAATCCTGATGCTCCAGCGTGCGGTTCGATGAAGCAACAATTTGAGTTTGAGCCCGGTTGAGTTGTTTGTGTAACTGCTATTCAAGTTGGCAAGTGGCCCTCCAGCCGTTCGAGTCGGGGTCCGACAATAAGTAGTTGATTCGAGCCATGCAGGAAGAGTTTGGTTGAGTGCCAATGGCAGCACCAGTGAGTGTTGTGGTTTGAGGTGCAGTGAACTGGATTAGGAAGCAGTTTGACCAGTCTGAGACTAAGAAAACATGGATCCTGGCCATCCTGGCTCATGTAGACCCTCAAGAAAATCCAAAAGCTGAGAACTCGCCCAACCCACATCAGACAGTATTATTTAAAGACAAAAAACAGAAAATTAGAATAAATTGTTATACAATGTAAGCATTATTTGTGACTACATTTTAAAGCATCCTATTGGTTCCTGCCTATACAAAACGTAAGTCAGCAGAAATTGCCCTGTTCTAATTGGTTAGTACATTTCCTAATTCGCATTGGTTAGTGCAATGCTAGGTTACATTTGGATGTGCATCCCCCCACAGCCAACCCAATCACGTGAAGTCAGTAAAAAAAGTGAAATCTGCCATACCAGCAATACATGAAATACAGGGCCATTCTCATCCGTGTGATCAGATAACTTTGCATCCCGTATTACTCCCTGTACCTTCAGCTCTCCCACGTCAATGCCTGTCCTCATTACTATTGCATCTTCAGACGAAAAACATGATTTCCCTGCCACTTGCTGCTCTCTTGGATGAGGCAGAAACTGAATCTAATTCAAAATGGCAGAATCACTGAAACAACATGAAGGAACCCTCAGAGGCCTACTTCTTAATACAATGGTTAATAGTTGTGCTGCTTGCTCACTCCGCCACTTACTTGGCAGTCCATGCACTCTCTATAGTGATGCAGAAACAAGGCCTAATTCAATTACAATAGCAAAACCCTCATGCTATTAGCAGCCCCAAAGCTTATATTTTCACTTACAGATAGGGCATTGCATCACCATATTAACATTCCCCCCTGCATGATTTGTCAACTGTACTATTTTTGTCTTGTCAAAAGGAATCTTCAGGACTGTGAGGTAGGCATTGTATCAAAAGGTAGATACAGACACAAGGAAGCAAGTTTGTAAAACCTTTATTAAATTGAAAAGGGATTAGAGACATTGTAACTGTCCCTATTTCTAAATGGGAGTAGTCTCAACCTTTAAACTAAGTCAAAAGGTAGTCAACTGTCTGTCAGTCAAAATAATAAAGATGTGTGTGTCAAACCCATGCTTGCCCTCACTTTCCTCTAGAACAATAACGTGTACGGGATTATATCAAAATACAAATAGTGAGTCAAAATAATATCAGGATGGCACTGGAGCTGTCCTACAGCTCCTTTCCCTAACCTTGAGTTACTTTGGATTCAACAAAGTTAATTGGGTTAAAATAGTTCATACAAAGTTCCTTCAGGTTTTTAAGGGCTTTCTTTTTTCCTCACAGACTTAGGAGCCCTTCTTGTCACCTTCTCTCAGGAATTACATCGTTCACAATATTTTGCTGTCACCCGACTCTCTTGTTCTGGTTTCATCAGGGGTTTCCTCCCCCTACAATTTCAAGAATTTAACAGTTCAATGGTTTCTATTCACATCAGATTCTCTTGTTCAAAAATGGGGTTCCCTTCCCCAACAGTTCAACAGTTCTCAACTACTCAACAACTCTTCATATCAGAGACTTTCAAGAGCGCAGTTTACTTTGCGGGACCACTCTGATACCTTGGCTTCATGGGATCGTGCCCATGACACTTTATCGCTTTTATCACAGTTCACAAACAGGGTAGTGCCCCAGGTACTCTTTAGCTTCTTTACTTTTTCACAAAAAGGGTTGTGCCCCAGGTACTCTTTAGCTTCTTTACTTTTTCACAAAAAGGGTTGTGCCCCAGGCTCTCTTTAGCTTCTTTTGGGATTTCAGCTCGCTCTTCCTATCTCATGCAGCTCCTCTCTCATACTTTCTATTTTGCTCCTACTTTGTGTTTCACACAGCTCCCCTGCACTTTTGGAGAGTGATTTGGTTTCAACAGATTCTTTAGAGAACATGTAAATGTACACGCAACCAATCTGTTACTTTGTCTGCTTGACTTTAATATTTATCGCATTCTCATTAGAGTTTACTATGGACAGTTGAAGCTTTCTCTAAAGCGCGTCTTTCATCCTATGCTTGTCCTTCACTTGCAACAAATTATCTCTTGCGCTTTGAATCTTTCGCCAAACGGGCTCCCATCTCACTTTGAACTCACTGGTTGTGATTACTTCAGCATAGCTTTTGCAGTTTTGTTGTGTATAGGTCAAGGGCTCCTCACCTGCCCCTCGAACACTACTGGGCTGCCTCGCTGGCACAGAGGAATGAGCACGTCTCCAAGGACTTCACTTCAGAGATCAGCATACCACAAAGTGCCCTTCTGGTTACCTGGAGACATGACTCCCTTGCCACGCTTTGTCTAGCCTTCTCAAACAGCGGGCTCTCAGCATCTCTGTGCTCCATTCTCCGACAGCAGATCTCAGGGTTCTCAGGATTTCCCAGTTGCCTGTCAGCTCGTTCTCTGACTCTGGTTCATTCGCGGGCTCCAACACGTTCATTCTGTTTCTTGCAGCTACTCCTTTTATACACCTGTGGAGTATTAACAGGCTTCAGGTGAATACGATTTTAGTTCAGTGCCTGACTTCGCCTGACCTTGTTAGTGGGACATTCATGAAAATAGTAGAGTGCCTCTGAATGTAGTTTCTTCGTTTTAATGGCACTGTGGTGTTTTGGAAAAGAAGAGTATACTGGTGAACTGCTCCTCTTCCTCGTCTCAGTCCTTTCGTCAAAGGAATGGGGAAAGTAAGCCATATCGGCTGAGGGAATGTCGGGTAGGGGAGTGACCAAAAATGGGGGACACCATGTCTCACCTTTGGGTAATCCCTCCCCAATCCGAGAGGACCCTCTACCCAGGTGATTGTCCCTCGCTAGTCAGCCCCCACGACCCGGATCCAAAAGTGATGGCCCTCCCCTGGCCACCTGTTTAGAGGATACCCTGAGTGGAAAGGGAAGAAACCTCAGGTTTTTCACATACCCTTCCCCTATGCGATTTGGTCTAGACTGCTTCACGTGGGAACCTCGAAAGGAAATCTATGTTACCTTGTTACCGGCCCTTTCAATATTCAACTGAAAAGCAGTACGGTTGTAAGTCCAGAAACCATTGCATGACTCTTGGGCTGGACACTTTTCCTAAGCTGTTCCAGACAAGGGGGTAATGATCTGTGATTAATCTAAATAATCTGCCTAATAGATACTACTTCAATTGGAGGATGGCCCATTTGATGGCTAATGCCTCGAGTTCTAAGACCGAGTAATACTTCTCCCTAGGGAACAATTTCCGACTGGCGTGTAATATTGGATGTTCCAACCCATCTTCGTTCTGAGACAAGAAGGTGCATAGTCCTGTCAGGGAGGCATTAGTTTTCAGAATACATTATTGGACACTTTTAGAATCAGGCTTTGACATAGGGTTTGTTTCAGAACTTTATAGCAAACTTCATCTTCATTGCTCCATTAGAGTGTTTGTGGTTTTGCATTCCTCAACTTATAGGTTAGTCTCGCAGTCTTATCAGAGAAGTTGGGAATGAAGCGACAATAATGGCTTACCAACCCTAGAAAGGCCCTCAAATCTTGTTTTGTCTTGGGTGTAGGTGTTTCAAAGACTGCTCATACTTTTTCCTGCTGGGGTTGGACGCTGCCATTTCCAACAAAAAATCCAAGATATTTTACAGTGAATTGTGCTAACTTGCACATTTTGGGATTGCCAGTTAGTCCAGCTTATAGTGAGACACTCATGATGGTATATAAATGACAATGGTCATCCTCCCAGGTCTTGCTGTGTATTACTATATCGTCGATATCTGCTCTGCAAGATTCCTAACAGAGCTGTAAAATTCTGTCCATTAATGTTTGGAAGGTTGCAGGACACCATGTAAACCGAAAGGCAAGACCTTAAATTGGAACTATCCTACAGGGGTAGAACAAGCAGTGTTCTCCTTATCAGGTCCATGTGATGGGAACTGCCAATAGCCTTTTTGTAAGCTCTAGAGTTGACAAATAGACAGCAATACCCAATTTGTCTATTAGATCATCAATATGAAGCATTGGGTAGGCATCAATAGCTCAGATGGAATTTTCTTTTCTAAAATCTATACAAAATCTCCAGCTTTGGTCATGTTTGGCCACTAATATGATGGGAGAGGATCAGGGACTAGAGGAGAGCTCAATGATGTTAGCTTTGAGCATCTGCTCCACCTCATTGATGACAATTTCCTTACGAGATTCAGGCAGGCGATATGCTCTTAGATGTTTACTCTTTGCCTGTTTGTGTATGAATATGATGTTATGTGCCCTTCACTCTTCTGTGTTTATCACAGAATACATCAGGTAATTGATCTATAAAGTCACCAAGATCTTGTTCGTGATTATTTGTGAGTGCAGGGGAAATTAATAGTTAGCTGTCTGCTTCTTCTGGTACTAAACAAGATTCAATAGTGGCATTGGATTCTGAGGGATTTTCCCTTCATTCTTTCATCATATTTACGTGATAAATATGTGTCTTTTGATTGCTGTCCGGTTGGGATATTTTATAATATTTTATAATTGCAGGGGCCTGTCTGTTCTACTACTGTGTAAGGTCCATGCCATTTTGAAACTAATTTGTTATCTGAAGTGGCTAAAAGCACCAACACTTTCTGTCCAATGGAGAATGTTCTAAGGGACACCTTTTTATCATAAGCTAGTTTCTGTTGATGTTGGGCTTTCTCCATGAGTATCTGTACCAGTGTTCTTTAAGTTTACGTGCAGTTTGAGAAAGTGGTAAAGACATCCCGGCTGTTCCCTCCCATATAAAAACTAAAAAGAGGAAACCCTGTGGAGGCTTGTTTTTTTTCTGACTGTGAAAACAGCACAGGTGATCATTTGATCCCAGTTTTCTCTGTCCTCATCTACCAGATTTCTTAATATTCTTTATTAAAATGTTCCACCAGACCATCCATCTGGGGGTGGTACACAGAGGTTCTTAATGTGGAAATATGCAGCAGCTCTTTCATCTCTCCGATAAGTTTACTCATGAAATTGGTGCCTTGGTCATCAAAATCTCTCTGGGGAATCCTACCCATGAGAAGAAAGGAATTAGGTGTTTAAATATCTGTTGTGTTGTGTTATTTCTCAAAGGGAAGGCCTTGGGGTATCTCATAGCGTAGTCCACAGTCACTGACACATACTTATTATCTTGTTTAGAAGTTTAAAGCAGACCAATAATATCCATTCTAAACCTGGAAAAAGGGATCTCAGTGATAGGCAATGGATTTAATGATGCTGGTGGTGGTATATGTGCGCGTGTTCATTGACCAATATCACAAGCTTCTATGAAGGCTTTAATATCTGCGTAGATCCCTGGCCAGTAGAATTTACTACTTATGTGGGATTGTGTTTTTGTTTACCCTAGATGGTCTCCCGTAAGGTCGGAAATGGCAATTTCCAGAACGATTGACTGGCTTCTGGGGACTACCAGTTGTATTTTTATCATCCCATCTGCTGTGATTTCTCTCCTATACAATAGCCCTTGTTTTAGAAAAAAGAAAGGACTCCCTCTTTCCTTCCCTCTTTGTTCCCTCTTTGTTCAGATATTACTTGCAAAAAGGACTCGGCTAGTAAAGTATCGTTCTTCTGGGCAAAAGCTATGTCAGAAAGGATGCTAGGTTCTTCTTCACTAGTCTTTGAAGGTATGGGGTGATGGGGTCTTTCACCAGTGTCTCCAAAACTGAAGGCAACTCGTTTTGTATTCCTGAGCATCTGCATAAACAAGTTCTAGGTGAATGTTGCGTGCCTGGAAAGTGCCTCTGATCCTACATTGCGCAAGATGAATTAGCCATTTTCCCTCTATCATTGGTATTTCCTGCAGTATTAAGACATTGGGTGCCCCAGATGTGTGCGGTGTTAAGGAGCAAGACGTAGCAACTGACATTGGTTGTTCCTATTCCCACTGTACTCATGTCAGTATACCAACTGTTGGAGTGCTCGGGATGACGAATATCTTCAAATGCTTCTAGGCCTAAGCCATGGTATGCATCATATTTGGGTTTACGTGCTTGTCTTTTTATTCTCTTATGTGTAGTACATGCCTTTTTGCTACCCTGCTTCTGCTGTTTGTAATATGTGCATTATTGCTTGCATTACACACATTGATTTTTACATTTGGAAATAAGATTTCAAACATTTTAGTTGTACATACAGTTGTGTGGGAGTTGCTACTACTTGGGGAGGTCACATTATACTTGGTTCTGGTCATATTGTTTTGTTCTGTTAAATTAAATAACATGCTTTCATTGAATGGTTCATTCAGGCTTGGGCCAATTCAGTTAAATTGGGGGTTATACTTTCGTTCCAGATCCCTGTGGACCATCTCCCCCTTCTTTAAGATGTCCAGCCCAGATAAAAGATGCCCCCCAATATATCCCCATGTTAACGTCGTCATCTTTGCAACACCTGTAGTGGAATACATGGGAAAGACAAAGATTGCAAGGTATGGTGTTTCAGACAAGATGGGGTGAGTAGCAAGGGGGTATGAGAGAGAGAGAGAGAGAGAGAGAGAGAGAGAGAGAGAGAGAGAGAGAGAGAGAGAGAGGGAGAGATATTTAATTGTAGTAGCTCATGCGTCTAGCAGCAACGCATCTATGTTTGACTCTTTCACATGCACTTATATGGTCAACATGAAGCTACATAAACTGAGGTAGATTAGTTGGTTTACTCTTGGCCATCTGGTACTGAATTGGGTGGGGCCCTGCAAATGTCTTAGAGGTGTATTCAATATCAAAACCCCTTCACCTTTACTGCGGGAGGGGTGGAAAACACAACTTTGTATCGCCCAGGGAACTTGGGATTGTTCAATTTTTTCACAAAGCTCCTGACATAAACCAGTTCCCCCGGAAACAATTGTTGAGTGGGCACTGGGTCAGTTTGTGGGGCTCTGGATGTTTGTGCATCCTCTGTTTCCAGTGGTGCTATTTGCCTTGACACACACATGATTGCCCATGATAACTGGATGAGATATTGCTTGAACTCTTCTCCCAGAATTGCTGCTGTTCTATGGGCATCTGAGGCTCTCCTCATTGGGGAGATGTGTGTTTGCATGCATCTGCCAGTCACTATTTCATGGGGTGACAGGTGATGGTCCTTGCTGGATTTTATGCACAGATGGAACAGGGCCAGCGGCAGGCAATACGCCCAGTTCTTTTTTAGGGCATAATTTGAAAAGTCTGCTTTTGAGTAGGCTGTTTATTCATTCCACCACCTCATTCGCTTGTGGGTGGTATATCAAGCACATGCAGTGTTTTATCCCTAACAGTGTTGTGATCTATTTGAAACGTTTGTTGAAGAAATCAGTGCTGTTGTCTGACAATAAGAAGTCGCACACTCCCCAACTGGGGAATACCTCACATACGAGTAATTTTGCAGCATACTTGGCATCTGGGTGGGCAAAGGGCCAGCTTCGACCCACCTTGAGAAAGGACATACCACCACAATGAGGTATCATGCTCCATTGCCATTTTATGTTTCCCCCATATCTGCATAATCAATATGCAGCTCCCGAAATGGTCCAATGGGGCGTGGCAATGTTCTCAGTGTCATTCCTGTACTAAACACTTGGCAGGTGGTGCATTCAATGACCATAGTCGAAAGATGTTCTTGGAGATTGGGAATAAACGAATTTTCTTGGATCTCTGCTGCAATGTGTTGTCTGAAGCTAGGAGATGGGTAGTGTAATTGCTCAAAGACTGTGTGTAGTAACTCTACCGGCATTACAACATTTCCTGTACTTTGTTGGTTCCACAAGAGATTAGTTAGAAACTGCACACATCCACGTTTGAGCCATATCTCTTGCTCTTCTGGAGGTTCCCTATGCTGTAGATCAATTATTTGTGTTATAGGGAGGACTGTGTATGCGTGCGTTACTGTCCCGGTGTTCACTGCTGTCACAACATATTTAGCAGAGGTGGGCACTGGGAGATATGCTGCAGCTTTTGCTGCCACGTCGGCGGCCACATACCCCAATGAATTTTCATTGGTATCTGCTGCTCATTTAAAGACCGCTACTACAAAAGGTTCTGCGAGGGCGGAAATTAGTGTGTTGAGCAGGGCGGCATGCTGCACTGGTGAGCCATCTGCCCGCCTAAAGCCACTCCTTCTCCATCAGTAGAGACCTGCATGCACCGTGGCAGTGACGTAAGCATAATCCCAATAGATGGTGTAATAACACCCCTTGGACGCCCGAAGGACCTCAATGAGCACAACTAGAGGCAATCTTTTCATTACAAGTGTCTCATATTCATTTTCCTCTAGACACACCACTGCTGCCCCAACTTGTCTCTGCCCTGTATCCTGATCAATTGAAGCTGACCCGTCAACAAAAAATATTTCACCCTCTTCCAGGGGGCTGTCTTTGGCTGTGGGAAAATCATCTCCCTCGCCTTTATGCTGTTGCAAATATTTGGCAGTACATGGTTGTGAGAGGAACGTGGCTGAGTTCACTGTTTATACCTTACAACGTGGATGTGTGGGCTTGATAGTATAATCTCATAGGCGGATGCCTGCTGGGTAGTGAGAGTGGATTTTGAACGGACCAAGATCGCAAATAATGAGTGCTCCACATATAGTGTTACTGAGCAACCCATTACAATTTTGAAACTTTTTTCAATCGCAAAGGCTGCAGCTGCAAGAGCCTGTTTGCATGCAAACTGCCCCAGCATCACAAAGTCGAGGGTGCAGCTGTAATAGGCCAGAGGCTTATGGCCAATTGTGGTCTTCTCTGTCAGCACTGCTGTCATGAGTGTGCCATTTGAGTGTGAGAAAACGTAAGACTCCTGCGTGTAATTTGGGGGAGCCAGGATGAGTGCTGTGGAAATTACTTCTTTTAGATCATTGATATTCCTGATCATGTCTGTGGTCCACTCTGTTGTGTTGTTCTGTTTCTGTGCTTCCTTGAGGCCCTCTAGGAGTGACCTTTTGTTTGTGGCATAGTCAAGAATCCATGTCCTGAAATAATTGCACAATCCTAAGAATTTCTGCATGTCTTTTACTGTGAGGGGCTTGGGAGTGGCACTCACTGTTGCCGCCCTGTAAGGGATGATTCTTTTTCCATCTTAAGAGATAAGTTGTGCTAGGTAGAGTACTTTCAGTTGGCAGCACTGGAGCTGTGCCCTGTCTACTTTGTACCCCTTTTGTGCTAGCAATTGCAATAGTGCAATGGAGTCCCTCCCACAGCTTTGCTTACTGTTACTGCAAACTAGTAGGTCATCTACGTATTGAATTATCGTGCTGGGTACCTGAATGTTACATAAGTCTTTGTGCAGTATCCTATGGAAAATACTGGGGCTTTCGCAGTACCCTTGAGGCAAACTAGTATGTTCGTAGAGCTTTCAGCCCAGGGTAAATGCAGTCAGGTACTGAGAGTCTGGGTGTAGGGGTATTGAGAATAAGGCATTTTTCTAGTCTACAGTGGTGAAATGGGTTACTTCTTTGGGGATGCTGCACAAAATGGATACCAGGTTAGGGACAAATGGAAACTCCTTTTGTACTACATCATTATGAGGACAGAGATCCTGGATCATCCTCCAACTGCCCCGTTGCCTTTTTAATGGGGTATTTGGACGTGTTGCATTGTAAGGTGGAGGGTACTATGGTCCCTTGATGTAGCAGGGCCTGTATTGTTTCCCGGATACCTTGCTCTACTTCTTTGGACAATGGGTATTGCTTCAACCAGGGGAGTACTGCCCAGCCCTTGAGTGTGATTCTTAAAGGGGTCACTTCTTTTAGCATCCGTACATCGTGTGGGTTGGTTGTCCATAAGTATGTGGGAACGTGCTGTAAGTCTGTCTGGCTGAATGGGGGTGGTGTGACCACAGCCATGAGAAGGCTCTGAATTCTCTGGTACTGCACCATTATCTCACAGGGTATGCACATTTCGAGGATGATCTCTCTGCCATTATTATTGTCTCCAAAAAGCTCTGCATCAGTTAATTCCTTAAGGAGCACAATGGGATCTATACATAACGCTATGTGGGTCAGTCCCTAAAAGCACATCTCTTGGACCCTAAGAACGTACTGGGCTGCGTCTTCATTATCCCCCATTGTACAAGGCATGATCAATTGTAAATCTAGGGTTTCGGGGAACGTCTGCTGCAAAGCATCCATACCGTAGCTCTAATCTTGATAAATGACGCTCCATCATTGGCATCATTGCTCAACGTTACTCCTAGGTTTCCCCTAGGTTTCTCCGTTACGCTCTATGTGAATAGTTCTTATGGGTGCGCTCTCTATCCTGAATAGAATGTCACCCAATTTCCACTCGTCCCCTGCTGGTAGTACTGATGTCTCTATGGGTGGCACCGGTGTGTCTACCTTGGTCGCATTGCAAAATAACAAGCTAAAACAACAGCCACTACTATTCCCGAGTTCTCTAATTATGTGGAGCTCCTATACTTATTCTTATATTTTTCCCGCACTTGTTGAGCCAGTGCACGTGGTACCACCTTCTCTCCTTATTCGGGGAGGGTCCCTTCTCCTTCTATTCTGTTTCCTTAATATCCTCAAAAAGTAAATAAAAAAGCCAAAAAATCAACACAATCCATAAAATCCCCACTCTCAATTTCAATCACTGTGTGTTCACAATATTCACACTTTGCCCTTTCCTACTTTGTTATCCCTTGCAGGCTATACTCACATGCGTGTGTTCTCCCGATGACCTCCATTCACTGAGTTTCACAACTGCCCTGCACCTCTACTTGGGGCCGCACACCACTCCAAAGAGCAGGCAGGATTCTGCAAAGACGGCTCCCACAAGGCCATTCAGACTATGTGTTTTGGGACTGGTCACTGTAGGTGGGCATGTCCCTTCCAGAGGGGCCACCTAATGTGCACATGCTAGAATGAATGCAACCCTCTAGGAAAAGAAGCCAAGAGATAGCTTGCAAGGATAACAAGGTTTAATTGTACAGAATGCAAAATATCAGCAAAGGACTCTGCTGTTCGAGAACGTTCTGACTCCAGAGAGGTTGTTAGTGCCTTTGGAGAAGCCACAGCATCACTGATGACATCACATATAGCGTCTAAACCCACACAGATGATTGGTAAGACATTATACATGATCCTGCTCCATAGGGGATGCCAAGTTACAATTGGTGCGTTTCTTCGGCCGTCTGTCGATTCCCACATGGGTCAGCTGGGCTCATCTCTTCATGGAGTAAAGGTCACATCTCTTAGTTACATTGTGAAAACTCTAATACTATGCTAAGCCTACTACTACATCACTGTGGCATGCACCTGGGAGGCTCAGGGACTGGTGCCAGGGGGAAGGGAGGAAGAAATACAGTCATACTGACCCACACATTCTAGGCTTTGTTGATACCGCTCCTCTTGCACTCAAGGCTTCCACCCTCGTATTGATATATAATTTATCCCTCCCTGTACCTCATGTTACAAAGGATGTATTTTATGCTGAGGGTTGAAACAGTCGTGCCTGCTTAGATCTATTATGGTCACTTGGTTTACGCTAGGGGCTGGGGGTCGCTCGTTATCATGGAATGCAGGGGTCTGGTAGTCGGGTCAGTGGTGTGGTATCTGGCACTGGGTTGGCTGGGTGGGGGTTAGAGACCTGCTGGCAACTTGGTTCTGATGAATGGGCACTGCAAGGAGCCTGGTGTTGTTTTATGGCCTTGCAGGGCTCATTCCTTCCAATGATACTAAGTATTTGCAACCGTGAAGGGACAAGGGGGAGTTGAACTTCCGTGAGAACTTGTGTGCAGACTCATTCTGCCTTAATGATGTGGGCTGGTCAAATCCTTCCATGGAGCAAGACTGGTGCAGCGCGGCCATGCAAGCCTGTGTCACTGCCCGAATTACAAAATGGGGTTTCTTTCTGTGCGACTTCTCAGATTATGCATCTATTATTCCCATTATATTATATCCGCGCCAAGTTTTATAGTGCGGTTCTCTCCCCCCTTGTACACTGCATGATCTCATGTGGGACTCGCCTCACCTTAAAGCACCTAGGAGGGGGGTGGGATATACTCATTTCCATCCCAACAAAACCTAAATCACCTTTTTCTGTCTTGCCTTAACATGGCAAACATTGCTCTCTCGATTATCCCATGAGATATATTGTCTCCTGGTCGAATTTTAAATGTTGTCTCCCTGGATTCTGTATTAAGACTTTGATATCTCCTCTATAGTCTGGATCATAAACCCCAGCCAGAACATCGAGTCCCTATTTCCAAGCAAACCCTGATTTGGGTGCAAGTCTTATGTAACACAGAGGTGGGAGGGTATCACGACTAGTGTAAAGCCTGGGGGTGAGGGGGTATATGTACTTCTGCCCCCTTTATGGTAGTGTAAAGGCACAGAACAACCCCAGCAAGGCTCTCAATTTTATAAACGTGGTGAGCAGCCAGGCGTAAGCTTTCAGGAGGTGATGCAGGCAAGTTCTTCAGTATAGTGATTCCCCAAATCCCCCACAAAGGAAGGTCCACACACTCTGTTAGGTGATACCACAGCTTCTTTATATAAAATACGGTTCAGCAATATATACACATATAAATAATTACACTTTGTACATGGAATGCTTATTCAGAGAATGGTAAATATATACACCCTATATGGTACCATACACTATTTAAATACAGTAATAACTGCACTAACTGAAGACAGTTTTAAATGGCAGGTGAATTCTTAAAGAAGGTGTAACCAGCATAGAATAGGAAAGAAAGGAATGTTAGTTATGAAAAGTGTCATGATGTTTTCTATCCACTAGACAAGTAATTCTGAGTGAGGATCCCCCCACCTGATCAACCTGTAATAGAACACTTAGGAGTAACGTATGTTGTCTTTTAAAGCCCAATCCAATATTCAGTAATGTTGTTTATTTTTTATTTTTTTTATGTATTGCATTTGTTGTTTGTCCAAACCCACGGGTATCAGGGCGTAGTTTTACAGGAATACTTGATATAAGTTGTTACATATACAGAATATTTACAGTGGTTGAGTTTAGTTACATAAACAATTTAACTTTGTTACAAAATACATTGGCTTAAATGGTGTAGTCTTGTTATTTTGATAGAACGCTTTGATACTTAGAGGAAACTCATCATGATGGTGCCGACTCAACTAGTCAGCAGATGAACAATCTAGTGATTGTTTAGTAATTAAATTTACAATCTGACATTACATACATTACTTATATACATAGCCAAGTTTTAAGGAGTTTCTTAAATGTGTTGATGGAAGGCTCATTGATAATATTAACTGGGAGTGTTTTCCAAATTCTAGGGGCTGCTACGGGGAAGCTGGCGCTGCCTGTTCTTGCATTCTTGAAGCAAGGGATGAGTAGGATTCGTTTTTGCGTTAGATCTAAGAGTTCTGGTTGTGGTTTTAAGGCTTAAGCTTTTATTGAGATAGCTGGGGGGATACCTGAGACACATTTATGTGTGAGGGTAAAAGTTTTGTGGAGCATCCTGGCTTGAATAGGTAGCCAGCGTACCTCTCTACTGTGCTGAGATATGTTTTTTATGCCTAATGCTGCTCTTAGCGCTTTATTCTGGAGAAGTTGCATTTTGTTTAAATATTTGTTTAGGTTCCTAGTAATAGTATATTACAATAGTCAATCTTAGCTAATATGAGGGCTCTAGTGAGGGTAATGCAGTTAAGTTGTGTTAGGAAGGGTCGGCTCAAAGCAATGAGTTTGGCTGTATAGGCTGTGGATGAAGCAAGTGAACTAATATGTTTGCACATAGTAAGACTAGAGTCCAGATAGACCCCTAGGGTTTTTACTTGGTTGGAAATAGGGATGGGGGTGCCGTCAATGACTATAGCCGTGTATTGTGGGTGAAGTTTGGCTAATCGGGCGAGTGAACCTACTACAAGGATCACTGTTTTTTCTCTGATTAGACAGAGACTGTTCGCTGCCATCCAATTCTTGATGATGGAGTATATTTTATTCACACAAATAGTATCCTGTTCAAGGTTGCCTGATATATTTGTGTGTCGTCAGCAAAACTGGTATATATTACTCCCACTGCATTTAGCGCTGCAAAGAGTTACTTGGTGCATGCGTTATAGAGCGTTGGGGAGAGGCAGGATCCTTGAGGAACTCGTAGTGGGACTGAGATGGGGTCTGCTGCTACGTCTCCTATGGCTACTCTGGAAGTGCAGTCTGAGAGGAGTTATTTAATCCAGGCATGGCTTCCTTGGAGAAGTGTTAGGCATAGTTTGTTATGATCTATTAAATCGAATGCCGCGCACAGGTCAAGTAGTAGGAGGATGCATAGTTTCCCGGAGTCCCTGACGGCGTCCATCTGATTTTTTAGGTCCAACAATGCTGTGTCAGTGCTGTGTCTGGGGCAGAAGCCTGATTGTCTTTCCCCTAGCAGTTGAGTGTTTTCGAGGTGGGATTGGACTTGGGTATAGGCAATTTTATCTATGATTTTAAGTAGGAACGGGACTGTGGTGATGGGTCTATAATTGGAGGAGATGGTGGGATCTAAGGTGTTTTTTTTAGAAGGGGGTAACCCAAGCTTCTTTGATATTACTTAGGATAGTATTAGTGTTAAATGAGGTGTTAACAAAGTTAGTAATGGTGGGTACTAAGGTGGGGGCACACTTCTTAACTTGTTTGGCAGGAAAATTATCTCCTTTACAATTGGAGGGTTTTAGTGAAGCTATACATTTTAGTACTTGATCTGTGGTCACTGGAGTAAAATGGAATTCCGGTATATTAGTTGTGGTAACTGTGGTTGGCAGGGAGGCTAGCTCTGTGGTGGTTCTTAGTATTTTTTTTTGTAAATCGATTTTATTTTGCAGAGTGTTTATTTTACTTTGCTTACTTTGACTATGCTGTGAGGGTGGATGGGTGTTTCTAATTCTTTGATGATGGCGAATAACTCTTTGCTATTTGAGGTGGCATTCGTGATGTGTACATTTATGGAATTTGCTTTCTGGGTATATACTTCCCATTTGTAGGATTGGGATACTAGCTGAAGTTCTTTTTTGGTTTCACCAGTGGGGGGTTTTCTGAAGAGGTGTTCTAAGGCTCTTTTTTTTATTTTATGTTCAATGAGGTTGTCATTTAACAATGTGTTACTGCGCTTGAGTTTAGGTTGTTTAGATCTGAGAGGGGATATTTCCTCGATAGCTGTCTTCAGGCAGGTATGATAGTGTAATGAGATGTCATCAGGGCTGGGATCTATTGGTGGATGAGTATTAATTAACTTATTAAGCAGAAGAGTTAGGTTTTCAGGAGTGAGTTTCCACGAATTTCTCATCAGAGTAGGTAATATGGGTGTAGTAGGATGAGTGAGGTCCCTCATGGTGAGGATATTGAATCTAATGAGGAAGTGGTCAGTCTGGGGCATTTCTATAATGTCTTCTAGGAGGACTGTGGTGTCCAGTGTTAGAATCCAGTCGAGGATTTGTCCTTTTGAGTGAGTTGGGGTTTTAACAATTTGTTTAAATTGCATTTCTAGGAATGCATTATGGAAGGCAGTAGCTTTGAGGCCTGATTGGTCGTTGTATTCCAGGTTAATGTCTCCTAAGAGAATGAATTTCGTATTGGGTTTGAGAAGTGGAGAGATGAATCAGGGTAGATCAATATCTGGGTTATTGGTCGAGCTAGGGGCTTTCTTTTAAAAGGTTCTACCACCACAAAGTACCTGAGAGACCACAGGAGAACAGGATCCAAGACGAATCTGGAATACCTCGACGACTCCTCAGGCTAGAAGATGCTTTTCCTCGGTAATGTTGGTGCCTTGGTAGGCAAAGTTTCTTGGCTTTACTCAACGATTCCCTCTGGGGATCAACCCCCTTTGGAAGAAGGCGCCATTGGGAACGCACCTCCAGACTCTGGGTGACACCAATGGACTACTCTGACTCGAGATGTCTGGAACTGTTCTTCTGGACTTTGAAGACCCCTTCTACGGACTGCAGGTACACAGGACTGGCTTCCAGGATACTTCGATGAAGAGTAGCAGTTTGGCACGATGGTCCCTCGTAGCTCGGGGAGAGGTCTCATTTGTAGGTCCTCTCCGGATCAGTCCTTGGGAGACACAACAGCTGGTGGATTTTTGAAGAAAGGCATCAGCAGACTTCTCTTCCAACTGGTCTTCAAGGAGCAGCTTCTTCTTGCTAAGCTTCGACTTCAGCTACTGAACAAATTGGTAAGTGAGAGGTCCCCAGATATACACATATGTCCCTCATTCACTCTGCCTGAGCCAGGCTCTTTCAGCCAATCACACACTAGAGCATTCATGAAGGCAGGCAGGCAATCAGGCTCACAGGCATTCAGGCCATTCACTCAACCCAGACACCCACAACAAAGGAATGTGGATTGGGGAAAGTAACCAGCTTTTCAGCACACTACAATGCGTTCATGTCAGTTTCAGGCAGAACTGTCTCATTCATTGTGTCACACACACAGAAACAAGACACCCACAATAGAGAATGTGAGTTCACTTCAGATGCCATTCACACAGGTCCCACCCCTAGGGTGGACCCACAACACACAACACCTGGGAAGGTTCCAGTGATATTCACCAAGAGATAAGAATGAAGAGCTGCACTGCTAGACGTCCAGGCAGGACCTCAGTGGCAGAAAACATAGAGAGAAAACACACACAGAGAAGTGGTAGGACAAAGACAGGAGGTGCTGTCCCTCCATAAGGCATTTCCAGCATCACAACTAGATCCGTAGGTATTAACCCTCTTTCCCCTGGAGGGATTGTTGCTTCTCTACTGCTACATACATCGAATCTGATAGACCCTTTTGTGGCCACAGTTGGACTTGAGACTCTCTTACTCAATTTTTCATATTTCAGGGTCCCCCAACCTGTTTCGGTTTAGCAAAATTCCACTCTGACACCATATGTGAGGAAGGCATGGTATCAAAAGGTAGACACATACACAAGGATGCAAGTTTGTAAAACCTTTGTTAACTTGAAAAGGAGTTGAGACTTCATAATTGGGCCTATTTCTAAATGGGAGTTGTCTCAACCATTAAACTAAGTCAAAAGGGGGTCAAATGTCTGTCAGTCAAAATAAAAAAAAATGCTGTGTCAAACCCAAGCTTGCCCTCACTTTCCTCTAGAACAATAAGGTTTATAGGATTGGATCAAAATCAAAATAATGAGTCAAAATAATAAGTCAAAATAATGAGTCAAAATAATATCAGGATGGCACTGGAGCTGTCACACAGCTCCCTTCCCCAAGCTTAAATTACTTGGGATTCAACAAAGTTTATTGGGTTTAAATAGTTCATACAAAGTTCCTTCAGGTTTCTAAGGGCTTTCTTTCTCCACAGAATTAGAAGCCGTCCTCGTCACCTTCTCTCAGGAATTTCACAATATTTTGCTTTCACAAGACTCACTTGCTCTGGTTTCATCAAGTGTTTCCTTCCCCTACAATTCCAACAACTTCACAGTTCAATGGTTTCTCTTCACATCAGATCCTCTTGTTCAAAAATGGGGTTCCCTTCCCAACAGTTCAATAGTTCTCAACTACTCAACAACTCTTCATATAAGAGTCTTTCAAGAGCGCACAGTTTTACTTAGCCCTCTGTGGGACCACTCTGATAACTTGCCTTCATGGGATTGTGCCCCCGGTACTCTATCCCTTTTATCACAGTTCACAAGCAGGGCCGTGCACCATGCACTCTTTAGCTTCTTTACTTTTTCACAAACAGGGTCATGCCCCAGGCACTCTTTAGCTTCTTTACTTGTTCACAAACAATGTTGTAACACAGGTACTCTTTAGCTTCTTTTGGGGTTTCAGCTCTCTCTTCCTCTCTTGCGCAGCTCCCCTCTCATGCTTTCTATTTTGCTCCTACTTCTAGCTTTGTACAGCTCCCCTCCACTTTCAGAGAGTGATTCAATTTCAACAGTCTTTCGACAGCATGTAAACATACAGATAACCACCCCTTTACTTTGTATCCTTCGCTTTCACAATTGTCACTTTTGCATTCCAGTTCACAATGGACAATTGAAGTTTTCTCTTCAGCTCGTCTTTCATCCTAAGCTTGTCCTTCATTTGCAGCAAATGATCTTTCGTGCTTCACGTCTTTTACCAACCGGGCTACCATCTCACTTTGCACTCACTGGTTGTGATTACTTCAGCGTAGCTTTCGCGGTTATGTTGTGTCGAGGTCAGACTCTCCTCGGCTGCCCCTCAGACACTCCTGGACTGCCTCGCTGGCCCAGGGGAACAAGCACCTCTTAAAGGGCTTCCCTTCAGAGATCAGCATACCATGCAATCCCCTTCTGGCTCCTGGGAGACATGACTCCCTCGCCACGCTTTTTCTAGCCTTCTCCAACCACAGGCTCTCATCATCTTGGAGCTTCATTCTCCAACAGCAGATCTCGGGGTTCTCAGGCTTTCCCAGTTGCCTGTCAGCTCATTCTCTGACTCGGGTTCCTTCTCTGGCTCCAACTTGTTCATTCTTTTTCTTGCATATACTCCTTTTATACACCTGTGGAGTATTAACAGGCTTCAGGTGGAGACAATCTTTGTCCAGTGCCTGCCTTCGCCTGACCTTGTTAGTGAAAATAGTAGAGAGCCTCTGAATGTAGTTTCTTCATTTATATGGTGCTGTGGTGTTTTGGAAAGGAAGAGTATACTGGTGAAATGCTCCTCTTCATGGCCTTAGTCCTTTTGCCAAAGGAATGGAAAGTGGGTGTCTGGAAGAGTAAGCCATATAGGCCGAGGGAATGTTGGTTAGGGGGGTGTTCGCAAAGAGGGGATACCATGTCTCACCTTTGGGCAATGCCTCCCCAATCCCAGAGCACCCTCTACCCAGGTGATCCTCCCTCGCTAGTCCGCCCCCAGTGTCGGGATCCAAAAGCGATGACCCTCCCCAGGCCACCTGTTTAGATGATCCCCCAGGAGTGGGAAGGGAAAACCACTCGGATTTTTCACAGGTACCCATACTTTAATAACTTTTCTTGGGACCCCTTTGTATTCCTCTGGGCTGTGGGGTAAAGCACAACACCCCCCATCCCGATTAGGGTCCACACATGTTTCAAAATACTTCTCAGGGTCATCAGGGCCATCAAACCATGTTCCTGGTGGTCCAATGGAGTGACATATTTTATCCATGCGAGGCTTTTCTTCACAAGTCCATGCATCACTCTGGGTGTCAGCATGTTTCAGAAGGGAAGAGTTATCAATAGGTTTCAATGTGAAAGACGTCATGGGTATTGCTTTAGCCATCATTTTCTTACAGCAGCCCAGAACTAAGTGGCACATGCAAAAAGAAGCAACAGCAGGATAATAAAATTAAATAATATTTTGAGAAGATTTCTCATCCATGGGGGCACCCATGAAAATATTGTGGTAAACCAGTCACAGTTCTGCACCCCACCTTCTTTCTCCATGGCGGTGCGCAGAGTGTGCAGTGTGTTTATTGCTTGTGTGATACTTCCATTTTCAGCATCATTGGAGGGTTTGTAAGTGCAGCAAGAAGTGCCTATTTTTGCAATGATCCCTCTCCATGGCAGTCATACGTTCTAAAACATTGTGGTTCCGCAGTCAGCCCATTCTCTGTATCACTGGCCAGTTCAATAAGTTCCCACCTCATGGTTTGCAGTCACTTGGTGTTTGCTCCTGCTTGCACATCAGGAGTGAGGAAGGAGGCAAAAAACATTTCCCATTGGTGAAACAGTCGATATTGTGGGGGTATCACATTTAACCTGTCACATGATTCCTTGGACAAATAATCACTTGACAACGCTTGCCCAGAGATATGCTGACCCACTGGTGCAGTAGATACATATGCTTGGTCATGGGATGTTTGTGGATGGCAGTACAGTTGACATCAGGTACCTCCAGTACACATTCTTCCAATGTAGCCATACACACCCCCAGGGCAGCGGCAGTTGCTTATACATCAAACCCCCACACACCCAATAAATGTCCATGAGTGCTGCAGTGCCACCTCGAATGTCGGAAAGGTGGACAGGTCTGTTGCAGTTGATGTTTTCTCCCACAAAAATACTGCCACTGCTTCTGAAACACAAGGAAAATCATGTAAGTTTAATTTTTCTTATCAGAGATTCATTCTGATAAATCCACTTTTGGCTTCTCACATATTTGGCCCATATATTGAAATATGTTTGATTTATTTTTAGAAACACACCCTTGGGTAGTCTAAACATTCCTCCTGCCTTGCACCCAATCAGCCCTTTGACCCATTCGTGTTTATAAAAAACACCACCATTGATCTGTAATCTAGGCATCCCCTCACAAAAAGACCGGCTTTGCCCTGCATTATTGAAACAGCGTGATTCGGAAGATGCTGTGAAAATCAATGCATTTTTTCCAACTTGCATCTCCTGAAAGTTAGTCATTTGCACCTGTGCTCTTCACTGATATGCCTGTAAGATCACTCAACACTTCATCCCTTGTTGTCAGTTCTACATACTTGTGATCATACACTGTTGCATTAACTTCCACCCACTATACTTGGACCTTTTGTCCCTGCATTGTTCCTCGCACCCTACATAAAGCTAAGTGTACTAAGCAACTTCTTATCTCTAGTGGTATATCTTGAGATAAGAATTACCTAGGTGTGGCAGTTTCATAACGAATCAATTAACAAACAAAACAAGGGCCACTTGATTTCCCTCTACCCACTGCCTGAATGTGGCAGAACCACATTTTCTCTTCTGCGTGGTGATGCACATCATTAGATTTATCTCGTATAACATTTGGGTTACAATATCTCCCTTAATTCTTGTCATAGAAACATTCATATTTGCTGATGCATTTTCACTGTTAGTACCATTATACGACAAACACAAACGAAGATACAAAACATAAGAAAGAAATTAGGCATATACTACATAGGTTCTTTTGAGTTCCCACAATCTTGTGGTGAAATGTCTAGTTTTCCAAATGGAAGTATGGAAATTAAGACGTTACTTCCCTTGCCATACCCCTCTCTTCTTCCTCTTGCTGTTGGAGAGGGGTGATGGAAATCCTGTCTTTCCGTACATCGCAGATGTGGATCCATGACTTGCGTCCAAAGTCTTTGACGGCTGTGGGAATAGCATAGAACACTTTATAAGGTCCAAGGAATTTCTGATACTTCTAGTTGTGCATCAAGTTTCAGATGAACAACCAATCACCTGGAAAGAGCTGTAGATGCAGAGACAGTGATGATTCTTGTGGTGCTTACGATGTATCTTCTACCATTGGGCTGTGGCCGGTGTGATGGGGCCCAACCTGGTGAGATGTAAAAGTTCCCTAAGGTATGCTTGGAATTCTACTCAAAGAATTTCAACAGAGGTAAGTGCATTGGAGGCTGTGCGTGCAGGTATGAGTGGAGTGTGCAGCCTTCTGCCTGTGATTATTTCATGTGATGTGAGATAATGATCAGAACCTAGATGATCGCGGAGTGCGAAGAGAGAAAGCAGCAAACAGTGAAGCCAATTCTTTTTTAGCATATCTCACAATTTGACAAGCCTTTGTGTTAACAACCCATTGAGGCGATCCGCTATCCTGTTGGCTTGTGTGTGATAAATAGAGCACAATTTGTGATTTATTCCCAATAAAGAACATATTTCCTTAAACATTTCATTGAAAAAGTGTGTACCGTTATCAGACCTGATGACATCACACATTCCTCATCAGGGAAACACTTCACACACTAGAAATCTCGCTGCTGATTTAGGGTCAAGGTGGACAGAGGGACCTGCGTCAAGCCATCGGGAGAATGGGCAAACCACAACAATTAGGTAACAAAAATTACTGCACCTTTTAACCATGTCCATGTAGTCAATGTGTAGATGTCTTAATGGCCTTGAGGGGTGGGGCAATGTTGTATTCAGTGTCCTGACAGTGCTCAACCAGTAGTGTACCTTTGGCAGCTGATACAATTTGATATGAAATCACTAATGAGCTACTGGAGTTTTTGGAATGAATCACTCCTGCGGTAAGTCAACAGCAACACATTCCTTCAATGTGTATGAGGAAAAGTGCAACTGTTTGAGGGTGATGATGAGAAGCTCTTGGGGCATAACTGGTTTTCCAAAAATGTTTTGCCTCCATATAAGGTCTGTAACGAGATACAGAACATCCAATTTCTGACCATAATTCCTCTTCTTGATGGGGAGTCCATGCTTGTAGTTAGATAATCTTGGTCTGGGGAAGTAAATTGTAAAGGACCATTATTTCTACTTGTTGCAAGGATAACTCAGAGGGCACTTGTGCATTGGTGTCTTCTAAATAAGCTGCTTCATTTGCTGCTAGATCTGCTGTGCTGTTACCATAAGCAATTGGGTCTGTATTGCTCATGTGAGCTGCGCATTTCACTACCATGACTGCTGTAGTGGGTGCTAATGCCTCTATTAGCCTGGAGCGTAATGCAGCATGTTCCATGGGAGTACAGTTTGTTTTTTATAAACTCTCTCCTGTGCCATCTGGACAAAACTGAATGCACAGTAGATGCGACATAGACTGACTTTGAGTAAATGGTAGTGGAGCACCAATGTGACAATTCCAATGCATTTATGAGGGCCACAAGCTCTGCTGCTTATGCTGAGTAGTGTAATGGCAGTGGCATCTTTGCTAACACATGGTACTCACCTAAATAGAGGCTCACCACTGCTGCTCCTGTTTGCCTTATTTCAGTGTTCTGATCAATCGTGGATGAGCCGTTAACAAAGAGCACTTTTCCCTCTTACAGTATGTCTTCCTTGACGCGGATTGTGTCGTCAGTGCTGTCCTCATACGTAGTGCAATCATATACTGTAAAATTTGGCTGTACCTCTTTTCTGTAATAAATGTAGCTGAATTAACATTGTGGCACCTGACAATGTGAATGGAGGTATTTGACAAAATGACTTCATACCTTGATGCTCATTGGGTGGTGAGAGTGGATTTTGATTTCTCTAATATAGCAAAAAGTGCATGCTCCATGTAGAGAGTGACAGGGCATTCCATGGTGATATTAGATGGCTTCTGTATGGCAAAGCTAGCTGCTGCCAGAGCTTGCTCACATGGGAAGTGTCCCTGCATGACCGGATCTAAGAACCCCACTGTAGTAAGCTTGAGGCTTATGTCCCAGTGAGGTCTTTTGTGTCAGTACTGCTGTCATCACCTGATCATTTGAATGGAACAACAGAAACATTGTTTTTTATAATCTGGTGTGGCTAGAACTGGGGCATTGCTGATCACTTTTTTAAGCTCCTGAAATGATTTGATCATCTGGTCATTCCAGGCAATGGGCACTTTTGCTTTCTGTGATTCTTATAGCCTTTGCAGTAAGGGTTTGGAATATCTTCATTAGCCAAATATCTATGCACAGCAGTAGTTACATAATCCTAAATACTGCTGCATTTGATTTACTGTGGTAGGATGGGGTGTGTTCTGCACTCCTGTTGCTCTTTCTGGAGTTATTCTTCTGCCTGTTGATGATTTTATCTGCCCTAAGTACACCAATCCTTGTTGACAATACTGCAGTTTATTCATATCCACTGTGTAGCCCTTCTCTGCCAATAAAGTCAAGAGTTTTACTGAGTCAGTCCTACAACAATTTTCTGTCGTGCTACACACCAGGAGGTTGCCTACATATGTTTGATGGTGCTGATGAGAGCTGCAACGGGCCTGGCATGGCCCCAACCGTCAACCGTTCCCGAGCATGAACGGAAATACAAGCTGAGAACCAGACTATAAACAGGCAGTAAAACACTAATGACCACGCAAGCCACCATGAAGAGTAGATTAGGCTGTGTGACACATGTAGGGTGAGAAGTAATGCGCATTCATAGAAGCATGTAAAGGTTGCAGAATACCCAGAGAGGGTTACACAAGTAGTATAGAGATGGACAGGTAGGGAGAGGTTGCAGCAGATATGGGCAGGGAATAATGAATGGTGGCTGCAAGACAGGAAGAACACTAACATGACAGAGAAACAGCCGAAGTACCACCATTACTTTGCCCGACCTCTGCAAGGCCTCAGTTCTGAAATATTGCAGTTTAGCACACATTTCCAGGCCTCACGATGCTCAGACAGCAGCCCAAGCACCAAGGTCATTGTGCAAAAGGGAATTTGGCTTAACAGTTGAAACCTCAACAGATAATGTTTCCCAGGAAACAGCATACAATTATTAAGTTGATTAGCTTCTGTTTTTAGCAGCGAGGAAACAGACGCGTCTTGAATGTCAGGTGCAAGTAGCAGCTATGCCAAATGGTCCCATAACGAATGAACATATAGCACCCCAACTGGCCTCTGAAGAAAAAATCCAATTAATGAGAGAAATTGGTTTTATAACAGCGGTCCGTCACCACGTGGTCAAAACAGTGACCATTTGTTCAATGCCCAATTAGATAGTGCAGCTGCTAGGCTTTTTGTGTATCTAGGATGGGGACAACACGCCAAGGCCACAAGCATGTCTAGAAGAGAGTACCTTGGTATGGGAATGAGATGGAGTAACTTTCAAGGCCGGCTCAAAGTGGTTTGCTCATCTCTCCTTCCCCACTACATACCTTGGCATTGCATAACAAAGCTCAAGGCTGGATGACTAAACAATCATAATCTTCTTCACCTTATCGACTAGAGAACTAGAAGCCCAACTAATGGCAAGGTAGATTGAAATGCCTTATTTTTAGAAGGATAAACCTAGGAGGAGTTATTATTTGTGAAAGAACCAATAGCGGTTTTACTTATAGACAACTATATGTTCTGTACACTGCTAAACAAGTAAATAACTGAATAGAAGCTTTTTATGGGGATTAGTATCCATTACATCAGTTGTGACTTTTTCTAACTTAAAACCTTGTTGTTCTTAACACCATTTTGAAATTCTCTTTTGTATGCTCACCCGGCCGTTCGTACATTAATAAAGCTGGATTTTCTCATGCACTTGGAATTACTCTGACTTTTGAGTTTTCCTCTTATTGGTATACTTGCACATTTGGAGGCACTGCTGAGATCTCCAGGGTCCAGCAGAGGATCGAGGACTCTTTGCTGCATCCCCTTGGACGTGTTGGCCTGCTGAGAGCTGTCTACACACGCACCAAGGAGAGGTTGTCAGGAGCACAGTTTGTTCTGCAAGTCCTGCCCTGTCGCGCAGGTGGCATGCAGGGCATAGTGGGCGGAGCAGGCAGATAGAGGAGGCTAAAAGCTGACAGACCTCGGGATCCTATAGCGTGAGTATACTTGTGTATGACAAACTCTGTGGAGTGAATAACGGGGGAGGGAAATGTTGATTGTTGTTTTGAGCTTAATTAAAGAGTATTGAAGAGAGAGAGAAAAGAGATACTTCTGACAGTAGCTGGGAAAGACCACATGGTAAGGTGTAAAAATCTGCCTCCTTTGGGGGGGGCAGTAAAGGATATAAAAGGGGAGATACCCTGTACAAAGTGATGATAGCTGTGCAGAACAGATCTTATTGGATGTTAGTTGTTTATAGGTACTGTTTTGAATATAAAAGGATGGTAGAGATGTTTTGTGTTTTTGCAGAATAGCAGTTAGGATTGTTTGGAGGTAAGTATGCAGATTGAGGTTGTGTATTGTTGGTATGATTAGGATGGACAGCGTGTTGACATTGTAAATAATTGGATTGGGGTGAGAAAGGAAACAGGCGAGAGAGAGTGTGTTGAAACCACGATTGTTGAATGTTATGGTAAGTTGAGTTTTATGTTATCATAATGGCGGACACCGCCATTGTCCATTTGTGTAATGCACTTTCCAAATATAAAGGAAAGATACTTAAATACCATGTACAATGGTTAGAGACACGGCAGTCAAGATGTTTCTTCTGTGGCCCCAAGAAGGAACACCTTCAAAAGGGATCTATGTGCTGTTAACGACCCAAAAAATAAAGATTTAAATTTTATCCAACCCAAAATAACTAAAATATGTAGGCGTACCTGCACACCACACACAATGGAAGAAAATTACAAAGCAGACTCAGCATATTCAAATCATGGCAGATGTTTGAAGAGGAGGAGCAGGTTAAAACAGAATATTTAGATAAAAGAGAAGACGAAGGGTGTGTGCACCCCATAGTGTATCCTCTCCTTCAACCATCCGCTTGGTTCTCAACTGTGCCAGGATTATATCCATTGCAACCATCTTCTGCGGGATACAGAAATCCCTGATTTGTACCCCCAGAGGAGGAAGGTGACCTTAGGGACAAAGAAACAAAAGGTGGCACAAAGCGCATTAGCAATACGAGCACAAAATGATAAACAGTAGAGTTTAGAAGCACAGCTAAGTGAAGCAAAAGAAGAGTTGAAGAAGGTGAAAAGTATGAAGCGATGGGGCAAGCAGCAGCAGTTATACCAGATAAATGGGTGGAAAGTAAGATATTATTTAAAATAGATGGACAGAACACTGAATCATTGCTGCTCCATGCCACCATCACATCATATTGACAATGTGAAGGCCCTGGAAAAGGGGATGAACAGTAGAAAAGTAGGAGGGAGGTTAATGCTAGCATTAGAATAAATATGACAGAGGACAGAGAAGAAGAGAGCATGAAGGAGGATGGTGACATCGTCAGCAGACACATAATAGAGGAGATAGAAAGAGGAGTGTATGTGAGGGAAGGTCTTGGAGATGCTAACAATTATATGATGGAAGAGCTAGAGTGAGAGGAAGAAGAGTGGGAAGATGAAGGGGAAGAAGATTCAACACAAGCTCATCAAGCAAGTGAGCCCGATACACCAGAATGTCCTAGTAATAGATTTATGGGATAACGAGATAGACCAGAGCAGGGGTCCATCGCTCCCAAGGCTTCTCCCATTAATCTCAGGTAGAAATATGCCATATGGAATTAGATTAAGGAGCTTGCCGGGCCCTAGAATGGGCCATACGGTGGTAGCGTCAAAAGGGAAGAAGGGTGCGGTTGCACCCGTACGCAAGACAGAGATGACACAATTACCCTTGCTCCAAAACAGTATGGCACTGGCTTAGTATATACCATGGCCACATACAGATAAGGACAATTTAATAGTTAATTTACCATTGTTGACAGCAGGGGCAGGCAACTGGATTTATGAGTTGGAGAAAAGGACAGCAGGAATAACATTGGCAGTACGGGATGTGAAGAGTTTATTTCCTTCGATACTGGGAGAACAATCAGATGAGGTATGGCAAAGAGCAGGGCATCCCGATGTGACCGCACAAAATACTGCACATGATGGTTCACCTCTTAACAACTGCAGAGGGCATTGAGGGTGTGATTCCTAGATGCAACAGACATGAGTGTGATCATGACACGTAAGATGAGGATAGATGAGGATCCAGTGGCATATATACAAGAAATACAAGAGAAGAGATGTTTAGAAACAAAGAGATGTTGGGACAAAAATATACCTGTGTTTTATCACATTTTATGCCAGGGTCTTCCTGAAGAAGTGTAGAAACAGTTAAAGAAAATTGTAGGGATTGAGATGGAATAATGGCCCAAAATTCAGTTGAATGTTGTTCATCATTGCCGAATGAAACAAGACAAGGAAAGGAACAAGGCAGAGGACTGGCAGAGAGAGGAAGCTAAATTGGTGCAAAAGGTATTGTCAAAGATAACGGTAGAATTTGCAATGATAATGAACATTGGGATAGACAGTTATGAGCAGGAGTATGAACAGCATGGGACAAGTGGATATTTGTGAGGGAGAGTAAAAAGTAATCTTTACCCCAGGGGAGGGGATATGGACACAGTGGAAGAGTGTATAGGTTTGGAGGTGGATGTGGAGGAAGTTTTGTAGAGATGAGACCGCGATTTGGATGGTTTGGAGGTTTAAGGGAACAATGTTCGATGTGCGGGAGGACAGGGCATTATGCATGAGCATGCAGGGACAGAGGGGCAATGAACAAGTGATGGCAACACCTTCTCCGAAGCGGGGGCTCTGCATTTCCCCCACCGTATAATACACAGACACAACAAGAGCAGGACACATTCCAATACATGCAACAGCAACTAGTTCCACAACATAGCGCACAGCCAAATACACAGCCACAGATGCACCAAGCACCACAGCAACAGACACACCAGATACAGCAACTGCAGCAGCTACAATTACAACAACAATCACTGAATACATTACAAATGCAAACACAACAGTCTGTGCAGTGGGACAGGAATATATTGCCACAAACTCTGGTGCCCATTATAGGGAGTGTGGCAGTAGTGGGAGGGAATTCCTTTACAGGAACAGGGATGAACATCTATCTCCAATAGGACAGCGCAGAGAGTTGCTTGATGTGTCCAGTGCTATCAGTAACTCTCAACCCAGAAGAGGAACCCCGGGTAGGGGTGACAATAGGGGATAGAACGCTCTCTTTTTTGGTTGACAGAGGGGTGATGAGATCTTGTATCAGGGAAGGAAGGTTTCCACTGTCAGAAATAACGATGGACACTCAAGGGCTCTCTGTGGATATGACAAAGGTTCCATTCACAGAAGAACTACCCATAACAGTGGGAGAAGATATGATGGCTGCACCATTGCTGTATTCTCAAAAGACACTGATTAACATATTGGAAAGAGATTTGATGGGTAAATTAAATATAGCGGTTTCTTTTACTGAAGAAGGCATAATATACTCAACACCAGGCATCCCTTATGCAATTACAGGGAGTTTATATGAGCATTCTCTGGTCAGAAATCATTACGATGGATGCCTTTAAATTCAGAATTATTCCTGTACGGAGTACAGGTGTTGCTATGATGGCTTGCGCAAATACAGGATACATTGTTATGGTTACCCAAAGAGTTTTTGTTCAGGACAGAAGTGCCCACAGATTTTGCAGAAGGGGAGTTAACAATATATTTAGAAGCAGTGGTGGTGAGAGAGAACTGAGCAGTGTTACATGGGACAGACAAGGAAGGTTTTAATTGGCGCACAGCAATAGCACTGGACTCAACACAGTTGAGTGGCATGACAGATGATGAAGACAATCATACAGATTATGAAGTACTTTTCAAAATTTCTATTCCATACCAATTGCAAATACATTACAGGGAAATACCTCAGATAATACTACTGGCTAAAAAGGTACCATCTTTTCTGCAACAAGATTTGGCAAAAGTGCCAAGTGTACTACTATGAACTAGTGGTCCTTATGATTTAGGTCTGCTGAAAGGGATTGGGGCAGTACAAATAGAATTGAAGGAGGGAGAAATATTACCTAGAGTTAAACACTATCCCATGTCAACAGAGGCAGATGAAGGCATTCATGAAACTATTGCCGCCTTTAAGTGACAGGGTATAATTTTGCCATCTGAATCCCCAAGCAAGATGGCAGTGTACCCAGTGAAAAAAGCAAAGGGACGATCTTTGAGATTCATACAAGTATCACACCCCTTAAACAATATTGTAGAGGCGGAATTTACACTTGTGCCTAACCTGACCACAATTCTCTGTAACATACCGCCGAATGCTACACATTTTACAGTGATTGACTTAAGCATGCTTTCTTTTCCTTTCCACTGCGTATATAATCCAACAATCTCACAGCATTTACGGATTGCAGGATTAGGATCCAACACACCAGGCTCCCACGTGGGTACTATGAGTCCCCCAGTGTCTTCATTCGGGTGCTACAGGTGGACTTGGGAAATATACAGGTACCCAGTGTGATTATACAGTGGGCTTAATGTTAAGGTTTTGCGATGCAGGAAAAAAGTGACAGTAATTCTGTAACTGCCACTTTTCCCGAACCGCCAAACTCCATGTTTGGCAGAGGGGGATACTAGATTTACCTTCAGCCAAGAGCCTGGACCGGTGCCAGTAATACTGGTAATTCTCCCCATGGGACTCCAATTCCCGCCACCTGTAATAGCATGGAAATTCCAGTATATCAGGCAGCGGAAACTGTAATAACTTTTGTTGGTATACTGCCGGAATTACCGGTGGGATACCGGCAAACTCCTAATGACCCGGAGTATGTTGATGATTTGCTAGTGTGTAGCACCACCGAGGAACAGTGCACAACAGACTCAGTGATGTTGTGTTAACATTATTGGCTGAGAAGGGATACAAGGCGGACAAAGAAAAATTGCAGAATTGCCAGGAAGAAGTATTACATTTGGGCCTGATAATATCAAAGGAAGGGAGGAGGGTAACACCTGAAAGATCAGAGGCTATTACAAAAACACCAAATGCATAGATAGTGAAAGAATCAGAGCAATTCCTCGGGCTATGTAATCATTGTCGTGTGTGGGTCTTTGTGCGTTCAGCCACCTTCAGAAAGATTAAAGGAAGCACAGAAAGAGAAGATCCCCGTAATGTGGACAGACAAGTTGACCACTGTATTTGAGGAACCGCAATATGTGATAAGAATAGCCCATTTGTTAGGACTACCAGATTTCAATGAAGAATTTGATTTATTCTCACATTCAAATGGATATGTGAAGATGGCTGTCCTCATGCAAAAACAGTGGAAACTTAGATTTAGGAATGAGAGGGCATTTTCCATGTGAACAAGCACTGGCTTCCAGCAGCCTTTGCAATAGAGAAATCATCCACAATAATGATGGGCTGTGCAGTAATGTTGTATGTGAAGCATGTCCTGTTTGCTATTCTAGAAAGACCAAAGCCCACGATCACTACACAGCGAGCATCTGCAAATGAGGATATAATATCCAGTCCATCAAAAAACATTATTAGCTTTCGCACAGTGAATCTTGTGAGATTGATTGCTGATCCACTAGAGGGAGGAAAATGGGTCCATGACTGTTCTACATAAACAGAAATAGATGACAATATACCTCCAGTAAAAGAAACAAAGTTAGAGAGGGAGAGGTGGTCTTCGTTGATGGTTGATCGATGACAAATCAGAGCACTAGACTGAGGCATCGAGGAGCAGTGGTGGTAAGGAGTAAGGGTGATGATTTTGTGGTTGTGACAAGTGCCAGATTACCAGTCAGCTGAGTTTATAGAGATGATTAGAATTCAAACAACACGAGGACCAGGTAGTGACAATATATTCTGATCTGCCATCATGATGTCTACAGCACACTCAAGACTGTCACGCTGGAGAAGGAGGGCTTCCAGCATGCAGATGGCACACCGGTGCAGCATGCTTCATTACTGGGAAGATTTTTAGACTGGTACATCCCATTGCGGCTGCCATGGTGAAGTGCACAGCTCACATTAGAGGCACATATTAATTTCCTGTGGTAACGAAGCAGCAGATGCAGGAGCAAAATAAGTGCAGCATACTTTCCACATATAGCAGATGTAGCAATTGCCCCACTAAAAAATAATATTGAACATGAAGGTAACGGAGGGCTATAGTACATTACCATTGACACAAATAGTAGAAATGCAGAGATGCGCACCACAGACATAACAAGATCTGTGAATAAATCTGGGGTGCTCATTATCCCCCACCGACCTGGTATGGTGACAAAATAGCACTGTAATGCCCCCTGAGTTACATACAGTAGCATTAGAACAATTGCACTACCCCGCACACACCACAACGGGATATGTGGCAGCAGATATTTCAGAAGAATGGTTCATCCCCAACCTGTAGAAACATGTTGCAAACTTTACTGTAAACTGTGACATGTGCCAGCAATATGCTGTTGGACATACCTTGAGTATGGTGAGAGGAGCAATACCCCACCAAACAGGCCCATTTCGGCATTTGCATATAGACTACCTTGATATGCCCCAAAGTTGTAATGGATACCAATACATGATTGTGTTATTATGTCCCTTTTCACGCTGGATAGAAGCATGACCATATTCCCATGAAGACGCTAAATCGCATACTAAGTTGCTTGTAAATGAAGTGTTTCCCCGATGGGGAGTGTGCAAAGTGCTGCAGTCAGATAACAGACCACACTTTGTAAATTAGTTATTTTCAGAAATAACATGCCTGCTTGGCATTAAGCACAAGCTTTGTTCTGCTTATCACCCTCAGGCCAATGGCTCTGTAAAACACCTCAATGGCCTGTTGAAGAAACGCATTGCAAAAGTGCGAGATACGCTACACAAAAAGCAGTTGCACTGCCTTCCCCTGTCTCTCTTTGCCTTATGCAATCAGCCAGGCTCAGATCATCACCTTACGCCCCACAAAATAGTGATGAGCAGAAGGATGCATGTCTGCATAACTCCTCCCATGCATGCTTGATTGGATGCAGAATGTTCTGTGACTTTGTTATGAGATGAAATGCATTATAATTTAATTGCCATGACTAAATGTTTAAAATTAATTTCTCAACAGATAGGTGTGGCAGAGGGGGCCAAGAAGCAACCATCAACAACAGAGAGGGAATTGTAGATGTAAATGCTGTTATACCCCTTGCAACTGTTCCCAGGTGATTTAATAGATGTGCTGAATTTTGGCCGCAAATGGCACAAGCCACGATTCGAGGGCCCATATTCTGTCCAGTTTGCAACATCCACTGTGGTAAAAGGGTGTAAAAAGAATGCGTTGGTGTGTATATGTGATTTGAAAAGATTTATAGTTACGGCCCATGTTGGACAATGAGGAGCAAGAAGAACAAAACGTGACCAGGCTACAGACAAGGGCCAGAGTGAGAGCTGACCAGCAATGTGACACATGACGACACACTGCAGGAAAATCTATTTTTCGAGAGCAAAGGTTACTTTCTCTCTGATATCTCAACATGTGCGGGGGAAGAGATACATGGAGAAAATGTTGGTTTGCTTACACTATTGCAGTAAGAATCTTTAGTAATAATATTACCAATGTAGCTGCTAACATAAGTGAAGGAATGACATGAGTTAAGAGAGGTGTGATTGATGACAAACACCTCCTGAGAGAATGCTTTAAATGTTACAGAAAAATAATGAACAAGCTACAGTATTGCCACATGGCTAAACTGGGAAGGGAGGAATTGGATGAAAACTGCTTTGTGCACTCCCTCCTTCCATATGCCTTCAGTGTATCCAGTTTGCTAATGGCTAAGGAAATACTAGTAACCATGGCACATTGCTTAACTCATATTGTCATGTGCAAGACAAGGGGACAATTCTATGGCATTCATAAAATGGGTGACAAAAGCAGATTCCCTTTATGAAGATCATTTTATCAAATGTACAGTGTCAGGGCCACAAAGGGTAACGTAACAGTAAGTGAACATCCATTGTTGAAATGTACTGACCATCAAGTAAAGGAGATACCTTTTTGCTGGGACAGACCACAGTTACACGTAAAAAGAGAGGTGTTTACATCTCGAGGTTGGGTGGAAGGAATAATGGGATTTAGAGCAGAAGCACTTATAGAATACTTGTGGGGCTCTGTAGAAAACGCTAATAGGATATGGCGAGAACAATGAAAAAAATATGCCAGACTGTTAACATGGGTTGAGGATGAAGAACAACTAGTGCACATAACAAGGATAGTGAATGCATCTCTTTGTTTCAGAAACACTGGCACAGTGAATGTAGGGGACAATAAAGAATGCAAACGCATCATGGATATGCCAGGCATTTAAGTAGGCAAAGAATTATAAATGAACCACTATGGGCCTGTGATACAAGCGCCCACATAGAGCTCACACCAAATTGGGGTGGTGCATGCTCACTAGCTGTGCTACATGCACTGGCACTGGTGGTGCCCCAAGGTGATGTGGTACAAATAGGAAACTACCCTACGGTAAAAAAGTGACCAGAAGGAGAAAAGATATGAAACACTAGAATGCACAAAAAGAGAAAATTACTTTTTGAAGGCATCAACCGACGCACTAGAGCTATCCCACCTGAACAGAGGCTGTTTAGCATGGCATTCTTTTCTTTTTATACTTTCTCGCCCCTGACTTACAAATGGCAGTAAATGCCAACGGGTTTCAAATATGTAGATGGGAGTTACTGCAGGCCATAAATGCCACTGAGAAAGAAGGGCTCAATGCATTTAAGGAGAATCTTAGAGCTATCAGATTGATGACTCTCCAAAACGGTATGTCATTTACCTCCTCACTGCCATGGAAGGCATATGTGCAAATATTGGCTCAATTTGCTGTACATTCCTACCAGCTCACGATGAACAGAATGGGAGCTTGACGTAAGCCATATCTTCAATCTTGCAAATAATATTAGCACAGAGCAGGACAACTGGGAAAAGGTTGTAGAGCAGCACATAATGACAGTAATATTGGGCAACAATAACGCTGCACACGTCCACACACAAAGAGATGAAACACCTCATATGCATGTCATCGAAAGACCTATTGGATCCCTCTGAATGTATCATGAAGCAAGACACAGACAACAGATTCAAAGTTCAAACAGATATTATTTATTAACTCAAATTCAGGATGGTTGAAGGCCTGACTTGCCCTATACTAAGGTGGGATTGCCCTGCCTGAAGAAACTATTGATAGTCTGAGTCAAAAAGTTCAACTTAAAAGCCTGTCTGTGTCCTAAAACCTATACTTGCCCTCATAACTAAAGCTAAACAATGTGTAGGGATGTCAGCAATAAAAACCATTTTTTTAAATTAAAAGTGTTTAGTTTATTACAAACCTTTACTTAAGAAAAACATTGAAGTGCAGTTTAAATTACACGGGCAACACAATAGTCTTGCGATGTGAATTTATTATCAGTATTTCGGTAAAGGGAATTATTTACAACAGGAGTTCCTGACGCCTTTATAGAAGTTAATTTGTAGTGCTTCTTGTAGAAAATTAGTTATGGCATGAATTAGTTTAAAATCATGTCTGTCATGACAGCGATTCCACCACTCCTCAGCAGACAGATGGTCATTCTTAGAGACTAGAGTGCCCATGTGTTTGGTCCTTTCAACCCTTAGGTTGCGACAGAGGAGTGTCAGGTGGTATAAGGATTCTTTTTGGTCTTTGCAGATCCTGCAGTAGGTGTTCTGTATATCCACATCATGTCTTGTGAATACATGTTCTTTTGTCGGGATAGTATTTGTCCAAAACCTAAGAAACATATTTCTGTCGTGAGCACTTGGAAATTGTGCAAGGTATTTCGGCACAACATTTTAGAACCTTAGAGGTGTTTTTAGTTGAGAATTGAGGTTGTTTTTGTTTACCCTTTTTTCCATTTTGTCCCAGTCGTGACACCATTGTTTTTTTTTTACGTCATTTGAATTGTTGACGTCATTTGGATTGTTGAATGACCATTCATAGTTATTTTTTTACATCATTTCGATTGTTGACTAGGGAGCATTCATCTGCGCTGATATTTGCTAGCACCTCTTTGCATCTTGTTAACCATTGTTGCAAGTGCCAATCTGTCTTTTGTGTGTTTTTTCTTTTCAAGATGTTGAATTGTATAGGTCTGTGGTTCATGATTAGTTTCTGGAAGAATGCCAGTTTGTTCCAGACTTCTCGTGTATATAGTGATGATAGGCCTAATTCAAACCTTATCACAGCTATGTGCAGGCAGTTTGGTAGGTTCAGTATCTTTTTCCAGAACAACCCTTTTAACAAGTCCCATATATCCCATAGAGTGTATAATGTAGATTCAGCACTGTATGTCAGAGTAGGAATTACTTTCTGCTTATAGAATTTGATAAGCGGAATTAGAGAGAATTTCCCATATTTTCTGGATAGAATTAGACCTTGTCCTCTAAGGTTGTTGGTTTTTCTATTTAAGGACTATTATTCGAGGGGCGCCATTCTGGCTTGAATTATTGCAGAGACCTAGGTATTTAGTTGCACCTACTACTTGACGACTTGAAGACTAGGAACGTCGGTTGGTCTGATCCGTATTCTGTTTCAGTCTGGTGCCACTTCAAATTGTTTAGGCCAACATGTCTGATTGTTTGTGAATGGTCTCGACCATGTTAATTGTAACTGGCTTGTTTGCTGACCACTTCTAAGGACTTGATTGTGTGTAGCATGTTGAGTGACACAAAGAAGTGATCCTAGGTTTTTTTTATTGCGCCTCTATGCCAAGTGGGGGCACCAGTGATGTCGCCCAATGTGTTACCATTTATCATGTGCATATTTCTTTCTTGCATTTCTAGTAGCCAGGCAAGCAATCTGTCCTTTTTAGTTTTCCCATTGCTTTGCAAGACTATTTGGTTTATGTTTTTATCTATCATACAATCAGTATTTACATCACCACAGATGGTGGTCATCAAGTTGTTGTGTTCTGTGGCCAGTTTGTCTAGTTCGTGTGTGACTTGACCCACAAATTCAGATGTCTTTGCATTGGATGGGGCCCAGTTCAAGTTCAACAGGGCAACCAACGATTTCCGGGGTCCATGTCATGTTCTACTTTTATCAAGAAAGCTTGGATATAGCTATTAGGATTGTATGAATCTTCTATTGTAAGACCCACACCATTGTTAGCAGGCCTGACATCGGGCTTCCTTTCGATTCTTTGTGCGCTGGGTTTAAATAGATAGAATAGCCATCAACAGTTAGTGTAGTTCTTAACCAAGTTTCTTGCATACATAGACTTTAAAATGGAGTTGGAATATGACTTTGGTTGGCAAACAAGTGGGCAAATTCTTTAGTGTTCCAGGAAAGGACGTTTATTTGGTCATTCATTTGTTGTTAATTTTCCTGGCGGGTTAAGAGGGCCTTTGCAAGTCAGCCCCACTATTCGTCGTCATTCATAATAGCGGTTTCATTTGGAATTTCCCATATGGATCTTGTGATTCTGCTCGTGGAAATCTAGATTTCTGTTATGGAGCACTGCCTAGTCTTTTTGCGTCTTTGTAGATAAGCGTTGTTATTGTGGGTCCTTGATCATTGGATCTTTTTAACATCCGATATCATCAATTACGGTGCTTGTTTTTTATTAGGTTATGCTTGTTTTCTGTGATATCAAAACCCATAGATCTTAATGTTCAGGATGCTTATAATAAATGTTTATAGACTACGGTGGAGGGAACATCTAAACGTACATGGTCAAGTCTTTCCTCGTCGCAAAAATATATGACAGTAATGTCTGGTGATGTAATGTCAATGAGTTCCGGGACATGTTGAAATAATCAAAGAATACTGTTTCGATTCAGAATCAAGTCATCATCGGTATTTAGAATGCTTTCCAATATTCGCTGATTTATGCTATTTGTGTGTTCATTGTTTTTTTCTTATCGATGTTGCTGTTTCACCACACTTTGTATTTGTGTACATTAGCAGGGCACATGGCTGCTTTTTTGAGGGGTTGTTTTTGGGGCAGTGGAAGTGATGTATCTTTCGTGTTTTTCGCTAATAGTCTATCATCTGATAGATTCCCTCTCAGATGATTTTTCCCATTTGCATTTGAGGACCCATGTAACAATTCTCTTTTATCAGCCTGGGTCAAGAATGGTGAGTTATTTTTGTCATAAAGATGTGTTTGGCAAGTGGGTTCACTCCTGTCTGGTCATGAGGACACACAAATGGAATCATCACTTGCTATGGATAGGGTGTCCCTACTTTTTACTAAGCATATGGAAACGTCCTCATCATCATATGTCGACAGATTTAGCAGCTGATGCTTAATTTCAATAGGGATCGTTACCTCTCTAGATGTTAGGATATCTTCATTGCCATTGTTCTGAATTAAGAGATCTCGTTTTGGTGTTAGCTTTGTTACCATTTGAGAGGTGGACGCGGGAACTTCAAATCTTAGGTTTCGCATGAAGTTTCTTGATGCATTTGATTTAGTTGTTCTTTTTGATGGTAGATTTTTTGGTCTTTTGTTGTGAAATTGAGAACTTAGCAGGGTCCTTTTGTTTTGACGCAGCGCAAAAAATTGAAAAGTGTTGACTCTCTTCAGTGGGTCCTTTTGGTCGTCCTTTGGACACTGGATTCAAGGACTTTGGATACTTCTCTGTTTCCAATATTTCAGCTCTGGGCGGTGATATGGACATTCCTATGCCATGCAAGACTGTACTCGCCGTGTCGTTTTGATATTGGTTGTTGCACTGAGGCATTTGAGTGCTCAAAGGGGCGTGATCTATGGTCTCAAAGAGATCAGTCACAGGTTCCTGAGTATTAACTACAGAGACGTGTGATGCTCCAATATTTAGAGCCATTGAAGTATCTTCAAGATTCATGCATGTTTTTGCTATTTTGTTTTTTTCAGTTATGTGGGTACAGGTTTTTTCGAGTGTGAATTCTGTTGTCTTTGTGGCAGCTACATCATGTAGCTGCAAGCTTGATCTTAAGACGTCCTTGAATAATCCAAGTAGGAGTTTTTTTTCCTCACTCACTTCTTTCAGTTACAGCATTAAATTGTTCCTGATGTTCGCGTCTGTCTCTCGATCTTGGGACCATCTCTCCTTTGAGTTGTCTATAAAGGATTCCACGTAATTTAATATGAATTCATCAAGGCCATTAGGGTTGATTGATCCTTTAAGTTGTCATTTAGAGCCTCATAAACTTCATATTTGGGGCGAGGGAGACGGTGAGTGAGGACATCAGAGTGGATTGAAAATTCTCGACAATGTTTTGGTTCGGATTCGGCTTGAATTGTGTTTGGTGTGAGTCTTTAAACTGATACTTGTGGGTTTTATTTTGTTTTTGTTGCAGTCTCTCTACGGAGCCGGAGTCACTTCCATCCAATGAGGAATCCAAGATCGTAGAATCCAGAGTTGAGGCTCGGAGGAGGACCGGTTTTGTCATATGGTAAATACTTGTTTGTTAGGCAAACTGGTGAAGCTTGTGTCCTTCGGTAATGTGTTCTGTCAGGGGCAATGATGGTAGTTGGTCATTCATCTTTCTTTTTTTTGCAGGTTTGACATGATTATTAAATGAAGGTTGCCAATGGGGGCACAGGGGAGCAGCAGCTGGAAAGTCTGAGAAGGGAGCAGTCGCCGGGGGAGGTGTTTGACTAGTTTATTATTCTCTGGTCTGATTTGCCCTAAACATCGTTTTTGGGGGCAGCTCTGGTACTTCTTCAGGTTTTTTTTCTGTGTTCATTCCCACAGTGTCAGTGATTGGTGCATGGTCCCACATGAATCCTTCCGATGGTGCTTTCTTAGACCCTGTTGAAATCTGTGCAAGAGGAATTGTGTTGCGCTGCTCTGCTAATAATAAAGACTGTTTTGGCTTAACACCAATCTCTTTAACTTGCAAAAATTCAATGCAGGGTGAGAATGATGTTCTGTTTCATATGTAACTGCAGAAAGAAGGTCTTTGTCAGATACCTCACTGACTGTCCGTGAGATGCGATGGGCATTTTGGCTGATCGCAAGTGTTTGTTTAACGCAACTGCGAGGACTCAAGGAGGATTTTGAATCAAAAAATCTTCTTCCTTCTAGCGGGCACCAAGGAGGAGGGGTTTGGGAGCAGAGTGAAGGCGTGTTACTTAAATTGGGTGCAGAAAAAATAGGAAACAAAGGTGGGTCAGCTGCTACTTTTTCTGTTGTGTTTCCAGAAAAATGTAAGTGCTCAACCGGAATAGTGGAAGTGGAGGGCTCCAGGTCATTAATGCCTTTGAGCGTCATTACAACGCAAGTAGCTGACATCAAGTTGGGAATAGATGTGAGAGGGGGAGGAGTGGAGCCCATGGGAGCACACGCACCTTGCGGAACAGTTGATTCATGTAGGGGGGCTGCCTGGTCATCAGCATGTAATTTCGGCAGCTCCATCGGGTTCACTGTGAGTTGCAGGCACGTCCTCCTTCTTGTATGTTGAGCAGTGTTCGATTTTGCGCTCTGCCTCCATGACTGGAGTGGATCTTCAGCAGTGCGACTGCGGCTGTGCTCGGGCCACCAGGAACACGGGCAACACACTCAAGCCACACTCCGAAATAATTTTAGAAATAATGTTAGAAATAAAGTTCTGAGCCTCTTGCGGCTTCTGGCTTACTTTTCATCTCCCCTTCCCCAAGTTCACAACCTTTCCACAAAGTCTCAGGGTTCCCTTCCCCAAGTTCAAGACATTTCCACAAAGTCTCAGGGTTCCCTTCCCCAAGTTCAAGGCAGTCAACTTGTACTTATTCTCACTCTTTCAATATTCAACAAAACAGCTCCAGATCAACTTTATACTCCTTCTAGTTACTTAACAATTCAATCAGTTTGCTTTTTCCTGTATCGCTTCAGCAACCTCATTAGCTTTCACAAATAGGGTTTCCCCACTCTAGGCGCAGTTTCGGACCACCTGGTCCACCCATTTCAGGTCACGCAACCAGGAACCTTAGGCTCTTTAGCCCCGTTCTGTATCTGTGCCTGTGTGATGGTTCACACTCACTTGGCTTTTCCTTGCCAGCTTCTTGGCATTGCCAAACTGTGTTAATTCCTTTGCCAGTCTCTTGACTTTGCCAAAGTGTGTTTTTGCATACAGTTCACTTTGTGGTGTTCTTGTTCCTTCACCATCTCGCTTTCATACTTTCTCACAATGTTTCATACTGTTACACCCTGGTTCCATCAGCATTCTTTGTGGCACAGATGGCAAAGTGTACATTGTGTCCTTCCCAAAATGGCACCTGTTGAGCCATGTACAGGACTAGTATTTACCTGTTTCCTGGTTGTTCCAGAGTCAGAACAAGTTATATTCAGCCACAAGGGAATCCTCAGTGCGTCTTTACTCTTGAATCCAGACGCTTCGTAAGTTCTTTCACTCTCCCTTTTCTGTTTACTAACAGTTTTCCAGTCTGCCTATCAGCTTACTATCTCTCCAATATTACAGTCTTGTCTTTAGATTGCGTTTGAGAAGCCTGAAACTCTGTCATCTACCTTGCGTGCGCAAGCTCCTCCTATAGAAACTCTAGTATGTTTAAGCCCGGTCTTATTATGATCTCCTTCACTATCCGCTATCTCTGGTGACAGTTTGTTCATTCTACTAAGCGCTGCATTGGCAGTTAGAATCCCTGGAGGTTCTCAAGCTACAGTCTTCAGAGGGAAGAACTGCTGAAAGCCTCCTGTATCCACATCACGATCGCAGAGCTTGAAGAACCGCTCAACCAAACACAGAGGGTTTTCTGCTCTAGTGGATTTCCCTATGGTCTCTGCCTTTCTTTGTTTCTTTATCAGAGTGAAAGGGGGGTGCAGAGGTCATTTGGGAAGCTCTTCACCGCTGTATAATTCTGCCTCTGTTCAGGTTAGTCAATTTCTTTTGTCATATGACGTCCAGTTACTAAACCGTATTGAAAGTCATAACAGTTAGTGACGCCAATACAAAAGAATAGCTAAGGGTACTGATGATCATGGAGCAGATGCAGCAATTGGCTGCATCGGTGAACACCTTGTCCCAGGAGGTGCAGACTATTAAATTAGAGAATGCTAGCTTACAATGACAGTTGCGTCATGTTCCCAGAAACCCTAAGATTCGGCTTGGACTATATGATGGAAATCTGCACAGATTAAAGGAATTGTTGGACGCATGCACCGTTCAGTTTGCCTTTAAGCCCTCTTATTTTCCACCTGACAGAGACAGGGTGGGATATAGGATTTCACACTTGACAGGCACTGCCCTTGCATGGGCCACTCCATTAGTTACAACCAACAATGCCACATTAGATTTGTATCAGGTATTTGTGCATAGTCTTAATGCAATGTTTGGGAGACACAAACCTACAGTGTCTTCCCAGGAGCAAATTTAAGACTAAAAACAAGGATTGCGGGATAAATTGGCTTATATCACTAGATGTAAGCAGTTAGCTGAAGACACAGCATCGCCAGATGATGCTCAGATTACGCTGTTTCGGAGGGGGTTGTGTGAGGAGCTGAAGGATAAAATGTCAAGAATTCCCCACCCTATTAATTTAGCAGAAATTATATCACTGACTATGCAGATGGTTTACCAGCTTCAAGAACGTCATTCTGAAAAGAAGCATAGTAGGTCTTGTAAGTTGTTCACGGATCCCATATGCACAAATCCTAGCACAGTGGAATGTGATGTGCCGATGCAACTGGGAATTACTAGAGGCCCTTTGACTTTTGAGGAAAGGAACCGCAGAAGAAATCTAGGTTTGTGTATGTATTATGGTGCTAAGGATCACCTAGTTAGGACTTGCCCAATTGCCCCTCCTAGGTGGCAGTGAAACTCCTCACCCCGATCATAGGGGGAACCACGATCCAGGATGAAGTGAAGGGGTTGATGGTTCTCCCTTGACTTCCAGTCCCATTACTGAACATACCACTCTGGTCTTAATGCAGGTCTCCTCTCATAAGGAGTTAATACATTTTGATATTATAAAGGCTGTCTGCTATCTGGCTATTCTAGGTCTGCCGTGGCTGAGACTTCATGATCCATATATCAACTGGTCAGCTGGATCCATGTTTCTGGGTTCAGTTTACTGTGTGTCACACTGCCTCTCTCCTCCTTTCCTACGCCTACGGTATCTAGAGCCAGTACTGGGATAGAGAACATCTCACCTCTCCCTGAACCCTATAGGCATTATCAAGAGGTGTTCCTCACTCAGGAATTTGCAGTCTTACCTCCACATCATAGAGATGAATGCGCCATTAATCTCATGCCTGAGCAACTGATTCCTTATGTTCGGATGTACATCCTTTCCAAAAAAGAAAAAACAGTTCTAAAATAATACCTAACTAAATATTTACAGAATGGGTTGATCATCAAATCTTCTTCCCCAGAAGCAGCTTTGTTGTTCTTTGTTTCTAAAAAGGATACTGACAAACTTCGTCCTTGTATTGACTTTCGTGGTCCAAACAGGATTACCATCCCGGATCAATATCCTATGCCCCTAATTTTGGAAATTGTAGAGACTGTTAAGGGTGCTTCTATCTACACCAAACTCCATCTTAGAGGGGCCTACCATCTTATCTGGATCAAGACAGATGAATGGACTATGGATTTCCCTACACCTTTTGGGCATTTCGAGTACAGGGCTATGCCCTTTGGTTTATCCAATGCTCTGGACATTTTCCAACAGTTCAAGGACCATCTGTTTTCTGATATTTTACTCCACTCCGTCATCGTTGATCTTGATGATATCTTGTTGTTTTCGCATCATCCTACTGAACACGTTATTCATGTTCAGACAGTGCTGTCCAGGGACAACCACTTATTTTGTAAACTGGAAAAATGTGAATTTAACAAGTCCAAAGTTACCTACCTTGGGTTTGTTCTATCCGCTGAAGGTACGGCCATGGATCCAGGGAAGGTGGCAGCGATACTGGAATTGCCTCCTGTGTCCACAGTTAAGGAACTACAAAGGTTTTTGGGGTTTCGCAAACATCTACAGGAAGTTTATCCTAAACCTCTCTTTCAATATCCATCTTTTGACAGAGCTTCTGAAAAAAGGGGTTCCTTTTGTTTGGTCTGACTATACTGAACAAGCCTTTGACAGTCACAAGGCCCTGTTTTCCTCAGCTCTGATTCTGAAGATGCCTGATCAAAATAAGGGCTTCATAGTGGAAACTGATGCTTCTCATTATGCCCTAGGGGCGGTTCTGCTACAGATGTCTGAGGACGTTTGTGAAAGGCTGGTGACCTACTTATCTAAGCCCTTTTCTCGTTCCGAATGAAACTACTCATCCCTGGAGAACGAACTTTTGGCTATTAAGCATGCCTTCAAGGAGTGGGGGCATCTCTTGTTGGGTGCACAGCTTCCGGTAGTGGTCAGGACAGACAATCAAAACCTTAAGAGTTTACAGTATGCTGAAACCATAAACAGTCGTCAGGCCTGATGGGCCCATTTCTTTTCACCCTATACCGTTACCTTCATGTTCATTTCGGGTAGGGTTAACTTTCAGGTGGACGTCTTATCATGAAAGGATTCCCATTGTACCCTGCGATTCCAGTCTGAACGTCTTTTTCCTAGTATAGTTTTTGTTTGTGTTGTCACAGCCTTTCTTCACATTGTATCTAGAGTAACTGCAGTGAATCTTGCCTTATGTCCATGGCTCTCCAATTTGGTCTTGTTCTTGCGGGTGATTATTACTTCCATGGGGACCTGGTGTTTCGTCCCACTCTTCACTGGGACGCTTTGAGAATGTGCCAGATTCGGCAGCAGATGGTCATCAGGGAGGCACTGGTACTCTGGATCTGCTTCACAGTCATTTTTGGTGACCTACGATGGCACATGATGTTCGTGATTACATCTCAGCTTGTTCCACGTGCTTGCAGTCTAAAACACCTAGGAAGGCTGCTTTGGGTCATCTTGTGAGGATGCCTATTGCTTACAGACCATGGCAGGTTATCTACACCGATTTTGTTGTGGACTTGCCTCCTTATGAGGGGGCTATCTCTGTGATGGTGACGATTGACTATCTAACCAAGTTGGCTCATTTCTATGCTTTACCTTAGGTTCCCTGTGCTCCAAATATGGTGAGGATTTTTCTTGACACCATTTCTACACGTCATGGTTTGTCCGAGACCACTGTGTCCGACCGGGATTCTCAGTACACCTCCCGCTACTGGCAGCAGGTTTGCTCTGTTCTACAGATTGAGAGGGCCTTCAGCTCAAGATTTCATCCCCAAACTAATGGTCAGACTGAGCGGCTAAATCAAACATTAGAGGGGTACTTGCATTGTTTTGTTTCCACCACACAGGATAACTGGGTACAACTGCTGCCCTTGGCGCAATTCACATATAACAATGTCAGGCACTCTGCTCTGGGTTCCAGTCCTTTCAAATGTACTTATGGATTTCATCCTTCCTGTTTTCCCTCAGTGACTCCATCCTCCACTTGCTTCCTGGATTTGGATGCCTTGGTTTCTGATATTGAGCGTGGTCATGTGTTGGTTGGAACTGCTCTGAAGGAGGCTCAGGATCAGGCCAAACGATCTGCCAACGTGCATCACACTCCTGCTCCTGTCATTTCGGCGGGTGACAGGGTCTGGCTTGCTTCCCGATTTTTACCTTACCACTTGGTTCCAGATAAACTGTTGCCCAGGATCTTTGGGCCTTTTAGGGTCTTGGCTGCCCAGGGTTCAGCTGCTTTTTTGCTTCAACTACCCCCTTCCTGGTCCAGGTTCCACCCAGTTTGCCATGTGTCCCAACTGAATCCATATTCCCCTGTCCCTAGTAGGTTCCATCCCTGGGTTACTCTGTGACCCCCTCCGGTGGATACTACATCCAGTCCTGATTTCGAAGTATCTGGCATATGTGACTTTCAGAATTCTCCTTCCAAAACTTGACCCCGTTGTGAAGAAGAAGAATTCTTCCCACTAATGTAACCCTCTGAATGTACAAAATAACATGCAGAAGGCTCAATTAATTGAAAGACTGGATACCAAGAGACACCGTGGCTGCAAAGCAAACACATAATGTTAATGTAAACAATATCAATACGTATTCCAAGTTTACAAACAAAAATTGTTTTCTCACTAACCTGTACACATTTATACCAGACTTCAATTTAGGTTTATGTTTCAACACTAGTACAGCAATGGTTATTTGGGTATGAAAAATAAACGTACAAGATTTTAGTAGGAAAGAGGGTATGAAAGAAAAAAGGTAAGAGGGAGCAGAGGATTGAATCTTACCACCAGCGTTTTTTGAGTATATTTGATCCAAAAGATGAGATGAGACATGGTCAATAGAACACTGTTCCAAAATAATGCAACTATTCCCGTAGGAATGCGGATGCCTAATAGGTCCCAAAACCTGTCCCAACGGAACTAGGATGCCTAAGTACACACCATTGGAAGTCTCTAGTCCCCGTGTGTGACCACAGAGTGTTGCAGAAAGAAGCTGGCGATGGGGACACTAGGCGAAGCAATTCCTAGATGGAAACAGTTCCGCATGAAATGCCGAGAGTACCAGGAGCAAGACTGAAGTAAGGTCATAGAAGCAATCCGGGTCGAAAACTTGGCAGGCAGCAAAAAACCAAGGAGGAGACGAGAGCAGTCCAGGAAGGCAATCCGAGTCGAGGGGGCTGGTGAGTCCGAAATATTCAAGGAGGAGACAGAGGCAAGGTCGTTAGAGCAGTCCGGGTCAAAACGGGAGAGGAAACGCAAGACAAGCAAAGCACTGGAATACCAGGAACAAAGCAAGGAAACAAGGCATACGTAACTTCAGGTACGAGAGTAAATCATTGTATTCAGAAGCAATGAAACTCCAAAAGGGGAGGTACTATAAAGAAGCAGTCATGTGATCCTAACGCTGACGTCCAAGACACCAGCCTCTATTACCTAGCAACAGGGTTCTGAGTTTCCATGGCAACCTCCACTCACTAGGGAAACACAACTGCCAAACTTTCTTAATCAGCTGTCCTTGTTTGAAGGCAGGCAGCACATATTTGGAGCAATGTTTAATACGTGAATGTAAAAGCGGTGCATTAATAGCAGAGACAGGCACTTGTGTACAGGCGGCACGTCTGGTCTTCTTAACCATGACAGTACCCTCCCTCAAAGATGGCCCCCCTCTCCGAGAGGCCCAAATTTTGGCAATTAGTCGAGCTGCATGAATATTATCGACCGGTTGCCATGTCCGATCTTTTGGCCCATATCCCTTCCAGTCCACCAAATACAGACGTATCCCTCTGGACACTTTGGTATCAAGGATTTTATGCACCACATACTCATCTTTACATTGAACCTGAATTAGAGGTGGATGTACGGCATCCTAGGGTCAGGATGAAATGATTTGAGTGGTGACACATGAAAAACTGGATGTAACTTCCATTTCATTGGAAGACGCAAATGTACTGCTACCGTATTTATAATACCAGTGATTTCATAGGGGCCCACAAATCTAGGCAGTAAAGCTTTCCAACCAGGTATATGCAAATTCTTTGTTGATAACCAGACTTTCATGCCAGTGCTATAGGCAGGTGCCTGAGAATGCCTGGCGTCTGCGTAATGTTTAGCACGATCCTGTGCCTGTTCCAAATGTACCCTCACCCCTTGTTGGACGGATACTAAATGGTTTACGCAGGAGACTGCTGCTGGACGTTTTGTCGGAACAAACAGAGACAAGGGCAGAGACCTAGGATGACGTCCATAAAGGACAAAAAATGGTGATACTCCAGTGGCAGAATGTATGGAATTATTATATGCAAATACCGCCATGCAAAGAACAGACAGCCAGGTTTCTTGGTACTGAAGCGTCAAACATCTAAGGTATTGTTCCATAGTAGCATTTAAACGTTCCGTCTGCCCATCCGTCTGTGGGTGATAGGAACTGGAATACCTATCATCAATACTAAACGATGAGGTGAGAGATTTCCAAAAACGTGAGGTAAATTGTGACCCCCTATCAGAAATGATATTGAGGGTAAACCAAAGAAACGGAACACATTCTTTGAGAACAGATCAGCCAGCATAGGAGCAGTGAGCAAACCCTGACACAGCATGAACAATGCCATTTTGGTTAGATAATCAATGACCACCCATATGGTGTCATGACCAGAAACCATAGGTAATTCCACTACGAAATCCATCGAAATCATCTCCCATGGACGGTCAGGAATTGCCATGGCTTGCATTAATCCAACTGGTTTTACATGCGTGTTTTTACATTGAGCACAAACAGAGCAGGCCTTGATATAGTTAGACACATCGTTTTTCGTAGTCGGCCACCAATACCAACGATGTAAGAGATCCAGGGTTTTCTTAGCTCCAGGATGAGCAGCTATCCTGGAATCGTGACACCATTGTATAACTTTAAGACAGGAGCCGTTGTCTCGGATGAAACGTAATCCATGGGCATATGGTAGTGATTGAATCACCTCCAACTTGAGGCGGTCTACTTCTACTGGATTTTGAGCAACCCAATCTTGAATGGTGGTACGTAGGTTTGGCTGCAACGTACAGCTACAAATGACTTGATGGGGTAACAAAAGAGGAACCCCACTATCTTTGGGAAAGGAACCTCTGTGAATTCGAGATAAAGCATCGGCTTTAGTATGAAGAGAACCTGGTCTGTATGTGATGATGAAGTTAAACATAGAGAAAAACTCATGCCACCTAGCATTGCGTGCAGTGTTACATTTCACTAACTGTAATGCCAGTAGATTTCTATGATTGGTAAATACTTGGACTGGAAGAGCAGTACCCAGCAAATGATGTCTCCAAGTCTTAAAAGCATCTCTAACCGCCAACAGCTCCTTTTCTGTGATTGTATAATTTTGCTCATATGAAGACAATTTTCTGGAATGGTAAGCAACTGGATGCAGACCACTACCTTCAGGGCATTCTTGGGACAATATAGCTCCTAGAACAATGTCAGAGGCATCCGCTTCCACCACAAAAGGAAGAGCAGAATTGGGATGCTGTAATATAGGGACTGTAGTAAAAGCGGTTTTCAGGGTACTGAATGCTTGACTGGCCTTTTCATTCTACCTAAAAGGTTTTTTACTACTCGTTAGGGTAGTAAGAAGTGTGACAATAGTAGAGAAGTCCTTGATGAACCTTCTATAAAAGTTCGAGAAACCCAGGAAGGATTGGAAGGACTTCAAAGAGGTAGGTATGGGCCAATTCAAAACTGCTTTAACCTTGGACTTACTCATTTGGACTCCTTTATTTGTGATCTCATAACCACGGAACTCCACTTCACTGGTATGAAACACACATTTTTCCGATTTGGCAAACAGGTTGTTATCTCGTAACCTTTGTAACACTTTGGTAACATGAAGCACATGTGTCTCGTATGAAGGAGAATAAATCAAGATATCATCCAAATAAACCACAAGGAACTGATCCATCATATCATGGAAGACATTGTTTATGAAATATTGAAATATTGCTGGTGAGTTACATAATCCGTATGGCATTACAAGATATTCATACAAACCATATTGGTTTTAAATGCTGTTTTCCACTCATCACCACTACGTATTCGGACCAGATTATAGGCACCCCTGAGATCTAGTTTGGTGAATACAAAGGATGATCCCAATTGCTCCAACAAGACGGAAATGAGGGGTAACAGATATTGATTCCGAACAGTAACAGCATTGAAACCCCTATAATCGTTACAAGGACGTAGATCCCCTCATTTCTGGGAACAAAGAACAATGGTGAGGCTGCGGGAGAAAGTGATGGACGAATGAACCCCGACTCAAGAGCCTTGTCGATGTATTCCTTCAGAATAACATCTTACTTTTGTGTAAGAGAATACACTCTTCCAGTAGGAATCTTTGCTCCAGGGACAAGATCGATAGGACAATCGTAGGGACGGTGAGGTGGTAATACCTCCCCTCCACCCTTATCAAAGACATCTTGATAAGCCAAATATTCCATAGGTAGAGCTCCTGATATGACTGCCCCAATAGTAGGAGCAGTGTCCAATAATGGACGACAGGGATTCTTGAATGGAAACTCAGTACTCCAACAATACTTCTCAGAATACTCAGACAAAAATTCGATACTGCCTGTGTGCCAATCTATTATAGGATTGTGCACCCTAAGCCATGGGATACCGAGTATGAGCTTGAATTGTGGAGCTGAAATGAGATCAAAAGATATTTGTTCCTTATGACCATGTGGTGTTTCCATAGCTCGACTGTCTGTTCCGTCACCAAACCAGATAACAATGTGGTGCCACCCACATCATTGACAACTACAGGTTCATTTTTAGAAATTATGGACAAAGCCAACTCCTTAACATAATTTCCAGTAGCACCTGAATCCAAAACTGCTTTAGCAGCAATCGGACTGCCAGTTGGCCCAATGAATGCTACCAAAATAGTAAAAGGCAACATAATCTGTGAGTCCATAGTGTTATAACAGCCCAGCAAGTGGACTCTTCTCATTGCCGAGCTTTCAAGTTTCCCTGTTTCTTAGTAGGTTTTTTCGGATATAACTTTAATAAATGTTCTGAAGAGCCGCAATAAAAGCATAAATTCTTCTTCTTTCTGTGTTCTCTTTCCTCTGGAGACAGAGGGCCCCTGGTGGCGGCCCCTATCTGCATGCGTTCAGGGGCGTTTAAATCCGGAACTGGGACTACTGGAGTGGGAGGGAAAAATCCACTTTTTTCACCCTTACGAGTGGCTTTTCGAGCATCTATTTGTAAGGACAAATGCAGAAATTCTGGAAACGTCCCTGGAACAACAGGTACCATAGCAAGAGCATCTTTTAAAGATTCAGATAATTCTTTATAGAATACTGATGCCTTCTTTTCATTGGGCCATTCGCTTTCAGCAACCAATTAATTAAATTTGGCAAGATATGCTAGAAGTGTGAGGTCACTTTGTTGTAAACTCAACAACTCCAGCTCCATAGATTGAGTCTTGTACCTGGTATCAAATACTTTACTCATAGCCTCTATTAATGCATCACAATCAAATAATAGAGGACTCCCACTTTCCAGAAGCGGATTAGCCCATGCTGCAGCCGTACCACCAAGGTGAGACAACAAAAATGCTGCTTTAGTAGTAGAATCCGGAAAGGAACCAGGGGCCAGATTACAGAAATTTTGCACTGGTGCAAGGGCAAAGTTTGCACAGTATTAGCACTAGGGCAAAGTTTGCCCAATTTTTTAAATACACTGGGACACATTAAAAAACCATTGCCCCTCAACAAATGCAGTTTGATATATTAAAAGCACCAGTCTAAAATTGCCTTAGTGCAAAAAAGATGCATTTTCACTACATTTTTACACAAGGGCAAAGTTTGCCCTAGTGCTAATACGGAATGGTATTAGCACTAGGGAAAACTTTGCCCTGATGCAAAAGTTAAGTGAAAAGGTATCTTTTTTGCACTAGGGCAATTTTTTGCCCAGGTGCCTAGAGCATGCCAAACTGCACTTGTCATTGTACAATAGTTTTCTAATATGTTCCAATGTTTATAGAAATAGGGTAAACTTTACACTAGTGCTAATACCGTACAACTTTGCACTTGCACCGTTGCAAAGTTTCTCAGGTCGACATAAGAAGTGTAATCGACATTGATTCAAGAAGGTCCCAAAATGTTTAGGATCTCCCTGGAATCTCTCTGGCGGGGCTAACGGAAATTGAGATGCAACATAGATAGGACCAGCCTCTGCTGGAGAAGGTTCTGAAGGTGGTTCCGCCAGAGCTGCGGGCTGTGCGGCAGGTTGCACTGCTGTTTGTAAGGCCAAAATGTGTTGCTTAGTGGCAGCATGAGCAGTAGCAATGTCAGTGCGAAGATCAGCCACTAACTGAAGTAGACTAGCCAGTGTCTCACTGGGATCCATTTTGTAAGGCTTCTGAATTTGTCAGAATTCTCCTTCCAAAACTTGACCCCGTTGTGAAGAAGAAGAATTCTTCCCACTAATGTAACCCTCTGAATGTACAAAATAACATGCAGAAGAAACAATTAATTAAAAGACTGGATACCCCGAGACACCGTGGCTGCACAGGAAACACGTAATGTTAATGTAAACAATATCAATACGTATTCCAAGTTTACAAACAAAAATTGTTTCCTCACTAACCTGTACACATTTATACCAGACTTCAATTTAGGTTTATGTTTCAACAATGGTACAGCAATGGTTATTTGGGTCTGAAAAATAAATGTACAAGATTTTAGTAGGAAATAGGGTAAGAAAGAAAAAAGTTAAGAGGGAGCAGAGGATTGAATCTTACCACCAGTGTTCTTTGAGTATATTTGATCCAAAAGATGAGATTAGACAAGGTCCATAGAACAATGTTCCAAAATAATGCAACTATTCCCGTAGGAACGCGCACGCCTAATAGGTCCCAAAACCTGTCCCGACAGAATGAGGACGCCTAAGCACACACCATCGGAAGTCTCTAGTCCCTGTGTGTGACCACAGAGTGTTGCATAAAGAAGCTGGTGATGGGGACACTAGGTGAAGCAATTCCTAGATGGAAACAGTTCTGCATGAAATGCCGAGAGTACCAGGAGCAAGACTGAAGCAAGGTCGTAGAAGCAATCCGGGTCGAAAACTTGGCAGGGAGCAAAAAACCAAGGAGGAGACGAGAGCAGTCCAGGAAGACAATCCGAGCCAAGGGGGCTGATGAGTCCGAAATATTCAAGGAGAAGGCAGAGGCAAGGTTGGTAGAGTGGTCCGGATCAAAACGGGAGAGGAAATGCAAGACAAGAAAAGCACTGGAACACCAGGAACGAAGCAAGGAAACAAGGCATACGTACCTTCAGGTACGAGAGTAAATCAGTGTATTCAGAAGCAATGAAACTCCAAAAGGGGAGGTACTATAAAGGAGCAGTCATGTGATCCTAACGCTGACGTCCAAGACGCCAGCCTCTATTACCTAGCAACCGGGTTCTGAGTTTCCATGGCAACCTCCACTCACTAGGGAAACACAACTGCCAAACTTTCTTAATCAGCTGTCCTTGTTTGAAGGCAGGCAGCACATATTTGGAGCAATGTTTAATACGTGAATGTAAAAGCGGTGCATTAATAGCAGAGACAGGCACTTGTGTACAGGCGGCATGTCTGGTCTTCTTAACCATGATAGTGACTCTCGTTACCGGCGTGGCCGTCTTCAGTACCTGGTGGACTGGAAGGGCTACTATCCTGCCAATCAGAGCTGGGAACCCGCTTCCTCAGTTCATACTCCCAGATTGGTTTGTCAGTACCATTGGCTTCATCCCGACAAACCAAGGTTTGCTTCTCTTGGAAGGGGGCATACTGTTCCACCCTGGTTCTATCAGCATTCTGTGTGGCACATATGACAAAACAGCACCCGTTGAGCCATGTACAGGGCTAGTCTTTACAGCATCAGAACAAGTTATATTCAGCCACAAGGGAATCCTCAGTGCGTCTCTAATCTTTAATCCAGATGGTTCGTAAGTTCACGCACTCTCCCTTTTCTGTTTACTAACAGTTTTCCATTCTGCCTATCTGCTATCTTACTGTCTTGTCTTTAGATTGTGTTTGAGAAGCCTGAAACACTGTCATCTACCTTGCGTGTGCAAGCTCCTCCCATAGAAACCCTGGTATGTTTAAGCCTGGTCTTATTCTAATCTCCTTCACCATCCGCTATCCCTGGTGACACTTTGTTCTTTCTACTCAGCATGGCATGGACAAGTTTGAATCCCTGGGGATTCCCACACTACAGACTACAGCGGGAAGAACTGCTGACAGCCTCCTGTATCAACATCAGGATCGCAAAGCTTGAAGAGCCGCTGAACCAAAGAAATACGTTTTTCGGCCCAAGATGGTTTCCCTATGGTCTCTGCTGCTCCTCTTTCTTTATCAGAGTGAAAGGGGGGATGCCAAGGTCATTTAGGAGGTTTTTTACCACTGCATAGTGCAGCCTCTGTTCAGGTTAGTCCCTTTTTATGTCATATGACATCAAGTTACTAAACCGTATTGAAAGTAATAACACATACTTGCTTTCCACTGTATTTCATATGGTTCATACTTTGCTTTCAAATGCAGTACATGTATTTCACACAAGCTTATCAACTGGTCATAGCCTTGCCAAAAGTCTTCATTTAGTTCGGTATTCAATAACTTTGATCATTTTCTCTGTTGCTTGTACTTTATATTATCCTCAATACCCCTCTCAACCCGTTGCCTTGGGTTCATTTCATCTTGTGCATACTCTCTCATTAATTGGACACCTAACGTGGCTTACGCACAGCCCAGTGAGCACTCCGGTTGGAGTACTCTTCTCCTTTGACTCACAGGTCACTGGAATCTCCTCTGGGTGACTGTTCTCTCTGCTTCTGCTCCGCTGACATGCACTTCACCATCTTTCCATATATTGCCATCAGCTCCACTTTCTCCTCGCAGATGCTGTCAGTGACTTTGATCCTGTCTTCTGTGTCCATAGCTCCAGCTGCGTACCTCTGACCAACGAGACTCCCATTCTTGTGGCCTTCTCGAGGCTTGCCCAGCCCTTGACTCCACAGCTCCTTTGGGTCGTCTACCGGCCTCCTATCTCTCCTACTGGTCCCATGTCGGCTGTCTCCTTGGAGGCAGGATTCTCCCTCCAGGACCAGAACCATTGGCCTGGGCTCTCTCCTGCTGTTCACCCCTTCTCATTTGTCAGATCCAGCTTTTACACTTCTGCAGCCCCTTGGCAGGTTGCAGATGTGAGTCCATAATGTCAATTGCCTGGAAGTAATTAGTGGAGCACTTAGACAACATGCCTGACCTTTATAGCAGTCTGCAGGCCTCTTCCTCGTCTCAGTACTAGAGTGCTGAAATGACTTACTAGTGTTCACTACTCCCTGTCGCCTCTTCCTCATCCCAGTACAATAGTGGTTTGAATGAGAGGAAATGAGGGAAGATGGTTTGCAAAAGCCAATAAAGGTAAGGGGAACGGCGAGGTTGGTTCTCAAAAGGAAAAGGGGATACCATGTCTCACCTGTGGAAATTCTCTCCCCAATCCCCAAGGACCCTCCACCCAGGTGATCGTCCCTTGCATATCCACCCCCAGGGTCAGGTTACCCTCTGGTTTCTCACACCCCCTGGCACCAGGTTAATGCCCCCTTTTGATCCTAATAATTACACACAGCACTGGGTCAATTGTAAAATCGATTGGGATTGTTGCTTTGTGACATGTGGCCCAGAGAAGTTCATAGAACAAGGAGGTTGCTTGAGGGGGAGGTGTAAGGTATGGATGCCTAAATATGGATGAAGGAGAATGGAGGTGTGGTCAATAAATTGGAGAGAATGGGGGAGTGTGATGGTGCAGATGAGAGCTGCACCGGGTCTGGCCACAGCGCCACACATTCCCAAGCATGAACAAAACTACAAGCTGAGAACCAGTGTATAAACAGTCAGTAAAACAGTAATGATCATGCAAACCACCATGAAGAGTAGATTAGGATGTCCGACACAAGTAGGGGGAGAAGTAGTATGCATTCATAGAAGCAGGGAAAGGTTGCAGAATACCCATACAGGGTTACACAAGTAGTATAGACAAGGGCAGGCAGGGAGAGGTTGCAGCATACACAGGAAGGGAATAATGAGTGGCGGCATGCCAGACACAAAGAACACTACCATGGAGGAAAAAGAACAGAAGTACAGCCATTACTTAGACCGACCTGTGGAAGGCCTCAATTCTGAAATACTGCAGTTTAGCACAAAGTTCCAGGCCTCACAATGCCCAGACAGCAGCCCAAGCACCAAGATCATTGTGCAAAAGGGAGTTTGGCCTAACAGTCGAAACTGCACCAGACACCGTATTCCCAGGGCATAGCGTACAATTATTAAGTTCATTTGTTTCTATGAATGAATGAATGATATTTTATTTCTATCGCACTCGTACACAAGTGTTTCAGAGCGCGACAAGGCAAGGGAGGGGAACAGGGGAGAACAAAACAACAATCTTACTAGGCCCAGTGACATTGAGAATGCGCAAGTGCATGGGAGGGGGGGGGAGTGCATGAAAGGGGGGAGAAGTGGAAAGTGCGGAGAAAAGGAGAAACAGATCAATAATAAATAAATAAATAATAAAGGAACAAACAGTGGTAGTGCAGCCAGCAAGTGAGAAGTGCTGGGTTTAAGGCAGCAGACAGGGTAGGTCTGATAAGTGCAGGAAGGAAAAGAGGGGGACTGTATGGGTATAGATACAGACCCCAGTGCAAGGGGTGGCCCAGAGGCAGTGCCAGAGGGTGGCTGGGTGAGCAAGTACCTGGGCCCGGAGGATAGAGGGTGGCCAGATGCACAGTGCAAAGAGAGAACAAATCAACAGGGGAGGGGGTGAAGGCAGAAGCAAAGAGGGGGGGTCTTGAGGTGCTTCTATGGGTAGCATTGAGAAAACAGGAACGTCTTTGAATGCCAGGTGCAAGTAGCTGCAGTGCCAAATGGTCCAATAATGAATGAACACTCATCTCTCCTTCCCCACCACAAAACTTGGCATTGCATAACAAAGCCCAAGGCTGAATGACAACCAATCATAACCTTCTTCCCCCTGTCGACTAGGGTAATAGAATGCCAAGGTAGATTGAAATACATCATTTGTAGAAGGATAAACCTAGGAGGAGTTATTAGTTGTGAAAGAACCAATAATAGAGTTTTACTTATAGACAACCATACGTTCTATACTCTACTAACCAATTGAATAATCAAATAGACGTTTTTTATAATAATTACCAACCATGACATCAGTTGTGATGTTTTTCTAACTTAAAACCTTGTTGTTCATAGCACCATTTTGAGATTGTCATTTGTAGGCTCTCCTGGCCATTTGTACCTGAATAAAGCTGGGTTTTCTTGTGCACTTGGAGTTACTATGGTTATTGGTATATTTGGGCCTATCTCAACATACTGAATCACTGCGCTCTGTGTTTGTAAGTTCCCTATATCTATTTGCAACACCCTGTTACAAATCCTGGGGCATATTAATTGAAAGAAGTAACACGCATCCCGGAAAGCTGAGCGCACAATAGTAAAAAGGAAAAGTGGAATTCCCAGGGGGACGGGGGAGGGAAAAGTTAAAATGTTTGTTGTTGTAAACTCAATAAAAATATTTACAAAAAATAAAAAAAAATGCTGGGACAAACAAGTGTGCTAGAAACTTTGGCCCCTGTAAGTAAACACTGTAAGGGGCTGTGACTCAGGGTGTAATGGGTTGGAGAAAAATGCATTCTTGAGATCTATCACAGTAAAATAGGTAGCTTCCGTGGGGATATTGCACATGATGGTGGCAGGATTTGTGACCACTGGGAATTCTGACTCTACAATGTTATTCAACAGGCATAAATCCTACACCATCCTCCAAGTTGACCCTTTTGCTTTTTTCACGGGATAAATAGCCGTGTTACATGGGTATTCTGATGCTGTATTATGCCCTGCTGCCATAAAGTCTCTAAGGTTGAGTCCATTCCTTCCTTTGCTTCCATTGACATGGGGTATTCTTTTACTTGGGGCAAAAATGCCCCTGATTTCAGTTTAATGCAAACCGCCCCTGTGCTTTTTAGCAGACCTACATTGTGTAGACCACTGGTGCACAACTGAATGGACACCCTGCCTAAATCTTCTGCAAGTGTGATGATACAGTGTTGGCAAGGATCAGGGTGTGCAATACTTCTCTGTGTTCCACTACCACCTGGCAGGGTATGGAGAGTTCAAATATCACCTCCCACTCATCTTCTGCATCTTCAAACAGCCGTTCTTCACACACAGCCATCAATTGCTGGGTCGGGTCAATGTATAAATCAGTGCGCCATTCAAGAACCTCCTTTTTCAAACAGGACAGGAGTATGTGAGGTGTCAGAAATATGAGACGGACAAAGGCATGGTTTCTCAAAAATGTGCAATTTTTTTACATTAAAAGATAAATGTCTATCTTTCACTATCTTGGAGCGGATGTCCCTATCTAGCAAACTAAACTAAAGAAAGAGTACCTAGTGTCCAAATGTCTCTGACCATCACACTGATACATACAACAAAATAACACAATGAATATATGGGTGACCAAACTTGTTAAGCAGTCTTTTCTGGAAGGGTGTCCCCCCCTTGACCTTAAAGAAGCCTGGATCACCCCCCTTCTCAAAAAACACAACATGGACACCCTTCAGCCCAAAAATGATCCCCCGATTACCAATATACAGTTTGTCCTTAAAGTTGTGGATCGAGTATCCTACTTACAACTTCAGAAATTCATAGAGGAAAATAACATACTGGGCACCCGTCAGCACAGAGACTGCCATGCTCGACCTTAAGTCAAACCTCTCCTCCATCATCTATCAGGGCCACCGCGGCCCTTCTTATGCTGCTCGACCTTTCCACTGCCTTTGACCTGGTCGACCATGAATTGTTGGTGACCAGGTTGCAATCCCTGGTAGGCTGCTTGAATACAGCAACACATTGTCTGACCTCCTTCCTTGGCCCCCGCTCTACCAGGGTCGCAATAGATGATGCCTGTTCCTCTCCGGCATTACTCACCCATGGGGTGCCCCAGGGCTCCTCTTTGTTGGCCACGCTGTTTAACATCTACATCCTTCCACTTGTGGCGATACTTGATGACCTGGGTATCCTGTATACTAACTAAGCAGATGACACTCAGGTCATCCTTAAACTCTCAGGCACTTACTACCAGGATAATCAGGCCATTAATTCCATATATTCCACCATCCATTCCTGGATGGTAGTGAATTCAATGGCCCTCAATGCAGAGAAAACTTAGATTCTTATCACTGCATCCAACCATAAATTAAAGAAACAGGCCCAACTGCATCCAGCCATACATTAAAGAAAGAGGACCCAGAGCATGCTCATTTGTCCATCACCAACACCATCACCGCACAAGACTGAACTTACTATGAGGCAGCATGTCACCAAAACTTGTGTATCCTGTGGACTTATCTACAAACTTCTCGGTCATATTTGCCCCTTTCTCTCCATGGAAAATATGTCTCTACTGGCCTCATCTCTAGTCAACTCTCGGCTTGGCTACTGTAATAGTCTGCTTGCAGGCACTGCCAAATTGGACTTCTCTGCTCTTCAAGTCACCCATAATGGGGCAGTAAGAGCTGTCATAGGTATTCCCAGATGAAATCCTATCTCCGAGGCAAGAAGAAAGCTGCACTGGTTGCCCGTGTTGCAACATGTGTCTCTCAAGATCTTGACGTTAGCTCACAAGTGCTTGACCCATGATGCACCTGTCTATGTTTCAGAGCGTCTGAAGTCATACTTTCCCTCGCGTTCCCTTAGATCACATGATCAGGCCAAACTAGTTCAACCCAGATTCTGCCTGAATAAGTACGGGGGGACAAGCTTTTATGTACTGGCCCCTGTAAAGTGGAACGCCATGCCTCCTGAACTAAAAAAAAATCCAACCCATTACTGAATTCAAAAAGAGGCTGAAAACTTTTCTTTTCAATGAACCCTTAATTAAAACCTCTCCTTCTCCTCCTTCTGGCGCTCACTCCTTGTTGTTGTGTCTTGTTTGTTCTATGTGAACCCTGCGGCCCTCGGGCAGTTGGCGAGTTATTAAAAATTTAAACAAATAAATAAAATGGCTGCCTTCAATTCAACACAGCAGTGTAAAAAGTCCAAACCTTTACATTTTTTGAAGTACTCTTTGTAACCAGGGTTGGGTTCTCTTCCCCAGGATTAATGCATGAGTATCCTTGGAAAAGTTCTGATTCAACAAACTTCGTACCTTCCAATGCGACCTTCCACTTGGTAAAGTAAAAGGCTCTTTCACAACCGCTTGTTCAAAACTCAAAGCAATTGTTGTTCTCCACAATATCCTTCATGGTAAGGCACATGTCTTTCTCATAAAACATAAGTTCATAAACCAAAGCAATTGAATTCTTCAAGATGATGCAAAAGCAATTATTAGCATGTTACACTTGTTCTCCAAATGGAGTACTTTTGTCAGGATAGCACAGCAACTACCTTTGGAGAGATAACAGTTTATCAGAATGATAATATGGTTAACAGGTTCTTTCCAGCACATCTTGTTGCCACATTCACACTTTTTCAAAATATCTTCTTCTTTCCTGGTATATTCACCTGCCAGGACTAACTACCATTGATCCATTTCCTGGTTTACTCACCTGCCAGTATAAAAACTCCTACAACTACAATCAGTGTTAGTGGCAATATTTGTTTCAAGGTTCTCCACACCATTATCCCACGTGAGGAGGGTTGAACAAATTCTGCCTCTTTTTATAGTATGTTGACTCTTGACAATGTGGGTTACTGGTGCACCCAAGTTGGTATCCCAAAGAAGGGGACTTTCACTCTTGTTGTCCTTGTACTACTTCTTTACAGCCCCTTGTCTGTGTGCAATGTGGATTACAGTTTTCCCCAGATTTGTATGCCAGAGAAGGGGAATTGCGCCTGTGTTGCTTTTGTATTGCTGCTTTAAAGCCTTTTGGCTGAGGACAAGGCGGGTTACATGTTTTTCAAAATTGGTATCCCAGTGAAGGGTAATTGGCCCTTTTCGCCTTTGTACTGCTACTTTATTAGTATGGTTTTCAAAATCATTAATTTCTGCTAAATATCCTGCTCGAATGCCCCAGGGTCACCTTTAACTTCAGGCTAAATCACAGGTCTGTTGTGGCATCTCTGTTTAACTTTCTGCTGCTGCAACCGAGTTTCTGCACTCTTCTCCCTCCACTGCCAGCGTCTGTATAACCTCACGCTCACCGATGCAGCACACATCGGTTTGGGAACACTTTTCCCATACGGCTGGACCTCTTCTCCTGTTGCCGTCCACAATGCTGCTTCCTGCTGCATACATTCTGCAGTCTCACATGCTCTCTCTGCTCACGTCAGTTGGCATTCTTCCTTCGGCTTTTGCTGCATTTCCAAGGCTCCAGACCGCTTCTGCCTCTACTACTCCTGCCACACGTCTCCTCACCTGAAGCCCATTCTTGGGTTTAAATGTCCATCTAAGGTGCCTTGCACTAAAACAACTAGACCATGCATTCTGTTTAACAGTACCTCTGATCCTCAGTAACTCTGAGTTGCTCTTCCTCATCCTATTACCACATGTATTATGGATATTAAAGTCTATAGAGGTTTTGGTTGTTTGATATTCTGTCACATTGCTTTCTTTTACTTTCCAATAGGCCATTAGCACTTCAGGGAGAAAAAGGGAATCATGGGTTGAAGAAGTCACCATTTTCTCACAATATGAGTCCCCTCCCACGTGGTCCTTCCACATAATATCAGCTCCAGGGTGAGGATCAGGTAGCGGCGTACTTCCCCTGGCCACATGAAAGGAGGCTCATAATGGGTCTTTAGTGATGATCTCACTAAATTCATCACAATTACCTTGTCTGCCTTGGTGATTACTGCTTGCAAGTATATCTGGACAATGGTGCATGGCACACATTCCTGGTAGATAGCTAGTCGGAATAGAATCTTGTTCTTAATCCCTGGTACCCAACCTACCAGAACTGTTGCCCCATAAAAGAACACATCTAGGAGAGCGGTACACCTCAAAGGGTGCTGTGGCCACAGATGACTTGTAGTATGGTGACAGCTCTAGCGTGGTAAGTACCTGGGGTGGAACACACTAAACCCTCTTCGGTGAATGAAATGTTCATATTCAATTTGCTCATAATGTCCTTACTCGGGAGATTTACTGGGGTGTCCCGTGAATATAATAAGGGGACTGATCATTCAAATTCCTGTGTGCCTATGGTGACAGGTAAGTCTTCAGTGAAAGGAACCAATTTGACAGTCCCAGAAAACCTTTGTGTGTCCATTATTTTGTCCGAAATGGAAATGTACCCTGACAATGCAGGATCTGGTAGCTCCCGTGTCGACCAAAAAAGTAAATGTTCGATCCCCTATCTTCAATCCTACTCAGGGTTCCTGTTCTGGATCAGTAGTTACTGATAGTACTGGGCACACCAAAGCTCCCTGTCGGCTGTCCTACTGAGGGTAAGCGTTCACCCCAGGGAGCGTGAAAGGATTGCCCCCAGGTCACTCACTCCCATGTAGTGAGTGACTGTGTCCTGTGGCAGGTAATTCTTATCCCATGGATTAAAGGCAGAGCGGTAGGCTGGGACGTTATTGTTGAATGGCATGGCATTGTTGGCCTTCTTCTGCAATCTCATGCAAAATTATGCATCCTCCCACAAGACCATCATTGCAGCCCTGATCAGGACCACATCTTGGCCTTACCTCCTCCTCGGCTTCTATAGAGACATCCTGTTCCTCTCTGAAAACCTCCTGCTCCCCTCCCAAAATCTATTGGCCCTTCCACCCAGCCCTGTGTAGGGCTGTGCTCAGAATGCCCTTCTGTGGTGTTAGTTATTACTGCACCTTCCACGCTCAGATTTGTTAATTTCTTCTGTACAATTTTGCTTCTGCGTTCTGTGCTTTTTCTGCATGCTCCATATCTTTCTCCTGTCTCTACCAGCAATAATGTGTGATGTGCACCTCTGGGCCAAGATCTGCCTTCCAATCTAACCACCTTATTTAAATCTGCTTTTACTTCCAATCTTCTTGGTGTTTGCTGTGCATACGAACTGTGGCCTGAACGTTCGTTTTTGGAGTCCTTTTACTACTGGCACTGCGAGTTTTCCATAACTCTTGCCAGCTCGCTTCCACTTCCTGGAGGAGGTGGGGCCCAGCCTCGATCACCTGACCAGTCACGTGACCTCAGCCCGAGTTAAAAGTCCGCCCCAGCCACCTGAGAGGCGTGTTTGCTGTGCATACGAACTGTGCCCTGAATGTTCGTTTTTGGAGTCCTTTTACTACTGGCACTGCAAGTTTTCCATAACTCTTGCCAGCTCGCTTCCACTTCCTGGAGGTGGTGGGGCCCAGCCTCGATCACCTGACCAGTCACGTGACCTCAGCTCGAGTTAAAAGTCCGCCCCAGCCACCCTCGCAGCGTAAGCCCTGGAGGCAGAAGGGCTGGTGCTGTTAGGCTGTTGGGCGTATTGTGGCGTTGGCGTGCTGTAATTCGTAAAGTGCCTCTTGTTGTGCCCAGAAATTCCATCAATGGTGAAAAATATTGTAAGCAGATTACATCAGGAATAAGAAAATTATTTGCACATTCTACGTATAAAGACCATCCTGGTGGGGGGGAGAGTCGGACTAAGGCCGCTCCTTAAGCTGTCGGGCGTTCCCAAAACCAGGTGGTTATTTACATTTGTCTGCTGCTCATCATTGATGACATTTTACGTATAAAAAGCTAAACATTTCAGTCTTATACAATTAATGCATTCAATCAATGGCTAATTTTCATCTTGTTATAAGTGTCATTTATGAAATACTGACTTTGATTCGCTCTTAATTTTTCTTAGTAATGATATTTTATCATTTGTATTTTACAAATTGTGTTAATCTATTTTTTATTGATAGCTCTATTTATAGTGACACTGTTTGAAGATCTCCTGACCTCATATTATCTCATTTTCGGGGCTGCGAAGATTCCTTCTCCCTTATTACTCTTAGTAAATGGTGGGATCTATGAACATCAATTTTTTGAGGTTATAGGAATATATTTTATATTTTTGCGTAATCACGCTTGCACTTTTAACTATAACCCATCCTGAGTAGTATTTTGGCTGCTGTCCCGTTGTTTGGTGGGAGAACGGCTTCTGATCTGAAGTGAGGTTGTTATCCTACTCTTATATATTATTGATTGTGTTCCATTGTGTGACATGTCTCGACAAATTAACTCGCTGAAAACAGGAATGCCAGAGCACATGTCAAATATTTACAATCCTTTGTCCCCTCTAACAAAGAAAGCTTTAATTGTTAAAAGACTCAAGGATAATAAAGACAGAAAGCGTGCAAATTCTCTAAATGTGGATATTCTCACCTTCTGTACAATAGATACTGTGGGGTTGGGAAAATCTAATCCCCCACAAAGCAAGATAAATACGCTGCCTATTCCGAGCTCGATCTCGGTCACGGCTCTGCATTCAGCCTGTACCAGTGCTTCGGCCCTGGCTGAATCAGAGGAAGCAATGACTGATACAAGAGCTTGTCTTGATAATGTACAACAAATGAGCAGAGAAGTAACGGACGCCACGATCGCTATGGCATACACAACAGGAGAGATATTTATCTCCCAAGTAACTGCCAATGTCGACACTCATTCTGAAGTGTGTCCTGTTAAATCGCCCACGGTTGCACATATTTGTTCCGTTGCAGCTCAGCATTTATTGCGAGCTGAGTATGTAAAAATAACAGCAGTAGGAGACTTTGGTAACGATACTTTAGCGTCTCTGAATGCATCGAGTCCACTTGAATCAGTAACACCTGAGGTGATGTACATATGTTCCAATACGGGTGATCTGATCCAACTAGATGACAACTTACAAAAACCTCTAAGTATTACCCCTGACAAAGGACAAGTACCAAACACTACTCCAACATTGGCGAATGACAATCAAGATTTGTACAAATCACCAGTACTGTTTGAAAAATCTTCATCTAATATATCAAATGTATCATTTATAGCTCCAACGCCTAGACGTACTAGATTTAACGAACCCGACAATAATCATCCGTATTTTATACGTGATAGTCAGATGCCGTACAAAGACAATAGATTCTCTTTTCCTGAGGCATCGGCACTCAATAATACTTTGAGTGCTATGAACACGGCCTTATTGTCGCTAGCAAAGCTATATGAATCACTGGACGAAAAAATGACAGGTCAGAACAAAGAGATTCATATGTTACATTCACTTCTCAAAAAAGAGCCACAGACTCAAAATCTACCAATCTGCTCATGTACATTTGGGCCAAAAAGTCAATCGACCCAAACAAATTCTTTACAAGATCTGGGTTTGATAGTAGATACACCGTTAAACCCACCGAAACAAATAATAACTGCAAATGTAGCTATCCAGGGAGAAAGTGTCCAATTACCATTGGTTAAACTGACAGAGGTAATTCCAAAAGTACAAGGTGTATCTTTTGCACCCATGTTTACTACTTTGAAATTGCAACCTTCAGAGTTTGTCCGGCCTCGCGAGCCAGATACAAGTTGTGCAACTCAACAAACAACCGTTAATAAGAAAAACCTGTCCAAAGTAAAACAAGCTGCAAAGCTAGTAATCTCTGCTAAGAAAAAAAGGAAATTGAACCTGAATATTGAAAACAAATATAGGAGAAAGGAGTCCCTAAAATATCAACCGCTTGATGATTTGCTTGCCACTGTGACATTAACTTCCCAACCCCCATTGGGACTTACTGGAAAAACCCCAATTGAGGGCATTGCAACGCAAGTTAAATCAATAAAGGGGCCCTCAACCTCCTCAGTTGCAAATGAAGAGCTGATTATGAGTTCCACTGTGGTTCCAATTAAAGCTAAAACATTAAACGAAAATGCACCAAGCACTACGGTTGATATTATGCAGGATTTACGGGAAGAAAAAGGAGCCGCATTTGAAAGACATTCAAACGCAAATGAGGTTCTGGTACAGTCTTATACAGTACCCTATAGAGAAAACCAGGCTAACAAAAAGAATGGTGACATTTCAGAAGGGAAAAAGGTACATGCAAATGTGTCAAATGACACAGACGGCGTGTTACAAGATCTGCGCGACGAAATACGAGCTTCCTTTCAAAAATACGCTAAAGAAAATGAAGCTCTTACAGAAACTATCAGATTAGCCAATCAGGGATTATTAAACAAATCTGAGCGAACCTGACCCCGGGGTTTCTAGGCATCTCGGCAAAAATCAATATAAAAATCATCATCGTCTCCTTATTAAATGCCGTCGTTTCCCTTTTGCTACATATGACTTGATTCGAGCTAGCATTTTGAATATTTGCGCGGAAATTATCGCACTTGATGATCTAACCTCAGCCGATATTAGCCTGGTGGAATTTGTTAATGACACAAATCTAACAGAAGCACGGCTGTTTATTCAATCAAGAGTTGTACTAAATACCTTGTGGCTAGCCCGAACTGCATTTTATAATTTAGGTTTCATTTTATCACAAGATGCAACTATTCAAGATATGAAACAATTAATTACTGACCGCCCAAAAATTAGAACGTATGGCGATAATGTAACCTCACTGCTTACAGAAGCAGGGCAAGCACAAAATGTATGGAGAGATGATAATCTCAATGTGAGATCATAACAACCCCAGACGCTGGAATCCATCAGCCTACTCTCCTGGAATACAAGAGGCCATAAACATTTTATTAACAACAAAAGTAAAGAGCTCCTCCAATTTGATGTATTAGTATTCCAGGAGACATGGCTGCGAGTGATACCAGTGTGGGATGATTATAATATCTATGTGGTACCTGCCATCGAGCCGCTGCAGGGTCACCCCATGGCTGGCTTGCTGATGCTTTTAGAAAATATAAGAACATCAAAGTCATTTGGCACAGAACTCCATCACCGTGTTTTCAATATGTTAAGATTCAGTTTGGTCAAACGTTTTGTGCAATAGTGAACATCTATTGGGGGAAAAAACACTTGTCATCAAATGCATTCTTTGAAACCTTAGCCATGATTCTCGATCAAGTGTTAATGGATGATACCATTATTAACACATTTATAATGGGGGACCTAAATTTACACCTTTTGTCTTCCAAAAACTTGAGATCTATGCAAGATGAATGTCGTTGGTTATCCATAATGGCTGATCGAAATTTTGTCATGGTAAATGGTTCATTGCAAGGGGATTTTCCTCCCAAAACCACATGGCACAATGCTGGTAGTCATGCAACTTTGGATTACATTTTTGTGAATGATCACTTCCTGAACAATATAACTATGTTTTCTGTCAATTCAACCATCATGAGTGATCATAGCCAGCTGCGGGTGATATGTGATTGGCCTAAAATTAGGAAACAGTCTCAAAATATTAATATGTCGAATTTACAGGTCAATAATGCTGGTAACCGTGTAAAATGGTCCAAGTCAAGACTACGTCAGTTTAGAGAGGTCTTGTGTGAGCTGTATACTGGTGATACCGAATGTGAAAGCGGATATTATGTTCATGGCATGCAGCTATTTACTACACAGGGGTTGCACCCCAAACGAGGTATACAAACTCACCCTCATGCCTTTGACCTTGAAGTTAAATGCAAGAAAAGTGAATTAAGGAGGAATATAAAAAAACTATCCAATGGTTGTGGGTCAAATCCTATGACAATTCATGACAAGATAAAACAACTAAAAAGGGAGCACAAAAAATGGTTAAGAGGACGTCGTGCCTCCCAATACCAACATGACGGAGAGGTAATGATGCAACAGATCATCCTTAAATCCTCAGGGGGTATATGGGCTCTTCTAAATAAAACCGTGTTTAAAAATCAGCCTTCCCTAATGGTGAATTCTATCTCTCAACATTGTTGGAGGGCCTTTTTTGGCAATATATATACCACACCAATCACAAATATGGGATTAAACTGGGACAGTATTGTAGCCGACCACAATGTGAACTTCGATTGTGATGACATACTTTTTTTTATATCGAAACTGAGTGTCTCAAGAGCAGCCGGGCCAGACGGTTTACATAATGCTATAATAAAACAAAACAGACATTTATGGTCTACCATATTATATCTCATATTTAAGAATATAATGGCTACAGGCTCCATTCCCCTGAATTGGAAAACATTGATTGTTCTCCCCATATTTAAAAAAGGCGACAGGACTAATCCGGCCTCTTATAGACCTATTGCACTGTTAGATTGCCCGGGGAAAATCTTTGCCCGTATGATATTAGGTGAGTTTAACAAATGGCTAAATCATCTAAGCCACAGAGATCCTTTTCAGACAGGGTTCGTTCCCGGTTCGGGAACAGCTATTAATTTAATCACCCTGAACTCTATTATTCAGCAAAACAAACAGTATCATCAACCGTTATATGTAGCATATGTAGATTTTAGGTCGGCTTTTGATCTTGTTCCCAGGGAATTACCCTTTAAGAAATTGATGGACCTGGGGTGTCCCTGGCATATACTTAAATGGATAATTGAGCTACATACAAATACATCAATTCAGATTCGCATGAATAATGATGGGTTGCTCTCTGAACCCATTGACACCTCACGGGGTTTGAAACAGGGTTGTCTGCTGGCTTCTGCATTGTTTAATTTTTTCCTTTTAGATTTTGGGCTTAGTTTCAGGGGGTTGACTATTGACCCACCAAAATTGCTTGGAATAGCCATTAATTGGCTTCTTTATGCCAATGACATGGTTCTTTTGTCTAAAACACCAGCAGGCTTGCGCACTATGTTGAAGGCGCTAGATACATATGCCAAGAAAAATTATATTAGTATTAACACTACAAAAACACAAGTGATGCAATTTGGTGTCAAAATAAGACAAAAATCATGTAGTTGGCAATTACAAGATACTGATCTTTTGGTTGTAAAATCATATATTTATCTAGGGGTATGTGTGAATAATCATACATTTGACAAACAGTATGAAGATTATCTTCAGCTGAAACATCTCAGTGCAATATCACAAGTCCGGATAATTCGGGCAAAATATTGTAAATTCTCTATAAACCCCATGATTATATATTACAGGCAAAAATATATCCCCACAATTCTGTATGGGTCAGAAACAAAAAAATGTCAAGCTTATCATTATTGGACCAAATATGAAAGTGCTTTTTGGAAAAAATCACTCATGTTACCCAATTCAGAATCCATGCCGATTATTAGACATGAAATGGGTTTAATATCAATCTATGCAGTATATAAATGGAAAGTCTGCCAACTATACAGAAAATGTATTATGAAAGATAATACTAATGGGTTACTCGCCATTATATCTCAATATCTACTGCTAGCAAATGATAATTTTGCAAACAAATGGCGAAACTGTGCTAAAAACTTTCTAGATGGGGCTGATATTACTGAACTTTTACTAATTGAAAACCCAAATAAAGCCAAATCTAAACTGTGGAGATCGGATTGGATTAAGACCAGGGAAGCGTGCATGAAAATATCGAAATTCAGTTTGAATCCGTTTGAGTTAAAATCACAGGGACTTGTAGAGCAATACCTGAAGCAATCCCCTGGTCCTGGTCATCAATCAGATTTCCTACGTTTTAGATTGAATATATGGCCCACAAGAGAGATATTATACATATGGAAGAAAATATCAGACCAAAGTTGTCGTTTTTGTAATCAAGAGGTAGAGACGCTAAAACATTTGGTAGTTGAGTGTGTCAGTTTGTTAACAAAGAGAATATTCTACTTCAAACATTTGTTTAATGAGACTGCAGTTATTATGCAGGAACAATTATGGTTAGTATTGTAGACAGGACATTTAAAAAAATCAAGGTATGCAGTTGTAAATTATCTAAATTCCCTGAAAATTAAGATACATGATACAGCCGATGGCTAACCATGTAATTTATACTTAAACAACCGTTATATATGTGAAGTTGAATGAAAGCGAGAGCGATTAATGTAATGATGATTAATATTTTGGTTCATTGATGTATTAATGTACTAATCTGTGTAAGAAATTAGAAAATGGTTTTGTTTTTCTTAAATTTTTTTTGTAATAAATTTGTTGAGAGGTCGGGTTTAACTGACCAAAACAACAATAAAAAAAAATAAAAAAATGTACTTCCAAAGGGGACCCCTGTGTAATAGATGATAACAAATTACAACTGCCACATCTTCTTAATCTGTGCTTTGTAAAGGACAGGGTCCTCTTCTGCTTTCATTGTGCGAGCTAGGTTAAAATTCATATCAGCTCTGTCAGGGTACAGGTTCCTCAAAACGTTCCTTACCTGCCCTCAAAGGTTATTAAATGGGCACTATCATGGGTGGTACTGTTCATCATTACCCCCTTGTATGCAGTTTTACTCCATATCTCGTCTTCCTGCTCTCATAGCAGGGAGGTGAACAAACTCTTTTTAGGGTGAAGCTTGCTGAATGCTTCTCAAAGCCTAGATCCACTTGTCAGCTCCCACTGTCAGGAGGGCAAGGTGTGCATTAAGTTGACCCAATCAATGTGGGGCCAGTGCACATAATGAGGTTTTTGCGGTCCCTTCGATAACAATGGAAACTGGGTTCCCTGCTGGTCACACTTGGAGGCTCCCACTTTCTTCTTACTTTTGGCTGGGGCCATTCAGCCGGGCTGCATTTGAAATCTGCGGCTCTAGGTTGTCACCTCCTTCAAGGCCTCTGACTCCCACCCATCGATGTCTTCGCCCTGGATTGCCTCTACACATAATATATCCCGTCTGAAATACCCTTTTCCCCACCCATGAATTGTGCTTCCTCACTTGCAGCCCACAGCGTGGTCTCGTGGGGGGTGGTCTGAGATACTGAAATCTGGGGCTTGTTGAGAACTTTCTCATCCATCCTAAAGAGGATCTGTACAACTCTCTATTTGTACTACCTATAGGCATGCCCTGTCCCTCCCCTTACCCCTGTTGTCTGTTCTGTCCCTGCAATACTTGTGCCAGCTCCTGCTCTGCTTTTTGTAATGCTGTTTCTACCTGCTTGCAAGCCTTGTTTTCAATTACTAAAATCGTCTGATATTTGGTGGTGCCCCCAGGCTTCCCTTATGTCCCTTTTCCACACGCCAGTGGGGTAGAAGAAAACTGAGGGTTGGGGTCTCCTACAGCAGGCTGGAAAAGGTATGGCCCATATGGGCTTGGAGGGGCGGTAGATGTTTTTCTCACCTGGGTAGACCCCTCCCCACCATTACCAAAGCACTCTCTGCCTCCTCAAACATTCCCTGAACCCATTGTTTGTGGTACTTAAGAATATTTCCCTTATATTGCAGAACCGCTTTACACATATGCCTAAATGACTTATCTATGTTGTCGCAAAGCTCCAACCGAGCTCAAAAGAAGTCAATTAACACTGACCTAACAGCCACTCCCTTAACAAAAACATCAAAAGTTCACAATCTGACTAGCATATCTGCACCTTCACACAACTACTGACATTTAACAGAAAACACCATCATAAACACGATTACAAAAGCATATCTGACTCCAAATACCTCTCTCTACACAGTTGTTAACAACACTTACCGACACACACCCTTTATATATCCTATTGCGATCCCTAACTGAAAACAAGCACCTTATTTACACAATGGTTAATAATACCTGCAATAAAACACATTTATTTACACAATGATAATGCATGATATGATATGACTTTAATAACGCGCCTGTACACAAATGTTTCTAGGTGCAACAAAACAAGGTAGGGGAGACTAAGGGAGGACAAAACAAATGATCTTACTAGGTGTTGTGTCATTCAGATCGTGCAAATGCAGGGGGAAGGGAGAGGAGAAGTTCCAGTGGGAGGCAGGGAGGAGAGTGCAGTAAGCAAAGCTCAACTAAGGGCCGCCGGGGAGGCCTGCTCTAAGTAAGTGCAAGGAGGCAGGGGACTATATGGTTGCAGATACAGTCCCTAAGTGCCGGTAGGCCATGAGGCAGTGCATGGGGCTATTGGTCATCAAGGAGCCTGGTGTCCATTAGGGTCAGAGTATGGCCAGGTAACCAGTTAGCACAACAGGCAAGTACATCAGCAGAGAGAGAGAGAGAACGCAGAAGCAAACATGAAGGTCTTGAGTTGCTTCCGGAACCTTGGTTGGTCCTGCTGAAATTTGGGAGAGGCAGCAAGGTTGACACCAGCTGAAGAGAGAGATCTACCCCGCACTCTCTGCCTGGAGAAGCGTCTGACCTTCAGAGAGTTGGAGGTGGATGAGCACAGGGCTCGAGAAGGAAAGGGTTTAGGAAGAGAGAGTTGGATATAGTGTGGTCCATGGCCTCACAAAGCCTTGTGGACAATGCAGATGGTCTTGAACTTTATCCTTGCAGCCTGGTGAGATTTCAGGGCTTGAGGGATGTGATCCCTGTGCTTGAGGCCAAGGACAAGTCTTGCTGTCCTGTTCTGGATTAGTTGCAGAGGGCAAAGGGTAGAGGCAGGCAGATTTAGAAAGAGGCTGTTGAAGTAGTCCAGCCTAGAGAGAACCAGGGCTCTGGAGACAGTGAGAGTCTGAGGGAAAGTGAGAAAAGGAAGAATACCTCTGAGGAGGTGCAGCTGGTAGTGGGACTTCTTAGAGGCATCCAAGATGTCAGGAGAGAAGGAGAAGGTGGAGTCGAAGATGACACCAAGGTTTTTTGGCTCGCAGGAAGGCGCAAGTAGAGGGCCCAAGGAGGTGTGCCAAAGTGAGAGAGGGAAATCGGGTAAGGGGTCCCAACGAGAAGGATCTCAGTCTTACTGGCATTAAGGTAGAGATCGTTGGAGGCACACCATTCCTGAATCGCGTATTGCCATTCAGGAATGTGTGAGAGAGGAGAGGAGGCTGAGGGGAGCCTGGAGGAGAGCTAATTGTCATCCGCATAACACTGAAAGTTAGTTGAGAAGGTAGAGATGAATTGGGCAAGAGTTGTCAAGTGAAGGTTAAAGAGGCAAGGTGAGAGGTTAGAGCCCTAATCTGTGATGCCCAGGTTGTCACGTACATGATTGATCAGGATGCCGTGGTTGACTGTTTAAAAATAAGAGGAAAGATCAAGCAGGATGAGGACAGAAGGAAGTCTAGAGTCGAGATTTGAGAGCAGGTCTTCACGGGCATTCTGAAGAGCAGTTTACGTGCTTCTGGCTGCTCTGAAGCCAGACTGATGGTTATGCAGACAACCAACAGATTCAGAATGGAGAGAAAGCTGGGAGATGGCCAGCTTTTCCAGGAGTTTTCCCAGGAAAGGAGTGCTAGAGATCTGGTGGTAGTTTGCCAGAGAGGAAAGATCGGCAGAGGGCTTTTTCAGGAGGCAGTGCACATCGGAGTGCTTTAGGAGGAGGGGAAGGTTTGAGTGGTAAAAGAGTCATTGCAAAAACTGGCCAAGTTTAGAGCGATTGTCTCAATGTGGTCCTTGATGATTCTGGAGGAGCAGGGGAGCACATGCTTGGACAACACTTTCATAGATCAGACTTGTCTAGAAATCCCATCAGGAGTGAACACAGGGAAAGAGGAGAAAGGAGGATGAGAGGGAGAGGTGGCCAGAGAGGGGCCGAGAGATGTAGAGGGAGAGGAAGAGGAGAGAGAAGACAGGATGTCCTGAGTTTTAGTGGTGAAGTGAGAAGCCAGTGCAGTATAGAGGGCCTCAGAGGGAACAGAAGAGGGGGAGACTGCAACAGGATTGGCCAGCTCCTTGCAGATTTTGAAGAGGTCGACCGTGTTGTTAATGGGTGCAGAGACACAGGCTTGGATGTAGGCTCTCTTTTTGGACAGGACACAGAGGCTATATTGCCTTTGGAGCAGGCGCAGGCCAGTTTGTCATAAAATGCGCTGGATGCCCTTCAGTTCCTCTCAGCCACTCTGCACTTGTGTTTCAGGGTGGCGATGTTGGAGTCATACCAAGAGATACACCTGGAAGTGGGCTTCAAACGGATCCTCATAAAAAGGGCAAGGACATCAAGAGTGGTAGTAATAGAGAGATGATGATAGAAAGGGCTTTGTCAGAGTGTGAGTCAGCCATGGGCGTAGGAGGAGGAGAGAAAGTAGCAGTGAAATCCTCCACTGAAACACGCTTCATGGGCCGGATGACTGAGAAGGAGGGTGACAGTGCTCGGGTTGGTTTCACCTGGGGACAGAGCGCCTCAGGTTCGAAGAGTGATGAAAGTGGTCAGTCCAAGAGAGAGGAGTGGTCAAAGGGTTTCGAGAGGGGGATGTCTGAAGAGATGAGAACATCTAGGGTGTGCCCAGCAGAGTCTGTTTGGCCAGAGGGTAAAATAGAAAGAGAGAGGGAGTCGCATAGATTGGGGAGGAGAGGTTAGAAGCATCAAGATGGACGTTGAGGTCACTAAGGAGGAGAAGTTGAGAGGTAGATGCAAGGAGAGAGGAGGAGAGGTCAGCCCACTCAGAGAGGAAGAGGGTGACATGGCCAGGTGGCCTGTAAATGGTGGCTATAGTAAGAGAGAGACCAGGAGAGATAGAGAGTCTGCAGACCAAGCATTCAAAGGAGTAGGCCTGCGTAGGAATGACAGAAGCAGGGATCCACCTCAGGAATATCAGAGCTACTTCACCTCCTGGACGGTTCTGGGTTCGGAGAGGATCTTGTAGCCATCAGGGAGGAGAGTGTCAAAACTTTTGACAGAGCTGGCCATGAATCATATCTCAGTGAGACATAGTAGTAAACAAGAGTCAAGTCAGCGGAAACCAAAATATTAATTCACTTCAAGGACATCGTCCTACCGTTAAAGAAATAGAAACAGCACTGCTGGTCATAAGTCAGATCACCATACGTCAATCAACACATGATAAAAGATAACATGTTTATTAAATTTCTTATAAATTTATTTCAAAAAGTTTAAAAAGAGATTAAATAGTCTACAATACTTGTGCAATACACGAAATTGTATCGTACAATTAAAGAGATAAAGAAATAAAGTGCATACTGCAGTAAAGTGCGAGTGCCAATTGTGAACCTCGAGGAGATATCAACGGGAAATAAATCGATCGTAATAAATCCCGATGATAAACATAAGGATGACTCGAGGGTATCCCTAGATGAGTGAAGGGGATCACTCGACCGGGGAAACCCACAGTGACCCAGAAATAATTGGAATGTGTGAATAGCAAATGTCTATTAATAACACATTCCACACAATGCAAAGAGTCAAAATCAAATCGATTATAATAATCAGCAAACAAGAGGACCAATAGCTAGAAAAAACTCAATACCAGAGTAAAACACATCTAAAACATATACACATAGTAATACAAGTTTGGGATGATATGTGTCAATTACTACAATGTCATGCAAAAGGTGGTTAATAATAAAGAAAGCATGGCATTATTCAAAGTTTGTAGTTTCGATGGAAGAAATACATCTTGCGGAACAAAGCAGATGAAATCCATCTTCATCAGGACAAAGCATTCCCATAAATTGGATCTTTTCAGGGTCATTTATCATCATCTTAATGAACGTACTCAGATTAAGGTGAAAACATTCACATATGTAATAGGACACGACGAGAAGTTGGTCCCTGTAGAAAAAAATATATGTTGGAAAAAGGAAACAATACCGTAAAGAACAAAGGTTAAAATAGTTAAAAAATATGGTGATCCGAACAAATAAACAGACAGGGCTGTAACCATAGACCGTAGGTTAAGACATGTCGAGTGATATGAGGGGAGAAAAAGTAATTACCATAATCTCTACCCAGGAGGGGGCTGGTCCCAAAAGCCTGTCAATAAGTCCAGGAAATAACGGCTCAGCCACACCAAAGGAAGATCTCAAGAAAAATCAGATCTGTAAGGCAAGGTGTCAAAACAAAACTTAAGTAGTGGATTGCCATATATCTATACGGTCAAAACATGATTCCAGAGTTAACAAAAAATCCAATACTCTAAGAAGAGTCAATTTAACCAAAGAATAAAAAATTAGAGTTAAGGATAAATCTGTGCGTACACATGAATATTAAAGGCTATAGACAAAAGTAAATAAGTAAATGAATGAATAGTAAATAAACAAATTAAACGCTCCTGCTTCAGTGAGTCAAGGAAAGGTTAGGGGAACGCAAGGCTGGGAGGAAGTGGTACCTAAGATTTCGGGGCAGACAGTGCACGTACAATGGGAGGTTAGGGGAAAGACAGGCAAAGCCGGGAGGAAGTGGAAGCTAAGATTTTGAGGTGGACAGTGCATGCAGAAACAGGAGGTTAGGGAAGACACCCAAGGTCGGGAGGAAGTGGAGCCTAAGATTGCAAGGGGGACAGCGCACATAGAGTCAGATGGTGAGGGGAAAGATGCATAGGGCCAGTAGATGTTGGAGCCTAAGATTGCGAGAGGGGCCGCACACATGGAAACGGGAGGTTAGGGGAATGACATACAAGGCCAGGCGGAAGTGGACCCTAAGATTGCAAGGGGGACAGCGCACATAGAAACAGGAGGTTAGGGGAAAGATGCACAAGGCTGGGAAGTTAAGTGGAGCGCAGAAGAGGCTACTTTCCCTGCCTGCACTTTCTTACCTTTCGGACACAGATGGACAGAAATTTTGTTGCATTGTCGCAATCTGCCCTGCTACTACTTCACCGCCAAACACCTCTGTCGCACAACACTGGGGCCTTGTCCTGTGAGGGCTTTGCCGCAGAGGGTCTGATACCCAGTTTTTAAAGGGTACTATATGTGGACGTAGGCGCAACTTATTACGTGTGGATGGGCAGCATCTCCTGCGCAGTTGTGTCGCACAACAACGTGGCCTTGTCCTGTGAGGGCTTTGCCGCAGAGGGTCTGATCCTCGGCTTTTAAAGGATACAATGCATTGACGCAGTCTAAACATACACCGTGTCAATGTACAGCATCTCCTGTGCACTTGTGTCTCACAACACTGCAGCCTTGTCCTGCGATGGCTTTGTCGCAGAGGGTCCGATCCTCGGCTTTTAAATGTTATGATGCATGGGCATAGGCGCAATCTATTACGTGTCGATTGGCAGCATTACCTGCGCACCTGCATCGCGCAACATTGCGGCCTTTTCTAGCGAGGACTTTGCTGCCGAGGGTCAGATCATCTGTATTTAAAGGTTATGATGCATGTACATAGAGGCATCGTAATACGTGTCGACGGGCAGCGTCTCCCGTGCACCTGTGTCGCGCAACAACACATGAAGTAGATCCTTCCTTTGTCCCCTTACCTCAAGACAAGGGTATTTATACCTCCTCACGTTCACTTCTCTGGAACAGAAGTATATCACACATGAAATTATCTTTCCCCGTGGAGGAGGAGCTTCAACACAATAATTTGTCACTACACAATGCCGCCTTTCCCCCTTAAAAGGGAAATTCACCTCAATACTTTATCAGAAAACATGAAATATTATACAGCATTGTCTTTCCTCATTAAGAGGAGTTTCCCCACAATACTTTGTCAATTCATAAGCAATAACAATTCACAAGCAATGAAAACATTTCAAAAACACTGTATTTTATAAAAAAAATGTGTGCCCAGCTTACTATGTGTCCTCTGAGTCCACATGGTGCTGTGCCTCGTCAATAGCCTGCATAGTCCAGGCCTGGCGACTCAAATCCAGAAACCAGAGCTTAATGGTGTGTCTGCTCACCAGGTTACATTTGGATGTGTATCCCCCCACAGATGACCTAATCATGTTCAGTCAGTACAAAGAGCAAAATCTGCCATCGCCAGAAGTAAAATAAATGCAAGACCACCCTCCTCCGTGAGACCAGATAACTTTGCATCCCGTGCTACTCCCTGCAGCTGCGGCGCGCCCATATTAATGACTGTCCTCGTTACTATCACATATTTCTCTGGCTATGCCATGGATGAAAACCATGATTTCATTGTGTGTTCGACTCCCTTCAGATAGCATTCATGAGAAAATGTAACCGAGGCCTGACTCTAAGAATAATAGCTAATATGTGTGTTGCCAGTTCACGCAGCCACGTACACGGCCGCTTGTAGGCTCTCTTGGATGCAGCAGAAAAGGAATGTAATTCAAAATGGCAGAATCACTGAAACAACATGGCAGAACACTCCGAAGCCTACCTTTTATTACGGTTGAGCGTCAATCAGATTGTAAGAATCTATATTTTTGGTCCTCGCCGGGTCGATTGCCGGCCAGGAACAATTTACCTTCTGTGCTCTTTTGGGAGCACAAGGAGTTATTTTCTTTTCTTCCATTGCTGCCATGGAAAGGGAGAAGGGACTATGTGTCGTCCCTTCTCCATTTCCATGATGGCCATTTGGGTTGTTTACTTTATTTTTATTTTATTAATGGCAGCTATGGAAAGGCAGAAGCGACTATTTATAGTCCCTTCTCCCAGGTGGCCATTTTTCTCGAGTTGATAAACTGTTTTCATCCGTTTCACAATTTGAGAAAAAATGCTATTAGTACCCCAGTATGACATGTCAGGGTACTAATATCAACAGAACCCTCTGAGGGGGCATTAGAGGTCAGGTAATGCCCCCAGGGCTACGTTAAAGCACTTGCTTCGGTCGGGTGTTCTAACTATTGCCCCGAGGGCATTACCCGACCAATAATGCCCCCCTCCTTGGGCTCTATTGCTTAAATACAATGGTTAATAATTGTGCTGCTTGCTCACTCCACTGGGTACCTGGCAGTCCATGGACTCTCTAGAGTGATGCAGAAACAAGGCCTAATTCAATAACAATAGCCAAAACACTTTTGCTAATAGCAGTTGCTAAGCTTATACTTTCTCTTACATTTAGGGCGTTGAACCCCATTATTAACACTTAGCACAAAGTGAGTCCCAATCCAAGGGCTCAAGTATAAGTTTAATCCTTGTTCTCAAGCTCCCAAACACAGGGAGTCTGCCCCACAACTTCTGGGGTGCTTCAACATGGTGAGGTTCTTGGAACAATTTGAACGATTGTGGCTGGCAGATAGGCAAGTATTGTCCAAGCATCAGTTCACCTTTACTGGTCCCTTGGGGCAGTTAGGGAACAGAGCTTCCCTCTGCCTTGGACCTTCAGTATTCACCTCACTGGTGGAGGACTTTGGAAAGATCAACTGCCCCAACAGAGGGCTAATGAATTACAGAGTTCCAATGAATTCTTCCTTAAGGGTTTTTCTAAAAGTGAATCAAAGAAGGAGTGAGTGAACCCTTATTTATAAGGCAAAAGCCCTTAGGTGATTGGACTAAAGCTAGCCTGCTTTAGGGGTATAATCCCTTTTCTTGGAACAAGTGGGCTTTGCCTTCTGACATTACACCCAAACGGCAATTTGCTGCAAGAAGTAGAGGGAACAGGAAGGAAAGCTAGAGACAGAGAGAAACAAGATGGTGGAACCTTTGTTCAGCTGTGAAACCCTCCCTCTGTCTACCCGAACCCTGCCTGCTCCCCATCTCAATAAAATCAAGGGCCTTTAAATATGCAGGACGCTGGAATGAAGCTTCTGCTGTTGTGAATGGATGTGACTTTTCATTTTGGTTCCCAGGACAGCCTTTGGTGGAGTTACCTTCCCACACAAAGTAACAAAGAGGGGCAATCCCCAAGGCTGTAGTCCTGCTAGCAACTTTGGCCTGTTTGGGGAGAATACACATAATCCTTTCACAGCTGATCTGGGCTCACATGGCTGACACATGTGTATGCCAAACTGCTGCGGCTGTAATAATTAAGAGAAATACCATTCACCATACCATAACAGATGTATCTGCCACCAGGACAGTAACATCATAATTATGGTGTTTTGGTAGAGGGGTGCATGTCTTAGATGCAGCCATTGCACTGCAGAGACTTGTCAGACACTGCAGCTGTCAAAAGGGCAGTTTGTGTCCTCTTAATCTGCTCTGTGCCACTAATAGGGCAGGTGCTGCATATCAGGATACTGGTGAAGCAGGGCACAGGTACTCACTATGTTTTTGGCATGGAGATTATGAAAGGAGAATCCGATCAGCAGATTTCCCTTTCAGAGATGGAATTACCGACATTGTTTTAATATTGAATACACATCAAATAAATCCAGGGCCTCTACACCCCTGCCAGGTGGCAATTCCTCACAGTTCTATAAAGCACATGTAATGTATTCAAACCAGCTAGCAATCAAAAAAATAAATCAGACATACAATGCAACTAGACATTTACAGGCTGTATACTCTGGAAATTATACTGCACAAAGGAACAATGTAGACAAACAATTAACAAGCATTGGTAAAGCCAGCAGTTTTGGCTTTTTTGTATGCATGGGTTAGGCATGCACTGACATAATGGTACTACCTGGCCACAAGATGTGAACAGCTGGGAAATGGTGTGAGTAACTGGGTATTTGACAGCAGTTCCTGTCAAATGCCTGTTTTATACCTATGCACAAGTCAAAATATTTGTATTTGGCAATGCTTGTTTTGACAGGACTTTGGTGGACAGAGGTGAGGACACATACTACTTACAAATCAAATGGCTGAAGGCACACTTAGTTGCAATATAACATTTTTATTATGCCAGTATCAGATTTGACAGCTGCAATAACGCCATTAATTCTCAAAAGAGTGGTTTGAAATAGCAATGACAGGTCATACGCAGGTCAAAGCTTGATGCTACTGTTTGATAGAGCTAGTTCAAAGAGATACCAGGAGGTTGTTTTTGGGAAGGGAAAAGCAGGTAGTTGGTGGGAAAGGCTGTCGGCATTAACATGGCCACATGCTGTCAATGGGTGGTAAATAACCGAAAAACTCCCACAAGCTGAGTGTCCTTCTTCAGAGCTCACCCCCTATCTGTACTTCAGTATAATATTTTTAGTTTATAGGTGACGTTATAGCACCACCTAACAGCAAACGTTAAAAATGGATAACACAAACGGTTACTTTTCACATTTATTTTCACTGGTAAGGCAAGGGAAAATGTCCTAACCAGTCTTTAGGGCCTAGGGTAAAGGGCAGGGGGCAGATGACAAAGGCATGGTCAGGAGAGGGCGCCTAGTCCACACAATTCAGTTCACAACCTTAGTCTCTTTAGAAGGCCTGATAGTTGAAGCATGTCTTTTTGGTACAAACGCAGAACATTTAGTGCAGATATGTTGATTAGGCAAGGAGCTCGGAATGGCTCGATTGGCAGGAATAGCTTTCAATACGAATGTCTGGATTGGTTCTCCAACAAGGCTCAATTTGCATGGTCTGGTTTAGAGGTGGAAGGTTATTAAGTAAGTGAAGTGTTAGATTAATTCATTGGGGGTCCAATGTGACCTCTCTCAAAACTAGCTTCAATGATTCTTAATGAAATGCTGATTAACAGCATTACAAGATGTGATGCACCTGGGCTTCATACAGTGCTGGGGTTCTAGTGGAAGAGCCTAAAAGAGCTGGATCTCTCTTTCCACAATAAGGGACGATAAAAGGTCACCTACATTAACACTGTCTTAATTGCTGGTACTTAGGTAGCCTGATCAAAGTGTCCTTAATGGAGGAAATGTCCAACACTCTTCTAGTTGGGACCCCTCTGTTTCTCAGGGGTCATTACTTAAGGGCTAACTCTCCCTTCTCTGATTAATGTATTCACACCAATGAAACACCTATAGAAGGACTATCTGAGCTGTCAACAGCTCCAGCTAAAATAAACATACCATTCATAGCAGATCCTAGCAGGGGAATTGTGCATTTTAAGCGCTCTGCTGGAATGCAACAATAACAACTTCCTCAGTAATTTCCATCCCTATTTCTCAGCAGTTCCCAGAAGCCTCAGCTCAAAGAAAGTCCATTTAGTGCAGAGCGGCGCATTAAGGGGGTAATTCAAGATGGTGGAAACAGGCTTTCCTTCATCATAGCTCCAAGGCTGCCTTAGATCTGCCATGCTTGCCTCCTGCCGAGCAAAGAGTCTCTGTCAGGAAGAACCTTACCTGGACGAGTCTATCCCTTGCCGGCAGGCTCAGTTGAAATGGTTATGTTTATTAAGAGGCTTAGCAAACCAACCCTCCCCATCTGAGTGAGCTGCTAAATTCTCACTTATGACTTATAAAGGAGGGATCAGGTAGGAATGCAACCGTACATCAATACAATTATTTAATTTCTTTCCACAGCACCACATTCCACTTTGGTAGACTATGGCGTTATATTTACATCTAATTAATATGCATTTTGTAGGATGCTAGAACACTAACACTGAATATGAGAGAGCCTTGGAAATGCCATTAAAGGTACAATGGCAGCTTTAGAACCCAAATGCTAATAGGTGAATGTATGCCTTAGCACATTTTATTGTTTAATAATACACTTTCCCCAACTCTAACATTAAATAGCAATAATGTTGGATAACCAGTAGATATCTGTATGATTTAGGCTATAAATATAATGTGCCAGTAGTAGGGATAGTTCTCGATCTCACATGGGAAGGATAGCAACCAGCAAACGAACAGACACAGAGAGAAAACATACATAGACAAAGCCATGCAAGTAATGGTGATGACAGAATAATTTAGTGACTGATGTTAGGGCCTAAACAAAGCACATATGCACAGAGAAGCATAGATAACATGAACTAAGAAATACACTAGGTAGGTAGGAGGGTGTGATAGCAACACTAAGTAATAGAAAATATGACACACAATACAGGTATATGTTTCTGCGTGCACTCATCAACACTCTATAGATACTTGAACTTTAGTAGGCCTCAGGATTGAAGACAAGGCCTAAGACATTCGGATAACAGACCTCGTAGCTTTAGAAATTGTCTTGCAGAGCAAAGGCAAGCTGTTTAGGACATTGCAAAGGAATGCAATGGCAAGGTCGGCAGCCTGGGACACAGTGTAACGTCACACATCGATTGGTCAGGAGTATGAGGTGATGCCCTATCCCAGCCAAAAATACAAGGAAGCATGACCTAATCAAATGTTGCCAAATAAAGCAGGGTTGGCAAGGAAAGGGGTAGAATGATGCATAGTGATTGGCTGCAGATGAAAAAGTTCAATCCGTTCCCACACATTCAGCCAGTGAAAAATATAATAAATAGAGGTTCTGTCCATTTTCCCAAAAACTAACTAGGACAAGGTCACAGCCCTGTTGAGAATCAGATCCCTAGCAGAGACAGGCATGAGGCAAAGTCAGTCAGATAGAAGGGACACATTGCCCCCTGTAGAGAAATATACTCCCAAAATTGGAAACACTTAAAACGGAAGATCAACTTCCCGCCCCATGTAGAACTAAATATATAAAAGCTCAGAGACTCTATCAGGTCTTGCAGTCCTGTTCTGGATTAGTTGCAAAGGGCGAAGAGTAGAAGCAGGCAGATTTAGAAAGAGGCTTTTGCAATAGTCCAGCCTAGACAGAACCAGGGCTCTGGAGACAGTGAGCTTCTGGGGGAAAGTGAGAAAAGGAAGAATACACCTGATGTGGTGCAGCTGGTAGTGTGCTTCTTAGAGATCTAAAATATGTGAAGGAGTGGGTGGAGTTGAAGATGACACCAAGGTTCTTTGCCTCACAGGAAGGTAAGGGTGGAAAGCAGGAGAAGGAGTCCCAATGAAAAGGATCTCAGACTTACTGGCATTAAGGCAGAGAACGTTGGAGGCACACCATACCTGAATCGCAGTCAGTCAGGAATGAGCAAGAGATCAGAGGAGGCTGAGATCAGAAGGTAGAGATGAGGTGGGCCAGAGGAGCCAAGTAATGGTTGAAGAGTCAGGATGAGAGCTTAGAACTGTGGGGAACACCACATGTAGAGAGAAAGGAGGGAGAGAGAAAGAAGCCAAGCTGGACCTGGGAGGGTCGATCGGATAGAAAGGTCGTCAACCATGCTAGGGCCTGTCCTGTGAGGTTGTCACCGAGATGATTGATCAGGATGGCGTGGTTGACCGTAGAGAAAGAGAGGACAGATAAAGAAGATTGAGGACAGAAGGAAGGTTAGAGTTGAAATTTGAAAGCAGGTCTTCACGATTGTTCAGAAGAGCAGTTCCGTATTTCTGGCTGCTCTAAAGCCAGACAGGTGGTCACGGAGACAACCGATTCAGTATCGAATGTAAACTGGGAGATGGCCAGATTTTCCAGAAGTATGCCCAGGAAAGGAGTGATATAGAGCTTGTGCGGTAGTTTGCCGGAGAGGAGGGATCGACAGAGGGCTTCTTGTGGGTGCACAATGGAGTGCTTAAGAGGGGAAGGGAAGGTTCCCATGCAAAAGAGTGACTGCAGAAAGGTGGGAGCGAGGGTGTCAATGAGGTCCTTGATGGTTCTGGAGGAGCAGGGGAGCATCTGCTTTGAAGAGATTTTCATAGATTGAACTTGTCTAGAAACATTGTCGGGAGTGAACACGAGGAAGGAGGATAAAAGAGGAGGAGAAATGGCCGGAGAAGGGCCAGGAGTGATGGAGAGAGAGGAAGAGGAGAGAGTGGACAGGATGTCCTGAGTTTTATTTATTTATTATTTTATTTATGTATTTATAACGTGCCGAAGCTCGCAAGCATCAGGGCGCGACAAGAACAAAACAGAGGTCACAGGACTACATAAAAAGAAAAGAGGAGGACTCAAGGGAGTCCAGGCTGAATAATTAACGAATTACTGGAAAAGTAATGTTTTCAGCTGCTTCCTAAATAGGGAGTAACTGCTTTCCAGTCTGAGGTTATCTGGAAGCTTGTTCCAGAGTGCAATGGCTTTAGTGGGAAAAGCTCTCCCAAGTCCAGTAGCTTTGACTCTGGTATGGCTAACTTTAACCCTTTAAGTGCCATGGGTATTTCTCCCCAGTGCCAGGGCCTTTTTTGGTGATTTTGGTATGTGGCCAATCAATGGCTTGTAACTTTTTTGTTACATGAGATATCTCGGTCAAATTTGGCTCCTTCTTTTCCCACATGTAGGCGGTCGTAACGCCACCCAGGAATCCCAGGTTGCTGTAGGGGAGTGAGAGAAAATAAGGAAAAAGTGTGAAAATGTGGGTTTTTTTCAAAAAATGCCAATAAAATGATGTACAAAGAAGCCTGTGTTTTTTTCCTTGTAAGAGCTAGGAACAAATGGTTTGCTGTGCTGAATTCCCCAATGTGTTGGCTTTCAGGAACAGGTTGAGTGGAAATGGAAAAAAAATATTTTGATGTGGTTATCAACCGTTTTGTGAGAGGTAGGCGATTTTTGCCATTTTTGCCAATTGGACATGCATGGACGGAATGGAAGAAAAGGGCAGGAAAGCCAAATTGGAGGGCAGAAATGCATATATTTCTGAAAAGTAGACAAAATTCCAAGTTTAGGAAGGGGTGATTTGCATAGGTCAGGCAACAACTAGGTAGGGGAAACTGCCATTGAATGGGGGAAAAGCGGGAAAATGACTGAAAAAAAAGGTATGTGTTGGACATGGTTGGCTTGGTACGGCAATGACTTCTATGAATTTTGAGAAAAGCAATGCTCCGCTACATTCCCCCTACTATTGCAGTTAGGAGAGCATACCATTTTTGTAGTGATTTTACAAAACAAGCAATACCACAAGCCAAACACTGAGCCATGGTACACAGGAGTTTTATGCTCACGGCCTGACCAGACGCACTTAGCATGTGTAAATTGGGAAAACCAATGTGGTGAGGAACGGCAGCCATACATTTTTTGAAAGAGCACAGACAGACCTTTTCAAGGGTAGGTGACTTGTGCAGGTTACAAAAGTGTATGGTGGCTAAAGCAGCGACTAAATGTAGGTCACATTTGGGAAAAGAAAGGGTTGTGAGACAAAGGGCACCAGCAAATGGGTCAAAACGTTATGAAAACCACAGGAACACAAGACATGGCCTACCGTCCCGCGTTCCCACAGGTGTCCCGATGAAAACGGTACCTCACATGTGTGGGTGCACCCACCTGGCCGCCAAGGGGAAAGCCTAAAACACAAGTAACCCCAAGTCTGTTTTCAGAGCGAAATCTCAGACATTCTGCCGACCGGCACAACGTACAGATATGGGCCTCGGGTGTCCAAGCCACCGAGGAAAACAGGGAACCCCATGCATTTCCGAAAAGAGGACACCCGTGGGAATCCGCTGAGGTATGATTTGCGCACATCGCCCCAGAATTTATTACCCAGACAGCCCCGCAAAATCCAAAATGTGGGGAAAAAACGCATTTTCCAGACATTTCGCTTCGCACACCCATCGAAACACACCCCCAACAACAAATGGCCTACCGTCCCGTGTTCCCACCGGTGTCCCGATGAAAACGGTACCTCACATGTGTGGGTGCACCTACCTGGCCGCCAAGGGGAAAGCCTAAAACACAAGTAACCCCAAGTCTGTTTTCAGAGGGAAATCTCAGACATTCTGCCGACCGGCACAACGTACAGATATGGGCCTCGGGTGTCCAAGCCACCGAGGAAAACAGGGAACCCCATGCATTTCCAAAAAGAGGACACCTGTGGGAATCCGCAGAGGTATGATTTGCGCACATCGCCCCAGAATTTATTACCCAGACACCCCCGCAAAGTCCGAAATGTGGGGAAAAAAACACCTTTTCCGCACATTTCGCTCGACGCACCCATCGAAACACGCCCCCAACAACACATGGCCTACCGTCACGCGTTCCCACAGGTTTCCCGATGAAAATAGTACCTCACATGTGTGGGTGCACCTACCTGGCTGGCAAGGGGCAAGCCGAAAACGCAAGCAACCCCCAGCCTGTTTGCAGAAGGGAATCTCAGCCATTCTGCCGACCGGCACAACGTACAGATATGGGCCTCGGGTGTCAAAGCAACCAAGGAAAACAGGGAACTCCATGCATTCCTGAAAAGAAGACACCTGTGGGAATCCGCAGAGATATGATATGCCCAAATTGCCCCAGAATTTATTACCCAGACAGCCCCGCAAAGTCCGAAATGTGGGAAAAAATATGCATTTTCCGCACATTTCGCTCCGCTCACCCATCGAAACACGCCCCCAACAACACATGGCCTACCGTCCCGCGTTCCCGCAGGTGTCCCGATAAAAATGGTACCTCACATGTGTGGGTGAACCTACCTGGCCGCCAAGGGGAAAGCCGAAAACGCAAGTAACCCCAAGTCTGTTTTCAGAGCGGAATCTCAGGCATTCTGCCGACCGGCACATCATACAGATATGGGCCTCGGGTGTCCAAGCCCCCAAGGAAAACAGGGAACCCCATGCATTTACGAAAAGAGGACACCCGTGGGAATCCGCAGAGGTATGATATGCCCAAATCGCCCCAGAATTTATTACCCAGAAACCCCCGCAAAGTCCGAAATGTGGTGAAAAAAAAACATTTTCCGCACATTTCGCTCGGCTCACCCATCGAAACACGTCCCCAACAACACATGGTCTACCGTCCCGCGTTCCCACAGGTGTCCCGATGAAAATGGTACCTCACATGTGTGGGTGCACCTACCTGGCGGCCAAGGGGAAAGCCGAAAACACAAGTAACCCCAAGTCTTTTTTCAGAGCGGAATCTCAGGCATTCTGCCGACCGGCACAACATACAGATATGGGCTTCGGGTGTCCAAGCAACCAAGGAAAACAGGGAACCCCATGCATTTCCGAAAAGAAGACACCCGTGGGAATCCGCAGAGGTATGATATGCCCAAATCGCCCCAGAATGTATTACCCAGACACCCCCGCAAAGTACGAAATGTGGGAAAAAATACGCATTTTCCGCACATTTCGCTCCGCTCACCCATCGAAACACGCCCCCAACAACACATGGCCTACGGTCCCGCGTTCCCACAGGTGTCCCGATGAAAACGGTACCTCACATGTGTGGGTGCACCTACCTGCCCGCCTAGGGGAAAGCCGAAAACACAAGTAACCCCAAGTCTGTTTGCAGAGGGGAATCTCAGCCATTCTGCCGACCGGCACATCATACAGATATGGGCCTCGGGTGTCCAAGCCACCAAGGAAAACAGGGAACCCCATGCAATTCCGAAAAGAGGACACCCGTGGGAATCCGCAGAGGTATGATATGCCCAAATCGCCCCAGAATTTATTACCCAGACACCCCCGCAAAGTCCGAAATGTGGGAAAAAATATGCATTTTCCGCACATTTTGCTCGGCTCACCCATCGAAACACGCCCCCAACAACACATGGCCTACCGTCCCGCGTTCCCATAGGTGTCCCGATCAAAACGGTACCTCACATGTGTGGGTGCACCTACCTGGCTGGCAAGGGGCAAGCTGAAAACGCAAGCAACCCCCAGTCTCTTTGCAGAGGGGAATCTCAGCCATTCTGCCGATGGCACATCATACAGATATGGGCCTCGGGTGTCCAAGCCACCAAGGAAAACAGGGAACCCCATGCATTTCCGAAAAGAGGACACCCGTGGGAATCGTCAGAGGTATGATATGCCCAAATCGCCCCAGAATTTATTACCCAGACACCCCCGCAAAGTCCGAAATGTGGGAAAAAATACGCATTTTCCGCACATTTCGCTCGGCTCACCCATAGAAACACGCCCCCAACAACACATGGCCTACCGTCCCGCGTTCCCATAGGTGTCCCGATGAAAACGGTACCTCACATGTGTGGGTGCACCTACCTGGCTGGCAAGGGGCAAGCTGAAAACGCAAGCAACCCCCAGTCTCTTTGCAGAGGGGAATCTCAGCCATTCTGCCGATGGCACATCATACAGATATGGGCCTCGGGTGTCCAAGCCACCAAGGAAAACAGGGAACCCCATGCATTTCCGAAAAGAGGACACCCGTGGGAATCGTCAGAGGTATGATATGCCCAAATCGCCCCAGAATTTATTACCCAGACACCCCCGCAAAGTCCGAAATGTGGGAAAAAATACGCATTTTCCGCACATTTCGCTCGGCTCACCCATAGAAACACGCCCCCAACAACACATGGCCTACCGTCCCGCGTTCCCATAGGTGTCCCGATGAAAACGGTACCTCACATGTGTGGGTGCAAGTACCTGGCTGGCAAGGGGCAAGCTGAAAACGCAAGCAACCCCCAATCTGTTTGCAGAGGGGAATCTCAGCTATTGTGCCGACCGGCACATCATACAGATATGGGCCTCGGGTGTCCAAGCCACCAAGGAAAACAGGGAACCCCATGCATTTCCGAAAAGAGGACACTCGTGGGAATCCGCAGAGGTATGATATGCCCAAATCGCCCCAGAATTGATTACCCAGACACCCACGCAAAGTCCGAAATATGGGAAAAGATATGCATTTTCCGCACATTTCGCTCGGCTCACCCATCGAAACACGCCCCCAACAACACATGGCCTACCGTCCCGCATTCCCACAGGTGTCCCGATGAAAACAGTACCTCACATGTGTGGGTGCACCTACCTGGCCGCCAAGGGGAAAGCCGAAAACACAAGTAACCCCAAGTCTGTTTTCAGAGCGGAATCTCAGGCATTCTGCCGACTGGCACAACATACAGATATGGGCCTCGGGTGTCCAAGCAACCAAGGAAAACAGGGAACCCCATGCATTTCCGAAAAGAAGACACCCGTGGGTATCCGCAGAGGTATGATATGCCCAAATCGCCCCAGAATTTATTACCCAGACACCCCCGCAAAGTACGAAATGTGGGAAAAAATACGCATTTTCCGCAGATTTCGCTCGGCTCACCCATCGAAACACGCCCCCAACAACTCATGACCTACCGTCCCGCGTTTCCACAGGTGTCCCAATGAAAACGGTACCTCACATGTGTGGGTGCACCTACCTGGCCGCCAAGGGGAAAGCCGAAAACACAAGTAACCCCAAGTCTGTTTGCAGAGGGGAATCTCAGCCATTCTGCCGACCGGCACATCATACAGATATGGGCCTCGGGTGTCCAAGCCACCAAGGAAAACAGGGAACCCCATGCATTTCCGAAAAGAGGACACCCGTGGGAATCCGCAGAGGTATGATATGCCCAAATCGCCCCAGAATTGATTACCCAGACACCCCCGCAAAGTCCGAAATGTGGGAAAAAATACGCATTTTCCGCACATTTCGCTCGGCTCACCCATCGAAACACACCCCCAACAACACATGGCCTACCGTTCCGCTTTTCCACAGGTGTCCCGATGAAAACGGTACCTCACATGTGTGGGTGCACCTACCTGGCCGCCAAGGGGAAAGCCGAAAACACAAGTAACCCCAAGTCTGTTTGCAGAGGGGAATCTCAGCCATTCTGCCGACCGGCACATCATACAGATATGGGCCTCGGGTGTCCAAGCCACCAAGGAAAACAGGGAACCCCATGCATTTCCGAAAAGAGGACACCCGTGGGAATCCGCAGAGGTATGATATGCCCAAATCGCCCCAGAATTTATTACCCAGACTCCCGCGCAAAGTACGAAATGTGGGAAAAAATATGCATTTTCCGCATATTTCGCTCGGCTCACCCATCGAAACACGCCCCCAACAACTCATGACCTACCGTCCCGCGTTTCCACAGGTGTCCCGATGAAAACGGTACCTCACATGTGTGGGTGCACCTACCTGGCCGCCAAGGGGAAAGCCGAAAACACAAGTAACCCCAAGTCTGCTTGCAGAGGGGAATCTCAGCCATTCTGCCGACCGGCACATCATACAGATATGGGCCTCGGGTGTCCAAGCAACCAAGGAAAACAGGGAACCCCATGCATTTCTGAAAAGAGGACACCCGTGGGAATCCGCAGAGGTATGATTTGCGCACATCGCCCCAGAATTTATTACCCAGACAGCCCCGCAAAGTACGAAATGTGGGGAAAAAAACGCTTTTTCCGCACATTTCGCTCGATGCACCCATCGAAACACGCCCCCAACAACACATGGCCTACCGTCCCACGTTCCCACAGGTGTCCCGATAAAAACGGTACCTCACATGTGTGGGTGCACCTACCTGGCCGCCAAGGGGAAAGCCTAAAACACAAGTAACCCCAAGTCTTTTTTCAGAGCGGAATCTCAGGCATTCTGCCGACCGGCACAACATACAGATATGGGCCTCGGGTGTCCAAGCAACCAAGGAAAACAGGGAACCCCATGCATTTCCGAAAAGAAGACACCCGTGGGAATCCGCAGAGGTATGATATGCCCAAATCGCCCCAGAATGTATTACCCAGACACCCCCTCAAAGTACGAAATGTGGGAAAAAATACGCATTTTCCGCACTTTTCGCTCCGCTCACCCATCGAAACACGCCCCCAACAACACATGGCCTACCGTCCCGCGTTCCCACAGGTGTCCCGATAAAAATGGTACCTCACATGTGTGGGTGCACCTACCTGCCCGCCTAGGGGAAAGCCGAAAACACAAGTAACCCCAAGTCTGTTTGCAGAGGGGAATCTCAGCCATTCTGCCGACCGGCACATCATACAGATATGGGCCTCGGGTGTCCAAGCCACCAAGGAAAACAGGGAACCCCATGCATTTCCGAAAAGAGGACACCCGTGGGAATCCGCAGAGGTATGATATGCCCAAATCGCCCCAGAATTGATTACCCAGACACCCCCGCAAAGTCCGAAATGTGGGAAAAAATACGCATTTTCCGCACATTTCGCTCGGCTCACCCATCGAAACACACCCCCAACAACACATGGCCTACCGTTCCGCTTTCCCACAGGTGTCCCGATGAAAACGGTACCTCACATGTGTGGGTGCACCTACCTGGCCGCCAAGGGGAAAGCCGAAAACACAAGTAACCCCAAGTCTGTTTGCAGAGGGGAATCTCAGCCATTCTGCCGACCGGCACATCATACAGATATGGGCCTCGGGTGTCCAAGCCACCAAGGAAAACAGGGAACCCCATGCATTTCCGAAAAGAGGACACCCGTGGGAATCCGCAGAGGTATGATATGCCCAAATCGCCCCAGAATGTATTACCCAGACACCCCCGCAAAGTACGAAATGTGGGAAAAAATACGCATTTTCCGCACTTTTCGCTCCGCTCACCCATCGAAACACGCCCCCAACAACACATGGCCTACCGTCCCGCGTTCCCACAGGTGTCCCGATAAAAATGGTACCTCACATGTGTGGGTGCACCTACCGGCCCGCCTAGGGGAAAGCCGAAAACACAAGTAACCCCAAGTCTGTTTGCAGAGGGGAATCTCAGCCATTCTGCCGACCGGCACATCATACAGATATGGGCCTCGGGTGTCCAAGCCACCAAGGAAAACAGGGAACCCCATGCATTTCCGAAAAGAGGACACCCGTGGGAATCCGCAGAGGTATGATATGCCCAAATCGCCCCATAATTTATTACCCAGACACCCCCGAAAAGTCCAAAATGTGGGAAAAAATACGCATTTTCCGCACATTTTGCTCGGCTCACCCATCGAAACACGCCCCCAACAACACATGGCCTACCGTCCCGCGTTCCCACAGGTGTCCCGATGAAAACGGTACCTCACATGTGTGGGTGCACCTACCTGGCTGGCAAGGGGCAAGCTGAAAACGCAAGCAACCCCCAGTCTGTTTGCAGAGGGGAATCTCAGCCATTCTGCCGACCGGCACATCATACAGATATGGGCCTCGGGTGTCCAAGCCACCAAGGAAAACAGGGAACCCCATGCATTTCCGAAAAGAGGACACCCGTGGGAATCCGCAGAGGTATGATATGCCCAAATCGCCGCAGAATTTATTACCCAGAAACCCCTGCAAAGTCCGAAATGTGGGAAAAAATACGCATTTTCTGCACATTTCGCTCGACTCACCCATCGAAACACGCCCCCAACAACACATGGCCTACTGTCCCGCATTCCCTCAGGTGTCCCAATGAAAACGGTACCTCACATCTGTGGGTGCACCTACCTGGCCGCCAAGGGGAAAGCGTAAAACACAAGTAACCACAAGTCTGTTTTCACACCGGAAATGTCACACTCTCACATCATACAGATATGGGCCTCGGGTGTCCAAGCCACCAAGGAAAACAGGGAACCCCATGCATTTCCGAAAAAAGGACACCCGTGGGAATCCGCAGAGGTATGATATGCCCAAATCGCCCCAGAATTTATTACCCAGACACCCCCGCAAAATCCGAAATGTGGTGAAAAAAACGCATTTTCCGCACATTTCGCTCGGCTCACCCATCGAAACACGCCCCCAACAACACATGGCCTATCGTCCCGCGTTCCCACAGGTGTCCCGATGAAAACGGTACCTCACATGTGTGGCTGCACCTACCTGGCCACCAAGGGGAAAGCCGAAAACACAAGTAACCCCAAGTCTGTTTTCAGAGCGGAATCTCAGGCATTCTGCCGACCGGCACAACATACAGATATGGTCCTCGGGTGTCCAAGCCACCAAGGAAAACAGGGAACCCCATGCATTTCCAAAAAGAGGACACCCGTGGGAATCCGCAGAGGTATGATATGCCCAAATCGCCCCAGAATGTATTACCCAGACACCCCCGCAAAGTCCGAAATGTGGGGAAAAATACGCATTTTCCGCACATTTCGCTCGGCTCACCCATAGAAACACGCCCCCAACAACACATGGCCTACCGTCCCGCATTCCCACAGGTGTCCCGATGAAAACGGTACCTCGCATGTGTGGGTGCACTGTGAAGAAGACCGGTAGGGGGTGTCTGTACTTCTGCTCTCTATATGGTAGAAGAGAGGCACAGAAGACCCCAGCCAAGATTCTCTATTACGGTAGCAATGGACGAGCAATCAAGGCCTAGCTTCTCAGGAGGTGATGCAGGCTGCTTCTTAAGTACAGTGTAGTCCCCAAGCCCCCACAAAGGAATGTCCACACACTGTATTGGTTAGAACACAGTCTTTATATAATCAATATTCAAGGTTATGTACACTTATCATAATAACTCACTTTGTACTCAGGAAAATCCACAATGGCAAATATATACAATTCTAAAGTGGTACCACCCTTTGTATTAGATCTCATAAAAGTGCATCAACAATACTGTAACAATGTCACACAGATCAATAGAGTGAAACCAGCAATAGAGAGAGGAGAGGAGAGAAAATAAGATGGTTGAGCAATAGGCAGAATACTGGCCCCTACCACTAGAGACAGTTCTGTGTGGAGATCCCCCCACCTGGGCAACCTGTAAAATAAAGATATAGCACAAGCCCAGTCCATATATTGTTCTGCAAGTCTTATTCCCTCCTATAAAGTTTTTACCCCCCCCATGAACCTGGTGGAGTCGAGTTCTTCGAAGAGGCGTCGACAGATCCTTCTTGAGCGACCCCCTTTCAAGCGGGAGTCACGGATCGTCGAGAGGCGTCGAGAAGCGTCGAGGAACTCAGTGTTCGGTGACGGGGAATAGACGGCCCTTCTTGAATGTCTTCCCTTTCAAGCGGGAGACACGGGGCGTCGAACGTCCGTCGACAAACAGGGTAGAACGGCGTCGATGAGGCGGCAGCTTCGTCCGAGCGGTGCTCGTCGGCGTCGGAGCATCGGCGTCCTGCAAGGCAGAGGCGTGCGGGGCACCTCGGTGACAATAGTTCTGGACCGCAAAGATTGTGGAGACGGAGGCCCAGCAAGGGCGTCGAGTCGTTCGAGTCTTTGTGGTCTTCGGGTGGCGGGAAACCCACCGGCAGGTTTCTCCTCGGCGCGTTGGTCGTCCTCGACTTTCTCCGGCAGGATAAAGCGGTCGACAGTGCGGACGAGGGAGTCCTTCGATTCGAATGTTCTTAGGCAAAGGAGCGGACGGCTCCGGTCGTCGGTGACACGGCGTCAAGTGGTTCCCACGGCTGGGCAACACAACTTCGACAGGCCTCCAGCGGTTACACAAACCTGCAAACCCTGGTCGACGGCAATGGACTTCGACGGCGGCGATGTCCGGGTGCTTCACTTCGATCTCCTCGGCGGTCCCGTCTCGGGTGGGCAGCATTTCGTGGGTCTGTCTTCCAGGGCGCTTCGGCGAAGATGGAGCGGTGCTCGATGGTCCCTCGGAGCACGGGAAGAGGGCGCCTTACCAGGTCCTCTCTCGGGTCAGTCTTCGACGATTTCGGCAGCCTTCGGATCGGTCGAAGCAAATGCAACAGCAAGTCTTCTTCTTCCAGCTGGACGTCGAGGATCAGCAGTTCCAGTTACTCTTAGAGTGGAGACTCAGCTCCAGAATGCTTCTGAACGCTTCTGAACGCTCCCTGAACCCATCTACCAGTGGTGAGAGGTCCCCAGATATACTATTCTGTCTCTCATCCACACTGCTGGCACACACTCAGCAGCCAATCATACAGAAGGGCATTCATGCCGTCAGTCAGCCAATCAGGCACACAGTGCATTCAGGCCACACTCCTCCCTTTCAGACACTCACAACAAGGAATGTGGATTGGGACAAGTACCCAGCCATTCAACACTACACACTGCATTCAGGCCAGTTTCGGGCAGGGCTGTCTCAGTCTTTGTCTCTCATGCCAGAAACCAGACAACCACAACAAGGAGTGTATATTGGTCACACACTCCATTCACCCAGATCCCACCCACAGGAGGTACCCACAACATACAGTCACTGGGAAGGCTCCAGTCAGTCTAGCTGGGCCTTCACAACAACACCATATATGGAACTTCCACCCAACAGCCAGTCAGGGGGAAGGGACAGAGTCAGGGCTTCCCAGGACTTTGGGAAAACAAGGTAACAGGCAATAGAAAGCAAGAGGCCACAGGGGCCATCTTGTTTCCTCTCAGGAATCAACTGATCCCAATGGCAGGGCCTGGGTATCCCAAAATGGAGGACACCCAGAGTACCTGTCAAATTCAACATGGAGCTGCCACCAGCCCATACCCTGCTCTGTGGGCCACCCACAGGTGCCCAACAACATACACTAGGGGCACAGGGTTGTACCCCTACCCATGGGTGCCATAAGGGTATCCCATGGGTCTGTTCACCAAACCAAAAGAGAGAGCTGCACTGCCAGGAGTCCCACATGGACTCCTGGGCAGAAAACATGACAGAACACACGATAAAAAGCAGTAAAGGACAAGGATTCAGAGGCCCTGTCCCTCTGATGCATTTCCAGCATCACAGTCGCCCCCCCCAGACTGAGGTGGAGGGTGTCTAATCTCCCACGGGATAGACACCCTCATCCAGACGGTCAACATACCTTCTGGAAAGGCCATCTGCATTATCGTGACTCTTCCCTGGTCTGTCCTCTATGGTGAATTCTAGCCCTTGCAGGCTAATGGACCACCTGAGCAATTTCAGATTCTCACCCTTCATTTGCATAAGCCACTTCAGGGGCTTATGATGTGTTTGAACCTTGAAGGTAGACCCCGTAAGGTAGGGCCTAAAACGCCTAAGGCTCCAAACTATGCTAAAACACTCCTTTTCAACAGTAGCCCACCTAAGTTCTCTACCCTTGAGTTGTCTACTGATGAATATGATAGGATGTTCTCTCCCTTTGTCATCTAACTGGGACAAGACAGCTCCAATTCCGGTGTCGCAGGCATCCGTCTGGACGATAAAGGGTCGGCTGTAGTCAGGCGCACACAACACAGGTGCCCTACACAGACTTTCTTTCAAGCCATCAAAGGCCCTCTGACAGTCTTCGGTCCAATTAACCTTCCTAGGCTGTTTGGGTGAAGTTAGAGCTGTCAGGGGTGCAGCTATGGTTCCATAGTCTGCCATGAAATTGCGATAGTACCCAGTGAGGCCCAAAAAGGCTCTCACCTGGGTTTGAGTAGTGGGAGTCTCCCAGTTCTGTACATCCTGTACTTTACTGGAGAGAGGTTGGATTTGACCCCCTCCTACCTCATGACCAAGATAGGTAACTTTCCCCTGAGCTATCTGGCACTTGGTGGCCTTGATAGTGAGGTTAGCCCTTTTCAAGGCCTGCAACACCTTATCCAGATGTGTCAAATGCTCTTCCCAGGTGGAACTGTAGACGGCAATGTCGTCTAAGTAAGCCACACAAAAGGCTTCCAGCCCACTGAGCGCATGGTTGACCAATCTCTGGAAGGTGGCAGGGGCATTCTTCAACCCAAAAGGCATGACCCTAAACTGGTAGAGTCCCTCAGGTGTTGAGAAGGCCGTCTTTTCCTTGGCATGGTCCGTCAGAGCTATTTGCCAATAGCCTGAGGTAAGGTCAAAGGTGCTCACAAATTTGGCAGCACCTATGGTGTCCACGAGCTCATCAGCTCTGGGCAATGGGTGCGCGTCAGTTTTGGTGACGGCATTGACTCCTCGGTAGTCCACACAGAACCTCCAATCCTTGGTACCCGCCTGGGAACTTGCCTTGGGGACAAGGACCACTGGACTGGACCAGGGACTGGTTGAGGGTTCAATAACACCCAGATCCAACATCTTGGCGACCTCAGCCTGGATGTGGTTCTTGACGGTATCTGACATACAGTAGCACCTGCTTTTGACAGGCACACTGTCACCAGTGTCAATTTCATGCCTACACCACGGTGTAAGGCCTGGCATCAGTGAAAACAGAGAGGCATACTGTTGGAGTAAAGCCCTGCAGGCCCTCTGTTGCTCTGTTGTCAAATCCGGAGAGAGATGTACTCCCTCCACTGAGCCATCCTGAGGGTTGCTATACAGCAAATCAGGAAGGGGCTCACTCTCATCCTCTTCTTGCCCTGAAGCTAGCAAGAGACATGAGACTTCTGCTCGCCGGTGGAAAGGCTTGAGCCTGTTGACATGGAATATCTGAGGGGCTACCCCAGAGGCTCCCATGTGTGATGCTGGAAATGCATCAGAGGGACAGGGCCTCTGAATCCTTGTCCTTTTCTGCCTTTTATCGTGTGTTCTGTTATGTTTTCTGCCCAGGAGTCCATTTGGGACTCCTGGCAGTGCAGCTCTCTCTTTTGGTTTGGTGAACAGACCCATGGGATACCCTTATGGCACCCCTGGGTAGGGGTACAACCCTGTGCCCCTAGTGTATGTTTTTGGGCACCTGTGGGTGGCCCACAGAGCAGGGTATGGGCTGGTGGCAGCTCCATGCTGAATTAGACAGGTGCTCTGGGTGTCCTCCATTTTGGGATACCCAGGCCCTGCCATTGGGATCAGTTGATTCCTGATAGAAAACAAGATGGCCCCTGTGGCCTCTTGCTCTCTATTGCCTGTTGTCTTGTTTTTCCCAAAGTCCTGGGAAGCCCTGACTCTGTACCTTCCCCCTGACTGGCTGTTGGGTGGAAGTTCCATATATGGTGTTGTTGTGAAGGCCCAGCTAGACTGACTGGAGCCTTACCTTTGACTGTATGTTGTGGGTACCTCCTGTGGGTGGGGCCTGGGTGAATGGAGTGTGTGACCAATATACACTTCTTGTTGTGGTTGTCTGGTTTCTGGCATGTGAGACAAAGACTGAGACAGCCCTGCCCGAAACTGGCCTGAATGCAGTGTGTAGTGTTGAATGGCTGGGTACTTGTCCCAATCCACATTCCTTGTTGTGAGTGTCTGAAAGGGAGGAGTGTGGCCTGAATGCACTGTGTGCCTGATTGGCTGACTGACTGCATGAATGCCCTTCTGTGTGATTGGCTGCTGTGTGTGTGCCAGCAGTGTGGATGAGAGACAGAATAGTATATCTGGGGACCTCTCACCACTGGAAATTGTTCAGAAGCATTCAGAAGCTGAGTCTCCACTCAAGAGTAACTGGATTTGCTGATCCTCGACGTCCAGCTGGAAGAAGAAGACTTGCTGTGGCATTTGCTTCGACAGAAACTGAAGGTTGTCGAAATCGTCGAGGACTGACCCGAGAGAGGACCTGGTAAGGCGCCCTCTTCCCGTGCTCCGAGGGACCATCGAGCACCGCTGAGTCTTCGCCGAAGCGCCCTGGAAGTCAGACCCTCGAAAGGCTGCCGACCCGAGACGGGACCGCCGAGGAGATCGAAGTGAAGCACCCGGACATCGACGCTGTCGAAGTCCATTGCCGTCGACCAGGGTTCGCAGGTTTGTGTAACCGCTGGAGGCCCGTCGAAGTTGTGTTGCCCAGCCGTGGGAACCACTTGACGCCGTGCCGCCGACGACCGGAGCCGTCCGCTCCTTGCCTAAGAACATTTGCCTTGAAGGACTCCCTCGTCCGCATCGTCGACCGCTTTGTCCCGCCGGGGAAAGTCGAGGACGACCAACGCGCCGAGGAGAATCCGCCGGTGGGTTTCCCGCCACCTCACGACCCCAAAGACTCGAGCGACTCGACGCCCTTGCTGGGCTTCCGTCTCTACAATCTTTGCGGTCCAGAACTATTGTCATCGAGGTGCCCCGCACACCTCCGCCTTGCAGGACGCCGACGCCCCGACGCCGACGAGCACCGCTCGGACGAAGCTGCCGCCTCTCTGACATCGTTCTACCTCGTTTGTCGACGGACGTTCGACGCCCCGTGCCTCCCGCTTGAAAGGGAAGGCATTCAAGAAGGGCCGTCGATTCCCCGTCGCCGAACCCCGAGGTCTTCGACGTTTCTCGACGCCTCTCGACGATCCGTGACTCCCGCTTGAAAGGGGGGTCATTCAAGAAGGATCTGTCGACGCCTCTTCGAAGAACTCGACTCCACCAGGTACATTGGGGGGGTAAAAACATTATAGGAGAGAAATAGACTACTGAACAATATATGGACTGGGCTGGTGTTATATCTCTTTATTTTGCAGGTTGCCCAGGTGGGGGGATCTCCACACAGAACTGTGTCCAGTGGTAGGGGCCAGTATTCTGCCTATTGTTTCAACCCTCTGTTATCTCTCCTCTCTCTATTGCTGGCTTCCTTCTTATTGATCTGTGTGCCATTTTAACAGTATTGTGAATGCACTTTAATGAGGTCTAATATTAGTGGTACCACTTTAGAATTGTAGATAATTACCATTGCTGATTTTCCTGAGCACAAAGTGCGTTATTGTGATAAGTGTACATAACCCTTGAATATTAATTATATAAAGACTGTGTTTTCAGTAATACAGTGTGTGGACATTCCTTTGTGGGGGCTTGGGGATACACTGTACTTAAGAACCAGCCTGCATCACCTCCTGAGAAGCTAGGCCTTGATTGCTCGTCCATTGCTACCGTATTAGAGAATCTTGGCTGGGGTCCTCTGTGCCTCTCCTCTACCATATAGAGAGCAGAAGTACAGACCCCCCCACCGGTCTTTACAAGCTGGTGGCAGCGGTGGGATGCTTATGGTTTTAAGACTCAGTGTATAACCGTGCCACTTACAAAATATCCGCACTTTATTAGATTAAGGTTCGGGTGTGTTCCAAATAACTGCATTACAAGCAATGGAGCCCATTGCAAATGGTAAATTGACTCGGATGAGCTTGGAGGCTCTCCAGAGTGCTTGTGAAGCCAGGGAGTTAGACTTTGTGGATAAGTCTAGGGCTGAGCTGATAGCTGCCCTGGTGGATTACCAGACTGATGGTGAAACTCTTGAGGAAGGGGGGGATGCAACCAGTGAGGACTCTGCCCCTGGGGTTGTCGCTGAATCTGTTTCTGGGAATGCCACCATTCCTGCTGCATCTGTTCCAAACCCCAGCAATTCAATGGAACTTGAGTTATTGAGGATGAAGTTAGCCTTTGAATATCGCAAGTTGGAAATAGAAGCTGAGCTTAAGAAAGAGGAGCTGGCACAGCAAGTGGAACTCAAGAATAGGGATCTTGAACTCAGAAATAAGGACCTTGAACTCAAAAGCCAGGACACTGAATGTCAGAGAATCCAGCTAGAGAAAGCTAGAGTGGAGACTTCAGCTAGATCCAGTGAGAGTGTCAGGTCCCCAGCCACCAAGTTTATGAAAGATTTGGTTGGTGTGTTTGTGGAGGGTTCAGATATCCTCCAATGGATTGAAGCGTTTGAAATGGCTTGTGCAATTCATGATGTAGATAAAAGAGATTGGGCTAAGTGTTTGTTAAGCAGAGTGCCTCAAACTGGATATGACTGTATTCTGAAGCTGGGTGTGGAAGAAAGGGGTCAGTATGAGTGTATGAAGTCTGCTTTGATTGCCAAGTTTGGCAAGACACCTGCCCAATACCTTAGAAGGTTCAGGGAATTTAAGAAAAGAGAGAATGTGTCTTGGGTTGACTGGGTGAGTACTGCGCACATGAACATGATGGGGTGGATTGATGGATACAAGGTGAAAACTTTTGTTGAGTTGTCCCACCTCTTGTTTTTTGAGCATTTTTCTGAAGCCTGTTCACCAGAGCTGCGTCAGTATGTGGCTGACCAGAACATTTTGGACCCCTTTAAGCTGGCTAGGTTGGCTGACAAGTGGGTCTCCCACCGGGTGTCCCCTAAGGACTCCAGTGGGAAGGACAAGGACAAAGAAAAGGGGACCTCTCAGAAAGCTGAGGAGTCCCAAAAGCAGTCACAGTCGGGTAAACCAAAACCTTCCTCTCCTAAGACCCAAAAATCTAGTGGGGATAAGTCCTCTGTGGGTGGGAATAAGAGTAGTGGTCCACCTGCTGCAAAGCAGGCTCCCAGTGGTTCCAGTACCGTACCCCGCACTCCTGGCACTTGTTGGGATTGTGGGGCTCTGGATCACAAAAGGGGTGACCCCAAGTGTAAAGGTAAGGCACTTGGAGTACAGGCTGTCAGCCTGACCTACCCTTACCCCGTGTCTGAGGTGGAGGCCACTGTCCTCCCCTCCTCTACAGGAATCACATTTGGTGCTCCGGTAGAGATTTCCTTAGTGTCCCTTGGGGCCTGGGACCAGTACGCAGAAGTACTGGCAACTATCCCGCAGAACACCCGTAGGTTTTTGAGAAGTGTCCTCTTGAATGGCCAGCCTTCTACTGGTTTGAGAGACACTGGGGCAAGCATGACAGTGGTGGACAGGACCCTGCTCAAGCCAGAGGACTATGAAGGTGCTCCTCTGCAAACCACCAGATTAGCTGGTGGGCCTCCCAAATTATCACCTGTAGCCCTAGTCACACTCATGATTGGAGACAAGACAGCAAAGCTTCCTGTCCTGGTTCAGGACAATGTCCCTGCTAACATTCTGTTAGATAATGATCTAGTGGAGTTGGGGTTGATCTCGGATGGTCTTCCCCTGACTGCTGCTGCGGTCACTAGGTCACAGGTGACACCGGGTCTGGCTGTGAGTCAGGTACCCGAGCCAAAGGCGAGGCCTAAGGCAAGAAGAAGGAAGACCAAGAAGGCCACCTCTGTGGAGGGAACACCTTCTCTTCCTGCTGTTCCGACAGCACCCATTGGGATCCATGCTCCGGACGGGCTGGGTCCAGTGGAAAACCCAAACTCAACTCCTGTGGGAGAAGAGACAGAAGACTCTCCTGTGGGAGAGGTTCTTAACCCGGAGGAGCACCCCGACCTTCAATGCTTGTTAGCTGAAGGGGGACCCTCCCGGGCAGACTTCTGTAAAGGACAGAGGGAGTGCCACTCTCTCGAGGGTCTGAGGAAACAGGCCCTGTCCCAGGCACAAGGTGAAGTGCCTAGGACATTCAAGATTTATTGGGAGGGTGAGCTCCTTGTTAGTGAGCCCACTAAGCCTGAACCTGGTGCCCGCAAGAGGTTGGTGGTACCCCAGGTTTACAGGCCCTTCCTACTGCAGTTGGCGCATGAGGTGCCCTTGGCTGGTCATCTTGGGACTAAGAAGACTAAGCAGAGGCTCTCTGCCCATTTCTACTGGCCAAGGATGGGGGTAGAGGTGGAGTCCCACTGCAGGACCTGCCCCACTTGTCAGTTGTCTGGCAAGACTGGAGGCAGGATCATTGCCCCACTGCAGCCATTACCAGTGGTTGGCACACCATTTGAGAGGGTGGGCATCGACATCGTCGGTCCCCTTGACCCTCCCACTTCAGGTGGACATCGGTTCATCCTGGTCTTGGTAGATCATGCCACCAGGTACCCTGAGGCAATACCCCTTCGGACTGTTACTGCCAAGGTGGTTGCCAGGGCTCTCCTGGGCATTTTCACCCGTGTTGGATTCCCCAAGGAGGTTGTCTCTGACAGAGGATCCAACTTCATGTCTAGTTACATGAAAACCATGTGGAAAGAGTGCGGGGTAACCTACAAGTTCTCCACCTCTTACCACCCCCAGACCAATGGTCTGGTTGAGAGATTTAATAAAACTCTCAAGGGCATGCTAGGTGCTTTGGAAGAGCCCCTAAGGAGGAAATGGGATCTCCTCCTGCCATGCCTGCTGTTTGCTTACAGAGAGGTACCTCAAGAGGGTGTTGGTTTCAGCCCCTTTGAGTTACTCTTTGGACATCCCGTGAGGGGGCCCCTCGCCTTGATCCGAGAAGGCTTGGAAGCCACCCCTCCAGGTCCCGCCAAGCAAGTGGGGGACTATGTGTTAGGCCTCAGGCGGAGGATGACACAAATGATGGGTCAGGCAACAGCAAATCTCAAGGCCAGCCAGGAATTGAACAAGTACTGGCATGACCTTAAAGCTTCGCAAGTGGATCGGACTCCGGGACAGGAAATCCTTGTGATGGAGCCTACCAAGCCTAGAGCTTTGGCAGACAAGTGGACTGGACCCTTCAGGATCATCTCCAAGATGGGCGAAGTCAATTATCTGGTTGACATGGGAGCCTCTGGGGTAGCCCCCCAGGTATTCCATGTCAACAGGCTCAAGCCTTTCCACAGGCGAGCAGAGGTCTCATGTCTCTTGCTAGCTTCAGGGCAAGAAGAGGATGAGAGTGAGCCCCTTCCTGATTTGCTGCATAGCAACCCTCAGGATGGCTCAGTGGAGGGAGTACAACTCTCTCCCGATTTGACAACAGAGCAGCAGAGGGCCTGCAGGGCTTTGCTCCAGCAGTATGCCTCTCTGTTTTCACTGACACCGGGCCTTACACCGTGGTGTAAGCACGAAATTGACACTGGTGACAGCGTGCCTGTCAAGAGCAGGAGCTATCGTATGTCAGATACCGTCAAAAACCACATCCAGGCTGAGGTCGCCAAGATGTTGGATCTGGGTGTTATTGAACCCTCAACCAGTCCCTGGTCCAGTCCAGTGGTCCTTGTCCCCAAGGCAAGTTCCCAGGCGGGTACCAAAGATTGGAGGTTCTGTGTGGACTACCGAGGAGTCAATGCCGTCACCAAAACTGACGCGCACCCATTGCCCCGGGCTGATGAGCTCGTGGACACCATAGGTGCTGCCAAGTTTGTGAGCACCTTTGACCTTACCTCAGGCTATTGGCAAATAGCTCTGACGGACCATGCCAAGGAAAAGACGGCTTTCTCAACACCTGAGGGACTCTACCAGTTTAGGGTCATGCCTTTTGGGTTGAAGAATGCCCCTGCCACCTTCCAGAGATTGGTCAACCATGCGCTCAGTGGGCTGGAAGCCTTTTGTGTGGCTTACTTAGACGACATTGCCGTCTACAGTTCCACCTGGGAAGAGCATTTGACACATCTGGATAAGGTGTTGCAGGCCTTGAAAAGGGCTAACCTCACTATCAAGGCCACCAAGTGCCAGATAGCTCAGGGGAAAGTTACCTATCTTGGTCATGAGGTAGGAGGGGGTCAAATCCAACCTCTCTCCAGTAAAGTACAGGACGTACAGAACTGGGAGACTCCCACTACTCAAACCCAGGTGAGAGCCTTTTTGGGCCTCACTGGGTACTATCGCAATTTCATGGCAGACTATGGAACCATAGCTGCACCCCTGACAGCTCTAACTTCGCCCAAACAGCCTAGGAAGGTTAATTGGACTGAAGACTGTCAGAGGGCCTTTGATGGCTTGAAAGAAAGTCTGTGTAGGGCACCTGTGTTGTGTGCGCCTGACTACAGCCGACCCTTTATCGTCCAGACGGATGCCTGCGACACCGGAATTGGAGCTGTCTTGTCCCAGTTAGATGACAAAGGGAGAGAACACCCTATCATATTCATCAGTAGACAACTCAAGGGTAGAGAACTTAGGTGGGCTACTGTTGAAAAGGAGTGTTTTAGCATAGTTTGGAGCCTTAGGCGTTTTAGGCCCTACCTTACGGGGTCTACCTTCAAGGTCCAAACAGATCATAAGCCCCTGAAGTGGCTTATGCAGATGAAGGGTGAGAATCCGAAATTGCTCAGGTGGTCGATTAGCCTACAAGGGCTAGACTTCACCATAGAGCACAGACCAGGGAAGAGTCACGATAATGCGGATGGCCTTTCCAGAAGGTATGTTGACCGTCTGGATGAGGGTGTCTATCCCGTGGGAGATTAGACACCCTCCACCTCAGTCTGGGGGGGGCGACTGTGATGCTGGAAATGCATCAGAGGGACAGGGCCTCTGAATCCTTGTCCTTTTCTGCCTTTTATCGTGTGTTCTGTTATGTTTTCTGCCCAGGAGTCCATTTGGGACTCCTGGCAGTGCAGCTCTCTCTTTTGGTTTGGTGAACAGACCCATGGGATACCCTTATGGCACCCCTGGGTAGGGGTACAACCCTGTGCCCCTAGTGTATGTTTTTGGGCACCTGTGGGTGGCCCACAGAGCAGGGTATGGGCTGGTGGCAGCTCCATGCTGAATTAGACAGGTGCTCTGGGTGTCCTCCATTTTGGGATACCCAGGCCCTGCCATTGGGATCAGTTGATTCCTGATAGAAAACAAGATGGCCCCTGTGGCCTCTTGCTCTCTATTGCCTGTTGTCTTGTTTTTCCCAAAGTCCTGGGAAGCCCTGACTCTGTACCTTCCCCCTGACTGGCTGTTGGGTGGAAGTTCCATATATGGTGTTGTTGTGAAGGCCCAGCTAGACTGACTGGAGCCTTCCCTTTGACTGTATGTTGTGGGTACCTCCTGTGGGTGGGACCTGGGTGAATGGAGTGTGTGACCAATATACACTTCTTGTTGTGGTTGTCTGGTTTCTGGCATGTGAGACAAAGACTGAGACAGCCCTGCCCGAAACTGGCCTGAATGCAGTGTGTAGTGTTGAATGGCTGGGTACTTGTCCCAATCCACATTCCTTGTTGTGAGTGTCTGAAAGGGAGGAGTGTGGCCTGAATGCACTGTGTGCCTGATTGGCTGACTGACTGCATGAATGCCCTTCTGTGTGATTGGCTGCTGTGTGTGTGCCAGCAGTGTGGATGAGAGACAGAATAGTATCTCTGGGGACCTCTCACCACTGGAAATTGTTCAGAAGCATTCAGAAGCTGAGTCTCCACTCAAGAGTAACTGGATTTGCTGATCCTCGACGTCCAGCTGGAAGAAGAAGACTTGCTGTGGCATTTGCTTCGACAGAAACTGAAGGTTGTCGAAATCGTCGAGGACTGACCCGAGAGAGGACCTGGTAAGGCGCCCTCTTCCCGTGCTCCGAGGGACCATCGAGCACCGCTGAGTCTTCGCCGAAGCGCCCTGGAAGTCAGACCCTCGAAAGGCTGCCGACCCGAGACGGGACCGCCGAGGAGATCGAAGTGAAGCACCCGGACATCGACGCTGTCGAAGTCCATTGCCGTCGACCAGGGTTCGCAGGTTTGTGTAACCGCTGGAGGCCCGTCGAAGTTGTGTTGCCCAGCCGTGGGAACCACTTGACGCCGTGCCGCCGACGATCGGAGCCGTCCGCTCCTTGCCTAAGAACATTTGCCTTGAAGGACTCCCTCGTCCGCATCGTCGACCGCTTTGTCCCGCCGGGGAAAGTCGAGGACGACCAACGCGCCGAGGAGAATCCGCCGGTGGGTTTCCCGCCACCTCACGACCCCAAAGACTCGAGCGACTCGACGCCCTTGCTGGGCTTCCGTCTCTACAATCTTTGCGGTCCAGAACTATTGTCATCGAGGTGCCCCGCACACCTCCGCCTTGCAGGACGCCGACGCCCCGACGCCGACGAGCACCGCTCGGACGAAGCTGCCGCCTCTCTGACATCGTTCTACCTCGTTTGTCGACGGACGTTCGACGCCCCGTGCCTCCCGCTTGAAAGGGAAGGCATTCAAGAAGGGCCGTCGATTCCCCGTCGCCGAACCCCGAGGTCTTCGACGTTTCTCGACGCCTCTCGACGATCCGTGACTCCCGCTTGAAAGGGGGGTCATTCAAGAAGGATCTGTCGACGCCTCTTCGAAGAACTCGACTCCACCAGGTACATTGGGGGGTAAAAACATTATAGGAGAGAAATAGACTACTGAACAATATATGGACTGGGCTGGTGTTATATCTCTTTATTTTGCAGGTTGCCCAGGTGGGGGGATCTCCACACAGAACTGTGTCCAGTGGTAGGGGCCAGTATTCTGCCTATTGTTTCAACCCTCTGTTATCTCTCCTCTCTCTATTGCTGGCTTCCTTCTTATTGATCTGTGTGCCATTTTAACAGTATTGTGAATGCACTTTAATGAGGTCTAATATTAGTGGTACCACTTTAGAATTGTAGATAATTACCATTGCTGATTTTCCTGAGCACAAAGTGCGTTATTGTGATAAATGTACATAACCCTTGAATATTAATTATATAAAGACTGTGTTTTCAGTAATACAGTGTGTGGACATTCCTTTGTGGGGGCTTGGGGATAAACTGTACTTAAGAACCAGCCTGCATCACCTCCTGAGAAGCTAGGCCTTGATTGCTCGTCCATTGCTACCGTATTAGAGAATCTTGGCTGGGGTCCTCTGTGCCTCTCCTCTACCATATAGAGAGCAGAAGTACAGACCCCCCCACCGGTCTTTACACCATGTCAACCAGATAATTGACTTCGCCCATCTTGGAGATGATCCTGAAGGGTCCAGTCCACTTGTCTGCCAGAGCTCTAGGCTTGGTAGGCTCCATCACAAGGATTTCCTGTCCCGGAGTCCAATCCACTTGCGAGGCTTTAAGGTCATGCCAGTACTTATTCAATTCCTGGCTGGCCTTGAGATTTGCTGTTGCCTGACCCATCATCTGTGTCATCCTCCGTCTGAGGCCTAACACATAGTCCCCCACTTGCTTGGCGGGACCTGGAGGGGTGGCTTCCAAGCCTTCTCTGATCAAGGCAAGGGGCCCCCTACGGGATGTCCAAAGAGTAACTCAAAGGGGCTGAAACCAACACCCTCTTGAGGTACCTCTCTGTAAGCAAACAGCAGGCATGGCAGGAGGAGATCCCATTTCCTCCTTAGGGGTTCTTCCAAAGCCCCTAGCCTGCCCTTGAGAGTTTTATTAAATCTCTCAACCAGACCATTGGTCTGGGGGTGGTAAGAGGTGGAGAACTTGTAGGTTACCTCGCACTCTTTCCACATGGTTTTAATGTAACTAGACATGAAGTTGGATCCTCTGTCAGAGACAACCTCCTTGGGGAGTCCAACATGGGTGAAAATGCCCAGGAGAGCCCTGGCAACCACCTTGGCAGTAACAGTCCGAAGGGGTATTGCCTCAGGGTACCTGGTGGCATGATCTACCAAGACCAGGATGAACCGATGTCCACCTGAAGTGGGAGGGTCAAGGGGACCGACGATGTCGATGCCCACCCTCTCAAATGGTGTGCCAACCACTGGCAATGGATGCAGTGGGGCAATGACACTACCTCCAGTCTTGCCAGACAACTGACAAGTTGGGCAGGTCCTGCAGTGGGACTCCACCTCTACTCCTATCCGTGGCCAGTAGAAATGGGCAGAGAGCCTCTGCTTAGTCTTCTTGGTCCCAAGATGACCAGCCAAGGGCACCTCATGCACCAACTGCAGTAGGAAGGGCCTGTAAACCTGGGGTACCACCAACCTCTTGAGGGCACCAGGTTCAGGCTTAGTGGGCTCACTAACAAGGAGCTCACCCTCCCAATAAATCCGGAATGTCCTAGGTACTTCTCCTTGTGCCTGGGACAGGGCCTGTTTCCTCAGTCCCTCGAGAGAGTGGCACTCTCTCTGTCCCTTACAGAAGTCTGCCCGGGAGGGTCCCCCTTCAGCTAACAAGCATCGAAGGTCGGGATGATCCTCCGGGTTGAGAACCTCTCCCACAGGAGAGTCTTCTGTCTCTTCTCCCACAGGAGTTGAGTTTGGGTTTTCCACTGGACCCAGCCCGTCCGGAGCATGGATCCCAATGGGTGCTGTCGGAACAGCAGGAAGAGAAGGTGTTCCCTCCACAAAGGTGGCCTTCTTGGTCTTCCTTCTTCTTGACTTCGGCCTCGCCTTTGGCTCGGGTACCTGACCCACAGCCAGACCCGGTGTCACCTGTGACCTAGTGACTGCAGCAGCAGTCATGGGAAGACCATCCGAGATCAACCCCAACTCTACTAGATCATTTCCTAACAGAATGTTAGCAGGGACATTGTCCTGAACCAGGACAGGAAGCTTTGCTGTCTTGTCTCCAATCATGAGTGTGACTAAGGCTACAGGTGATAATTTGGGAGGCCCACCAGCTAACCTGGTGGTTTGCAGAAGAGCACCTACATAGTCCTCTGGCTTGACCAGGGTCCTGTCCACCACTGTCATGCTTGCCCCAAGGTCTCTCAAACCAGTAGAAGGCTGGCCATTCAAGAGGACACTTCTCAAAAACCTACGGGTGTTCTGTGGGATAGTCGCCAGTACTTCTGCATACTGGTCCCAGGCCCCAAGGGACACTAAGGAAATCTCTACCGGAGCACCAAATGTGATCCCGGTAGAGGAGGGGAGGACAGTGGCCTCCACCTCAGACACGGGGTAAGGGTAGGTCAGGCTGACAGCCTGTACTCCAAGTGCCTTACCTCTACACTTGGAGTCACCCCTTTTGTGATCCAGAGCCCCACAGTCCCAACAAGCGCCAGGAGTGTGGGGTACGGTACTGGAACCACTGGGAGCCTGCTTTACAGCAGGTGGACCACTACTCTTATTCCCACCCACGGTTGACTTATCCCCATTAGATTTTTGGGTCTTGGGAGAGGAAGGTTTAGGTTTACCCGACTGTGACTGCTTGTGGGACTCCTCAGCTTTCTGAGAGGCCCCCTTTTCTTTGTCCTTGTCCTTCCCACTGGAGTCCTTAGGGGACACCCGCTGGGAGACCCACTTGTCAGCCAACCTAGCCAGCTTAAAGGGGTCCAAAATGTTCTGGTCAGCCACATACTGACGCAGCTCTGGTGAACAGGCTTAAGAAAAATGCTCAAAAAACAAGAGGTGGGACAATTCAACAAAAGTCTTAACCTTGTATCCATTGATCCACCCCATCATGTTCATGTGCGCAGCACTCACCCAGTCAACCCAAGACACATTCTCTATTTTCTTAAAATCCCTGAACCTTCTAGGTGTCTTGCCAAACTTGGCAATCAAAGCAGACTTCATACACTCATACTGACCCCTTTCTTCCACACTCAGCTTCAGAATACAGTCATATCCAGTTTGAGGCACTCTGATTAACAAACACTTAGCCCAATCTCTTTTATCAACATCATGAATCGCACAAGCCATTTCAAACGCTTCAATCCATTGGAGGATATCTGAACCCTCCACAAATACACCAACCAAATCTTTCATAAACTTGGTGACTGGGGACCTGACACTCTCACTGGTTTTAACTGAAGTCTCCACTCTAGCGTTCTCTAGCTGGATTCTCTGACATTCAGTGTCCTGGCTCTTGAGTTCAAGGTCCTTATTTCTGAGTTCAAGATCCCTATTCTTGAGCTCCACTTGTTGAGCCAACTCCTCTTTCTTAAGTTCAGCATCTATTTCCAACTTGCGGTATTCAAAGGCCAATTTCATCCTTAATAACTCAAGCTCCAAGGAATTGCTGGGGTTTGGAACAGAGGCAGCAGGAATGGCGGCATTCCCAGAAACAGATTCAGCAGAAACCCCAGCGGCAGAGTCCTCATTGGTTGCATTCCCCCCCTCATCAAGAGTTTCACCATCAGTCTGGTAGTCCACCAGGGCAGCTATCAGCTCATCCCTAGACTTATCCACAAAGTCTAACTCCCTGGCTTCACAAGCACTCTGGAGAGCCACCAAGCTCATCCGAGTCAATTTGCCATTTGCAATAGACTCCATTGTTTGTAATGCAGTTATCTTGTACACAACTAAACCTTAATTTAATAAAGTGCGGATATCCTTTGTAAGTGGCACGGTTATACACTGATTCTTAAAACCATAAGCATCCCACCGCTGCCACCAGTGTGAAGAAGACCGGTAGGGGGTGTCTGTACTTCTGCTCTCTATATGGTAGAAGAGAGGCACAGAAGACCCCATCCAAGATTCTCTATTACGGTAGCAATGGACGAGCAATCAAGGCCTAGCTTCTCAGGAGGTGATGCAGGCTGGTTCTTAAGTACAGTGTAGTCCCCAAGCCCCCACAAAGGAATGTCCACACACTGTATTGGTTAGAACACAGTCTTTATATAATCAATATTCAAGGTTATGTACACTTATCATAATAACTCACTTTGTACTCAGGAAAATCCACAATGGCAAATATATACAATTCTAAAGTGGTACCACCCTTTGTATTAGATCTCATAAAAGTGCATCAACAATACTGTAACAATGTCACACAGATCAATAGAGTGAAACCAGCAATAGAGAGAGGAGAGGAGAGAAAATAAGATGGTTGAGCAATAGGCAGAATACTGGCCCCTACCACTAGACACAGTTCTGTGTGGAGATCCCCCCACCTGGGCAACCTGTAAAATAAAGATATAGCACAAGCCCAGTCCATATATTGTTCTGCAAGTCATATTCCCTCCTATAATGTTTTTACCCCCCCAATGTACCTGGTGGAGTCGAGTTCTTCGAAGAGGCGTCGACAGATCCTTCTTGAGCGACCCCCTTTCAAGCGGGAGTCACGGATCGTCGAGAGGTGTCGAGAAGCGTTGAGGAACTCGGTGTTCGGCGACGGGGAATCGACGGCCCTTCTTGAATGTCTTCCCTTTCAAGGGGGAGACACGGGGCGTCGAACGTCCGTCGACAAACAGGGTAGAACGGCGTCGATGAGGTGGCAGCTTCGTCCGAGCGGTGCTCGTCGGCGTCGGAGCGTCGGCGTCCTGCAAGGCAGAGGCGTGCGGGGCACCTCGGTGACAATAGTTCTGGACCGCAAAGATTGTGGAGACGGAGGCCCAGCAAGGGCGTCGAGTCGTTCGAGTCTTTGTGGTCTTCGGGTGGCGGGAAACCCACCGGCAGGTTTCTCCTCGGCGCGTTAGTCGTCCTCGACTTTCTCCGGCAGGATAAAGCGGTCGACGGAGCGGACGAGGGAGTCCTTCAATTCGAATGTTCTTAGGCAAAGGAGCGGACGGCTCCGGTCGTCGGCGGCACGGCGTCAAGTGGTTCCCACGGCTGGGCAACACAACTTCGACGGGCCTCCAGCGGTTACACAAACCTGCGAAACCTGGTCGACGGCAATGGACTTCGACGGCGGCGATGTCCGGTGCTTCACTTCGATCTCCTCAGCGGTCCTGTCTCGGGTCGGCAGCCTTTCGAGGGTCTGTCTTCCAGGGCGCTTCGGCGAAGATGGAGCGGTGCTCGATGGTCCCTCGGAGCACGGGAAGAGGGCGCCTTACCAGGTCCTCTCTCGGGTCAGTCTTCGACGATTTCGGCAGCCTTCGGATCGGTCGAAGCAAATGCAACAGCAAGTCTTCTTCTTCCAGCTGGATGTCGAGGATCAGCAGTTCCAGTTACTCTTAGAGTGGAGACTCAGCTCCAGAACGCTTCTGAACGCTTCTGAACGCTCCCTGAACCCGTCTACCAGTGGTGAGAGGTCCCCAGATATACTATTCTGTCTCTCATCCACACTGCTGGCACACACTCAGCAGCCAATCATACAGAAGGGCATTCATGCAGTCAGTCAGCCAATCAGGCACACAGTGCATTCAGGCCACACTCCTCCCTTTCAGACACTCACAACAAGGAATGTGGATTGGGACAAGTACCCAGCCATTCAACACTACACACGGCATTCAGGCCAGTTTCGGGCAGGGCTGTCTCAGTCTTTGTCTCTCATGCCAGAAACCAGACAACCACAACAAGGAGTATATATTGGTCACACACTCCATTCACCCAGGTCCCACCCACAGGAGGTACCCACAACATACAGTCACTGGGAAGGCTCCAGTCTGTCTAGCTGGGCCTTCACAACAACACCATATATGGAACTTCCACCAAACAGCCAGTCAGGGGGAAGGGACAGAGTCAGGGCTTCCCAGGACTTTGGGAAAACAAGGTAACAGGCAATAGAAAGCAAGAGGCCACAGGGGCCATCTTGTTTCCTATCAGGAATCAACTGATCCCAATGGCAGGGCCTGGGTATCCCAAAATGGAGGACACCCAGAGTACCTGTCAAATTCAGCATGGAGCTGCCACCAGCCCATACCCTGCTCTGTGGGCTACCCACAGGTGCCCAAAAACATACACTAGGGGCACAGGGTTGTACCCCTAACCATGGGTGCCATAAGGGTATCCCATGGGTCTGTTCAGCAAACCAAAAGAGAGAGCTGCACTGCCAGGAGTCCCACATGGACTCCTGGGCAGAAAACATGACAGAACACACGATAAAAAGCAGTAAAGGACAAGGATTCAGAGGCCCTGTCCCTCTGATGCATTTCCAGCATCACATGCACCTACCTGGCCGCCAAGGGGAAAGCCAAAAACACAAGTAACCCCAAGTCTGTTTTCACACCTGAAATGTCACACACTCACATCATAGAGATATGGGCCTCGGGTGTCCAAGCCACCAAGGAAAACAGGGAACCCCATGCATTTCCGAAAAGAGGACACCCGTGGGAATCCGCAGAGGTATGATATGCCCAAATCTCCCCAGAATTTATTACACAGACATCCCCGCAAAGTGTGAAATGTGGTAAAAAATACGCATTTTCTGAACATTTCGCTCGGCTCACCCATCGAAACACGCCCCCAACAACACATGGCCTACCGTCCCGCGTTCCCACAGGTTTCCCGATGAAAATGGTACCTCACATGTGTGGGTGCACCTACCTGGCCGCCTAGGGGAAAGCCGAAAACACAAGTAACCCCAAGTCTGTTTTCAGAGCGGAATCTCAGACATTTGGCGACTGGCACTACATACAGATATGGGCCCCGGGTGTCCAAGCCACCAAGGAAAACAGGGAACCCCATGCATTTCCGAAAAGGGGACACCCGTGGTAATCCGCAGAGGTATGATATGCCCAAATCGCCCCAGAATTTATTACCCAGACACCCCCGTAAATTCCGAAATGTGGTGAAAAAAATGCATTTTCCGCACATTTCGCTCGGCTCACCCATCGAAACACGCCCCCAACAACACATGGCCAACTGTCCCGCGTTCCCACAGGTGTCCCGATGAAAACGGTACCTCACATGTGTGGGTGCACCTACCTGGCCGCCAAGGGGAAAGCCGAAAACACAAGTAACCCCAAGTCTGTTTTCAGAGCGGAATCTCAGGCATTCTGCCGACCGGCACAACATACAGATATGGGCCTCGGGTGTCCAAGCAACCAAGGAAAACAGGGAACCCCATGCATTTCCGAAAAGAAGTCACCCGTGGGAATCCGCAGAGGTATGATATGCCCAAATCGCCCCAGAATTTATTAGCAAGACAACCCCCGCATAGTACGAAATGTGGTAAAAAATACGCATTTTCTGCACATTTCGCTCCGCTCACCCATCGAAACACGCCCCCAACAACACATGGCCTACCGTCCCGCGTTCCCACAGGTGTCCCGATGAAAACGGTACCTCACATGTGTGGGTGCACCTACCTGGCCGCCTAGGGGAAAGCCGAAAACACAAGTAACCCCAAGTCTGTGTGCAGAGGGGAATCTCAGACATTTGGCGACTGGCACTACATACAGATATGGGCCCCGGGTGTCCAAGCCACCAAGGAAAACAGGGAACCCCATGCATTTCCGAAAAGGGGACACCCGTGGTAATCCGCAGAGGTATGATATGCCCAAATCGCCCCAGAATTTATTACCCAGACACCCCCGTAAATTCCGAAATGTGGTGAAAAAAATGCATTTTCCGCACATTTCGCTCGGCTCACCCATCGAAACACGCCCCCAACAACACATGGCCAACTGTCCCGCGTTCCCACAGGTGTCCCGATGAAAACGGTACCTCACATGTGTGGGTGCACCTACCTGGCCGCCAAGGGGAAAGCCGAAAACACAAGTAACCCCAAGTCTGTTTTCAGAGCGGAATCTCAGGCATTCTGCCCACCGGCACAACATACAGATATGGGCCTCGGGTGTCCAAGCAACCAAGGAAAACAGGGAACCCCATGCATTTCCGAAAAGAAGTCACCCGTGGGAATCCGCAGAGGTATGATATGCCCAAATCGCCCCAGAATTTATTAGCAAGACAACCCCCGCATAGTACGAAATGTGGTTAAAAATACGCATTTTCTGCACATTTCGCTCAGCTCACCCATCGAAACACGCCCCCAACAACACATGGCCTACCGTCCCGCGTTCCCACAGGTGTCCCGATGAAAACGGTACCTCACATGTGTGGGTGCACCTACCTGGCCGCCTAGGGGAAAGCCGAAAACACAAGTAACCCCAAGTCTGTGTGCAGAGGGGAATCTCAGCCATTCTGCCGACCGGCACATCATACAGATATGGGCCTCGGGTGTCCAAGCCACCAAGGAAAACAGGGAACCCCATACATTTCCGAAAAGAGGACACCCGTGGGAATCCGCAGTGGTATGATATGCCCAAATCGCCCCAGAATTTATTACCCAGACACCCCCTCAAAGTCCGAAATGTGGGAAAAAATACGCATTTTCCGCACATTTTGCTCGGCTCACCCATCGAAACACGCCCCAACAACACATGGCCTACCGTCCCGCGTTCCCACAGGTGTCCCGATGAAAACGGTAACTCACATGTGTGGGTGCACCTACCTGGCTGGCAAGGGGCAAGCTGAAAACGCAAGCAACCCCCAGTCTGTTTGCAGAGGGGAATCTCAGCCATTCTGCCGACCGGCACATCAAACAGATAAGGGTCTCGGGTGTCCAAGCCACCGAGGAAAACGGAACCCCATGCATTTCCAAAAAGAGGACACCCGTGGGAATTTGCAGAGGTATGATATGCCCAAATCGCCCCAGAATTTATTACCCAGACACCCCTGCAAAGTCCGAAATGTGGGAAAAAATACGCATTTTCTGCACATTTCGCTCAGCTCACCCATCGAAACACGCCCCCAACAACACATGGCCTATCGTCCCGCGTTCCCACAGGTGTCCCGATGAAAACGGTACCTCACATGTGTGGGTGCACCTACCTGGCCGCCAAGGGGAAAGCCGAAAACACAAGTAACCCCAAGACTGTTTTCAGAGCGGAATCTCAGGCATTCTGCCGACCGGCACAACATACAGATATGGGCCTCGGGTGGCCAAGCAACCAAGGAAAACAGGGAACCCCATGCATTTCCGAAAAGAGGACACCCGTGGGAATCCGCAGTGGTATGATATGCCCAAATCGCCCCAGAATTTATTACCCAGACACCCCCTCAAAGTCCGAAATGTGGGAAAAAATACGCATTTTCCGCACATTTTGCTCGGCTCACCCATCGAAACACGCCCCCAACAACACATGGCCAACTGTCCCGCGTTCCCACAGGTGTCCCGATGAAAACGGTACCTCACATGTGTGGGTGCACCTACCTGGCCGCCAAGGGGAAAGCCGAAAACACAAGTAACCCCAAGTCTGTTTTCAGAGCGGAATCTCAGGCATTCTGCCCACCGGCACAACATACAGATATGGGCCTCGGGTGTCCAAGCAACCAAGGAAAACAGGGAACCCCATGCATTTCCGAAAAGAAGTCACCCGTGGGAATCCGCAGAGGTATGATATGCCCAAATCGCCCCAGAATTTATTAGCAAGACAACCCCCGCATAGTACGAAATGTGGTTAAAAATACGCATTTTCTGCACATTTCGCTCAGCTCACCCATCGAAACACGCCCCCAACAACACATGGCCTACCGTCCCGCGTTCCCACAGGTGTCCCGATGAAAACGGTACCTCACATGTGTGGGTGCACCTACCTGGCCGCCTAGGGGAAAGCCGAAAACACAAGTAACCCCAAGTCTGTGTGCAGAGGGGAATCTCAGCCATTCTGCCGACCGGCACATCATACAGATATGGGCCTCGGGTGTCCAAGCCACCAAGGAAAACAGGGAACCCCATACATTTCCGAAAAGAGGACACCCGTGGGAATCCGCAGTGGTATGATATGCCCAAATCGCCCCAGAATTTATTACCCAGACACCCCCTCAAAGTCCGAAATGTGGGAAAAAATACGCATTTTCCGCACATTTTGCTCGGCTCACCCATCGAAACACGCCCCAACAACACATGGCCTACCGTCCCGCGTTCCCACAGGTGTCCCGATGAAAACGGTAACTCACATGTGTGGGTGCACCTACCTGGCTGGCAAGGGGCAAGCTGAAAACGCAAGCAACCCCCAGTCTGTTTGCAGAGGGGAATCTCAGCCATTCTGCCGACCGGCACATCAAACAGATAAGGGTCTCGGGTGTCCAAGCCACCGAGGAAAACGGAACCCCATGCATTTCCAAAAAGAGGACACCCGTGGGAATTTGCAGAGGTATGATATGCCCAAATCGCCCCAGAATTTATTACCCAGACACCCCTGCAAAGTCCGAAATGTGGGAAAAAATACGCATTTTCTGCACATTTCGCTCAGCTCACCCATCGAAACACGCCCCCAACAACACATGGCCTATCGTCCCGCGTTCCCACAGGTGTCCCGATGAAAACGGTACCTCACATGTGTGGGTGCACCTACCTGGCCGCCAAGGGGAAAGCCGAAAACACAAGTAACCCCAAGACTGTTTTCAGAGCGGAATCTCAGGCATTCTGCCGACCGGCACAACATACAGATATGGGCCTCGGGTGGCCAAGCAACCAAGGAAAACAGGGAACCCCATGCATTTCCGAAAAGAAGACAACCGTGGGAATCCGCAGAGGTATGATATGCCCAAATCGCCCCAGAATTTATTACCCAGACACCTCCGCAAAGTACGAAATGTGGGAAAAAATACGCATTTTCCGCACATTTCGCTCGGCTCACCCATCGAAACACGCCCCAACAACTCATGACCTACCGTCCCGCGTTCCCACTGGAGTCCTGATGAAAACGGTACCTCACATGTGTGGGTGCACCTACCTGGCGGCCAAGGGGAATGCCGAAAACACAAGTAACCCCAAGTCTGTTTTCTGACCGGAATTTGTGACTCTCTGCCGCACAACATACAGATATGGGCCTCGGGTGTCCAAGCCACCGGGGAAAACAGGGAACCCCATGCATTTCCGAAAAGAAGACACCCGTGGGAATCCGCAGAAGTATAATATGCCCAAATCGCCCCAGAATTTATTACCCAGACACCCCCGCAAAGTCCAGAATGTGGGGAAAAAAATGCATTTTCCGCACATTTTGCTCGGCTCACCCATCGAAACCCGCCCCCAACAACACATGGCCTACCGTCCCGCGTTCCCACAGTTGTCCCGATGAAAACGGTACCTCACATGCGTGGGTGCACCTACCTGGCTGGCAAGGGGCAAGCCGAAAACGCAAGCAACCCCCAGTCTGTTTGCAGAGGGGAATCTCAGCCATTCTGCCGACTGGCACAACATACAGATATGGGCCTCGGGTGTCCAAGCCACCAAGGAAAACAGGGAATCCCATGCATTTCCGAAAAGATGACACCCGTGGGAATCTGCAGAGGTATGATTTGCGCACATCGCCCCAGAATTTATTACCCAGACAGCCCCGCAAAGTCCGAAATGTGGGGAAATAAACGCTTTTTCCGCACATTTTGCTCGACGCACCCATCGAAACACGCCCCCAACAACACATGGACTACAGTCACGCGTTCCCACAGGTGTCCCGATGAAAACGGTACCTCACATGTGTGGGTGCACCTACCTGGCCGCCAAGGGAAAAGCCTAAAACACAAGGAACCCCAAGTCTGTTTTCACACCAGAAATGTCACACTCTCACATCATACAGATATGGGCCTCGGGTGTCCAAGCCACCAAGGAAAACAGGGAACCCCATGCATTTCGGAAAAGAGGACACCCGTGGGAATCCGCAGAGGTATGATATGCCCAAATCGCCCCAGAATGTGTATTACCCAGACACCCCCGCAAAGTCCGAAATTTGGGAAAAAATACGCATTTTCCGCACATTTCGCTCGGCTCACCCATCGAAACACGCCCCCAACAACACATGGCCTACCATCCCGCGTTCCCACAGGTATCCCGATGAAAACGATACCTCACATGTGTGGGTGCACCTACCTGGCTGGCAAGGGGCAAGCTGAAAACGCAAGCAACCCCCAGTCTGTTTTCAGAGCGGAATCTCAGGCATTATGCCGACCGGCACAACATACAGATATGGGCCTCGGGTGTCCAAGCCACAGAGGAAAACAGGGAACCCCATGCATTTCCGAAAAGAGGACACCTGTGGGAATCTGCAGAGGTATGATTTGCGCACATCGCCCCAGAATTTATTACCCAGACACCCCCGCAAAATCCAAAATGTGGGGAAAAAAACACATTTTCCAGACATTTCGCTTTGCACACCCATCGAAACACACCCCCAACAACAAATGGCCTACCGTCCCGTGTTCCCACCGGTGTCCCGATGAAAACGGTACCTCACATGTGTGGGTGCACCTACCTGGCCGCCAAGGGGAAAGCCTAAAACACAAGTAACCCCAAGTCTGTTTTCAGAGGGAAATCTCAGACATTCTGCCGACCGGCACAACGTACAGATATGGGCCTCGGGTGTCTAAGCCACCGAGGAAAACAGGGAACCCCATGCATTTCCAAAAAGAGGACACCCGTGGGAATCCGCAGAGGTATGATTTGCGCACATCGCCCCAGAATTTATTACCCAGACACCCCCGCCAAGTCCGAAATGTGGGGAAAAAAACACCTTTTCCGCACATTTCGCTCGACGCACCCATCGAAACACGCCCCCAACAACACATGGCCTACCGTCACGCGTTCCCACAGGTTTCCCGATGAAAACAGTACCTCACATGTGTGGGTGCACCTACCTGGCTGGCAAGGGGCAAGCCGAAAACGCAAGCAACCCCCAGCCTGTTTGCAGAGGGGAATCTCAGCCATTCTGCCGACCGGCACAACGTACAGATATGGGCCTCGGGTGTCAAAGCAACCAAGGAAAACAGGGAACTCCATGCATTTCTGAAAAGAAGACACCCGTGGGAATCCGCAGAGGTATGATATGCCCAAATTGCCCCAGAATTTATTACCCAGACAGCCCCGCAAAGTCCGAAATGTGGGAAGAAATACGCATTTTCCGCACATTTCGCTCCGCTCACCCATCGAAACACGCCCCCAACAACACATGGCCTACCGTCCCGCGTTCCCGCAGGTGTCACGATAAAAATGGTACCTCACATGTGTGGGTGAACCTACCTGGCCGCCAAGGGGAAAGCCGAAAACACAAGTAACCCAAGTCTGTTTTCAGAGCGGAATCTCAGGCATTCTGCCGACCGGCACAACATACAGATATGGGCCTCGGGTGTCAAAGCAACCAAGGAAAACAGGGAACCCCATGCATTTCCGAAAAGAAGACACCCGTGGGAATCCGCCGAGGTATGATATGCCCAAATTGCCCCAGAATTTATTACCCAGACAGCCCCGCAAAGTCCGAAATGTGGGAAAAAATACACATTTTCCGCACATTTCGCTCCGCTCACCCATCGAAACACGCCCCCAACAACACATGGCCTACCGTCCCGCGTTCCCACAGGTGTCCCGATGAAAACGTACCTCACATGTGTGGGTGCACCTACCTGGCCGCCTAGGGGAAAGCCGAAAACACAAGTAACCCCAAGTCTGTTTGCAGAGGGGAATCTCAGCCATTCTGCCGACCGGCACATCATACAGATATGGGCCTCGGGTGTCCAAGCCACCAAGGAAAACAGGGAACCCCATGCATTTACGAAAAGAGGACACCCGTGGGAATCCGCAGAGGTATGATATGCCCAAATCGCCCCAGAATTTATTACCCAGACACCCCCGCAAAGTCCGAAATGTGGTGAAAAAAACACATTTTCCGCACATTTCGCTCGGCTCACCCATAGAAACACGCCCCCAACAACACATGGTCTACCGTCCCGCGTTCCCACAGGTGTCCCGATGAAAATGGTACCTCACATGTGTGGGTGCACCTACCTGGCGGCCAAGGGGAAAGCCGAAAACACATGTAACCCCAAGTCTGTTTGCAGAGCGGAATCTCAGGCATTCTGCCGACCGGCACAACATACAGATATGGGCCTCGGGTGTCCAAGCAACCAAGGAAAACAGGGAACCCCATGCATTTCCGAAAAGAAGACACCCGTGGGAATCCGCAGAGGTATGATATGCCCAAATCGCCCCAGAATGTATTACCCAGACACCCCCGCAAAGTACGAAATGTGGGAAAAAATATGCATTTTCCGCACATTTCGCTCCGCTCACCCATAGAAACACGCCCCCAACAACACATGGCCTACCGTCCCGCATTCCCACAGGTGTCCCGATGAAAACGGTACCTCACATGTGTGGGTGCACCTACCTGCCCGCCTAGGGGAAAGTCGAAAACACAAGTAACCCCAAGTCTGTTTGCAGAGGGGAATCTCAGCCATTCTGCCGACCGGCACATCATACAGATATGGGCCTCGGGTGTCCAAGCCACCAAGGAAAACAGGGAACCCCATGCATTTCCGAAAAGAGGACACCCGCGGGAATCTCCAGAGGTATGATATGCCCAAATCGCCCCAGAATTTATTACCCACACACCCCCGCAAAGTCTGAAATGTGGGAAAAAATACGCATTTTCCGCACATTTCGCTCGGCTCACCCATCGAAACACGCCCCCAACAACACATGGCCTACCGTCCCGCGTTCCCACAGGTGTCCCGATGAAAACGGTACCTCACATGTGTGGGTGCACCTACCTGGCTGGCAAGGGGCAAGCTGAAAACGCAAGCAACCCCCAGTCTGTTTGCAGAGGGGAATCTCAGCCATTCTGCCGACCGGCACATCATACAGATATGGGCCTCGGGTGTCCAAGCAACCAAGGAAAACAGGGAACCCCATGCATTTCCGAAAAGAAGACACCCGTGGGAATCCGCAGAGGTATGATATGCCCAAATCGCCCCAGAATGTATTACCCAGACACCCCCGCAAAGTACGAAATGTGGGAAAAAATATGCATTTTCCGCACATTTCGCTCCGCTCACCCATAGAAACACGCCCCCAACAACACATGGCCTACCGTCCCGCATTCCCACAGGTGTCCCGATGAAAACGGTACCTCACATGTGTGGGTGCACCTACCTGCCCGCCTAGGGGAAAGTCGAAAACACAAGTAACCCCAAGTCTGTTTGCAGAGGGGAATCTCAGCCATTCTGCCGACCGGCACATCATACAGATATGGGCCTCGGGTGTCCAAGCCACCAAGGAAAACAGGGAACCCCATGCATTTACGAAAAGAGGACACCCGTGGGAATCCGCAGAGGTATGATATGCCCAAATCGCCCCAGAATTTATTACCCAGACACCCCCGCAAAGTCCGAAATGTGGTGAAAAAAACACATTTTCTGCACATTTCGCTCGACTCACCCATCGAAACACGCCCCCAACAACACAGGGCCTACTGTCCCGCGTTCCCTCAGGTGTCCCAATGAAAACGGCACCTCACATGTGTGGGTGCACCTACCTGGCCGCCAAGGGGAAAGCCTAAAACACAAGTAACCCCAAGTCTGTTTTCACACCGGAAATGTCACACTCTCACATCATACAGATATGGGCCTCGGGTGTCCAAGCCACCAAGGAAAACAGGGAACCCCATGCATTTCCGAAAAGAGGACACCCGTGGGAATCCTCAGAGGTATGATATGCCCAAATCGCCCCAGAATTTATTACCCAGACACCCCCGCAAAGTCCGAAATGTGGGAAAAAATACGCATTTTCCGCACATTTCGCTCGGCTCACCCATAGAAACACGCCCCCAACAACACATGGCCTACCGTCCCGCGTTCCCATAGGTGTCCCGATGAAAACGGTACCTCACATGTGTGGGTGCAAGTACCTGGCTGGCAAGGGGCAAGCTGAAAACGCAAGCAACCCCCAATCTGTTTGCAGAGGGGAATCTCAGCTATTCTGCCGACCGGCACATCATACAGATATGGGCCTCGGGTGTCCAAGCCACCAAGGAAAACAGGGAACCCCATGCATTTCCGAAAAGAGGACACTCGTGGGAATCCGCAGAGGTATGATATGCCCAAATCGCCCCAGAATTGATTACCCAGACACCCCCGCAAAGTCCGAAATATGGGAAAAAATACGCATTTTCCGCACATTTCGCTCGGCTCAACCATCGAAACACGCCCCCAACAACACATGGCCTACCGTCCCGCGTTCCCACAGGTGTCCCGATGAAAACAGTACCTCACATGTGTGGGTGCACCTACCTGGCCGCCAAGGGGAAAGCCGAAAACACAAGTAACCCCAAGTCTGTTTTCAGAGCGGAATCTCAGGCATTCTGCCGACTGGCACAACATACAGATTTGGGCCTCGGGTGTCCAAGCAACCAAGGAAAACAGGGAACCCCATGCATTTCCGAAAAGAAGACACCCGTGGGAATCCGCAGAGGTATGATATGCCCAAATCGCCCCAGAATTTATTACCCAGACACCCCCGCAAAGTACGAAATGTGGGAAAAAATACGCATTTTCCGCATATTTCACTCGGCTCACCCATCGAAACACGCCCCCAACAACTCATGACCTACCGTCCCGCGTTTCCACAGGTGTCCCGATGAAAACGGTACCTCACATGTGTGGGTGCACCTACCTGGCCGCCAAGGGGAAAGCCGAAAACACAAGTAACCCCAAGTCTGTTTGCAGAGGGGAATCTCAGCCATTCTGCCGACCGGCACATCATACAGATATGGGCCTCGGGTGTCCAAGCCACCAAGGAAAACAGGGAACGCCATGCATTTCCGAAAAGAGGACACCCGTGGGAATCCGCAGAGGTATGATATGCCCAAATCGCCCCAGAATTGATTACCCAGACACCCCGCAAAGTCCGAAATGTGGGAAAAAATACGCATTTTCCGCACATTTCGCTCGGCTCACCCATCGAAACACACCCCCAACAACACATGGCATACCGTCCCGCTTTCCCACAGGTGTCCAGATGAAAACGGTACCTCACATGTGTGGGTGCACCTACCTGGCCGCCAAGGGGAAAGCCGAAAACACAAGTAACCCCAAGTCTGTTTTCAGAGCAGAATCTCAGGCATTCTGCCGACTGGCACAACATACAGATATGGGCCTCGGGTGTCCAAGCAACCAAGGAAAACAGGGAACCCCATGCATTTCCGAAAAGAAGACACCCGTGGGAATGCGCAGAGGTATGATATGCCCAAATCGCCCCGAATTTATTACCCAGACTCCCGCGCAAAGTACGAAATGTGGGAAAAAATACGCATTTTCCGCATATTTCGCTCGGCTCACCCATCGAAACACGCCCCCAACAACTCATGACCTACCGTCCCGCGTTTCCACAGGTGTCCCGATGAAAACGGTACCTCACATGTGTGGGTGCACCTACCTGGCCGCCAAGGGGAAAGCCGAAAACACAAGTAACCCCAAGTCTGTTTGCAGTGGGGCATCTCAGCCATTCTGCCGACCGGCACATCATACAGATATGGGCCTCGGGTGTCCAAGCCACCAAGGAAAACAGGGAACCCCATGCATTTCCGAAAAGAGGACACCCGTGGGAATCCGCAGAGGTATGATTTGCGCACATCGCCCCAGAATTTATTACCCAGACAGCCCTGCAAAGTCCGAAATGTGGGGAAAAAAATGCTTTTTCCGCACATTTCGCTCGACGCACCCATCGAAACACGCCCCCAACAACACATGGCCTACCGTCACGCGTTCCCACAGTTGTCCTGATGAAAATGGTACCTCACATGTGTGGGTGCACCTACCTTGCCGCCAAGGGGAAAGCCTAAAACACAAGTAACCCCAAGTCTGTTTTCACTCCGGAAATGTCACACTCCCACATCATACAGATATGGGCCTCGGGTGTCCAAGCCACCAAGGAAAACAGGGAAACCCATGCATTTCCGAAAAGAGGACACCCGTGGGAATCCGCAGAGGTATGATATGCCCAAATCGCCCCAGAATTTATTACCCAGACACCCCCGCAAAGTCCGAAATGTGGGAAAAATATGCATTTTCCGCACATTTCGCTCGGCTCACCCATTGAAACACGCCCCCAACAACACATGGCCTACCATCCCGCGTTCCCACAGGTGTCCCGATGAAAACGGTACCTCACATGTGTGGGTGCACCTACCTGGCCGCCAAGGGGAAAGCCGAAAACACAAGTAACCCCAAGTCTGTTTGCAGAGGGGAATCTCAGCCATTCTGCCGACCGGCACATCATACAGATATAGGCCTCGGGTGTCCAAGCCACCAAGGAAAACAGGGAACCCCATGCATTTCCGAAAAGAGGACATCCGTGGGAATCCGCAGAGGTATGATTTGCACACATCGCCCCAGAATTTATTACCCAGACAGCCCCGCAAAGTCCGAAATGTGGGGAAAAAAACGCTTTTTCCGCACATTTCTCTCGACGCACCCATCGAAACACGCCCCCAACAACACATGGCCTACCGTCACGCGTTCCCACAGGTGTCCTGATGAAAATGGTACCTCACATGTGTGAGTGCACCTACCTTGCCGCCAAGGGGAAAGCCTAAAACACAAGTAACCCCAAGTCTGTTTTCACTCCGGAAATGTCACACTCCCACATCATACAGATATGGGCCTCGGGTGTCCAAGCCACCAAGGAAAACAGGGAACCCCATGCATTTCCGAAAAGAGGACACCCGTGGGAATCCGCAGAGGTATGATATGCCCAAATCGCCCCAGAATTTATTACCCAGACACCCCCGCAAAGTCCGAAATGTGGGAAAAAATATGCATTTTCCGCACATTTCGCTCGGCTCACCCATTGAAACACATCCCCAACAACACATGGCCTACCATCCCGTGTTCCCACAGGTGTCCCAAAGAAAACGGTACCTCACATGTGTGGGTGCACCTACCTGGCCGCCAAGGGAAAAGCCTAAAACACAAGTAACCCCAAGTCTGTTTTCACACCAGAAATGTCACACTCTCACATCATACAGATATGGGCCTCGGGTGTCCAAGCCACCAAGGAAAACAGGGAACCCCATGCATTTCGGAAAAGAGGACACCCGTGGGAATCCGCAGAGGTATGATATGCCCAAATCGCCCCAGAATGTGTATTACCCAGACACCCCCGCAAAGTCCGAAATTTGGGAAAAAATACGCATTTTCCGCACATTTCACTCGGCTCACCCATCGAAACACGCCCCCAACAACACATGGCCTACCGTCCCGCGTTCCCACAGGTATCCCGATGAAAACGATACCTCACATGTGTGGGTGCACCTACCTGGCTGGCAAGGGGCAAGCTGAAAACGCAAGCAACCCCCAGTCTGTTTTCAGAGCGGAATCTCAGGCATTATGCCGACCGGCACAACATACAGATATGGGCCTCGAATGTCCAAGCCACCGAGGAAAACAGGGAACCCCATGCATTTCCAAAAAGAGGACACCCGTGGGAATCCGCAGAGGTATGATTTGCGCACATCGCCCCAGAATTTATTACCCAGACACCCCCGCAAAGTCCGAAATGTGGGGAAAAAAACACCTTTTCCGCACATTACGCTCGACGCACCCATCGAAACACGCCCCCAACAACACATGGCCTACCGTCCCGCGTTCCCACAGGTTTCCCGATGAAAACAGTACCTCACATGTGTGGGTGCACCTACCTGGCCGCCAAGGGGAAAGCCGAAAACACAAGTAACCCCAAGTCTGTTTTCAGAGCGGAATCTCAGGCATTCTGCCGACTGGCACAACATACAGATATGGGCCTCGGGTGTCCAAGCAACCAAGGAAAACAGGGAACCCCATGCATTTCCGAAAAGAAGACACCCGTGGGAATCCGCAGAGGTATGATATGCCCAAATCGCCCCAGAATTTATTACCCAGACACCCCCGCAAAATCAGAAATGTGGTGAAAAAAACGCATTCTCCGCACATTTCGCTCGGCTCACCCATCGAAACACGCCCCAACAACTCATGACCTACCGTCCCGCGTTTCCACAGGTGTCCCGATGAAAACGGTACCTCACATGTGTGGGTGCACCTACCTGGCCGCCAAGGGGAAAGCCGAAAACACAAGTAACCCCAAGTCTGTTTGCAGAGGGGAATCTCAGCCATTCTGCCGACCAGCACATCATACAGATATGGGCCTCGGGTGTCCAAGCCACCAAGGAAAACAGGGAACCCCATGCATTTCCGAAAAGAGGACACCCGTGGGAATCCGCAGAGGTATGATATGCCCAAATCGCCCCAGAATTGATTACCCAGACACCCCCGCAAAGTCCGAAATGTGGGAAAAAATACGCATTGTCCGCACATTTCGCTCGGCTCACCCATCGAAACACACCCCCAACAACACATGGCCTACTGTCCCGCTTTCCCACAGGTGTCCCGATGAAAACGGTACCTCACATGTGTGGGTGCACCTACCTGGCCGCCAAGGGGAAAGCCGAAAACACAAGTAACCCCAAGTCTGTTTTCAGAGCAGAATCTCAGGCATTCTGCCGACTGGCACAACATACAGATATGGGCCTCGGGTGTCCAAGCCACCAAGGAAAACAGGGAACCCCATGCATTTCCGAAAAGAGGACACCCGTGGGAATCCGCAGAGGTATGATTTGCGCACATCGTCCCAGAATTTATTACCCAGACAGCCCCGCAAAGTCCGAAATGTGGGGAAAAAACGCTTTTTCCGCACATTTCGCTCGACGCACCCATCGAAACACGCCCCCAACAACACATGGCCTACCGTCACGCGTTCCCACAGGTGTCCTGATGAAAATGGTACCTCACATGTGTGGGTGCACCTACCTTGCCGCCAAGGGGAAAGCCTAAAACACAAGTAACCCCAAGTCTGTTTTCACTCCGGAAATGTCACACTCCCATATCATACAGATATGGGCCTCGGGTGTCCAAGCCACCAAGGAAAACAGGGAACCCCATGCATTTCCGAAAAGAGGACACCCGTGGGAATCCGCAGAGGTATGATATGCCCAAATCGCCCCAGAATTTATTACCCAGACACCCCCGCAAAGTCCGAAATGTGGGAAAAAATATGCATTTTCCGCACATTTCGCTTGGCTCACCCATTGAAACACGCCCCCAACAACACATGGCCTACCATCCCGCGTTCCCACAGGTGTCCCTATGAAAACGGTACCTCACATGTGTGGGTGCACCTACCTGGCCGCCAAGGGGAAAGCCGAAAACACAAGTAACCCCAAGTCTGTTTGCAGAGGGGAATCTCAGCCATTCTGCCGACCGGCACATCATACAGATATGGGCCTCGGGTGTCCAAGCCACCAAGGAAAACAGGGAACCCCATGCATTTCCGAAAAGAGGACACCCGTGGGAATCCGCAGAGGTATGATTTGCACACATCGCCCCAGAATTTATTACCCAGACACCCCCGCAAAGTCCGAAATGTGGGGAAAAAAACGCATTTTCCGCACATTTCGCTCGACGCACCCATCGAAACACGCCCCCAACAACACATGGCCTACCGTCACGCGTTCCCACAGGTGTCCTGATGAAAATGGTACCTCACATGTGTGGGTGCACCTACCTTGCCGCCAAGGGGAAAGCCTAAAACACAAGTAACCCCAAGTCTGTTTTCACTCCGGAAATGTCACACTCCCACATCATACAGATATGGGCCTCGGGTGTCCAAGCCACCAAGGAAAACAGGGAACCCCATGCATTTCCGAAAAGAGGACACCCGTGGGAATCCGCAGAGGTATGATATGCCCAAATCGCCCCCGAATTTATTACCCAGACACCCCCGCAAAGTCCGAAATGTGGGAAAAAATACGCATTTTCCGCACTTTTTGCTCCGCTCACCCATCGAAACACGCCCCCAACAACACATGGCCTACCGTCCCGCGTTCCCACAGGTGTCCCGATAAAAACGGTACCTCACATGTGTGGGTGCACCTACCTGCCCGCCAAGGGGAAAGCCTAAAACACAAGTAACCCCAAGTCTGTTTTCACACCGGAAATGTCACACTCTCACATCATACAGATATGGGCCTCGGTTGTCCAAGCCACCAAGGAAAACAGGGAACCCCATGCATTTCCGAAAAGAGGACACCCGTGGGAATCCGCAGAGGTATGATATGCCCAAATCGCCCCAGAATTTATTACCCAGAAACCCCTGCAAAGTCCGAAATGTGGGAAAAAATATGCATTTTCTGCACATTTCGCTCGACTCGCCCATCGAAACACGCCCCCAACAACACATGGCCTACTGTCCCGCATTCCCTCAGGTGTCCCAATGAAAACGGTACCTCACATGTGTGGGTGCACCTACCTGGCCGCCAAGGGGAAAGCCTAAAACACAAGTAACACCAAGTCTGTTTTCACACCGGAAATGTCACACTCTCACATCATACAGATATGGGCCTCGGGTGTCCAAGCCACCAAGGAAAACAGGGAACCCCATGGATTTCCGAAAAGAGGACACGCGTGGGAATCCGCAGAGGTATGATATGCCCAAATCGCCCCAGAATTTATTACCCAGACACCCCCGCAAAATCCGAAATGTGGTGAAAAAAACGCATTCTCCGCACATTTCGCTCGGCTCACCCATCGAAACACGCCCCCAACAACACCTGGCCTATCATCCTGCGTTCCCACAGGTGTCCCAATGAAAACGGTACCTCACATGTGTGGCTGCACCTACCTGGCCGCCAAGGGGAAAGCCGAAAACACAAGTAACCCCAAGTCTGCTTTCAGAGCGGAATTTCAGGCATTCTGCCGACCGGCACAACATACAGATATGGTCCTCGGGTGTCCAAGCAACCAAGGAAAACAGGGAACCCCATACATTTCTGAAAAGAAGACACCCGTGGGAATCCACAGAGGTATGATATGCCCAAATCGCCCCAGAATGTATTACCCAGACACCCCCGCAAAGTCCAAAATGTGGGAAAAAATACGCATTTTCCGCACATTTCGCTCAGCTCACCCATCGAAACACGCCCCCAACAACACATGGCCTACCGTCCCGTGTTCCCACAGGTGTCCCAATGACAACAGTACCTCACATGTATGGGTGCACCTACTTGGCCGCCTAGGGGAAATCCGAAAACACAAGTAACCCCAAGTCTGTTTGCAGAGGGGAATCTCAGCCATTCTGCCGACCGGCACATCATACAGATATGGGCCTCGGGTGTCCAAGCCACCAAGGAAAACAGGGAACCCCATGCATTTCCGAAAAGAGGACACCCGTGGGAATCCGCAGAGGTATGATATGGCCAAATCGCCCCAGAATCTATTACCCAGACACCCCCACAAAATCCGAAATGTGGTGAAAAAAACGCATTTTACGCACATTTCGCTCGGCTAACCCATCGAAACACGCCCCCAACAACACATGGCCTACTGTCCCGCGTTCCCACAGGTGTACCGATGAAAACGGTACCTCACATGTGTGGGTGCATCTACCTGGCCGCCAAGGGGAAAGCCGAAAACACAAGTAACCCTAAGTCTGTTTTCAGAGCGGAATCTCAGGCATTCTGCCGACCGGCACAACATACAGATATGGCCCTCGGGTGTCCAAGCAACCAAGGAAAACAGGGAACCCCATGCATTTCTGAAAAGAAGACCCCCGTGGGAATCCGCAGAGGTCTGATATGCCCAAATGCCCCAGAATTTATTACGCAGACATCCCCGCAAAGTACGAAATGTGGGAAAAAATACGCATTTTCCGCACATTTTGCTCGGCTCAGCCATCGAAACACGTCCCCAACAACTCATGACCTACTGTCCCGCGTTCCCACAGGTGTCCCGATGAAAACGGTACCTCACATGTGTGGGTGCACCTACCTGGCCGCCAAGGGGAATGCCGAAAACACAAGTAACCCCAAGTCTGTTTTCTGACCGGAATTTGAGACTCTCTGCCGCACAACATACAGATATGGGCCTCGGGTGTCCAAGCCACCGGGGAAAACAGGGAACCCCATGCATTTCCGAAAAGAGGACACCCGTGGGAATCCGCAGAAGTATAATATGCCCAAATCGCCCCAGAATTTATTACCCAGACACCCCCGCAAAGTCCGAAATGTGGGGAAAAAATGCATTTTCCGCACATTTTGCTCGGCTCACCCATCGAAACCCGCCCCCAACAACACATGGCCTACCGTCCCGCGTTCCCACAGTTGTCCCAATGAAAACAGTACCTCACATGCGTGGGTGCACCTACCTGGCTGGCAAGGGGCAAGCCGAAAACGCAAGCAACCCCCAGTCTGTTTGCAGAGGGGAATCTCAGCCATTCTGCCGACTGTCACAACATACAGATATGGGCCTCGGGTGTCCAAGCCACCAAGGAAAACAGGGAACCCCATACATTTCCGAAAAGAGGACACCCGTGGCAGTCTGCAGAGGTATGATTTGCGCACATCGCCCCAGAATTTATTACCCAGACAGCCCCGCAAAGTCCGAAATGTAGGGAAATAAATGCTTTTTCCGCACATTTTGCTCAACGCACCCATCGAAACACGCCCCCAACAACACATGGCCTACCATCACGCGTTCCCACAGGTGTCCCGATGAAAATGGTACCTCACATGTGTGGGTGCACCTACCTGGCCGCCAAGGGGAAAGCCGAAAACACAAGTATCCCCAAGTCTGTTTTCAGAGCAGAATCTCAGGCATTCTGCCGACTGGCACAACATACAGATATGGGCCTCGGGTGTCCAAGCAACCAAGGAAAACAGGGAACCCCATGCATTTCCGAAAGGAAGACACCCGTGGGAATGCGCAGAGGTATGATATGCCCAAATCGCCCGAGAATTTATTACCCAGACTCCCGCGCAAAGTACAAAATGTGGGAAGAAATACGCATTTTCCGCATATTTCGCTCGGCTCACCCATCGAAACACGCCCCCAACAACTCATGACCTACCGTCCCGCGTTCCCACGGGTGTCCCGATGAAAACGGCACCTCACATGTGTGGGTGCACCTACCTGGCCGCCAAGGGGAAAGCCGAAAACACAAGTAACCCCAAGTCTGTTTGCAGAGGGGAATCTCAGCCATTCTGCCGACCGGCACATCATACAGATATGGGCCTCGGGTGTCCAAGCCACCAAGGAAAACAGGGAACCCCATGCATTTCCGAAAAGGGGACACCGGTGGGAATCCGCAGAGGTATGATATGCCCAAATCGCCCCAGAATTTATTACCCAGACACCCCCGCAAAGTCCGAAATGTTGGAAAAAATACACATTTTCTGCAAATTTCGCTCGACTCACCCATCGAAACACGCCCCCAACAACACATGGCCTACCGTCCCGCGTTCCCACAGGTGTCCCGATGAAAATGGTACCTCACATGTGTGGGTGCACCTACCGGGCTGCCAAGGGGAAAGCCGAAAACACAAGTAACCCCAAGTCTGTTTTCAGAGCGGAATCTCAGGCATTCTGCCGACCGGCACAACATACAGATATGGGCCTCGGGTGTCGAAGCAACCAAGGAAAACAGGGAACCCCATGCATTTCCGAAAAGAAGACACCCGTGGGAATCCGCAGAGGTATGATATGTCCAAATTGCCCCAGAATTTATTACCCAGACAGCCCCGCAAAGTCCGAAATGTGAGAAAAAATATGCATTTTCCGCACATTTCGCTCCGCTCACCCATCGAAACACGCCCCCAACAACACATGGCCTACCGTCCCGCGTTCCCACAGGTGTCCCAATGAAAACGGTACCTCACATGTGTGGGTGCACCTACCTGGCGGCCAAGGGGAAAGCCGAAAACACAAGTAACCCCAAGTCTGTTTTCAGAGCGGAATCTCAGGCATTCTGCCGACCGGCACAACATACAGATACGGGCCTCGGGTGTACAAGCGACCAAGGAAAACAGGGAACCCCATGTATTTACGAAAAGAAGATACCCGTGGGAATCCGCAGAGGTATGATATGCCCAAATCGCCACAGAATGTATTACCCAGACACCCCCGCAAAGTACGAAATGTGGGAAAAAATACGCATTTTCTGCACATTTTGCTCCGCTCACCCATCGAAACACGCCCCCAACAACACATGGCCTACCGTCCCGCGTTCCCACAGGTGTCCCGATGAAAACGGTACCTCACATGTGTGGGTGCACCTACCTGCCCGCCTAGGGGAAAGCCGAAAACACAAGTAACCCCAAGTCTGTTTGCAGAGGGGAATCTCAGCCATTCTGCCGACCGGCACATCATACAGATATGGGCCTCGGGTGTCCAAGCCACCAAGAAAAACAGGAAACCCCATGCATTTCCAAAAAGAGGACACCGGTGGGAATCCGTAGAGGTATGATATGCCCAAATCGCCCCAGAATTTATTACCCAGACACCCCCGCAAAGTACGAAATGTGGGAAAAAATACGCATTTTCCGCATATTTCGCTTGGCTCACCCATCGAAACACGCCCCCAACAACTCATGTCCTACCGTCCCGCATTCCCACAGGTGTCCCGATGAAAATGGTACCTCACATGTGTGGGTGCACCTACCTGGCCGCCAAGGGGAAAGCCGAAAACACAAGTAACCCCAAGTCTGTTTGCAGAGGGGAATCTCAGCCATTCTGCCGACCGGCACATCATACAGATATGGGCCTCGGGTGTCCAAGCCACCAAGGAAAACAGGGAACCCCATGCATTTCCGAAAAGGGGACACCGGTGGGAATCCGCAGAGGTATGATATGCCCAAATCGCCCCAGAATTTATTACCCAGACACCCCCGCAAAGTCCGAAATGTTGGAAAAAATACACATTTTCTGCACATTTCACTCGACTCACCCATCGAAACACGCCCCCAACAACACATGGCCTACTGCCCCGCATTCCCTCAGGTGTCCCAATGAAAACGGTACCTCACATGTGTGGGTGCACCTACCTGGCCGCCAAGGGGAAAGCCTAAAACACAAGTAACCCCAAGTCTGTTTTCACACCGGAAATGTCACACTCTCACATCATACAGATATGGGCCTCGGGTGTCCAAGCCACCAAGGAAAACAGGGAACCCCATGCATTTCCGAAAAGAGGACACCCGTGGGAATCCGCAGAGGTATGATATGCCCAAATCGCCCCAGAAGTTATTACCCAGACACCCCCGCAAAGTCCGAAATGTGGGAAAAAAAATGCATTTTCTGTACATTTCCCTCAACTCACCCATCAAAACACGCCCCCAACAACACATGGCCTACTGTCCCGCGTTCCCTCAGGTGTCCCAATGAAAACGGTACCTCACATGTGTGGGTGCACCTACCTGGCCGCCAAGGGGAAAGCCTAAAACACAAGTAACCCCAAGTCTGTTTTCACACCGGAAATGTCACACTCTCACATCATACAGATATGGGCCTTGGGTGTCCAAGCCACCAAGGAAAACAGGGAACCCCATGCATTTCCGAAAAGAGGACACCCGTGGGAATCCGCAGAGGTATGATATGCCCAAATCGCCCCAGAATTGATTACCCAGACACCCCCGCAAAGTCCGAAATGTGGGAAAAAATACGCATTTTCCGCACTTTTCGCTCCGCTCTCCCATCAAAACACGCCCCCAACAACACATGGCCTACTGTCCCGCGTTCCCACAGGTGTCCCGATGAAAACGGTACCTCACATGTGTGGGTGCACCTACCTGCCCGCCTAGGGGAAAGCCGAAAACACAAGTAACCCCAAGTCTGTTTGCAGAGGGGAATCTCAGCCATTCTGCCGACCAGCACATCATACAGATATGGGCCTCGGGTGTCCAAGCCACCAAGGAAAACAGGGAACCCCATGCATTTCCGAAAAGAGGACACCCGTGGGAATCCGCAGAGGTATGATATGCCCAAATCGCCCCATAATTTATTACCCAGACACCCCCGAAAAGTCCAAAATGTGGGAAAAAATACGCATTTTCCGCACATTTTGATCGGCTCACCCATCGAAACACGCCCCCAACAACACATGGCCTACCGTCCCGCGTTCCCACAGGTGTCCCGATGAAAGCGATACCTCACATGTGTGGGTGCACCTACCTGGCTGGCAAGGGGCAAGCTGAAAACGCAAGCAACCCCCAGTCTGTTTGCAGAGGGGAATCTCAGCCATTCTGCCGACCGGCACATCATACAGATATGGGCCTCGGGTGTCCAAGCCACCAAGGAAAACAGGGAACCCCATGCATTTCCGAAAAGAGGACACCCGTGGGAATCTGCAGAGGTATGATATGCCCAAATCGCCCCAGAATTTATTACCCAGAAACCCCTGCAAAGTCCGAAATGTGGGAAAAAATACGCATTTTCTGCACATTTCGCTCGACTCACCCATCGAAACACACCCCCAACAACACATGGCCTACTGTCCCGCATTCCCTCAGGTGTCCCAATGAAAACGGTACCTCACATGTGTGGGTGCACCTACCTGGCCGCCAAGGGGAAAGCCTAAAACACAAGTAACCCCAAGTCTGTTTTCACACCGGAAATGTCACACTCTCACATCATACAGATATGGGCCTCGGGTGTCCAAGCCACCAAGGAAAACAGGGAACCCCATGCATTTCCGAAAAGAGGACACCCGTGGGAATCCGCAGAGGTATGATATGCCCAAATCGCCCCAGAATTTATTACCCAGACACCCCCGCAAAATCCGAAATGTGGTGAAAAAAACGCATTTTCCGCACATTTCGCTCGGCTCACCCATCGAAACACGCCCCCAACAACACATGGCCTATCGTCCCGCGTTCCCACAGGAGTCCCGATGAAAACGGTACCTCACATGTGTGGCTGCACCTACCTGGCCGCCAATGGGAAAGCCGAAAACACAAGTAACCCCAAGTCTGCTTTCAGAGCGGAATCTCAGGCATTCTGCCGACCGGCACAACATACAGATATGGTCCTCGGGTGTCCAAGCAACCAAGGAAAACAGGGAACCCCATACATTTCCGAAAAGAAGACACCCGTGGGAATCCGCAGAGGTATGATATGCCCAAATCGCCCCAGAATGTATTACCCAGACACCCCCGCAAAGTCCGAAATGTGGGAAAAAATACGCATTTTCCGCACATTTCGCTCAGCTCACCCATCGAAACACGTCCCCAACAACTCATGACCTACCATCCCGCGTTCCCACAGGTGTCCCAATGACAACAGTGTGATGCTGGAAATGCATCAGAGGGACAGGGCCTCTGAATCCTTGTCCTTTTCTGCCTTTTATCGTGTGTTCTGTTATGTTTTCTGCCCAGGAGTCCATTTGCGACTCCTGGCAGTGCAGCTCTCTCTTTTGGTTTGGTGAACAGACCCATGGGATACCCTTATGGCACCCCTGGGTAGGGGTACAACCCTGTGCCCCTAGTGTATGTTTTTGGGCACCTGTGGGTGGCCCACAGAGCAGGGTATGGGCTGGTGGCAGCTCCATGCTGAATTGGACAGGTGCTCTGGGTGTCCTCCATTTTGGGATACCCAGGCCCTGCCATTGGGATCAGTTGATTCCTGATAGAAAACAAGATGGCCCCTGTGGCCTCTTGCTTTCTATTGCCTGTTGTCTTGTTTTTCCCAAAGTCCTGGGAAGCCCTGACTCTGTACCTTCCCCCTGACTGGCTGTTGGGTGGAAGTTCCATATATGGTGTTGTTGTGAAGGCCCAGCTAGACTGACTGGAGCCTTCCTTTTGACTGTATGTTGTGGGTACCTCCTGTGGGTGGGACCTGGGTGAATGGAGTGTGTGACCAATATACACTTCTTGTTGTGGTTGTCTGGTTTCTGGCATGTGAGACAAAGACTGAGACAGCCCTGCCCGAAACTAGCCTGAATGCAGTGTGTAGTGTTGAATGGCTGGGTACTTGTCCCAATCCACATTCCTTGTTGTGAGTGTCTGAAAGGGAGGAGTGTGGCCTGAATGCACTGTGTGCCTGATTGGCTGACTGACTGCATGAATGCCCTTCTGTGTGATTGGCTGCTGTGTGTGTGCCAGCAGTGTGGATGAGAGACAGAATAGTATATCTGGGGACCTCTCACCACTGGAGATTGTTCAGGAACGTTCAGGAACGTTCAGAAGCATTCAGAAGCTGAGTCTCCACTCAAGAGTAACTGGATTTGCTGATCCTCGACGTCCAGCTGGAAGAAGAAGACTTGCTGTGGCATTTGCTTCGACCGAAACTGAAGGTTGTCGAAATCGTCGAGGACTGACCCGAGAGAGGACCTGGCTAGGCGCCCTCTTCCCGTGCTCCGAGGGACCATCGAGCACCGCTGAATCTTCGCCGAAGCGCCCTGGAAGTCAGACCCTCGAAAGGCTGCCGACCCGAGACGGGACCGCCGAGGAGATCGAAGTGAAGCACCCGGACATCGACGCTGTCGAAGTCCATTGCCGTCGACCAGGGTTCGCAGGTCTGTGTAACCGCTGGAGGCCCGTCGAAGTTGTGTTGCCCAGCCGTGGGAACCACTTGACGCCGTGCCGCCGACGACCGGAGCCGTCCGCTCCTTGCCTAAGAACATTTCAATCGAAGGACTCCCTCGACCGCATCGTCGACCGCTTATCCTGCCGGAGAAAGTCGAGGACGACCAACGCGCCGAGGAGAAACCTGCCGGTGGGTTGCCCGCCACCCAACGACCTCAAAGACTCGGACGACCCGACGCCCTTGCTGGGCTTCCGTCTCTACAATCTTTGCGGTCCAGAACTATTGTCATCGAGGTGCCCCGCACACCTCCGCCTTGCAGGACGCCGACGCCCCGACGCCGACGAGCACCGCTCGGACGAAGCTGCCGCCTCTTTGACATCGTTCTACCTCGTTTGTCGACGGACGTTCGACGCCCCGTGCCTCCCGCTTGAAAGGGAAGGCATTCAAGAAGGGCCGTCGATTCCCCGTCGCCGAACCCCGAGGTCTTCGACGTTTCTCGACGCCTCTCGACGATCCGTGACTCCCGCTTGAAAGGGGGGGTCATTCAAGAAGGATCTGTCGACGCCTCTTCGAAGAACTCGACTCCACCAGGTACATTGGGGGGGTAAAAACATTGCAGGAGAGAATAAGACTATTGAACAATATATGGACTGGGCTTGTGTTATATCTCTTTATTTTACAGGTTGCCCATGTGGGGGGATCTCCACACAGAACTGTGTCCAGTAGCTAGGGCCAGTATTCTGCCTATTGTTTCAACCATCTTTTTTCTCTCCTCTCTCTATTGCTGGTTTCCTTCTTATTGATCTGTGTGCCATTTCTACAGTATTGTGAATGCACTTTAATGAGGTCTAATATTAGTGGTACCACTTTAGAATTGTAGATATTTACCATTCTTGATTTTCCTGAGCACAAAGTGCGTTATTGTGATAAGTGTACATAACCCTTGAATATTAATTATATAAAGACTGTGTTTTCAGTAATACAGTGTGTGGACATTCCTTTGTGGGGGCTTGGGGATACACTGTACTTAAGAACCAGCCTGCATCACCTCCTGAGAAGCTAGGCCTTGATTGCTCGTCCATTGCTACCGTAATAGAGAATCTTGGCTGGGGTCCTCTGTGCCTCTCCTCTACCATATAGAGAGCGGAAGTACAGACCCCCCACCGGTCTTTACAAGCTGGTGGCCAGCGGTGGGATGCTTATGGTTTTAAGACTCAGTGTATAACCGTGCCACTTACAAAATATCCGCACTTTTATTAGATTAAGGTTCGGGTGTGTTCCAAATAACTGCATTACAAGCAATGGAGTCCATTGCAAATGGTAAATTGACTCGGATGAGCTTAGAGGCTCTCCAGAGTGCTTGTGAAGCCAGGGAGTTAGACTTTGTGGATAAGTCTAGGGCTGAGCTGATAGCTGCCCTGGTGGACTACCAGACTGATGGTGAAACCCTTGATGAAGGGGGGGATGCAACCAGTGAGGACTCTGCCCCTGGGGTTGTCACTGAATCTGTTTCTGGGAATGCCACCATTCCTGCTGCCTCTGTTCCAAACCCCAGCAATTCCATGGAACTTGAGTTATTGAGGATGAAGTTAGCCTTTGAATATCGCAAGTTGGAAATAGAAGCTGAGCTTAAGAAAGAGGAGCTGGCACAGCAAGTGGAACTCAAGAATAGGGATCTTGAACTCAGAAATAAGGACCTTGAACTCAAAAGCCAGGACACTGAATGTCAGAGAATCCAGCTAGAGAAAGCTAGAGTGGAGACTTCAGCTAGATCCAGTGAGAGTGTCAGGTCCCCAGCCACCAAGTTTATGAAAGATTTGGTTGGTGTGTTTGTGGAGGGTTCAGATATCCTCCAATGGATTGAAGCGTTTGAAATGGCTTGTGCAATTCATGATGTAGATAAAAGAGATTGGGCTAAGTGTTTGTTAAGCAGAGTGCCTCAAACTGGATATGACTGTATTCTGAAGCTGGGTGTGGAAGAAAGGGGTCAGTATGAGTGTATGAAGTCTGCTTTGATTGCCAAGTTTGGCAAGACACCTACCCAATACCTTAAAAGGTTCAGGGAATTTAAGAAAAGAGAGAATGTGTCTTGGGTTGACTGGGTGAGTACTGCGCACATGAGCATGATGGGGTGGATTGATGGATACAAAGTGAAAACTTTTGTTGAGTTGTCCCACCTCTTGTTTTTTGAGCATTTTTCTGAAGCCTGTTCACCAGAGCTGCGTCAGTATGTGGCTGACCAGAACATTTTGGACCCCTTTAAGCTGGCTAGGTTGGCTGACAAGTGGGTCTCCCACCGGGTGTCCCCTAAGGACTCCAGTGGGAAGGACAAGGACAAAGAAAAGGGGGCCTCTCAGAAAGCTGAGGAGTCCCAAAAGCAGTCACAGTCGGGTAAACCGAAACCTTCCTCTCCTAAGACCCAAAAATCTAGTGGGGATAAGTCCTCTGTGGGTGGGAATAAGAGTAGTGGTCCACCTGCTGCAAAGCAGGCTCCCAGTGGTTCCAGTACCGTACCCCGCACTCCTGGCACTTGTTGGGATTGTGGGGCTCTGGATCACAAAAGGGGTGACCCCAAGTGTAAAGGTAAGGCACTTGGAGTACAGGCTGTCAGCCTGACCTACCCTTACCCCGTGTCTGAGGTGGAGGCCACTGTCCTCCCCTCCTCTACAGGAATCACATTTGGTGCTCCGGTAGAGATTTCCTTAGTGTCCCTTGGGGCCTGGGACCAGTACGCAGAAGTACTGGCGACTATCCCACAGAACACCCGTAGGTTTTTGAGAAGTGTCCTCTTGAATGGCCAGCCTTCTACTGGTTTGAGAGACACTGGGGCAAGCATGACAGTGGTGGACAGGACCCTGCTCAAGCCAGAGGACTATGAAGGTGCTCCTCTGCAAACCACCAGATTAGCTGGTGGGCCTCCCAAATTATCGCCTGTAGCCCTAGTCACACTCATGATTGGAGACAAGACAGCAAAGCTTCCTGTCCTGGTTCAGGACAATGTCCCTGCTAACATTCTGTTAGGAAATGATCTAGTAGAGTTGGGGTTGATCTCGGATGGTCTTCCCATGACTGCTGCTGCAGTCACTAGGTCACAGGTGACACCGGGTCTGGCTGTGAGTCAGGTACCCGAGCCAAAGGCGAGGCCTAAGGCAAGAAGAAGGAAGACCAAGAAGGCCACCTCTGTGGAGGGAACACCATCTCTTCCTGCTGTTCCGACAGCACCCATTGGGATCCATGCTCCGGACGGGCTGGGCCCAGTGGAAAACCCAAACTCAACTCCTGTGGGAGAAGAGGCAGAAGACTCTCCTGTGGGAGAGGTTCTTAACCCGGAGGAGCACCCCGACCTTCAATGCTTGTTAGCTGAAGGGGGACCCTCCCGGGCAGACTTCTGTAAGGGACAGAGAGAGTGCCACTCTCTCGAGGGACTGAGGAAACAGGCCCTGTCCCAGGCACAAGGAGAAGTGCCTAAGACATTCCGGATTTATTGGGAGGGTGAGCTCCTTGTTAGTGAGCCCACTAAGCCTGAACCTGGTGCCCGCAAGAGGTTGGTGGTACCCCAGGTTTCCAGGCCCTTCCTACTGCAGTTGGCGCATGAGGTGCCCTTGGCTGGTCATCTTGGGACTAAGAAGACTAAGCAGAGGCTCTCTGCCCATTTCTACTGGCCACGGATGGGAGTAGAGGTGGAGTCCCACTGCAGGACCTGCCCCACTTGTCAGTTGTCTGGCAAGACTGGAGGCAGGGTCATTGCCCCACTGCAGCCGTTGCCAGTGGTTGGCACACCATCTGAGAGGGTGGGCATCGACATCGTCGGTCCCCTTGACCCTCCCTCATGTCTCTTGCTAGCTTCCGGGCAAGAAGAGGATGAGAGTGAGCCCCTTCCTGATTTGCTGCATAGCAACCCTCAGGATGGCTCAGTGGAGGGAGTACAACTCTCTCCAGATTTGACAACAGAGCAGCAGAGGGCCTGCAGGGCTTTGCTCCAGCAGTATGCCTCTCTGTTTTCACTGACACCGGGCCTTACACCGTGGTGTAAGCACGAAATTGACACTGGTGACAGTGTGCCTGTCAAAAGCAGGTGCTACCGTATGTCAGATACCGTCAAGAACCACATCCAGGCTGAGGTCGCCAAGATGTTGGATCTGGGTGTTATTGAACCCTCAACCAGTCCCTGGTCCAGTCCAGTGGTCCTTGTCCCCAAGGCAAGTTCCCAGGCGGGTACCAAAGATTGGAGGTTCTGTGTGGACTACCGAGGAGTCAATGCCGTCACCAAAACTGACGCGCACCCATTGCCCAGGGCTGATGAGCTCGTGGACACCATAGGTGCTGCCAAGTTTGTGAGCACCTTTGACCTTACCTCAGGCTATTGGCAAATAGCTCTGACGGACCATGCCAAGGAAAAGACGGCTTTCTCAACACCTGAGGGACTCTACCAGTTTAGGGTCATGCCTTTTGGGTTGAAGAATGCCCCTGCCACCTTCCAGAGATTGGTCAACCATGCGCTCAGTGGGCTGGAAGCCTTTTGTGTGGCTTACTTAGACGACATTGCCGTCTACAGTTCCACCTGGGAAGAGCATTTGACACATCTGGATAAGGTGTTGCAGGCCTTGAAAAGGGCTAACCTCACTATCAAGGCCACCAAGTGCCAGATAGCTCAGGGGAAAGTTACCTATCTTGGTCATGAGGTAGGAGGGGGTCAAATCCAACCTCTCTCCAGTAAAGTACAGGATGTACAGAACTGGGAGACTCCCACTACTCAAACCCAGGTGAGAGCCTTTTTGGGCCTCACTGGGTACTATCGCAATTTCATGGCAGACTATGGAACCATAGCTGCACCCCTGACAGCGCTAACTTCGCCCAAACAGCCTAGGAAGGTTAATTGGACCGAAGACTGTCAGAGGGCCTTTGATGGCTTGAAAGAAAGTCTGTGTAGGGCACCTGTGTTGTGTGCGCCTGACTACAGCCGACCCTTTATCGTCCAGACGGATGCCTGCGACACCGGAATTGGAGCTGTCTTGTCCCAGTTAGATGACAAAGGGAGAGAACATCCTATCATATTCATCAGTAGACAACTCAAGGGTAGAGAACTTAGGTGGGCTACTGTTGAAAAGGAGTGTTTTAGCATAGTTTGGAGCCTTAGGCGTTTTAGGCCCTACCTTACGGGGTCTACCTTCAAGGTCCAAACAGATCATAAGCCCCTGAAGTGGCTTATGCAGATGAAGGGTGAGAATCCGAAATTGCTCAGGTGGTCCATTAGCCTGCAAGGGCTAGACTTCACCATAGAGCACAGACCAGGGAAGAGTCACGATAATGCAGATGGCCTTTCCAGAAGGTATGCTGACCGTCTGGATGAGGGTGTCTATCCCGTGGGAGATTAGACACCCTCCACCTCAGTCTGGGGGGGGCGACTGTGATGCTGGAAATGCATCAGAGGGACAGGGCCTCTGAATCCTTGTCCTTTTCTGCCTTTTATCGTGTGTTCTGTTATGTTTTCTGCCCAGGAGTCCATTTGCGACTCCTGGCAGTGCAGCTCTCTCTTTTGGTTTGGTGAACAGACCCATGGGATACCCTTATGGCACCCCTGGGTAGGGGTACAACCCTGTGCCCCTAGTGTATGTTTTTGGGCACCTGTGGGTGGCCCACAGAGCAGGGTATGGGCTGGTGGCAGCTCCATGCTGAATTGGACAGGTGCTCTGGGTGTCCTCCATTTTGGGATACCCAGGCCCTGCCATTGGGATCAGTTGATTCCTGATAGAAAACAAGATGGCCCCTGTGGCCTCTTGCTTTCTATTGCCTGTTGTCTTGTTTTTCCCAAAGTCCTGGGAAGCCCTGACTCTGTACCTTCCCCCTGACTGGCTGTTGGGTGGAAGTTCCATATATGGTGTTGTTGTGAAGGCCCAGCTAGACTGACTGGAGCCTTCCCTTTGACTGTATGTTGTGGGTACCTCCTGTGGGTGGGACCTGGGTGAATGGAGTGTGTGACCAATATACACTTCTTGTTGTGGTTGTCTGGTTTCTGGCATGTGAGACAAAGACTGAGACAGCCCTGCCCGAAACTAGCCTGAATGCAGTGTGTAGTGTTGAATGGCTGGGTACTTGTCCCAATCCACATTCCTTGTTGTGAGTGTCTGAAAGGGAGGAGTGTGGCCTGAATGCACTGTGTGCCTGATTGGCTGACTGACTGCATGAATGCCCTTCTGTGTGATTGGCTGCTGTGTGTGTGCCAGCAGTGTGGATGAGAGACAGAATAGTATATCTGGGGACCTCTCACCACTGGAGATTGTTCAGGAACGTTCAGGAACGTTCAGAAGCATTCAGAAGCTGAGTCTCCACTCAAGAGTAACTGGATTTGCTGATCCTCGACGTCCAGCTGGAAGAAGAAGACTTGCTGTGGCATTTGCTTCGACCGAAACTGAAGGTTGTCGAAATCGTCGAGGACTGACCCGAGAGAGGACCTGGCTAGGCGCCCTCTTCCCGTGCTCCGAGGGACCATCGAGCACCGCTGAATCTTCGCCGAAGCGCCCTGGAAGTCAGACCCTCGAAAGGCTGCCGACCCGAGACGGGACCGCCGAGGAGATCGAAGTGAAGCACCCGGACATCGACGCTGTCGAAGTCCATTGCCGTCGACCAGGGTTCGCAGGTCTGTGTAACCGCTGGAGGCCCGTCGAAGTTGTGTTGCCCAGCCGTGGGAACCACTTGACGCCGTGCCGCCGACGACCGGAGCCGTCCGCTCCTTGCCTAAGAACATTTCAATCGAAGGACTCCCTCGACCGCATCGTCGACCGCTTATCCTGCCGGAGAAAGTCGAGGACGACCAACGCGCCGAGGAGAAACCTGCCGGTGGGTTGCCCGCCACCCAACGACCTCAAAGACTCGGACGACCCGACGCCCTTGCTGGGCTTCCGTCTCTACAATCTTTGCGGTCCAGAACTATTGTCATCGAGGTGCCCCGCACACCTCCGCCTTGCAGGACGCCGACGCCCCGACGCCGACGAGCACCGCTCGGACGAAGCTGCCGCCTCTTTGACATCGTTCTACCTCGTTTGTCGACGGACGTTCGACGCCCCGTGCCTCCCGCTTGAAAGGGAAGGCATTCAAGAAGGGCCGTCGATTCCCCGTCGCCGAACCCCGAGGTCTTCGACGTTTCTCGACGCCTCTCGACGATCCGTGACTCCCGCTTGAAAGGGGGGGTCATTCAAGAAGGATCTGTCGACGCCTCTTCGAAGAACTCGACTCCACCAGGTACATTGGGGGGGTAAAAACATTGCAGGAGAGAATAAGACTATTGAACAATATATGGACTGGGCTTGTGTTATATCTCTTTATTTTACAGGTTGCCCATGTGGGGGGATCTCCACACAGAACTGTGTCCAGTAGCTAGGGCCAGTATTCTGCCTATTGTTTCAACCATCTTTTTTCTCTCCTCTCTCTATTGCTGGTTTCCTTCTTATTGATCTGTGTGCCATTTCTACAGTATTGTGAATGCACTTTAATGAGGTCTAATATTAGTGGTACCACTTTAGAATTGTAGATATTTACCATTCTTGATTTTCCTGAGCACAAAGTGCGTTATTGTGATAAGTGTACATAACCCTTGAATATTAATTATATAAAGACTGTGTTTTCAGTAATACAGTGTGTGGACATTCCTTTGTGGGGGCTTGGGGATACACTGTACTTAAGAACCAGCCTGCATCACCTCCTGAGAAGCTAGGCCTTGATTGCTCGTCCATTGCTACCGTAATAGAGAATCTTGGCTGGGGTCCTCTGTGCCTCTCCTCTACCATATAGAGAGCGGAAGTACAGACCCCCCACCGGTCTTTACAAACAGTACCTCACATGTATGGGTGCACCTACTTGGCCGCCTAGGGGAAATCCGAAAACACAAGTAACCCCAAGTCTGTTTGCAGAGGGGAATCTCAGCCATTCTGCCGACTGGCACAACATACAGATATGGCCCTCGGGTGTCCAAGCAACCAAGGAAAACAGGGAACCCCATGCATTTCTGAAAAGAAGACCCCCGTGGGAATCCGCAGAGGTATGATATGCCCAAATGCCCCAGAATTTATTACGCAGACACCCCCGCAAAGTACGAAATGTGGGAAAAAATACGCATTTTCCGCACATTTTGCTCGGCTCACCCATCGAAACACGTCCCCAACAACTCATGACCTACCGTCCCGCGTTCCCACAGGTGTCCCGATGAAAACGGTACCTCACATGTGTGGGTGCACCTACCTGGCCGCCAAGGGGAATGCCGAAAACACAAGTAACCCCAAGTCTGTTTTCTGACCGGAATTTGAGACTCTCTGCCGCACAACATACAGATATGGGCCTCGGGTGTCCAAGCCACCGGGGAAAACAGGGAACCCCATGCATTTCCGAAAAGAGGACACCCGTGGGAATCCGCAGAAGTATAATATGCCCAAATCGCCCCAGAATTTATTACCCAGACACCCCCGCAAAGTCCGAAATGTGGGGAAAAAAATGCATTTTCTGCACATTTTGCTCGGCTCACCCATCGAAACCCGCCCCCAACAACACATGGCCTACCGTCCCGCGTTCCCACAGTTGTCCCGATGAAAACAGTACCTCACATGCGTGGGTGCACCTACCTGGCTGGCAAGGGGCAAGCCGAAAACGCAAGCAACCCCCAGTCTGTTTGCAGAGGGGAATCTCAGCCATTCTGCCGACTGTCACAACATACAGATATGGGCCTCGGGTGTCCAAGCCACCAAGGAAAACAGGGAACCCCATGCATTTCCGAAAAGAGGACACCCGTGGGAATCTGCAGAGGTATGATTTGCGCACATCGCCCCAGAATTTATTACCCAGACAGCCCCGCAAAGTCCGAAATGTAGGGAAATAAACGCTTTTTCCGCACATTTCGCTCGACGCACCCATCGAAACACGCCCCCAACAACACATGGCCTACCGTCACACGTTCCCACAGGTGTCCCGATGAAAACGGTACCTCACATGTGTGGGTGCACCTACCTGGCCGCCAAGGGGAAAGCCTAAAACACAGGTAACCCCAAGTCTGTTTTCACACCAGAAATGTCACACTCTCACATCATACAGATATGGGCCTCGGGTGTCCAAGCCACCAAGGAAAACAGGGAACCCCATGCATTTCCGAAAAGAGGACACCCGTGGGAATCCGCAGAGGTATGATATGCCCAAATCGCCCCAGAATGTATTACCCAGACACCCCCGCAAAGTCCGAAATGTGGGAAAAAATATGCATTTTCCGCACATTTCGCTCCGCTCACCCATCGAAACACGCCCCCAACAACACATGGCCTACCGTCCCGCGTTCCCACAGGTGTCCCGATGAAAACGGTACCTCACATGTGTGGGTGCACCTACCTGACTGGCAAGGGGCATGCTGAAAACGCAAGCAACCCCCAGTCTGTTTGCAGAGCGGAATCTCAGCCATTCTGCCGACCTGCACATCATACAGATATGGGCCTTGGGTGTCCAAGCCACCAAGGAAAACAGGGAACCCCATGCATTTCCGAAAAGAGGACACCCGTGGGAATCCGCAGAGGTATGATAATGCCAAATCGCTCCAGAATTTATTACCCAGACACCCCCGCAAAGTCCGAAATGTGGGAAAAAATAGGCATTTTCCGCACATTTCGCTCAGCTCACCCATCGAAACACGCCCCCAACAACACATGGCCTACCGTCCCGCGTTTCCACAGGTGTTCGATGAAAACGGTACCTCACATGTGTGGGTGCACCTACCTGGCCGCCAAGGGGAAAGCCGAAAACACAAGTAACACCATGTCTGTTTTCAGAGCGGAATCTCAGGCATTCTGCCGACCGGCACAACATACAGATATGGGCCTCGGGTGTCCAAGCCACCGAGGAAAACAGGGAACCCCATGCATTTCCTAAAAGAGGACACCCGTGGGAATCCGCAGAGGTATGATTTGCGCACATCGCCCCAGAATTTATTACCCAGACACCCCCGCAAAATCCGAAATGTGGGGAAAAAAACGCATTTTCCAGACATTTCGCTCGGCGCACCCATCGAAACACACCCCCAACAACACATGGCCTACCGTCCCGTGTTCCCACCGGTGTCCCGATGAAAACGGTACCTCACATGTGTGGGTGCACCTACCTGGCTTGCAAGGGGAATGCCGAAAACACAAGTAACCCCCAGTCTGTTTGCAGAGGGGAATCGCAGCCATTCTGCCGACCGGCACAACATACAGATATGGGCCTCGGGTGTCCAAGCCACCAAGGAAAACAGGGAACCCCATGCATTTCCGAAAGAGGGCACCCGTGGGAATCCGCAGAGGTATGATTTGCGCACATCGCCCCAGAATTTATTTCCCAGACAGCCCCGCAAAGTCCGAAATGTGGGGAAAAAAACGGTTTTTCCGCACATTTCTCTCGACGCACCCATCGAAACACGCCCCCAACAACACATGGCCTACCGTCACGCGTTCCCACAGGTGTCCCGATGAAAACGGTACCTCACATGTGTGGGTGCACCTACCTGGCTGGCAAGGGGCAAGCCGAAAACGCAAGCAACCCCCAGCCTGTTTGCTGAGGGGAATCTCAGCCATTCTGCCGACCGGCACAACGTACAGATATGGGCCTCGGGTGTCCAAGCCACCGAGTAAAACAGGGAACCCCATGCATTTCTGAAAAGGGGACACCAGTGGTAATCCGCAGAGGTATGATATGCCTAAATCGCCCCAGAATTTATTACCCAGACACCCCCGCAAAGTCCGTAATGTGGTGAAAAAAACGCATTTTCCGCACATTTCGCTCGGCTCACCCATCGAAACACGCCCCCAACAACACATGGCCTACCGTCCCGCGTTCCCACAGGTGTCCCGATGAAAATGGTACCTCACATCTGTGGGTGCACCTACCGGGCTGCCAAGGGGAAAGCCGAAAACACAAGTAACCCCAAGTCTGTTTTCAGAGCGGAATCTCAGGCATTCTGCCGACCGGCACAACATACAGATATGGGCCTCGGGTGTCTAAGCAACCAAGGAAAACAAGGAACCCCATGCATTTCCGAAAAGAAGACACCCGTGGGAATCCGCAGAGGTATGATATGCCCAAATTGCCCCAGAATTTATTACCCAGACAGCCCCGCAAAGTCCGAAATGTGGGAAAAAATATGCATTTTCCGCACATTTCGCTCCGCTCACCCATCGAAACACGCCCCCAACAACACATGGCCTACCGTCCTGCATTCCCACAGGTGTCCCGATGAAAACGGTACCTCACATGTGTGGGTGCACCTACCTGGCGGCCAAGGGGAAAGCCGAAAACACAAGTAACCCCAAGTCTGTTTTCAGAGCGGAATCTCAGGCATTCTGCCGACCGGCACAACATACAGATACGGGCCTCGGGTGTACAAGCGACCAAGGAAAACAGGGAACCCCATGTATTTCCGAAAAGAAGATACCCGTGGGAATCCGCAGAGGTATGATATGCCCAAATCGCCCCAGAATGTATTACCCAGACACCCCCGCAAAGTACGAAATGTGGGAAAAAATACGCATTTTCCGCACATTTCGCTCCGCTCACCCATCGAAACACGCCCCCAACAACACATGGCCTACCGTCCCGCGTTCCCACAGGTGTCCCGATGAAAACGGTACCTCACATGTGTGGGTGCACCTACCTGCCCGCCTAGGGGAAAGCCGAAAACACAAGTAACCCCAAGTCTGTTTGCAGAGGGGAATCTCAGCCATTCTGCCGACCGGCACATCATACAGATATGGGCCTCGGGTGTCCAAGCCACCAAGGAAAACAGGAAACCCCATGCATTTCCAAAAAGAGGACACCGGTGGGAATCCGCAGAGGTATGATATGCCCAAATCGCCCCAGAATTTATTACCCAGACACCCCCGCAAAGTACGAAATGTGGGAAAAAATACGCATTTTCCGCATATTTCGCTCGGCTCACCCATCGAAACACGCCCCCAACAACTCATGACCTACCGTCCCGCGTTCCCACAGGTGTCCCGATGAAAACGGTACCTCACATGTGTGGGTGCACCTACCTGGCCGCCAAGGGGAAAGCCGAAAACACAAGTAACCCCAAGTCTGTTTGCAGAGGGGAATCTCAGCCATTCTGCCGACCGGCACATCATACAGATATGGGCCTCGGGTGTCCAAGCCACCAAGGAAAACAGGGAACCCCATGCATTTCCGAAAAGAGGACACCGGTGGGAATCCGCAGAGGTATGATATGCCCAAATCGCCCCAGAATTTATTACCCAGACACCCCCGCAAAGTCCGAAATGTTGGAAAAAATACACATTTTCTGCACATTTCGCTTGACTCACCCATCGAAACACGCCCCCAACAACACATGGCCTACTGCCCCGCATTCCCTCAGGTGTCCCAATGAAAACGGTACCTCACATGTGTGGGTGCACCTACCTGGCCGCCAAGGGGAAAGCCTAAAACACAAGTAACCCCAAGTCTGTTTTCACACCGGAAATGTCACACTCTCACATCATACAGATATGGGCCTCGGGTGTCCAAGCCACCAAGGAAAACAGGGAACCCCATGCATTTCCGAAAAGAGGACACCCGTGGGAATCCGCAGAGGTATGATATGCCCAAATCGCCCCAGAATTTATTACCCAGACACCCCCGCAAAGTCCGAAATGTGGGAAAAAATATGCATTTTCTGGACATTTCCCTCGACTCACCCGTCGAAACACGCCCCCAACAACACATGGCCTACTGTCCCGCGTTCCCTCAGGTGTCCCAATGAAAACGGTACCTCACATGTGTGGGTGCACCTACCTGGCCGCCAAGGGGAAAGCCTAAAACACAAGTAACCCCAAGTCTGTTTTCACACCGGAAATGTCACACTCTCACATCATACAGATATGGGCCTCGGGTGTCCAAGCCACCAAGGAAAACAGGGAACCCCATGCATTTCCGAAAAGAGGACACCTGTGGGAATCCGCAGAGGTATGATATGCCCAAATCGCCCCAGAATTGATTACATAGACACCCCCGCAAAGTCCGAAATGTGGGAAAAAATATGCATTTTCCGCACATTTCGCTCGGCTCACCCATCGAAACACACCCCCAACAACACATGGCCTACCGTCCCGCATTCCCACAGGTGTCCCGATGAAAATGGTACCTCACATGTGTGGGTGCACCTACCTGGCCGCCAAGGGGAAAGCCGAAAACACAAGTAACCCCAAGTCTGTTTTCAGAGCGGAATCTCAGGCATTCTGCCGACTGGCACAACATACAGATATGGGCCTCGGGTGTCCAAGCAACCAAGGAAAACAGGGAACCCCATGCATTTCCGAAAAGAATACACCCGTGGGAATCCGCAGAGGTATGATATGCCCAAATCGCCCCAGAATGTATTACCCAGACACCCCCGCAAAGTACGAAATGTGGGAAAAAATACGCATTTTCCGCATATTTCACTCGGCTCACCCATCGAAACACGCCCCCAACAACTCATGACCTACCGTCCCGCGTTCCCACAGGTGTTCCGATGAAAACGGTACCTCACATGTGTGGGTGCACCTACCTGGCCGCCAAGGGGAAAGCCGAAAACACAAGTAACCCCAAGTCTGCAGAGGGGAATCTCAGCCATTCTGCCGACCGGCACATCATACAGATATGGGCCTCGGGTGTCCAAGCCACCAAGGAAAACAGGGAACCCCATGCATTTCCGAAAAGAGGACACCCGTGGGAATCCGCAGAGGTATGATATGCCCAAATGCCCCAGAATGTATTACGCAGACACCCCCGCAAAGTCTGAAATGTGGGAAAAAATAAGCATTTTCCGCACATTTCGCTCGGCTCACCCATCGAAACACGCCCCCAACAACACATGACCTACCGTCCCGCGTTCCCACAGGTGTCCCGATGAAAACGGTACCTCACATGTGTGGGTGCACCTACCTGGCCGCCAAGGGGAAAGCCGAAAACACAAGTAACCCCAAGTCTGTTTTCAGAGCGGAATCTCAGGCATTCTGCCGACCGGCACAACATACAGATATGGGCCTCAGGTGTCCAAGCCGCCGAGGAAAACAGGGAACCCCATGCATTTCCTAAAAGAGGACACCCATGGGAATCCGCAGAGGTATGATTTGCGCACATCGCCCCAGAATTTATTACCCAGACACCCCCGCAAAATCCGAAATGTGGGGAAAAAAACGCATTTTCCAGACATTTCGCTCGGCGCACCCATCGAAACACACCCCCAACAACACATGGCCTACCGTCCCGCGTTCCCACCGGTGTCCCGATGAAAACGGTACCTCACATGTGTGGGTGCACCTACCTGGCTTGCAAGGGGAATGCCGAAAACACAAGTAACCCCCAGTCTGTTTGCAGAGGGGAATCTCAGCCATTCTGCCGACCGGCACAACATACAGATATGGGCCTCGGGTGTCCAAGCCACCAAGGAAAACAGGGAACCCCATGCATTTCCGAAAAGAGGGCACCCGTGGGAATCCGCAGAGGTATGATTTGCGCACATCGCCCCAGAATTTATTTCCCAGACAGCCCCGCAAAGTCCGAAATGTGGGGAAAAAAACGCTTTTTCCGCACATTGCGCTCGACGCACCCATCGAAACACGCCCCCAACAACACATGGCCTACCGTCACGCGTTCCCACAGGTGTCCCGATGAAAACGGTACCTCACATGTGTGGGTGTACCTACCTGGCTGGCAAGGGGCAAGCCGAAAACGCAAGCAACCCCCAGCCTGTTTGCTGAGGGGAATCTCAGCCATTCTGCCGACCGGCACAACGTACAGATATGGGCCTCGGGTGTCCAAGCCACCGAGGAAAACAGGGAACCCCATGCATTTCTGAAAAGGGGACACCAGTGGTAATCCGCAGAGGTATGATATGCCCAAATCGCCCCAGAATTTATTACCCAGACACCCCCGCAAAGTCCGAAATGTGGTGAAAAAAACGCATTTTCCGCACATTTCGCTCGGCTCACCCATCGAAACACGCCCCCAACAACACATGGCCTACCATCCCGCGTTCCCACAGGTATCCCGATGAAAATGGTACCTCACATGTGTGGGTGCACCTACCGGGCTGCCAAGGGGAAAGCCGAAAACACAAGTAACCCCAAGTCTGTTTTCAGAGCGGAATCTCAGGCATTCTGCCGACCGGCACAACATACAGATATGGGCCTCGGGTGTCTAAGCAACCAAGGAAAACAGGGAACCCCATGCATTTCCGAAAAGAAGATACCCGTGGGAATCCGCAGAGGTATGATATGCCCAAATCGCCCGAGAATGTATTACCCAGACACCCCCGCAAAGTACGAAATGTGGGAAAAAATACGCATTTTCCGCACATTTCGCTCCGCTCACCCATCGAAACACGCCCCCAACAACACATGGCCTACCGTCCCGCGTTCCCACAGGTATCCCGATGAAAACGGTACCTTACATGTGTGGGTGCACCTACCTGCCCGCCTAGGGGAAAGCCGAAAACACAAGTAACCCCAAGTCTGTTTGCAGAGGGGAATCTCAGCCATTCTGCCGACCGGCACATCATACAGATATGGGCCTCGGGTGTCCAAGCCACCAAGGAAAACAGGAAACCCCATGCATTTCCAAAAAGAGGACACCGGTGGGAATCCGCAGAGGTATGATATGCCCAAATCGCCCCAGAATTTATTACACAGACACCCCCGCAAAGTACGAAATGTGGGAAAAAATACGCATTTTCCGCATATTTCGCTCGGCTCACCCATCGAAACACGCCCCCAACAACTCATGACCTACCGTCCCGCGTTCCCACAGGTGTCCCGATGAAAACGGTACCTCACATGTGTGGGTGCACCTACCTGGCCACCAAGGGGAAAGCCGAAAACACAAGTAACCCCAAGTCTGTTTGCAGAGGGGAATCTCAGCCATTCTGCCGACCGGCACATCATACAGATATGGGCCTCGGGTGTCCAAGCCACCAAGGAAAACAGGAAACCCCATGCATTTCCAAAAAGAGGACACCGGTGGGAATCCGCAGAGGTATGATATGCCCAAATCGCCCCAGAATGTATTACCCAGACACCCCCGCGAAGTCCGAAATGTGGTGAAAAAAACGCATTTTCCGCTCATTTCGCTCGGCTCACCCATTGAAACACGCCCCCAACAACACATGGCCTACCGTCCCGCGTTCCCACAGGTGTCCCGATGAAAATGGTACCTCACATCTGTGGGTGCACCTACCGGGCTGCCAAGGGGAAAGCCGAAAACACAAGTAACCCCAAGTCTGTTTTCAGAGCGGAATCTCAGGCATTCTGCCGACCGGCACAACATACAGATATGGGCCTCGGGTGTCTAAGCAACCAAGGAAAACAGGGAACCCCATGCATTTCCGAAAAGAAGACACCCGTGGGAATCCGCAGAGGTATGATATGCCCAAATTGCCCCAGAATTTATTACCCAGACAGCCCCGCAAAGTCCGAAATGTGGGAAAAATATGCATTTTCCGCACATTTCGCTCCGCTCACCCATCGAAACACGCCCCCAACAACACATGGCCTACCGTCCCGCATTCCCACAGGTGTCCCGATGAAAACGGTACCTCACATGTGTGGGTGCACCTACCTGGCGGCCAAGGGGAAAGCCGAAAACACAAGTAACCCCAAGTCTGTTTTCAGAGCGGAATCTCAGGCATTATGCCGACCGGCACAACACACAGATACGGGCCTCGGGTGTACAAGCGACCAAAGAAAACAGGGAACCCCATGTATTTCCGAAAAGAAGATACCCGTGGGAATCCGCAGAGGTATGATATGCCCAAATCGCCCCAGAATGTTTTACCCAGACACCCCCGCAATGTACGAAATGTAGGAAAAAATACACATTTTCCGCACATTTCGCTCCGCTCACCCATCGAAACACGCCCCCAACAACACATGGCCTACCGTCCCGCGTTTCCACAGGTGTCCCGATGAAAACGGTACCTCACATGTGTGGGTGCACCTACCTTCCCGCCTAGGGGAAAGCCGAAAACACAAGTAACCCCAAGTCTGTTTGCAGAGGGGAATCTCAGCCATTCTGCTGACCGGCACATCATACAGATATGGGCCTCGGGTGTCCAAGCCACCAAGGAAAACAGGAAACCCCATGCATTTCCAAAAAGAGGACACCGGTGGGAATCCGCAGAGGTATGATATGCCCAAATCGCCCCAGAATTTATTACCCAGACACCCCCGCAAAATACGAAATGTGGGAAAAAATACGCATTTTCCGCATATTTCGCTCGGCTCACCCATCGAAACACGCCCCCAACAACTCATGACCTACCGTCCCGCGTTCCCACAGGTGTCCCGATGAAAACGGTACCTCACATGTGTGGGTGCACCTACCTGGCCGCCAAGGGGAAAGCCGAAAACACAAGTAACCCCAAGTCTGTTTGCAGAGGGGAATCTCAGCCATTCTGCCGACCGGCACATCATACAGATATGGGCCTCGGGTGTCCAAGCCACCAAGGAAAACAGGGAACCCCATGCATTTCCAAAAAGAGGACACCCGTGGGAATCCGCAGAGGTATGATTTGCGCACATCGCCCCAGAATTTATTACCCAGACAGCCCCGCAAAGTCCGAAATGTGGGGAAAAAAACGCTTTTTCCGCACATTTCGCTCGACGCACCCATCGAAACACGCCCCCAACAACACATGGCCTACCGTCACGCGTTCCCACAGGTGTCCTGATGAAAATGGTACCTCACATGTGTGGGTGCACCTACCTTGCCGCCAAGGGGAAAGCCTAAAACACAAGTAACCCCAAGTCTGTTTTCACTCCGGAAATGTCACACTCCCACATCATACAGATATGGGCCTCGGGTGTCCAAGCCACCAAGGAAAACAGGGAACCCCATGCATTTCCGAAAATAGGACACCCGTGGGAATCTGCAGAGGTATGATATGCCCAAATCGCCCCAGAATTTATTACCCAGACACCCCCGCAAAGTCCGATATGTGGGAAAAAATATGCATTTTCCGCACATTTCGCTCGGCTCATCCATTGAAACACGCCCCCAACAACACATGGCCTACCATCCCGCGTTCCCACAGGTGTCCCGATGAAAACGGTACCTCACATGTGTGGGTGCACCTACCTGGCCGCCAAGGGGAAAGCCGAAAACACAAGTAACCCCAAGTCTGTTTGCAGAGGGGAATCTCAGCCATTCTGCCGACCGGCACATCATACAGATATGGGCCTCGGGTGTCCAAGCCACCAAGGAAAACAGGGAACCCCATGCATTTCCGAAAAGAGGACACCCGTGGGAATCCGCAGAGGTATGATTTGCACACATCGCCCCAGAATTTATTACCCAGACAGCCTGGCAAAATCCGAAATGTGGGTGAAAAAACGCTTTTTCCGCACATTTCGCTCGACGCACCCAACGAAACACGCCCCCAACAACACATGGCCTACCGTCACGCGTTCCCACAAGTGTCCTGATGAAAATGGAACCTCACATGTGTGGGTGCACCTACCTTGCCGCCAAGGGGAAAGCCTAAAACACAAGTAACCCCTAGTCTGTTTTCACTCCGGAAATGTCACACTCCCACATCATACAGATATGGGCCTCGGGTGTCCAAGCCACCAAGGAAAACAGGGAACCCCATGCATTTCCGAAAAGAGGACACCCATGGGAATCCGCAGAGGTATGATTTGCACACATCGCCCCAGAATTTATTACCCAGACACCCCAGCAAAGTACGAAATGTGGGAAAAAATATGCATTTTCCGCACATTTCGCTCGGCTCACCCATCGAAACACACCCCCAACAACACATGGCCTACCGTCCCGCGTTCCCACAGGTGTCCCGATAAAAACGGTACCTCACATGTGTGGGTGCACCTACCTGGCCGCCAAGGGGAAAGCCTAAAACACAAGTAACCCCAAGTCTTTTTTCAGAGCGGAATCTCAGGCATTCTGCCGACCGGCACAACATACAGATATGGGCCTCGGGTGTCCAAGCAACCAAGGAAAACAGGGAACCCCATGCATTTCCTAAAAGAGGACACCCGTGGGAATCCGCAGAGGTATGATTTGCGCACATCGCCCCAGAATTTATTACCCAGACACCCCCGCAAAATCCGAAATGTGGGGAAAAAAACGCATTTTCCAGACATTTCGCTCGGCGCACCCATCGAAACACACCCCCTCACATGTGAGGGTGCACCTACCTGGCCGCCAAGGGGAAAGCCTAAAACACAAGTAACCCCAAGTCTGTTTTCACACCGGAAATGTCACACTCTCACATCATACAGATATGGGCCTCGGGTGTCCAAGCCACCAAGGAAAACAGGGAACCCCATGCATTTCCGAAAAGAGGACACCCGTGGGAATCCGCAGAGGTATGATATGCCCAAATCGCCCCAGAATTTATTACCCAGACACCCCCGCAAAATCAGAAATGTGGTGAAAAAAACGCATTCTCCGCACATTTCGCTCGGCTCACCCATCGAAACACGCCCCAACAACTCATGACCTACCGTCCCGCGTTTCCACAGGTGTCCCGATGAAAACGGTACCTCACATGTGTGGGTGCACCTACCTGGCCGCCAAGGGGAAAGCCGAAAACACAAGTAACCCCAAGTCTGTTTGCAGAGGGGAATCTCAGCCATTCTGCCGACCGGCACATCATACAGATATGGGCCTCGGGTGTCCAAGCCACCAAGGAAAACAGGGAACCCCATGCATTTCCAAAAAGAGGACACCCGTGGGAATCCGCAGAGGTATGATTTGCGCACATCGCCCCAGAATTTATTACCCAGACAGCCCCGCAAAGTCCGAAATGTGGGGAAAAAAACGCTTTTTCCGCACATTTCGCTCGACGCACCCATCGAAACACGCCCCCAACAACACATGGCCTACCGTCACGCGTTCCCACAGGTGTCCTGATGAAAATGGTACCTCACATGTGTGGGTGCACCTACCTTGCCGCCAAGGGGAAAGCCTAAAACACAAGTAACCCCAAGTCTGTTTTCACTCCGGAAATGTCACACTCCCACATCATACAGATATGGGCCTCGGGTGTCCAAGCCACCAAGGAAAACAGGGAACCCCATGCATTTCCGAAAATAGGACACCCGTGGGAATCTGCAGAGGTATGATATGCCCAAATCGCCCCAGAATTTATTACCCAGACACCCCCGCAAAGTCCGATATGTGGGAAAAAATATGCATTTTCCGCACATTTCGCTCGGCTCATCCATTGAAACACGCCCCCAACAACACATGGCCTACCATCCCGCGTTCCCACAGGTGTCCCGATGAAAACGGTACCTCACATGTGTGGGTGCACCTACCTGGCCGCCAAGGGGAAAGCCGAAAACACAAGTAACCCCAAGTCTGTTTGCAGAGGGGAATCTCAGCCATTCTGCCGACCGGCACATCATACAGATATGGGCCTCGGGTGTCCAAGCCACCAAGGAAAACAGGGAACCCCATGCATTTCCGAAAAGAGGACACCCGTGGGAATCCGCAGAGGTATGATTTGCACACATCGCCCCAGAATTTATTACCCAGACAGCCTGGCAAAATCCGAAATGTGGGTGAAAAAACGCTTTTTCCGCACATTTCGCTCGACGCACCCAACGAAACACGCCCCCAACAACACATGGCCTACCGTCACGCGTTCCCACAAGTGTCCTGATGAAAATGGAACCTCACATGTGTGGGTGCACCTACCTTGCCGCCAAGGGGAAAGCCTAAAACACAAGTAACCCCTAGTCTGTTTTCACTCCGGAAATGTCACACTCCCACATCATACAGATATGGGCCTCGGGTGTCCAAGCCACCAAGGAAAACAGGGAACCCCATGCATTTCCGAAAAGAGGACACCCATGGGAATCCGCAGAGGTATGATTTGCACACATCGCCCCAGAATTTATTACCCAGACACCCCAGCAAAGTACGAAATGTGGGAAAAAATATGCATTTTCCGCACATTTCGCTCGGCTCACCCATCGAAACACACCCCCAACAACACATGGCCTACCGTCCCGCGTTCCCACAGGTGTCCCGATAAAAACGGTACCTCACATGTGTGGGTGCACCTACCTGGCCGCCAAGGGGAAAGCCTAAAACACAAGTAACCCCAAGTCTTTTTTCAGAGCGGAATCTCAGGCATTCTGCCGACCGGCACAACATACAGATATGGGCCTCGGGTGTCCAAGCAACCAAGGAAAACAGGGAACCCCATGCATTTCCTAAAAGAGGACACCCGTGGGAATCCGCAGAGGTATGATTTGCGCACATCGCCCCAGAATTTATTACCCAGACACCCCCGCAAAATCCGAAATGTGGGGAAAAAAACGCATTTTCCAGACATTTCGCTCGGCGCACCCATCGAAACACACCCCCTCACATGTGAGGGTGCACCTACCTGGCCGCCAAGGGGAAAGCCTAAAACACAAGTAACCCCAAGTCTGTTTTCACACCGGAAATGTCACACTCTCACATCATACAGATATGGGCCTCGGGTGTCCAAGCCACCAAGGAAAACAGGGAACCCCATGCATTTCCGAAAAGAGGACACCCGTGGGAATCCGCAGAGGTATGATATGCCCAAATCGCCCCAGAATTTATTACCCAGACACCCCCGCAAAGTCCGAAATGTGGGAAAAAATACGCATTTTCTGCACATTTCCCTCGACTCACCCATCGAAACACGCCCCCAACAACACATGGCCTACTGTCCCGCGTTCCCTCAGGTGTCCCAATGAAAACGGTACCTCACATGTGTGGGTGCACCTACCTGGCCGCCAAGGGGAAAGCCTAAAACACAAGTAACCCCAAGTCTGTTTTCACACCGGAAATGTCACACTCTCACATCATACAGATATGGGCCGCGGGTGTCCAAGCCACCAAGGAAAACAGGGAACCCCATGCATTTCCGAAAAGAGGACACCCGTGGGAATCCGCAGAGGTATGATATGCCCAAATCGCCCCAGAATTGATTACCCAGACACCCCCGCAAAGTCCGAAATGTGGGAAAAAGTACGCATTTTCCGCACATTTCGCTCGGCTCACCCATCGAAACACACCCCCAACAACACATGGCCTACCGTCCCGCATTCCCACTGGTGTCCCGATGAAAATGGTACCTCACATGTGTGGGTGCACCTACCTGGCCGCCAAGGGGAAAGCCGAAAACACAAGTAACCCCAAGTCTGTTTTCAGAGCGGAATCTCAGGCATTCTGCCGACTGGCACAACATACAGATATGGGCCTCGGGTGTCCAAGCAACCAAGGAAAACAGGGAACCCCATGCATTTCCGAAAAGAATACACCCGTGGGAATCCGCAGAGGTATGATATGCCCAAATCGCCCCAGAATGTATTACCCAGACACCCCCGCAAAGTACGAAATGTGGGAAAAAATACGCATTTTCTGCATATTTCACTCGGCTCACCCATCGAAACACGCCCCCAACAACTCATGACCTACCGTCCCGCGTTCCCACAGGTGTTCCGATGAAAACGGTACCTCACATGTGTGGGTGCACCTACCTGGCCGCCAAGGGGAAAGCCGAAAACACAAGTAACCCCAAGTCTGCAGAGGGGAATCTCAGCCATTCTGCCGACCGGCACATCATACAGATATGGGCCTCGGGTGTCCAAGCCACCAAGGAAAACAGGGAACCCCATGCATTTCCGAAAAGAGGACACCCGTGGGAATCCGCAGAGGTATGATATGCCCAAATGCCCCAGAATGTATTACGCAGACACCCCCGCAAAGTCTGAAATGTGGGAAAAAATAAGCATTTTCCGCACATTTCGCTCGGCTCACCCATAGAAACACGCCCCCAACAACACATGACCTACCGTCCCGCGTTCCCACAGGTGTCCCGATGAAAACGGTACCTCACATGTGTGGGTGCACCTACCTGGCCGCCAAGGGGAAAGCCGAAAACACAAGTAACCCCAAGTCTGTTTTCAGAGCGGAATCTCAGGCATTCTGCCGACCGGCACAACATACAGATATGGGCCTCGGGTGTCCAAGCCGCCGAGGAAAACAGGGAACCCCATGCATTTCCTAAAAGAGGACACCCCTGGGAATCCGCAGAGGTATGATTTGCGCACATCGCCCCAGAATTTATTACCCAGACACCCCCGCAAAATCCGAAATGTGGGGAAAAAAACGCATTTTCCAGACATTTCGCTCAGCGCACCCATCGAAACACACCCCCAACAACACATGGCCTACCGTCCCGCGTTCCCACCGGTGTCCCGATGAAAACGGTACCTCACATGTGTGGGTGCACCTACCTGGCTTGCAAGGGGAATGCCGAAAACACAAGTAACCCCCAGTCTGTTTGCAGAGGGGAATCTCAGCCATTCTGCCGACCGGCACAACATACAGATATGGGCCTCGGGTGTCCAAGCCACCAAGGAAAACAGGGAACCCCATGCATTTCCGAAAAGAGGGCACCCGTGGGAATCCGCAGAGGTATGATTTGCGCACATCGCCCCAGAATTTATTTCCCAGACAGCCCCGCAAAGTCCGAAATGTGGGGAAAAAAACGCTTTTTCCGCACATTGCGCTCGACGCACCCATCGAAACACACCCCCAACAACACATGGCCTACCGTCACGCGTTCCCACAGGTGTCCCGATGAAAACGGTACCTCACATGTGTGGGTGCACCTACCTGGCTGGCAAGGGGCAAGCCGAAAACGCAAGCAACCCCCAGCCTGTTTGCTGAGGGGAATCTCAGCCATTCTGCCGACCGGCACAACGTACAGATATGGGCCTCGGGTGTCCAAGCCACCGAGGAAAACAGGGAACCCCATGCATTTCTGAAAAGGGGACACCAGTGGTAATCCGCAGAGGTATGATATGCCCAAATCACCCCAGAATTTATTACCCAGACACCCCCGCAAAGTCCGAAATGTGGTGAAAAAAACGCATTTTCCGCACATTTCGCTCGGCTCACCCATCGAAACACGCCCCCAACAACACATGGCCTACCGTCCCGCGTTCCCACAGGTATCCCGATGAAAATGGTACCTCACATGTGTGGGTGCACCTACCGGGCTGCCAAGGGGAAAGCCGAAAACACAAGTAACCCCAAGTCTGTTTTCAGAGCGGAATCTCAGGCATTCTGCCGACCGGCACAACATACAGATATGGGCCTCGGGTGTCTAAGCAACCAAGGAAAACAGGGAACCCCATGCATTTCCGAAAAGAAGATACCCGTGGGAATCCGCAGAGGTATGATATGCCCAAATCGCCCCAGAATGTATTACCCAGACACCCCCGCAAAGTACGAAATGTGGGAAAAAATACGCATTTTCCGCACATTTCGCTCCGCTCACCCATCGAAACACGCCCCCAACAACACATGGCCTACCGTCCCGCGTTCCCACAGGTATCCCGATGAAAACGGTACCTTACATGTGTGGGTGCACCTACCTGCCCGCATAGGGGAAAGCCGAAAACACAAGTAACCCCAAGTCTGTTTGCAGAGGGGAATCTCAGCCATTCTGCCGACCGGCACATCATACAGATATGGGCCTCGGGTGTCCAAGCCACCAAGGAAAACAGGAAACACCATGCATTTCCAAAAAGAGGACACCGGTGGGAATCCGCAGAGGTATGATATGCCCAAATCGCCCCAGAATTTATTACCCAGACACCCCCGCAAAGTACGAAATGTGGGGAAAAATACGCATTTTCCGCATATTTCGCTCGGCTCACCCATCGAAACACGCCCCCAACAACTCATGACCTACCGTCCCACGTTCCCACAGGTGTCCCGATGAAAACGGTACCTCACATGTGTGGGTGCACCTACCTGGCCGGCAAGGGGAAAGCCGAAAACACAAGTAACCCCAAGTCTGTTTGCAGAGGGGAATCTCAGCCATTCTGCCGACCGGCACATCATACAGATATGGGCCTCGGGTGTCAAGCCACCAAGGAAAACAGGAAACCCCATGCATTTCCAAAAAGAGGACACCGGTGGGAATCCGCAGAGGTATGATATGCCCAAATCGCCCTAGAATGTATTACCCAGACACCCCCGCGAAGTCCGAAATGTGGGAAAAAATACGCATGTTCCGCTCATTTCGCTCGGCTCACCCATTGAAACACGCCCCCAACAACACATGGCCTACCGTACCGCGTTCCCACAGGTGTCCCGATGAAAACGGTACCTCACATGTGTGGGTGCACCTACCTGGCTGGCAAGGGGCAAGCTGAAAACGCAAGCAACCCCCAGTCTGTTTGCAGAGGGGAATCTCAGCCATTCTGCCGACCGGCACATCATACAGATATGGGCCTCGGGTGTCCAAGCCACCAAGGAAAACAGGGAACCCCATGCATTTCCGAAAAGAAGACACCGGTGGGAATCCGCAGAGGTATGATATGCCCAAATCGCCCCAGAATTTATTACCCAGACACCCCTGCAAAGTCCGAAATGTTGGAAAAAATACACATTTTCTGCACATTTCGCTCGACTCACCCATCGAAACACACCCCCAACAACACATGGCCTACTGCCCCGCGTTCCCTCAGATGTCCCAATGAAAACGGTACCTCACATGTGTGGGTGCACCTACCTGGCCGCCAAGGGGAAAGCCTAAAACACAAGTAACCCCAAGTCTGTTTTCACACCGGAAATGTCACACTCTCACATCATACAGATATGGGCCTCGGGTGTCCAAGCCACCAAGGAAAACAGGGAACCCCATGCATTTCCGAAAAGAGGACACCCGTGGGAATCCGCAGAGGTATGATATGCCCAAATCGCCCCAGAATGTATTACCCAGACACCCCCGCAAAGTCCGAAATGTGGGAAAAAATACACATTTTCCGCACATTTCGCTCGGCTCACCCATCGAAACACACCCCCAACAACACATGGCCTACCGTCCCGCTTTCCCACAGGTGTCCCGATGAAAACGGTACCTCACATGTGTGGGTGCACCTACCTGGCCGCCAAGGGGAAAGCCGAAAACACAAGTAACTCCAAGTCTGTTTTCAGAGCAGAATCTCAGGCATTCTGCCGACTGGCACAACATATAGATATGGGCCTCGGGTGTCCAAGCAACCAAGGAAAACAGGGAACCCCATGCATTTCCGAAAGGAAGACACCCGTGGGAATGCGCAGAGGTATGATATGCCCAAATCGCCCCAGAATTTATTACCCAGACTCCCGCGCAAAGTACAAAATGTGGGAAGAAATACGCATTTTCCGCATATTTCGCTCGGCTCACCCATCGAAACACGCCCCCAACAACTCATGACCTACCGTCCCGCGTTTCCACAGGTGTCCCGATGAAAACGGTACCTCACATGTGTGGGTGCACCTACCTGGCCGCCAAGGGGAAAGCCGAAAACACAAGTAACCCCAAGTCTGTTTGCAGAGGGGAATCTCAGCCATTCTGCCGACCGGCACATCATACAGATATGGGCCTCGGGTGTCCAAGCCACCAAGGAAAACAGGGAACCCCATGCATTTCCGAAAAGAGGACACCCGTGGGAATCCGCAGAGGTATGATTTGCGCACATCGCCCCAGAATGTATTACCCAGACAGCCCCGCAAAGTCCGAAATGTGGGGAAAGAAACGCTTTTTCCGCACATTTCGCTCGACGCACCCATCGAAACACGCCCCCAACAACACATGGCCTACCGTCACGCGTTCCCACAGGTGTCCTGATGAAAATGGTACCTCACATGTGTGGGTGCACCTACCTTGCCGCCAAGGGGAAAGCCTAAAACACAAGTAACCCCAAGTCTGTTTTCACTCCGGAAATGTCACACTCCCACATCATACAGATATGGGCCTCGGGTGTCCAAGCCACCAAGGAAAACAGGGAACCCCATGCATTTCCGAAAAGAGGACACCCGTGGGAATCCGCAGAGGTATGATATGCCCAAATCGCCCCAGAATTTATTACCCAGACACCCCCGCAAAGTCCGATATGTGGGAAAAAATATGCATTTTCCGCACATTTCGCTCGGCTCATCCATTGAAAAACGCCCCCAACAACACATGGCCTACCATCCCGCGTTCCCACAGGTGTCCCGATGAAAACGGTACCTCACATGTGTGGGTGCACCTACCTGGCCGCCAAGGGGAAAGCCGAAAACACAAGTAACCCCAAGTCTGTTTGCAGAGGGGAATCTCAGCCATTCTGCCGACCGGCACATCATACAGATATGGGCCTCGGGTGTCCAAGCCACCAAGGAAAACAGGGAACCCCATGCATTTCCGAAAAGAGGACACCCGTGGGAATCCGCAGAGGTATGATTTGCACACATCGCCCCAGAATTTATTACCCAGACAGCCCGGCAAAGTCCGAAATGTGGGTGAAAAAACGCTTTTTCCGCACATTTCGCTCGACGCACCCATCGAAACACGCCCCCAACAACACATGGCCTACCGTCACGCGTTCCCACAGGTGTCCTGATGAAAATGGAACCTCACATGTGTGGGTGCACCTACCTTGCCGCCAAGGGGAAAGCCTAAAACACAAGTAACCCCAAGTCTGTTTTCACTCCGGAAATGTCACACTCCCACATCATACAGATATGGGCCTCGGGTGTCCAAGCCACCAAGGAAAACAGAGAACCCCATGCATTTCTGAAAAGAGGACACCTGTGGGAATCCGCAGAGGTATGATATGCCCAAATTGCCCCAGAATTTATTACCCAGACACCCCAGCAAAGTCCGAAATGTGGGAAAAAATATGCATTTTCCGCACATTTCGCTCGGCTCACCCATCGAAACACACCCCCAACAACACATGGCCTACCGTCCCGCGTTCCCACAGGTGTCCCGATAAAAACGGTACCTCACATGTGTGGGTGCACCTACCTGGCCGCCAAGGGGAAAGCCTAAAACACAAGTAACCCCAAGTCTTTTTTCAGAGCGGAATCTCAGGCATTCTGCCGACCGGCACAACATACAGATATGGGCCTCGGGTGTCCAAGCAACCAAGGAAAACAGTGAACCCCATGCATTTCCGAAAAGAAGACACCCGTGGGAATCCGCAGAGGTATGATATGCCCAAATCGCCCCAGAATGTATTACCCAGACACCCCCACAAAGTACGAAATGTGGGAAAAAATACGCATTTTCCGCACTTTTCGCTCCGCTCACCCATCGGAACACGCCCCCAACAACACATGGCCTACCGTCCCGCGTTCCCACAGGTGTCCCGATGAAAACGGTACCTCACATGTGTGGGTGCACGTACCTGCCCGCCAAGGGGAAAGCCGAAAACACAAGTAACCCCAAGTCTGTTTGCAGAGGGGAATCTCAGCCATTCTGCCGGCCGGCACATCATACAGATATGGGCCTCGGGTGTCCAAGCCACCAAGGAAAACAGGAAACCCCATGCATTTCCAAAAAGAGGACACCGGTGGGAATCCGCAGAGGTATGATATGCCCAAATCGCCCCAGAATGTATTACCCAGACACCCCCGCGAAGTCCGAAATGTGGGAAAAAATACGCATGTTCCGCTCATTTCGCTCGGCTCACCCATTGAAACACGCCCCCAACAACACATGGCCTACCGTACCGCGTTCCCACAGGTGTCCCGATGAAAACGGTACCTCACATGTGTGGGTGAACCTACCTGGCTGGCAAGGGGCAAGCTGAAAACGCAAGCAACCCCCAGTCTGTTTGCAGAGGGGAATCTCAGCCATTCTGCCGACCGGCACATCATACAGATATGGGCCTCGGGTGTCCAAGCCACCAAGGAAAACAGGGAACCCCATGCATTTCTGAAAAGAAGACACCGGTGGGAATCCGCAGAGGTATGATATGCCCAAATCGCCCCAGAATTTATTACCCAGACACCCCTGCAAAGTCCGAAATGTTGGAAAAAATACACATTTTCTGCACATTTCGCTCGACTCACCCATCGAAACACGCCCCCAACAACACATGGCCTACTGCCCCGCATTCCCTCAGATGTCCCAATGAAAACGGTACCTCACATGTGTGGGTGCACCTACCTGGCCGCCAAGGGGAAAGCCTAAAACACAAGTAACCCCAAGTCTGTTTTCACACCGGAAATGTCACACTCTCACATCATACAGATATGGGCCTCGGGTGTCCAAGCCACCAAGGAAAACAGGGAACCCCATGCATTTCCGAAAAGAGGACACCCGTGGGAATCCGCAGAGGTATGATATGCCCAAATTGCCCCAGAATGTATTACCCAGACACCCCCGCAAAGTCCGATATGTGGGAAAAAATACACATTTTCCGCACATTTCGCTCGGCTCACCCATCGAAACACACCCCCAACAACACATGGCCTACCGTCCCGCTTTCCCACAGGTGTCCCGATGAAAACGGTACCTCACATGTGTGGGTGCACCTACCTGGCCGCCAAGGGGAAAGCCGAAAACACAAGTAACCCCAAGTCTGTTTTCAGAGCAGAATCTCAGGCATTCTGCCGACTGGCACAACATACAGATATGGGCCTCGGGTGTCCAAGCAACCAAGGAAAACAGGGAACCCCATGCATTTCCGAAAGGAAGACACCCGTGGGAATGCGCAGAGGTATGATATGCCCAAATCGCCCCAGAATTTATTACCCAGACTCCCGCGCAAAGTACAAAATGTGGGAAGAAATACGCATTTTCCGCATATTTCGCTCGGCTCACCCATCGAAACACGCCCCCAACAACTCATGACCTACCGTCCCGCGTTTCCACAGGTGTCCCGATGAAAACGGTACCTCACATGTGTGGGTGCACCTACCTGGCCGCCAAGGGGAAAGCCGAAAACACAAGTAACCCCAAGTCTGTTTGCAGAGGGGAATCTCAGCCATTCTGCCGACCGGCACATCATACAGATATGGGCCTCGGGTGTCCAAGCCACCAAGGAAAACAGGGAACCCCATGCATTTCCGAAAAGAGGACACCCGTGGGAATCCGCAGAGGTATGATTTGCGCACATCGCCCCAGAATTTATTACCCAGACAGCCCCGCAAAGTCCGAAATGTGGGGAAAAAAACGCTTTTTCCGCACATTTCGCTCGACGCACCCATCGAAACACGCCCCCAACAACACATGGCCTACCGTCACGCGTTCCCACAGGTGTCCTGATGAAAATGGTACCTCACATGTGTGGGTGCACCTACCTTGCCGCCAAGGGGAAAGCCGAAAACACAAGTAACCCCAAGTCTGTTTTCAGAGCGGAATCTCAGGCATTCTGCCGACCGGCACAACATACAGATATGGTCCTCGGGTGTCCAAGCAACCAAGGAAAACAGGGAACCCCATGCATTTCCGAAAAGAGGACACCCGTGGGAATCCGCAGAGGTATGATATGCCCAAATTGCCCCAGAATGTATTACCCAGACACCCCCGCAAAGTCCGATATGTGGGAAAAAATACACATTTTCCGCACATTTCGCTCGGCTCACCCATCGAAACACACCCCCAACAACACATGGCCTACCGTCCCGCTTTCCCACAGGTGTCCCGATGAAAACGGTACCTCACATGTGTGGGTGCACCTACCTGGCCGCCAAGGGGAAAGCCGAAAACACAAGTAACCCCAAGTCTGTTTTCAGAGCAGAATCTCAGGCATTCTGCCGACTGGCACAACATACAGATATGGGCCTCGGGTGTCCAAGCAACCAAGGAAAACAGGGAACCCCATGCATTTCCGAAAGGAAGACACCCGTGGGAATGCGCAGAGGTATGATATGCCCAAATCGCCCCAGAATTTATTACCCAGACTCCCGCGCAAAGTACAAAATGTGGGAAGAAATACGCATTTTCCGCATATTTCGCTCGGCTCACCCATCGAAACACGCCCCCAACAACTCATGACCTACCGTCCCGCGTTTCCACAGGTGTCCCGATGAAAACGGTACCTCACATGTGTGGGTGCACCTACCTGGCCGCCAAGGGGAAAGCCGAAAACACAAGTAACCCCAAGTCTGTTTGCAGAGGGGAATCTCAGCCATTCTGCCGACCGGCACATCATACAGATATGGGCCTCGGGTGTCCAAGCCACCAAGGAAAACAGGGAACCCCATGCATTTCCGAAAAGAGGACACCCGTGGGAATCCGCAGAGGTATGATTTGCGCACATCGCCCCAGAATTTATTACCCAGACAGCCCCGCAAAGTCCGAAATGTGGGGAAAAAAACGCTTTTTCCGCACATTTCGCTCGACGCACCCATCGAAACACGCCCCCAACAACACATGGCCTACCGTCACGCGTTCCCACAGGTGTCCTGATGAAAATGGTACCTCACATGTGTGGGTGCACCTACCTTGCCGCCAAGGGGAAAGCCGAAAACACAAGTAACCCCAAGTCTGTTTTCAGAGCGGAATCTCAGGCATTCTGCCGACCGGCACAACATACAGATATGGTCCTCGGGTGTCCAAGCAACCAAGGAAAACAGGGAACCCCATACATTTCCGAAAAGAAGACACCCGTGGGAATCCGCAGAGGTATGATATGCCCAAATCGCCCAGAATGTATTACCCAGACACCCCCGCAAAGTCCGAAATGTGGGAAAAAATACGCATTTTCCGCACATTTCGCTCAGCTCACCCATCGAAACACGCCCCCAACAACACATGGCCTACCGTCCCGCGTTCCCACAGGTGTCCCAATGACAACAGTACCTCACATGTATGGGTGCACCTACTTGGCCGCCTAGGGGAAATCCGAAAACACAAGTAACCCCAAGTCTGTTTGCAGAGGGGAATCTCAGCCATTCTGCCGACTGGCACAACATACAGATATGGCCCTCGGGTGTCCAAGCAACCAAGGAAAACAGGGAACCCCATGCATTTCTGAAAAGAAGACCCCCGTGGGAATCCGCAGAGGTATGATATGCCCAAATGCCCCAGAATTTATTACGCAGACACCCCCGCAAAGTCCGAAATGTGGGAAAAAATACGCATTTTCCGCACTTTTCGCTCCGCTCACCCATCAAAACACGCCCCCAACAACACATGGCCTACCGTCCCGCATTCCCACAGGTGTCCCGATGAAAATGGTACCTCACATCTGTGGGTGCACCTACCGGGCTGCCAAGGGGAAAGCCGAAAACACAAGTAACCCCAAGTCTGTTTTCAGAGCGGAATCTCAGGCATTCTGCCGACCGGCACAACATACAGATATGGGCCTCGGGTGTCTAAGCAACCAAGGAAAACAGGGAACCCCATGCATTTCCGAAAAGAAGACACCCGTGGGAATCCGCAGAGGTATGATATGCCCAAATTGCCCCAGAATTTATTACCCAGACAGCCCCGCAAAGTCCGAAATGTGTGAAAAAATATGCATTTTCCGCACATTTCGCTCCGCTCACCCATCGAAACACGCCCCCAACAACACATGGCCTACCGTCCTGCATTCCCACAGGTGTCCCGATGAAAACGGTACCTCACATGTGTGGGTGCACCTACCTGGCGGCCAAGGGGAAAGCCGAAAACACAAGTAACCCCAAGTCTGTTTTCAGAGCGGAATCTCAGGCATTCTGCGAACCGGCACAACATACAGATACGGGCCTCGGGTGTACAAGCGACCAAGGAAAACAGGGAACCCCATGTATTTCCGAAAAGAAGATACCCGTGGGAATCCGCAGAGGTATGATATGCCCAAATCGCCCCAGAATGTATTACCCAGACACCCCCGCAAAGTACGAAATGTGGGAAAAAATATGCATTTTCCGCACATTTCGCTCTGCTCACCCATCGAAACACGCCCCCAACAACACATGGCCTACCGTCCCGCGTTCCCACAGGTGTCCCGATGAAAACAGTACCTCACATGTGTGGGTGCACCTACCTGCCCGCCTAGGGGAAAGCCGAAAACACAAGTAACCCCAAGTCTGTTTGCAGAGGGGAATCTCAGCCATTCTGCCGACCGGCACATCATACAGATATGGGCCTCGGGTGTCCAAGCCACCAAGGAAAACAGGAAACCCCATGCATTTCCAAAAAGAGGACACCGGTGGGAATCCGCAGAGGTATGATATGCCCAAATCGCCCCAGAATTTATTACCCAGACACCCCCGCAAAGTACGAAATGTGGGAAAAAATACGCATTTTCCGCATATTTCGCTCGGCTCACCCATCGAAACACGCCCCCAACAACTCATGACCTACCGTCCCGCGTTCCCACAGGTGTCCCGATGAAAACGGTACCTCACATGTGTGGGTGCACCTACCTGGCCGCCAAGGGGAAAGCCGAAAACACAAGTAACCCCAAGTCTGTTTGCAGAGGGGAATCTCAGCCATTCTGCCGACCGGCACATCATACAGATATGGGCCTCGGGTGTCCAAGCCACCAAGGAAAACAGGGAACCCCATGCATTTCTGAAAAGAGGACACAGGTGGGAATCCGCAGAGGTATGATATGCCCAAATCGCCCCAGAATTTATTACCCAGACACCCCCGCAAAGTCCGAAATGTTGAAAAAAATACACATTTTCTGCACATTTCGCTTGACTCACCCATCGAAACACGCCCCCAACAACACATGGCCTACTGCCCTGCATTCCCTCAGGTGTCCCAATGAAAACGGTACCTCACATGTGTGGGTGCACCTACCTGGCCGCCAAGGGGAAAGCCTAAAACACAAGTAACCCCAAGTCTGTTTTCACACCGGAAATGTCACACTCTCACATCATACAGATATGGGCCTCGGGTGTCCAAGCCACCAAGGAAAACAGGGAACCCCATGCATTTCCGAAAAGAGGACACCTGTGGGAATCCGCAGAGGTATGATATGCCCAAATCGCCCCAGAATTGATTACCCAGACACCCCCGCAAAGTCCGAAATGTGGGAAAAAATACGCATTTTCCGCACATTTCGCTCGGCTCACCCATCGAAACACACCCCCAACAACACATGGCCTACCGTCCCGCATTCCCACAGGTGTCCCGATGAAAATGGTACCTCACATGTGTGGGTGCACCTACCTGGCCGCCAAGGGGAAAGCCGAAAACACAAGTAACCCCAAGTCTGTTTTCAGAGCGGAATCTCAGGCATTCTGCGACTGGCACAACATACAGATATGGGCCTCGGGTGTCCAAGCAACCAAGGAAAACAGGGAACCCCATGCATTTCCGAAAAGAATACACCCGTGGGAATCCGCAGAGGTATGATATGCCCAAATCGCCCCAGAATGTATTACCCAGACACCCCCGCAAAGTACGAAATGTGGGAAAAAATACGCATTTTCCGCATATTTCACTCGGCTCACCCATCGAAACACGCCCCCAACAACTCATGACCTACCGTCCCGCGTTCCCACAGGTGTTCCGATGAAAACGGTACCTCACATGTGTGGGTGCACCTACCTGGCCGCCAAGGGGAAAGCCGAAAACACAAGTAACCCCAAGTCTGTTTTCAGAGCGGAATCTCAGGCATTCTGCCGACCGGCACAACATACAGATATGGGCCTCGGGTGTCCAAGCCGCCGAGGAAAACAGGGAACCCCATGCATTTCCTAAAAGAGGACACCCCTGGGAATCCGCAGAGGTATGATTTGCGCACATCGCCCCAGAATTTATTACCCAGACACCCCCGCAAAATCCGAAATGTGGGGAAAAAAACGCATTTTCCAGACATTTCGCTCGGCGCACCCATCGAAACACACCCCCAACAACACATGGCCTACCGTCCCGCGTTCCCACCGGTGTCCCGATGAAAACGGTACCTCACATGTGTGGGTGCACCTACCTGGCTTGCAAGGGGAATGCCGAAAACACAAGTAACCCCCAGTCTGTTTGCAGAGGGGAATCTCAGCCATTCTGCCGACCGGCACAACATACAGATATGGGCCTCGGGTGTCCAAGCCACCAAGGAAAACAGGGAACCCCATGCATTTCCGAAAAGAGGGCACCCGTGGGAATCCGCAGAGGTATGATTTGCGCACATCGCCCCAGAATTTATTTCCCAGACAGCCCCGCAAAGTCCGAAATGTGGGGAAAAAAACGCTTTTTCTGCACATTGCGCTCGACGCACCCATCGAAACACGCCCCCAACAACACATGGCCTACCGTCACGCGTTCCCACAGGTGTCCCGATGAAAACGGTACCTCACATGTGTGGGTGCACCTACCTGGCTGGCAAGGGGCAAGCCGAAAACGCAAGCAACCCCCAGCCTGTTTGCTGAGGGGAATCTCAGCCATTCTGCCGACCGGCACAACGTACAGATATGGGCCTCGGGTGTCCAAGCCACCGAGGAAAACAGGGAACCCCATGCATTTCTGAAAAGGGGACACCAGTGGTAATCCGCAGAGGTATGATATGCCCAAATCGCCCCAGAATTTATTACCCAGACACCCCCGCAAAGTCCGAAATGTGGTGAAAAAAACGCAGCACATTTCGCTCGGCTCACCCATCGAAACACGCCCCCAACAACACATGGCCTACCATCCCGCGTTCCCACAGGTATCCCGATGAAAATGGTACCTCACATGTGTGGGTGCACCTACCGGGCTGCCAAGGGGAAAGCCGAAAACACAAGTAACCCCAAGTCTGTTTTCAGAGCGGAATCTCAGGCATTCTGCCGACTGGCACAACATACAGATATGGGCCTCGGGTGTCTAAGCAACCAAGGAAAACAGGGAACCCCATGCATTTCCGAAAAGAAGATACCCGTGGGAATCCGCAGAGGTATGATATGCCCAAATCGCCCCAGAATGTATTACCCAGACACCCCCGCAAAGTACGAAATGTGGGAAAAAATACGCATTTTCCGCACATTTCGCTCCGCTCACCCATCGAAACACGCCCCCAACAACACATGGCCTACCGTCCCGCGTTCCCACAGGTATCCCGATGAAAATGGTACCTTACATGTGTGGGTGCACCTACCTGCCCGCCTAGGGGAAAGCCGAAAACACAAGTAACCCCAAGTCTGTTTGCAGAGGGGAATCTCAGCCATTCTGCCGACCGGCACATCATACAGATATGGGCCTCGGGTGTCCAAGCCACCAAGGAAAACAGGAAACCCCATGCATTTCCAAAAAGAGGACACCGGTGGGAATCCGCAGAGGTATGATATGCCCAAATCGCCCCAGAATTTATTACCCAGACACCCCCGCAAAGTACGAAATGTGGGAAAAAATACGCATTTTCCGCATATTTCGCTCGGCTCACCCATCGAAACACGCCCCCAACAACTCATGACCTACCGTCCCGCGTTCCCACAGGTGTCCCGATGAAAACGGTACCTCACATGTGTGGGTGCACCTACCTGGCCACCAAGGGGAAAGCCGAAAACACAAGTAACCCCAAGTCTGTTTGCAGAGGGGAATCTCAGCCATTCTGCCGACCGGCACATCATACAGATATGGGCCTCGGGTGTCCAAGCCACCAAGGAAAACAGGAAACCCCATGCATTTCCAAAAAGAGGACACCGGTGGGAATCCGCAGAGGTATGATATGCCCAAATCGCCCCAGAATGTATTACCCAGACACCCCCGCGAAGTCCGAAATGTGGTGAAAAAAACGCATTTTCCGCTCATTTCGCTCGGCTCACCCATTGAAACACGCCCCCAACAACACATGGCCTACCGTCCCGCGTTCCCACAGGTGTCCCGATGAAAATGGTACCTCACATCTGTGGGTGCACCTACCGGGCTGCCAAGGGGAAAGCCGAAAACACAAGTAACCCCAAGTCTGTTTTCAGAGCGGAATCTCAGGCATTCTGCCGACCGGCACAACATACAGATATGGGCCTCGGGTGTCTAAGCAACCAAGGAAAACAGGGAACCCCATGCATTTCCGAAAAGAAGATACCCGTGGGAATCCGCAGAGGTATGATATGCCCAAATCGCCCCAGAATGTATTACCCAGACACCCCCGCAAAGTACGAAATGTGGGAAAAAATACGCATTTTCCGCACATTTCGCTCCGCTCACCCATCGAAACATGCCCCCAACAACACATGGCCTACCGTCCCGCGTTCCCACAGGTGTCCCGATGAAAACGGTACCTCACATGTGTGGGTGCACCTACCTTCCCGCCTAGGGGAAAGCCGAAAACACAAGTAACCCCAAGTCTGTTTGCAGAGGGGAATCTCAGCCATTCTGCCGACCGGCACATCATACAGATATGGGCCTCGGGTGTCCAAGCCACCAAGGAAAACAGGAAACCCCATGCATTTCCAAAAAGAGGACACCGGTGGGAATCCGCAGAGGTATGATATGCCCAAATCGCCCCAGAATTTATTACCCAGACACCCCCGCAAAGTACGAAATGTGGTAAAAAATACGCATTTTCCGCATATTTCGCTCGGCTCACCCATCGAAACACGCCCCCAACAACTCATGACCTACCGTCCCGCGTTCCCACAGGTGTCCCGATGAAAACGGTACCTCACATGTGTGGGTGCACCTACCTGGCCGCCAAGGGGAAAGCCGAAAACACAAGTAACCCCAAGTCTGTTTGCAGAGGGGAATCTCAGCCATTCTGCCGACCGGCACATCATACAGATATGGGCCTCGGGTGTCCAAGCCACCAAGGAAAACAGGGAACCCCATGCATTTCCGAAAAGAGGACACCGGTGGGAATCCGCAGAGGTATGATATGCCCAAATCGCCCCAGAATTTATTACCCAGACACCCCCGCAAAGTCCGAAATGTTGGAAAAAATACACATTTTCTGCACATTTCGCTCGACTCACCCATCGAAACACGCCCCCAACAACACATGGCCTACTACCCCGCATTCCCTCAGGTGTCCCAATGGAAACGGTACCTCACATGTGTGGGTGCACCTACCTGGCCGCCAATGGGAAAGCCGAAAACACAAGTAACCCCAAGTCTGTTTTCAGAGCAGAATCTCAGGCATTCTGCCGACTGGCACAACATACAGATATGGGCCTCGGGTGTCCAAGCAACCAAGGAAAGCAGGGAACCCCATGCATTTCCGAAAGGAAGACACCCGTGGGAATGCGCAGAGGTATGATATGCCCAAATCGCCCGAGAATTTATTACCCCGACTCCCGCGCAAAGTACAAAATGTGGGAAGAAATACGCATTTTCCGCATATTTCGCTCGGCTCACCCATCGAAACACGCCCCCAACAACTCATGACCTACCGTCCCGCGTTTCCACTGGTGTCCCGATGAAAACGGTACCTCACATGTGTGGGTGCACCTACCTGGCCGCCAAGGGGAAAGCCGAAAACACAAGTAACCCCAAGTCTGTTTGCAGAGGGGAATCTCAGCCATTCTGCCGACCGGCACATCATACAGATATGGGCCTCGGGTGTCCAAGCCACCAAGGAAAACAGGGAACCCCATGCATTTCCGAAAAGAGGACACCCGTGGGAATCCGCAGAGGTATGATTTGCGCACATCGCCCCAGAATTTATTACCCAGACAGCCCCGCAAAGTCCGAAATGTGGGGAAAAAAACGCTTTTTCCGCACATTTCGCTCGACGCACCCATCGAAACACGCCCCCAACAACACATGGCCTACCGTCACGCGTTCCCACAGGTGTCCTGATGAAAATGGTACCTCACATGTGTGGGTGCACCTACCTTGCCGCCAAGGGGAAAGCCTAAAACACAAGTAACCCCAAGTCTGTTTTCACTCCGGAAATGTCACACTCCCACATCATACAGATATGGGCCTCGGGTGTCCAAGCCACCAAGGAAAACAGGGAACCCCATGCATTTCCGAAAATAGGACACCCGTGGGAATCCGCAGAGGTATGATATGCCCAAATCGCCCCAGAATTTATTACCCAGACACCCCCGCAAAGTCCGATATGTGGGAAAAAATATGCATTTTCCGCACATTTCGCTCGGCTCATCCATTGAAACACGCCCCCAACAACACATGGCCTACCATCCCGCGTTCCCACAGGTGTCCCGATGAAAACGGTACCTCACATGTGTGGGTGCACCTACCTGGCCGCCAAGGGGAAAGCCGAAAACACAAGTAACCCCAAGTCTGTTTGCAGAGGGGAATCTCAGCCATTCTGCCGACCGGCACATAATACAGATATGGGCCTCGGGTGTCCAAGCCACCAAGGAAAACAGGGAACCCCATGCATTTCCGAAAAGAGGACACCCGTGGGAATCCGCAGAGGTATGATTTGCACACATCGCCCCAGAATTTATTACCCAGACAGCCTGGCAAAGTCCGAAATGTGGGTTAAAAAACGCTTTTTCCGCACATTTCGCTCGACGCACCCATCGAAACACGCCCCCAACAACACATGGCCTACCGTCACGCGTTCCCACAGGTGTCCTGATGAAAATGGAACCTCACATGTGTGGGTGCACCTACCTTGCCGCCAAGGGGAAAGCCTAAAACACAAGTAACCCCAAGTCTGTTTTCACTCCGGAAATGTCACACTCCCACATCATACAGATATGGGCCTCGGGTGTCCAAGCCACCAAGGAAAACAGGGAACCCCATGCATTTCCGAAAAGAGGACACCCGTGGGAATCCGCAGAGGTATGATTTGCACACATCGCCCCAGAATTTATTACCCAGACACCCCAGCAAAGTCCGAAATGTGGGAAAAAATATGCATTTTCCGCACATTTCGCTCGGCTCACCCATCGAAACACACCCCCAACAACACATGGCCTACCGTCCCGCGTTCCCACAGGTGTCCCGATAAAAACGGTACCTCACATGTGTGGGTGCACCTACCTGGCCGCCAAGGGGAAAGCCTAAAACACAAGTAACCCCAAGTCTTTTTTCAGAGCGGAATCGCAGGCATTCTGCCGACCGGCACAACATACAGATATGGGCCTCGGGTGTCCAAGCAACCAAGGAAAACAGGGAACCCCATGCATTTCCTAAAAGAGGACACCCGTGGGAATCCGCAGAGGTATGATTTGCGCACATCGCCCCAGAATTTATTACCCAGACACCCCCGCAAAATCCGAAATATGGGGAAAAAAACGCATTTTCCAGACATTTCGCTCGGCGCACCCATCGAAACACACCCCCTCACATGTGAGGGTGCACCTACCTGGCCGCCAAGGGGAAAGCCTAAAACACAAGTAACCCCAAGTCTGTTTTCACACCGGAAATGTCACACTCTCACATCATACAGATATGGGCCTCGGGTGTCCAAGCCACCAAGGAAAACAGGGAACCCCATGCATTTCCGAAAAGAGGACACCCGTGGGAATCCGCAGAGGTATGATATGCCCAAATCGCCCCAGAATTTATTACCCAGACACCCCCGCAAAGTCCGAAATGTGGGAAAAAATACGCATTTTCTGCACATTTCCCTCGACTCACCCATCGAAACACGCCCCCAACAACACACGGCCTACTGTCCTGCGTTCCCTCAGGTGTCCCAATGAAAACGGGTCCTCACATGTGTGGGTGCACCTACCTGGCCGCCAAGGGGAAAGCCTAAAACACAAGTAACCCCAAGTCTGTTTTCACACCGGAAATGTCACACTCTCACATCATACAGATATGGGCCTCGGGTGTCCAAGCCACCAAGGAAAACAGGGAACCCCAGGCATTTCCGAAAAGAGGACACCCGTGGGAATCCGCAGAGGTATGATATGCCCAAATCGCCCCAGAATTGATTACCCAGACACCCCCGCAAAGTCCGAAATGTGGGAAAAAATACGCATTTTCCGCACATTTCGCTCGGCTCACCCATCGAAACACACCCCCAACAACACATGGCCTACCGTCCCGCATTCCCACAGGTGTCCCGATGAAAATGGTACATCACATGTGTGGGTGCACCTACCTGGCCGCCAAGGGGAAAGCCGAAAACACAAGTAACCCCAAGTCTGTTTTCAGAGCGGAATCTCAGGCATTCTGCCGACTGGCACAACATACAGATATGGGCCTCGGGTGTCCAAGCAACCAAGGAAAACAGGGAACCCCATGCATTTCCGAAAAGAATACACCCGTGGGAATCCGCAGAGGTATGATATGCCCAAATCGCCCCAGAATGTATTACCCAGACATCCCCGCAAAGTACGAAATGTGGGAAAAAATACGCATTTTCCGCATATTTCACTCGGCTCACCCATCGAAACACGCCCCCAACAACTCATGACCTACCGTCCCGCGTTCCCACAGGTGTTCCGATGAAAATGGTACCTCACATGTGTGGGTGCACCTACCTGGCCGCCAAGGGGAAAGCCGAAAACACAAGTAACCCCAAGTCTGCAGAGGGGAATCTCAGCCATTCTGCCGACCGGCACATCATACAGATATGGGCCTCGGGTGTCCAAGCCACCAAGGAAAACAGGGAACCCCATGCATTTCCGAAAAGAGGACACCCGTGGGAATCCGCAGAGGTATGATATGCCCAAATGCCCCAGAATGTATTACGCAGACACCCCCGCAAAGTCTGAAATGTGGGAAAAAATAAGCATTTTCCGCACATTTCGCTCGGCTCACCCATAGAAACACGCCCCCAACAACACATGACCTACCGTCCCGCGTTCCCACAGGTGTCCCGATGAAAACGGTACCTCACATGTGTGGGTGCACCTACCTGGCCGCCAAGGGGAAAGCCGAAAACACAAGTAACCCCAAGTCTGTTTTCAGAGCGGAATCTCAGGCATTCTGCCGACCGGCACAACATACAGATATGGGCCTCGGGTGTCCAAGCCGCCGAGGAAAACAGGGAACCCCATGCATTTCCTAAAAGAGGACACCCCTGGGAATCCGCAGAGGTATGATTTGCGCACATCGCCCCAGAATTTATTACCCAGACACCCCCGCAAAATCCGAAATGTGGGGAAAAAAACGCATTTTCCAGACATTTCGCTCAGCGCACCCATCGAAACACACCCCCAACAACACATGGCCTACCGTCCCGCGTTCCCACCGGTGTCCCGATGAAAACGGTACCTCACATGTGTGGGTGCACCTACCTGGCTTGCAAGGGGAATGCCGAAAACACAAGTAACCCCCAGTCTGTTTGCAGAGGGGAATCTCAGCCATTCTGCCGACCGGCACAACATACAGATATGGGCCTCGGGTGTCCAAGCCACCAAGGAAAACAGGGAACCCCATGCATTTCCGAAAAGAGGGCACCCGTGGGAATCCGCAGAGGTATGATTTGCGCACATCGCCCCAGAATTTATTTCCCAGACAGCCCCGCAAAGTCCGAAATGTGGGGAAAAAAAAGCTTTTTCCGCACATTGCGCTCGACGCACCCATCGAAACACACCCCCAACAACACATGGCCTACCGTAACGCGTTCCCACAGGTGTCCCGATGAAAACGGTACCTCACATGTGTGGGTGCAACTACCTGGCTGGCAAGGGGCAAGCCGAAAACGCAAGCAACCCCCAGCCTGTTTGCTGAGGGGAATCTCAGCCATTCTGCCGACCGGCACAACGTACAGATATGGGCCTCGGGTGTCCAAGCCACCGAGGAAAACAGGGAACCCCATGCATTTCTGAAAAGGGGACACCAGTGGTAATCCGCAGAGGTATGATATGCCCAAATCGCCCCAGAATTTATTACCCAGACACCCCCGCAAAGTCCGAAATGTGGTGAAAAAAACGCATTTTCCGCACATTTCGCTCGGCTCACCCATCGAAACACGCCCCCAACAACACATGGCCTACCGTCCCGCGTTCCCACAGGTGTCCCGATGACAACAGTACCTCACATGTATGGGTGCACCTACTTGGCCGCCTAGGGGAAATCCGAAAACACAAGTAACCCCAAGTCTGTTTGCAGAGGGGAATCTCAGCCATTCTGCCGACTGGCACAACATACAGATATGGCCCTCGGGTGTCCAAGCAACCAAGGAAAACAGGGAACCCCATGCATTTCTGAAAAGAAGACCCCCGTGGGAATCCGCAGAGGTATGATATGCCCAAATGCCCCAGAATTTATTACGCAGACACCCCCGCAAAGTACGAAATGTGGGAAAAAATATGCATTTTCCGCACATTTTGCTCGGCTCACCCATCGAAACACGTCCCCAACAACTCATGACCTACCGTCCCGCGTTCCCACAGGTGTCCCGATGAAAACGGTACCTCACATGTGTGGGTGCACCTACCTGGCCGCCAAGGGGAATGCCGAAAACACAAGTAACCCCAAGTCTGTTTTCTGACCGGAATTTGAGACTCTCTGCCGCACAACATACAGATATGGGCCTCGGGTGTCCAAGCCACCGGGGAAAACAGGGAACCCCATGCATTTCCGAAAAGAGGACACCCGTGGGAATCCGCAGAAGTATAATATGCCCAAATCGCCCCAGAATTTATTACCCAGACACCCCCGCAAAGTCCGAAATGTGGGGAAAAAAATGCATTTTCCGCACATTTCGCTCGACGCACCCATCGAAACACGCCCCCAACAACACATGGCCTACCGTCACACGTTCCCACAGGTGTCCCGATGAAAACGGTACCTCACATGTGTGGGTGCACCTACCTGGCCGCCAAGGGGAAAGCCTAAAACACAGGTAACCCCAAGTCTGTTTTCACACCAGAAATGTCACACTCTCACATCATACAGATATGGGCCTCGGGTGTCCAAGCCACCAAGGAAAACAGGGAACCCCATGCATTTCCGAAAAGAGGACACCCGTGGGAATCCGCAGAGGTATGATATGCCCAAATCGCCCCAGAATGTATTACCCAGACACCCCCGCAAAGTCCGAAATGTGGGAAAAAATATGCATTTTCCGCACATTTTGCTCCGCTCACCCATCGAAACACGCCCCCAACAACACATGGCCTACCGTCCCGCGTTCCCACAGGTGTCCCGATGAAAACGGTACCTCACATGTGTGGGTGCACCTACCTGGCTGGCAAGGGGCATGCTGAAAACGCAAGCAACCCCCAGTCTGTTTGCAGAGCGGAATCTCAGCCATTCTGCCGACCTGCACATCATACAGATATGGGCCTTGGGTGTTCAAGCCACCAAGGAAAACAGGGAACCCCATGCATTTCCGAAAAGAGGACACCCGTGGGAATCCGCAGAGGTATGATATGCCCAAATCGCCCCAGAATGTATTACCCAGACACCCCCGCAAAGTCCGAAATGTGGGAAAAAATAGGCATTTTCCGCACATTTCGCTCGGCTCACCCATCGAAACACGCCCCCAACAACACATGGCCTACCGTCCCGCGTTTCCACAGGTGTCCCGATGAAAACGGTACCTCACATGTGTGGGTGCACCTACCTGGCCGCCAAGGGGAAAGCCGAAAACACAAGTAACCCCAAGTCTGTTTTCAGAGCGGAATCTCAGGCATTCTGCCGACCGGCACAACATACAGATATGGGCCTCGGGTGTCCAAGCCAACGAGGAAAACAGGGAACCCCATGCATTTCCTAAAAGAGGACACCCGTGGGAATCCGCAGAGGTATGATTTGCGCACATCGCCCCAGAATTTATTTCCCAGACAGCCCCGCAAAGTCCGAAATGTGGGGAAAAAAACGTTTTTTCCGCACATTTCTCTCGACGCACCCATCGAAACACGCCCCCAACAACACATGGCCTACCGTCACGCGTTCCCACAGGTGTCCCGATGAAAACGGTACCTCACATGTGTGGGTGCACCTACCTGGCTGGCAAGGGGCAAGCCGAAAACGCAAGCAACCCCCAGCCTGTTTGCTGAGGGGAATCTCAGCCATTCTGCCGACCGGCACAACGTACAGATATGGGCCTCGGGTGTCCAAGCCACCGAGTAAAACAGGGAACCCCATGCATTTCTGAAAAGGGGACACCAGTGGTAATCCGCAGAGGTATGATATGCCTAAATCGCCCCAGAATTTATTACCCAGACACCCCCGCAAAGTCCGAAATGTGGTGAAAAAAACGCATTTTCCGCACATTTCGCTCGACTCACCCATCGAAACACGCCCCCAACAACACATGGCCTACCGTCCCGCGTTCCCACAGGTGTCCCGATGAAAATGGTACCTCACATCTGTGGGTGCACCTACCGGGCTGCCAAGGGGAAAGCCGAAAACACAAGTAACCCCAAGTCTGTTTTCAGAGCGGAATCTCAGGCATTCTGCCGACCGGCACAACATACAGATATGGGCCTCGGGTGTCTAAGCAACCAAGGAAAACAGGGAACCCCATGCATTTCCGAAAAGAAGACACCCGTGGGAATCCGCAGAGGTATGATATGCCCAAATTGCCCCAGAATTTATTACCCAGACAGCCCCGCAAAGTCCGAAATGTGTGAAAAAATATGCATTTTCCGCACATTTCGCTCCGCTCACCCATCGAAACACGCCCCCAACAACACATGGCCTACCGTCCTGCATTCCCACAGGTGTCCCGATGAAAACGGTACCTCACATGTGTGGGTGCACCTACCTGGCGGCCAAGGGGAAAGCCGAAAACACAAGTAACCCCAAGTCTGTTTTCAGAGCGGAATCTCAGGCATTCTGCGAACCGGCACAACATACAGATACGGGCCTCGGGTGTACAAGCGACCAAGGAAAACAGGGAACCCCATGTATTTCCGAAAAGAAGATACCCGTGGGAATCCGCAGAGGTATGATATGCCCAAATCGCCCCAGAATGTATTACCCAGACACCCCCGCAAAGTACGAAATGTGGGAAAAAATACGCATTTTCCGCACATTTCGCTCCGCTCACCCATCGAAACACGCCCCCAACAACACATGGCCTACCGTCCCGCGTTCCCACAGGTGTCCCGATGAAAACAGTACCTCACATGTGTGGGTGCACCTACCTGCCCGCCTAGGGGAAAGCCGAAAACACAAGTAACCCCAAGTCTGTTTGCAGAGGGGAATCTCAGCCATTCTGCCGACCGGCACATCATACAGATATGGGCCTCGGGTGTCCAAGCCACCAAGGAAAACAGGAAACCCCATGCATTTCCAAAAAGAGGACAACGGTGAGAATCCGCAGAGGTATGATATGCCCAAATCGCCCCAGAATTTATTACCCAGACACCCCCGCAAAGTACGAAATGTGGGAAAAAATACGCATTTTCCGCATATTTCGCTCGGCTCACCCATCGAAACACGCCCCCAACAACTCATGACCTACCGTCCCGCGTTCCCACAGGTGTCCCGATGAAAACGGTACCTCACATGTGTGGGTGCACCTACCTGGCCGCCAAGGGGAAAGCCGAAAACACAAGTAACCCCAAGTCTGTTTGCAGAGGGGAATCTCAGCCATTCTGCCGACCGGCAAATCATACAGATATGGGCCTCGGGTGTCCAAGCCACCAAGGAAAACAGGGAACCCCATGCATTTCTGAAAAGAGGACACCGGTGGGAATCCGCAGAGGTATGATATGCCCAAATCGCCCCAGAATTTATTACCCAGACACCCCCGCAAAGTCCGAAATGTTGGAAAAAATACACATTTTCTGCACATTTCGCTTGACTCACCCATCGAAACACGCCCCCAACAACACATGGCCTACTGCCCTGCATTCCCTCAGGTGTCCCAATGAAAACGGTACCTCACATGTGTGGGTGCACCTACCTGGCCGCCAAGGGGAAAGCCTAAAACACAAGTAACCCCAAGTCTGTTTTCACACCGGAAATGTCACACTCTCACATCATACAGATATGGGCCTCGGGTGTCCAAGCCACCAAGGAAAACAGGGAACCCCATGCATTTCCGAAAAGAGGACACCTGTGGGAATCCGCAGAGGTATGATATGCCCAAATCGCCCCAGAATTGATTACCCAGACACCCCCGCAAAGTCCGAAATGTGGGAAAAAATACGCATTTTCCGCACATTTCGCTCGGCTCACCCATCGAAACACACCCCCAACAACACATGGCCTACCGTCCCGCATTCCCACAGGTGTCCCGATGAAAATGGTACCTCACATGTGTGGGTGCACCTACCTGGCCGCCAAGGGGAAAGCCGAAAACACAAGTAACCCCAAGTCTGTTTTCAGAGCGGAATCTCAGGCATTCTGCCGACTGGCACAACATACAGATATGGGCCTCGGGTGTCCAAGCAACCAAGGAAAACAGGGAACCCCATGCATTTCCGAAAAGAATACACCCGTGGGAATCCGCAGAGGTATGATATGCCCAAATCGCCCCAGAATGTATTACCCAGACACCCCCGCAAAGTACGAAATGTGGGAAAAAATACGCATTTTCCGCATATTTCACTCGGCTCACCCATCGAAACACGCCCCCAACAACTCATGACCTACCGTCCCGCGTTCCCACAGGTGTTCCGATGAAAACGGTACCTCACATGTGTGGGTGCACCTACCTGGCCGCCAAGGGGAAAGCCGAAAACACAAGTAACCCCAAGTCTGTTTTCAGAGCGGAATCTCAGGCATTCTGCCGACCGGCACAACATACAGATATGGGCCTCGGGTGTCCAAGCCGCCGAGGAAAACAGGGAACCCCATGCATTTCCTAAAAGAGGACACCCCTGGGAATCCGCAGAGGTATGATTTGCGCACATCGCCCCAGAATTTATTACCCAGACACCCCCGCAAAATCCGAAATGTGGGGAAAAAAACGCATTTTCCAGACATTTCGCTCGGCGCACCCATCGAAACACACCCCCAACAACACATGGCCTACCGTCCCGCGTTCCCACCGGTGTCCCAATGAAAACGGTACCTCACATGTGTGGGTGCACCTACCTGGCTTGCAAGGGGAATGCCGAAAACACAAGTAACCCCCAGTCTGTTTGCAGAGGGGAATCTCAGCCATTCTGCCGACCGGCACAACATACAGATATGGGCCTCGGGTGTCCAAGCCACCAAGGAAAACAGGGAACCCCATGCATTTCCGAAAAGAGGGCACCCGTGGGAATCCGCAGAGGTATGATTTGCGCACATCGCCCCAGAATTTATTTCCCAGACAGCCCCGCAAAGTCCGAAATGTGGGGAAAAAAACGCTTTTTCCGCACATTGCGCTCGACGCACCCATCGAAACACGCCCCCAACAACACATGGCCTACCGTCACGCGTTCCCACAGGTGTCCCGATGAAAACGGTACCTCACATGTGTGGGTGCACCTACCTGGCTGGCAAGGGGCAAGCCGAAAACGCAAGCAACCCCCAGCCTGTTTGCTGAGGGGAATCTCAGCCATTCTGCCGACCGGCACAACGTACAGATATGGGCCTCGGGTGTCCAAGCCACCGAGGAAAACAGGGAACCCCATGCATTTCTGAAAAGGGGACACCAGTGGTAATCCGCAGAGGTATGATATGCCCAAATCGCCCCAGAATTTATTACCCAGACACCCCCGCAAAGTCCGAAATGTGGTGAAAAAAACGCAGCACATTTCGCTCGGCTCACCCATCGAAACACGCCCCCAACAACACATGGCCTACCATCCCGCGTTCCCACAGGTATCCCGATGAAAATGGTACCTCACATGTGTGGGTGCACCTACCGGGCTGCCAAGGGGAAAGCCGAAAACACAAGTAACCCCAAGTCTGTTTTCAGAGCAGAATCTCAGGCATTCTGCCGACTGGCACAACATACAGATATGGGCCTCGGGTGTCTAAGCAACCAAGGAAAACAGGGAACCCCATGCATTTCCGAAAAGAAGATACCCGTGGGAATCCGCAGAGGTATGATATGCCCAAATCGCCCCAGAATGTATTACCCAGACACCCCCGCAAAGTACGAAATGTGGGAAAAAATACGCATTTTCCGCACATTTCGCTCCGCTCACCCATCGAAACACGCCCCCAACAACACATGGCCTACCGTCCCGCGTTCCCACAGGTATCCCGATGAAAACGGTACCTTACATGTGTGGGTGCACCTACCTGCCCGCCTAGGGGAAAGCCGAAAACACAAGTAACCCCAAGTCTGTTTGCAGAGGGGAATCTCAGCCATTCTGCCGACCGGCACATCATACAGATATGGGCCTCGGGTGTCCAAGCCACCAAGGAAAACAGGAAACCCCATGCATTTCCAAAAAGAGGACACCGGTGGGAATCCGCAGAGGTATGATATGCCCAAATCGCCCCAGAATTTATTACCCAGACACCCCCGCAAAGTACGAAATGTGGGAAAAAATACGCATTTTCCGCATATTTCGCTCGGCTCACCCATCGAAACACGCCCCCAACAACTCATGACCTACCGTCCCGCGTTCCCACAGGTGTCCCGATGAAAACGGTACCTCACATGTGTGGGTGCACCTACCTGGCCACCAAGGGGAAAGCCGAAAACACAAGTAACCCCAAGTCTGTTTGCAGAGGGGAATCTCAGCCATTCTGCCGACCGGCACATCATACAGATATGGGCCTCGGGTGTCCAAGCCACCAAGGAAAACAGGAAACCCCATGCATTTCCAAAAAGAGGACACCGGTGGGAATCCGCAGAGGTATGATATGCCCAAATCGCCCCAGAATGTATTACCCAGACACCCCCGCGAAGTCCGAAATGTGGTGAAAAAAACGCATTTTCCGCTCATTTCGCTCGGCTCACCCATTGAAACACGCCCCCAACAACACATGGCCTACCGTCCCGCGTTCCCACAGGTGTCCCGATGAAAATGGTACCTCACATCTGTGGGTGCACCTACCGGGCTGCCAAGGGGAAAGCCGAAAACACAAGTAACCCCAAGTCTGTTTTCAGAGCGGAATCTCAGGCATTCTGCCGACCGGCACAACATACAGATATGGGCCTCGGGTGTCTAAGCAACCAAGGAAAACAGGGAACCCCATGCATTTCCGAAAAGAAGACACCCGTGGGAATCCGCAGAGGTATGATATGCCCAAATTGCCCCAGAATTTATTACCCAGACAGCCCCGCAAAGTCCGAAATGTGGGAAAAAATATGCATTTTCCGCACATTTCGCTCCGCTCACCCATCGAAACACGCCCCCAACAACACATGGCCTACCGTCCCGCATTCCCACAGGTGTCCCGATGAAAACAGTACCTCATATGTGTGGGTGCACCTACCTGGCGGCCAAGGGGAAAGCCGAAAACACAAGTAACCCCAAGTCTGTTTTCAGAGCGGAATCTCAGGCATTCTGCCGACCGGCACAACATACAGATACGGGCCTCGGGTGTACAAGCGACCAAGGAAAACAGGGAACCCCATGTATTTCCGAAAAGAAGATACCCGTGGGAATCCGCAGAGGTATGATATGCCCAAATCGCCCCAGAATGTATTACCCAGACACCCCCGCAAAGTACGAAATGTGGGAAAAAATACGCATTTTCCGCACATTTCGCTCCGCTCACCCATCGAAACACGCCCCCAACAACACATGGCCTACCGTCCCGCGTTCCCACAGGTGTCCCGATGAAAACGGTACCTCACATGTGTGGGTGCACCTACCTTCCCGCCTAGGGGAAAGCCGAAAACACAAGTAACCCCAAGTCTGTTTGCAGAGGGGAATCTCAGCCATTCTGCCGACCGGCACATCATACAGATATGGGCCTCGGGTGTCCAAGCCACCAAGGAAAACAGGAAACCCCATGCATTTCCAAAAAGAGGACACCGGTGGGAATCCGCAGAGGTATGATATGCCCAAATCGCCCCAGAATTTATTACCCAGACACCCCCGCAAAGTACGAAATGTGGGAAAAAATACGCATTTTCCGCATATTTCGCTCGGCTCACCCATCGAAACACGCCCCCAACAACTCATGACCTACCGTCCCGCGTTCCCACAGGTGTCCCGATGAAAACGGTACCTCACATGTGTGGGTGCACCTACCTGGCCGCCAAGGGGAAAGCCGAAAACACAAGTAACCCCAAGTCTGTTTGCAGAGGGGAATCTCAGCCATTCTGCCGACCGGCACATCATACAGATATGGGCCTCGGGTGTCCAAGCCACCAAGGAAAACAGGGAACCCCATGCATTTCCGAAAAGAGGACACCGGTGGGAATCCGCAGAGGTATGATATGCCCAAATCGCCCCAGAATTTATTACCCAGACACCCCCGCAAAGTCCGAAATGTTGGAAAAAATACACATTTTCTGCACATTTCGCTCGACTCACCCATCGAAACACGCCCCCAACAACACATGGCCTACTGCCCCGCATTCCCTCAGGTGTCCCAATGAAAACGGTACCTCACATGTGTGGGTGCACCTACCTGGCCGCCAATGGGAAAGCCGAAAACACAAGTAACCCCAAGTCTGTTTTCAGAGCAGAATCTCAGGCATTCTGCCGACTGGCACAACATACAGATATGGGCCTCGGGTGTCCAAGCAACCAAGGAAAACAGGGAACCCCATGCATTTCCGAAAGGAAGACACCCGTGGGAATGCGCAGAGGTATGATATGCCCAAATCGCCCGAGAATTTATTACCCCGACTCCCGCGCAAAGTACAAAATGTGGGAAGAAATACGCATTTTCCGCATATTTCGCTCGGCTCACCCATCGAAACACGCCCCCAACAACTCATGACCTACCGTCCCGCGTTTCCACAGGTGTCCCGATGAAAACGGTACCTCACATGTGTGGGTGCACCTACCTGGCCGCCAAGGAGAAAGCCGAAAACACAAGTAACCCCAAGTCTGTTTGCAGAGGGGAATCTCAGCCATTCTGCCGACCGGCACATCATACAGATATGGGCCTCGGGTGTCCAAGCCACCAAGGAAAACAGGGAACCCCATGCATTTCCGAAAAGAGGACACCCGTGGGAATCCGCAGAGGTATGATTTGCGCACATCGCCCCAGAATTTATTACCCAGACAGCCCCGCAAAGTCCGAAATGTGGGGAAAAAAACGCTTTTTCCGCACATTTCGCTCGACGCACCCATCGAAACACGCCCCCAACAACACATGGCCTACCGTCACGCGTTCCCACAGGTGTCCTGATGAAAATGGTACCTCACATGTGTGGGTGCACCTACCTTGCCGCCAAGGGGAAAGCCTAAAACACAAGTAACCCCAAGTCTGTTTTCACTCCGGAAATGTCACACTCCCACATCATACAGATATGGGCCTCGGGTGTCCAAGCCACCAAGGAAAACAGGGAACCCCATGCATTTCCGAAAATAGGACACCCGTGGGAATCCGCAGAGGTATGATATGCCCAAATCGCCCCAGAATTTATTACCCAGACACCCCCGCAAAGTCCGATATGTGGGAAAAAATATGCATTTTCCGCACATTTTGCTCGGCTCATCCATTGAAACACGCCCCAAACAACACATGGCCTACCATCCCGCGTTCCCACAGGTGTCCCGATGAAAACGGTACCTCACATGTGTGGGTGCACCTACCTGGCCGCCAAGGGGAAAGCCGAAAACACAAGTAACCCCAAGTCTGTTTGCAGAGGGGAATCTCAGCCATTCTGCCGACCGGCACATAATACAGATATGGGCCTCGGGTGTCCAAGCCACCAAGGAAAACAGGGAACCCCATGCATTTCCGAAAAGAGGACACCCGTGGGAATCCGCAGAGGTATGATTTGCACACATCGCCCCAGAATTTATTACCCAGACAGCCTGGCAAAGTCCGAAATGTGGGTTAAAAAACGCTTTTTCCGCACATTTCGCTCGACGCACCCATCGAAACACGCCCCCAACAACACATGGCCTACCGTCACGCGTTCCCACAGGTGTCCTGATGAAAATGGAACCTCACATGTGTGGGTGCACCTACCTTGCCGCCAAGGGGAAAGCCTAAAACACAAGTAACCCCAAGTCTGTTTTCACTCCGGAAATGTCACACTCCCACATCATACAGATATGGGCCTCGGGTGTCCAAGCCACCAAGGAAAACAGGGAACCCCATGCATTTCCGAAAAGAGGACACCCGTGGGAATCCGCAGAGGTATGATTTGCACACATCGCCCCAGAATTTATTACCCAGACACCCCAGCAAAGTCCGAAATGTGGGAAAAAATATGCATTTTCCGCACATTTCGCTCGGCTCACCCATCGAAACACACCCCCAACAACACATGGCCTACCGTCCCGCGTTCCCACAGGTGTCCCGATAAAAACGGTACCTCACATGTGTGGGTGCACCTACCTGGCCGCCAAGGGGAAAGCCTAAAACACAAGTAACCCCAAGTCTTTTTTCAGAGCGGAATCTCAGGCATTCTGCCGACCGGCACAACATACAGATATGGGCCTCGGGTGTCCAAGCAACCAAGGAAAACAGGGAACCCCATGCATTTCCTAAAAGAGGACACCCGTGGGAATCCGCAGAGGTATGATTTGCGCACATCGCCCCAGAATTTATTACCCAGACACCCCCGCAAAATCCGAAATATGGGGAAAAAAACGCATTTTCGAGACATTTCGCTCGGCGCACCCATCGAAACACACCCCCTCACATGTGAGGGTGCACCTACCTGGCCGCCAAGGGGAAAGCCTAAAACACAAGTAACCCCAAGTCTGTTTTCACACCGGAAATGTCACACTCTCACATCATACAGATATGGGCCTCGGGTGTCCAAGCCACCAAGGAAAACAGGGAACCCCATGCATTTCCGAAAAGAGGACACCCGTGGGAATCCGCAGAGGTATGATATGCCCAAATCGCCCCAGAATTTATTACCCAGACACCCCCGCAAAGTCCGAAATGTGGGAAAAAATACGCATTTTCTGCACATTTCCCTCGACTCACCCATCGAAACACGCCCCCAACAACACATGGCCTACTGTCCCGCGTTCCCTCAGGTGTCCCAATGAAAACGGTACCTCACATGTGTGGGTGCACCTACCTGGCCGCCAAGGGGAAAGCCTAAAACACAAGTAACCCCAAGTCTGTTTTCACACCGGAAATGTCACACTCTCACATCATACAGATATGGGCCTCGGGTGTCCAAGCCACCAAGGAAAACAGGGAACCCCAGGCATTTCCGAAAAGAGGACACCCGTGGGAATCCGCAGAGGTATGATATGCCCAAATCGCCCCAGAATTGATTACCCAGACACCCCCGCAAAGTCCGAAATGTGTGAAAAAATACGCATTTTCCGCACATTTCGCTCGGCTCACCCATCGAAACACACCCCCAACAACACATGGCCTACCGTCCCGCATTCCCACAGGTGTCCCGATGAAAATGGTACCTCACATGTGTGGGTGCACCTACCTGGCCGCCAAGGGGAAAGCCGAAAACACAAGTAACCCCAAGTCTGTTTTCAGAGCGGAATCTCAGGCATTCTGCCGACTGGCACAACATACAGATATGGGCCTCGGGTGTCCAAGCAACCAAGGAAAACAGGGAACCCCATGCATTTCCGAAAAGAATACACCCGTGGGAATCCGCAGAGGTATGATATGCCCAAATCGCCCCAGAATGTATTACCCAGACACCCCCGCAAAGTACGAAATGTGGGAAAAAATACGCATTTTCCGCATATTTCACTCGGCTCACCCATCGAAACACGCCCCCAACAACTCATGACCTACCGTCCCGCGTTCCCACAGGTGTTCCGATGAAAATGGTACCTCACATGTGTGGGTGCACCTACCTGGCCGCCAAGGGGAAAGCCGAAAACACAAGTAACCCCAAGTCTGCAGAGGGGAATCTCAGCCATTCTGCCGACCGGCACATCATACAGATATGGGCCTCGGGTGTCCAAGCCACCAAGGAAAACAGGGAACCCCATGCATTTCCGAAAAGAGGACACCCGTGGGAATCCGCAGAGGTATGATATGCCCAAATGCCCCAGAATGTATTACGCAGACACCCCCGCAAAGTCTGAAATGTGGGAAAAAATAAGCATTTTCCGCACATTTCGCTCGGCTCACCCATAGAAACACGCCCCCAACAACACATGACCTACCGTCCCGCGTTCCCACAGGTGTCCCGATGAAAACGGTACCTCACATGTGTGGGTGCACCTACCTGGCCGCCAAGGGGAAAGCCGAAAACACAAGTAACCCCAAGTCTGTTTTCAGAGCGGAATCTCAGGCATTCTGCCGACTGGCACAACATACAGATATGGGCCTCGGGTGTCCAAGCCGCCGAGGAAAACAGGGAACCCCATGCATTTCCTAAAAGAGGACACCCCTGGGAATCCGCAGAGGTATGATTTGCGCACATCGCCCCAGAATTTATTACCCAGACACCCCCGCAAAATCCGAAATGTGGGGAAAAAAAACGCATTTTCCAGACATTTCGCTCAGCGCACCCATCGAAACACACCCCCAACAACACATGGCCTACCGTCCCGCGTTCCCACCGGTGTCCCGATGAAAACGGTACCTCACATGTGTGGGTGCACCTACCTGGCTTGCAAGGGGAATGCCGAAAACACAAGTAACCCCCAGTCTGTTTGCAGAGGGGAATCTCAGCCATTCTGCCGACCGGCACAACATACAGATATGGGCCTCGGGTGTCCAAGCCACCAAGGAAAACAGGGAACCCCATGCATTTCCGAAAAGAGGGCACCTGTGGGAATCCGCAGAGGTATGATTTGCGCACATCGCCCCAGAATTTATTTCCCAGACAGCCCCGCAAAGTCCGAAATGTGGGGAAAAAAACGCTTTTTCCGCACATTGCGCTCGACGCACCCATCGAAACACACCCCCAACAACACATGGCCTACCGTCACGCGTTCCCACAGGTGTCCCGATGAAAACGGTACCTCACATGTGTGGGTGCACCTACCTGGCTGGCAAGGGGCAAGCCGAAAACGCAAGCAACCCCCAGCCTGTTTGCTGAGGGGAATCTCAGCCATTCTGCCGACCGGCACAACGTACAGATATGGGCCTCGGGTGTCCAAGCCACCGAGGAAAACAGGGAACCCCATGCATTTCTGAAAAGGGGACACCAGTGGTAATCCGCAGAGGCATGATATGCCCAAATCGCCCCAGAATTTATTACCCAGACACCCCCGCAAAGTCCGAAATGTGGTGAAAAAAATGCATTTTCCGCACATTTCGCTCGGCTCACCCATCGAAACACGCCCCCAACAACACATGGCCTACCGTCCCGCGTTCCCACAGGTATCCCGATGAAAATGGTACCTCACATGTGTGGGTGCACCTACCGGGCTGCCAAGGGGAAAGCCGAAAACACAAGTAACCCCAAGTCTGTTTTCAGAGCGGAATCTCAGGCATTCTGCCGACCGACACAACATACAGATATGGGCCTCGGGTGTCTAAGCAACCAAGGAAAACAGGGAACCCCATGCATTTCCGAAAAGAAGGTACCCGTGGGAATCCGCAGAGGTATGATATGCCCAAATCGCCCCAGAATGTATTACCCAGACACCCCCGCAAAGTACGAAATGTGGGAAAAAATACGCATTTTCCGCACATTTCGCTCCGCTCACCCATCGAAACACGCCCCCAACAACACATGGCCTACCGTCCCGCGTTCCCACAGGTATCCCGATGAAAACGGTACCTTACATGTGTGGGTGCACCTACCTGCCCGCATAGGGGAAAGCCGAAAACACAAGTAACCCCAAGTCTGTTTGCAGAGGGGAATCTCAGCCATTCTGCCGACCGGCACATCATACAGATATGGGCCTCGGGTGTCCAAGCCACCAAGGAAAACAGGAAACCCCATGCATTTCCAAAAAGAGGACACCGGTGGGAATCCGCAGAGGTATGATATGCCCAAATCGCCCCAGAATTTATTACCCAGACACCCCCGCAAAGTACGAAATGTGGGAAAAAATACGCATTTTCCGCATATTTTGCTCGGCTCACCCATCGAAACACGCCCCCAACAACTCATGACCTACCGTCCCGCGTTCCCACAGGTGTCCCGATGATAACGGTACCTCACATGTGTGGGTGCACCTACCTGGCCGCCAAGGGGAAAGCCGAAAACACAAGTAACCCCAAGTCTGTTTGCAGAGGGGAATCTCAGCCATTCTGCCGACCGGCACATCATACAGATATGGGCCTCGGGTGTCCAAGCCACCAAGGAAAACAGGAAACCCCATGCATTTCCAAAAAGAGGACACCGGTGGGAATCCGCAGAGGTATGATATGCCCAAATCGCCCCAGAATGTATTACCCAGACACCCCCGCGAAGTCCGAAATGTGGGAAAAAATACGCATGTTCCGCTCATTTCGCTCGGCTCACCCATTGAAACACGCCCCCAACAACACATGGCCTACCGTACCGCGTTCCCACAGGTGTCCCGATGAAAACGGTACCTCACATGTGTGGGTGCACCTACCTGGCTGGCAAGGGGCAAGCTGAAAACGCAAGCAACCCCCAGTCTGTTTGCAGAGGGGAATCTCAGCCATTCTGCCGACCGGCACATCATACAGATATGGGCCTCGGGTGTCCAAGCCACCAAGGAAAACAGGGAACCCCATGCATTTCCGAAAAGAAGACACCGGTGGGAATCCGCAGAGGTATGATATGCCCAAATCGCCCCAGAATTTATTACCCAGACACCCCTGCAAAGTCCGAAATGTTGGAAAAAATACACATTTTCTGCACATTTCGCTCGACTCACCCATCGAAACACGCCCCCAACAACACATGGCCTACTGCCCCGCATTCCCTCAGATGTCCCAATGAAAACGGTACCTCACATGTGTGGGTGCACCTACCTGCCCGCCAAGGGGAAAGCCTAAAACACAAGTAACCCCAAGTCTGTTTTCACACCGGAAATGTCACACTCTCACATCATACAGATATGGGCCTCGGGTGTCCAAGCCACCAAGGAAAACAGGGACCCCATGCATTTCCGAAAAGAGGACACCCGTGGGAATCCGCAGAGGTATGATATGCCCAAATCGCCCCAGAATGTATTACCCAGACACCCCCGCAAAGTCCGAAATGTGGGAAAAAATACACATTTTCCGCACATTTCGCTCGGCTCACCCATCGAAACACACCCCCAACAACACATGGCCTACCGTCCCGCTTTCCCACAGGTGTCCCGATGAAAACGGTACCTCACATGTGTGGGTGCACCTACCTGGCCGCCAAGGGGAAAGCCGAAAACACAAGTAACCCCAAGTCTGTTTTCAGAGCAGAATCTCAGGCATTCTGCCGACTGGCACAACATATAGATATGGGCCTCGGGTGTCCAAGCAACCAAGGAAAACAGGGAACCCCATGCATTTCCGAAAGGAAGACACCCGTGGGAATGCGCAGAGGTATGATATGCCCAAATCGCCCCAGAATTTATTACCCAGACTCCCGCGCAAAGTACAAAATGTGGGAAGAAATACGCATTTTCCGCATATTTCGCTCGGCTCACCCATCGAAACACGCCCCCAACAACTCATGACCTACCGTCCCGCGTTTCCACAGGTGTCCCGATGAAAACGGTACCTCACATGTGTGGGTGCACCTACCTGGCCGCCAAGGGGAAAGCCGAAAACACAAGTAACCCCAAGTCTGTTTGCAGAGGGGAATCTCAGCCATTCTGCCGACCGGCACATCATACAGATATGGGCCTTGGGTGTCCAAGCCACCAAGGAAAACAGGGAACCCCATGCATTTCCGAAAAGAGGACACCCGTGGGAATCCGCAGAGGTATGATTTGCGCACATCGCCCCAGAATTTATTACCCAGACAGCCCCGCAAAGTCCGAAATGTGGGGAAAAAAACGCTTTTTCCGCACATTTCGCTCGACGCACCCATCGAAACACACCCCCAACAACACATGGCCTACCGTCACGCGTTCCCACAGGTGTCCTGATGAAAATGGTACCTCACATGTGTGGGTGCACCTACCGTGCCGCCAAGGGGAAAGCCTAAAACACAAGTAACCCCAAGTCTGTTTTCACTCCGGAAATGTCACACTCCCACATCATACAGATATGGGCCTCGGGTGTCCAAGCCACCAAGGAAAACAGGGAACCCCATGCATTTCCGAAAAGAGGACACCCGTGGGAATCCGCAGAGGTATGATATGCCCAAATCGCCCCAGAATTTATTACCCAGACACCCCCGCAAAGTCCGAAATGTGGGGAAAAAAACGCTTTTTCCGCACATTTCGCTCGACGCACCCATCGAAACACACCCCCAACAACACATGGCCTACCGTCACGCATTCCCACAGGTGTCCTGATGAAAATGGTACCTCACATGTGTGGGTGCACCTACCGTGCCGCCAAGGGGAAAGCCTAAAACACAAGTAACCCCAAGTCTGTTTTCACTCCGGAAATGTCACACTCCCACATCATACAGATATGGGCCTCGGGTGTCCAAGCCACCAAGGAAAACAGGGAACCCCATGCATTTCCGAAAAGAGGACACCCGTGGGAATCCGCAGAGGTATGATATGCCCAAATCGCCCCAGAATTTATTACCCAGACACCCCCGCAAAGTCCGATATGTGGGAAAAAATATGCATTTTCCGCACATTTCGCTCGGCTCATCCATTGAAACACGCCCCCAACAACACATGGCCTACCATCCCGCGTTCCCACAGGTGTCCCGATGAAAACGGTACCTCACATGTGTGGGTGCACCTACCTGGCCGCCAAGGGGAAAGCCGAAAACACAAGTAACCCCAAGTCTGTTTGCAGAGGGGAATCTCAGCCATTCTGCCGACCGGCACATCATACAGATATGGGCCTCGGGTGTCCAAGCCACCAAGGAAAACAGGGAACCCCATGCATTTCCGAAAAGAGGACACCCGTGGGAATCCGCAGAGGTATGATTTGCACACATCGCCCCAGAATTTATTACCCAGACAGCCCGGCAAAGTCCGAAATGTGGGTGAAAAAACGCTTTTTCCGCACATTTCGCTCGACGCACCCATCGAAACACGCCCCCAACAACACATGGCCTACCGTCACGCGTTCCCACAGGTGTCCTGATGAAAATGGAACCTCACATGTGTGGGTGCACCTACCTTGCCGCCAAGGGGAAAGCCTAAAACACAAGTAACCCCAAGTCTGTTTTCACTCCGGAAATGTCACACTCCCACATCATACAGATATGGGCCTCGGGTGTCCAAGCCACCAAGGAAAACAGGGAACCCCATGCATTTCTGAAAAGAGGACACCCGTGGGAATCCGCAGAGGTGTGATATGTCCAAATTGCCCCAGAATTTATTACCCAGACACCCCAGCAAAGTCCGAAATGTGGGAAAAAATATGCCTTTTCCGCACATTTCGCTCGGCTCACCCATCGAAACACACCCCCAACAACACATGGCCTACCGTCCCGCGTTCCCACAGGTGTCCCGATAAAAACGGTACCTCACATGTGTGGGTGCACCTACCTGGCCGCCAAGGGGAAAGCCTAAAACACAAGTAACCCCAAGTCTTTTTTCAGAGCGGAATCTCAGGCATTCTGCCGACCGGCACAACATACAGATATGGGCCTCGGGTGTCCAAGCAACCAAGGAAAACAGGGAACCCCATGCATTTCCGAAAAGAAGACACCCGTGGGAATCCGCAGAGGTATGATATGCCCAAATCGCCCCAGAATGTATTACCCAGACACCCCCACAAAGTACGAAATGTGGGAAAAAATACGCATTTTCCGCACTTTTCGCTCCGCTCACCCATCGGAACACGCCCCCAACAACACATGACCTACCGTCCCGTGTTCCCACAGGTGTCCCGATGAAAACGGTACCTCACATGTGTGGGTGCACGTACCTGCCCGCCAAGGGGAAAGCCGAAAACACAAGTAACCCCAAGTCTGTTTGCAGAGGGGAATCTCAGCCATTCTGCCGACCGGCACATCATACAGTTATGGGCCTCGGGTGTCCAAGCCACCAAGGAAAACAGGAAACCCCATGCATTTCCAAAAAGAGGACACCGGTGGGAATCCGCAGAGGTATGATATGCCCAAATCGCCCCAGAATGTATTACCCAGACACCCCCGCGAAGTCCGAAATGTGGGAAAAAATACGCATGTTCCGCTCATTTCGCTCGGCTCACCCATTGAAACACGCCCCCAACAACACATGGCCTACCGTACCGCGTTCCCACAGGTGTCCCGATGAAAACGGTACCTCACATGTGTGGGTGCACCTACCTGGCTGGCAAGGGGCAAGCTGAAAACGCAAGCAACCCCCAGTCTGTTTGCAGAGGGGAATCTCAGCCATTCTGCCGACCGGCACATCATACAGATATGGGCCTCGGGTGTCCAAGCCACCAAGGAAAACAGGGAACCCCATGCATTTCCAAAAAGAGGACACCGGTGGGAATCCGCAGAGGTATGATATGCCCAAATCGCCCCAGAATTTATTACCCAGACATCCCTGCAAAGTCCGAAATGTTGGAAAAAATACACATTTTCTGCACATTTCGCTCGACTCACCCATCGAAACACGCCCCCAACAACACATGGCCTACTGCCCCGCATTCCCTCAGATGTCCCAATGAAAACGGTACCTCACATGTGTGGGTGCACCTACCTGGCCGCCAAGGGGAAAGCCTAAAACACAAGTAACCCCAAGTCTGTTTTCACACCGGAAATGTCACACTCTCACATCATACAGATATGGGCCTCGGGTGTCCAAGCCACCAAGGAAAACAGGGAACCCCATGCATTTCCGAAAAGAGGACACCCGTGGGAATCCGCAGAGGTATGATATGCCCAAATTGCCCCAGAATGTATTACCCAGACACCCCCGCAAAGTCCGATATGTGGGAAAAAATACACATTTTCCGCACATTTCGCTCGGCTCACCCATCGAAACACACCCCCAACAACACATGGCCTACCGTCCCGCTTTCCCACAGGTGTCCCGATGAAAACGGTACCTCACATGTGTGGGTGCACCTACCTGGCCGCCAAGGGGAAAGCCGAAAACACAAGTAACCCCAAGTCTGTTTTCAGAGCAGAATCTCAGGCATTCTGCCGACTGGCACAACATACAGATATGGGCCTCGGGTGTCCAAGCAACCAAGGAAAACAGGGAACCCCATGCATTTCTGAAAGGAAGACACCCGTGGGAATGCGCAGAGGTATGATATGCCCAAATCGCCCCAGAATTTATTACCCAGACTCCCGCGCAAAGTACAAAATGTGGGAAGAAATACGCATTTTCCGCATATTTCGCTCGGCTCACCCATCGAAACACGCCCCCAACAACTCATGACCTACCGTCCCGCGTTTCCACAGGTGTCCCGATGAAAACGGTACCTCACATGTGTGGGTGCACCTACCTGGCCGCCAAGGGGAAAGCCGAAAACACAAGTAACCCCAAGTCTGTTTGCAGAGGGGAATCTCAGCCATTCTGCCGACCGGCACATCATACAGATATGGGCCTCGGGTGTCCAAGCCACCAAGGAAAACAGGGAACCCCATGCATTTCCGAAAAGAGGACACCCGTGGGAATCCGCAGAGGTATGATTTGCGCACATCGCCCCAGAATTTATTACCCAGACAGCCCCGCAAAGTCCGAAATGTGGGGAAAAAAACGCTTTTTCCGCACATTTCGATCGACGCACCCATCGAAACACGCCCCCAACAACACATGGCCTACCGTCACGCGTTCCCACAGGTGTCCTGATGAAAATGGTACCTCACATGTGTGGGTGCACCTACCTTGCCGCCAAGGGGAAAGCCTAAAACACAAGTAACCCCAAGTCTGTTTTCACTCCGGAAATGTCACACTCCCACATCATACAGATATGGGCCTCGGGTGTCCAAGCCACCAAGGAAAACAGGGAACCCCATGCATTTCCGAAAAGAGGACACCCGTGGGAATCCGCAGAGGTATGATATGCCCAAATCGCCCCAGAATTTATTACCCAGACACCCCCGCAAAGTACGATATGTGGGAAAAAATATGCATTTTCCGCACATTTCGCTCGGCTCATCCATTGAAACACGCCCCCAACAACACATGGCCTACCATCCCGCGTTCCCACAGGTGTCCCGATGAAAACGGTACCTCACATGTGTGGGTGCACCTACCTGGCCGCCAAGGGGAAAGCCGAAAACACAAGTAACCCCAAGTCTGTTTGCAGAGGGGAATCTCAGCCATTCTGCCGACCGGCACATCATACAGATATGGGCCTCGGGTGTCCAAGCCACCAAGGAAAACAGGGAACCCCATGCATTTCCAAAAAGAGGACACCCGTGGGAATCCGCAGAGGTATGATTTGCACACATCGCCCCAGAATTTATTACCCAGACAGCCCGGCAAAGTCCGAAATGTGGGTGAAAAAACGCTTTTTCCGCACATTTCGCTCGACGCACCCATCGAAACACGCCCCCAACAACACATGGCCTACCGTCACGCGTTCCCACAGGTGTCCTGATGAAAATGGTACCTCACATGTGTGGGTGCACCTACCTTGCCGCCAAGGGGAAAGCCTAAAACACAAGTAACCCCAAGTCTGTTTTCACTCCGGAAATGTCACACTCCCACATCATACAGATATGGGCCTCGGGTGTCCAAGCCACCAAGGAAAACAGGGAACCCCATGCATTTCCGAAAGAGGACACCCGTGGGAATCCGCAGAGGTATGATATGCCCAAATCGCCCCAGAATTTATTACCCAGACACCCCCGCAAAGTACGATATGTGGGAAAAAATATGCATTTTCCGCACATTTTGCTCGGCTCATCCATTGAAACACGCCCCCAACAACACATGGCCTACCATCCCGCGTTCCCACAGGTGTCCCGATGAAAACGGTACCTCACATGTGTGGGTGCACCTACCTGGCCGCCAAGGGGAAAGCCGAAAACACAAGTAACCCCAAGTCTGTTTGCAGAGGGGAATCTCAGCCATTCTGCCGACCGGCACATCATACAGATATGGGCCTCGGGTGTCCAAGCCACCAAGGAAAACAGGGAACCCCATGCATTTCCGAAAAGAGGACACCCGTGGGAATCCGCAGAGGTATGATTTGCACACATCGCCCCAGAATGTATTACCCAGACAGCCCGGCAAAGTCCGAAATGTGGGTGAAAAAACGCTTTTTCCGCACATTTCGCTCGACGCACCCATCGAAACACGCCCCCAACAACACATGGCCTACCGTCACGCGTTCCCACAGGTGTCCTGATGAAAATGGAACCTCACATGTGTGGGTGCACCTACCTTGCCGCCAAGGGGAAAGCCTAAAACACAAGTAACCCCAAGTCTGTTTTCACTCCGGAAATGTCACACTCCCACATCATACAGATATGGGCCTCGGGCGTCCAAGCCACCAAGGAAAACAGGGAACCCCATGCATTTCTGAAAAGAGGACACCCGTGGGAATCCGCAGAGGTATGATATGCCCAAATTGCCCCAGAATTTATTACCCAGACACCCCAGCAAAGTCCGAAATGTGGGAAAAAATATGCATTTTCCGCACATTTCGCTCGGCTCACCCATCGAAACACACCCCCAACAACACATGGCCTACCGTCCCGTGCTCCCACAGGTGTCCCGATAAAAACGGTACCTCACATGTGTGGGTGCACCTACCTGGCCGCCAAGGGGAAAGCCTAAAACACAAGTAACCCCAAGTCTTTTTTCAGAGCGGAATCTCAGGCATTCTGCCGACCGGCACAACATACAGATATGGGCCTCGGGTGTCCAAGCAACCAAGGAAAACAGGGAACCCCATGCATTTCCGAAAAGAAGACACCCGTGGGAATCCGCAGAGGTATGATATGCCCAAATCGCCCCAGAATGTATTACCCAGACACCCCCACAAAGTACGAAATGTGGGAAAAAATACGCATTTTCCGCACTTTTCGCTCCGCTCACCCATCGGAACACGCCCCCAACAACACATGGCCTACCGTCCCGCGTTCCCACAGGTGTCCCAATGAAAACGGTACCTCACATGTGTGGGTGCACGTACCTGCCCGCCTAGGGGAAAGCCGAAAACACAAGTAACCCCAAGTCTGTTTGCAGAGGGGAATCTCAGCCATTCTGCCGACCGGCACATCATACAGATATGGGCCTCGGGTGTCCAAGCCACCAAGGAAAACAGGGAACCCCATGCATTTCCGAAAAGAGGACACCCGTGGGAATCCGCAGAGGTATGATATGCCCAAATCGCCCCATAATTTATTACCCAGACACCCCCGAAAAGTCCGAAATGTGGGAAAAAATACGCATTTTCCGCACATTTTGCTCGGCTCATCCATCGAAACACGCCCCCAAAAACACATGGCCTACCGTCCCGCGTTCCCACAGGTGTCCCGATGAAAACGGTACCTCACATGTGTGGGTGCACCTACCTGGCTGGCAAGGGGCAAGCTGAAAACGCAAGCAACCCCCAGTCTGTTTGCAATGGGGAATCTCAGCCATTCTGCCGACCGGCACATCATACAGATATGGGCCTCGGGTGTCCAAGCCACCAAGGAAAACAGGGAACCCCATGCATTTCCGAAAAGAGGACACCCGTGGGAATCCGCAGAGGTATGATATGCCCAAATCGCCCCAGAATTTATTACCCAGACACCCCTGCAAAGTCCGAAATGTGGGAAAAAATACGCATTTTCTGCACATTTCGCTCGACTCACCCATCGAAACACGTCCCCAACAACACATGGCCTACTGTCCCGCATTCCATCAGGTGTCCCAATGAAAACGGTACCTCACATGTGTGGGTGCACCTACCTGGCCGCCAAGGGGAAAGCCTAAAACACAAGTAACCCCAAGTCTGTTTTCACACCGGAAATGTCACACTCTCACATCATACAGATATGGGCCTCGGGTGTCCAAGCCACCAAGGAAAACAGGGAACCCCATGCATTTCCGAAAAGAGGACACCCGTGGGAATCCGCAGAGGTATGATGTGCCCAAGTCGCCCCAGAATTTATTACCCAGACACCCCCGCAAAATCCGAAATGTGGTGAAAAAAACGCATTTTCCGCACACATTTCGCTCGGCTCACCCATCGAAACACGCCCCCAACAACACATGGCCTATCGTCCCGCGTTCCCACAGGTGTCCCAATGAAAACAGTACCTCACATGTGTGGCTGCACCTACTTGGCCGCCAAGGGGAAAGCCGAAAACACAAGTAACCCCAAGTCTGTTTTCAGAGCGGAATCTCAGGCATTCTGCCGACCGGCACAACATACAGATATGGTCCTCGGGTGTCCAAGCAACCAAGGAAAACAGGGAACCCCATACATTTCCGAAAAGAAGACACCCGTGGGAATCCGCAGAGGTATGATATGCCCAAATCGCCCCAGAATGTATTACCCAGACACCCCCGCAAAGTCCGAAATGTGGGAAAAAATACGCATTTTCCGCACATTTCGCTCAGCTCACCCATCGAAACATGCCTCCAACAACACATGGCCTACCGTCCCGCGTTCCCACAGGTGTCCCAATGACAACAGTACCTCACATGTATGGGTGCACCTACTTGGCCGCCTAGGGGAAATCCGAAAACACAAGTAACCCCAAGTCTGTTTGCAGAGGGGAATCTCAGCCATTCTGCCAACCGGCACATCATACAGATATGGGCCTCGGGTGTCCAAGCCACCAAGGAAAACAGGGAACCCCATGCATTTCCGAAAAGAGGACACCCGTGGGAATCCGCAGAGGTATGATATGCCCAAATCGCCCCAGAATTTATTACCCAGACACCCCCGCAAAGTCCGAAATGTGGGAAAAAATACGCATTTTCTGCACATTTCCCTCGACTCACCCATCGAAACACGCCCCCAACAGCACATGGCCTACCGTCCCGCGTTCCCACAGGTGTACCGATGAAAACGGTACCTCACATGTGTGGGTGCACCTACCTGGCCGCCAAGGGGAAAGCCGAAAACACAAGTAACCCTAAGTCTGTTTTCAGAGCGGAATCTCAGGCATTCTGCCGACCGGCACAACATACAGATATGGCCCTCGGGTGTCCAAGCAACCAAGGAAAACAGGGAACCCCATGCATTTCTGAAAAGAAGACCCCCGTGGGAATCCGCAGAGGTATGATATGCCCAAATGCCCCAGAATTTATTACGCAGACACCCCCGCAAAGTACGAAATGTGGGAAAAAATACGCATTTTCCGCACATTTTGCTCGGCTCACCCATCGAAACACATCCCCAACAACTCATGACTTACCGTCCCGCGTTCCCACAGGTGTCCCGATGAAAACAGTACCTCACATGTGTGGGTGCACCTACAAGGCCGCCAAGGGGAATGCCGAAAACACAAGTAACCACAAGTCTGTTTTCTGACCGGAATTTGAGACTCTCTGCCGCACAACATACAGATATGGGCCTCGGGTGTCTAAGCCACCGGGGAAAACAGGGAACCCCATGCATTTCCGAAAAGAGGACACCCGTGGGAATCCGCAGAAGTATAATATGCCCAAATCGCCCCAGAATTTATTACCCAGACACCCCCGCAAAGTCCGAAATGTGGTGAAAAAAATGCATTTTCCGCACATTTTGCTCGGCTCACCCATCGAAACCCGCCCCCAACAACACATGGCCTACCGTCCCGCGTTCCCACAGTTGTCCCGATGAAAACAGTACCTCACATGCGTGGGTGCACCTACCTGGCTGGCAAGGGGCAAGCCGAAAACGCAAGCAACCCCCAGTCTGTTTGCAGAGGGGAATCTCAGCCATTCTGCCGACTGTCACAACATACAGATATGGGCCTCGGGTGTCCAAGCCCCGCAAAGTCCGAAATGTAGGGAAATAAACGCTTTTTCCGCACATTTCGCTCGACGCACCCATCGAAACACGCCCCCAACAACACATGGCCTACCGTCACGCGTTCCCACAGGTGTCCCGATGAAAACGGTACCTCACATGTGTGGGTGCACCTACCTGGCCGCCAAGAGGAAAGCCGAAAACACAAGTAACCCCAAGTCTGTTTTCAGAGCGCAATCTCAGGCATTCTGCCGACCGGCACAACATACAGATATGGGCCTCGGGTGTCCAAGCCACCGAGGAAAACAGGGAACCCCATGCATTTCCAAAAAGAGGGCACCCGTGGGAATCCGCAGAGGTATGATTTGCGCACATCGCCCCAGAATTTATTTCCCAGACAGCCCCGCAAAGTCCGAAATGTGGGGAAAAAAACGGTTTTTCCGCACATTTCTCTCGACGCACCCATCGAAACACGCCCCCAACAACACATGGCCTACCGTCACGCGTTCCCACAGGTGTTCCGATGAAAACAGTACCTCACATGTGTGGGTGCACCTACCTGGCTGGCAAGGGGCAAGCCGAAAACGCAAGCAACCCCCAGCCTGTTTGCTGAGGGGAATCTCAGCCATTCTGCCGACCGGCACAACGTACAGATATGGGCCTCGGGTGTCCAAGCCACCGAGGAAAACAGGGAACCCCATGCATTTCTGAAAAGGGGACACCAGTGGTAATCCGCAGAGGTATGATATGCCCAAATCGCCCCAGAATTTATTACCCAGACACCCCCGCAAAGTCCAAAATGTGGTGAAAAAAACGCATTTTCCGCACATTTCGCTCGGCTCACCCATCGAAACACGCCCCCAACAACACATGGCCTACCATCCCGCGTTCTCACAGGTGTCCCGATGAAAATGGTACCTCACATCTGTGGGTGCACCTACCGGGCTGCCAAGGGGAAAGCCGAAAACACAAGTAACCCCAAGTCTGTTTTCAGAGCGGAATCTCAGGCATTCTTCCGACCGGCACAACATACAGATATGGGCCTCGGGTGTCTAAGCAACCAAGGAAAACAGGGAACCCCATGCATTTCCGAAAAGAAGACACCCGTGGGAATCCGCAGAGGTATGATATGCCCAAATTGCCCCAGAATTTATTACCCAGACAGCCCCGCAAAGTCCGAAATGTGGGAAAAAATATGCATTTTCCGCACATTTCGCTCCGCTCACCCATCGAAACACGCCCCCAACAACACATGGCCTACCGTCCCGCATTCCCACAGGTGTCCCGATGAAAACGGTACCTCACATGTGTGGGTGCACCTACCTGGCGGCCAAGGGGAAAGCCGAAAACACAAGTAACCCCAAGTCTGTTTTCAGAGCGGAATCTCAGGCATTCTGCCGACCAGCACAACATACAGATACGGGCCTCGGGTGTACAAGCGACCAAGGAAAACAGGGAACCCCATGTATTTCCGAAAAGAAGATACCCGTGGGAATCCGCAGAGGTATGATATGCCCAAATCGCCCCAGAATGTATTACCCAGACACCCCCGCAAAGTACGAAATGTGGGAAAAAATACGCATTTTCCGCACATTTCGCTCCGCTCACCCATCGAAACACGCCCCCAACAACACATGGCCTACCGTCCCGCGTTCCCACAGGTGTCCCGATGAAAACGGTACCTCACATGTGTGGGTGCACCTACCTGCCCGCCTAGGGGAAAGCCGAAAACACAAGTAACCCCAAGTCTGTTTGCAGAGGGGAATCTCAGCCATTCTGCCGACCGGCACATCATACAGATATGGGCCTCGGGTGTCCAAGCCACCAAGGAAAACAGGAAACCCCATGCATTTCCAAAAAGAGGACACCGGTGGGAATCCGCAGAGGTATGATATGCCCAAATCGCCCCAGAATTTATTACCCAGACACCCCCGCAAAGTACGAAATGTGGGAAAAAATACGCATTTTCCGCATATTTCGCTCGGCTCACCCATCGAAACACGCCCCCAACAACTCATGACCTACCGTCCCGCGTTCCCACAGGTGTCCCGATGAAAACGGTACCTCACATGTGTGGGTGCACCTACCTGGCCGCCAAGGGGAAAGCCGAAAACACAAGTAACCCCAAGTCTGTTTGCAGAGGGGAATCTCAGCCATTCTGCCGACCGGCACATCATACAGATATGGGCCTCGGGTGTCCAAGCCACCAAGGAAAACAGGGAACCCCATGCATTTCCGAAAAGAGGACACCGGTGGGAATCCGCAGAGGTATGATATGCCCAAATCGCCCCAGAATTTATTACCCAGACACCCCCGCAAAGTCCGAAATGTTGGAAAAAATACACATTTTCTGCACATTTCGCTCGACTCACCCATCGAAACACGCCCCCAACAACACATGGCCTACTGCCCCGCATTCCCTCAGGTGTCCCAATGAAAACGGTACCTCACATGTGTGGGTGCACCTACCTGGCCGCCAAGGGGAAAGCCTAAAACACAAGTAACCCCAAGTCTGTTTTCACACCGGAAATGTCACACTCTCACATCATACAGATATGGGCCTCGGGTGTCCAAGCCACCAAGGAAAACAGGGAACCCCATGCATTTCCGAAAAGAGGACACCCGTGGGAATCCGCAGAGGTATGATATGCCCAAATCGCCCCAGAATTTATTACCCAGACACCCCCGCAAAGTCCGAAATGTGGGAAAAAATACGCATTTTCTGCACATTTCCCTCGACTCACCCATCGAAACACGCCCCCAACAGCACATGGCCTACTGTCCCGCGTTCCCTCAGGTGTCCCAATGAAAACGGTACCTCACATGTGTGGGTGCACCTACCTGGCCGCCAAGGGGAAAGCCTAAAACACAAGTAACCCCAAGTCTGTTTTCACACCGGAAATGTCACACTCTCACATCATACAGATATGGGCCTCGGGTGTCCAAGCCACCAAGGAAAACAGGGAACCCCATGCATTTCCGAAAAGAGGACACCCGTGGGAATCCGCAGAGGTATGATATGCCCAAATCGCCCCAGAATTGATTACCCAGACACCCCCGCAAAGTCCGAAATGTGGGAAAAATACGCATTTTCCGCACATTTTGCTCGGCTCACCCATCGAAACACACCCCCAACAACACATGGCCTACCGTCCCGCATTCCCACAGGTGTCCCGATGAAAATGGTACCTCACATGTGTGGGTGAACCTACCTGGCCGCCAAGGGGAAAGCCGAAAACACAAGTAACCCCAAGTCTGCAGAGGGGAATCTCAGCCATTCTGCCGACCGGCACATCATACAGATATGGGCCTCGGGTGTCCAAGCAACCAAGGAAAACAGGGAACCCCATGCATTTCCGAAAAGAGGACACCCGTGGGAATCCGCAGAGGTATGATATGCCCAAATGCCCCAGAATGTATTACGCAGACACCCCCGCAAAGTCTGAAATGTGGGAAAAAATAAGCATTTTCCGCACATTTTGCTCGGCTCACCCATCGAAACACGCCCCCAACAACACATGACCTACCGTCCCGCGTTCCCACAGGTGTCCCGATGAAAACGGTACCTCACATGTGTGGGTGCACCTACCTGGCCGCCAAGGGGAAAGCCGAAAACACAAGTAACCCCAAGTCTTTTTTCAGAGCGGAATCTCAGGCATTCTGCCGACCGGCACAACATACAGATATGGGCCTCGGGTGTCCAAGCCACCGAGGAAAACAGGGAACCCCATGCATTTCCTAAAAGAGGACACCCCTGGGAATCCGCAGAGGTATGATTTGCGCACATCGCCCCAGAATTTATTACCCAGACACCCCCGCAAAATCCGAAATGTGGGGAAAAAAACGCATTTTCCAGACATTTCGCTCGGCGCACCCATCGAAACACACCCCCAACAACACATGGCCTACCGTCCGGCGTTCCCACCGGTGTCCCGATGAAAACGGTACCTCACATGTGTGGGTGCACCTACCTGGCTTGCAAGGGGAATGCCGAAAACACAAGTAACCCCCAGTCTGTTTGCAGAGGGGAATCTCAGCCATTCTGCCGACCGGCACAACATACAGATATGGGCCTCGGGTGTCCAAGCCACCAAGGAAAACAGGGAACCCCATGCATTTCCGAAAAGAGGACACCCGTGGGAATCCGCAGAGGTATGATTTGCGCACATCGCCCCAGAATTTATTTCCCAGACAGCCCCGCAAAGTCCAAAATGTGGGGAAAAAAACGCTTTTTCCGCACATTGCGCTCGACGCACCCATCGAAACACGCCCCCAACAACACATGGCCTACCGTCACGCGTTCCCACAGGTGTCCCGATGAAAACGGTACCTCACATGTGTGGGTGCACCTACCTGGCTGGCAAGGGGCAAGCCGAAAACGCAAGCAACCCCCAGCCTGTTTGCTGAGGGGAATCTCAGCCATTCTGCCGACCGGCACAACGTACAGATATGGGCCTCGGGTGTCCAAGCCACCGAGGAAAACAGGGAATCCCATGCATTTGTGAAAAGGGGACACCAGTGGTAATCCGCAGAGGTATGATATGCCCAAATCGCCCCAGAATTTATTACCCAGACACCCCCGCAAAGTCCGAAATGTGGTGAAAAAAACGCATTTTCCGCACATTTCGCTCGGCTCACCCATCGAAACACGCCCCCAACAACACATGGCCTACCGTCCCGCGTTCCCACAGGTGTCCTGATGAAAATGGTACCTCACATGTGTGGGTGCACCTACCGGGCTGCCAAGGGGAAAGCCGAAAACACAAGTAACCCCAAGTCTGTTTTCAGAGCGGAATCTCAGGCATTCTGCCGACCGGCACAACATACAGATATGGGCCTCGGGTGTCTAAGCAACCAAGGAAAACAGGGAACCCCATGCATTTCCGAAAAGAAGATACCCGTGGGAATCCGCAGAGGTATGATATGCCCAAATCGCCCCAGAATGTATTACCCAGACACCCCCGCAAAGTACGAAATGTGGGAAAAAATACGCATTTTCCGCACATTTCGCTCCGCTCACCCATCGAAACACGCCCCCAACAACACATGGCCTACCGTCCCGCGTTCCCACAGGTATCCCGATGAAAACGGTACCTTACATGTGTGGGTGCACCTACCTGCCCGCCTAGGGGAAAGCCGAAAACACAAGTAACCCCAAGTCTGTTTGCAGAGGGGAATCTCAGCCATTCTGCCGACCGGCACATCATACAGATATGGGCCTCGGGTGTCCAAGCCACCAAGGAAAACAGGAAACCCCATGCATTTCCAAAAAGAGGACACCGGTGGGAATCCGCAGAGGTATGATATGCCCAAATCGCCCCAGAATTTATTACCCAGACACCCCTGCAAAGTACGAAATGTGGGAAAAAATACGAATTTTCCGCATATTTCGCTCGGCTCACCCATCGAAACACGCCCCCAACAACTCATGACCTACCGTCCCGCGTTCCCACAGGTGTCCCGATGAAAACGGTACCTCACATGTGTGGGTGCACCTACCTGGCCGCCAAGGGGAAAGCCGAAAACACAAGTAACCCCAAGTCTGTTTGCAGAGGGTAATCTCAGCCATTCTGCCGACCGGCACATCATACAGATATGGGCCTCGGGTGTCCAAGCCACCAAGGAAAACAGGAAACCCCATGCATTTCCAAAAAGAGGACACCGGTGGGAATCCGCAGAGGTATGATATGCCCAAATCGCCCCAGAATTTATTACCCAGACACCCCCGCGAAGTCCGAAATGTGGGAAAAAATACGCATGTTCCGCTCATTTCGCTCGGCTCACCCATCGAAACACGCCCCCAACAACACATGGCCTACCGTACCGCGTTCCCACAGGTGTCCCGATGAAAACGGTACCTCACATGTGTGGGTGCACCTACCTGGCTGGCAAGGGGCAAGCTGAAAACGCAAGCAACCCCCAGTCTGTTTGCAGAGGGGAATCTCAGCCATTCTGCCGACCGGCACATCATACAGATATGGGCCTCGGGTGTCCAAGCCACCAAGGAAAACAGGGAACCCCATGCATTTCCGAAAAGAAGACACCGGTGGGAATCCGCAGAGGTATGATATGCCCAAATCGCCCCAGAATTTATTACCCAGACACCCCCGCAAAGTCCGAAATGTTGGAAAAAATACACATTTTCTGCACATTTCGCTCGACTCACCCATCGAAACACGCCCCCAACAACACATGGCCTACTGCCCCGCATTCCCTCAGGTGTCCCAATGAAAACGGTACCTCACATGTGTGGGTGCACCTACCTGGCCGCCAAGGGGAAAGCCTAAAACACAAGTAAGCCCAAGTCTGTTTTCACACCGGAAATGTCACACTCTCACATCATACAGATATGGGCCTCGGGTGTCCAAGCCACCAAGGAAAACAGGGAACCCCATGCATTTCCGAAAAGAGGACACCCGTGGGAATCCGCAGAGGTATGATATGCCCAAATCGCCCCAGAATGTATTACCCAGACACCCCCGCAAAGTCCGAAATGTGGGAAAAAATACGCATTTTCCGCACATTTCGCTCGGCTCACCCATCGAAACACGCCCCCAACAACTCATGACCTACCGTCCCGCGTTTCCACAGGTGTCCCGATGAAAAGGGTACCTCACATGTGTGGGTGCACCTACCTGGCCGCCAAGGGGAAAGCCGAAAACACAAGTAACCCCCAGTCTGTTTGCAGAGCGGAATCTCAGCCATTCTGCCGACCGGCACATCATACAGATATGGGCCCCGGGTGTCCAAGCCACCAAGGAAAACAGGGAACCCCATGCATTTCCGAAAAGAGGACACCCGTGGGAATCCGCAGAGGTATGATTTGCGCACATCGCCCCAGAATTTATTACCCAGACAGCCCCGCAAAGTCCGAAATGTGGGGAAAAAAACGCTTTTTCCGCACATTTCGCTCGACGCACCCATCGAAACACGCCCCCAACAACACATGGCCTACCGTCACGCGTTCCCACAGGTGTCCTGATGAAAATGGTACCCCACATGTGTGGTTGCACCTACCTTGCCGCCAAGGGGAAAGCCTAAAACACAAGTAACCCCAAGTCTGTTTTCACTCCGGAAATGTCACACTCCCACATCATACAGATATGGCCCTCGGGTGTCCAAGCAACCAAGGAAAACAGGGAACCCCATGCATTTCTGAAAAGAAGACCCCCGTGGGAATCCGCAGAGGTATGATATGCCCAAATGCCCCAGAATTTATTACGCAGACACCCCCGCAAAGTACGAAATGTGGGAAAAAATACGCATTTTCCGTACATTTTGCTCGGCTCACCCATCGAAACACGTCCCCAACAACTCATGACCTACCGTCCCGCGTTCCCACAGGTGTCCCGATGAAAACGGTACCTCACATGTTTGGGTGCACCTACCTGGCCGCCAAGGGGAATGCCGAAAACACAAGTAACCCCAAGTCTGTTTTCTGACCGGAATTTGAGACTCTCTGCCGCACAACATACAGATATGGGCCTCGGGTGTCCAAGCCACCGGGGAAAACAGGGAACCCCATGCATTTCCGAAAAGAGGACACCCGTGGGAATCCGCAGAAGTATAATATGCCCAAATCGCCCCAGAATTTATTACCCAGACACCCCCACAAAGTCCGAAATGTGGGGAAAAAAATGCATTTTCCGCACATTTTGCTCGGCTCACCCATCGAAACCCGCCCCCAACAACACATGGCCTACCGTCCCGCGTTCCCACAGTTGTCCTGATGAAAACAGTACCTCACATGCATGGGTGCACCTACCTGGCTGGCAAGGGGCAAGCCGAAAACGCAAGCAACCCCCAGTCTGTTTTCAGAGGGGAATCTCAGCCATTCTGCCGACTGTCACAACATACAGATATGGGCCTCGGGTGTCCAAGCCACCAAGGAAAACAGGGAACCCCATGCATTTCCGAAAAGAGGACACCCGTGGGAATCCGCAGAGGTATGATATGCCCAAATCGCCCCAGAATTGATTACCCAGACACCCCCGCAAAGTCCGAAATGTGGGAAAAAATACGCATTTTCCGCACATTTCGCTCGGCTCACCCATCGAAACACGCCCCCAACAACACATGGCCTACCGTCCCGCGTTCCCACAGGTGTCCCGATGAAAACGGTACCTCACATGTGTGGGTGCACCTACCTGGCCGCCAAGGGGAAAGCCAAAAACACAAGTAACCCCAAGTCTGTTTTCAGAGCGGAATCTCAGGCATTCTGCCGACTGGCACAACATACAGATATGGGCCTCGGGTGTCCAAGCAACCAAGGAAAACAGGGAACCCCATGCATTTCCGAAAAGAATACACCCGTGGGAATCCGCAGAGGTATGATATGCCCAAATCGCCCCAGAATGTATTACCCAGACACCCCCGCAAAGTACGAAATGTGGGAAAAAATACGCATTTTCCGCATATTTCACTCGGCTCACCCATCGAAACACGCCCCCAACAACTCATGACCTACCGTCCCGCGTTCCCACAGGTGTTCCGATGAAAACGGTACCTCACATGTGTGGGTGCACCTACCTGGCCGCCAAGGGGAAAGCCGAAAACACAAGTAACCCCAAGTCTGTTTTCAGAGCGGAATCTCAGGCATTCTGCCGACCGGCACAACATACAGATATGGCCCTCGGGTGTCCAAGAAACCAAGGAAAACAGGGAACCCCATGCATTTCTGAAAAGAAGACCCCCGTGGGAATCCGCAGAGGTATGATATGCCCAAATGCCCCAGAATTTATTACGCAGACACCCCCGCAAAGTACGAAATGTGGGAAAAAATACGCATTTTCCGCACATTTTGCTCGGCTCACCCATCGAAACACATCCCCAACAACTCATGACCTACCGTCCCGCGTTCCCACAGGTGTCCCGATGAAAACAGTACCTCACATGTGTGGGTGCACCTACCTGGCCGCCAAGGGGAATGCCGAAAACACAAGTAACCCCAAGTCTGTTTTCTGACCGGAATTTGAGACTCTCTGCCGCACAACATACAGATATGGGCCTCGGGTGTCCAAGCCACCGGGGAAAACAGGGAACCCCATGCATTTCCGAAAAGAGGACACCCGTGGGAATCCGCAGAAGTATAATATGCCCAAATCGCCCCAGAATTTATTACCCAGACACCCCCGCAAAGTCCGAAATGTGGGGAAAAAAATGCATTTTCCGCACATTTTGCTCGGGTCACCCATCGAAACCCGCCCCCAACAACACATGGCCTACCGTCCCGCGTTCCCACAGTTGTCCCGATGAAAACAGTACCTCACATGCGTGGGTGCACCTACCTGGCTGGCAAGGGGCAAGCCGAAAACGCAAGCAACCCCCAGTCTGTTTGCAGAGGGGAATCTCAGCCATTCTGCCGACTGTCACAACATACAGATATGGGCCTCGGGTGTCCAAGCCACCAAGGAAAACAGGGAACCCCATGCATTTCCGAAAAGAGGACACCCGTGGGAATCTGCAGAGGTATGATTTGCGCACATCGCCCCAGAATTTATTACCCAGACAGCCCCGCAAAATCCGAAATGTAGGGAAATAAACGCTTTTTCCGCACATTTCGCTCGACGCACCCATCGAAAAATGCCCCCAACAACACATGGCCTACCGTCACGCGTTTCCACAGGTGTCCCGATGAAAACGGTACCTCACATGTGTGGGTGCACCTACCTGGCCGCCAAGGGGAAAGCCTAAAACACAAGTAACCCCAAGTCTGTTTTCACACCGGAAATGTCACACTCTCACATCATACAGATATGGGCCTCGGGTGTCCAAGCCACCAAGGAAAACAGGGAACCCCATGCATTTCCGAAAAGAGGACACCCGTGGGAATCCGCAGAGGTATGATATGTCCAAATCGCCCCAGAATGTATTACCCAGACACCCCCGCAAAGTCCGAAATTTGGGAAAAAATACGCATTTTCCGCACATTTTGCTCAGCTAACCCATCGAAACACGCCCCCAAACAACACATGGCCTACCGTCCCGTGTTCCCACAGGTGTCCCGATGAAAACGGTACCTCACATGTGTGGGTGCACCTACCTGGCTGGCAAGGGGCAAGCTGAAAACGCAAGCAACCCCCAGTCTGTTTGCAGAGCGGAATCTCAGCCATTCTGCCGACCTGCACATCATACAGATATGGGTCTCGGGTGTCCAAGCCACCGAGGAAAACAGGGAACCCCATGCATTTCCGAAAAGAGGACACCCGTGGGAATCCGCAGAGGTATGATTTGCGCACATCGCCCCAGAATTTATTACCCAGACACCCCCGCAAAGTCCGAAATGTGGGAAAAAATACGCATTTTCCGCACATTTCGCTCGGCTCACCCATCGAAACACGCCCCCAACAACACATTGCCTACCGTCCCGCGTTCCCACAGGTGTCCCGATGAAAATGGTACCTCACATGTGTGGGTGCACCTACCTGGCCGCCAAGGGGAAAGCCGAAAACACAAGTAACCCCAAGTCTGTTTTCAGAGCGGAATCTCAGGCATTCTGCCGACCGGCACAACATACAGATATGGGCCTCGGGTGTCCAAGCCACCGAGGAAAACAGGGAACCCCATGCATTTCCTAAAAGAGGACACCCGTGGGAATCCGCAGAGGTATGATTTGCGCACATCGCCCCAGAATTTATTACCCAGACACCCCCGCAGAATCCGAAATGTGGGGAAAAAACGCATTTTCCAGACATTTCGCTCGGCGCACCCATCGAAACACACCCCCAACAACACATGGCCTACCGTCCCGTGTTCCCACCGGTGTCCCGATGAAAACGGTACCTCACATGTGTGGGTGCACCTACCTGGCTTGCAAGGGGAATGCCGAAAACACAAGTAACCCCCAGTCTGATTGCAGAGGGGAATCTCAGCCATTCTGCCGACCGGCACAACATACAGATGTGGGCCTCGGGTGTCCAAGCCACCAAGGAAAACAGGGAACCCCATGCATTTCCGAAAAGAGGGCACCCGTGGGAATCCGCAGAGGTATGATTTGCGCACATCGCCCCAGAATTTATTTCCCAGACAGCCCCGCAAAGTCCGAAATGTGGGGAAAAAAACGCATTTTCCGCACATTTCGCTCGGCTCACCCATCGAAACACGCCCCCAACAACACATGGCCTACCGTCCCGCGTTCCCACAGGTGTACCGATGAAAACAGTACCTCACATGTGTGGGTGCACCTTCCTGGCCGCCAAGGGGAAAGCCGAAAACACAAGTAACCCTAAGTCTGTTTTCAGAGCGGAATCTCAGGCATTCTGCTGACCGGCACAACATACAGATATGGCCCTCGGGTGTCCAAGCAACCAAGGAAAACAGGGAACCCCATGCATTTCTGAAAAGAAGACCCCCGTGGGAATCCGCAGAGGTATGATATGCCCAAATGCCCCAGAATTTTTTACGCAGACACCCCCGCAAAGTACGAAATGTGGGAAAAAATACGCATTTTCCGTACATTTTGCTCAGCTCACCCATCGAAACACGTCCCCAACAACTCATGACCTACCGTCCCGCGTTCCCACAGGTGTCCCGATGAAAACGGTACCTCACATGTGTGGGTGCACCTACCTGGCCGCCAAGGGGAATGCCGAAAACACAAGTAACCCCAAGTCTGTTTTCTGACCGGAATTTGAGACTCTCTGTCTCACAACATACAGATATGGGCCTCGGGTGTCCAAGCCACCGGGGAAAACAGGGAACCCCATGCATTTCCGAAAAGAGGACACCCGTGGGAATCCGCAGAAGTATAATATGCCCAAATCGCCCCAGAATTTATTACCCAGACACCCCCGCAAAGTCCGAAATGTGGGGAAAAAAATGCATTTTCCGCACATTTTGCTCGGCTCACCCATCGAAACCCGCCCCCAACAACACATGGCCTACCGTCCCGCGTTCCCACAGTTGTCCCAATGAAAACAGTACCTCACATGCATGGGTGCACTTACCTGGCTGGCAAGGGGCAAGCCGAAAACGCAAGCAACCCCCAGTCTGTTTGCAGAGGGGAATCTCAGCCATTCTGCCGACTGTCACAACATACAGATATGGGCCTCGGGTGTCCAAGCCACCAAGGAAAACAGGGAACCCCATGCATTTCCGAAAAGAGGACACCCGTGGGAATCTGCAGAGGTATGATTTGCGCACATCGCCCCAGAATTTATTACCCAGACAGCCCCGCAAAGTCCGAAATGTAGGGAAATAAACGCTTTTTCCGCACATTTCGCTCGACGCACCCATCGAAACACGCCCCCAACAACACATGGCCTACCGTCACGCGTTCCCACAGGTGTCCCGATGAAAACGGTAACTCACATGTGTGGGTGCACCTACCTGGCCGCCAAGGGGAAAGCCTAAAACACAGGTAACCCCAAGTCTGTTTTCACACCAGAAATGTCACACTCTCACATCATACAGATATGGGCCTCGGGTGTCCAAGCCACCAAGGAAAACAGGGAACCCCATGCATTTCCGAAAAGAGGACACCCGTGGGAATCCGCAGAGGTATGATATGCCCAAATCGCTCCAGAATTTATTACCCAGACACCCCCGCAAATTCCGAAATGTGGGAAAAAATACGCATTTTCCGCATATTTCCCTCAGCTCACCCATCGAAACACACCCCCAACAACACATGGCCTACCGTCCCGCGTTTCCACAGGTGTCCCGATGAAAACGGTACCTCACATGTGTGGGTGCACCTACCTGGCCGCCAAGAGGAAAGCCGAAAACACAAGTAACCCCAAGTCTGTTTTCAGAGCGCAATCTCAGGCATTCTGCCGACCGGCACAACATACAGATATGGGCCTCGGGTGTCCAAGCCACCGAGGAAAACAGGGAACCCCATGCATTTCCGAAAAGAGGGCACCCGTGGGAATCCGCAGAGGTATGATTTGCGCACATCGCCCCAGAATTTATTTCCCAGACAGCCCCGCAAAGTCCGAAATGTGGGGAAAAAAACGGTTTTTCCGCACATTTCTCTCGACGCACCCATCGAAACACACCCCCAACAACACATGGCCTACCGTCACGCGTTCCCACAGGTGTCCCGATGAAAACGGTACCTCACATGTGTGGGTGCACCTACCTGGCTGGCAAGGGGCAAGCCGAAAACTCAAGCAACCCCCAGCCTGTTTGCTGAGGGGAATCTCAGCCATTCTGCCGACCGGCACAACGTACAGATATGGGCCTCGGGTGTCCAAGCCACCGAGGAAAACAGGGAACCCCATGCATTTCTGAAAAGGGGACACCAGTGGTAATCCGCAGAGGTATGATATGCCCAAATCGCCCCAGAATTTATTACCCAGACACCCCCGCAAAGTCCGAAATGTGGTGAAAAAAACGCATTTTCCGCACATTTCGCTCGGCTCACCCATAGAAACACGCCCCCAACAACACATGGCCTACCGTCCCGCGTTCCCACAGGTGTCCCGATGAAAATGGTACCTCACATCTGTGGGTGCACCTACCGGGCTGCCAAGGGGAAAGCCGAAAACACAAGTAACCCCAAGTCTGTTTTCAGAGCGGAATCTCAGGCATTCTGCCGACCGGCACAACATACAGATATGGGCCTCGGGTGTCTAAGCAACCAAGGAAAACAGGGAACCCCATGCATTTCCGAAAAGAAGACACCCGTGGGAATCCGCAGAGGTATGATATGCCCAAATTGCCCCAGAATTTATTACCCAGACAGCCCCGCAAAGTCCAAAATGTGGGAAAAAATATGCATTTTCCGCACATTTCGCTCCGCTCACCCATCGAAACACGCCCCCAACAACACATGGCCTACCGTCCCGCATTCCCACAGGTGTCCCGATGAAAACGGTACCTCACATGTGTGGGTGCACCTACCTGGCGGCCAAGGGGAAAGCCGAAAACACAAGTAACCCCAAGTCTGTTTTCAGAGCGGAATCTCAGGCATTCTGCCGACCAGCACAACATACAGATACGGGCCTCGGGTGTACAAGCGACCAAGGAAAACAGGGAACCCCATGTATTTCCGAAAAGAAGATACCCGTGGGAATCCGCAGAGGTATGATATGCCCAAATCGCCCCAGAATGTATTACCCAGACACCCCCGCAAAGTACGAAATGTTGGAAAAAATACGCATTTTCCGCACATTTCGATCCGCTCACCCATCGAAACACGCCCCCAACAACACATGGCCTACCGTCCCGCGTTCCCACAGGTGTCCCGATGAAAACGGTACCTCACATGTGTGGGTGCACCTACCTGCCCGCCTAGGGGAAAGCCGAAAACACAAGTAACCCCAAGTCTGTTTGCAGAGGGGAATCTCAGCCATTCTGCCGACCGGCACATCATACAGATATGGGCCTCGAGTGTCCAAGCCACCAAGGAAAACAGGAAACCCCATGCATTTCCAAAAAGAGGACACCGGTGGGAATCCGCAGAGGTATGATATGCCCAAATCGCCCCAGAATTTATTACCCAGACACCCCCGCAAAGTACGAAATGTGGGAAAAAATACGCATTTTCCGCATATTTCGCTCGGCTCACCCATCGAAACACGCCCCCAACAACTCATGACCTACCGTCCCGCGTTCCCACAGGTGTCCCGATGAAAACGGTACCTCACATGTGTGGGTGCACCTACCTGGCCGCCAAGGGGAAAGCAGAAAACACAAGTAACCCCAAGTCTGTTTGCAGAGGGGAATCTCAGCCATTCTGCCGACCGGCACATCATACAGATATGGGCCTCGGGTGTCCAAGCCACCAAGGAAAACAGGGAACCCCATGCATTTCCGAAAAGAGGACACCCGTGGGAATCTGCAGAGGTATGATTTGCGCACATCGCCCCAGAATTTATTACCCAGACAGCCCCGCAAAATCCGAAATGTAGGGAAATAAACGCTTTTTCCGCACATTTCGCTCGACGCACCCATCGAAAAATGCCCCCAACAACACATGGCCTACCGTCACGCGTTTCCACAGGTGTCCCGATGAAAACGGTACCTCACATGTGTGGGTGCACCTACCTGGCCGCCAAGGGGAAAGCCTAAAACACAAGTAACCCCAAGTCTGTTTTCACACCGGAAATGTCACACTCTCACATCATACAGATATGGGCCTCGGGTGTCCAAGCCACCAAGGAAAACAGGGAACCCCATGCATTTCCGAAAAGAGGACACCCGTGGGAATCCGCAGAGGTATGATATGTCCAAATCGCCCCAGAATGTATTACCCAGACACCCCCGCAAAGTCCGAAATTTGGGAAAAAATACGCATTTTCCGCACATTTTGCTCAGCTAACCCATCGAAACACGCCCCCAAACAACACATGGCCTACCGTCCCGTGTTCCCACAGGTGTCCCGATGAAAACGGTACCTCACATGTGTGGGTGCACCTACCTGGCTGGCAAGGGGCAAGCTGAAAACGCAAGCAACCCCCAGTCTGTTTGCAGAGCGGAATCTCAGCCATTCTGCCGACCTGCACATCATACAGATATGGGTCTCGGGTGTCCAAGCCACCGAGGAAAACAGGGAACCCCATGCATTTCCGAAAAGAGGACACCCGTGGGAATCCGCAGAGGTATGATTTGCGCACATCGCCCCAGAATTTATTACCCAGACACCCCCGCAAAGTCCGAAATGTGGGAAAAAATACGCATTTTCCGCACATTTCGCTCGGCTCACCCATCGAAACACGCCCCCAACAACTCATTGCCTACCGTCCCGCGTTCCCACAGGTGTCCCGATGAAAATGGTACCTCACATGTGTGGGTGCACCTACCTGGCCGCCAAGGGGAAAGCCGAAAACACAAGTAACCCCAAGTCTGTTTTCAGAGCGGAATCTCAGGCATTCTGCCGACCGGCACAACATACAGATATGGGCCTCGGGTGTCCAAGCCACCGAGGAAAACAGGGAACCCCATGCATTTCCTAAAAGAGGACACCCGTGGGAATCCGCAGAGGTATGATTTGCGCACATCGCCCCAGAATTTATTACCCAGACACCCCCGCAGAATCCGAAATGTGGGGAAAAAACGCATTTTCCAGACATTTCGCTCGGCGCACCCATCGAAACACACCCCCAACAACACATGGCCTACCGTCCCGTGTTCCCACCGGTGTCCCGATGAAAACGGTACCTCACATGTGTGGGTGCACCTACCTGGCTTGCAAGGGGAATGCCGAAAACACAAGTAACCCCCAGTCTGATTGCAGAGGGGAATCTCAGCCAGTCTGCCGACCGGCACAACATACAGATGTGGGCCTCGGGTGTCCAAGCCACCAAGGAAAACAGGGAACCCCATGCATTTCCGAAAAGAGGGCACCCGTGGGAATCCGCAGAGGTATGATTTGCGCACATCGCCCCAGAATTTATTTCCCAGACAGCCCCGCAAAGTCCGAAATGTGGGGAAAAAAACGCATTTTCCGCACATTTCGCTCGGCTCACCCATCGAAACACGCCCCCAACAACACATGGCCTACCGTCCCGCGTTCCCACAGGTGTACCGATGAAAACAGTACCTCACATGTGTGGGTGCACCTACCTGGCCGCCAAGGGGAAAGCCGAAAACACAAGTAACCCTAAGTCTGTTTTCAGAGCGGAATCTCAGGCATTCTGCTGACCGGCACAACATACAGATATGGCCCTCGGGTGTCCAAGCAACCAAGGAAAACAGGGAACCCCATGCATTTCTGAAAAGAAGACCCCCGTGGGAATCCGCAGAGGTATGATATGCCCAAATGCCCCAGAATTTTTTACGCAGACACCCCCGCAAAGTACGAAATGTGGGAAAAAATACGCATTTTCCGTACATTTTGCTCAGCTCACCCATCGAAACACGTCCCCAACAACTCATGACCTACCGTCCCGCGTTCCCACAGGTGTCCCGATGAAAACGGTACCTCACATGTGTGGGTGCACCTACCTGGCCGCCAAGGGGAATGCCGAAAACACAAGTAACCCCAAGTCTGTTTTCTGACCGGAATTTGAGACTCTCTGCCGCACAACATACAGATATGGGCCTCGGGTGTCCAAGCCACCGGGGAAAACAGGGAACCCCATGCATTTCCGAAAAGAGGACACCCGTGGGAATCCGCAGAAGTATAATATGCCCAAATCGCCCCAGAATTTATTACCCAGACACCCCCGCAAAGTCCGAAATGTGGGGAAAAAAATGCATTTTCCGCACATTTTGCTCGGCTCACCCATCGAAACCCGCCCCCAACAACACATGGCCTACCGTCCCGCGTTCCCACAGTTGTCCCAATGAAAACAGTACCTCACATGCATGGGTGCACTTACCTGGCTGGCAAGGGGCAAGCCGAAAACGCAAGCAACCCCCAGTCTGTTTGCAGAGGGGAATCTCAGCCATTCTGCCGACTGTCACAACATACAGATATGGGCCTCGGGTGTCCAAGCCACCAAGGAAAACAGGGAACCCCATGCATTTCCGAAAAGAGGACACCCGTGGGAATCTGCAGAGGTATGATTTGCGCACATCGCCCCAGAATTTATTACCCAGACAGCCCCGCAAAGTCCGAAATGTAGGGAAATAAACGCTTTTTCCGCACATTTCGCTCGACGCACCCATCGAAACACGCCCCCAACAACACATGGCCTACCGTCACGCGTTCCCACAGGTGTCCCGATGAAAACGGTAACTCACATGTGTGGGTGCACCTACCTGGCCGCCAAGGGGAAAGCCTAAAACACAGGTAACCCCAAGTCTGTTTTCACACCAGAAATGTCACACTCTCACATCATACAGATATGGGCCTCGGGTGTCCAAGCCACCAAGGAAAACAGGGAACCCCATGCATTTCCGAAAAGAGGACACCCGTGGGAATCCGCAGAGGTATGATATGCCCAAATCGCTCCAGAATTTATTACCCAGACACCCCCGCAAATTCCGAAATGTGGGAAAAAATACGCATTTTCCGCATATTTCCCTCGGCTCACCCATCGAAACACGCCCCCAACAACACATGGCCTACCGTCCCGCGTTTCCACAGGTGTCCCGATGAAAACGGTACCTCACATGTGTGGGTGCACCTACCTGGCCGCCAAGAGGAAAGCCGAAAACACAAGTAACCCCAAGTCTGTTTTCAGAGCGCAATCTCAGGCATTCTGCCGACCGGCACAACATACAGATATGGGCCTCGGGTGTCCAAGCCACCGAGGAAAACAGGGAATCCCATGCATTTCCGAAAAGAGGGCACCCGTGGGAATCCGCAGAGGTATGATTTGCGCACATCGCCCCAGAATTTATTTCCCAGACAGCCCCGCAAAGTCCGAAATGTGGGGAAAAAAACGGTTTTTCCGCACATTTCTCTCGACGCACCCATCGAAACACACCCCCAACAACACATGGCCTACCGTCACGCGTTCCCACAGGTGTCCCGATGAAAACGGTACCTCACATGTGTGGGTGCACCTACCTGGCTGGCAAGGGGCAAGCCGAAAACTCAAGCAACCCCCAGCCTGTTTGCTGAGGGGAATCTCAGCCATTCTGCCGACCGGCACAACGTACAGATATGGGCCTCGGGTGTCCAAGCCACCGAGGAAAACAGGGAACCCCATGCATTTCTGAAAAGGGGACACCAGTGGTAATCCGCAGAGGTATGATATGCCCAAATCGCCCCAGAATTTATTACCCAGACACCCCCGCAAAGTCCGAAATGTGGTGAAAAAAATGCATTTTCCGCACATTTCGCTCGGCTCACCCATAGAAACACGCCCCCAACAACACATGGCCTACCGTCCCGCGTTCCCACAGGTGTCCCGATGAAAATGGTACCTCACATCTGTGGGTGCACCTACCGGGCTGCCAAGGGGAAAGCCGAAAACACAAGTAACCCCAAGTCTGTTTTCAGAGCGGAATCTCAGGCATTCTGCCGACCGGCACAACATACAGATATGGGCCTCGGGTGTCTAAGCAACCAAGGAAAACAGGGAACCCCATGCATTTCCGAAAAGAAGACACCCGTGGGAATCCGCAGAGGTATGATATGCCCAAATTGCCCCAGAATTTATTACCCAGACAGCCCCGCAAAGTCCAAAATGTGGGAAAAAATATGCATTTTCCGCACATTTCGCTCCGCTCACCCATCGAAACACGCCCCCAACAACACATGGCCTACCGTCCCGCATTCCCACAGGTGTCCCGATGAAAACGGTACCTCACATGTGTGGGTGCACCTACCTGGCGGCCAAGGGGAAAGCCGAAAACACAAGTAACCCCAAGTCTGTTTTCAGAGCGGAATCTCAGGCATTCTGCCGACCAGCACAACATACAGATACGGGCCTCGGGTGTACAAGCGACCAAGGAAAACAGGGAACCCCATGTATTTCCGAAAAGAAGATACCCGTGGGAATCCGCAGAGGTATGATATGCCCAAATCGCCCCAGAATGTATTACCCAGACACCCCCGCAAAGTACGAAATGTTGGAAAAAATACGCATTTTCCGCACATTTCGATCCGCTCACCCATCGAAACACGCCCCCAACAACACATGGCCTACCGTCCCGCGTTCCCACAGGTGTCCCGATGAAAACGGTACCTCACATGTGTGGGTGCACCTACCTGCCCGCCTAGGGGAAAGCCGAAAACACAAGTAACCCCAAGTCTGTTTGCAGAGGGGAATCTCAGCCATTCTGCCGACCGGCACATCATACAGATATGGGCCTCGGGTGTCCAAGCCACCAAGGAAAACAGGAAACCCCATGCATTTCCAAAAAGAGGACACCGGTGGGAATCCGCAGAGGTATGATATGCCCAAATCGCCCCAGAATTTATTACCCAGACACCCCCGCAAAGTACGAAATGTGGGAAAAAATACGCATTTTCCGCATATTTCGCTCGGCTCACCCATCGAAACACGCCCCCAACAACTCATGACCTACCGTCCCGCGTTCCCACAGGTGTCCCGATGAAAACGGTACCTCACATGTGTGGGTGCACCTACCTGGCCGCCAAGGGGAAAGCAGAAAACACAAGTAACCCCAAGTCTGTTTGCAGAGGGGAATCTCAGCCATTCTGCCGACCGGCACATCATACAGATATGGGCCTCGGGTGTCCAAGCCACCAAGGAAAACAGGGAACCCCATGCATTTCCGAAAAGAGGACACCGGTGGGAATCCGCAGAGGTATGATATGCCCAAATCGCCCCAGAATTTATTACCCAGACACCCCCGCAAAGTCCGAAATGTTGGAAAAAATACACATTTTCTGCACATTTCGCTCGACTCACCCATCGAAACACGCCCCCAACAACACATGGCCTACTGCCCCGCATTCCCTCAGGTGTCCCAATGAAAACGGTACCTCACATGTGTGGGTGCACCTACCTGGCCGCCAAGGGGAAAGCCTAAAACACAAGTAACCCCAAGTCTGTTTTCACACCGGAAATGTCACACTCTCACATCATACAGATATGGGCCTCGGGTGTCCAAGCCACCAAGGAAAACAGGGAACCCCATGCATTTCTGAAAAGAGGACACCCGTGGGAATCCGCAGAGGTATGATATGCCCAAATCGCCCCAGAATTTATTACCCAGACACCCCCGCAAAGTCCGAAATGTGGGAAAAAATACGCATTTTCTGCACATTTCCCTCGACTCACCCATCGAAACACGCCCCCAACAGCACATGGCCTACTGTCCCGCGTTCCCTCAGGTGTCCCAATGAAAACGGTACCTCACATGTGTGGGTGCACCTACCTGGCCGCCAAGGGGAAAGCCTAAAACACAAGTAACCCCAAGTCTGTTTTCACACCGGAAATGTCACACTCTCACATCATACAGATATGGGCCTCGGGTGTCCAAGCCACCAAGGAAAACAGGGAAATCCATGCATTTCCGAAAAGAGGACACCCGTGGGAATCCGCAGAGGTATGATATGCCCAAATCGCCCCAGAATTGATTACCCAGACACCCCCGCAAAGTCCGAAATGTGAGAAAAAATACGCATTTTCCGCACATTTCGCTCGGCTCACCCATCGAAACACACCCCCAACAACACATGGCCTACCGTCCCGCATTCCCAAAGGTGTCCCGATGAAAATGGTACCTCACATGTGTGGGTGAACCTACCTGGCCGCCAAAGGGAAAGCCGAAAACACAAGTAACCCCAAGTCTGTTTTCAGAGCGGAATCTCAGGCATTCTGCCGACTGGCACAACATACAGATATGGGCCTCGGGTGTCCAAGCAACCAAGGAAAACAGGGAACCCCATGCATTTCTGAAAAGAATACACCCGTGGGAATCCGCAGAGGTATGATTTGCCCAAATCGCCCCAGAATGTATTACCCAGACACCCCCGCAAAGTACGAAATGTGGGAAAAAATACGCATTTTCCGCATATTTCACTCGGCTCACCCATCGAAACACGCCCCCAACAACTCATGACCTACCGTCCCGCGTTCCCACAGGTGTTCCGATGAAAACGGTACCTCACATGTGTGGGTGCACCTACCTGGCCGCCAAGGGGAAAGCCGAAAACACAAGTAACCCCAAGTCTGCAGAGGGGAATCTCAGCCATTCTGCCGACCGGCACATCATACAGATATGGGCCTCGGGTGTCCAAGCAACCAAGGAAAACAGGGAACCCCATGCATTTCCGAAAAGAGGACACCCGTGGGAATCCGCAGAGGTATGATATGCCCAAATGCCCCAGAATGTATTACGCAGACACCCCCGCAAAGTCTGAAATGTGGGAAAAAATACGCATGTTCCGCTCATTTCGCTCGGCTCACCCATCGAAACACGCCCCCAACAACACATGGCCTACCGTACCGCGTTCCCACAGGTGTCCCGATGAAAACGGTACCTCACATGTGTGGGTGCACCTACCTGGCTGGCAAGGGGCAAGCTGAAAACGCAAGCAACCCCCAGTCTGTTTGCAGAGGGGAATCTCAGCCATTCTGCCGACCGGCACATCATACAGATATGGGCCTCGGGTGTCCAAGCCACCAAGGAAAACAGGGAACCCCATGCATTTCCGAAAAGAAGACACCGGTGGGAATCCGCAGAGGTATGATATGCCCAAATCGCCCCAGAATTTATTACCCAGACACCCCCGCAAAGTCCGAAATGTTGGAAAAAATACACATTTTCTGCACATTTCGCTCGACTCACCCATCGAAACACGCCCCCAACAACACATGGCCTACTGCCCCGCATTCCCTCAGGTGTCCCAATGAAAACGGTACCTCACATGTGTGGGTGCACCTACCTGGCCGCCAAGGGGAAAGCCTAAAACACAAGTAACCCCAAGTCTGTTTTCACACCGGAAATGTCACACTCTCACATCATACAGATATGGGCCTCGGGTGTCCAAGCCACCAAGGAAAACAGGGAACCCCATGCATTTCCGAAAAGAGGACACCCGTGGGAATCCGCAGAGGTATGATATGCCCAAATCGCCCCAGAATGTATTACCCAGACACCCCCGCAAAGTCCGAAATGTGGGAAAAAATACGCATTTTCCGCACATTTCGCTCGGCTCACCCATCGAAACACACCCCCAACAACACATGGCCTACCGTCCCGCTTTCCCACAGGTGTCCCGATGAAAACGGTACCTCACATGTGTGGGTGCACCTACCTGGCCGCCAAGGGGAAAGCCGAAAACACAAGTAACCCCAAGTCTGTTTTCAGAGCAGAATCTCAGGCATTCTGCCGACTGGCACAACATACAGATATGGGCCTCGGGTGTCCAAGCAACCAAGGAAAACAGGGAACCCCATGCATTTCCGAAAGGAAGACACCCGTGGGAATGCGCAGAGGTATGATATGCCCAAATCGCCCCAGAATGTATTACCCAGACTCCCGCGCAAAGTACAAAATGTGGGAAGAAATACGCATTTTCCGCATATTTCGCTCGGCTCACCCATCGAAACACGCCCCCAACAACTCATGACCTACCGTCCCGCGTTTCCACAGGTGTCCCGATGAAAACGGTACCTCACATGTGTGGGTGCACCTACCTGGCCGCCAAGGGGAAAGCCGAAAACACAAGTAACCCCAAGTCTGTTTGCAGAGGGGAATCTCAGCCATTCTGCCGACCGGCACATCATACAGATATGGGCCTCGGGTGTCCAAGCCACCAAGGAAAACAGGGAACCCCATGCATTTCCGAAAAGAGGACACCCGTGGGAATCCGCAGAGGTATGATTTGCGCACATCGCCCCAGAATTTATTACCCAGACAGCCCCGCAAAGTCCGAAATGTGGGGAAAAAAACGCTTTTTCCGCACATTTCGCTCGACGCACCCATCGAAACACGCCCCCAACAACACATGGCCTACCGTCACGCGTTCCCACAGGTGTCCTGATGAAAATGGTACCCCACATGTGTGGTTGCACCTACCTTGCCGCCAAGGGGAAAGCCTAAAACACAAGTAACCCCAAGTCTGTTTTCACTCCGGAAATGTCACACTCCCACATCATACAGATATGGGCCTCGGGTGTCAAAGCCACCAAGGAAAACAGGGAACCCCATGCATTTCCGAAAAGAGGACACCCGTGGGAATCCGCAGAGGTATGATATGCCCAAATCGCCCCAGAATTTATTACCCAGACACCCCCGCAAAGTCCGAAATGTGGGAAAAAATATGCATTTTCCGCACATTTCGCTCGGCTCATTCATTGAAACACGCCCCCAACAACACATGGCCTACCATCCCGCGTTCCCACAGGTGTCCCGATGAAAACGGTACCTCACATGTGTGGGTGCACCTACCTGGCCGCCAAGGGGAAAGCCGAAAACACAAGTAACCCCAAGTCTGTTTGCAGAGGGGAATCTCAGCCATTCTGCCGACCGGCACATCATACAGATATGGGCCTCGGGTGTCCAAGCCACCAAGGAAAACAGGGAACCCCATGCATTTCCGAAAAGAGGACACCCGTGGGAATCCGCAGAGGTATGATTTGCACACATCGCCCCAGAATTTATTACCCAGACAGCCCGGCAAAGTCCGAAATGTGGGTGAAAAAACGCTTTTTCCTCACATTTCGCTCGACGCACCCATCGAAACACGCCCCCAACAACACATGGCCTACCGTCACGCGTTCCCACAGGTGTCCTGATGAAAATGGTACCTCACATGTGTGGGTGCACCTACCTTGCCGCCAAGGGGAAAGCCTAAAACACAAGTAACCCCAAGTCTGTTTTCACTCCGGAAATGTCACACTCCCACATCATACAGATATGGGCCTCGGGTGTCCAAGCCACCAAGGAAAACAGGGAACCCCATGCATTTCCGAAAAGAGGACACCCGTGGGAATCCGCAGAGGTATGATATGCCCAAATTGCCCCAGAATTTATTACCAAGACACCCCCGCAAAGTCCGAAATGTGGGAAAAAATATGCATTTTCCGCACATTTCGCTCGGCTCACCCATCGAAACACACCCCCAACAACACATGGCCTACCGTCCCGCGTTCCCACAGGTGTCCCGATAAAAACGGTACCTCACATGTGTGGGTGCACCTACCTGGCCGCCAAGGGGAAAGCCTAAAACACAAGTAACCCCAAGTCTTTTTTCAGAGCGGAATCTCAGGCATTCTGCCGACCGGCACAACATACAGATATGGGCCTCGGGTGTCCAAGCAACCAAGGAAAACAGGGAACCCCATGCATTTCCGAAAAGAAGACACCCGTGGGAATCCGCAGAGGTATGATATGCCCAAATCGCCCCAGAATGTATTACCCAGACACCCCCACAAAGTACGAAATGTGGGAAAAAATACGCATTTTCCGCACTTTTCGCTCCGCTCACCCATCGGAACACGCCCCCAACAAGACATGGCCTACCGTCCCGCGTTCCCACAGGTGTCCCGATGAAAACGGTACCTCACATGTGTGGGTGCACGTACCTGCCCGCCTAGGGGAAAGCCGAAAACACAAGTAACCCCAAGTCTGTTTGCAGAGGGGAATCTCAGCCATTCTGCCGACCGGCACATCATACAGATATGGGCCTCGGGTGTCCAAGCCACCAAGGAAAACAGGGAACCCCATGCATTTCCGAAAAGAGGACACCCGTGGGAATCCGCAGAGGTATGATATGCCCAAATCGCCCCATAATTTATTACCCAGATACCCCCGAAAAGTAATGTGATGTGGGAAAAAATACGCATTTTCCGCACATTTTGCTCGGCTCATCCATCGAAACACGCCCCCAACAACACATGGCCTACCGTCCCGCGTTCCCACAGGTGTCCCGATGAAAACGGTACCTCACATGTGTGGGTGCACCTACCTGGCTGGCAAGGGGCAAGCTGAAAACGCAAGCAACCCCCAGTCTGTTTGCAGAGGGGAATCTCAGCCATTCTGCCGACCGGCACATCATACAGATATGGGCCTCGGGTGTCCAAGCCACCAAGGAAAACAGGGAACCCCATGCATTTCCGAAAAGAGGACACCCGTGGGAATCCGCAGAGGTATGATATGCCCAAATCGCCCCAGAATTTATTACCCAGACACCCCTGCAAAGTCCGAAATGTGGGAAAAAATACGCATTTTCTGCACATTTCGCTCGACTCACCCATCGAAACACGCCCCCAACAACACATGGCCTACTGTCCCGCATTCCCTCAGGTGTCCCAATGAAAACGGTACCTCACATGTGTGGGTGCACCTACCTGGCCGCCAAGGGGAAAGCCTAAAACACAAGTAACCCCAAGTCTGTTTTCAGAGCGGAATCTCAGGCATTCTGCCGACCGGCACAACATACAGATATGGTCCTCGGGTGTCCAAGCAACCAAGGAAAACAGGGAACCCCATACATTTCCGAAAAGAAGACACCCGTGGGAATCCGCAGAGGTATGATATGCCCAAATCGCCCCAGAATGTATTACCCAGACACCCCCGCAAAGTCCGAAATGTGGGAAAAAATACGCATTTTCCGCACATTTCGCTCAGCTCACCCATCGAAACACGCCCCCAACAACACATGGCCTACCGTCCCGCATTCCCACAGGTGTCCCAATGACAACAGTACCTCACATGTATGGGTGCACCTACTTGGCCGCCTAGGGGAAATCCGAAAACACAAGTAACCCCAAGTCTGTTTGCAGAGGGGAATCTCAGCCATTCTGCCGACCGGCACATCATACAGATATGGGCCTCGGGTGTCCAAGCCACCAAGGAAAACAGGGAACCCCATGCATTTCCGAAAAGAGGACACCCGTGGGAATCCGCAGAGGTATGATATGCCCAAATCGCCCTAGAATTTATTACCCAGACACCCCCGCAAAACCCGAAATGTGGTGAAAAAAACGCATTTTCCGCACATTTCGCTCGGCTCACCCATCGAAACACGCCCCCAACAACACATGGCCTACCGTCCCGCGTTCCCACAGGTGTACCGATGAAAACGGTACCTCACATGTGTGGGTGAACCTACCTGGCCGCCAAGGGGAAAGCCGAAAACACAAGTAACCCCAAGTCTGTTTTCTGACCGGAATTTGAGACTCTCTGCCGCCCAACATACAGATATGGCCCTCGGGTGTCCAAGCAACCAAGGAAAACAGGGAACCCCATGCATTTCTGAAAAGAAGACCCCCGTGGGAATCCGCAGAGGTATGATATGCCCAAATGCCCCAGAATTTATTACGCAGACACCCCCGCAAAGTACGAAATGTGGGAAAAAATACGCATTTTCCGCACATTTTGCTCGGCTCACCCATCGAAACACATCCCCAACAACTCATGACCTACCGTCCCGCGTTTCCACAGGTGTCCCGATGAAAACGGTACCTCACATGTGTGGGTGCACCTACCTGGCCGCCAAGGGGAAAGCCTAAAACACAGGTAACCCCAAGTCTGTTTTCACACCAGAAATGTCACACTCTCACATCATACAGATGTGGGCCTCGGGTGTCCAAGCCACCAAGGAAAACAGGGAACCCCATGCATTTCCGAAAAGAGGACACCCGTGGGAATCCGCAGAGGTATGATATGTCCAAATCGCCCCAGAATGTATTACCCAGACACCCCCGCAAAGTCCGAAATTTGGGAAAAAATACGCATTTTCCGCACATTTTGCTCGGCTAACCCATCGAAACACGCCCCCAAACAACACATGGCCTACCGTCCCGTGTTCCCACAGGTGTCCCGATGAAAACGGTACCTCACATGTGTGGGTGCACCTACCTGGCTGGCAAGGGGCAAGCTGAAAACGCAAGCAACCCCCAGTCTGTTTGCAGAGCGGAATCTCAGCCATTCTGCCGACCTGCACATCATACAGATATGGGTCTCGGGTGTCCAAGCCACCGAGGAAAACAGGGAACCCCATGCATTTCCGAAAAGAGGACACCCGTGGGAATCCGCAGAGGTATGATTTGCGCACATCGCCCCAGAATTTATTACCCAGACACCCCCGCAAAGTCCGAAATGTGGGAAAAAATTTTACATTTTCCGCACATTTCGCTCGGCTCACCCATCGAAACACGCCCCCAACAACACATGGCCTACCGTCCCGCGTTCCCACAGGTGTCCCGATAAAAACGGTACCTCACATGTGTGGGTGCACCTACCTGGCTGCCAAGGGGAAAGCCTAAAACACAAGTAACCCCAAGTCTTTTTTCAGAGCGGAATCTCAGGCATTCTGCCGACCGGCACAACATACAGATATGGGCCTCGGGTGTCCAAGCAACCAAGGAAAACAGGGAACCCCATGCATTTCCGAAAAGAAGACACCCGCGGGAATCCGCAGAGGTATGATATGCCCAAATCGCCCCAGAATGTATTACCCAGACACCCCCACAAAGTACGAAATGTGGGAAAAAATACGCATTTTCCGCACTTTTCGCTCCGCTCACCCATCGGAACACGCCCCCAACAAGACATGGCCTACCGTCCCGCGTTCCCACAGGTGTCCCGATGAAAACGGTACCTCACATGTGTGGGTGCACGTACCTGCCCGCCTAGGGGAAAGCCGAAAACACAAGTAACCCCAAGTCTGTTTGCAGAGGGGAATCTCAGCCATTCTGCCGACCGGCACATCATACAGATATGGGCCTCGGGTGTCCAAGCCACCAAGGAAAACAGGGAACCCCATGCATTTCCGAAAAGAGGACACCCGTGGGAATCCGCAGAGGTATGATATGCCCAAATCGCCCCATAATTTATTACCCAGATACCCCCGAAAAGTCCGAAATGTGGGAAAAAATACGCATTTTCCGCACATTTTGCTCGGCTCATCCATCGAAACACGCCCCCAACAACACATGGCCTACCGTCCCGCGTTCCCACAGGTGTCCCGATGAAAACGGTACCTCACATGTGTGGGTGCACCTACCTGGCTGGCAAGGGGCAAGCTGAAAACGCAAGCAACCCCCAGTCTGTTTGCAGAGGGGAATCTCAGCCATTCTGCCGACCGGCACATCATACAGATATGGGCCTCGGGTGTCCAAGCCACCAAGGAAAACAGGGAACCCCATGCATTTCCGAAAAGAGGACACCCGTGGGAATCCGCAGAGGTATGATATGCCCAAATCGCCCCAGAATTTATTACCCAGACACCCCTGCAAAGTCCGAAATGTGGGAAAAAATACGCATTTTCTGCACATTTCGCTCGACTCACCCATCGAAACACGCCCCCAACAACACATGGCCTACTGTCCCGCATTCCCTCAGGTGTCCCAATGAAAACGGTACCTCACATGTGTGGGTGCACCTACCTGGCCGCCAAGGGGAAAGCCTAAAACACAAGTAACCCCAAGTCTGTTTTCAGAGCGGAATCTCAGGCATTCTGCCGACCGGCACAACATACAGATATGGTCCTCGGGTGTCCAAGCAACCAAGGAAAACAGGGAACCCCATACATTTCCGAAAAGAAGACACCCGTGGGAATCCGCAGAGGTATGATATGCCCAAATCGCCCCAGAATGTATTACCCAGACACCCCCGCAAAGTCCGAAATGTGGGAAAAAATACGCATTTTCCGCACATTTCGCTCAGCTCACCCATCGAAACACGCCCCCAACAACACATGGCCTACCGTCCCGCATTCCCACAGGTGTCCCAATGACAACAGTACCTCACATGTATGGGTGCACCTACTTGGCCGCCTAGGGGAAATCCGAAAACACAAGTAACCCCAAGTCTGTTTGCAGAGGGGAATCTCAGCCATTCTGCCGACCGGCACATCATACAGATATGGGCCTCGGGTGTCCAAGCCACCAAGGAAAACAGGGAACCCCATGCATTTCCGAAAAGGGGACACCCGTGGGAATCCGCAGAGGTATGATATGCCCAAATCGCCCCAGAATTTATTACCCAGACACCCCCGCAAAATCCGAAATGTGGTGAAAAAAACGCATTTTCCGCACATTTCGCTCGGCTCACCCATCGAAACACGCCCCCAACAACACATGGCCTACCGTCCCGCGTTCCCACAGGTGTACCGATGAAAACGGTACCTCACATGTGTGGGTGAACCTACCTGGCCGCCAAGGGGAAAGCCGAAAACACAAGTAACCCCAAGTCTGTTTTCTGACCGGAATTTGAGACTCTCTGCCGCCCAACATACAGATATGGCCCTCGGGTGTCCAAGCAACCAAGGAAAACAGGGAACCCCATGCATTTCTGAAAAGAAGACCCCCGTGGGAATCCGCAGAGGTATGATATGCCCAAATGCCCCAGAATTTATTACGCAGACACCCCCGCAAAGTACGAAATGTGGGAAAAAATACGCATTTTCCGCACATTTTGCTCGGCTCACCCATCGAAACACATCCCCAACAACTCATGACCTACCGTCCCGCGTTTCCACAGGTGTCCCGATGAAAATGGTACCTCACATGTGTGGGTGCACCTACCTGGCCGCCAAGGGGAAAGCCTAAAACACAGGTAACCCCAAGTCTGTTTTCACACCAGAAATGTCACACTCTCACATCATACAGATGTGGGCCTCGGGTGTCCAAGCCACCAAGGAAAACAGGGAACCCCATGCATTTCCGAAAAGAGGACACCCGTGGGAATCCGCAGAGGTATGATATGTCCAAATCGCCCCAGAATGTATTACCCAGACACCCCCGCAAAGTCCGAAATTTGGGAAAAAATACGCATTTTCCGCACATTTTGCTCGGCTAACCCATCGAAACACGCCCCCAAACAACACATGGCCTACCGTCCCGTGTTCCCACAGGTGTCCCGATGAAAACGGTACCTCACATGTGTGGGTGCACCTACCTGGCTGGCAAGGGGCAAGCTGAAAACGCAAGCAACCCCCAGTCTGTTTGCAGAGCGGAATCTCAGCCATTCTGCCGACCTGCACATCATACAGATATGGGTCTCGGGTGTCCAAGCCACCGAGGAAAACAGGGAACCCCATGCATTTCCGAAAAGAGGACACCCGTGGGAATCCGCAGAGGTATGATTTGCGCACATCGCCCCAGAATTTATTACCCAGACACCCCCGCAAAGTCCGAAATGTGGGAAAAAATACGCATTTTCCGCACATTTCACTCGGCTCACCCATCGAAACACGCCCCCAACAACACATTGCCTACCGTCCCGCGTTCCCACAGGTGTCCCGATGAAAACGGTACCTCACATGTGTGGGTGCACCTACCTGGCCGCCAAGGGGAAAGCCGAAAACACAAGTAACCCCAAGTCTGTTTTCAGAGCGGAATCTCAGGCATTCTGTCGACCGGCACAACATACAGATATGGGCCTCGGGTGTCCAAGCCACCGAGGAAAACAGGGAACCCCATGCATTTCCTAAAAGAGGACACCCGTGGGAATCCGCAGAGGTATGATTTGCGCACATCGCCCCAGAATTTATTACCCAGACACCCCCGCAAAATCCGAAATGTGGGGAAAAACGCATTTTCCAGACATTTCGCTCGGCGCACCCATCGAAACACACCCCCAACAACACATGGCCTACCGTCCCGCGTTCCCACCGGTGTCCCGATGAAAACGGTACCTCACATGTGTGGGTGCACCTACCTGGCTTGCAAGGGGAATGCCGAAAACACAAGTAACCCCCAGTCTGATTGCAGAGGGGAATCTCAGCCATTCTGCCGACCGGCACAACATACAGATGTGGGCCTCGGGTGTCCAAGCCACCAAGGAAAACAGGGAACCCCATGCATTTCCAAAAAGAGGGCACCCGTGGGAATCCGCAGAGGTATGATTTGCGCACATCGCCCCAGAATTTATTTCCCAGACAGCCCAGCAAAGTCCGAAATGTGGGGAAAAAAACGCATTTTCCGCACATTTCGCTCGGCTCACCCATCGAAACACGCCCCCAACAACACATGGCCTACTGTCCCGCGTTCCCACAGGTGTACCGATGAAAACGGTACCTCACATGTGTGGGTGCACCTACCTGGCCGCCAAGGGGAAAGCCGAAAACACAAGTAACCCTAAGTCTGTTTTCAGAGCGGAATCTCAGGCATTCTGCTGACCGGCACAACATACAGATATGGCCCTCGGGTGTCCAAGCAACCAAGGAAAACAGGGAACCCCATGCATTTCTGAAAAGAAGACCCACGTGGGAATCCGCAGAGGTATGATATGCCCAAATGCCCCAGAATTTATTACGCAGACACCCCCGCAAAGTACGAAATGTGGGAAAAAATACGCATTTTCCGTACATTTTGCTCGGCTCACCCATCGAAACACGTCCCCAACAACTCATGACCTACCGTCCCGCGTTCCCACAGGTGTCCCGATGAAAACGGTACCTCACATGTTTGGGTGCACCTACCTGGCCGCCAAGGGGAATGCCGAAAACACAAGTAACCCCAAGTCTGTTTTCTGACCGGAATTTGAGACTCTCTGCCGCACAACATACAGATATGGGCCTCGGGTGTCCAAGCCACCGGGGAAAACAGGGAACCCCATGCATTTCCGAAAAGAGGACACCCGTGGGAATCCGCAGAAGTATAATATGCCCAAATCGCCCCAGAATTTATTACCCAGACACCCCCGCAAAGTCCGAAATGTGGGGAAAAAAATGCATTTTCCGCACATTTTGCTCGGCTCACCCATCGAAACCCGCCCCCAACAACACATGGCCTACCGTCCCGCGTTCCCACAGTTGTCCCGATGAAAACAGTACCTCACATGCATGGGTGCACCTACCTGGCTGGCAAGGGGCAAGCCAAAAACGCAAGCAACCCCCAGTCTGTTTGCAGAGGGGAATCTCAGCCATTCTGCCGACTGTCACAACATACAGATATGGGCCTCGGGTGTCCAAGCCACCAAGGAAAACAGGGAACCCCATGCATTTCCGAAAAGAGGACACCCGTGGGAATCTGCAGAGGTATGATTTGCGCACATCGCCCCAGAATTTATTACCCAGACAGCCCCGCAAAGTCCGAATTGTACGGAAATAAACGCTTTTTCCGCACATTTCGCTCGACGCACCCATCGAAACACGCCCCCAACAACACATGGCCTACCGTCACGCGTTCCCACAGGTGTCCCGATGAAAACAGTACCTCACATGTGTGGGTGCACCTACCTGGCCGCAAAGGGGAAAGCCTAAAACACAGGTAACCCCAAGTCTGTTTTCACACCAGAAATGTCACACTCTCACATCATACAGATATGGGCCTCGGGTATCCAAGCCACCAAGGAAAACAGGGAACCCCATGCATTTCCGAAAAGAGGACACCCGTGGGAATCCGCAGAGGTATGATATGCCCAAATCGCTCCAGAATTTATTACCCAGACACCCCCGCAAAGTCCGAAATGTGGGAAAAAATACGCATTTTCCGCATATTTCCCTCGGCTCACCCATCGAAACACGCCCCCAACAACACATGGCCTACCGTCCCGCGTTTCCACAGGTGTCCCGATGAAAACGGTACCTCACATGTGTGGGTGCACCTACCTGGCCGCCAAGAGGAAAGCCGAAAACACAAGTAACCCCAAGTCTGTTTTCAGAGCGGAATCTCAGGCATTCTGCCGACCGGCACAACATACAGATATGGGCCTCGGGTGTCCAAGCTACCGAGGAAAACAGGGAACCCCATGCATTTCCTAAAAGAGGACACCCGTGGGAATCCGCAGAGGTATGATATGCCCAAATCGCCCCAGAATGTATTACCCAGACACCCCCGCGAAGTCCGAAATGTGGTGAAAAAATATGCATGTTCCGCTCATTTCGCTCGGCTCACCCATCGAAACACGCCCCCAACAACACATGGCCTACCGTACCGCGTTCCCACAGGTGTCCCGATGAAAACGGTACCTCACATGTGTGGGTGCACCTACCTGGCTGGCAAGGGGCAAGCTGAAAACGCAAGCAACCCCCAGTCTGTTTGCAGAGGGGAATCTCAGCCATTCTGCCGACCGGCACATCATACAGATATGGGCCTCGGGTGTCCAAGCCACCAAGGAAAACAGGGAACCCCATGCATTTCTGAAAAGAGGACACCGGTGGGAATCCGCAGAGGTATGATATGCCCAAATCGCCCCAGAATTTATTACCCAGACACCCCCGCAAAGTCCGAAATGTTGGAAAAAATACACATTTTCTGCACATTTCGCTCGACTCACCCATCGAAACACGCCCCCAACAACACATGGCCTACTGCCCCGCATTCCCTCAGGTGTCCCAATGAAAACGGTACCTCACATGTGTGGGTGCACCTACCTGGCCGCCAAGGGGAAAGCCTAAAACACAAGTAACCCCAAGTCTGTTTTCACACCGGAAATGTCACACTCTAACATCATACAGATATGGGCCTCGGGTGTCCAAGCCACCAAGGAAAACAGGGAACCCCATGCATTTCCGAAAAGAGGACACCCATGGGAATCCGCAGAGGTATGATATGCCCAAATCGCCACAAGAATTTATTACCCAGACACCCCCGCAAAGTCTGAAATGTGGGAAAAAATATGCATTTTCTGCACATTTCCCTCGACTCACCAATCGAAACACGCCCCCAACAACACATGGCCTACTGTCCCGCGTTCCCTCAGGTGTCCCAATGAAAACGGTACCTCACATGTGTGGGTGCACCTACCTGGCCGCCAAGGGGAAAGCCTAAAACACAAGTAACCCCAAGTCTGTTTTCACACCGGAAATGTCACACTCTCACATCATACAGATATGGGCCTCGGGTGTCCAAGCCACCAAGGAAAACAGGGAACCCCATGCATTTCCGAAAAGAGGACACCCGTGGGAATCCGCAGAGGTATGATTTGCGCACATCGCCCCAGAATTTATTACCCAGACACCCCCGCAAAGTCTGAAATGTGGGAAAAAATACGCATTTTCTGCACATTTCCCTCGACTCACCAATCGAAACACGCCCCCAACAACACATGGCCTACTGTACCGCGTTCCCTCAGGTGTCCCAATGAAAACGGTACCTCACATGTGTGGGTGCACCTACCTGGCCGCCAAGGGGAAAGCCTAAAACACAAGTAACCCCAAGTCTGTTTTCACACCGGAAATGTCACACTCTCACATCATACAGATATGGGCCTCGGGTGTCCAAGCCACCGAGGAAAACAGGGAACCCCATGCATTTCCGAAAAGAGGACACCCGTGGGAATCCGCAGAGGTATGATTTGCGCACATCGCCCCAGAATTTATTACCCAGACACCCCCGCAAAATCCGAAATGTGGGAAAGAATACGCATTTTCCACACATTTCGCTCGGCTCACCCATCGAAACACGCCCCCAACAACACATGGCCTACCGTCCCGCGTTCCCACAGGTGTCCCGATGAAAATGGTACCTCACATGTGTGGGTGCACCTACCTGGCCGCCAAGGGGAAAGCCGAAAACACAAGTAACCCCAAGTCTGTTTTCAGAGCGGAATCTCAGGCATTCTGCCGACTGGCACATCATACAGATACGGGCCTCGGGTGTCCAAGCAACCAAGGAAAACAGGGAACCCCATGCATTTCCGAAAAGAATACACCCGTGGGAATCCGCAGAGGTATGATATGCCCAAATCGCCCCAGAATGTATTACCCAGACACCCCCGCAAAGTACAAAATGAGGGAAAAAATAAGCATTTTCCGCATATTTCACTCGGCTCACCCATCGAAACACGCCCCCAACAACTCATGACCTACCGTCCCGCGTTCCCACAGGTGTTCCGATGAAAACGGTACCTCACATGTGTGGGTGCACCTACCTGGCCGCCAAGGGGAAAGCCAAAAACACAAGTAACCCCAAGTCTGTTTGCAGAGGGGAATCTCAGCCATTCTGCCGACCGGCACATCATACAGATATGGGCCTCGGGTGTCCAAGCCACCAAGGAAAACAGGGAACCCCATGCATTTCCGAAAAGAGGACACCTGTGGGAATCCGCAGAGGTATGATATGCCCAAATCGCCCCAGAATTTATTACCCAGACACCCCCGCAAAGTCCGAAATGTGGGAAAAAATACGCATTTTCCGCACATTTCGCTCGGCTCACCCATCGAAACACGCCCCCAACAACACATGGCCTACCGTCCCGCGTTCCCACAGGTGTCCCGTTGAAAATGGCACCTCACATGTGTGGGTGCACCTACCTGGCTGGCAAGGGGCAAGCTGAAAACGCAAGCAACCCCCAGTCTGTTTGCAGAGGGGAATCTCAGCCATTCTGCCGGCTGGCACAACATACAGATATGGGCCTCGGGTGTCCAAGCCACCAAGGAAAACAGGGAACCCCATGCATTTCCGAAAAGAGGACACCCGTGGGAATCCACAGAGGTATGATTTGCGCACATCCCCCCAGAATTTATTACCCAGACAGCCCCGCAAAGTCCGGAAAGTGGGGAAAAAAACACTTTTTCCGCACATTTCGCTCGACGCACCCATCGAAACACGCCCCCAACAACACATGGCCTACCGTCACGCGTTCCCACAGGTGTCCCAATGAAAACGGTACCTCACATGTGTGGGTGCACCTACCTGGCCGCCAAGGGGAAAGCCTAAAACACAAGTAACCCCAAGTCTGTTTTCACACCGGAAATGTCACACTCTCACATCATACAGATATGGGCCTCGGGTGTCCAAGCCACCAAGGAAAACAGGGAACCCCATGCATTTCTGAAAAGAGGACACCCGTGGGAATCCACAGAGGTATGATATGCCCAAATCGCCCCAGAATGTATTACCCAGACACCCCCGCAAAGTCCGAAATGTGGGAAAAAATACGCATTTTCCACACATTTCGCTCGGCTCACCCATCGAAACACGCCCCCAACAACACATGGCCTACCGTCCCGTGTTCCCACAGGTTTCCCGATGAAAACGGTACCTCACATGTGTAGGTGCACCTACCTGGCTGGCAAGGGGCAAGCTGAAAACGCAAGCAACCCCCAGTCTGTTTGCAGATGGGAATCTCAGCCATTCTGCCGACCGGCACAACATACAGATATGGGCCTCGGGTGTCCAAGCCACCGAGGAAAACAGGGAACCCCATGCATTTCCGAAAAGAGGACACCCGTGGGAATCCGCAGAGGTATGATTTGCGCACATCGCCCCAGAATTTATTACCCAGACACCCCCGCAAAATCCGAAATGTGGGAAAAAATATGCATTTTCCGCACATTTCGCTCGGCTCACCCATCGAAACACGCCCCCAACAACACATGGCCTACCGTCACGCGTTCCCACAGGTGTCCCGTTGAAAATGGTACCTCACATGTGTGGGTGCACCTACCTGGCTGGCAAGGGGCAAGCTGAAAACGCAAGCAACCCCCAGTCTGTTTGCAGAGGGGAATCTCAGCCATTCTGCCGACTGGCACAACATACAGATATGGGCCTCGGGTGTCCAAGCCACCAAGGAAAACAGGGAACCCCATGTATTTCCGAAAAGAGGACACCCGTGGGAATCCGCAGAGGTATGATTTGCGCACATCGCCCCAGAATTTATTACCCAGACAGCCCCGCAAAGTCCGAAAAGTGAGGAAAAAAACGCTTTTTCCGCACATTTCGCTCGACGCACCCATCGAAACACGCCCCCAACAACACATGGCCTACCGTCACGCGTTCCCACAGGTGTCCCAATGAAAACGGTACCTCACATGTGTGGGTGCACCTACCTGGCCGCCAAGGGGAAAGCCTAAAACACAAGTAACCCCAAGTCTGTTTTCACACCGGAAATGTCACACTCTCACATCACACAGATATGGGCCTCGGGTGTCCAAGCCACCAAGGAAAACAGGGAACCCCATGCATTTCCGAAAAGAGGACACCCGTGGGAATCCGCAGAGGTATGATATGCCCAAATCGCCCCAGAATGTATTACCCAGACACCGTGGCAAAGTCCAAAATGTGGGAAAAAATACGCATTTTCCACACATTTCGCTCGGCTCACCCATCGAAACACGCCCCCAACAACACATGGCCTACCGTCCCGCGTTCCCACAGGTGTCCCGATGAAAACGGTACCTCACATGTGTGGGTGCACCTACCTGGCCGCCAAGGGGAAAGCCGAAAACACAAGTAACCCCAAGTCTGTTTTCAGAGCGGAATCTCAGGCATTCTGCCGACCGGCACAACATACAGATATGTGCCTCGGGTGTCCAAGCCACTGAGGAAAACAGGGAACCCCATGCATTTCCCAAAAGAGGACACCCTTGGGAATCTGCAGAGGTATGATTTGCGCACATCGCCCCAGAATTTATTACCCAGACAGCCCCGCAAAGTCTGAAATGTGGGGAAAAAAACACTTTTTCCGCACATTTCGCTCGACGCACCCATCGAAACACGCCCCCAACAACACATGGCCTACCGTCACGCGTTCCCACAGGTGTCCCGATGAAAACGGTATCCCACACGTGTGGGTGCACCTACCTGGCCGCCAAGGGGAAATCCTAAAACACAAGTAACCCCAAGTCTGTTTTCAGAGGGAAATCTCAGACATTCTGCCGACCGGGTGTCATGATCTCTGCTTCCAAAAGGCCAGGACTTACCCAACTCCCTTGGAAGCAGACCCATAACCCAGGTTCCGAGTGCCAGCCAGTCCCAATTGGGACCTTTTGGACCCTGTCCTGGCGCCAGTGGCGCCAGGCTCATAAATATGCCCAGTCCCAGCGCTGCAAGCGCCGGGCTCATAATGCTTGGGTGGACTTACCTGCAGCAGACCATACTGCTTACTTACCTGCCAGTTGAACCCCTGATCCTCTTCTGTTTGGGACTACTTTTCCTGTTGGGTGGGGCAGGAGCCACTCCCTAGGTTCAGAACACTGGAACTCTTCTGGAAAGCAGGAACTCTTTTCTTACCTAGGCGTGGCTGTGGAAGGAGACACCTAAGCACTACAGGAGGCTATTTAAACCACACCCGATGGATGAATATTGCTTTGCGTTATTCTGCATCCTCTGCAGCAGAACGCTCATCGTGTCTTCTGCATCTGATCCTAGGCCTAAAGGAAAAAGGCTTACCATCCTGAATCCAGTCTTCAGCAACATCTATAAAGACAAGAAAGAACAGGTTAGCACTACGGTCTTCAGTAACAGCGCATCTCTTACCTGGTCCATCGGCTGTCATCAACGCCTCGCGCAGCATTCCTGCATCTGAAAGACAAAGGCTTACCTACTCTTCACGCGCTCCGGAGGTCATCGCACTGCATTCCGGCATCTGAAAGACAAAAGCTTACCAACTCTTCGCACGCTCCGGAGGCCTTCGGCGCTGCATCCCGCATCTGTAAGACAAAAGAAGGTGCGTTTAAAGACATTGGGTAACGTTCAATACTCACGTGCCATTACTCCATCCACGCCGAACTCAGTGGGCATTCCGGCATCCTTCAGCAGCTCCGAAATGGTACCTGCAAAATAAAAGGACAGTTAATGTGCATCGTGAAGCAAGCAACAAGCACTTACTTACGCGCTTCCAGGCGCTTCTATTCCGCATACGGGTCCATCCTTAACTCACTTCAGCCAGTCAACCGCCATCGCCGGAACCCTGCAAAATAAGAGACAGCATTACAAAAGACTTTTAAAGACATTTGAAATATTCGGAACTCACCGTTCGTGAAGTAAACGACGGACAGCAGTCCTCTGAAGTCAAGAGGCCTGCGCTACCTATCCAGTGAAGAAACTGGTTACAGCACCCTGCCCCGAGGCAGATGGAGAGCTCGGCGTTCACTTACCTAAGGTGAGAGCGTTAACCTTTGGGGTTCTACAGGAGAGGAGAAAAGGAAAGAGATAGGGACACCCCAATAACCCCAGTTCATTAATCCCATATTTTCTATCTGCAGACATCTTACTCTTCGAGTCAGGCATACAGTGCACAGAGGTCCAGCCCAAAGCGCCAACCGGGTGGTGCACATCACTTTTGAAGATACGGTAGTCGCCCAGTCAAGACCGGCGCCTCTGCGAGAATCAGGTGAGCGTTACAGAATGCAAAGCCTACCACAAAACTCTCGCCCAGGCGCTATGGAAACCTCGGATACCGACCACCTAGCCCGGTTACTTGGGGAACTAAGGGCAGAAGTGCATGCAGCTCGTCAGGAAACGAATGCTCTAAGAAGGGAACTAATTATTTCCAAGGAGCGAACAGACGATCTTGCTAGACAATTGCTACAGTCACAAGCCGGACAGACCCCGTTACCCGCATCAGGGGCAAATCTTCCTTCAACATCCCCTATGAATCCAGTGCAGATCAACCTACCTGGGAATGTACTTCTGGCTCCGCCCGAACGATTTTCTGGTGACCCAAAGAGGTTTGCAGTATGTATCAATCAGTGCCGGTTGCAATTTTTATGCCGGCCAGCAGCCTTTCCAACTGATTAAGCTAAAGTAGCTTTTGTGCTTTCGTACCTTAGTGGCAATGCGGCAGACTGGTCGATCCCTCTAGTTAATCAAGATGATCCGGTTCTCCATGATTTTCAAGCCTTTCAGCTTAGTATGGAAAAACTGTTTGCAAGATATTCACAGGGGCAGGCCTTGGACAATGAGCTTCTTTCGTTGCGACAGGGTAATCGAGACCTTTTGGCTTATATTGCATCTTTCAACAGACTAATAGTGGAAACTCAATGGCCTGAGGACAAAAGGATTACGCTGTTTTATAGAGGTCTACGTGGAGAGCTCAAAGACGTTTTAGCCCAAGTAGTGAATCCCCCACAAGACTGTTCGGATTATATAGACTTAGTCGTTCAAATAGATCACAGACTGCAGAACAGGAACGCCGATCGTTCCAAGCTTGATGCTCGAGTATTTTCCAAACCACCAACTCCTTCCAAAGGAGTAGACTCCGGGGAACCCATGCAAATAGGGGGCCTGAAAGGACCACTAACACAAAAGAAGCGGGAAAGGAGAAAACAGTTGCAATTATGCCTCTATTGCGGAAACTCAGGGCACTTTCTTCGAGACTGTCCGGTGAAACCAGCCAAGAAGGCGGTAGGAGCTGCAGTTACCAAGGTCACAAACTCTAAGCAGGGAAACGACCTCGCCCGACAAGAATAGAGGTCCTCTTGCCGAGCGTTAAAACCAGTTCCGTGACCTCGCATTTCGTGATACCTATGGTCCTCATTAGCCCTGATCATCCAGATCGATTACATGCGATTGAAGCTTACGTCGACAGCGGTGCCATCGGCAATTATGTGGATCAGGAAATGGTTTTGAGGATGAATCTAACTCTTTGTCCCAAGGCTGTAAAGGACGTCATTACTACGGTGGATGGTACGGAGATAGCCTCCGGACCAGTAACGCATACCACTCAAGAAGTGACGCTAGTAAGTCAAGATGGACACCATGAGAAGATCGTGTTCGATGTGATCAAGGCCCCTCAGTTCCAGATTATTCTAGGGATACCTTGGTTAGAGAAACACAATCCTCGGATCGATTGGCGAGCAAGAACGGTTCAGTTCCCAGAATGTGTCTCTACTTGTCACCCTCCACCTGGTGTTGCTCTAGCAGCAATTTCTTCGGAGACTCCCCAGTTACCTCCCGAATACCTAGAATTCCAAGATGTTTTCCGGAAGGATCAGGCTAACTCTCTACCTCCTCATAGGTCCTATGACTGCCAGATAGACCTGATACCTGGATCTACTCCTCCGTGTAGCAGAATTTATGCCCTCACCGAGCCTGAGAACCTTCACCTCCGACAATACCTGGATCAATACCTAGCGAATGGGTTTATTTGTCCTTCTAAGTCCCCTGCTTCTTCAGCTTTGTTCTTCGTTCCAAAAAAAGAAGGGGACCTTAGAACTTGTATAGATTACCGCGCCCTGAACCAGATCACTGTTAAGAATAGATATCCGTTACCTTTAATCCCTGAACTCCTGGACCAAGTCAGAAGAGCATGCATATATACAAAGCTGTATCTTAGAGGAGCCTACCACTTGGTACGAGTAAAAGAGGGCGATGAATGGAAGACGGCCTTCCGCACCAAGTATGGGCTATTTGAATATCAGGTCATGCCCTTTGGGCTTTGCAATGCCCCGGCCGCCTTTCAATATTTTATGAACGATGTCCTCAGAGAACTCATAGATGTATGTGTTGTCGTTTACATTGACGACATCCTCGTTTATTCTTCATCGGAATCTGAACATCGGAAACACGTGAAAATGGTCCTCGAGCGGTTGCGTCAACACAGACTTTTCGCTAAGTTGGAAAAATGTGTTTTTAACGTGACTGAAGTTGAATTCTTGGGATTCATATTATCACCTAGCGGAGTGCGTATGAATTCAAGGAAGGTCGATGCAATTCTCAAATGGCCATCACCATCCTCCGTAAAAGGGGTTCAAAGCATGTTAGGCTTCGCCAACTTTTACCGCAGGTTTATCCCCGAATTCTCTCGAATAGTCCAGCCCATCACCGCCTTGTTAAAGAAAAACAAACGTTTTGAATGGTCTACCGAGGCGGAACAAGCTTTCCAGAATTTGAAGACAAAATTTATCTCTGCACCAATTCTAAAACATCCTCGCCCCGAACTCCCCTACATCGTTGAAACTGATGCTTCGAGCCTTGCCATGGGGGCAGTTCTATCACAGAAGGACCCAGTAACCAATCAGTTACATCCCGTGGCATTCTGGTCACGCAAATTCTCGCCTCCTGAGATCAATTACACTATTACTGATAAGGAACTTCTGGCTATCAAGTCTGCCTTTAAGGCTTGGCGGCATTATCTTCTGGAGGCCCGACACACCGTTACTGTGATTACGGATCACCGAAACCTGCAATATTTGAAAACCGCAAAAGCCCAATCCTCTAGACAACTCCGTTGGGCACTATTCTTTGCCGAGTTTGACTTCATAATTACCTATCGACCTGGTACAAAAAACGGTAAAGCTGATGCCCTTTCTCGGATGGGAGTGGAGGAACACTTGACCAACCCTAAACCTGTACCTATCATTCCCGAACAAAGAATTCTGGGTGTAATAACCACACAATCCATAGAGGAAATTAAGGATAAAACCAGGCAACTTATAACTCCAGCAGAAATACAGAATTGGCATCTGCAGGGAAAGGACTTTGCAGTAAAGGACAACTTATTGTATTTCCAAGAACGAATATACCTGCCCAGCACAGATTTACAGAAAAAGGTGATCTCTTGTTATCACGAGTCTCTAATGGAAGGACATCCCGGTATGGCCAAAACCTCAGAAAAGATCAAGCGCTACTTCTGGTGGCCGTCTTGGAAAAAAGATATCAGAGACTTTATAATGTCCTGTGGAGTATGCGCCCAAAACAAGAGTCAAAAGGAAAGACCAGCCGGCCTCTTACGCCCTATTGACATCCCACCTCGCCCTTGGCATACGCTTTCTATGGACTTCATCACCGACCTACCTCCATGCTCCGGATACAATACGATCCTGGTAATCGTGGACTTATTCTCCAAGATGGCGCATTTCATTCCACTCAAAGGCTTGCCAACAGCAACAACTCTGGCCCGAGAATTTCTCGAAAACATTGTCCGACTGCACGGTTTTCCTTCAGTGCTAATTTCGGATCGAGGTAGTCAATTTATTTCTCATTTTTGGCGAAGTTGTTGTCGGTCGGCTCAAATTGATGTGAGATTATCGACCAGTCACCACCCTCAAACCGACGGACAAACCGAGAGGACCAATCAAACTCTGGAACAGTATTTACGCTGCATGCTGCAACAAACTGAAAAAACTTGGAAAGATATCCTTTGGATAGCCGAATATGCCTACAACAACTCTGTCCACTCAGGAACTGGGAAAACCCCGTTTTTTCTTTTATACGGCTGTCACCCTCGAACCTCAGAGTTGGATCCACCCCAAGATCTTGGAACACCAGCAGTAGACTACCTGCACTCTACAATCACCCAAGCTTTTAAGGAAGCCGTTTCTCACCTTCAAAGGGCTAAGGAACAATACAAGAAAGGAGCAGATCAACATCGGAAGGAAGCCCCCCAATATCAAGTAGGAGATCAAGTCTGGTTATCCACCAAATATCTACCTCCAAAAGGACCACGCATATTCAACCCAAGATACCTTGGTCCCTATTCCATCACTACCATAGTAAACCCAGTAGCGGTCAAGTTGGACTTGCCCCCTCACATGAAGATACATCCGGTCTTCCACGTCTCTCTTTTAAAACCCGTGCAACCTCAAACCCGACTAACTAAATCCCCAAAACCTATCCTAGTTGATGGAGAACTCGAGTTTGAAGTCAAAAGCATCCTGGACTCCAAGATCTCCAAATCTAAGCTATTTTACCTAATTGACTGGAAAGGCTACGGCCCTCAAGAAAGATCCTGGGAACCTGCAGAATATGTCCACGCTCCTCGTCTAATCAAAAGATTTCATCAAACATTTCCTGACAAGCCAAAACCCCCGGGAAAGCCCCGTTTGGGAGGGGCCTTGAGGGGGGGTACTGTCATGATCTCTGCTTCCAAAAGGCCAGGACTTACCCAACTCCCTTGGAAGCAGACCCATAACCCAGGTTCCGAGTGCCAGCCAGTCCCAATTGGGACCTTTTGGACCCTGTCCTGGCGCCAGTGGCGCCAGGCTCATAAATATGCCCAGTCCCAGCGCTGCAAGCGCCGGGCTCATAATGCTTGGGTGGACTTACCTGCAGCAGACCATGCTGCTTACTTACCTGCCAGTTGAACCCCTGATCCTCTTCTGTTTGGGACTACTTTTCCTGTTGGGTGGGGCAGGAGCCACTCCCTAGGTTCAGAACACTGGAACTCTTCTGGAAAGCAGGAACTCTTTTCTTACCTAGGCGTGGCTGTGGAAGGAGACACCTAAGCACTACAGGAGGCTATTTAAACCACACCCGATGGATGAATCTTTCTTTGCGTTATTCTGCATCCTCTGCAGCAGAACGCTCATCGTGTCTTCTGCATCTGATCCTGGGCCTAAAGGAAAAAGGCTTACCATCCTGAATCCAGTCTTCAGCAACATCTATAAAGACAAGAAAGAACAGGTTAGCACTACGGTCTTCAGTAACAGCGCATCTCTTACCTGGTCCATCGGCTGTCATCAACGCCTCGCGCAGCATTCCTGCATCTGAAAGACAAAGGCTTACCTACTCTTCACGCGCTCCGGAGGTCATCGCACTGCATTCCGGCATCTGAAAGACAAAAGCTTACCAACTCTTCGCACGCTCCGGAGGCCTTCGGCGCTGCATCCCGCATCTGTAAGACAAAAGAAGGTGCATTTAAAGACATTGGGTAACGTTCAATACTCACGTGCCATTACTCCATCCACGCCGAACTCAGTGGGCATTCCGGCATCCTTCAGCAGCTCCGAAATGGTACCTGCAAAATAAAAGGACAGTTAGTGCGCATCGTGAAGCAAGCAACAAGCGCTTACTTACGCGCTTCCAGGCACTTCTATTCTGCATACGGGTCCATCCTCAACTCACTTCAGCCAGTCAACCGCCATCGCCGGAACCCTGCAAAATAAGAGACAGCATTACAAAAGACTTTTAAAGACATTTGAAATATTCGGAACTCACCGTTCGTGAAGTAAACGACGGACAGCAGTCCTCTGAAGTCAAGAGGCCTGCGCTACCTATCCAGTGAAGAAACTGGTTACAGCACCCTGCCCCGAGGCAGATGGAGAGCTCGGCGTTCACTTACCTAAGGTGAGAGCGTTAACCTTTGGGGTTCTACAGGAGAGGAGAAAAGGAAAGAGATAGGGACACCCCAATAACCCCAGTTCATTTATCCCATATTTTCTATCTGCAGACATCTTACTCTTCGAGTCAGGCATACAGTGCACAGAGGTCCAGCCCAAAGAGCCAACCGGGTGGTTCACATCACTTTTGAAGATACGGTAGTCGCCCAGTCAAGACCGGCGCCTCTGCGAGAATCAGGTGAGCGTTACACCGGCACAACGTACAGATATGGGCCTCGGGTGTTCAAGCCACCAAGGAAAACAGGGAACCCCATGCATTTCCGAAAAGAGGACACGCCTGGGAATCCGCAGAGGTATGATTTGTGCACATCGCCCCAGAATTTATTACCCAGACACCCCCGCAAAGTCCGAAATGTGGGGAAAAAAACACCTTTTCCGCACATTTCGCTCGACGCACCCATCGAAACACGCCCCCAACAACACATGGCCTACTGTCAAGCGTTCCCACAGGTGTCCCGAGGAAAACAGTACCTGACATGTGTGGGTGCACCTAGCTGGCTGGCAAGCGGCAAGCCGAAAACGCAAGCAACCCCCAGCCTTTTTGCAGAGGGGAATCTCAGCCATTCTGCCGACCGGCACAACGTACAGATATGGGCCTCGGGTGTCCAAGCCACCGAGGAAAACAGGGAACCCCATGCATTTCCGAAAAGGGGACACCCGTGGGAATCTGCAGAGGTATGATATGCCCAAATTGCCCCAGAATTTATTACCCAGACACCCCCGCAAAGTCCGAAATGTGGTGAAAAAAACGCATTTTCCGCACATTTCGCTCAGCTCACCCATCGAAACACGCCCCCAACAACACATGTCCTACCGTCCCGCATTCCCACAGGTATCCCGATGAAAACGGTACCTCACATGTGTGGGTGTACCTACCTGGCCGCCAAGGGGAAAGCCGAAAACATAAGTAACCCCAAGTTTGTTTTCAGAGCGGAATCTCAGGCATTCTGCCGACCGGTACAACATACAGATATGGGCCTCGGGTGTCCAAGCAACCAAGGAAAAGAGGGAACCCCATGCATTTCCGAAAAGAAGACACCCTTGGGAATCCGCAGAGGTATGATATGCCCAAATCGCCCCAGAATTTATTACCCAGACACCCCTGCAAAGTCGAAATGTGGGAAAAAATACGCATTTTCCGCACATTTCGCTCGGCTCACCCATCGAAACACGCCACCAACAACACATGGCCTACCGTCCCGCGTTCCCACAGGTGTCCCGTTGAAAATGGTACCTCACATGTGTGGGTGCACCTACCTGGCTGGCAAGGGGCAAGCTGAAAACGCAAGCAACCCCCAGTCTGTTTGCAGAGGGGAATCTCAGCCATTCTGCCGACTGGCACAACATACAGATATGGGCCTCGGGTGTCCAAGCCACCAAGGAAAACAGGGAACCCCATGCATTTCCGAAAAGAGGACACCCGTGGGAATCCGCAGAGGTATGATTTGCGCACATCGCCCCAGAATTTATTACCCAGACAGCCCCGCAAAGTCCGGAAAGTGGGGAAAAAAACACTTTTTCCGCACATTTCGCTCAACGCACCCATCGAAACACGCCCCCAACAACACATGGCCTACCGTCACGCGTTCCCACAGGTGTCCCAATGAAAACGGTACCTCACATGTGTGGGTGCACCTACCTGGCCGCCAAGGGGAAAGCCTAAAACACAAGTAACCCCAAGTCTGTTTTCACACCGGAAATGTCACACTCTCACATCATACAGATATGGGCCTCGGGTGTCCAAGCCACCAAGGAAAACAGGGAACCCCATGCATTTCCGAAAAGAGGACACCCGTGGGAATCCACAGAGGTATGATATGCCCAAATCGCCCCAGAATGTATTACCCAGACACCCCCGCAAAGTCCGAAATGTGGGAAAAAATACGCATTTTCCACACATTTCGCTCGGCTCACCCATCGAAACACGCCCCCAACAACACATGGCCTACCGTCCCGTGTTCCCACAGGTTTCCCGATGAAAACGGTACCTCACATGTGTAGGTGCACCTACCTGGCTGGCAAGGGGCAAGCTGAAAACGCAAGCAACCCCCAGTCTGTTTGCAGATGGGAATCTCAGCCATTCTGCCGACCGGCACAACATACAGATATGGGCCTCGGGTGTCCAAGCCACCGAGGGAAACAGGGAACCCCATGCATTTCCGAAAAGAGGACACCCGTGGGAATCCGCAGAGGTATGATTAGCGCACATCGCCCCAGAATTTATTACCCAGACACCCCCGCAAAATCCGAAATGTGGGAAAAAATACGCATTTTCCGCACATTTCGCTCGGCTCACCCATCGAAACACGCCCCCAACAACACATGGCCTACCGTCCCGCGTTCCCACAGGTGTCCCGTTGAAAATGGTACCTCACATGTGTGGGTGCACCTACCTGGCTGGCAAGGGGCAAGCTGAAAACGCAAGCAACCCCCAGTCTGTTTGCAGAGGGGAATCTCAGCCATTCTGCCGTCCGGCACAACATACAGATATGGGCCTCGGGTGTTCAAGCCACCAAGGAAAACAGGGAACCCCATGCATTTCCGAAAAGAGGACACTCGTGGGAATCCGCAGAGGTATGATTTGCGCACATCGCCCCAGAATTTATTACCCAGACAGCCCCGCAAAGTCCGAAAAGTGGGGAAAAAAACGCTTTTTCCGCACATTTCGCTCGACGCACCCATCGAAACACGCCCCCAACAACACATGGCCTACCGTCACGCGTTCCCACAGGTGTCCCAATGAAAACGGTACCTCACATGTGTGGGTGCACCTACCTGGCCGCCAAGGGGAAAGCCTAAAACACAAGTAACCCCAAGTCTGTTTTCACACCGGAAATGTCACACTCTCACATCATACAGATATGGGCCTCGGGTGTCCAAGCCACCAAGGAAAACAGGGAACCCCATGCATTTCCGAAAAGAGGACACCCGTGGGAATCCGCAGAGGTATGATATGCCCAAATCGCCCCAGAATGTATTACCCAGACACCCCCGCATAGTCCGAAATGTGGGAAAAAATACGCATTTTCCACACATTTCGCTCGGCTCACCCATCGAAACACGCCCCCAACAACACATGGCCTACCGTCCCGCGTTCCCACAGGTTTCCCGATGAAAACGGTACCTCACATGTGTAGGTGCACCTACCTGGCTGGCAAGGGGCAAGCTGAAAACGCAAGCAACCCCCAGTCTGTTTGCAGATGGGAATCTCAGCCATTCTGCCGACCGGCACAACATACAGATATTGGCCTCGGGTGTCCAAGCCACCGAGGAAAACAGGGAACCCCATGCCTTTCCGAAAAGAGGACACCCGTGGGAATCCGCAGAGGTATGATTTGCGCACATCGCCCCAGAATTTATTACCCAGACACACCCGCAAAATCCGAAATGTGGGAAAAAATACGCATTTTCCGCACATTTCGCTCGGCTCACCCATCGAAACACGCCCCCAACAACACATGGCCTACCGTCCCGCGTTCCCACAGGTGTCCCGATGAAAACGGTACCTCACATGTGTGAGTGCACCTACCTGGCCGCCAAGGGGAAAGCCGAAAACACAAGTAACCCCAAGTCTGTTTTCAGAGCGGAATCTCAGGCATTCTGCCGACCGGCACAACATACAGATATGTGCCTCGGGTGTCCAAGCCACCGAGGAAAACAGGGAACCCCATGCAGTTCCCAAAAGAGGACACCCTTGGGAATCTGCAGAGGTATGATTTGCGCACATCGCCCCAGAATTTATTACCCAGACAGCCCCGCAAAGTCTGAAATGTGGGGAAAAAAACGCTTTTTCCGCACATTTCGCTCGACGCACCCATCGAAACACGCCCCCAACAACACATGGCCTACCGTCACGCGTTCCCACAGGTGTCCCGATGAAAACGGTACCTCACACGTGTGGGTGCACCTACCTGGCCGCCAAGGGGAAATCCTAAAACACAAGTAACCCCAAGTCTGTTTTCAGAGGGAAATCTCAGACATTCTGCCGACCGGGTGTCATGATCTCTGCTTCCAAAAGGCCAGGACTTACCCAACTCCCTTGGAAGCAGACCCATAACCCAGGTTCCGAGTGCCAGCCAGTCCCAATTGGGACCTTTTGGACCCTGTCCTGGCGCCAGTGGCGCCAGGCTCATAAATATGCCCAGTCCCAGCGCTGCAAGCGCCGGGCTCATAATGCTTGGGTGGACTTACCTGCAGCAGACCATACTGCTTACTTACCTGCCAGTTGAACCCCTGATCCTCTTCTGTTTGGGACTACTTTTCCTGTTGGGTGGGGCAGGAGCCACTCCCTAGGTTCAGAACACTGGAACTCTTCTGGAAAGCAGGAACTCTTTTCTTACCTAGGCGTGGCTGTGGAAGGAGACACCTAAGCACTACAGGAGGCTATTTAAACCACACCCGATGGATGAATCTTGCTTTGCGTTATTCTGCATCCTCTGCAGCAGAACGCTCATCGTGTCTTCTGCATCTGATCCTAGGCCTAAAGGAAAAAGGCTTACCATCCTGAATCCAGTCTTCAGCAACATCTATAAAGACAAGAAAGAACAGGTTAGCACTACGGTCTTCAGTAACAGCGCATCTCTTACCTGGTCCATCGGCTGTCATCAACGCCTCGCGCAGCATTCCTGCATCTGAAAGACAAAGGCTTACCTACTCTTCACGCGCTCCGGAGGTCATCGCACTGCATTCCGGCATCTGAAAGACAAAAGCTTACCAACTCTTCGCACGCTCCGGAGGCCTTCGGCGCTGCATCCCGCATCTGTAAGACAAAAGAAGGTGCGTTTAAAGACATTGGGTAACGTTCAATACTCACGTGCCATTACTCCATCCACGCCGAACTCAGTGGGCATTCCGGCATCCTTCAGCAGCTCCGAAATGGTACCTGCAAAATAAAAGGACAGTTAATGTGCATCGTGAAGCAAGCAACAAGCACTTACTTACGCGCTTCCAGGCGCTTCTATTCCGCATACGGGTCCATCCTCAACTCACTTCAGCCAGTCAACCGCCATCGCCGGAACCCTGCAAAATAAGAGACAGCATTACAAAAGACTTTTAAAGACATTTGAAATATTCGGAACTCACCGTTCGTGAAGTAAACGACGGACAGCAGTCCTCTGAAGTCAAGAGGCCTGCGCTACCTATCCAGTGAAGAAACTGGTTACAGCACCCTGCCCCGAGGCAGATGGAGAGCTTGGCGTTCACTTACCTAAGGTGAGAGCGTTAACCTTTGGGGTTCTACAGGAGAGGAGAAAAGGAAAGAGATAGGGACACCCCAATAACCCCAGTTCATTAATCCCATATTTTCTATCTGCAGACATCTTACTCTTCGAGTCAGGCATACAGTGCACAGAGGTCCAGCCCAAAGCGCCAACCGGGTGGTGCACATCACTTTTGAAGATACGGTAGTCGCCCAGTCAAGACCGGCGCCTCTGCGAGAATCAGGTGAGCGTTACAGAATGCAAAGCCTACCGCAAAACTCTCGCCCAGGCGCTATGGAAACCTCGGATACCGACCACCTAGCCCGGTTACTTGGGGAACTAAGGGCAGAAGTGCATGCAGCTCGTCAGGAAACGAATGCTATAAGAAGGGAACTAATTATTTCCAAGGAGCGAACAGACGATCTTGCTAGACAATTGCTACAGTCACAAGCCGGACAGACCCCGTTACCCGCATCAGGGGCAAATCTTCCTTCAACATCCCCTATGAATCCAGTGCAGATCAACCTACCTGGGAATGTACCTCTGGCTCCGCCCGAACGATTTTCTGGTGACCCAAAGAGGTTTTCAGTATGTATCAATCAGTGCCGGTTGCATTTTTTATGCCGGCCAGCAGCCTTTCCAACTGATCAAGCTAAAGTAGCTTTTGTGCTTTCGTACCTTAGTGGCAATGCGGCAGACTGGTCGATCCCTCTAGTTAATCAAGATGATCCGGTTCTCCATGATTTTCAAGCCTTTCAGCGTAGTATGGAAAAACTGTTTGCAAGATATTCACAGGGGCAGGCCTTGGACAATGAGCTTCTTTCGTTGCGACAGGGTAATCAAGACCTTTTGGCTTATATTGCATCTTTCAACAGACTAATAGTGGAAACTCAATGGCCTGAGGACAAAAGGATTACGCTGTTTTATAGAGGTCTACGTGGAGAGCTCAAAGACGTTTTAGCCCAAGTAGTGAATCCCCCACAAGACTGTTCGGATTATATAGACTTAGTCGTTCAAATAGATCACAGACTGCAGAACAGGAACGCCGATCGTTCCAAGCTTGATGCTCGAGTATTTTCCAAACCACCAACTCCTTCCAAAGGAGTAGACTCCGGGGAACCCATGCAAATAGGGGGCCTGAAAGGACCACTAACACAAAAGAAGCGGGAAAGGAGAAAACAGTTGCAATTATGCCTCTATTGCGGAAACTCAGGGCACTTTCTTCGAGACTGTCCGGTGAAACCAGCCAAGAAGGTGGTAGGAGCTGCAGTTACCAAGGTCACAAACTCTGAGCAGGGAAACGACCTCGCCCGACAAGAATAGAGGTCCTCTTGCCGAGCGTTAAAACCAGTTCCGTGACCTCGCATTTCGTGATACCTATGGTCCTCATTAGCCCTGATCATCCAGATCGATTACATGCGATTGAAGCTTACGTCGACAGCGGTGCCATCGGCAATTATGTGGATCAGGAAATGGTTTTGAGGATGAATCTAACTCTTTGTCCCAAGGCTGTAAAGGACGTCATTACTACGGTGGATGGTACGGAGATAGCCTCCGAACCAGTAACGCATACCACTCAAGAAGTGACGCTAGTAAGTCAAGATGGACACCATGAGAAGATCGTGTTCGATGTGATCAAGGCCCCTCAGTTCCAGATTATTCTAGGGATACCTTGGTTAGAGAAACACAATCCTCGGATCGATTGGCGAGCAAGAACGGTTCAGTTCCCAGAATGTGTCTCTACTTGTCACCCTCCACCTGGTGTTGCTCTAGCAGCAATTTCTTCGGAGACTCCCCAGTTACCTCCCGAATACCTAGAATTCCAAGATGTTTTCCGGAAGGATCAGGCTAACTCTCTACCTCCTCATAGGTCCTATGACTGCCAGATAGACCTGATACCTGGATCTACTCCTCCGTGTAGCAGAATTTATGCCCTCACCGAGCCTGAGAACCTTCACCTCCGACAATACCTGGATCAATACCTAGCGAATGGGTTTATTTGTCCTTCTAAGTCCCCTGCTTCTTCAGCTTTGTTCTTCGTTCCAAAAAAAGAAGGGGACCTTAGAACTTGTATAGATTACCGCGCCCTGAACCAGATCACTGTTAAGAATAGATATCCGTTACCTTTAATCCCTGAACTCCTGGACCAAGTCAGAAGAGCATGCATATATACAAAGCTGTATCTTAGAGGAGCCTACCACTTGGTACGAGTAAAAGAGGGCGATGAATGGAAGACGGCCTTCCGCACCAAGTATGGGCTATTTGAATAGTAACAAACAGGGTATATTGTTGAGATAAACAATAGAGGGAGAGCACGGACAAGCCGTTGGCTTCCTTTGAACCGTTAAATATAAATCAAGGATGGTAGCACAAAAAACGGTTTTGTAGGAAATAATATATTTAATACTTGAAAAAAATCCTGAGGCCAAAAAACTAAAGGTGGAACGCCTCTAGTTCACAAGGGCAAGGAAATTCAGGAGGGTAGCAGCTCCAAAGAGGGAAAGGGCTTCAGTGTTCAGAACTGGGGATTAGATTCTGGAGCTGTAAGCTGATGGTCCGATCAAGATCGGGGTGGCTGTTCATTTTCTGTATTCTGTGTTGTTTCTTTAATGGTTCCCGTAGGTAACAGAGAATCAGAAGTGTTGACCATTTGGAGATGCACAAAAGTTAAAACAAGGGGGAGACTTCTTTGGCCAAGGGGCCGAGAAATCGGAGAGAGCTCTTCTAAAATTGCACCCTCATAGCATCTGGGGGTGTGCTGGAGAGGTAGTTCACGCAATATCTTATTCCTTCCAATTGAGATATTTGCTGGAGGTCATGAGAGCCCTCATGACCTATGGGGTCGACCGGTTTCGATGGCTAGTAGTAATTTAAACCATCTTCTTCAGGACCGTAGTTCAAAAAAAGGAATGAATCGGGGTTTCAGGAGGCTGAAACCAGGACAATTGCTGTATTGTAAGGATACAGAAGGGAAGGGGGGGAGAAACAAAAGAGGAGAGCATGAAGGTTTGAACACTCTATCATTGAGAAGTGCTTACTTGATGGACACCAAGCCCAAATGAGTAAGAGGGAACCTTGTGAGTCTCACCAATGTAAATTGGAGGTGCAAAGTAACAGGATGATTGGAGTGCCTGGTCACCGGTGTGTACTACAGTGTCTCAACATGGCAGGTGGGAGGGATTGGGCGGAGGGAAGGGGGTGAGAACGAAGGGAGCTAGGGCGTGAGTATGAAAGAAAAGCAGAAAAGCTGCTAGTATCATGAGTACCTTATGTCAGACTGGGCTGGTGCTGCCAGATCAGTCACTCTGGAAGACAAGAGGTAAGGTGCTGTTAGCATCGATGAGTTATAACACTAAAAACGAGCCAGCTAGTCTGGAGTACAGGGGCAGCATAGGCAGTACCTGGTATCCGTCTGCCGGTAGGCGTCCGCTCGCGGCAACTACTGCAGCTCGGAATGAGCTTGATGTGAAAACGGGGCCAACCGCCTCTAAAGAATGGGAAAAGCGCGCTCCACACTCGCGTCACGTGACGTACGCCGGCGTCGTGACCGCGTAGCGTGGAGCGGTGTGGGTACGTGCGGGGAGAGTGTGCTCTATCGCCCGTAGAACGTGCCGCAAAACACGTGAACACGGTCCTCCTCAGTAAAAACAGTCCGAGGGGCTGGGTGTGTGGAGGATCCGTGTATAGTAAGGGAGGGGGGGCAGGGGATGGGGAGGGGGGGGGGAGGAAAGGATGGGAAGGAAGGGGGGGGGGAAGGAGGGTAGGGGGGAAGGGAGGGGAGGGGAGGGTGGGGAAACCCGGGAAAGGGGGGCAATTGGGATGACTAATGCCCCAGGGGGGCCCGAACAAAGCGTAAAATAAATCAATGAATGTCGGGAAGCAGGCAAACCCTACAGGGAAGGACCAAAAAAGGAAGTGGATCGAAAAAGGAGGAAAGGATCAAAAAGAGGGGAGGCACACAGGCGATCCCTCACTTCCAGGGCAAAATATGCTAGGCAGGGCCTGTATTTACAGGCAGACTATGGTAGCACTGCTAGGTCATGCCACTGGATATTCTCATTAAGCCCTTTTGAGCATGTGTTGAGTTTAAAAATCCACTGCTGTTCTCTTCTAAAGAGTATGTTGTTGTAGTTACCCCCTCTTGCAGGGGGTGTGACCCTTTCTATGATGGTCCATTTGAATGAGTCTGCTGTATGGCCTTCAGCTGCAAAATGTTGGACTAGGGGGGCTGTGAGTTTGTTGGTACGTATACATGACCTATGTTCCACCATGCGGATCCGAACTGCCCGGGCAGTCATGCCAATGTATCTAAGAGCGCAGGGGCATGTGATCATATATATCACTCCTTTGGAATTACAGTTTGTCAATGTCATTTGCCTCCAAGGTGTATGCCAACCTATGTCTATCTCTGTTGTGCGAGATGTCTGAGGGCACATGGAGCAATTACCACATGGTGCGTGTCCTCTGGCTGGTGCTGTATCCCAGAGGGTACATTGATTGGGTCTTGAGGGTAAAGTAGTGTGTACTAGTGTTTTAACTACCTTATCCCGCAGGTTAGTCCGTCTTTTGAGGGCAAAACGGGGTATGGGGATGGTAGTCTCTCCTGTGTTTAAGATCGGCCATAGCTTCTTGACTTCTTGCTTGATCTTGTTGAGAAGAGGCGAGTAGCTAAACAGTGCTGTGATTCCTGTGGTATTAGCTGGTTTCAAGTGTTGTTGGAGGGTTACAGATCTCGGGATGTTTCTGGCTCTTTTGTAAGTGTCTCTGATGATTCTTTGTGGATATCCTCTTGCTGCCAATTGTTCCCTTAGGAGGCTAGACTGTGTGGTATATGTGGGGGTCTGGGTGCACAGCCTGCGATATCTTAAGAATTGTCCAAAGGGCAGGTTGTCTCTGAGTGCTCTAGGATGGTAACTGGAGTAGCATAACAGAGAGTTTCTATCCGTAGATTTCTTGTACACGCTTGAGACTAGTCCCCCATTGTTGGCTGAGATTGCGAGATCCAAAAAGTGTATGGATTGTTTGTCTTTTTCTAATGTAAACTGAAGGTGTGGGTTAAGAGAGTTAAGCCAAGCATGGAAAGACACCAGGTCCAATTCGGTCCCTTTGAAAATTATGAAGATATCATCTATGTATCTTCGCCATATGCCCAGGTTGGCGACAAAAGGGTTGGTGGCTGAGTAGATGTGGTCTTGTTCGAAGAGGTTGACGTATAAATTGGCTAGACTGGGGGAAAAAGTGGCTCCCATCGCAGTGCCGGATGTCTGTTGGTAGAAGGTATTTTGAAACAAAAAGTAATTGTTGGTTAATGCAATCTCTGCCAATTGGTGGATGAAGGTGGGCGGCACACCATGTAATTCGATGCCAGAATGTAGTAACCTGCTTAACATATTCAGAGTCTCTTGTTGAGGGATCCGAGTATACAGAGACTCGATATCAATCGTGACTAACCACTCTTGTTGTGGATCATACTGCAAGGAGTCTATTAAATTTAGCATCTGGGTAGAATCTTTTATGTAGCTTGTCATTTTAGGGATCTGATCCCTTATAAAAAAGTCAACGAATTGAGAGAGTGGTTCAAGGATAGAGCCAATGCCTGACACAATGGGGCGTCCGGGTGGTGGCACAATACCCTTGTGAATTTTGGGTAAAGCATACATGGCCGGAATGCGAGGGTGGGGTGGAGAGAGGAAAGCAGCTTCACGGCTGCTGATGTAACCTTCGGTCTCTGCTTCATAAATGATAGGAGCTATTATTGCTTGAAGGGAAGGTGTGGGGTCCATAGTCTGCCTGTAAATACAGGCCCTGCCTAGCATATTTTGCCCTGGAAGTGAGGGATCGCCTGTGTGCCTCCCCTCTTTTTGATCCTTTCCTCCTTTTTCGATCCACTTCCTTTTTTGGTCCTTCCCTGTAGGGTTTGCCTGCTTCCCGACATTCATTGATTTATTTTACGCTTTGTTCGGGCCCCCCTGGGGCATTAGTCATCCCAATTGCCCCCCTTTCCCGGGTTTCCCCGCCCTCCCCTCCCCTCCCCTCCCTTCCCCCCTACCCTCCTTCCTCCCCCCCCTTCCTTCCCATCCTTTCCTCCCCCCCCCCCATCCCCTGCCCCCCCTCCCTTACTATACACGGATCCTCCACACACCCAGCCCCTCGGACTGTTTTTACTGAGGAGGACCGTGTTCACGTGTTTTGCGGCACGTTCTACGGGCGATAGAGCACACTCTCCCCGCACGTACCCACACCGCTCCACGCTACGCGGTCACGACGCCGGCGTATGTCACGTGACGCGAGTGTGGAGCGCGCTTTTCCCATTCTTTAGAGGCGGTTGGCCCCGTTTTCACATCAAGCTCATTCCGAGCTGCAGTAGTTGCCGCGAGCGGACGCCTACCGGCAGACGGATACCAGGTACTGCCTATGCTGCCCCTGTACTCCAGACTAGCTGGCTCGTTTTTAGTGTTATAACTCATCGATGCTAACAGCACCTTACCTCTTGTCTTCCAGAGTGGCTGATCTGGCAGCACCAGCCCAGTCTGACATAAGGTACTCATGATACTAGCAGCTTTTCTGCTTTTCTTTCATACTCACGCCCTAGCTCCCTTCGTTCTCACCCCCTTCCCTCCGCCCAATCCCTCCCACCTGCCATGTTGAGACACTGTAGTACACACCGGTGACCAGGCACTCCAATCATCCTGTTACTTTGCACCTCCAATTTACATTGGTGAGACTCACAAGGTTCCATCTTACTCATTTGGGCTTGGTGTCCATCAAGTAAGCACTTCTCAATGATAGAGTGTTCAAACCTTCATGCTCTCCTCTTTTGTTTCTCCCCCCCTTCCCTTCTGTATCCTTACAATACAGCAATTGTCCTGGTTTCAGCCTCCTGAAACCCCGATTCATTCCTTTTTTTGAACTACGGTCCTGAAGAAGATGGTTTAAATTACTACTAGCCATCGAAACCGGTCGACCCCATAGGTCATGAGGGCTCTCATGACCTCCAGCAAATATCTCAATTGGAAGGAATAAGATATTGCGTGAACTACCTCTCCAGCACACCCCCAGATGCTATGAGGGTGCAATTTTAGAAGAGCTCTCTCCGATTTCTCGGCCCCTTGGCCAAAGAAGTCTCCCCCTTGTTTTAACTTTTGTGCATCTCCAAATGGTCAACACTTCTGATTCTCTGTTACCTACGGGAACCATTAAAGAAACAACACAGAATACAGAAAATGAACAGCCACCCCGATCTTGATCGGACCATCAGCTTACAGCTCCAGAATCTAATCCCCAGTTCTGAACACTGAAGCCCTTTCCCTCTTTGGAGCTGCTACCCTCCTGAATTTCCTTGCCCTTGTGAACTAGAGGCGTTCCACCTTTAGTTTTTTGGCCTCAGGATTTTTTTCAAGTATTAAATATATTATTTCCTACAAAACCGTTTTTTGTGCTGGGCTATTTGAATATCAGGTCATGCCCTTTGGGCTTTGCAATGCCCCGGCCGCCTTTCAATATTTTATGAACGATGTCCTCAGAGAACTCATAGATGTATGTGTTGTCGTTTACATTGACGACATCCTCGTTTATTCTTCATCGGAATCTGAACATCGGAAACACGTGAAAATGGTCCTCGAGAGGTTGCGTCAACACAGACTTTTCGCTAAGTTGGAAAAATGTGTTTTTAACGTGACTGAAGTTGAATTCTTGGGATTCATATTATCACCTAGCAGAGTGCGTATGAAACCAAGGAAGGTCGATGCAATTCTCAAATGGCCATCACCATCCTCCGTAAAAGGGGTTCAAAGCATGTTAGGCTTCGCCAACTTTTACCGCAGGTTTATCCCCGAATTCTCTCGAATAGTCCAGCCCATCACCGCCTTGTTAAAGAAAAACAAACGTTTTGAATGGTCTACCGAGGCGGAACAAGCTTTCCAGAATTTGAAGACAAAATTTATCTCTGCACCAATTCTAAAACATCCTCGCCCCGAACTCCCCTACATCGTTGAAACTGATGCTTCGAGCCTTGCCATGGGGGCAGTTCTAACACAGAAGGACCCAGTAACCAATCAGTTACATCCCGTGGCATTCTGGTCACGCAAATTCTCGCCTCCTGAGATCAATTACACTATTACTGATAAGGAACTTCTGGCTATCAAGTCTGCCTTTAAGGCTTGGCGGCATTATCTTCTGGGGGCCCGACACACCGTTACTGTGATTACGGATCACCGAAACCTGCAATATTTGAAAACCGCAAACGCCCAATCCTCTAGACAACTCCGTTGGGCACTATTCTTTGCCGAGTTTGACTTCATAATTACCTATCGACGTGGTACAAAAAACGGTAAAGCTGATGCCCTTTCTCGGATGGGAGTGGAGGAACACTTGACCAACCCTAAACCTGTACCTATCATTCCCGAACAAAGAATTCTGGGTGTAATAACCACACAATCCATAGAGGAAATTAAGGATAAAACCAGGCAACTTATAACTCCAGCAGAAATACAGAATTGGCATCTGCAGGGAAAGGACTTTGCAGTAAAGGACAACTTATTGTATTTCCAAGAATGAATATACCTGCCCAGCACAGATTTACAGAAAAAGGGGATCTCTTGTTATCACGAGTCTCTAATGGAAGGACATCCCGGTATGGCCAAAACCTCAGAAAAGATCAAGCGCTACTTCTGGTGGCCGTCTTGGAAAAAAGATATCAGAGACTTTATAATGTCCTGTGGAGTATGCGCCCAAAACAAGAGTCAAAAGGAAAGACCAGCCGGCCTCTTGCGCCCTATTGACATCCCACCTCGCCCTTGGCATACGCTTTCTATGGACTTCATCACCGACCTACCTCCATGCTCCGGATACAATACGATCCTGGTAATCGTGGACTTATTCTCCAAGATGGCGCATTTCATTCCACTCAAAGGCTTGCCAACAGCAACAACTCTGGCCCGAGAATTTCTCGAAAACATTGTCCGACTGCACGGTTTTCCTTCAGTGCTAATTTCGGATCGAGGTAGTCAATTTATTTCTCATTTTTGGCGAAGTTGTTGTCGGTCGGCTCAAATTGATGTGAGATTATCGACCAGTCACCACCCTCAAACCCACGGACAAACCGAGAGGACCAATCAAACTCTGGAACAGTATTTACGCTGCATGCTGCAACAAACTGAAAAAACTTGGAAAGATATCCTTTGGATAGCCGAATATGCCTACAACAACTCTGTCCACTCAGGAACTGGGAAAACCCCGTTTTTTCTTTTATACGGCTGTCACCCTCGAACCTCAGAGTTGGATCCACCCCAAGATCTTGGAACACCAGCAGTAGACTACCTGCACTCTACAATAACCCAAGCTTTTAAGGAAGCCGTTTCTCACCTTCAAAGGGCTAAGGAACAATACAAGAAAGGAGCAGATCAACATCGGAAGGAAGCCCCCCAATATCAAGTAGGAGATCAAGTCTGGTTATCCACCAAATATCTACCTCCAAAAGGACCACGCATATTCAACCCAAGATACCTTGGTCCCTATTCCATCACTACCATAGTAAACCCAGTAGCGGTCAAGTTGGACTTGCCCCCTCACATGAAGATACATCCGGTCTTCCACGTCTCTCTTTTAAAACCCGTGCAACCTCAAACCCGACTAACTAAATCCCCAAAACCTATCCTAGTTGATGGAGAACTCGAGTTTGAAGTCAAAAGCATCCTGGACTCCAAGATCTCCAAATCTAAGCTATTTTACCTAATTGACTGGAAAGGCTACGGCCCTCAAGAAAGATCCTGGGAACCTGCAGAATATGTCCACGCTCCTCGTCTAATCAAAAGATTTCATCAAACATTTCCTGACAAGCCAAAACCCCCGGGAAAACCCCGTTTGGGAGGGGCCTTGAGGGGGGGTACTGTCATGATCTCTGCTTCCAAAAGGCCAGGACTTACCCAACTCCCTTGGAAGCAGACCCATAACCCAGGTTCCGAGTGCCAGCCAGTCCCAATTGGGACCTTTTGGACCCTGTCCTGGTGCCAGTGGCGCCAGGCTCATAAATATGCCCAGTCCCAGCGCTGCAAGCGCCGGGCTCATAATGCTTGGGTGGACTTACCTGCAGCAGACCATGCTGCTTACTTACCTGCCAGTTGAACCCCTGATCCTCTTCTGTTTGGGACTACTTTTCCTGTTGGGTGGGGCAGGAGCCACTCCCTAGGTTCAAAACACTGGAACTCTTCTGGAAAGCAGGAACTCTTTTCTTACCTAGGCGTGGCTGTGGAAGGAGACACCTAAGCACTACAGGAGGCTATTTAAACCACACCCGATGGATGAATCTTTCTTTGCGTTATTCTGCATCCTCTGCAGCAGAACGCTCATCGTGTCTTCTGCATCTGATCCTGGGCCTAAAGGAAAAAGGCTTACCATCCTGAATCCAGTCTTCAGCAACATCTATAAAGACAAGAAAGAACAGGTTAGCACTACGGTCTTCAGTAACAGCGCATCTCTTACCTGGTCCATCGGCTGTCATCAACGCCTCGCGCAGCATTCCTGCATCTGAAAGACAAAGGCTTACCTACTCTTCACGCGCTCCGGAGGTCATCGCACTGCATTCCGGCATCTGAAAGACAAAAGCTTACCAACTCTTCGCACGCTCCGGAGGCCTTCGGCGCTGCATCCCGCATCTGTAAGACAAAAGAAGGTGCATTTAAAGACATTGGGTAACGTTCAATACTCACGTGCCATTACTCCATCCACGCCGAATTCAGTGGGCATTCCGGCATCCTTCAGCAGCTCCGAAATGGTACCTGCAAAATAAAAGGACAGTTAGTGCGCATCGTGAAGCAAGCAACAAGCGCTTACTTACGCGCTTCCAGGCACTTCTATTCTGCATACGGGTCCATCCTCAACTCACTTCAGCCAGTCAACCGCCATCGCCGGAACCCTGCAAAATAAGAGACAGCATTACAAAAGACTTTTAAAGACATTTGAAATATTCGGAACTCACCGTTCGTGAAGTAAATGACGGACAGCAGTCCTCTGAAGTCAAGAGGCCTGCGCTACCTATCCAGTGAAGAAACTGGTTACAGCACCCTGCCCCGAGGCAGATGGAGAGCTTGGCGTTCACTTACCTAAGGTGACAGCGTTAACCTTTGGGGTTCTACAGGAGAGGAGAAAAGGAAAGAGATAGGGACACCCCAATAACCCCAGTTCATTAATCCCATATTTTCTATCTGCAGACATCTTACTCTTCGAGTCAGGCATACAGTGCACAGAGGTCCAGCCCAAAGAGCCAACCGGGTGGTTCACATCACTTTTGAAGATACGGTAGTCGCCCAGTCAAGACCGGCGCCTCTGCGAGAATCAGGTGAGCGTTACACCGGCAGAACGTACAGATATGGGCCTCGGGTGTTCAAGCCACCAAGGAAAACAGGGAACCCCATGCATTTCCGAAAAGAGGACATGCCTGGGAATCCGCAGAGGTATGATTTGTGCACATCGCCCCAGAATTTATTACCCAGACACCCCCGCAAAGTCCGAAATGTGGGGGAAAAAACACCTTTTCCGCACATTTCGCTCGACGCACCCATCGAAACACGCCCCCAACAACACATGGCCTACTGTCACGCGTTCCCACAGGTGTCCCGATGAAAACAGTACCTGACATGTGTGGGTGCACCTAGCTGGCTGGCAAGCGGCAAGCCGAAAACGCAAGCAACCCCCAGCCTTTTTGCAGAGGGGAATCTCAGCCATTCTGCCGACCGGCACAACGTACAGATATGGGCCTCGGGTGTCCAAGCCACCGAGGAAAACAGGGAACCCCATGCATTTCCGAAAAGGGGACACCCGTGGGAATCTGCAGAGGTATGATATGCCCAAATTGCCCCAGAATTTATTACCCAGACACCCCCGCAAAGTCCGAAATGTGGTGAAAAAAACGCATTTTCCGCACATTTCGCTCAGCTCACCCATCGAAACACGCCCCCAACAACACATGTCCTACCGTCCCGCATTCCCACAGGTGTCCCGATGAAAACGGTACCTCACATGTGTGATTGTACCTACCTGGCCGCCAAGGGGAAAGCCGAAAACACAAGTAACCCCAAGTCTGTTTTCAGAGCGGAATCTCAGGTATTCTGCCGACCGGCACAACATACAGATATGGGCCTCGGGTGTCCAAGCAACCAAGGAAAAGAGGGAACCCCATGCATTTCCGAAAAGAAGACACCCGTGGGAATCCGCAGAGGTATGATATGCCCAAATCGCCCCAGAATTTATTACCCAGACACCCCTGCAAAGTCGAAATGTGGGAAAAAATACGCATTTTCCGCACATTTCGCTCGGCTCACCCATCGAAACACGCCCCCAACAACACATGGCCTACCGTCCCGCGTTCCAACAGGAGTCCCGATGAAAACGGTACCTCACATGTGTGGGTGCACCTACCTGGCTGGCAAGGGGCAAGCCGAAAACGCAATCAACCCCCACTCTGTTTGCAGAGGGGAATCTCAGCCATTCTGCCGACCGGCACAACATACAGATATGGGCCTCGGGTGTCCAAGCCACCAAGGAAAACAGGGAACCCCATGCATTTCCGAAAAGAGGACACCTGTGGGAATCCGCAGAGGTATGATATGGCCAAATCGCCCCAGAATTTATTACCCAGACACCCCCGCAAAATCCGAAATGTGGTGAAAAAAACGCATTTTCCGCACATTTCGCTCGGCTCACCCATCGAAACACGCCCCCAAAAACACATGGCCTATCGTCCCGCGTTCCCACAGGTGTCCCGATGAAAACGGTACCTCACATGTGTGGGTGCACCTACCTGGCCGCCAAGGGGAAAGCCGAAAACACAAGTAACCCCAAGTCTGTTTTCAGAGCGGAATCTCAGGCATTCTGCCGACCGGCACAACATACAGATATGGGCCTCGGGTGTACAAGCAACCAAGGAAAACAGGGAACCCCATGCATTTCCGAAAAGAAGTCACCCGTGGGAATCCGCAGAGGTATGATATGCCCAAATCGCCCCAGAATGTAGTACCCAGACACCCCCGCAAAGTCAGAAATGTGGGAAAAAATACGCATTTTCCGCACATTTCGCTCGGCTCAACCATAGAAACACGCCCCCAACAACACATGGCTTACCGTCCCACGTTCCCACAGGTGTCCCGATGAAAACGGTACCTCACATGTATTGGTGCACCTACTTGGCCGCCTAGGGGAAAGCCGAAAACACAAGTAACCACAAGTCTGTTTGCAGAGGGGAATCTCAGCTATTCTGCCGACTGGCACATCATACAGATATGGGCCTCGGGTGTCCAAGCCACCAAGGAAAACAGGGAACCCCATGCATTTCCGAAAAGAGGACACCCGTGGGAATCTGCAGAGGTATGATATGCCCAAATCGCCCCAGAATTTATTACCCAGACACCCCCGCAAAGTCTGAAATGTGGAAAAAAATACGCATTTTCCGCACATTTCGCTCAGCTCACCCATTGAAACACGCCCCCAACAACATATAGCCTACCGTCCCGCATTCCCACAGGTGTCCTGATGAGAACGGTACCTCACATGTGTGGGTGCACCTACCTGGTCGCCAAGGGGAAAGCCGAAAACACAAGTAACCCCAAGTCTGTTTTCACACCTGAAATGTCACACTCTCACATCATACAGATATGGGCCTCGGGTGTCCAAGCCACCAAGGAAAATAGGGAACCCCATGCATTTCCAAAAAGAGGACACCCGTGGGAATCCGCAGAGGTATGATATGCCCAAATCGCCCCAGAATTTATTACCCAGACACCCCCGCAAAGTCCGAAATGTGGGAAAAAATACGCATTTTCCGAACATTTCGCTCGACTCACCCATCGAAACACGCCCCCAACAACACATGGCCTACTGTCCCGCGTTCCCGCAGGTGTCCCGATGAAAACGGTACCTCACATGTGTGGGTGCACCTACCTGGCCGCCAAGGGGAAAGCCTAAAACACAAGTAACCCCAAGTCTGTTTTCACACCGGATATGTCACACTCTAACATCATACAGATATGGGCCTCGGGTGTCCAAGCCACCAAGGAAAACAGGGAACCCCATGCATTTCTGAAAAGAGGACACCCGTGGGAATCCGCAGAGGTATGATATGCCCAAATCGCCCCAGAATGTATTACCCAGACACCCCCGCAAAGTCCGAAATGTGGGAAAAAATATGCATTTTCCGCACATTTCGCTCGGCTCACCCATCGAAACACGCCCCCAACAACACATGGCCTACCGTTCCGCTTTCCCACAGGTGTCCCGATGAAAACGGTACCTCACATGTGTGGGTGCACCTACCTGGCTGGCAAGGGGCAAGCTTAAAACGCAAGCAACCCCCAGTCTGTTTGCAGAGGGGAATCTCAGCCATTCTGCCGACCGGCACATCATACAGATATGGGCCTCGGGTGTCCAAGCCACCAAGGAAAACAGGGAACCCCATGCATTTCCGAAAAGAGGACACCCGTGGGAATCCGCCGAGGTATGATATGCCCAAATCGCCCCAGAATTTATTATCCAGACACCCCCTCAAAGTACGAAATGTGGGAAAAAATACGCATTTTCCGCACATTTCGCTCGGCTCACCCATCGAAACACGCCCCCAACAACACATGGCCTACCGCCCCGCATTCCCATAGGTGTACCGATGAAAACGGTACCTCACATGTGTGGGTGCACCTACCTGGCCGCCAAGGGGAAAGCCGAAAACACAAGTAACCCCAAGTCTGTTTTCAGAGCGGAATCTCAGGCATTCTGCCGACCGGCACAACATACAGATATGGCCCTCGGGTGTCCAAGCAACCAAGGAAAACAGGGAACCCCATGCATTTCTGAAAAGAAGACCCCCGTGGGAATCCGCAGAGGTATGATATGCCCAAATGCCCCAGAATGTATTACGCAGACACCCCCGCAAAGTACGAAATATGGGAAAAAATACGCATTTTCCGCACATTTTGCTCGACTCACCCATCGAAACACGCCCCCAACAACTCATGACCTACCGTCCCGCGTTCCCACAGGTGTCCCGATGAAAACGGTACCTCACATGTGTGGATGCACCTACCTGGCCGCCAAGGGGAAAGCCGAAAACACAAGTAACCCCAAGTCTGTTTTCTGTCTGGAATTTGAGACTCTCTGCCGCACAACATACAGATATGGGCCTCGGGTGTCCAAACCACCGGGGAAAACAGGGAACCCCATGCATTTCTGAAAAGAGGCCACCCGTGGGAATCCGCAGAGGTATGATATGCCCAAATCGCCCCAGAATTTATTACCCAGACACCCCCGCAAAGTCCGAAATGTGGGGAAAAAAAATGCATTTTCCGCACATTTCGCTCGGCTCACCCATCGAAACACGCCCCCAACAACACATGGCCTACCGTCCCGTGTTCCCACAGGTTTCCCGATGAAAACGGTACCTCACATGTGTGGTTGCACCTATCTTGCTGGCAAGGGGCAAGCCGAAAACGCAAGCAACCCCCAGTCTGTTTGCAGAAGGGAATCTCAGCCATTCTGCCGTCCGGCACAACATACAGATATGGGCCTCGGGTGTCCAAGCCACCAAGGAAAACAGGGAACCCCATGCATTTCCGAAAAGAGGACACCCGTGGGAATCCGCAGAGGTATGATATGCCCAAATCGCCCCAGAATTGATTACCCAGACACCCCCGCAAAGTCGAAATGTGGGAAAAAATATGCATTTTCCGCACATTTCGCTCCGCTCACCCATCGAAACACGCCCCCAACAACACATGGCCTACCGTCCCGCGTTCCCACAGGTGTCCCGATGAAAACGGTACCTCACATGTGTGGGTGCACCTACCTGGCCGCCAATGGGAAAGCCGAAAACACAAGTAACCCCAAGTCTGTTTTCAGAGCGGAATCTCAGGCATTCTGCCGACTGGCACAACATACAGATATGGGCCTCGGGTGTCCAAGCAACCAAGGAAAACAGGGAACCCCATGCATTTCCAAAAATAATACACCCGTGGGAATCCGCAGAGGTATGATATGCCCAAATCGCCCCAGAATGTATTACCCAGACACCCCGGCAAAGTACGAAATGTGGGAAAAAATATGCATTTTCCGCATATTTCACTCGGCTCACCCATCGAAACACGCCCCCAACAACTCATGACCTACCGTCCCGCGTTCCCACAGGTGTTCCGATGAAAACGGTACCTCACATGTGTGGGTGCACCTACCTGGCCGCCAAGGGGAAAGCCGAAAACACAAGTAACCCCAAGTCTGTTTGCAGAGGGGAATCTCAGCCATTCTGCCGACCGGCACATCATACAGATATGGGCCTCGGGTGTCCAAGCCACCAAGGAAAACAGGGAACCCCATGCATTTCTGAAAAGAGGACACCCGTGGGAATCCGCAGAGGTATGATATGCCCAAATCGCCCCAGAATGTATTACCCAGACACCCCCGCAAAGTCCGAAATGTGGGAAAAAATACGCATTTTCCGCACATTTCGCTCGGCTCACCCATCGAAACACGCCCCCAACAACACATGGCCTACCGTCCCGCTTTCCGACAGGTGTCCCCTTGAAAATGGTACCTCACATGTGTGGGTGCACATACCTGGCTGGCAAGGGGCAAGCTGAAAACGCAAGCAACCCCCAGTCTGTTTGCAGAGGGGAATCTCAGCTATTCTGCCGACTGGCACAACATACAGATATGGGCCTCGGGTGTCCAAGCCACCAAGGAAAACAGGGAACCCCATGCATTTCCGAAAAGAGGACACCCGTGGGAATCCGCAGAGGTATGATTTGCGCACATCGCCCCAGAATTTATTACCCAGACAGCCCCGCAAAGTCCGAAAAGTGGGGAAAAAAATGCTTTTTCCGCACATTTCACTCGACGCACCCATCGAAAGACGCCCCCAACAACACATGGCCTACTGTCACGCGTTCCCACAGGTGTCCCGATGAAAACGGTACCTCACATGTGTGGGTGCACCTACCTGGCCGCCAAGGGGAAAGCCTAAAACACAAGTAACCCCAAGTCTGTTTTCACACCGGAAATGTCACACTCTCACATCATACAGATATGGGCCTCGGGTGTCCAAGCCACCAAGGAAAACAGGGAACCCCATGCATTTCCGAAAAGAGGACACCCGTGGGAATCCGCAGAGGTATGATATGCCCAAATCGCCCCAGAATGTATTACCCAGACACCCCCGCAAAGTCCGAAATGTGGGAAAAAATGCGAATTTTCCGCACATTTCGCTCGGCTCACGCATCGAAACACGCACCCAACAACACATGGCCTACCGTCCCGTGTTCCCACAGGTGTCCCGATGAAAACGGTACCTCACATGTGTGGGTGCACCTACCTGGCTGGCAAGGGGCAAGCTGAAAACGCAAGCAACCCCCAGTCTGTTTGCAGAGGGGAATCTCAAGTATTCTGCCGACCGGCACAACATACAGATATGGGCCTCGGGTGTCCAAGCCACCGAGGAAAACAGGGAACCCCATGCATTTCTGAAAAGAGGACACCTGTGGGAATCCGCAGAGGTATGATTTGCGCACATCGCCCCAGAATTTATTTCCCAGACAGCCCCGCAAAGTCCGAAATGTGGGGAAAAAAACACTTTTTCCGCACATTTCGCTCGACGCACCCATCGAAACACGCCCCCAACAACACATGGCCTACCGTCACGCGTTCCCACAGGTGTCCCGATGAAAACGGTACCTCACATGTGTGGGTGCATCTACCTGGCCGCCAAGGGGAAAGCCTAAAACACAAGTAACCCCAAGTCTGTTTTCAGAGGGAAATCTCAGACATTCAGCCGACCGGCACAACGTACAGATATGGGCCTCGGGTGTCCAAGCCACCGAGGAAAACAGGGAACCCCATGCATTTCCGAAAAGAGGACACCCGTGGGAATCCGCAGAGGTATGATTTGCGCACATCGCCCCAGAATTTATTACCCAGACACCCCCGCAAAGTCCGAAATGTGGGGAAAAAATGCATTTTCCGCACATTTGGCTCGGCTCACCCATCAAAACACGCCCCCAACAACACATGGCCTACCGTCCCAAGTTCCCACAGGTGTTCCGATGAAAACGGTACCTCACATGTGTGGGTGCACCTACCTGGCTGGCAAGGGGCAAGCTGAAAACGCAAGCAACCCCCAGTCTGTTTGCAGAGGGGAATCTCAGCCATTCTGCCGACCGGCACATCATACAGATATGGGCCTCGGGTGTCCAAGCCACCAAGGAAAACAGGGAACCACATGCATTTCCGAAAAGAGGACACCCATGGGAATCTGCAGAGGTATGATATGCCCAAATCGCCCCAGAATTTATTCTAGACACCCCCGCTCGGCTCACCCATCAAAACACGCCCCCAACAACTCATGACCTACCGTCCCGCGTCCCCACAGGTGTCCCGTTGAAAATGGTACCTCACATGTGTGGGTGCACCTACCTGGCTGGCAAGGGGCAAGCCGTAAACGCAAGCAACCCCCAGTCTGTTTGCAGAGGGGAATCTCAGCCATTCTGCCGACCGGCACATCATACAGATATGGGCCTCGGGTGTCCAAGCCACCAAGGAAAACAGGATACCCCATGCATTTCCGAAAAGAGGACACCCGTGGGAATCCGCAGAGGTATGATATGCCCAAATCGCCCCAGAATTTATTACCCAGACAACCCCGCAAAGTCCGAAATGTGGGAAAAAATATGCATTTTCCGCACATTTCGCTCTACGCACCCATCGAAACACACCCCCAACAACACATGGCCTACCGTCACGCGTTCCCACAGGTGTCCCGTTGAAAACAGTACCTCACATGTGTGGGTGCACCTGGCCGCCAAGGGGAAAGCCGAAAACACAAGTAACCCCAAGTCTGTTTTCAGAGCGGAATCTCAGGCATTCTGCCGACCGGCACAACATACAGATATGGCCTCGGGTGTCCAAGCAACCAAGGAAAACAGGGAACCCCATGCATTTCCGAAAAGAAGAGCCCTGTGGGAATCCGCAGAGGTATGATATGCCCAAATCGCCCCAGAATGTATTACCCAGACACCCCTGCAAAGTACGAAATGTGGGAAAAAATACGCATTTTCCGCACATTTCGCTCGGCTCACCCATCGAAACACGCCCCCAACAACTCATGACCTACCGGCCCACGTTCCCACAGGTGTCCCGATGAAAACGGTACCTCACATGTGTGGGTGCACCTACCTGGCCGCCAAGGGGAAAGCCGAAAACACAAGTAACCCCAAGTCTGTTTTCACAGCGGAATCTCAGGCATTCTGCCGACCGGCACAACATACAGATATGGCCTCGGGTGTCCAAGCAACCAAGGAAAACAGGGAACCCCATGCATTTCCGAAAAGAAGACACCCGTGAGAATCCGCAGAGGTATGATATGCCCAAATCGCCCCAGAATTTATTACCCAGACACCCCCGCAAAGTACGAAATGTGGGAAAAAAATACGCCTTTTCCGCACATTTCGCTCGGCTCACCCATCGAAACACACCCCCAACAACTCATGACCTACCGTCCCACGTTCCCACAGGTGTCCCGATGAAAACAGTACCTCACATGTGTGGGTGCACCTACCTAGCTGGCAAGGGGCAAGCAGAAAACGCAAGCAACCCCCAGTCTGTTTGCAGAGGGGAATCTCAGCCATTCTGCCGACCGGCACAACATACAGAAATGGGCCTCGGGTGTCGGAGCCACCGTGGAAAACAGGGAACCCCATTCATTTTCATAAAAGAGGACACCCGTGGGAATCTGCAGAGGTATGATATGCGCACATCGCCCCAGAATTTATTACCCAGACAGCCCCGCAAAGTCAGAAATGTGGGGAAAAAATGTTTTTTCCGCACATTTCGCTCGACGCACCCATCAAAAGACGCCCCCAACAACACATGGCCTACCGTCACGCATTCCCACAGGTGTCCCGATGAAAACGGTACCTCACATGTGTGGGTGCACCTACCTGGCCGCCAAGGGGAATGCCGAAAACACAAGTAACCCCAAGTCTGTTTTCTGACCGGAATTTGAGACTCTTGCCGCACAACATACAGATATGGGCCTCGGGTGTCCAAGCCACCGGGGAAAACAGGGAAACCCATGCATTTCCGAAAAGAGGACACCTGTGGGAATCCGCAGAGGTATGATATGCCCAAATCGCCCCAGAATTTATTACCCAGACACCCCCGCAAAGTCCGAAATGTGGGGAACAAAATGCATTTTCCGCACATTTCGCTCGGCTCACCCATCAAAACACGCCCCCAACAACACATGGCCTACCGTCCCGCGTTCCCACAGGTTTCCCGATGAAAACGGTACCTCACATGTGTGGGTGCACCTATCTTGCTGGCAAGGGGCAAGCCGAAAACGCAAGCAACCCCCAGTCTGTTTGCAGAGGGGAATCTCAGCCATTCTGCCGACCGGCACAACATACAGATATGGGCCTAGGGTGTCGAAGCCACCGTGGAAAACAGGGAACCCCATTCATTTTCCTAAAAGAGGACACCCGTGGGAATCTGCAGAGGTATGATTTGCGCACATCGCCCCAGAATTTATTACCCAGACAGCCCCGCAAAGTCAGAAATGTGGGGAAAAAAATGTTTTTTCCGCACATTTCGCTCGACGCACCCATCAAAAAACGCCCCCAACAACACATGGCCTACCGTCACGCGTTCCCACAGGTGTCCCGATGAAAACGGTACCTCACATGTGTGGGTGCACCTACCTGGCCGCCAAGGGGAATGCCGAAAACACAAGTAACCCCAAGTCTGTTTTCTGACTGGAATTTGAGACTCTCTGCCGCACAACATACAGATATTGGCCTCGGGTGTCCAAACCACCGGGGAAAACAGGGAACCCCATGCATTTCCGAAAAGAGGCCACCCGTGGGTATCCGCAGAGGTATGATATGCCCAAATCGCCCCAGAATTTATTACCCAGACACCCCCGCAAAGTCCGAAATGTGGGGAAAAAAATGCATTTTCCGCACATTTTGCTCGGCTCACCCATCGAAACACGCTCCCAACAACACATGGCCTACCGTCCCGCGTTCCCACAGGTTTCCCAATGAAAACGGTACCTCACATGTGTGGGTGCACCTATCTTGCTGGCAAGGGGCAAGCCGAAAACGCAAGCAACCCCCAGTCTGTTTGCAGAGGGGAATCTCAGCCATTCTGCCGACCGGCACAACATACAGATATGGGCCTCGGGTGTCGAAGCCACCGTGGAAAACAGGGAACCCCATTCATTTTGCTAAAAGAGGACACCCGTGGGAATCTGCAGAGGTATGATTTGCGCACATCGCCCCAGAATTTATTACCCAGACAGCCCCGCAAAGTCAGAAATGTGGGGAAAAAAATGTTTTTTCCGCACATTTCGCTCGACGCACCCATCAAAAGATGCCCCCAACAACACATGGCCTACCGTCACGCGTTCCCACAGGTGTCCCGATGAAAACGGTACCTCACATGTGTGGGTGCACCTACCTGGCCGCCAAGGGGAATGCCGAAAACACAAGTAACCCCAAGTCTGTTTTCTGACTGGAATTTGAGACTCTTGCCGCACAACATACAGATATGGGCCTCGGGTGTCCAAGCCACCGGGGAAAACAGGGAAACCCATGCATTTACGAAAAGAGGACACCTGTGGGAATCCGCAGAGGTATGATATGCCCAAATCGCCCCAGAATTTATTACCCAGACACCCCCGCAAAGTCCGAAATGTGGGGAAAAAAATGCATTTTCCGCACATTTCGCTCGGCTCACCCATCGAAACACGCCCCCAACAACACATGGCCTACCGTCCCGCGTTCCCACAGGTTTCCTGATGAAAACGGTACCTCACATGTGTGGGTGCACCTATCTTGCTGGCAAGGGGCAAGCCGAAAACGCAAGCAACCCCCAGTCTGTTTGCAGAGGTGAATCTCAGCCATTCTGCCGACCGGCACAACATACAGATATGGGCCTCGGGTGTCCTAGCCACCAAGGAAAACAGGGAACCCCATGCATTTCCGAAAAGAGGATACCCGTGGGAATCCGCAGAGGTATGATTTGCGCACATCGCCCCAGAATTTATTACCCAGACACCCCCGCAAAGTCTGAAATGTGGGGAAAAAAATGCATTTTCCAGACATTTCACTCGGCGCACCCATCGAAACACGCCCCCAACAACACATGGCCACCCGTCCCGCGTTCCCACAGGTGTCCCGATGAAAACGGTACCTCACATGCGTGGGTGCACCTACCTGGCTGGCAAGGGGCAAGCCGAAAACGCAAGCAACCCCCAGTCTGTTTGCAGAGGGGAATCTCAGCCATTCTGCCGACCGGCACAACATACAGATATGGGCCTCGGGTGTCCAAGCCACCAAGGAAAACAGGGAACCCCATGCATTTACGAAAAGAGGACACCTGTGGGAATCCGCAGAGGTATGATTTGCGCACATCGCCCCAGAATTTATTACCCAGACACCCCCGCAAAGTCCGAAATGTGGGGAAAAAAATGCTTTTTCCGCACATTTCGCTCGACGCACCCATTGAAAGACGCCCCCAACAACACATGGCCTACCGTCACGCGTTCCCACAGTTGTCCCGATGAAAACGGTACCTCACATGTGTGGGTGCACCTACCTGGCCGCCAAGGGGAAAGCCTAAAACACAAGTAACCCCAAGTCTGTTTTCACACCGGAAATGTCACAATCTCACATCATACAGATATGGGCCTCGGGTGTCCAAGCCACCAAGGAAAACAGGGAACCCCATGCATTTCCGAAAAGAGGACACCCGTGGGAATCCGCAGAGGTATGATATGCCCAAATCGCCCCAGAATGTATTACCCAGACACCCCCGCAAAGTCCGAAATGTGGGAAAAAATACGCATTTTCCGCACATTTCGCTCGGCTCACGCATCGAAACACGCCCCAACAACACATGGCCTACCGTCCCACGTTCCCACAGGTGTCCCGATGAAAACGGTACCTCATATGTGTGGGTGCACCTACCTGGCCGCCAAGGGGCAAGCTGAAAACGCAAGCAACCCCCACTCTGTTTGCAGAGGGGAATCTCAGCCATTCTGCCGACCGGCACATCATACAGATATGGGCCTCGGGTGTCCAAGCCACCGAGGAAAACAGGGAACCCCATGCATTTCCGAAAAGAGGACACCCGTGGGAATCCGCAGAGGTATGATTTGCGCACATCGCCCCAGAATTTATTACCCAGACACCCCCGCAAAGTCTGAAATGTGGGAAAAAAACACCTTTTCCGCACATTTCGCTCTACGCATCCATCGAAACACGCCCCCAACAACACATGGCCTACCGTCACGCGTTCCCACAGGTGTCCTGATGAAAACAGTACCTCACATGTGTGGGTGCACCTACCTGGCTGGCAAGGGGCAAGCCGAAAACGCAAGCAACCCCCAGTCTGTTTGCAGAGGGGAATCTCAGCCATTCTGCCGTCCGGCACAACATACAGATATGGGCCTCGGGTGTCCAAGCCACCAAGGAAAACAGGGAACCCCATGCATTTCCGAAAAGAGGACACTCGTGGGAATCCGCAGAGGTATGATTTGCGCACATCACCCCAGAATTTATTACCCAGACACCCCCGCAAAGTCCGAAATGTGGGGAAAAAAATGCATTTTCCAGACATTTCGCTCGGCGCACCCATCGAAACACGCCCCCAACAAGACATGGCCTACCGTCCCATGTTACCACAGGTGTCCCGATGAAAACGGTACCTCACATGCGTGGGTGCACCTACCTGGCTGGCAAGGGTCAAGCCGAAAACGCAAGCAACCCCCAGTCTGTTTGCAGTGTGGAATCTCAGCCATTCTGCCGACCGGCACAACATACAGATATGGGCCTCGGGTGTCCAAGCCACCAAGGAAAACAGGGAACCCCATTCATTTCCGGAAAGAGGACACCCGTGGGAATCCGCAGAGGTATGATTTGCGCACATCGCCCCAGAATTTATTACCCAGACAGCCCCGCAAAGTCCGAAATGTGTGATGAAAAAAATGCTTTTTCCGCACATTTCGCTCGACGCACCCATCGAAAGACGCCCCCAACAACACATGGCCTACCGTCACGCGTTCCCACCGGTGTCCCGAAGAAAACGGTACCTCACATGTGTGGGTGCACCTACCTGGCCGCCAAGGGGAAAGCCTAAAACACAAGTAACCCCAAGTCTGTTATCACACCGGAAATGTCACACTCTCACATCATACAGATATGGGCCTCGGGTGTCCAAGCCACCAAGGAAAACAGGGAACCCCATGCATTTCCGAAAAGAGGACACCCGTGGGAATCCGCAGAGGTATGATATGCCCAAATCGCCCCAGAATGTATTACCCAGACACCCCCGCAAAGACCGAAATGTGGGAAGAAATACGCATTTTCCGCACATTTCGCTCGGCTCACGCATCGAAACACGCCCCCAACAACACATGGCCTACCGTCCCGCGTTCCCACAGGTGTCCCGATGAAAACGGTGCCTCACATGTGTGGGTGCACCTACCTGGCTGGCAAGGGGCAAGCTGAAAACGCAAGCAACCCCCAGTCTGTTTGCAGAGGGGAATCTCAGCCATTCTGCCGACCGGCACATCATACAGATATGGGCCTCGGGTGTCCAAGCCACCAAGGAAAACAGGGAACCCCATGCATTTCCGAAAAGAGGACACCCGTGGGAATCTGCAGAGGTATGATTTGCGCACATCGCCCCAGAATTTATTACCCAGACACCCCCGCAAAGTCTGAAATGTTGGAAAAAAACACCTTTTCCGCACATTTCGCTCTGCGCATCCATCGAAACACGCCCCCAACAACACATGGCCTACCGTCACGCGTTCCCACAGGTGTCCTGATGAAAACAGTACCTCACATGTGTGGGTGCACCTACCTGGCTGGCAAGGGGCAGGCCGAAAACGCAAGCAACCCCCAGTCTGTTTGCAGAGGGGAATCTCAGCCATTCTGCCGTCCGGCACAACATACAGATATGGGCCTCGGGTGTCCAAGCCACCAAGGAAAACAGGGAACCCCATGCATTTCCGAAAAGAGGACACCCGTGGGAATCCGCAGAGGTATGATTTGCGCACATCGCCCCAGAATTTATTAACCAGACACCCCCGCAAAGTCCGAAATGTGGTGAAAAAAAAGCATTTTCTGCACATTTTGCTCGGCTCACCCATCGAAACACGCCGCCAACAACACATGGCCTACCGTCCCGCGTTCCCACAGGTGTCCCGATGAAAATGGTATCTCACATGTGTGGGTGCACCTACCTGGCCGCCAAGGGGAATGCCGAAAACACAAGTAACCCCAAGTCTGTTTTCAGAGGGAAATCTCAGACATTCAGCCGACCGGCACAACCTACAGATATGGGCCTCGGGTGTCCAAGCCACCGAGGAAAACAGGGAACCCCATGCATTTCCGAAAAGAGGACACCCGTGGGAATCCGCAGAGGTATTATCTGCGCACATCGCCCCAGAATTTATTACCCAGACACCCCCGCAAAGTCCGAAATGTGGGGAAAAAAATGCATTTTCCGCACATTTCGCTCGGCTCACCCATCAAAACACGCCCCCAACAACACATGGCCTACCGTCCCGCGTTCCCACAGGTGTTCCGATGAAAATGGTACCTCACATGTGTGGGTGCACCTACCTGGCTGGCAAGGGGCAAGCTGAAAACGCAAGCAACTCCCAGTCTGTTTGCAGAGGGGAATCTCAGCCATTCTGCCGACTGGCACATCATACAGATATGGGCCTCGGGTGTCCAAGCCACCAAGGAAAACAGGGAACCCCATGCATTTCCGAAAAGAGGACACCCGTGGGAATCCGCAGAGGTATGATATGCCCAAATCGCCCCAGAATTTATTCTAGACACCCCCGCAAAGTATGAAATGTGGGAAAAAATATGCATTTTCCGCACATTTCGCTCGGCTCACCCATCAAAACACGCCCCCAACAACTCATGACCTACCGTCCCGCGTTCCCACAGGTGTCCCGATGAAAACGGTACCTCACATGTGTGGGTGCACCTACCTGGCTGGCAAGGGGCAAGCCGAAAACGCAAGCAACCCCCAGTCTGTTTGCAGAGGGGAATCTCAGCCATTCTGCCGACCGGCACAACATACAGATATGGGCCTCGGGTGTCCAAGCCACCGGGGAAAACAGGAAACCCCATGCATTTTCCTAAAAGAGGACACCCATGGGAATCTGCAGAGGTATTATATGCCCAAATCGCCCCAGAATTTATTACCCAGACACCCCCCCAAAGTCCGAAATGTGGTGAAAAAAAAGCATTTTCTGCACATTTCGCTCGGCTCACCCATCGAAACACGCCCCCAACAACACATGGCCTACCGTCCCGCGTTCCCACAGGTGTCCCGATGAAAATGGTATCTCACATGTGTGGGTGCACCTACCTGGCCGCCAAGGGGAATGCCGAAAACACAAGTAACCCCAAGTCTGTTTTCTGACTGGAATTTGAGACTCTCTGCCGCACAACATACAGATATTGGCCTCGGGTGTCCAAACCACCGGGGAAAACAGGGAACCCCATGCATTTCCGAAAAGAGGCCACCCGTGGGAATCCGCAGTGGTATGATATGCCCAAATCGCCCCAGAATTTATTACCCAGACACCCCCGCAAAGTCCGAAATGTGGGGAAAAAAATGCATTTTCCGAACATTTCGCTCGGCTCACCCATCGAAACACGCCCCCAACAACACATGGCCTACCGTCCCGCGTTCCCACAGGTTTCCCAATGAAAACGGTACCTCACATGTGTGGGTGCACCTATCTTGCTGGCAAGGGGCAAGCCGAAAACGCAAGCAACCCCCAGTCTGTTTGCAGAGGGGAATCTCAGCCATTCTGCCGACCGGCACAACATACAGATATGGGCCTCGGGTGTCCAAGCCACCAAGGAAAACAGGGAACCCCATTCATTTCCGAAAAGAGGACACCCGTTGGAATCCGCAGTGGTTTGATTTGCGCACATCGCCCCAGAATTTATTACCCAGACAGCCCCGCAAAGTCCGAAATGTGGGGAAAAAAATGTTTTTTCCGCACATTTCGCTCGACGCACCCATCAAAACACGCCCCCAACAACACATGGCCTACCGTCATGCATTCCCACAGGTGTCCCGATGAAAACGGTACCTCACATGTGTGGGTGAACCTACCTGGCCGCCAAGGGGAAAGCCTAAAACACAAGTAACCCCAAGTCTGTTTTCACACCGGAAATGTCACACTCTCACATCATACAGATATGGGCCTCGGGTGTCCAAGCCACCAAGGAAAACAGGGAACCCCATGCATTTCCGAAAAGAGGACACCTGTGGGAATCCGCAGAGGTATGATATGCCCAAATCGCCCCAGAATTTATTACCCAGACACCCCCGCAAAGTCCGAAATGTGGGGAAAAAATGCATTTTCCGCACATTTCGCTCAGCTCACACATCGAAACACGCCCCCAACAACACATGGCCTACCGTCCCGCATTCCCACAGGTGTCCCGATGAAAACGGTACCTCACATGTGTGGGTGCACCTATCTTGCTGGCAAGGGGCAAGCCGAAAACGCAAGCAACCCCCAGTCTGTTTGCAGAGGGGAATCTCAGCCATTCTGCCGACCGGCACAACATACACATATGGGCCTCGGGTGTCCAAGCCACCGAGGAAAACAGGGAACCCCATGCATTTCCGAAAAGAGGACACCCGTGGGAATCCGCAGAGGTATGATTTGCGCACATCGCCCAGAATTTATTACCCAGACACCCCCGCAAAGTCTGAAATGTGGGAAAAAATACGCATTTTCCACACATTTCGCTCGGCTCACCCATCGAAACACGCCCCCAACAACACATGGCCTACTGTCCCGCGTTCCCACAGGTGTCCCGATGAAAACGGTACCTCACATGTGTGGGTGCACCTACCTGGCTGGCAAGGGGCAAGCTGAAAACGCAAGCAACCCCCAGTCTGTTTGCAGAGGGGAATCTCAGCCATTCTGCCGACCGGCACATCATACAGATATGGGCCTTGGGTGTCCAAGCCACCAAGGAAAACAGGGAACCCCATGCATTTCCGAAAAGAGGACACCTGTGGGAATCCGCAGAGGTATGATATGCCCAAATCGCCCCAGAATTTATTACCCAGACACCCCTGCAAAGTCCAAAATGTGGGGAAAAAAACACCTTTTCCGCACATTTCGCTCGATGCACCCATCGAAACACGCCCCCAACAACACATGGCCTACCGTCACGTGTTCCCACAGGTGTCCCGATGAAAACGGTACCTCACATGTGTGGGTGCACCTACCTGGCTGGCAAGGGGCAAGCCGAAAACGCAAGCAACCCCCAGCCTGTTTGCAGAGGGGAATCTCAGCCATTCTGCCGACCGGCACAACGTACAGATATGGGCCTCGGGTGTCCAAGCTACCGAGGAGAACAGGGAACCCCATGCATTTCCGAAAAGAGGACACCCGTGGGAATACGCAGAGGTATGATTTGCACACATCGCCCCAGAATTTATTACCCAGACACCCCTGCAAAGTCCGAAATGTGCCCCGGGGACACAAACCCTACTGCCCCATCTATTGGGGGTCCTGCCCCACCTTTTGTGGTGGCCCTCTCCCCCCCCACCCCAAATGGAGGTGGGGTGTACCTCACGCAGCCGTTTGGAGGAGGCCCAGGGAGGCCTGCATGAGGTGTGTCCCACAGCCATTGGGGGTGGGTGGGCACCCCAAAAGGTGGGGCAGGACCCCCAATAGATGGGGCAGTAGGGTTTGGGCACCCTGGGGGCAGATTGCCACACTAATGTGGCCATCTGCACCAAGCGATGTTGGGTAAACAAAAAAAATAATACAAATTCATAGGCTGCTTTTTAGGGGGGCTGAGGGGCACCCTAAATTGGCAGCGAATGATGTACTGCAACGGGGGGTGGCCCTCAGCCCCCCCCACCCCAAATGGAGGGCCCCACCTCATGCAACCCTCCCTGGGGGCAGATATCTGCTCCTAGGAAGGGGCATCTGACCCCAGGGAGGGATGCATGAGGTGGGGCCCTCCATTTGGGGTGGGGGGGTTGAGGGCCACCCCCCATTGGGGTACATCATTCGCTGCCAATTTAGGGTGGCCCTCAGCTCCCCTAAAAAGCAGCCTATGAATTTGTATTTTGTTTTTTGTTTACCCTACTTTGCTTGGTTCAGATGGTCACATTAGTGTGGCTATCTGCCCCCAGGGTGCCCAAACCCTACTGCCCCATCTATTGGGGTCCCCCCCCACCCCCAATGGCTGGGGGACACACCTCATGCAGGCCTCCCTGGGCCTCCTCCAAACGGCTGCGTGAGATACACCCCACCTCCATTTGGGGTGAGGGGGGAGAGGGCCACCCCAAAAGGCGGGGCAGGACCCCCAATAGATGGGGCAGTAGGGTCTGGGCACCCTGGGGGCAGATAGCCACACTAATGTGGCCATCTGCACCAAGCAAAGTAGGGTAAACAAAAAACAAAATGCAAATTCATAGGCTGCTTTTTAGGGGGGACTGAGGGCCACCCTAAATTGGCAGCGAATGATGTACCCCAATGGGGGGTGGCCCTCAACCCCCCCACCCCAAATGGAGGGCCCCACCTCATGCAACCCACTCTGGGGGCACATAGGGGGGGGCACCTCATGCATCCCTCCCTGGGGTCAGATGCCCCTTCCTAGGAGCAGATATCTGCCCCCAGGGAGGGTTGCATGAGGTGGGGCCCTCCATTTGGGGTGGGGGGGGGTTGAGGGCCACCCCCCATTGTGGTACATCATTCGCTGCCAATTTAGGGTGGCCCTCAGTCCCCCCTAAAAAGCAGCCTGTGATTTTGTTTTTTTTTTTGTTTACCCAACTTCGCTTGGTACAGATGGGCACATTAGTGTGGCTATCTGCCCCCAGGGTGCCCAAACCCTACTGCCCCATCTATTGGGGGTCCTGCCCCACCTTTTGGGGTGCCCCCCCTGTGATGCCGGAAATGCATCTGAGGGACAGGGCCTCTGAATCCTTGTCCTTTCTCTGTTTTTACCGTGTGTTCTGTCATGTTTTCTGCCCAGGAGTCCATGAGGGACTCCTGGCAGTGCAGCTCTCTTTTGATTTGGTGAACAGACCCATGGGATACCCTTATGGCACCCATGGGTAGGGGTACAACCCTGTGCCCCTAGTGTATGTTTTTGGGCACCTGTGGGTGGCCCACAGAGCAGGGTATGGGCTGGTGGCAGCTCCATGCTGAATTTGACAGGTGCTCTGGGTGTCCTCCATTTTGGGATACCCAGGCCCTGCCATTGGAATCAGTTGATTCCTGATAGGAAACAAGATGGCCCCTGTGGCCTCTTGCTTTCTATTGCCTGTTATCTTGTTTTTCCCAAAGTCCTGGGAAGCCCTGACTCTGTCCCTTCCCCCTGACTGGCTGTTGGGTGGAAGTTCCATATGGTGTTGTTGTGAAGGCCCAGCTAGACTGACTGGAGCCTTCCCAGTGACTGTATGTTGTGGGTACCTCCTGTGGGTGGGACCTGGGTGAATGGAGTGTGTGACCAATATACACTCCTTGTTGTGGTTGTCTGGTTTCTGGCATGAGAGACAAAGACTGAGACAGCCCTGCCCGAAACTGGCCTGAATGCAGTGTGTAGTGTTGAATGGCTGGGTACTTGTCCCAATCCACATTCCTTGTTGTGAGTGTCTGAAAGGGAGGAGTGTGGCCTGAATGCACTGTGTGCCTGATTGGCTGACTGACTGCATGAATGCCCTTCTGTGTGATTGGCTGCTGTGTGTGTGCCAGCAGTGTGGATGAGAGACAGAATAGTATATCTGGGGACCTCTCACCACTGGAAATTGTTCAGAAGCATTCAGAAGCTGAGTCTCCACTCAAGAGTAACTGGATTTGCTGATCCTCGACGTCCAGCTGGAAGAAGAAGACTTGCTGTGGCATTTGCTTCGACGGAACTGAAGGTTGTCGAAATTGTCGAGGGCTGACCCGAGAGAGGACCTGGCTAGGCGCCCTCTTCCCGTGCTCCGAGGGACCATCGAGCACCGCTGAATCTTCGCCGAAGCGCCCTGGAAGTCAGACCCTCGAAAGGCTGCCGACCCGAGACGGGACCGCCGAGGAGATCGAAGTGAAGCACCCGGACATCGACGCCGTCGAAGTCCATTGCCGTCGACCAGGGTTCGCAGGTCTGTGTAACCGCTGGAGGCCCGTCGAAGTTGTGTGCCCAGCCGTGGGAACCACTTGACGCCGTGCCGCCGACGATCGGAGCCGTCCGCTCCATTGCCTAAGAACATTCAATCGAAGGACTCTCCCGACCGCATCGTCGACCGCTTATCCTGCCGGAGAAAGTCGAGGACGACCAACGCGCCGAGGAGAAACCTGCCGGTGGGTTTCCCGCCACCCGACGACCCCAAAGACTCGGACGACTCGACGCCCTTGCTGGGCTCCCGTCTCTACAATCTTTGCGGTCCAGAACTATTGTCATCGAGGTGCCCCGCACACCTCCGCCTTGCAGGACGCCGACGCCCCGACGCCGACGAGCACCGCTCGGACGGAGCTGCCGCCTCTTCGACAACGTTCGGCCTCGTTTGTCGACGGACGTTCGACGCCCCGTGCCTCCCGCCTGAAAAGGAAGGCATTCAAGAAGGGCCGTCGATTCCCCGTCGCCGAACAGCGAGTCCCTCGACGCTTGTCGACGCCTTTTCGAGGAACTCGACTCCACCAGGTACATTGGGGGGGTAAAAACATTATAGGAGAGAAATAGACTATTGAACAATATCTGGACTGGGCTGGTGTTATATCTCTTTATTTTGCAGGTTGCCCAGGTGGGGGGATCTCCACACAGAACTGTGTCCAGTAGCAAGGGCCAGTATTCTGCCTATTGTTTCAACCCTCTGTTATCTCTCCTCTCTCTATTGCTGGTTTCCTTCTTATTGATCTGTGTGCCATTTCTACAGTATTGTGAATGCACTTTAATGAGGTCTAATATTAGTGGTACCACTTTAGAATTGTAGATATTTACCATTGCTGATTTTCCTGAGCACAAAGTGCGTTATTGTGATAAGTGTACATAACCCTTGAATATTAATTATATAAAGACTGTGTTTTCAGTAATACAGTGTGTGGACATTCCTTTGTGGGGGCTTGGGGATACACTGTACTTAAGAACCAGCCTGCATCACCTCCTGAGAAGCTAGGCCTTGATTGCTCGCCCATCGCTACCGTATTAGAGAATCTTGGCTGGGGTCCTCTGTGCCTCCCCTCTACCATATAGAGAGCAGAAGTACAGACCCCCCCACCGGTCTTCTTGACAAAGCTGGTGGCAGCGGTGGGATGCTTATGGTTTTAAGACTCAGTGTATAACCGTGCCACTTACAAAATATCCGCACTTTATTAGATTAAGGTTTGGGTGTGTACCAAATAACTGCATTACAGGCAATGGAGCCCATTGCAAATGGTAAATTGACTCGGATGAGCTTAGAGGCTCTCCAGAGTGCTTGTGAAGCCAGGGAGTTGGACTTTGTGGATAAGTCTAGGGCTGAGCTGATAGCTGCCCTGGTGGACTACCAGACTGATGGTGAAACCCTTGATGAAGGGGGGGATGCAACCAGTGAGGACTCTGCCCCTGGGGTTGTCGCTGAATCTGTTTCTGGGAATGCCACCATTCCTGCTGCCTCTGTTCCAAACCCCAGCAATTCCATGGAACTTGAGTTATTAAGGATGAAATTGGCCTTTGAATATCGCAAGTTGGAAATAGAAGCTGAGCTTAAGAAAGAGGAGCTGGCACAGCAAGTGGAACTCAAGAATAGGGATCTTGCGCTCAAGGACAAGGACACTGAATGTCAGAGAATCCAGCTAGAGAGAGCTAGAGTGGAGACTTCAGCTAGACCAATTGAGAGTGGCAGGTCCCCAGCCACCAAGTTTATGAAAGATTTGGTTGGTGTGTTTGTGGAGGGTTCAGATATCCTCCAATGGATTGAAGCGTTTGAAATGGCTTGTGCAATTCATGATGTAGATAAAAGAGATTGGGCTAAGTGTTTGTTAAGCAGAGTGCCTCAAACTGGATATGACTGTATTCTGAAGCTGAGTGTGGAAGAAAGGGGTCAGTATGAGTGTATGAAGTCTGCTTTGATTGCCAAGTTTGGCAAGACACCTGCCCAATACCTTAAAAGGTTCAGGGATTTTAAGAAAAGAGAGAATGTGTCTTGGGTTGACTGGGTGAGTACTGCGCACATGAACATGATGGGGTGGATTGACGGTTACAAGGTGAAAACTTTTGTTGAGTTGTCCCACCTCTTGTTTTTTGAGCATTTTTCTGAAGCCTGTTCACCAGAGCTGCGTCAGTATGTGGCTGACCAGAACATTTTGGACCCCTTTAAGCTGGCTAGGTTGGCTGACAAGTGGGTCTCCCACCGGGTGTCCCCTAAGGACTCCAGTGGGAAGGACAAGGACAAAGAAAAGGGGACCTCTCAGAAAGCTGAGGAGTCCCAAAAGCAATCACAGTCGGGTAAACCAAAACCTTCCTCTCCTAAGACCCAAAAATCTGGTGGGGATAAGTCCTCTGTGGGTGGGAATAAGAGTAGTGGTCCACCTGCTGCAAAGCAGGTTCCCAGTGGTTCCAGTACCGTACCCCGCACTCCTGGCACTTGTTGGGATTGTGGGGCTCTGGATCACAAAAGGGGTGACCCCAAGTGTAAAGGTAAGGCACTTGGAGTACAGGCTGTCAGCCTGACCTACCCTTACCCCGTGGCTGAGGTGGAGGCCACTGTCCTCCCCTCCTCTACAGGAATCACATTTGGTGCTCCGGTAGAGATTTCCTTAGTGTCCCTTGGGGCCTGGGACCAGTACGCAGAAGTACTGGCAACTATCCCGCAGAACACCCGTAGGTTTTTGAGAAGTGTCCTCTTGAATGGCCAGCCTTCTACTGGTTTGAGAGACACTGGGGCAAGCATGACAGTGGTGGACAGGACCCTGCTCAAGCCAGAGGACTATGAAGGTGCTCCTCTGCAAACCACCAGGTTAGCTGGTGGGCCTCCCAAATTATCGCCTGTAGCCCTAGTCACACTCATGATTGGAGACAAGACAGCAAAGCTTCCTGTCCTGGTTCAGGACAATGTCCCTGCTAACATTCTGTTAGGAAATGATCTAGTAGAGTTGGGGTTGATCTCGGATGGTCTTCCCATGACTGCTGCTGCAGTCACTAGGTCACAGGTGACACCGGGTCTGGCTGTGAGTCAGGTATCCGAGCCAAAGGCGAGGCCTAAGGCAAGAAGAAGGAAGACCAAGAAGGCCACCTCTGTGGAGGGAACACCTTCTCTTCCTGCTGTTCCGACAGCACCCAATGGGATCCATGCTCCGGACGGGCTGGGTCCAGCGGAAAACCCAAACTCAACTCCTGTGGGAGAAGAGACAGAAGACTCTCCTGTGGGAGAGGTTCTCAACCCGGAGGATCATCCCGACCTTCAATGCTTGTTAGCTGAAGGGGGACCCTCCCGGGCAGACTTCTGTAAGGGACAGAGAGAGTGCCACTCTCTCGAGGGCCTGAGGAAACAGGCCCTGTCCCAGGCACAAGGTGAAGTGCCTAGGACATTCAAGATTTATTGGGAGGGTGAGCTCCTTGTTAGTGAGCCCACTAAGCCCGAACCTGGTGCCCGCAAGAGGTTGGTGGTACCCCAGGTTTACAGGCCCTTCCTACTGCAGTTGGCGCATGAGGTGCCCTTGGCTGGTCATCTTGGGACCAAGAAGACTAAGCAGAGGCTCTCTGCCCATTTCTACTGGCCACGGATGGGAGTAGAGGTGGAGTCCCACTGCAGGACCTGCCCAACTTGTCAGTTGTCTGGCAAGACTGGAGGCAGGGTCATTGCCCCACTGCAGCCATTACCAGTGGTTGGCACACCATTTGAGAGGGTGGGCATCGACATCGTCGGTCCCCTTGACCCTCCCACTTCAGGTGGACATCGGTTCATCCTGGTCTTGGTAGATCATGCCACCAGGTACCCTGAGGCAATACCCCTTCGGACTGTTACTGCCAAGGTGGTTGCCAGGGCTCTCCTGGGCATTTTCACCCGTGTTGGATTCCCCAAGGAGGTTGTCTCTGACCGAGGATCCAACTTCATGTCTAGTTACATGAAAACCATGTGGAAAGAGTGCGGGGTAACCTACAAGTTCTCCACCTCTTACCACCCCCAGACCAATGGTCTGGTTGAGAGATTTAACAAAACTCTCAAGGGCATGCTAGGTGCTTTGGAAGAGCCCCTAAGGAGGAAATGGGATCTCCTCCTGCCATGCCTGCTGTTTGCTTACAGAGAGGTACCTCAAGAGGGTGTTGGTTTCAGCCCCTTTGAGTTACTCTTTGGACATCCCGTGAGGGGGCCCCTCGCCTTGATCCGAGAAGGCTTGGAAGCCACCCCTCCAGGTCCCGCCAAGCAAGTGGGGGACTATGTGTTAGGCCTCAGGCGGAGGATGACACAAATGATGGGTCAGGCAACAGCAAATCTCAAGGCCAGCCAGGAATTGAATAAGTACTGGCATGACCTGAAAGCTTCGCAAGTGGATTGGACTCCGGGACAGGAAATCCTTGTGATGGAGCCTACCAAGCCTAGAGCTTTGGCAGACAAGTGGACTGGACCCTTCAGGATCATCTCCAAGATGGGCGAAGTCAATTATCTGGTGGACATGGGAGCCTCTGGGGTAGCCCCCCAGGTATTCCATGTCAACAGGCTCAAGCCTTTCCACAGGCGAGCAGAGGTCTCATGTCTCTTGCTAGCTTCAGGGCAAGAAGAGGATGAGAGTGAGCCCCTTCCTGATTTGCTGCATAGCAACCCTCAGGATGGCTCAGTGGAGGGAGTACAACTCTCTCCCGATTTGACAACAGAGCAGCAGAGGGCCTGCCGGGCTTTGCTCCAGCAGTATGCCCCTCTGTTTTCACTGACACCGGGCCTTACACCGTGGTGTAAGCACGAAATTGACACTGGTGACAGTGTGCCTGTCAAAAGCAGGAGCTATCGTATGTCAGATACCGTCAAAAACCACATCCAGGCTGAGGTCGCCAAGATGTTGGATCTGGGTGTTATTGAACCCTCCACCAGTCCCTGGTCCAGTCCAGTGGTCCTTGTCCCCAAGGCAAGTTCCCCGGCGGGTACCAAGGATTGGAGGTTCTGTGTGGACTACCGAGGAGTCAATGCCGTCACCAAAACTGACGCGCACCCATTGCCCAGGGCTGATGAGCTCGTGGACACTATAGGTGCTGCCAAATTTGTGAGCACCTTTGACCTTACCTCAGGCTATTGGCAAATAGCTCTGACGGACCATGCCAAGGAAAAGACGGCATTCTCCACACCTGAGGGACTCTACCAGTTTAGGGTCATGCCCTTTGGGTTGAAGAATGCCCCTGCCACCTTCCAGAGATTGGTCAACCATGCGCTCAGTGGGCTGGAAGCCTTTTGTGTGGCTTACTTAGACGACATTGCCGTCTACAGTTCCACCTGGGAAGAGCATTTGACACATCTGGATAAGGTGTTGCAGGCCTTGAAAAGGGCTAACCTCACTATCAAGGCCACCAAGTGCCAGATAGCTCAGGGGAAAGTTACCTATCTTGGTCATGAGGTAGGAGGGGGTCAAATCCAACCTCTCTCCAGTAAAGTACAGGACGTACAGAACTGGGAGACTCCCACTACTCAAACCCAGGTGAGAGCCTTTTTGGGCCTCACTGGGTACTATCGCAATTTCATGGCAGACTATGGAACCATAGCTGCACCCCTGACAGCTCTAACTTCACCCAAACAGCCTAGGAAGGTTAATTGGACTGAAGACTGTCAGAGGGCCTTTGATGGCTTGAAAGAAAGTCTGTGTAGGGCACCTGTGTTGAGTGCGCCTGACTACAGCCGACCCTTTATCGTCCAGACGGATGCCTGCGACACCGGAATTGGAGCTGTCTTGTCCCAGTTAGATGACAAAGGGAGAGAACATCCTATCATATTCATCAGTAGACAACTCAAGGGTAGAGAACTTAGGTGGGCTACTGTTGAAAAGGAATGTTTTAGTATAGTTTGGAGCCTTAGGCGTTTTAGGCCCTACCTTACGGGGTCCACCTTCAAGGTCCAAACAGATCATAAGCCCCTGAAGTGGCTTATGCAGATGAAGGGTGAGAATCCGAAATTGCTCAGGTGGTCGATTAGCCTACAAGGGCTAGACTTCACCATAGAGCACAGACCAGGGAAGAGTCACGATAATGCAGATGGCCTTTCCAGAAGGTATGTTGACCGTCTGGATGAGGGTGTCTATCCCGTGGGAGATTAGGCACCCTCCACCTCAGTCTGGGGGGGGCGACTGTGATGCCGGAAATGCATCTGAGGGACAGGGCCTCTGAATCCTTGTCCTTTCTCTGTTTTTACCGTGTGTTCTGTCATGTTTTCTGCCCAGGAGTCCATGAGGGACTCCTGGCAGTGCAGCTCTCTTTTGATTTGGTGAACAGACCCATGGGATACCCTTATGGCACCCATGGGTAGGGGTACAACCCTGTGCCCCTAGTGTATGTTTTTGGGCACCTGTGGGTGGCCCACAGAGCAGGGTATGGGCTGGTGGCAGCTCCATGCTGAATTTGACAGGTGCTCTGGGTGTCCTCCATTTTGGGATACCCAGGCCCTGCCATTGGAATCAGTTGATTCCTGATAGGAAACAAGATGGCCCCTGTGGCCTCTTGCTTTCTATTGCCTGTTATCTTGTTTTTCCCAAAGTCCTGGGAAGCCCTGACTCTGTCCCTTCCCCCTGACTGGCTGTTGGGTGGAAGTTCCATATGGTGTTGTTGTGAAGGCCCAGCTAGACTGACTGGAGCCTTCCCAGTGACTGTATGTTGTGGGTACCTCCTGTGGGTGGGACCTGGGTGAATGGAGTGTGTGACCAATATACACTCCTTGTTGTGGTTGTCTGGTTTCTGGCATGAGAGACAAAGACTGAGACAGCCCTGCCCGAAACTGGCCTGAATGCAGTGTGTAGTGTTGAATGGCTGGGTACTTGTCCCAATCCACATTCCTTGTTGTGAGTGTCTGAAAGGGAGGAGTGTGGCCTGAATGCACTGTGTGCCTGATTGGCTGACTGACTGCATGAATGCCCTTCTGTGTGATTGGCTGCTGTGTGTGTGCCAGCAGTGTGGATGAGAGACAGAATAGTATATCTGGGGACCTCTCACCACTGGAAATTGTTCAGAAGCATTCAGAAGCTGAGTCTCCACTCAAGAGTAACTGGATTTGCTGATCCTCGACGTCCAGCTGGAAGAAGAAGACTTGCTGTGGCATTTGCTTCGACGGAACTGAAGGTTGTCGAAATTGTCGAGGGCTGACCCGAGAGAGGACCTGGCTAGGCGCCCTCTTCCCGTGCTCCGAGGGACCATCGAGCACCGCTGAATCTTCGCCGAAGCGCCCTGGAAGTCAGACCCTCGAAAGGCTGCCGACCCGAGACGGGACCGCCGAGGAGATCGAAGTGAAGCACCCGGACATCGACGCCGTCGAAGTCCATTGCCGTCGACCAGGGTTCGCAGGTCTGTGTAACCGCTGGAGGCCCGTCGAAGTTGTGTGCCCAGCCGTGGGAACCACTTGACGCCGTGCCGCCGACGATCGGAGCCGTCCGCTCCATTGCCTAAGAACATTCAATCGAAGGACTCTCCCGACCGCATCGTCGACCGCTTATCCTGCCGGAGAAAGTCGAGGACGACCAACGCGCCGAGGAGAAACCTGCCGGTGGGTTTCCCGCCACCCGACGACCCCAAAGACTCGGACGACTCGACGCCCTTGCTGGGCTCCCGTCTCTACAATCTTTGCGGTCCAGAACTATTGTCATCGAGGTGCCCCGCACACCTCCGCCTTGCAGGACGCCGACGCCCCGACGCCGACGAGCACCGCTCGGACGGAGCTGCCGCCTCTTCGACAACGTTCGGCCTCGTTTGTCGACGGACGTTCGACGCCCCGTGCCTCCCGCCTGAAAAGGAAGGCATTCAAGAAGGGCCGTCGATTCCCCGTCGCCGAACAGCGAGTCCCTCGACGCTTGTCGACGCCTTTTCGAGGAACTCGACTCCACCAGGTACATTGGGGGGGTAAAAACATTATAGGAGAGAAATAGACTATTGAACAATATCTGGACTGGGCTGGTGTTATATCTCTTTATTTTGCAGGTTGCCCAGGTGGGGGGATCTCCACACAGAACTGTGTCCAGTAGCAAGGGCCAGTATTCTGCCTATTGTTTCAACCCTCTGTTATCTCTCCTCTCTCTATTGCTGGTTTCCTTCTTATTGATCTGTGTGCCATTTCTACAGTATTGTGAATGCACTTTAATGAGGTCTAATATTAGTGGTACCACTTTAGAATTGTAGATATTTACCATTGCTGATTTTCCTGAGCACAAAGTGCGTTATTGTGATAAGTGTACATAACCCTTGAATATTAATTATATAAAGACTGTGTTTTCAGTAATACAGTGTGTGGACATTCCTTTGTGGGGGCTTGGGGATACACTGTACTTAAGAACCAGCCTGCATCACCTCCTGAGAAGCTAGGCCTTGATTGCTCGCCCATCGCTACCGTATTAGAGAATCTTGGCTGGGGTCCTCTGTGCCTCCCCTCTACCATATAGAGAGCAGAAGTACAGACCCCCCCACCGGTCTTCTTTACACCCCCACCCCCAATGGCTGGGGGACACACCTCATGCAGGCCTCCCTGGGCCTCCTCCAAACGGCTGCGTGAGGTACACCCCACCTCCATTTGGGGTGAGGGGGGAGAGGGCCACCCCAAAAGGTGGGGCAGGACCCCCAATAGATGGGGCAGTAGGGTTTGGGCACCCTGGGGGCAGATAGCCACACTAATGTGGCCATCTGCACCAAGCAAAGTAGGGTAAACAAAAAACAAAATACAAATTCATAGGCTGCTTTTTAGGGGGGGCTAGGGGCCACCCTAAATTGGCAGCGAATGATGTACCACAATGGGGGGTGGCCCTCAACCCCCCCCACCCCAAATGGAGGGCCCCACCTCCTGCAACCCACCCTGGGGGAGGATAGGGGGGGCCCCACCTCATGCATCCCTCCCTGGGGTCAGATGCCCCTTCCTAGGAGCAGATATCTGCCCCCAGGGAGGGTTGCATGAGGTGGGGCCCTCCATTTGGGGTGGGGGGGGTTGAGGGCCACACCCCGTTGCGGCACATCATTCGCTACCAATTTAGGGTGGCCCTCAGCCCCCCCTAAAAAGCAGCCTGTGATTTTGTATATTTTTTTTTGTTTACCCAACTTCGCTTGGTGCAGATGGGCACATTAGTGTGGCTATCTGCCCCCAGGGTGCCCAAACCCTACTGCCCCATCTATTGGGGGTACTGCCCCACCTTTTGGGGTGCCCCTCCACCCCCAATGGCTGGGGGGCACACCTCATGCAGGCCTCCCTGGGCCTCCTCCAAACGGCTGCGTGAGGTACACCCCACCTCCATTTGGGGTGAGGGGGGAGAGGGCCACCCCAAAAGGTGGGGCAGGACCCCAATAGATGGGGCAGTAGGGTTTGGGCACCCTGGGGGCAGATAGTCACACTAATGTGGCCATCTGCACCAAGCAAAGTAGGGTAAACAAAAAACAAAATACAAATTCATAGGCTGCTTTTTAGGGGGGGCTGAGTGCCACCCTAAATTGGCAGCGAATGATGTACCGCAACGGGATGTGGCCCTCAACCCCCCCACCCCAAATGGAGGGCCCCACCTCATGCAACCCACCCTGGGGGCAGATAGGGGGGGCCCCACCTCATGCATCCCTCCCTGGGGTCAGATGCCCCTTCCTAGGAGCAGATATCTGCCCCCAGGGAGGGTTACAAGGGGTGTCCCTTTCTACTTCGATTGGGGGGGGGCATCCCTCTCCCCCTTTCATTCAATAAAAAATCCATGGTGGCTAGTGGCCCCCCACCCCTTCCCCCACCCCCTTTCCACATACTTTCAATTTATTTTTTTTCATTCCCCTGGGGCAGATGGTCAGCCATCTGCCCCAGGGTTCTCATGCAAGTGCCCCCATGCTTTGGGGGCCGGGAGGGGGGAGAGGGCTGCTTACTTGAGGCAGCCCCCCCCCCCTCACAAACGGATCCATGGTGGTCTAGTGGGTTGCTGGTCACGGATTGAGCACTCTGCGCCGATCCGTGACCAGCAATGCCTCATATATGTGCTGTCCTTGGAAAGGGGGGTAACCCCCTTTCCAAGGACACCATTTTTTACAAAATCCCTGGTGGTCTAGTGGGCCCCAGGGCCCCAAACCCCCTCCCACCTCCCCTTCCCTCTGATTTTTTTTTTCCCTCCCCACCCGTATTCACCCCTGGGGGCAGTGATCATCTGCCCCCAGGGGTCTCTGCCGCTGTGGCCCCATGCCTTGGGGCCACGGGGGACGGGGGGCGCTTACCTAGTAAGCAGCCCCCTCCTCCCCCTGCGTCACAAACGGATCTGTATTGATCCGGTGGCATTGCTGCCCGCGGATCGCGCACCCTGCGCCCGATCTGCGGGCAGCAATGCCACACAATGGGTATCGTTGGAAAGGGGAGAATCTCCCCTTCCCAACGATACCCGCCTCGATCTCCAGCTTGAAATACAGCCGGAGATCGAGGCGGACGAAAAAGGTCTCTTACCTTCTCTCTTCCCCGCAGCAGCCGAAAATGGCTGCTGCGGGGAATTTACTTTCAGTTTCACGCCGACGTGCGTTACGCACGCCGACGTGAAACTGAAGGTAATCCAGCCCCCTGGCAGTGAGGGGGGACCTCCCCCTCACATAGCCCGGGGGTTGGATTACAGTTTTGAGGGATCCCTGCTTTGCAGGGATCGCTCAAAACAAGGTGCCGAAAAGGACGAGATACCTCGTCCTTGGCACTTAAAGGGTTAAGTAGCCCTTTTTTGGCTGATCTTAGGCAACGGCTTGGTTCATACCAGTGAAATTCCGTTTTAAGGTATGATGGGGCCGTACCGAATAGACAGCGGTGGACAAGTGTCAGCGATTTGAATTTAATACGCTCCTCTATGGCGAGCCAGTGGAGGCCTATTCGTGGGTGATGTGCTCGCGCTTGGATTTCCCGGTGATAGTTCTAACAGCGTTGTTCTGGATTATCTGCCATTGTTTAATGCAGGAGTTACTTGAACCAAGCATCAACGCATTCCCATAATCCAGTCGGGACAGAATCGTGGCTCTAGCAATGGTGGCGCTATTTTTGGCGTTGAGATATGGCCTAATGCGGCGTAATAATCTCTGGTAGTATTGGCAGTTCTTTTTAAGGTATGAGACCTGTGCATCTGCTCTTAGTGAGGAATGCAGGTATATGCCAAGTGTTTTCACTTTACTTGAGACCACGATGTTGGAGTCCTTGATATTGAATGACGAATAGACTGGGCCTAGATTGGATAAGGCTTTTGTAGATCCAAATGTTCTGTTTTTGAACCATTCAGACACATCCAGTGGGCCTTCATCCAGCTTTCCATGGTATTATAGATAGCTGACAGCCTGTTGTTGTCTGTAGTTTGGTCTCCGCTGAGTTCTATAATCAGTTGTGTATCATCTGCGAAATTGGTAAAGTAAATTCCCAACTGTGAGAGAAGGGCGCAGAGGCAGCGAATATATAGATTAAATAGAAGAGGGGAGAAGCTGGCGCCTTGTGTGAAGCCGCAGTCCACAGGGTTCGTACTAGATTTTCTGTCCTCCAGAAAGGAGGATATCCACTCGATGGCTTCCTCAGCGCAGTTTCCTGCTTTTCCCTGGGCCTCACAGAGCTTCCCATGATCTAATAAATCGAATGCCGCCGAGAGGTCCAATAGGATGAGCAGGCCGACCTTTCCTTTATCAAGGATTTAGTGGTGAAGTGAGAAACCAGTGCTGTGCAAAGGGCCTGGGAAAGAACAGAAGAGGTGGAGACTGCAGCAGCATTGGCCAGCTCCTTGCATATTTTGAAGAGTTTGGCCAAGTTGTTAGAGGCTGCCGAGATGCAAGATATACAATAAGGAATGAACAAAATGGATAAAATACTAAATCTCATTAGCATGATGAATTAGGCAAATTAAAGAAATATGTTTCAAGGTTTCAATTTCGTTCAAGCACCCACACAATCTAAATTTACCGTGTTCCAGTTGAATCTGCTTTTATCTGGCCATGATTTGCCTTGTGGGTAGTAGATTCCACCTAAATTTCAAAAATGTGTTTCTCACAAACATATTCCGGTGTTAAGCTACTAATGGTGCATGTACCCCCCCAAATATTTATAATCAAGAAGTGATTAAGGGGGCAGTAAGGGTGCATATCTCTCAATGTCCTCATCCACCAATCCCACTTATATAGTGAACATTTGACATAGCATAACTTTTTTGACAAACAAATGCCCAGTTCAGACATAATAGCCAGGTGTGGAAATGAAGTAGGACGTTTTGAAATCCTTCTCCAAATTAAGTCTCAATTCAAGACAAATGTTTAACAACCCATGGGTCTAATCATTCAGAGCCATAGACTAGTTTTGGAATTATCTCTCCTTCATAATCGTTCAAGGCTGATCAAATGGAAAACATTCTGAATTTGCCATTTATTTCGCAAGCTTGGTTAGCAAATCCAACTGTTTTAAAATGCAACCAGTCTTTAGTTCTGCTTACATGTGATCTATCATATACAGCAAAACCCAGGTAAACAAAATGGTCAACCTTTTCCAGTGTTTCCTTAATGTTCCACCACTGGAATGTTTTCCTCTTACATCTGGTAGAACACTGCAAGACTTTGTTTTTTTTAGAGTTAACCAATAAACAGTTTTGATTGACAACAAATAAATGAATTAATCCCTGTCGGTCTATGGGTGTCAAATTAAATATCAAAAAATCATCGGCATAAGAAAGCCAATTAATTCTGAGTGTATTTCCCTGTGCAGAGAGGAAAACTGCTCAATTTCCATTACTTCATTACTCTGCTACTGCTGATTTAAGAATCAATAATTTCGCTGGGGAGGTGCACAGCACATGCACTGCCTGGATGCAGCCTAGTTGACGAGGACCTCGATGGAGCCGGTGTTGTATGCTATCCTGCATCCCATGTTAGCTTGTGGGAGGCAAGTGTTCGCCAATCTTCGGAGCCACGCTCACTCGGATGCCCCGCCTACCTATAGATGGCTACAGCCATACAAACAGCGTAAAAATGAAAAATGAGAAAATACAGCCTGATAGCCCGCCCTCCAACAGCTCCATTCCTGGGATTGGACAGTGATGTCTTTGTAGCTCCGCCCCTGCCCATTCCTGTCATCTGTGGGGATGCAGAATATCATAAAAAGGGCAGGCATGCAATGAAATGTTAGCTGCTAACAAAGGGATCAGTCAGAAACATTGTTGAATGTTCTATGAATCACAGGTACATCACCATAATTATAGCAGGCATGCATTCAGGAGGCAATATGTCAAAGGCTCATTAATTCACGGAGATACTGTGGGTACGTCTGAATGTGTCTTTATTCAGGCGGGAACTGAACCTCACAGCGATAACCCGCCTCTTTACACACGTGGGTCGCAGCCCACTTATTGACTGCAATAAACAGAGGACTCTTCCTCTAAGTAAACAACAAAGAAGGACATTACATCTCCCCCTCACTAAACACAAACATGTCAATGTTAATTGAGTTGTTCGATCCACCTGGTGGGCCTTCTGATGACCCTCTTGGAAGGGCTACGTGCTGGTCGGGACAATCTCGTAAGTGTCTCGCCACTGTCGCTGTCGCTGTCATCAGTGTCTCTCTCTTCTTCATGATACTCCTAGTCTATGTCTGAAGAGTCATCCATCAGCGTCCTTGTGCCGATGGCGCTGGTGTCAGTGCCTGTGAATGTCCTGACGAACGATAAATTCCTGGTAATGGTGCCTTGAGGACTTGCTGCTGTTACCATGGAGCCCTGAATGTGAGTTACAGTCATCTGCTCCGGTTTAAAAGCAGGTGTGTCCTTCGTGACTTGATTTTGTCTTACCAGGACTTGGTCCCCTCTCTGGATTGAGCTTGGCTTTGCTTGCCTCTTGGTGTCAGCATATGCTTTCATCCTGGCTTTGCTCTCTCTATCTTTGTTTCTGGCGTCCTCGACATGTGTGGTGTCCGTCCTGGATTGTGGATAGTGTGGTAGCCTTGTTCTTATAACGCGTCCAAACATTAACATTGATAGACATTCACCTGTCGAGGTGTGGGGCGTGTTCCGATATTCCCGTAATAAGTTGCAAAAGGCTTGCATGAAAGAGCCGTTTGTGATGGAGCATATTTGCAGGGTGTGTTTGAGATTTCCCATGAAACGTTCCACCATTCCATTCGCTTGTGGCCATAATGGTGTGACCTTGTGGTGTTGGAAGCCTAGGTGTTCAACGAACATGGCAAAGTCATGCCCAGTGAAAGGAGGCCCATTGTCCAACTTAACTCGGGAGGGGATGCATAGTTGGCAAAGATCTTATCTAAGGCTGGTATGACTGCCTGAGCACTGTTCGAATGTATTAGGTGTACTTCAGGAAATCGTGACATCTCGTCAATGATCACTAGTGCAAATTTGCCATTGGCTAGAGGCCCAAACATGTCGACAGCTACTTCGTCCCACACTTGGAGCGGCATTTCAGATGGTCGGATGAGCTCCGGGAATGTGCGCGGAGCCACTGCTTGGCATGGTAGGTATTTCCTCAGCAGTTGTTCCACTCGTTCGTCTATGGATGGAAACCACACCTTAGTCCTTCGTTTTCGCTTGGTTGATGCGATGCCTCTGTGTCCTCCATGTGCGATGTCTAGTACTTGATCTTGCAGTGCTGCGGGAATAACAAGTCTGTTTTCCTTTTCCAGTAGTAGACCCTCAGGCGATATGGAGAGGGTGTCGCGGACGAGCTTGAATGTGCGAAAGTGTTGTTCCTCCTCAGCAGGCATGGATGGCACACCTCTCCTCTTGCACTGCCACTGGTTTGTGTGTAAACACATTTGTACAGCCTGAAGTAGTTTGTCTTTTCTTGTCTCTTCTAGTAGTTGAGTTGTGGTTATGGATTTGGGTAGTGTGCTGCTGACTAAGTAGCATAGGTATTGGTTTGCTTTGTGTGATTGCCGCTCATCACGAGCTGGAATTGGGTATCTCGAAAGAAAATCAGCCGGATTGTTGTCCTTGCCTGGATGGTGAGTTATTTTGAATGAGTATTCTTGTAGCCTCAGACGCCACCTGGCAATGCGAGGCGGCATTTTTGCTGTTGGCTTGCCGTAGATCATGGTAAGAGCCTGGTGGTCCGTGAATATGGTGAAGGGGCACCCATATAAAAATAAGTGGTTATGTTTGCACGCCCAGACTACTGCCAAGCTCTCCTTCTCGGGTTTAGAGTAGGCACATTCTGTGGCTGACAGACTGCGGCTTGCGTAAACCACAATTTTTTTGGGGAGTCTGGGGATGTTCCGTGCTTGGATTGCTCTAGAATCGCTCCTAGCCCCACCGGGCTGGTGTCTACCGTGAGTTCTGTGTCAAGGTCTGGGTCGTAATAAGCCGTACACGAGGCGGTGGCAATCCGTTTCTTGATCTCTTGGAAGGCTTCTTCACATGCGGGTGACCATTGAAATTCCTGATGCTTCCCTGTGAGAAGTCGCATTGGTGTGCTCACGGATGCAAAATTTTGAATATATCTTGTGCATTAGCTTGCCATGCCAAGGAAAGAGCATACTGCGGAGACTGACGTGGGTGTGGGCGTTTCTACCAGTGCTTGAACTTTTTCCGGATCAGGTTGCAGTCCGTCTTTTGAGAAAATGTGCCCAAAAAATTTGAGAGTGGATTTGCTGATCTCACATTAGTCGGGGTTGAGTGTGAGATTGGCGTTTTCCAGCACCATGCATACTCTTCGCAGGGTATCAACGTGGCTGTCTTGCGTGGTGCCGAATATTAAGATGTCGTCGGAATAGTTTAGACAGTTGGGGATGTGTTTTATCACCTGGTGTATTTAATTCTGAAAAATGTCTGCCGCTGAAGATACCCCGAAACTGAGCCTCTTGTATCTGAACAAACCAAGATGCGTTGAGAAGGTGGTGATATACCTTGATGCAGGGTGTAATTCCAGGAGGCAATATGTCAAAGGCTCAATAATTCACAGAGATACTGTGGGTACGTCTGAATGTGTCTTTATTCAGGCGTGAATTGAAGCTCACGGCGGTAACCCCGCCTCTTTACACACGTGGGTCGCAGCCCACTTATTGACTGCAATAAACAGAGGACTGTTCCTCTAAGTAAACAACAACAACAAAGAAGGACATTACAAACATGGGACGCATTTTGTTTCTTCACAGCGTCACAGCCCCTCCGAGACACACAGTCTGAGTAATAAACCCAACAATACGTTTATTTTTCTTTTGTCATCGGCAGCCGAGGCTTGCTTATTCATAATGGTGACTTTCCAACTGAAAGACCACCAGTCACCTTGCAAATCTGTTACAGGTATGACCCTGGTGGGCGGGACAGCACCCGCCTGAAGACTCGTAGTGTGCCGGTATGGTAACAATGGGCCCGATTCATAGATTCCAGCGCAGAAGAAGCACTGCGCGCCGAAAGGTAGTGTGCGCCAGCTGGGGCACAAAGCAGCATCTGCACGCCACGTGTATTCATGGATTTCTCAAACCATTACCAGCCGTGGCGCAGTGAACATCCATCTGTGCCAGTAACTCCCCCAACAACGCCCCTTGCGCAGGAAAAAGCAAGTGAAATGGCCAATACGGCGCAAGGCACCGCGCCATCCGTGGGCCAGCACACAGCCCCCCTACATTGTATTATGTGAAAAATCGGAGCGTACCCAGCTCTCGCCAGCCAAATCGCGTGAAAAGGCCCTCGCGTACCCCTGCGAAATCGCCTACCCCGCTCGCACAAGCCAAATCGTGTGAAAAGGCCATCGCCTACCCCCGTGAAATTGCCTATCCCACTCGCGCCAGCCAAAACGCATGAAAAGGCCCTCGTGTACCCCGCTCACGCCAGCCAAATTGCGTGAAAAGGCCCTCGCGTACACCCGCAAAATTGCGTACCCTGCTCGCGCCAGCCAAATCACATGAAAAGGGCCGCGCATGCTGCCATCAGCTGAGAACACACCCCGCAGGCAGACCACACCATAAGGGACCCCCCTCATCATCTGTGACCATACCCGCAGGTAGCCCACACCACAAGGGATCCACCATCACTCGCGACCATACCGCAGGCAGCCCACAACACAAGGGATCCCCCCATCACCCGTGACCATACCCACAGGCAGCCCACACCACAAGGGACCCCACCATCACCCGTGACTATACCCGTAGGCAGACCACACCAAATGGGACCCCCCATCACCCATGGCCATACCCCGCAGGCAGCCCACCCGTGACCATACCTGCAGGCAGCCCACACCACATGGGATCCCCCATCACCCGTGAACATACCCCGCAGGCAGCCTACCCGTGACCATACCCCGCAGGCAGCCCACACCACAAGGGACCCCCCATCACCTGAGACCATACACGCATGCAGCCCACACCACAAGGGACCCCACCATCACTGCTGACCATACCCGCAGGCAGACCACACCGCAAGGGACCCCCCATCACCCGTGACCATACCCCACAGGCAGCCCACCCGTGACCATACCCGCAGGTGGCCCACACCACAAGGGACCCCACCATCACCCCTGACCATACCTGCAGGCAGCCCACACCACAAGGGACCCCCATCACCCATGACCATACCCGCAGGCAGCCCACACCACATGGTATCCCCCCATCACCCGTGACCATACCCCGCAGGCAGCCCACCTGTGACCATACCCCGCATGCAGCCCACACCACAAGGGACCCCCCATCACCTGAGACCATACACGCAGGCAGCCCACACCACATGGGACCCCATCACCTGTGACCATACCCTGCAGGCAGCCCACCCGTGAACCATACCTGCAGGCTGCCTGTTACGCGGAATCCTGTGCAGTTCCCTCTGGGACCACTGCAAAAGATTTAGGACTACAGGTGTTTGGCAGTAAACCCACTTGGTAGCAGTCTGTACCACACAGATTCACTTGGTAGCTGTGGCTGAGCAGTCAGACTTATCTCAAGAAGAGTTAAGCAGCATGTGGAGTATACAATATAGGACAATTCTTCACAGTAAGACAAGCAAACACGCAACAAGGCTTCAGTGTAAAGATATTAAGGTATTTATTTATAACGGAACATCTATAGAAAACACTTAGGGCACTATCACGGCAAACACTTCAATTACAATTACTCTACGAAGAAGAAACGATCAAACCCCCTAACAATATTTCGACAAGTCTGGGTTCTACTGGCATCACTTATTTCCAGACAGAGGTGTATGCCTCAACCTAGATGGCACTCTAATATTTAGTTAGGACGGGAGAGAAAAATAGGCAGGTTACGAAATCAACACAGTTCAATACTTCACGGGTAAAATGCAAGGCAAGAAGGCAAGAACCACAATAGATCATAAAGTTCAGAGGCCAGGCCCACTCGGAGAGAGGAAAGGCGATATGTCCCAAAAAGTCTCTAGTGGAAATGCGTTCGAGTCTTTGTAGCAAATTGTTATCGGCAGATTGAACCAGTTCAGAACAACACGCTAGAAAAAGCTTGGAGGCGACCCAACGAAAAGGCGAGGATTAAGACACCTCACTCGAACCGATCGAAAGGGAAGCCAGGCGGACACTGTACCTTGTTGTGGAGAGACAGCTCCGGCGGGGGCAGTTGTTCCTGGTGGTGGATGCACGTCGGGTCTTTGCCAAGAGTAGAGATGATCTCGTCGTCGAATGAAAGTGAAGTCCGGTGCACCACCAGGGAAGAGACCAGCCACGCAGTGCTCCGTCACAAGGCACCACCTTTTGCTTGCGGTACAGGGGTAGTGGCTATCCGGTTGCCGGGGTGCTCTGCACGGGCAATTCGACCACCGCGTCCTGAGGCGAAGAAAAGGCAAAGGGGACTGGTTGTTCCCAGCAGTCAGGGGAAGAGACTCTCCGGCAGGGAGATCTCCTCTGTCGTCGGGAAGTGGTGAGTCGGTTCAGCAGGGCTCCACCGGAGGTGTCGTCGTTGCAGGTCGGCTCAGCGTTACCCTCGTCGGATTCTTAGGTCCTGTGGCGACTTCTGAAGATCCAGTCCCAAAAGCCCTGCTTTTATGCAGAAAACCCCCATTCATTCAGCCTAGCTGTCAATCAACAATCGCTAAGTGGTGAGCGGGGAGGCTCACCACTTGGGCCAATCACTCCAGAGTGCGACCGGAGTTGGCAAGGCAACTCGGTCCAGGGTGCCTAAACCCCCTCCCACACCCCTGTGGTAACCCAGACAGAATGGCACCACTTTGGAGGGTCTCTGTACAGAGGCCCGCCAAAAGTGGAACAAAGGGCTCAACCTTTGGTTTAGGAGTCAGAGAGACGAACACAGACGCCATTTTAAAAACCGAGTTCTGGCAGAAAATACCATCCGATAAACTTATTTAAGATAAGTAGACCGGTGGTACGTTAGAGATTAACGAGGAAAAGTATCAATCTCCAACAATGGGACGAATCCCATAGGGTTATGTCCGGGGTCGTACATAACAAGTAGTTTCCACTGCCACCAGCCAAAACTCGACGAGGGGGGACGGGACAGTGCCCCCTCGAGTAACAGACCCAGGAGTAATCGAATTGCCCCTACTAGCACGTCCACAATAAGATGGTTTGTACTATTTCTGTTAGTAAATTTAGGTCTAGTAAAGCCAATGGTGACTTTACATGCCCGGGGAGACAGTAGTCAGTCCCCAGGTATGGAGTCTATGGTGGAGGTCCGCTAGGACGCCCCAGTGTTACGGTACGTAGGGTGCGGTGTAACACACATAGAAAAACATATGAGACCCTATGGAGTAAAAGACCCCATAGCCCATAGAACAAATTGACATTCAAAGGAATTTGTCATGATCTCTGCTTCCAAAAGATCAGGACTTGCCCGACTCCCTTGGAAGCAGACCCATAACCCCGGTTCCGAGTGCCAGCCAGTCCCAATTGGGACCTTTTGGACTCTGTCCTGGCGCCAGTGGCACCAGGCTCATAAAGAGGCCCAGTCCCAGCGCTGGAAGCGCCGGGCTCATAATGCTTGGGTGGACTTACCTGCAGCAGACCATGCTGCTTACTTACCTGCCAGTTGAACCCCTGATCCTCTTCTGTTTGGGACTACTTTTCCTGTTGGGTGGGGCAGGAGCCACTCCCTAGGTTCAGAACACTGGAACTCTTCTGGAAAGCAGGAACTCTTTTCTTACCTAGGCGTGGCTGTGGAAGGAGATACCTAAGCACTACAGGAGGCTATTTAAACCACACCCGATGGATGAATCTTGCTTTGCGTTATTCTGCATTCTCTGCAGCAGAACGCTCATCGTGTCTTCTGCTTCTGATCCTGGGCCTAAGGGAACAAAGGCTTACCATCCTGGAATCCAGTCTTCAGCAGCACCTGTAAAGACAAAGAAAGAACAGGTTAGCACTACGGTCTTCAGTGGCAGCGCATCTCTTACCTGGTCCATCGGCTGTCACCAACGCCTCGTGCTGCATTCCGGCATCTGAAAGACAAAGGCTTACCTACTCTTTGCATGCTCCGGAGGTCTTCGCACTGCATTCCGGCATCTGAAAGACAAAAGCTAACCAGCTCTTCGCACGCTCCGGAGGCCTTCGGCGCTGCATCCCGCATCTGAAAGACAAAAGAAGGTGCGTTTAAAGACATTGGGCAACTTTATTACTCATGTGCCATTACTCCTTCCCACGCCGATTCCAGTGGGTATTCCAGCACCCTTCAGCTTCTCTAAAGCTCCCAACTTGTACCTGCAAGATAAAAGGGACAGTTAGTGCGCATCGTGAAGCAGGCTACAAGCGCTTACTTACGTGCTTCCAGGCGCTTCTATTCCTCACGCGGGTTCGATCCTCAACTCTCATCAGCCCGCCATCCGCCATCGCCGGAACCCTGCAAAACAAGAGATATCATTACAAAAGACTTTTAAGACATTTGAAGTGCCCAGAACTTACCGTTCGTGCAGTTAACGACGGACAGCAGTCCTCTGAGGTCAAGAGGCCTGCACCCTTATCCAGTGAAGAAACTGGTTACGGCACCCTGCCCCGAGGCAGATGGAGAGCTCGGCGTTCATTTACCTAAGGTGAGGGCGTTAACCTTTGGGGTTCTACAGGAGAAGAGAAAGGGAAGAGGAGAGAGGCACCCAATAACCCCAGTTCATTAATCCCATATTTTCTATCTGCAGACATCTTACTCTTCGAGTCAGACATACAGTGCACAGAGGTCCAGCCCAAAGAGCCAACCGTGTGTTACACATCACCTTTGAAGATACGGCATTCACCCAGTCAAGACCGGCGCCTCTGCGGGAATCAGGTGAGCGTTACAGAACGCAAAGCCTACCGCAAAACTCCCACCCAGGCGCTATGGAAACCTCGGATACTGACCAGCTAGCCCAGTTACTTGCGGAACTAAGAGCAGAAGTGCATGCAGCCCGTCAGGAAACGAATGCTGTAAGAAGGGAACTGATTATTTCCAAGGAGCGAACAGACGATCTCGCTAGACAATTGCTACAGTCACAAGCCGGACAAACTCCGTTACCCGCATCAGGGGCAAATCTTCCTTCAACATCCTCTACGAACCCAGTGCAGATCAACCTACCTGGGAATGTACCTCTGGCTCCGCCCGAACGATTTTCTGGTGACCCAAAGAGGTTTGCAGTATTTATTAATCAGTGCCGGTTGCACTTCTTATGCCGGCCAGCAGCCTTTCCAACTGATCAAGCTAAGGTAGCTTTCGTGCTTTCGTACCTTAGTGGCAATGCGGCAGACTGGTCGATCCCTCTAGTTAATCAAGATGATCCGGTTCTCCATGATTTTCAAGCTTTTCAGCTCAGTATGGAAAAACTGTTTGCAAGACATTCACAGGGGCAGGCCTTGGACAATGAGCTCCTTTCATTGCGACAGGGTAATCAAGACCTTTTGTCTTATATTGCGTCTTTCAACAGACTGATAGTGGAAACTCGATGGCCTGAGGACAAAAGGATTACGCTGTTTTATAGAGGTCTACGTGGAGAGCTCAAAGATGTGTTAGCCCAAGTAGTGAATCCCCTGCAAGACTGTTCGGACTATATTGACTTAGTCGCTCAAATTGACCACAGACTGCAGAACAGGAAGGCCGATCGTTCCAAGTTTGATGCTCGAGTATTTTCCAAACCACCAACTCCTACCAAAGGAGTAGACTCAAGGGAACCCATGCAAATAGGGGGCCTGAAAGGACCACTAACACAAAAGGAGCGGGAAAGGAGAAAACAGCTGCAATTATGCCTCTATTGCGGAAACTCGGGGCACTTTCTTCGAGACTGTCCGGTGAAACCAGCCAAGAAGGCAGTAGGAGCTGCAGTTACCAGGGTCACAAACTCTGAGCAGGGAAACGACCTCGCCCGACAAGAATAGAGGTCCTCTTGCCGTGCGTTAAAACCAGTTCCGTGACCTCGCATTTCGTGATACCTATGGTCCTCATTAGCCCTGAACATCCGGATCGATTACATGCGATTGAAGTTTACGTCGACAGCGGTGCCATCGGCAATTATGTGGATCACGAAATGGTTTTGAGGATGAATCTGACTCTTTGTCCAAAGGCTGTAAAGGACGTCATTACTACGGTGGATGGTACGGAGATAGCCTCCGGACCAGTAACGCATACCACCCAAGAAGTGACGCTAGTAAGTCAAGATGGACACCATGAGAAGATCGTGTTTGATGTGATCAAGGCCCCTCAGTTCCAGATTATTCTAGGAATTCCTTGGTTAGAGAAGCACAATCCTCAGATCGATTGGCGAGCAAGAACGGTTCAGTTTCCAGAATGTGTCTCTACTTGTCACCCTCGACCTGGTGTTGCACTGGCAGCAATTTCCTCGGAGGCTCCCCAGTTACCTCCTGAATACCTAGAATTCCAAGATGTTTTCCGGAAGGATCAGGCTAACTCTCTACCTCCTCATAGGTCTTATGACTGCCAGATAGACCTGATACCTGGATCTACTCCTCCTTGTAGTAGAATTTATGCCCTCACCGAGCCTGAGAATCTTCTCCTCCGACAATACCTGGATCAATACCTAGCGAATGGGTTTATTCGTCCTTCCAAGTCCCCTGCTTCCTCAGCTTTGTTCTTCGTTCCAAAAAAAGAAGGGGACCTTAGAACTTGTATAGATTATCGCGCCCTGAACCAGATCACCGTTAAGAATAGATATCCGTTACCTTTGATCCCTGAACTCCTGGACCAAGTCAGAAAAGCATGCATATATACAAAGCTGGATCTTAGAGGAGCCTACCACTTGGTACGAGTAAAAGAGGGCGATGAATGGAAGACGGCCTTCCGCACCAAGTATGGGCTATTTGAATATCAGGTCATGCCCTTCGGACTTTGCAATGCCCCGGCCGCCTTTCAATATTTTATGAACGATGTCCTCAGAGAGCTCATAGATGTGTGTGTTGTTGTTTACATTGACGACATCCTCGTTTATTCTTCATCGGAAACTGAACATCGGAAACACGTGAAAATGGTCCTCGAGAGATTGCGGCAACACAAACTTTTCGCTAAGTTGGAAAAATGTGTTTTCAACGTGACTGAAGTTGAATTCTTGGGATTCATATTATCACCTAGCGGAGTGCGTATGGATTCAAAGAAGGTCGATGCAATTCTCAAATGGCCATCGCCATCCTCCGTAAAAGGTGTTCAAAGCATGTTAGGCTTCGCTAACGTTTACCGCAGGTTTATCCCCGAATTCTCTCGAATAGTCCAGCCCATCACCGCCTTGTTAAAGAAAAACAAACGTTTTGAATGGTCTACCGAGGCGGAACAAGCTTTCCAGGATTTGAAGACTAGATTTATTTCTGCACCGATCTTAAAACATCCTCGCCCAGAACTCCCCTACATCGTTGAAACTGATGCTTCGAGCCTTGCCATGGGGGCAGTTCTATCACAAAAGGACCCAGTAACCAATCAGTTGCATCCCGTGGCATTTTGGTCCCGCAAATTCTCGCCTCCTGAAATCAATTACACTATTACTGATAAGGAACTTCTAGCTATCAAGTCCGCCTTTAAGGCTTGGCGGCATTATCTTCTGGGGGCCCGACACACCGTTACTGTGATTACAGATCACCGAAACCTGCAATATTTGAAAACCGCAAAAGCTCATTCCTCTAGGCAACTCCGTTGGGCACTATTCTTTGCCGAGTTTGACTTCATAATTACCTATCGACCTGGTACAAAAAACGGTAAAGCTGATGCCCTTTCTCGGATGGGAGTGGAAGAACATTTGATCAATCCTAAACCTGTACCTATCATTCCCGAACAAAGAATTCTAGGTGTAATCGCCACACAATCCATAGAGGAAGTTAAGGATAAAGCCAGGCTACTGGTAACTCCAGCAGACATACAGAATTGGCATCTGCAGGGAAAGGACTTTACGGTGAAGGACAACCTATTATATTTCCAAGAACGGTTATACCTGCCCAGCACAGATTTACAGAAAAAGGTAATCTCTTGTTATCACGATTCTTTAATGGAAGGACATCCCGGTATGACCAAGACCTCGGAAAAGATCAAGCGCTACTTCTGGTGGCCGTCTTGGAAAAAAGATATCAGAGACTTTATAATGTCCTGTGGAGTATGCGCCCAAAACAAGAGTCAAAAGGAAAAACCAGTCGGCCTCTTACGCCCTATTGACATCCCGCCTCGCCCTTGGCATACGCTTTCTATGGACTTCATCACCAATCTACCTCCATGCTCCGGATACAATACGATCCTAGTAATCGTGGACCTATTCTCTAAGATGGCGCATTTCATTCCACTCAAAGGCTTACCAACAGCAGCAACTCTGGCCCGAGAATTTCTCGAAAACATCGTCCGACTGCACGGTTTTCCTTCAGTTCTAATTTCGGATCGAGGTAGTCAATTTATTTCTCATTTTTGGCGAAGTTGCTGTCGGTCGGCTCAAATTGATGTGAGACTTTCGACCAGCCACCACCCTCAAACCGACGGACAAACCGAGAGGACCAATCAAACTCTGGAACAGTATTTGCGCTGCATGCTACAACAAACTGAAAAAACTTGGAAAGATATCCTTTGGATAGCCGAATATGCCTACAATAACTCTGTCCACTCGGGAACTGGGAAGACCCCGTTTTTTCTTTTATACGGTAGTCACCCTCGAACCTCGGAGTTGGATCCACTCCAAGATCTTGGAACACCAGCAGTAGACCACCTGCATTCTACAATCACCCAAGCCTTTAAGGAAGCCGTTTCTCACCTTCAAAGGGCTAAAGAACAATACAAGAAAGGAGCAGACCAACATCGGAAGGAAGCCCCCCAATATCAAGTTGGAGATCAAGTCTGGTTATCCACCAAATATCTACCTCTAAAAGGACCACGCACATTCAACCCAAGATACCTTGGTCCCTATTCCATCACTACCATAGTAAATCCAGTAGCGGTCAAGTTGGACTTGCCCCCTCACATGAAGATACATCCGGTCTTCCACGTCTCTCTATTAAAACCCGTGCAACCTCAAACCCGACTAACTACATCTCCAAAACCTATTCTAGTTGATGGAGAACTCGAGTTTGAAGTCAAAAGCATCCTGGATTCCAAGATCTCCAAATCTAAACTATTTTACCTGATTGACTGGAAAGGCTACGGTCCCCAAGAATGATCCTGGGGACCTGCAGAATATGTCCACGCGCCTCGTCTAATCAAAAGATTTCATCGAACATTTCCTAACAAGCCCAAACCCCCAGAGAAGCCCGGTTTGGGAGGGGCCTTGAGGGGGGGTGCTGTCATGATCTCTGCTTCCAAAAGATCAGGACTTGCCCGACTCCCTTGGAAGCAGACCCATAACCCCGGTTCCGAGTGCCAGCCAGTCCCAATTGGGACCTTTTGGACCCTGTCCTGGCGCCAGTGGCACCAGGCTCATAAAGAGGCCCAGTCCCAGCGCTGGAAGCGCCGGGCTCATAATGCTTGGGTGGACTTACCTGCAGCAGACCATGCTGCTTACTTACCTGCCGGTTGAACCCCTGATCCTCTTCTGTTTGGGACTACTTTTCCTGTTGGGTGGGGCAGGAGCCACTCCCTAGGTTCAGAACACTGGAACTCTTCTGGAAAGCAGGAACTCTTTTCTTACCTAGGCGTGGCTGTGGAAGGAGACACCTAAGCACTACAGGAGGCTATTTAAACCACACCCGATGGATGAATCTTGCTTTGCATTATTCTGCATTCTCTGCAGCAGAACGCTCATCGTGTCTTCTGCTTCTGATCCTGGGCCTAAGGGAACAAAGGCTTACCATCCTGGAATCCAGTCTTCAGCAGCACCTGTAAAGACAAAGAAAGAACAGGTTAGCACTACGGTCTTCAGTGGCAGCGCATCTCTTACCTGGTCCATCGGCTGTCACCAACGCCTCGCGCTGCATTCCGGCATCTGAAAGACAAAGGCTTACCTACTCTTCGCATGCTCCGGAGGTCTTCGCACTGCATTCCGGCATCTGAAAGACAAAAGCTTACCAGCTCTTCGCACGCTCCGGAGGCCTTCGGCGCTGCATCCCGCATCTGAAAGACAAAAGAAGGTGCGTTTAAAGACATTGGGCAACTTTATTACTCACGTGCCATTACTCCTTCCCACGCCGAATCCAGTGGGTATTCCAGTACCCTTCAGCTTCTCTAAAGCTCCCAACTTGTACCTGCAAGATAAAAGGGACAGTTAGTGCGCATCGTGAAGCAGGCTACAAGCGCTTACTTACGTGCTTCCAGGCGCTTCTATTCCTCACGCGGGTTCGATCCTCAACTCTCATCAGCCCGCCATCCGCCATCGCCGGAACCCTGCAAAACAAGAGATATCATTACAAAAGACTTTTAAGACATTTGAAGTGCCCAGAACTTACCGTTCGTGCAGTTAACGACAGACAGCAGTCCTCTGAGGTCAAGAGGCCTGCACCCTTATCCGTGAAGAAACTGGTTACGGCACCCTGCCCCGAGGCAGATGGAGAGCTCGGCGTTCATTTACCTAAGGTGAGGGCGTTAACCTTTGGGGTTCTACAGGAGAAGAGAAAGGGAAGAGGAGAGAGGCACCCAATAACCCCAGTTCATTAATCCCATATTTTCTATCTGCAGACATCTTACTCTTCGAGTCAGACATACAGTGCACAGAGGTCCAGCCCAAAGAGCCAACCGTGTGTTACACATCACCTTTGAAGATACGGCATTCACCCAGTCAAGACCGGCGCCTCTGCGGGAATCAGGTGAGCGTTACAGAATTACACACATTCCTGTGCAAGAGTGGGAGGAAAAGAGTCTCACTCTTGGCAGGATGGAAAAAACAAACTCCATAGAAATCCAGCAAAGCTGCTGGGGGACTCACTAGGTTAGGAAATTCAGCCTAAACAGAGAATTCTCCCTAACACTGCCCACACCACAAGGGACCCCACCATCACCCCTGACCATACCCGCAGGCAGCCCACACCACAAGGGACGCTCCCCCATCACCCGTGACTATACCCACAAGCAGCCCACACCACAAGGGACCCCACCATAACCCGTGACCATACCCCGCAGGCAGCCCACCTGTGACCATACCCGGAGGCAGCCCACACCACAAGGGATCCCCCATTACACATGGCCATACCCGCAGGCAGCCCACAGCACAAGGGTACCCACCATCACCCCTGACCATAGCCGCAGGCAGCCCACACCGCAAGGGACCCCCCATCACCCGTGACCATACCCCACAGGCAGCCCAACCGCGATCATTGCTGCAGGTGGCCCACACCACAAGGGACCCCACCATCACCCCCGACCATACCTGCAGGCAGCCCACACCACAAGGGACCCCCATCACCCATAACCATACCCGCAGGCAGCCCACACCACATGCGATCCCCCATCACCCTTGACCATCCCGGCAGGCAGCCCACCCGTGACTATACCTCGCAGGCAGCCCACACCACAAGGGACCCCACCATCACCCCTGACCATACCCGCAGGCAGCCGACACCACAAGGGACCCCAATCACCCATGACCATACCCGCAGGCAGCCCACACCACATGGGATCCCCCCCATCACCTGTGACCATACCCCACAGGCAGCCCACCTGTGACCATACCCCGCAGGCAGCCCACACCACAAGGGACCCCCCATCAACTGAGACCATACATGCAGGCAGCTCACACCACATGGGACCCCTCATCACCTGTGACCATACTCAGCAGGCAGCCCACCCGTGACCATACCTGCAGGCTGCCCACACCACAAGGGACCCCACCATCACCCCTGACCATAACTGCAGGCAGCCCACACCACACGGTACCCCACCATCACCCATTACCATACACACAGGCAGCCCACACCACAAGGGACCCCACAATCACCCCTGACCATACATGCAGGCAGCCCACACCACAAGGGATCTCCCATCACCTGTGACCATACCTGCAGGCAGCCCACACTTCAAGGGACCCCACCATCACCTGTGACCATACCCGCAGGCAGCCCACACCACAAGGGATCCCCCATCACCTGTGACCATACCCGCAGGCAGCCCACACCACAAGGGACCCCACCACCACCCGTGATCATACCCTGTAGGAAGCCCACACCACAAGGGACCCCCCCATTACCCCTGACCCTTGCGTACACCCACGAAATTGAATAGCCCGCTTGCGCCAGCTAAATTGCGTGAAAAGGGCTGTGTGTGCTGCCATCAGCTGAGAACACAACCCGCAGGCAGCCCACACCACAAGGGACCCCTATCACCCATGACCATACCTGCAGGCAGCCCACACCACATGGGACCCCCCATCACCTGTGACCATACCCCGCAGGCAGGCCCCTGGCTCATTTCCCCCCAACCCCACCAGTAACGGCAACCTGCAGGCAGGCCCCAACTCATGTCCCCCCACTCCCACCCGTGATGGCAACCTGCAGGCAGGCCCCGACTCATGTCTCCCCAGCCCCACCAATGACGGCAACCTGCAGGCAGGCCCCGACTCATGTCCCCCTACACCCACCAATGACAGCAACCTGCAGGCAGGCCCCGACTCATGCCCCCCACATCTGTACACCATACAATCATGTAGCAAATGGCCACCAAAATGCCACCACACTTTGTCCCCCCCACACAGTGCAACTCAACACCCATCCATTGGTCCTACTCCCCACTACATGCCCCATGGCATGTGAATAACAAATACACACATGCATGTTTGCAAACAGATGACCAACGTTGCTCAACAGCAGGGACACATAACAGAGCAAATGAAGGATGACACATGCACCATACCATTGAGAGCAGACACCACTTTGATTGTAAGGAATAAACATTTATTATCACACCAAGTGAAAGCTAACCATGAACATGATAATGAATCAAATGCAAATGAAAATGAAATTTGAAACAAAAGAGAAATGTGTTATTAAAAAAGTTGAAATCCAAAAAGTGGTCCATGTCCAATGATTGTCTTCCAATTGCAATTAAAACATGTCCAACTATGTACAAGACTGAAGGGTCCATGATCACCAAATCCAAATATACATCCTAAAAAACCCTAATAAAAAACTATTCACAAGATGTGGTGCAAAGTCCATGAACTCTAAATCATTAAAAAAATAAAGGAAATCTACCACTAAATAACTATTTACAAAGGCAGCAGGCTAGTCCTATGACTCACCATTTCCTCAAGTGTTCCGGCAAGGGCATCATCGAACTCTGCGTCTATTTCCCAGAGACGGGCCTGTGCTCTACCCTCGAGGGCCCGCAGGGACTCCTCCGTGCTCTGCTCAAACTCCCTGCGAGTCTCCTCGAGGAACTCCACTCGCCTCTCTGCCCGACGCAGGGTGTTCGCCGCCGTGGCCATGGTGAGTCATGCCCCTGCTGCCGCTCTGCCCCGATTTGCTGGCCAATTTGCTGCAACACGGAAGACATCCTTGTTCCAAGGTCCATGTTACCCTCCTGCGCGATGGCTGATACCTTCCCCTGTGATGTTGAGGGCCCCCTGAGTCCTGTGGCCTTCTCTCTATCGAGCCTGCTACCGCTGATAAGCCCTGTGCCTGCACCTCCGAGACTGCCTCCGGGATGATGACAACCCCCGGGGCAGTCGTGCATGTGCCCTGCTGCAAGGTGCCTGCACTACCTCCATTGCCACTGGTCCTGTTGCTGGGGTGACCACCTCTGCTAATCCTCCGACTCCCGACTGTGGCAGGGATGTGATCTCCACCAGACTGGCTGCCATGGTTGGAATAGGTCCACAGGGGGCCCAGGTGTTAGGGGTCCTGGTGGTATCTGGACCGAAAGACAGCAGGGAGTACGACTGGTGCACAATGAGGAAGAGGAGGAGGGGGGTCGTATGAGTGGCCAGCACACGTAGTAAACTCACGACAACGAGCTGAGCTAGCCAGTTCATGAGGCTACAGACCTCTTCATGATGACGTGCAAGCCCCCAATTGGAAGCCTGCACGTCAACCCGAATTGGGCCTGTCGGCCTCGCGATCCTGGCTAGCATGGGCTCCACCCTGTCACGAATTGCCTCGTCCAAAGGTAGTGGAAGATCAGTTGACTTGGATTCATCCGCTACCTGCGGACGGGTCTGGCCTGAGACATGCCCGCAGGTGCATACTGATGCAGGTGCAGTTTCAGGGAGAGGATTAGGCACAGGCCCCTCCACGGTGACCTGAACTGCATCCTGCCCCTGACCCTGGACTGCATCAGTTGCACCTACCTCATCACCCCCGCCAGGCCCCATGTGCTGGGGTGATGTGGCCTCCTTCTCCTCCTCATCCACCACCAACCTGGCTGACTCCCCACTGTCTTCCGCAGTGGGAGCTCACCTGTCCCTCCCACTGCCGAGGAGCCCACAACCAACTTCACCTTCTTGGGCCTCCCCTCAGCAGCTGCGGCTGATGACTCTAATGCGGCACGAGCGTCCTCACTCCTGGTCTTGTGTTGGTCCCTGGTGGAGGCATCCCTGCCACGGGGCTCCACAGCACCACCTCCGCCCTCTTCATCTGTTGTCATTGTGGATAGGGAGACATTGAACACAAGCATCAGTGTACTAAACAAATGTCTGCATGGAACAAAGCAAATGCACTTGAGTGCCACTGTCAAACGTCACCATCATCACCCCCCCCAACACACAGGTCAGTGCAATCAACACACATGCACAATCCTTCATGCCATGTGCAACAAACATTCACATCCATGTACAAGGCACTGCGAGCACATCAGAGGAGGGGCTGAACCTCACATGCATCATGGCACATACACATCACATACACACACATCACCTGACAGTCATGCATCAGGCCATGTAGACCTCCCATCACAGTGTACTTGGGGACAACTGGCCCACATGAGTCAATCACGCATTGAGATGCTCATGTGTCATGCATCCATGGGGTTGGCCAGTCACACACTCAATACTCAGACACATGCACATGTACACCATGCATGTCAATGATGGTGACATTAGCACCCATGTGTCACACCTCTCGCATGCCCCAGTCCAGACACAGGTATGCAAACATGTGCACCTTGTTACATGCCGGTGCGCATCACGCATAGCAACACAGACACCATTGAAGTGGGTCAGGCTTAAATGGACTCCCATGTAGCACTATCAGGGACATCCACACAGACACCTGTACAGGAGGCATGCCAGACATGAGGCCAAGGTGCACACTCCAGCCACACGTCAACATACACATGCACTAGGACAAGAACACATGAACACTTACCAGTCGACTCTAGACGGAGCACCAAATCCAAGACCTGGGCGTGCAGCACTGGGTCGATGCACTCCAGGACCTGCAACTCATTGGTGGACAACCGGCCCCGGCGCCTCGCTCCATCATCAGCAGCCTTGAGGAGGCACTGGGCCTTGTTGAGGGTCCTGGACCTGAATTCTTTCCAGCACTTATGGACATGTCAGTAGTCGCGGGGTGCCAACCCCTCTGCGTAAATGGCATCCACGATGTCCGCCCAGATCTTACTCCGTCCTTCCTTGTTGACACAGGATGGTCCGATGAAGAGGGCATCATAATGGCCCAAGACTTGCTCCACCAGGATGCCAACTTCTCTGGAAGAGAAGCTGACAGCCCTCTGCCTCTCTGCCGGGGGGTTGCCACTTGCCTCAGATGGAGATGGGTCAGACATGGCAACCCTCGAGGCAGGAGTCGGGGGGAAGGTGGTCCTGGGGCTGGGCTGTGGAGCGATGGAATGGCAGTCGGGAGTCTTCAGGCTCAGCAGAGGTGGTCACAGCAGCAAGATCACTGGCAATGGCTTCAGAGCAGGCACCAAAATGCGGGCACATGAGTAGCAGGCAGACAGAGTGGGCTGGCAGCAGCAGATGGCTCTAGGAGGCAGCTCGGGGCAGTTGGAGGCAGGTAAATTGCCTTGTGGGCAGGAGCGTGGGTCTTCCGGGTGCTTTCACGTGGCCAGCTGGATGCAGAGTGACTCCGCACGTGTGGAAACAGCGCGCTACTGTGTAATCCGAGGAAAGGCCCTAAGCGCGTAAGTTATGTGACGCGTGCTCGACATTGGGCATTGCCGTTCAGTACGGGTTAAATGTCCACATAGGACAACAGTGCACTGTACGTGCTTTTCGTGGAGACGGATGTGTGAGATTCTTCTTTTTGTGGGTTCACACACAAATTGATCACTACAGTGGCAGTGCATACTTCTTGTTTCGGTGGAGGAGTTGCCTACGCACACATGCGCGTGTGTTTTTCTTCATTTTTCCATGCAGACTGTGAGTCGCGCATGCATTTTTCCCATTGTGGTTGCCCATGTGTGTCGCGTGCCCCATTTTCGAGGTCATTTTCGTGTTCCCCGCTTATGCACTTTGTATGTTCCTGGGTGCCACAGCATACTGCAGGATGTTTTTTCATCGCACGTGGGCTACTGAGGGGTGGCATGCATATTTGTTTTTGTTTTTGGGTTGCCTTAGCGTTGCGTTGTGATGCTGGAAATGTATCAGAGGGACAGGGCCTCTGAATCCTTGTCCTCTTCTGCCTTTTATCGTGTGTTCTGTTATGTTTTCTGCCCAGGAATCCATTTGGGACTCCTGGCAGTGCAGCTCTCTCTTTTGGTTTGGTGAACAGACCCCTGGGATACCCTTATGGCACCCATGGGTGGGGGGGTACAACCCTGTGCCCCTAGTGTATGTTTTTGGGCACCTGTGGGTGGCCCACAGAGCAGGGTATGGGCTGGTGGCAGCTCCATGCTGAATTGGACAGGTGCTCTGGGTGTCCTCCATTTTGGGATACCCAGGCCCTGCCATTGGGATCAGTTGATTCCTGATAGAAACAAGATGGCCCCTGTGGCCTCTTGCTTTCTATTGCCTGTTGTCTTGTTTTCCCAAAGTCCTGGGATGCCCTGACTCTGTCCCTTCCCCCTGACTGGCTGTTGGGTGGAAGTTCCATATGGTGTTGTTGTGAAGGCCCAGCTAGACTGACTGGAGCCTTCCCAGTGACTGTATGTTGTGGGTACCTCCTGTGGGTGGGACCTGGGTGAATGGAGTGTGTGACCAATATACACTCCTTGTTGTGGTTGTCTGGTTTCTGGCATGAGAGACAAAGACTGAGACAGCCCTGCCCGAAACTGGCCTGAATGCAGTGTGTAGTGTTGAATGGCTGGGTACTTGTCCCAATCCACATTCCTTGTTGTGAGTGTCTGAAAGGGAGGAGTGTGGCCTGAATGCACTGTGTGCCTGATTGGCTGACTGACTGCATGAATGCCCTTCTGTGTGATTGGCTGCTGTGTGTGTGCCAGCAGTGTGGATGAGAGACAGAATAGTATATCTGGGGACCTCTCACCACTGGAAATTGTTCAGAAGCATTCAGAAGCTGAGTCTCCACTCAAGAGTAACTGGATTTGCTGATCCTCGACGTCCAGCTGGAAGAAGAAGACTTGCTGTGGCATTTGCTTCGACGGAACTGAAGGTTGTCGAAATCGTCGAGGACTGACCCGAGAGAGGACCTGGTAAGGCGCCCTCTTCCCGTGCTCCGAGGGACCATCGAGCACCGCTGAATCTTCGCCGAAGCGCCCTGGAAGTCAGACCCTCGAAAGGCTGCCGACCCGAGACGGGACCGCCGAGGAGATCGAAGTGAAGCACCCGGACATCGACGCTGTCGAAGTCCATTGCCGTCGACCAGGGTTCGCAGGTCTGTGTAACCGCTGGAGGCCCGTCGAAGTTGTGTTGCCCAGCCGTGGGAACCACTTGACGCCGTGCCGCCGACGATCGGAGCCGTCCGCTCCATTGCCTAAGAACATTCAATCGAAGGACTCTCTCGACCGCATCGTCGACCGCTTATCCTGCCGGAGAAAGTCGAGGACGACCAACGCGCCGAGGAGAAACCTGCCGGTGGGTTTCCCGCCACCCGACGACCCCAAAGACTCGGACGACTCGACGCCCTTGCTGGGCTCCCGTCTCTACAATCTTTGCGGTCCAGAACTATTGTCATCGAGGTGCCCCGCACACCTCCGCCTTGCAGGACGCCGACGCCCCGACGCCGACGAGCACCGCTCGGACGGAGCTGCCGCCTCTTCGACAACGTTCGGCCTCGTTCGTCGACGGACGTTCGACGCCCCGTGCCTCCCGCCTGAAAAGGAAGGCATTCAAGAAGGGCCGTCGATTCCCCGTCGCCGAACAGCGAGTCCCTCGACGCTTGTCGACGCCTTTTCGAGGAACTCGACTCCACCAGGTACATTGGGGGGGTAAAAACATTATAGGAGAAAAATAGACTATTGAACAATATCTGGACTGGGCTGGGGTTATATCTCTTTATTTTGCAGGTTGCCCAGGTGGGGGGATCTCCACACAGAACTGTGTCCAGTAGCAAGGGCCAGTATTCTGCCTATTGTTTCAACCCTCTGTTATCTCTCCTCTCTCTATTGCTGGTTTCCTTCTTATTGATCTGTGTGCCATTTCTACAGTATTGTGAATGCACTTTAATGAGGTCTAATATTAGTGGTACCACTTTAGAATTGTAGATATTTACCATTGCTGATTTTCCTGAGCACAAAGTGCGTTATTGTGATAAGTGTACATAACCCTTGAATATTAATTATATAAAGACTGTGTTTTCAGTAATACAGTGTGTGGACATTCCTTTGTGGGGGCTTGGGGATACACTGTACTTAAGAACCAGCCTGCATCACCTCCTGAGAAGCTAGGCCTTGATTGCTCGTCCATCGCTACCGTATTAGAGAATCTTGGCTGGGGTCCTCTGTGCCTCCCCTCTACCATATAGAGAGCAGAAGTACAGACCCCCCCACCGGTCTTCTTTACAAAGCTGGTGGCAGCGGTGGGATGCTTATGGTTTTAAGACTCAGTGTATAACCGTGCCACTTACAAAATATCCGCACTTTTATTAGATTAAGGTTTGGGTGTGTACCAAATAACTGCATTACAAGCAATGGAGGCCATTGCAAATGGTAAATTGACTCGGATGAGCTTAGAGGCTCTCCAGAGTGCTTGTGAAGCCAGGGAGTTAGACTTTGTGGATAAGTCTAGGGCTGAGCTGATAGCTGCCCTGGTGGATTACCAGACTGATGGTGAAACTCTTGAGGAAGGGGGGGATGCAACCAGTGAGGACTCTGCCCCTGGGGTTGTCGCTGAATCTGTTTCTGGGAATGCCACCATTCCTGCTGCCTCTGTTCCAAACCCCAGCAATTCCATGGAACTTGAGTTATTGAGGATGAAGTTAGCCTTTGAATATCGCAAGTTGGAAATAGAAGCTGAGCTTAAGAAAGAGGAGCTGGCACAGCAAGTGGAACTCAAGAATAGGGATCTTGAACTCAGAAATAAGGACCTTGAACTCAAAAGCCAGGACACTGAATGTCAGAGAATCCAGCTAGAGAAAGCCAGAGTGGAGACTTCAGCTAGATCCAGTGAGAGTGTCAGGTCCCCAGCCACCAAGTTTATGAAAGATTTGGTTGGTGTGTTTGTGGAGGGTTCAGATATCCTCCAATGGATTGAAGCGTTTGAAATGGCTTGTGCAATTCATGATGTAGATAAAAGAGATTGGGCTAAGTGTTTGTTAAGCAGAGTGCCTCAAACTGGATATGACTGTATTCTGAAGCTGAGTGTGGAAGAAAGGGGTCAGTATGAGTGTATGAAGTCTGCTTTGATTGCCAAGTTTGGCAAGACACCTGCCCAATACCTTAAAAGGTTCAGGGAATTTAAGAAAAGAGAGAATGTGTCTTGGGTTGACTGGGTGAGTACTGCGCACATGAACATGATGGGGTGGATTGATGGATACAAGGTGAAAACTTTTGTTGAGTTGTCCCACCTCTTGTTTTTTGAGCATTTTTCTGAAGCCTGTTCACCAGAGCTGCGTCAGTATGTGGCTGACCAGAACATTTTGGACCCCTTTAAGCTGGCTAGGTTGGCTGACAAGTGGGTCTCCCACCGGGTGTCCCCTAAGGACTCCAGTGGGAAGGACAAGGACAAAGAAAAGGGGGCCTCTCAGAAAGCTGAGGAGTCCCAAAAGCAGTCACAGTCGGGTAAACCAAAACCTTCCTCTCCTAAGACCCAAAAATCTAGTGGGGATAAGTCCTCTGTGGGTGGGAATAAGAGTAGTGGTCCACCTGCTGCAAAGCAGGCTCCCAGTGGTTCCAGTACCGTACCCCGCACTCCTGGCACTTGTTGGGATTGTGGGGCTCTGGATCACAAAAGGGGTGACCCCAAGTGTAAAGGTAAGGCACTTGGAGTACAGGCTGTCAGCCTGACCTACCCTTACCCCGTGTCTGAGGTGGAGGCCACTGTCCTCCCCTCCTCTACAGGAATCACATTTGGTGCTCCAGTAGAGATTTCCTTAGTGTCCCTTGGGGCCTGGGACCAGTACGCAGAAGTACTGGCGACTATCCCGCAGAACACCCGTAGGTTTTTGAGAAGTGTCCTCTTGAATGGCCAGCCTTCTACTGGTTTGAGAGACACTGGGGCAAGCATGACAGTGGTGGACAGGACCCTGCTCAAGCCAGAGGACTATGTAGGTGCTCCTCTGAGAACCACCAGGTTAGCTGGTGGGCCTCCCAAATTATCGCCTGTAACCCTAGTCACACTCATGATTGGAGACAAGACAGCAAAGCTTCCTGTCCTGGTTCAGGACAATGTCCCTGCTAACATTCTGTTAGGAAACGATCTAGTAGAGTTGGGGTTGATCTCGGATGGTCTTCCCATGACTGCTGCTGCAGTCACTAGGTCACAGGTGACACCGGGTCTGGCTGTGAGTCAGGTATCCGAGCCAAAGGCGAGGCCTAAGGCAAGAAGAAGGAAGACCAAGAAGGCCACCTCTGTGGAGGGAACACCTTCTCTTCCTGCTGTTCCGACAGCACCCAATGGGATCCATGCTCCGGACGGGCTGGGTCCAGCGGAAAACCCAAACTCAACTCCTGTGGGAGAAGAGACAGAAGACTCTCCTGTGGGAGAGGTTCTCAACCCGGAGGATCATCCCGACCTTCAATGCTTGTTAGCTGAAGGGGGACCCTCCCGGGCAGACTTCTGTAAGGGACAGAGAGAGTGCCACTCTCTCGAGGGCCTGAGGAAACAGGCCCTGTCCCAGGCACAAGGTGAAGTGCCTAGGACATTCAAGATTTATTGGGAGGGTGAGCTCCTTGTTAGTGAGCCCACTAAGCCCGAACCTGGTGCCCGCAAGAGGTTGGTGGTACCCCAGGTTTACAGGCCCTTCCTACTGCAGTTGGCGCATGAGGTGCCCTTGGCTGGTCATCTTGGGACCAAGAAGACTAAGCAGAGGCTCTCTGCCCATTTCTACTGGCCACGGATGGGAGTAGAGGTGGAGTCCCACTGCCGGACCTGCCCAACTTGTCAGTTGTCTGGCAAGACTGGAGGCAGGGTCATTGCCCCACTGCAGCCATTACCAGTGGTTGGCACCCCATTTGAGAGGGTGGGCATCGACATCGTCGGTCCCCTTGACCCTCCCACTTCAGGTGGACATCGGTTCATCCTGGTCTTGGTAGATCATGCCACCAGGTACCCTGAGGCAATACCCCTTCGGACTGTTACTGCCAAGGTGGTTGCCAGGGCTCTCCTGGGCATTTTCACCCGTGTTGGATTCCCCAAGGAGGTTGTCTCTGACCGAGGATCCAACTTCATGTCTAGTTACATGAAAACCATGTGGAAAGAGTGCGGGGTAACCTACAAGTTCTCCACCTCTTACCACCCCCAGACCAATGGTCTGGTTGAGAGATTTAACAAAACTCTCAAGGGCATGCTAGGTGCTTTGGAAGAGCCCCTAAGGAGGAAATGGGATCTCCTCCTGCCATGCCTGCTGTTTGCTTACAGAGAGGTACCTCAAGAGGGTGTTGGTTTCAGCCCCTTTGAGTTACTCTTTGGACATCCCGTGAGGGGGCCCCTCGCCTTGATCCGAGAAGGCTTGGAAGCCACCCCTCCAGGTCCCGCCAAGCAAGTGGGGGACTATGTGTTAGGCCTCAGGCGGAGGATGACACAAATGATGGGTCAGGCAACAGCAAATCTCAAGGCCAGCCAGGAATTGAATAAGTACTGGCATGACCTGAAAGCTTCGCAAGTGGATTGGACTCCGGGACAGGAAATCCTTGTGATGGAGCCTACCAAGCCTAGAGCTTTGGCAGACAAGTGGACTGGACCCTTCAGGATCATCTCCAAGATGGGCGAAGTCAATTATCTGGTGGACATGGGAGCCTCTGGGGTAGCCCCCCAGGTATTCCATGTCAACAGGCTCAAGCCTTTCCACAGGCGAGCAGAAGTCTCATGTCTCTTGCTAGCTTCAGGGCAAGAAGAGGATGAGAGTGAGCCCCTTCCTGATTTGCTGCATAGCAACCCTCAGGATGGCTCAGTGGAGGGAGTACAACTCTCTCCCGATTTGACAACAGAGCAGCAGAGGGCCTGCCGGGCTTTGCTCCAGCAGTATGCCCCTCTGTTTTCACTGACACCGGGCCTTACACCGTGGTGTAAGCACGAAATTGACACTGGTGACAGTGTGCCTGTCAAAAGCAGGAGCTATCGTATGTCAGATACCGTCAAAAACCACATCCAGGCTGAGGTCGCCAAGATGTTGGATCTGGGTGTTATTGAACCCTCCACCAGTCCCTGGTCCAGTCCAGTGGTCCTTGTCCCCAAGGCAAGTTCCCCGGCGGGTACCAAGGATTGGAGGTTCTGTGTGGACTACCGAGGAGTCAATGCCGTCACCAAAACTGACGCGCACCCATTGCCCAGGGCTGATGAGCTCGTGGACACTATAGGTGCTGCCAAATTTGTGAGCACCTTTGACCTTACCTCAGGCTATTGGCAAATAGCTCTGACGGACCATGCCAAGGAAAAGACGGCATTCTCCACACCTGAGGGACTCTACCAGTTTAGGGTCATGCCCTTTGGGTTGAAGAATGCCCCTGCCACCTTCCAGAGATTGGTCAACCATGCGCTCAGTGGGCTGGAAGCCTTTTGTGTGGCTTACTTAGACGACATTGCCGTCTACAGTTCCACCTGGGAAGAGCATTTGACACATCTGGATAAGGTGTTGCAGGCCTTGAAAAGGGCTAACCTCACTATCAAGGCCACCAAGTGCCAGATAGCTCAGGGGAAAGTTACCTATCTTGGTCATGAGGTAGGAGGGGGTCAAATCCAACCTCTCTCCAGTAAAGTACAGGACGTACAGAACTGGGAGACTCCCACTACTCAAACCCAGGTGAGAGCCTTTTTGGGCCTCACTGGGTACTATCGCAATTTCATGGCAGACTATGGAACCATAGCTGCACCCCTGACAGCTCTAACTTCACCCAAACAGCCTAGGAAGGTTAATTGGACTGAAGACTGTCAGAGGGCCTTTGATGGCTTGAAAGAAAGTCTGTGTAGGGCACCTGTGTTGAGTGCGCCTGACTACAGCCGACCCTTTATCGTCCAGACGGATGCCTGCGACACCGGAATTGGAGCTGTCTTGTCCCAGTTAGATGACAAAGGGAGAGAACATCCTATCATATTCATCAGTAGACAACTCAAGGGTAGAGAACTTAGGTGGGCTACTGTTGAAAAGGAATGTTTTAGTATAGTTTGGAGCCTTAGGCGTTTTAGGCCCTACCTTACGGGGTCCACCTTCAAGGTCCAAACAGATCATAAGCCCCTGAAGTGGCTTATGCAGATGAAGGGTGAGAATCCGAAATTGCTCAGGTGGTCGATTAGCCTACAAGGGCTAGACTTCACCATAGAGCACAGACCAGGGAAGAGTCACGATAATGCAGATGGCCTTTCCAGAAGGTATGTTGACCGTCTGGATGAGGGTGTCTATCCCGTGGGAGATTAGGCACCCTCCACCTCAGTCTGGGGGGGGCGACTGTGATGCTGGAAATGTATCAGAGGGACAGGGCCTCTGAATCCTTGTCCTCTTCTGCCTTTTATCGTGTGTTCTGTTATGTTTTCTGCCCAGGAATCCATTTGGGACTCCTGGCAGTGCAGCTCTCTCTTTTGGTTTGGTGAACAGACCCCTGGGATACCCTTATGGCACCCATGGGTGGGGGGGTACAACCCTGTGCCCCTAGTGTATGTTTTTGGGCACCTGTGGGTGGCCCACAGAGCAGGGTATGGGCTGGTGGCAGCTCCATGCTGAATTGGACAGGTGCTCTGGGTGTCCTCCATTTTGGGATACCCAGGCCCTGCCATTGGGATCAGTTGATTCCTGATAGAAACAAGATGGCCCCTGTGGCCTCTTGCTTTCTATTGCCTGTTGTCTTGTTTTCCCAAAGTCCTGGGATGCCCTGACTCTGTCCCTTCCCCCTGACTGGCTGTTGGGTGGAAGTTCCATATGGTGTTGTTGTGAAGGCCCAGCTAGACTGACTGGAGCCTTCCCAGTGACTGTATGTTGTGGGTACCTCCTGTGGGTGGGACCTGGGTGAATGGAGTGTGTGACCAATATACACTCCTTGTTGTGGTTGTCTGGTTTCTGGCATGAGAGACAAAGACTGAGACAGCCCTGCCCGAAACTGGCCTGAATGCAGTGTGTAGTGTTGAATGGCTGGGTACTTGTCCCAATCCACATTCCTTGTTGTGAGTGTCTGAAAGGGAGGAGTGTGGCCTGAATGCACTGTGTGCCTGATTGGCTGACTGACTGCATGAATGCCCTTCTGTGTGATTGGCTGCTGTGTGTGTGCCAGCAGTGTGGATGAGAGACAGAATAGTATATCTGGGGACCTCTCACCACTGGAAATTGTTCAGAAGCATTCAGAAGCTGAGTCTCCACTCAAGAGTAACTGGATTTGCTGATCCTCGACGTCCAGCTGGAAGAAGAAGACTTGCTGTGGCATTTGCTTCGACGGAACTGAAGGTTGTCGAAATCGTCGAGGACTGACCCGAGAGAGGACCTGGTAAGGCGCCCTCTTCCCGTGCTCCGAGGGACCATCGAGCACCGCTGAATCTTCGCCGAAGCGCCCTGGAAGTCAGACCCTCGAAAGGCTGCCGACCCGAGACGGGACCGCCGAGGAGATCGAAGTGAAGCACCCGGACATCGACGCTGTCGAAGTCCATTGCCGTCGACCAGGGTTCGCAGGTCTGTGTAACCGCTGGAGGCCCGTCGAAGTTGTGTTGCCCAGCCGTGGGAACCACTTGACGCCGTGCCGCCGACGATCGGAGCCGTCCGCTCCATTGCCTAAGAACATTCAATCGAAGGACTCTCTCGACCGCATCGTCGACCGCTTATCCTGCCGGAGAAAGTCGAGGACGACCAACGCGCCGAGGAGAAACCTGCCGGTGGGTTTCCCGCCACCCGACGACCCCAAAGACTCGGACGACTCGACGCCCTTGCTGGGCTCCCGTCTCTACAATCTTTGCGGTCCAGAACTATTGTCATCGAGGTGCCCCGCACACCTCCGCCTTGCAGGACGCCGACGCCCCGACGCCGACGAGCACCGCTCGGACGGAGCTGCCGCCTCTTCGACAACGTTCGGCCTCGTTCGTCGACGGACGTTCGACGCCCCGTGCCTCCCGCCTGAAAAGGAAGGCATTCAAGAAGGGCCGTCGATTCCCCGTCGCCGAACAGCGAGTCCCTCGACGCTTGTCGACGCCTTTTCGAGGAACTCGACTCCACCAGGTACATTGGGGGGGTAAAAACATTATAGGAGAAAAATAGACTATTGAACAATATCTGGACTGGGCTGGGGTTATATCTCTTTATTTTGCAGGTTGCCCAGGTGGGGGGATCTCCACACAGAACTGTGTCCAGTAGCAAGGGCCAGTATTCTGCCTATTGTTTCAACCCTCTGTTATCTCTCCTCTCTCTATTGCTGGTTTCCTTCTTATTGATCTGTGTGCCATTTCTACAGTATTGTGAATGCACTTTAATGAGGTCTAATATTAGTGGTACCACTTTAGAATTGTAGATATTTACCATTGCTGATTTTCCTGAGCACAAAGTGCGTTATTGTGATAAGTGTACATAACCCTTGAATATTAATTATATAAAGACTGTGTTTTCAGTAATACAGTGTGTGGACATTCCTTTGTGGGGGCTTGGGGATACACTGTACTTAAGAACCAGCCTGCATCACCTCCTGAGAAGCTAGGCCTTGATTGCTCGTCCATCGCTACCGTATTAGAGAATCTTGGCTGGGGTCCTCTGTGCCTCCCCTCTACCATATAGAGAGCAGAAGTACAGACCCCCCCACCGGTCTTCTTTACATGCGTGACCTGTTATTTTTCCCCAGGGGTCACATACAGACTTGCAGGAGCACAGGAGTAAGTTTTCCATCACGTCCCCTGGCCCTTTTTCCCCAATTGCCCAGGACAATTGTTGTCTGCACCTCCTATTGCGCTAGTACATCAGTGCCATGACTGGGAGGGCAACAAGTGGTAAATGAGGCAAAGCTGGGCTACCTCCCAGAGGTGGCCATGGTGGGGGACGTGGCCAGTGTGGCCAGGGTGGCCAAGGTGGCCGCGGTGGGCAACGTGGCCAGGTTGGTCCACAAGGGCAGGGTGTCCAGGCACATGCAGGGACAGCTATGCTCCCCCACAAGCGGGTCATGGAGATGCAGCTGCTGCTGCCATCCACAGCACCCGTCAGACCCAACAAGCAGTGCCATCTGCTGTCACGGGCAGGCAGGGTGTGGAAGCTGCAGGGGAAGCTGCAGCTGACACCACCCCGGCTCAGGGTCAGCCAGCCCGGACTGAATTGGTCTGGGAACAGGCACAGGATGACTCACAGGCCAATTTCTGTGTCGGGAAGGCCAAGGCACATGTGGTGAAGGTTGCTGTCATCAGGTTACGTGGATCTGGGGCAGCAGTGTCATCTGCTGTCCTGAGTAGCCAGGGTGTGGAAGCTGCAGGGGCAGCTGCAGCTGATACCACCCCGGCTCTGAGTCATCCAGCCAGGACAGTGTTGGTCCTGGCCCTTGGCACCAAGGTAGGTGTGGCGCAGGGTCCTGGCAACAGCACCCAGCTGCCAATACCTGCAGTCCGACCTTCGGTCCTCATGTCATTGCCTGCTTCCACTGGCCAGTCCACCTGCGCTTCAGCCCCTACTGACCAGAGTGGCACAAGCCACTCAGGGTCCGCACCAGCTCCCAAGAGGAAGAAGCGTGCTCCAGCAGAACAGGCTGGGCCCCCAGACACGGCTCAGCCCTCAAACACATCAAGAAAGCAAAGTTTATGTAATGCGGAACTGGACACGCTTGTGGACTACGTGTTTGAACATGGCCACGTCATGCTGGTGACGGCAGGGAGCAAACATACGCCTGCTCAGCGTAGGGCCCACAGGCAGTGCAGATGATATAGCGCCTTGGGATATGAGAGGCGCACAGAAGAGGATGTGATGAAGCGTTGGAATGGCCTCCGACGCAGAGCAAAAGACAAGCTGGCTGCAAAGTTCGCCTCTACTCTGGTGACTGACAGTGGGACACCATCAGAGGACGAAGAACTCACTCCACATGAGGAGATTGTGAACTGTGTTGCTTGGACCTTGGGGAAGAGAACTCTGGGGATATTTGGAACTGTGTTGCTTGAGACTTTTTGTGTAACTTTCTTGCACTTGGGAAAGGGAAAGGGAAACTGAAAGAAGGCTAAGAGCTGGAAAAAGCTCAGACTTTGAGTGAAGCACTGTTTATTCGGTTAGTAACTTCCCTACACATTGTTTTGTTTTAGTTGTGAGGGCAAGAATAGGTTTTGGACACAGACTGACTTTTAAGTTAAACTCTTTGACTGAGACTTTCCTTAGTTTTGTTCAGGTAGGGAAATCCCACCTTAGTATGGGACAAGTTAGGGTTTCAACCATCCTGATATTTAAGTTAATAAATATCTTTTGTATGAACTTTAAGTCTGTTGTCAGTGTTTTGCTTGATGATGCCCTCACAGTACATATTAGACACACCCACTGACCTTGCTCTGTGGAGCCCATGTGATAGGCACAAAGCAGATAGAATCACTAACAATGTGATGGCTCAGTTTATAACATGCGATAGACACAGAGCAGGCAGACTCACTGACACATGATGCACTGTATCTGTGTATCACCTGTTCTAGGCACATAACAGACAGACTTGCTGATGTGGTATGCTATTGTAATAATGTGTGATTGGCACATAGCCAACAGACTCATTGATGTGATGGTTCTGTGTATACCATGTGACAGGTGCAGAGCAGCCATACCTGCTGACCTGTGATGTCTCTGTGTATCTCCCATAATAGACACACAGCAGACAGACTCAGTGACCTGATAGCGTGGTGTATCACCCGTGATGGGCACATAGCAGACATACACTATTCTATGTGATGACCCTGTGTGTCATCTGTGATAGGCACATTGGTGACAGGCTCACTAACATGTAATGGATCTGTGTATAATGTGTGCATACTGTAAAGGCACACAAGCAAGAATCTAACACAGAGGGGTCATTGTGGTGGTTTTATTGAAGTGCAAAAAGGAAAAGAAAACCCAATCTTGCTCTAACTCTAAGAGGGGTTTCCCTGCCTCTGAAATACTAATGTCACAATGTTCAAAGTAAACGTCCCAATGTCAAAATCCTACTCTGTACCTCACATTCTAAGTTTAAACTAAATGAAAGGGGGTATTTTCTTGCCCAAGGAGAATGACTCCCTTCCCTGGGGCAAAAGACAGTTCTGCAATAGTCCAATCATGAACTATTGGGGAATGCCTCCCCTCCCCAGCTTAGTTAAAGTCTCTTACAAAGTTCAAACAATGGTTGGGGAACTCTGTTCCCTGGTTGGCCATACTCAGGTTTCCTTTCTGTCTCTGGGCCCCCGGCCCTGATGGGCAGGCTTGGTTTCCTCTCACCAGGGTCTGCAATGAAGAAGAACAGCCTACATGCACTTCCCCCAAGCTGTGGTGGGTCCCTGACCCTGATTGGCAGCCCTAGTATCATCCCACCAGGTACTGCGACAAAGAAGAACAGCCTGGATGCACTCCCAGGCTGTGGTGGGTCCCCAACCCTGACTGGCAGATCTGGTTTCCTCCACTACTATATGGCGCCACACATACAAAGA